>NC_140078.1:23983559-25358157 GCF_964194135.1 Talpa europaea | reverse complement strand
AGCAGACCTCTCCTGCCTCGACCACTGCTCCCCTCAGCAGTGTATTTCAGTCAATGTGCCTGTTCTGTTTTCCATTCTGTCTCTGGTGAATCCTCTCACCCCCTACATCTCTGGCCTGTACCCCAGCTCTTGTATGCATAAATAAATCTTTAAAAAAATAAAAAAAATAAACCAAAACAAATCTTTTCATCATGAAATATCAACACAAATCAGACTGCCTTTTCTTATCTAAAATGCTGTGAAAAGTCCGAAGAGCAAAATGGTAGGTACTGATGACTCCATTCTATAGGTAGGAAATCATAAATGGTAATTTAGATGAAGTGCTGGCTTTTAGGTAATGTAATGAGATTCATCTCATTCTTTCATTTTACTTTTCCCTTTGAAGAACAAAAACAAACTCATTTACAACAAAATGACAAAACAAGCTACAAAATCCTGAAAGCAGTACAAATCTGCACCCTCTCCAGCCTATTTCCCAGTGGATTGTTTCCACACCAGGCTGATTTTAAACTTTTTCAGGCCTTTCATGTAAGGGCCAGTTTGCGGTAACCCAATTGTGTCAGATGTATCAACCCATCCAGGTATAAACTCAGAGTTCAAGCCAACATTTGGCCAGTGTCTGCAGAATCTAGTCAAGTAGATTATTTATTCTTTTGGAAGCTGAAGCAGAGATGAAATACAGTTTGAGTTCTTGTGCCAAACTTTTCCTTGAAAAACCAGGGAATTCACTACTGTAAAATATCCAGAGATGGAGTAAGAATGTAAAACAGGGCAGTCTGTTCTTTAGTGACATGTATGTTTCTCACTATGGCATCGGTGATAACATATGCTGCATTATTCTTGCTCCATTATTGGCAGTTATTGCCACTGTATCACCATTGCCAAAACAATGTCAAAAAAGTAGATGTAGAACAGGTTCTCATGAGGTCATTATTGCTCAATAAGTTGGGGTGTTTGACTGGCCTCCAGAATTGCTACCTGAAGACTATTTGGTTACATGGAATAGGGGAACAGTTTGCCATTTCATTGCCTTCAGTTATGGACCCTGAACTTGTGAGACTGCTCATGGCAGGAGGTCATTGAAAAGATGAGAACAAATGTGGAATCTTCTCTAATGAGAAGCAGTGTCTGAGCTAGTGGCAATATAAACACTACTTTTAGGATGTTCAGCTGAAATGAAACAACAACAAAAATAACATGTTCACTTTTATGTACTTTAGATGAGATCAATAGGAAATATAGTTGTGTTTACTAGTAGAAAAAGAGAAGGTATATATTTTTGGACAATGACAAATAAGGGCATGACTAGTTTAAAAAAATCTTTTGAGTAAAGAGTACACGCACTTTGTAGAAAATTAGCACACAGATGCATCATACATAATATGAGAGAAAATAGTAGGTTAAAACTAAGTAAATCATGATCCTAGATTAAATAACTAGAGATTTTATACATACACATGTATTCTATGATATATAGTAATATATTTTCATGAATACATGTCTGTATATATCCATATATTTCTCACACATATATATTCATATATAATTATATGCACATATATACTATATACATAATGTACATGAATTTATGCAGGAGTTTTTATGCACATATGTTAAATATAGGGTACTTTAAAATTAGGTAGATATAATTTTGCACCATATCTTAAATATCTTTCAGTTAACATATTTCTTAAAAATATTTATTTATTTATTTATGTACAAGAACCAGGGTACAGGCCAGATGCGCCGGTGTGTGTGTGTGAATGAAAGAGGATTCACCAGAGACAGAGAGGGGAACAGAACAGGCAGACTGACGAAATATACTGCTGTACACTGCTGAGGGGAGCAGCGGGCACGACAGGAGAGGTCTACTTCACCATGTGGGACCCTCGCTGGCGGGCGGGGATTGAACCCGCGCTGCAGAGGCTGCGGACAGCTTCACAGCTTGGTGCTCAACCGCCTGCGCCACCAGGGAAGGCCCTTAGGTAACATATCTTTTCATGTCACATATTTCTAAGCACATTGTTTTCATTGGTTATATGGTATTTCACTATAAAGATGCAACATATTTTTTGAATAGGAGCATACTGTTGAATATTAAGGTTTTTATATTATTAAAAATACTTTAATAAGCACTACTGTGGTAAACAAGCCTGTGGAGTAGATTTTATTTAACTACATGATTTCTCTCCTTAGGAAAAAAAATCCTTAGAGTGTAAACCTTCAGTGACCCTCCTAGAGTAAAGACAGATTTTCCTACTCTGGTTCATATTTCCCTTATTATCTCAGCTCCAGCACAGTGGACATGTGATTAGAGTGTTCTTGAAGTATTTCTACTTTCTGCCTTCTAAGCACCTGGTTAGAGTGCATTCCTGGGCACCTTTGTCTTGGTTGGGGTCATGTGACTAGTTCTGGTATTTTTACCCTTTTACCCTTACCATGGTGATTGAGAACATTCTTGGATGAGTGGCTGCCTTATCAGACTGTGAATGAGAACAAGAAGTGGAACTGATTGAGTGGAAGTCAATTCCCAATGGCCATGACATGTGAATGAGAAATAAATTTGCGTTGGTTTAAATCACTGAAACTTTAGGGTTATTTGTTATTGCCATATAGAAGAGTCTACACTAATGGATACACTGGCCTTTGTAGTATATAAATTTCTCTCTTTCTTTGTGTTATTTATACATGCTGTTACATTTGCCTGGTACTTCCCTTTCTTATCCAGTAAACATTTACTCACTCAATACTTTATAGCTAGGTCACCCTAGGAAATTTGCCAGAATTCCGAGACTGCTCAACTTACCTTTATAGGCATTTCTAACTCCAAATATATCTTTTCCCAGTGCTTGTCACAATTGCAATTTTACATGGTTTAATAGTTTCCCTATTTTTTAATAATATCCATCTTGTCTTGTAGATTATAACCTCAGTAAGAGGCAGATATTTTACAATGTGTTTGACACATAATAGATACTTGATAAATTTGTTTAGTGAATGAATAAATGCCAAGATACATTCCAAAACTTTATCATTTTCAGCTCAAATGATCTACTAAAAGATCTCATACCACATTGCACAAAAATGATTCTCTTTAAATTTTCCCAATGGTTTTCCAGCTTTAGAGGCAAAAAGACCTCATTGATTTAATTTTAATTTCTTCAAAAACAATTAAATGCTTTCATTGGGTCATTGGTTATTTATATTTCTGGTGACTTTTTGTATTGTTTCTTCCACTTCAGTTGGGATTCTACAACTTAGAAAGGTTATGGATCATATAATGGGTCCATTCAGCTTGGTTCTGCCCTGGAGACACTGAGTACTCTTCCTCTCTGCATCTCTCATTTCTCCACAATATTTTAAGAATGCCAAGATCACTGAATTTGAAGACATTAAAATCCTTGAGCAGCTATTAATCAAGATTTTCTTTCTAGAGTGTCCTCAGGAATCCCTCAAGGTGGTCCACTTGACTGACAGGATAACAGTATTTGGACATTCTAGAGTCTATGCCCATGAAACTATCTTAAGGTCACTAATTTTTAAAAATCTTGATACAAGACATCTCATCTAGTTATGGATTTCACTTGGGAAGCTAACTAAACTCAGTCATGTACATATAACACAAAGTTATAGAAATAATAGCCCAATTCTTGCTGGAATACTGATGATGTAGCATTCTAAGAATTAATTGCTTTCTATTCTCTGGATATAGATCATGTAAAATGTGAATAAAATTTCATTCAAAATAAAAAAAAATTATCTATGTCCTGTGTTCCACCCCTCAGCAAGTTGTATCATTTCTTTCTCTAATGATGCCCTATTTTAAAATTGATAAAAAGATCAGTTTTCTAATAAGCTTTTACATTTCAGCGTTGTGATAAAAATTCTACTCCTTTGGATTTGTAGCAAAAGTTAAATTTAGATGCATTCTAGTGAAAATGCTAAATTCCCCCTCTTTTGGTCAGAAAATGTATACCTCCTTAGTTTGATTGTGATGTCTGTCTGCAAATCCTTCTGGAATAATCTTTGTGATGTCCTTTCTTGTAGTCTTGTCTTTTTTGTCTGACATTTGTGATCTTTTCCCTCTAGAATTTAGTTTTGTTCAACTGATTGGTCTATGTTAGTAAACTTCACTTCCAGATTTAGAGTGCACAGTCTGGCGTGGAGATACATGGAAGGAATTATGAATAAATATGTCCTGGAGAAGATACCTGTGGAGGGGAGTGACTCGAGAGTCCATCGCACTCATTTATCTGTCTCTATGTGAGCCAGTTTGCCTGCCATGTCACAATCCCAATATCCTTTGCTTCATGTTGGGCTGGTCCACAATATATTACTGTTCTATGTACCACACACATGTGCCACAGATGGTCACTTTTAATTTCAGAGCTCAAATGTAATAAATTCAGCACATTAATATTTGGCTAAGATTAAGTGCTGGGAGGCTACCAGGGAAAACCCATCCATCAAGTTCATCTCTAACCAGGCAGTTGTGATTCCATTGCTACAAAATAAACCTTTGTTATGCCTTCTCCCCAGCCTCACAAAGCTTTCTCTTTTTTTATGAGTAAGATGTAAATCTAATCCACACCCTAACATTTGCTTACAAGCTGTGTAAAAGAACTCAGGGCTTTGGTATTTGGTTAAGACAGTCCTTTCAGAGAGGCACTCTGTTAGCTGTATGAGTCAGGGCAGGTCTCGGTTTCTTTTTGCCCTCTGTTTGGACTCTGCATTTATTTTACGTATTTATTTTATTTGCTATTGAATTCAGTGGATGGCAGTCAAATAATCATCAGCAATTCCAGTGGAATCGCTGTGTTGACAGCATGATACACGAGGTTTGGTAGGAAACCTGATCTCTGTACTCAGGTCAAGAAAGTAGACAATGTCCTCAGGTGGGGAGGTGTTAAGAAAATAGAAAAGAAAAAAGAAAGTTGGAAAAGCAATCATAAAAATAAAAGCCCACAGAAATTGATGTGATTGCTAGATGCTTGACATAATGAGAAATGGCAACTTAGGACTAAGTGAAGTAGGTATGAACATGGTTGCAGGAAAAAATGAATTTTCAGGAACTTTTGTTTATTTTCTGGAACATAAAAAGTATTTCAAAATATTTATTATATTTATTTTATTTTTAGAATTTTTTTGGGTGAATGTTTCTAGTTCTGTGTGAGTTTCAGGAGCACAGTTTCACTCCTTTTTGCACTATACTACCTTAGTTTCTGTCTTTATAAGAAGTCTTGCTATCTGTGGTATAAGTTCCCTAGCATTCTCCTATGTCAAGATTTTCTACTACTTTACATTTTCTTATAAATTTTGGAATAAGCTTGTCAACACACACATACAAACACCCCCTCCCACCCCATGTACAACACTCACAAACATGCACACACTCCTCTATTGGGACTTTGATTATAATTGAAGTAAACCTATAGGTCAGCTTCGAGATAGTTGACACTTTGTAATATTGTGTCCTTTGATCCATAAGCATAGTCTAGGTTTCCATTATCTTTTAGATCTTTCAAGTCTCTGAATAGAAATTTTATATTTTCTCCTAGAAATTTTTATAATTCTCATATTAAATTTATATTTTAGTATTTTTGATTGAAAGGAATAGCTTTTCTTTTATTTTTCTGTTTGCTGCTTATAAATAGCATATCATTTCACTTTTCATATAGTTAGTTTACGTTCAACAGTATCCCTAATTTCTCTCATTTATTTGAACAATTCATTAGTAGTCTTTGGTTTTTTCTGTACAATTGGTTATCTGTTAATAATAATAATACAATTGGTTATCTGTTAATAATAATACAATTTCTGCTTTGTTGTTCCTTATTTATTTATTTACTTTCTGAGAAGTATAATAAATAAATAACTAAATATTTATTTATTTATATTTTAAAAAGATTTATTTATTTATTTATACAAGCACTGGGTACAGTCAGAAGCGAGGGAGGGTGAGTGAATTCACCAAAGCCAGAGGGGAGAGCAGAGCAGGCAGACTGATGAAGTACACTGCTGAGGGGAGTAGCGGGCGGCAGGAGAGGTCTGCGAGCCATGTGGGACCCTCGCCTGGCGGCCAGGGATCGAACTAGCTCTGCAGAGGCTGCGGGCAGCTTCGCAGCCCAGCGCTCAACTGCTTCACCACCGGGGAGGCCCTAATAAATATTTAATAGATATGTTCCCAGAAGTAATCCTGATATCATTTCAATAATGCATCAACGTTTCCTATAGCTTTAAAAATAATCTCCCTTTATCAAATTGAGGCAGTTTCTTTCTAATTCATAGTTATAACTGGTTGTCCCAACACAGATTAATGTCAAATTTTGTCTTATATTTGTTCTTCACCGTTTAAAATGATTATATAATTTTTCTTCTTTGGTCTGTTAATGTAAGGAACTACTGATTGATTTTCAAATGTTAAACAACTCTGGAATTTCTGGAATAAATTTAATATGACCATGATGTATTATTCTTTTTGTATATTGCTAGATTCTTTTCTAATGTTTTATTTATAATTAATTTCTGGAACCTATTTACTTTTGATATTTACTTATGATACATTAGATTTTATAGTAATTTATTAAAAGCTTTTATTTAGTTTATTATTATTATTCCTTTAAAAGTGTTTTCCTCATCCACTTGTCTGTAGTTTTCTTTCTTACACTGTTCTTGTTGGAGTTTGGTGTCATAGATCCTTTCAAGAACTTGAGATGGCGTTTAGAAATTATGTACTCATATTTTTTCCATTTACAGAGCACCCTTTTTAACTGAATAAGTTGAAAGATGTACAAACCCTTGTTTCACTTCTGAATTTTATGAAAAATAACAACCATTTTGGCATGTTTATTTTTCAATGACTAGGGAAATAGAAATAGAAATAGACAAAACAAATACTGCAAAATGTCAACAATTGATGACATTCCTGGTTGGTATTAGGATGTTTATGGTACTATTTTTCCTCTCATTTATGTTGGAAATATTCACAATACAATATTAAAAATCCATAAATATATTTGTTCTATTAAAATATAAGGATTGATACCCTAGTTCTTATATGCATAAATAAATAAAACTTTTTTTAAAAAAAGGATAAGGATTGATTAACTAGAAAAAAATCTTAGTGATATTTATACAAGACCCACCTAAAACTATTATATAGAAAGATTGAAATTAAAAGTTATGGGACAAAAAGTTTATGTAAACACAGAGCAAAAGAAAATAATATGGTTTCAGAAACAATAAATGGAATACTGTTTAATACAAAGAAGTTCAACTGACAAAAATGAGAATACAATTCTAAACTTGTAAATTGGAATTAATGTATACATCTTTTCCTTGATGTACCACTTACCAATGTAAGGCACTTGTGTGTAAGTATCCAAGTGGTATATGAGATCTTTTGCTTCATTTCATATTGAGTATCATCATACATTCAAAATTTTTTTCCTATTCAAAGTGTTTGAAATAATTACATGCAGGATTATTTTGAGGATCAAATCATCTCAAATTTGGTCAATAAGAGCCTATTTAAATATTTGGTCCCTTTACACATGATAAAAATGTAAGTTGTTTTGAGTGTTCAAATCAGTTATCAATCATTCTGCTCTGTGTTCTTCCAACTTAAAAGTTTTTTACTCCTCATCTTTTGTGATTTCATTTTAATTGATTTTTTTTCCCCCGGTAAGTTAACTCAAGCCTTGAGTTCAGGGTGTCACTGTGGGTCATCATACAGGCATGCAGTGCCAACATGAGGACTTTAGCTCCTTGGATGCTAGCCTTGGAGAGGTCAAACTGACATGGCATGACCCAGGCACATGGAAACATCCTTATCAAGCAGGATATTTTCAAGGTTCAGAGATTATCTCCCAGGATCCTGTCCAGGGCCATTCTTGAAGACAAACCGTTCTTCGGAATGTGCAGATTTGATCAGTTAGGGCCTGCAGACTTAACCCTTTCCTGCACATAAGCAAGAAAATAAATAAAAATTCAGCTAGAATTTTCACCATGTTCTGCCTTGTGACAATTAAAATAATCTTTAACCCCAAATCATTAATTAATAAACATCTAAAGTTCACTTTTCCTTAAAATACACCTGTAATGGAAAATGCTACTTTTCAGTTTTCTTATTAAGAAGCTCCTCTTCTAAGGCGAATCTTCCATTTTTTTTACCTACTTGTTTCACACATTTCGGTAACATGCTTGTTACCAACCTATGGGATATAAATATTGGAATGATTTTTAATTGAAACACATATTCCCGTTCTTGGCGCCATCAATATTTCTCCCTGCTGAGCCTAGGAGTCTGATAAATCTTTGAAAAGTTGGAGTGAGAACATGCCTATGAGACATCAGTGAGGACATTATTTTTAGTTCTATGCAGAGTATTTCTCTCTAGTTTATGTTACTTCTGACCTAATTGATCATCTTAAGAAATTGTTTCATTTATTTTCAGGGTGGTAAAGACTTGGCCACCACCCAGTCCTCTGTGGACACCAGCACATGACTGCCTTCGTAAGAGCAACCATTGTTTGTATTCCTCTTGTCTTTGGGACATGACAAATAGCAGGGTCTCAGTTACTGGACAAAATTTTATTGCTATAATTACCATATAAATACAAGTTAAAGAGAGTTATCTTTAAATTTAAATATACAATTGTAATGACAAGCACAAAATTCATTTTAAGCAGTTATAGCATTTAATCTATTACATATTTTAGCATCAACTTATTTCTTGTAGTTTTTTGATGGATAGTATAAAGAAAATGTCAGTCATTTAGATAATAATTATAACATTTTTAAGCCTTTTATGTTAGGTTATCTTTAATTAAACTAGGAGTCCTAAAGTGAATAATTAACATATTGTTTTTTATAAATTGCAAACAATATCTCATAATAGTTGACATTCTTTATTTTAATTATGAAAGTTAGAGAATATCATATAAACAGTAATAGGAAATTTCTAAAAAATAATAGACTGCTATATGTAACTTATTGAACTGCCTTGGCAGAAGCCTCCTCTGAGTGATTCATCTTAAGCTTTGATTGTGCTGTTTAGCACACAAATGACTGGGCTCTACCTTCTTGATCTTCTAAGTGTAATCTATGGATGGCAACATCAGTACTGCCAGGGTGCTAATCAGAAATGCAAAATCTTGAGCCCTACTTTGAGACTGGTGAATTAAAATCCCTGCGAGATGGTGCCAAACAATCCAGTGTTTTAGCAAACTGCATAAGTGATTCTGAAGTGGTTAAAGTCTGAGAGAGGGACCAAAAGCTCACGTACTTGCATGGAACATATATATATATATATATATTATTCCACAGTAAGTCCTCACCTAATGTTACTGATGAGTTGTTGGAAACAACAATTTTAAGTGAAATGACAGATAATAAACCAATTTTACAATAGGCTAATACATATAAACAAGAGTTAAGTTCTCATGGCATATTTCTAGTCACAAAAAAATCACCAAACTTAAAGATCAAAAACACTTTTAATATTAAACAATCATTTGCATTCACTTATTCACTCATTTCCCAGCTTGCTTTTTCCAGTTCAGGGTGGCAGGTGGCAGGAGGCTATACCTCAGGGCAGAAGGCAGGACCCAGTCTGGACAGGACACTGGTCCATTGCAGGGTGCACTCAACACACTCCCACACTCACTCAGAAGGGGATAATTTAGAAACACCAATAAACCTAACAAGCACATATTTGGGATGTAGGAGAAATCTGGAGTGCCCAGAGAAAACCAAGCAGATATGGGGAGTGCAAACTCCACAGAGACAGTAGCCCTGACTGTAAGTTGATTATTTTTTGTTGTAAATGTTATAATGAAACAATCCCAAATGAAAGTACTATTTGATAATCTGCTGTATATTCACAAGGTTGTGCTCCTATCACCACTATCTAATTTTAGAATGTTTCTATCATCCCACAAACAAATTACCCATACTCATTCTTTCCTACACCCACCACCTCTTTTTTTTTTTAAGATTTATTTACATGCATATAAGAATTGGGGTACAGGCCATAGGTGCAGAGGGTGAGAAGATTCACCAGAGACAGAGTAGGGAACAGAACAGGCGGATTGACAGAAATACACTGCTGAGGGAAGGAGCGGGTAAGTCAAGAGAGGTCTGCTGCACCATGTGGGTAGTAATCTGGCTGGGGACTGAACTTGTGCTTCAGTGGCCTTCGATAGCTTCATAGTGCTGTGCCTTAACCCCTTGCACTACCAGGGAGGGACCCCCACTACCTCATATCCTAAGGAACACTAGTCTACTTAGTGATGCTACAGATTTACTCATTCTGAAGTTTTCAGATAAGTGGACTCATTTGTCCTTGCTTCTTTCACGTTACGTGTTTTCTATTTTCATCTATGTGATAGAATATATCAGAATTTCATTACTTTTTGTTGATACATAATATGTCATTTTATGGATAGAACATATTTCATTGATCCATTTATCAGCTGAAGAACATTTGAAATGTTTCTACTTTTTGGCTACTATGAATGTTTGCTGTAAATATATATGCAAAATTTTCATTTCTTTTAGATATATGCTTAGGAGTGGGGTTGCTGGGTCCTATCATAATTCTGTTTTATCTTTTGAGAAATTGCCAGAACGTATTCAAGTAACATTGGCTGCATGATTCTACATTGTCACCAGTCACCTATGAGGGCTCTAATTATATTTCTGCCAATTATTATTGTATGTCATTTAGTTCATAGTCATTTTTGTGTGTTTCATTTGCATTTTCCTAACGACTAATGATTATTTTATTTTATGTTCTCTGTGGCCATTGTATGTTTTCTTTCTTTTTTTTTGTTTTTGTTTTTGTTTTGTTTTTCATCAGCACATGTCAAGTCAAGGAAAAGAGAAAAAGGAAGGAGAGTAGCCTGCATAGACACAGGAAGGCAAAGAGTTGCCCATTTGTATGTTTTCTTTGGAGAACTGTCCATACACTTCTTACAGATTTTTGTTGAGTGCTAATAGCATTTCTATAATTCGGGTCTGAGTCCCCTATCAGTTATATTATTTTCGTTAGTAAAGAACAATTCACGCTTCATCATGCAGCCTAACGTTTTTCATCAACGTCCCGTTGGGCGAACCCATAGCCCCAGGGGAATGGCTTGGCTGGCAAGGGCAGGCCCAGTTACAATAAGCTGGAGGAGATAAAGCATGAGGGGCCTTTGGGGCTCTGCAGCGGGGCCAGAGAACTAGGCAAGCGCTTGCCTGGGTGTCTCAGTATCCGGGTTCCCCTCAAGGCCAGGAAGGACTAGACTGGGCCTTAGACTGCGATTTCCTGAAGACAAATCATACTGCCTGGAGGCAGCACACTTCGAAACAGAGATGCCCTCCCACCCCAAGCCAGATATCGCGGGAACTGCTTAGCCTGACCATTTTGAGTTGTTTTACGGAGTTTGCCAATGAAACTTATTGGAAGGCCATCTCCCACGGAGGCCCTGTGCGTCCTTGCTGCACAGGGCGACAGATCTGGCTCCCCAGGCCACATCGGTAACGTAGGGTGGGGAGGCCCTAGAATCTGGAAGAAGACCAGCTTGGCAGAGGCCCTGAAAGCCTGAGGGGCAAGTGCTGGAGTGAATGTGTTTTCTCTGCTGTCTCAGAATTTGGGATGCCTTTGCTGGGTGCCCGTGATTGTGAAGAGTAGGAACGGGACCATGCACGGACTGGGGCTTCTGGAGGACCCACAGAGCTGTGCATGGCATGAGGTAGGTGTCGAAAGTCACTATTTTGCGTTTGCACTTTGTTCTTTTTCAGAATCGTTTTGGCTAGGCTGGGTTCCTTGTATTTCCATATGAATATTAGCATCTGCTTATCCGTTTCTGAAAAATGATCATCTGGAATTTTGAAAGGTTTGTGTTGAATCAGTAGAGCAATGTAATTTCCTTATATGATTATAAATGTCTTCAATATGCCAGGGGATCTCAAATATCTATACATAATTCAGACGTGGTAGAAACTGTGTATTTTTACCTTCAATTACTTGCCTCCTCTCTGAGGCATCTCAGATTTATCACGTTTCACACCATTGTTGGGGATGTAGCCTTGTTCAGGTCCTGTGGAAAACAGTATGGTGGTGTCTCAAAATATTAAAAATAGATCAGCCATATGGCCCAGCAATACCATTTCTAGGTATGTAACCAAAGAAGGAAAAAACACTAATTTAAAGGAATATGTGCCCTCCCCTGTTCACTGCAGCACTATTTACAACAGCCAACCTATGGAAATAATCCAAATGCCAAGCACAGAGGAGTGGCTCAGAAAAATGTGGCACAGGAGTACAATAGATGAGTTCTCTGCTATATTTGTGACAACATGGATGGAACTGGAGAGGATAATGCTAAGGGAAATAAATCAGAAAGAGGAAGACAAATAACAGATGGTTTCACGTATATGTAGAAAATAGAGGCACAAAACAGAGGATAAGACAAAACTAAACTAACTACAAATTCTTTTTTTTTTTTAATAGAGGCATGTTTTATTTTTTTATTTATTTGTTTGTTTTTTTTTGTTTATACATGCACTGAGTACAGTCAGAAGCGCGGGAGGGTGAGAGAATTCACCAGAGCCAGAGCGGGGAGCAGAGCAGGCAGAAGGACCGAAGTACACTGCTGAGGGGAGCAGCGGGCAGCAGGAGAGGTCTGCGCGCCATGTGGGACCCTCCTCCAGTGGCCGGGGAGCAGCCGGGGATCGAACCGGCGCCGCAGAGGCCGCAGGCAGCTTCGCAACCCAGCGCTCAACCGCTGCGCCACCGGGGAGGCCCTAACTACAAATTCTTGACATCTAACTGCAAAACTGAGGCAGACAGAAGGGGAGTGTGGCAGGCTGGGAATGGAGAGGGTGGGAGACCAGTGGAGCAGAATGGAGGATTTTTGAGGCTTTGATTGTAGGCTTGGTATGAAAACATACATTTGTAGAGGTTTGAACTTGTGACTCCTAAAACAGATACAATGATGTAAGCCAATTTTTACCTTAATAAACATATTTGGAGGGAAAAATAAGTCTCAGTGTCTTACCCCATCACCTAGAATTTTTCTAGCCTTCCCTGTCTCAGTTAGTAATGTTGGCAAAGCCACCTTCAAAAGTTGACTGCCTTTTCTTGGCTGGAGAGCTAGACCTGGGCAATCAGAGGCTTGTCAGTCTCTTCTCTTGGAATGTGTGCTTCCAGAAGCTGCTTTAAGGTGATAACTTCGAGAAAATGTGCAACAGGGTGGTCCCCAGGAAAGGGGGAGGTTCCCTGCCCCACCCAAGGGAGGGTGGAGCTGAGCAGGAAGAGGAGAAGCTGCAGAAGAGACTGAGGAAGGAAGCAGGATGGAGCCAGGAGACCTGGAGGAGGCGCATGGAGCCTAGAGACACGTGAAGAAACTGCGCTTGTCTTTTGGTTGTGGACTGGGTGACACAGATGGGGGTGAGACCCATGGGGAGGTGACCATGGCAGCTTTTATCTTGATGTTGATTTTGCTCTTTTCCTTCTGGGCTTGTCTGATTGTTTCTGACCCTTTGCTGTGGGTCCCCACTGGAAGATGCTTTAGACTTGTGGCAGGCTTTGGGGCCTTGCTCTGGGCCAATCCCATTTGGATGGACTTTTACCCACGAGGGGACGGGTAACTTTGGGTGCTTCACTTAGAAACTAGACTCTTTGCCTTACCTGTATTGTTTCCTAGTTTTATTAAAGTTCCTTCCCATTAAAGTCTCCTATGTTTTGTGTTGATGCGGCGGATGGCAGAACCCATTTAGAATAGGCAGGTTTGCGGGGTTTGGGCTGCCCCTCTCCCTGTCCTATAACAAATGTACTGTGCTTTGTAATGTGTATTAAGGCTATTGGGACTGCATATGTAATGAAAACAAAGTCTATAAACATTTGAGATATGGTGGAGTGTGCAGAAAAACCGTCTCCTTTTGCAGCCTCCCAAGACAAAGCCTTGTAAGTAAATCCCATGTTATTCAGACTGCTACCTATCTATCTGGAGTGGACCTGTGGCTTCTTTCTTTTTCCTCTCCCTGCATACAGGTGCTGGTTTCAGATTACACCTGCGAAGCTCCTGAGGTTGAAACCCAGCCAGTGACACTCCTGTTTACCTAGTGGATTATGCTGTGCATCAGGTCAGATTCTTTTGGGTATAGGTGATTTAGATGTTAAAAGTTTCTTTCTCACGAAAAAGAAATCTGCAGTTTTTCAGACCTGGCTGGTAGGTGAGTGCTTGCCTTTTCTAAAGTCTGGCCATTGTATTCATGATGCAAATTGACTACTAAAATTACCATTTTCAAATTTTCTTTTAAGGCAACATCTCAGAAGGCTGTAGCATTTTTTTTTATTTCAAATAATTTTAATTATTTTTGTCTTTTTAATAGCCATGCTATTTTATTTTATTTATTTTAATTTTATTTTTATATTCCCCATACAATTGCAACCCCCTTATTTTGACCCCAATCCCTCCTTTCCCCGCCCCCCACCCCCCATAGTGTGTCTCTGGTTCATAGTTGTTTGTTGATTTTTATTTATTTTTTATTTTTTCTTTCTTATAGCTATTCTTTTTCCTGGTCTCTTGTTTAAGTTTTCTAGATTCCTGCTATGAGTGAGACCATCCGGTATTTTTCTTTTTCTTTCTGGCTTAATTCGCTGACCATGATCCCTTCCAGCTCCATCCATGTTGCTGCAAATTGCATGTGTTTATCTTTTTTGAATGCTGAGTAAAATTCCATGGTGTATATGTACCACATCTTCAATGGAGGCATGACACTCCCAGACTTCAAACTATACTACAAAGCCATAATTATCAAAACTGCATGATATTGGAACAAAAACAGACATAGACCAATGGAATCAAATAGAAAACCCAGAAATAAACTCACAGATTTATGGTCAAGTAATCTTTGACAAAGGAGCAAAGAATATGCATTGGAGCAAAGAAAGTTTGTTCACTAAATGGTGCTGGGAAAACTGGGTCGCTACATGCAAAAGAATGAAGCTTGACTACTGCCTCACACCATACACAAAAACCAACTCAAAATGGATTAAAGAACTAGACATAAGACCTGAAACCATAAAATACACAGAAGGAAATATAGGCAAAACACTACATGATATGCAGATCAAAGGCTGTAGCATTTTTTGTTGACCGGTGTTTAGCAAATGGCATAATAACCATACATAGCTGAAGGTGAGGTAGCAAAATAAAAATCTTATTTGAGCCTCTTGACACACCAAATAAATATTGATGCATTTAGGGCTTTGTTGTTAAGGAGGAAGTATGTGTGACAGATATGGACATAGGAAATTAATTAATAAAGTTCATCATATAAATGTCATTTTCCTTTCCTTTCTTACCCAAACTATCAACCAATCCTGTTACTTTACTTTCTTAGTCTCCAATGCCTTTTATAAATCAAGCCAATATCTTTCTGCTACTACTCTTTACCCCATATTCTCCAAATATCTGTAGGAGTTATGTTTTATAAATGCAAATCAGGTAATTTTGTTTCCTCCCTTAAAACCACTCTGTAGTTCTCACTGCCCTGAATATCCTTAGAATTACATTTGTGGCTTTGCATGGATTAATCGCTATTTATATCTCCAGTCTTAACTCACAAGTGAACTCTCTTCCTCTGTTTTGGCTCTGTGGGACTTTTGTAGTTCCTCGCTAGTACGATGTTTCCTGTCTCAGGTCATTTACTAGTGCCTCTGTTACAATGCCTTTCCTTCTTTCTTTGGTTAATTAAAATTATACTTTCATCCTCTGGTTTTCTCTTATGAGGTCATTTTCCCTATTATAAGCTCCCACAGCTTTTCTCCTGAAATAAGTAGAATTGAGGCAATTTCACACTTGTGATGACTTGCTGTTTGTTTACTCTCCAGTATGCTGCACGAAGGCAGACATGATCTCTTGCTCATCATTCTGTTCTTCTTCTTTTTTTTTTTTTTTAAGAATTATTTATTTATACAAGCACTGGGTACAGTCAGAAGCGCGGGAGGGTGAGAGAATTCACCAGAGCCAGAGCGGGGAGCAGAGCAGGCAGAAGGACCGAAGTCCGAAGTACACTGCTGAGGGGAGCAGCGGGCAGCAGGAGAGGTCTGCGCGCCATGTGGGACCCTCCTCTGGTGGCCAGGGAGCAGCCGGGGCTCGAACCATTGCTGCAGAGGCTGCGGGCAGCTTCACAACCCAGCGCTCAACCGCTGTGCCACCGGGGAGGCCCTCATCATTCTTTTCTTAGAACAGCAGTGCCATGTGGTATATTTAATGAACATTACTTCAATGAATGGAGTAATGAAGGGAAGAGTTATCATGGAGAAGAGTGAATCAATTTCTTTGAGCTTCATAAATACAAAATTAGGTCTTATATATTGAATTTTTGAAAGCAGCATTGTTAAAAAATTAATATATGCAAAATTGCCTGACAATTTGTTTTGTGAATGTTTTGTCTTATTTATTTATTGAACAGTTGTTGAGAACCCAGTATAAGCACTGATGCATGCTGATTGCATAAACATGGCAAGTTATTAACTACTCTAAGCCTCGGTTTCCTCATTTTTTAATTATCAGCCATTCATTTTACCAGTAATCTTCTCAGCCAGTCTGCTGAAGTTTAAACTGATATCATTTTTTTAATTCATGGTTCTCCCTACCTATTCATTAATTCATTGGTGAACAATTACTTTTTGAGGTTCATATCTATCTAAATTAGAAAGTTGTATATTAGTATATGCTTTCTTCATGTTGCTTATTTGCTATTAACCTAGTTTGCTTATTTACCGTTAATCTAGTGAGCTCTGATAGGTATTTGGTAAGATTTAGCATTGAATAAATTGGAGTGCATTTCTGCTCTCATGGAAGTCATAGTACAGTGGGGAGGAGGAAGATAGAAAATAATTACAAATAATTGAATGCTACATTCAATTAGCATTATAAAAGGCAAATTAGGGAATATGACTTGGGCATGTAGGGGACTAAACAGTCTGATACTGTTTCTCTGAGAAAGTGATATTTAAGCAAAAACTTGAAGGATGAAGGAGTTGGACTAGCAAGGAGTGGGAGGAAAAACATTACACGCAAGGTTGGTAAAAGATTGTTATTTTCTAGTCAGTCTGGGAGACTGACTTGTCCTGAGGCTACTGAGAATATTTACCGTGTTCCACCTCAACTCCCAGCTCCCTCTCCTCATTGGACATGTTTTCCACATTTTATCATCGTTGTGGTATATTCCTCCAAAACAATTATTTCTGCAGCACTGTGCAAAGTCTATTGGAGTATCCCTTTCCCTCTTTGTATAAAAAGAATATATTTCCAGTAATGAAATTGTACATTTGTGCTTTAACTGTTTTATCATTGTGCTTCTGGTCAATGCAGTCCCAGAATTTTGATCAAATAAATGGTGTTATGTATTTAAATGGAAGTTATGTATTTAAAATTATTTTGAGACTAAATAGAAAATTTTAAATATTACTGTTTAGTCCCCTACATGCCCAAATCATATTCCCTAACTTGCCTCTCCTAATGCCTGTTCCAATGTAGCATTCAATTATTTGTAATTATTTATGTTGTTTTGGTTTTGGTTTTGAAATATTTGATCTTCAATTCTGTTACATTCTATTTTTCTCCAAGTGGTATCACTAGATACTGTATACCCAATACATATTAATCCTAATTGCACACTATCTGTTCAGGAGAAGTAACACAAACCTAGAAGAATAATCAGTAAAACGATGGCAGCTGTATCAGTGTGAAGAAAGCATCTGCTACAAGCTCTCTAAGTCAGGTGTGATTTTTTTTTTTTAGATTTATTTTATTTATTTATGCATACCAGAGTTGGGTGTGTAGGTCAGAGGTGTGAGGGGTGAAAGGGTGAAAGAATTAGCCAGAGACCAAGTGTGGAGAAGAACAGGCAGATCCACTGAAATATACTGCTGAGGGAAGCAGCAGACGAGAAAGGAGAGGTCTGCTGCACCATAAGGGTTAGCTCCCTGGCTGGGAATCAAACTTTTGCTGCAGTGGCTGCCCATAGCTTCATGGTGCTGAGACTTAACCTTTTGTGCCACCAGGGAGGCCCTAAGTCAGGTGTGATCTTAATGACACAGGCAGGCCTGTCCTTCCAAAGAGTTAACAGATGGGGAGGACCATAAAGTAAAAATGGAAAAGAAGGTATGGAGGTTTTTATTTTCATTTTTTAAATCATAGTAATACCAGTAAATAGACTGCAAGTGTCCAGTATTATCAAGGATTCACTTGAAGTGACTTATGACTGTTTGGATGCCACAAACAGGCTATTCTGATTGTGGTATTTTGTATAAATAAAAGTATTTTGTCTATATATAAAAGTACATATATGTATATATATTCCCTCAGGCAATTACAGGAAGGAAAGGGGAAGTAAACTCATGTCCAAAGATTTTACACAGTGAAGTGTTTAAATAGTCAAGTGTTTCTAGGGAATTAGGTATACCATATACCTCATACTTTGAGAATTCCCATCAGATGATTTGTAAGCATGTATAATGATCACATGCAGCATGGGAAAGATTAACATCCATGTTCATATTGTTCAGTCTGGACAATGCTAGCACTTGTCACAGTTTTGGCCCCAACTGTAATTCCTGGGAGGCACATATTAATAGGATGTCGTTAAGTGTTTCTAGTATCCAGGAGCCATTGTTGGTCTTCTGGTCAAATAGTGAATCTATCCCTTCCAGTGCAAAGTGAGACCTCTTCTACCTGGTCAACCAAAGGCCGATGAGAACCAAGCCTGTTTTGAGAGCTCTCTGGAGAATATGTCATAAACTCAGTCATTTTTGCTTGTATCAAGCAACTCCCCTGTGTTAAGGAATTCTTCCTTGTATCTAAGCTCTGAAGTCTGAGAATAAGTCTGCATTCACTAACTGGCCATGTAGAGATGAGAAAAAATTTGCACACTATATAATCATGACCGTTCATCTCATACCACCTTGGTTTCTTCTACTTTGCAAAATGATCTCAGCTTCATTCACTTCCTCTGATCGACATACTGTTTTGATCTTTTCTTAGTGATATTGATATTCTTAATTTTTGTAAAATAAAGATTTACAACGGGGGATGGAGTTTAACAAGAGGCAAAATAATTGTATGAGAAATTAAGTTCCTGAACTCAAAAACTAATGTTTTTTCTTCTCTACATTAACAGACTCCCCCTAGAACAATACCTAGCACTCTCTAGAACAATACCTAGCAGTTCTAGAATACTAAACATAGACAAATAAGAGTTATTTGGAGTATGGGTATTTTGGAGGAAGGTGGTGGTTGCTAGAAGAAAAGTGAATTGTTTTCTTTTAAAGCCTTGAGAACAAGCATTAAAATGGTTGCCTTTCCCATTCCTCTGAAGGCAAGTATATTCCACACTGCTGATAATCCTCAAAGCAGGAGCATGAACCTACTTGGGTTTGTTGTCAGTCCCGGTTTTGGTTCTGGGTTTTGGTGATCCAAATACCACTTATAGTCTCACAGGATTCTGGGGGTCATAAAGTCATAAAGTCTGCTGACCTCCACTCATGCTCTGTGAATGCATCCTGTAGCCAAAGAACCTCTTTCAATACCCACTCTGTATCTTTAATTATAATAACGGAGCCGGCACTTAATTGGGTACTAACAATGTGCTATGTATTTTGCAAAGGGATATGTGTGTATGTGTATAATTATAGAAAAATTGGAGAATATAGATAATATAAAATGTAGATACATTTTGCATATTTTGTTTGTTTATATATAATTACACATAATTTTCATGCATTTATAAAGAAAAATATATACATATATAGAAAAATATGTAAGCACTGTCTATATAAACATATACATAAAACACCTACAAATCTATATGCATAAAATAAGATCTAGAAGGAGTTAATAAAAATAAACTGATAAAAATTTGTGGGATTATAGATATTTTTGTTTTCTTCATACTGTTTTGCGTTGTCAAAACTTCTTAGCTGAGCATTATAAATTTAAATATTAAAAAGAACAAGAAAAAGTGGGAGAAAAATATTGTAGATCCTGGGTATACAAACCATTTTAAAGTTCTAAAGCCTGTTATATACATTATTTCATACATTGTTCTACTGGCGTCACAAAATCCCCTAGATCAGATAATGAGATAAGGCAGCACTTTGTAAGATCTCTTCCTGTGAAATGTCTGTGAATATATCTGACTTATGAAAGGGGCCAGCTTCAGTTAGAGACAGTTCTGTTGCTCTTTGTGAAAAATATGTCAGCTTGCATCATGTAGTCTAGGGTAGAGGAAAGAATAGTCTACTCAGCCACATGGAAATAAAATAGAGAATATAAATAATATAAAACACATATAATCACTGTACAGGAGAACCACTTAAATATTTTAGATAGTCATTTTCTCATGTAAGATAACAGGTGTTTTAGTGTTTGAGGACTTCTTCAGATGTGTGTCTAGAATTCTGATATGAATTCCACTGTTGAAATACTCTTAGAACACTCGAATGATAGAGCTGTCAATGAAAGACAAATGGAACCTGTTTTCTAAGCATCAAGAAACACATCAGAAGGGGGGAATCCCAAGAGTAATTCCATTTACAGTAAGAAAACAAAAATTTCAGTTTCCACTGAAAACCACTCTTTGTGGTTTTCCTTATTGTTTGCAGTGGATTTTTCTGTTTTCCACTAATAAAAACACCAAAAATGCGAAGGGCCTGTATAGCTGTTTTCTAGTCAACTTGAAAGGACAGTTGGAAAATTTGTGATCCTGTACCTCTGAATCATATACAATGTTGTAAACCTCAATAAAAAAAAAAAAAAGAGAAAGAACATATCTGTCGGGGACAAAAACCCAGAATGTAAAATGGGTAATGGAGCACCCAGAGTTAAGAGGTTAGTGATCCAAATTCTTAGAGCCAAAGGTAAATGGAAATGGTTTGGGAGAGATTTGTGTACATCCTCTCCCCAAACTTGAACCCACCTTTGGTC
Organism: Talpa europaea; assembly: GCF_964194135.1. Taxonomy (NCBI): domain Eukaryota; kingdom Metazoa; phylum Chordata; class Mammalia; order Eulipotyphla; family Talpidae; genus Talpa; species Talpa europaea. The sequence goes on along the minus strand of NC_140078.1, from coordinate 25,337,170 downwards.
AGAAATGTCCTGTGTTTTTTCTTAAGTTTGACACTCAAATATCCAGTTATCCATTTGGCATTTCTACTGGGATAGTCATAGGCATCTCAAGCTTCTCAAGCTTAATATGGATGAAACAATGCCCTTAATCCCCCTCTGCCATTACCTACCAAGTCTGGCTCTCCTCAGTATTTTCCATCTGTATAAATGGCACCACCATCGACCCAGTTACTAAAGCCAGAAGACTAGGAATCATTCTTGATACCTCCTTTACCTCATTCCCCACATCCAATTCATCAGCAAGTCCTGTTAATTCTTTCTCCAAAATATACCTCACCCCGATCTATTTTTTTCTCAATCTTGAGAGCCTCCACCCTATCAAAAATCACCGTCATGTTTGATCCAGACTTCTGCAATAGTCTTCAGATTGGTTTCTTCTTTTCCACTCTTACCCCTAGAATTTATTGTCCATATCACAGCCAGAGGGATCTTTTAAAAACAGATGTCACTTGTCTGCTTAAATCCAGTGTTCTTAGAGTAAAAACTGTTTTCCTATCCACAGACTTTATATACCTGTATCATTTAGCTTATTCTCGTCCACATTTGAGCTACTGTTCTTTCCTTTGAAATATCCAGGACATCTGACTTCTTTTTGGGTATCAAAACACACCCACTTATTTAAAGCCACAGGCCTTTCTCAGACTATTTTCCGACTGTGGACGAGATCTCATTGTGGTTTGCCTCTGCTATCAGTTCTCAGCTTAAATTTCACTTCCTTAAATGGTTCTACTATAACCACCTTCTTGAAAATTGGACTTTTTCTTATCCTGTACCATGACACCCTGTTAATTTTCTTGAAGTACTAATCTCCATCATTTATCTCTTGATTTATTTAATTGTGAATAACCAGTCTTGCCTGCTTAATCTGAGGACCTCTGTGAAACCCACAGCCCCTGGGCCATGCTTGGCTCAAATAGGCAACTGATAAGTCTTTGTTGAATGCATGGATAGATTTGTGGACTGGACCTCAAAAAGCTGAAAACATATGGAAATAGTTCTTATTATTTTAAGTCCAGACTGCATTTCCAGTTTTATTTTAATTTTTTCCCCACCAGTAACCTTTGACCTTTTCTCTTCCTGTCCCCTCTTTTTTTTTTTTTTTGCATTTATTAATTTGTTGGTGTGTTGAGAAACTATATATAATAGCAATTTTAAAACGTTTTCCCAGTTTCCTGTAGAATATACAACTTTTGTTTGCCTTGTTATCATATAGGATGGTTATGTTTTCTCATTAATAATAATCTAGTTTTATATTATCCTCTTTTGCTAGGCACATTTTTTTTTTGCTAGACACATTTTTACATTTAACTGCTCAACGCCCTCTTAATCTCAGATGCCTCACTGTTTATTGGTGTCTGCTATTTCTTGTAAGTATTTAGCTTTGTCAAATTGTCCACTCTGTACATATTTGTCTTTGTCATCCTGAGCTGTTTTACCTAATTCCTTTGAACTCCTATTTTTTGCTGTAAATGGTAACATTTCATTCTTCCTTATGGTTGAATAGTACACCGTTGTGTGGATATAGCACACCTTCTTGATCAAATACTCTAATCAGTGGGCTCTTGATTGGATGCATAAACTTCAGGCGGTTAAGCTGGAAAGAAAATGTCATTAACTTATTATAAGATATCTATTTGCCGATAAGAGATCTAGGATAAATTCTGCTGATTGGAATCTGCTCCAGATCAGTGCTAGATAATATTTTGCTGGCATTTTCTCACATGAATTCTTTATTTTATTTTATTTTTTATTTTATACATTTTTACATCATTTTTCATTTTTGCACAACATATGCATTTTCATCTTGGTTATAGTTCCCATACAATTTCCACCCCCCTTGTTTTGAGCCTACTCCCTCCTCTCCCCCTTGTAGTGTTTCTCTGGTTTATAGTTGCTTATTGATTTTGATTTTTACTTTATTATAATTAGTCTTTTTCCTGGTCCCTTATTTAGGTTTTCTAAATTCCATAAACTCATGCAATTTGCAGCAACATGGATGGAGCTGGAAGGGATCATGCTCAGCTAAATAAGCCATAAAAAAGGAAAAATACCAGATAGTCTCACATGAATTCTTGCCCCACCACTTTGCTACTGAAATCCATGGGTCAAATATGGACCCTCTTAGTAACCCCTACCAGGAATCTTAAGCACAGTTTCTAAATGCTATTTTTTTCCCCCAACCCTCAGTTTTCTCATCTATAAAATGATACAGAAGGAGACGTCTTTGGAAATATGTTTTTCTCAGGTGCTTTCAATTTATTCTATATGGTATTTCCTGATTTCAGAACACAGATTTATATCCTCATAACCTACCAGCAGGGGATATTAAGTTGTAGTAGATTGTTTCAAGCTTAATTGCACTTGTGCACTTCCTCCTGTTTTTCGGTCATGTATACCTGCCATCTATACATTGACATCTTCCTTTAAATTGATATACTTTGGCTTCACTGCCACATATGAAAAAATTGTCATAATGAAAATTGAAATTAAAAAATATAAAAAATATGTATTTTTAAAGATTTATTTATTTATTTATACAAGCACTGGGTACAGTCAAGCATGGGAGGGTGAGAGAAATCACCAGAGCCAGAGCAGGGAGCAGAGCAGGCAGAAGGACCGAAGTACACTGCTGAGGGGAGCAGCGGGCGGCAGGAGAGGTCTGCGCACCATGCGAGACCCTCCTCTGGTGGCCAGGGAGCAGCCGGGGATTGAACTGGCGCTGCAGAGGCTGTGGGCAGTTTCACAACCCAGCGCTCAACCGCTGCGCCACTGGGGAGGCCCTAAAAAATTATTTTTTTCAAGATTTATTTATTTTTACTTATGCATACAAAAACTGGGGTGTAGGCCAGAGATGTAGGGGGTGAGAAGATTCACCAGAGACAGAGTGGGGAGCACAACAGGCAGATCCACTGAAATACACTGCTGAGGGGAGCAGTGGGTGAGACAGGAGAGGTCTGCTGCGCCATGTGGGTTAACTCCCTAGCCAGGAATTGAACTCATGCATCAGTGGCTGGCAATAGTTTGATAGCGCTGAGACTTAAACCCCTGTGCTACCTAGGAGGCCCTAAAAATTTAATTTAAATATTAAAAAAATTAACCTCTGGTACAATAGAAAAACATGGTCAAATATCATGTTAAAACGTGATTTAAAATCTTACCTCTTTCATATCTAAGTTGGTGGGATTGGAACTTACTATTTTATTCTTATTTTCCTTAGCAGAAATCTGTATATAGGCAGACAGGCAGGGAGATAAGTAGACAGATAGATAGATGGACAGCTAGGTGATAGATATTGATAGACATTAAGAGAGAGAGAGAGAGAGAGAGAGAGAGAGAGAGAGAGAGAGAGAGAGCGACTCATTCAGAAAAAGTGCTAACTAGCAAATGAGTAGAATTCAGAGTTACTCATTTTAATGTCTTGAGTCTCCTTTTGTGCCTGGAGCAGAATACTTTATGGAAAAAGAAAGGGAGGGAGGGAGCAAAAAAAAAGCTTAGAAGGGAAGGAAAAAGAAATCAGGAAAGGAAGAAATTGATCACCAAAAACATAAGCAAGGGTAGTGTCAGAACCTCTTGATGTACTACAGTGACAATTATGACCTGAAAACCTTTCCTTGTTGTTGTGACTATTCCTAAGAGCAGACCTTATTAAAAAACTCATTAAAGTTGTTAATACTAAGTGTATTTGCATCAGTTGCATTATCACCAGGGGAAGTTATTTACAAAAATATTTAAACAGAATAATACTTACATAAGAGACATTTCACTATTTTGGTTCGATTTTGACTGAATTATTTTTCTCTTTCTTGTGTTTAGTGCAAACAAACCTGGATACTAAAGATTCTTAGCCATTCGGTTAGCATCCCTAAAGCTCCAAGATGTGTTCGGAGAGTCCTGAGCTAACTTGAGTCTGGCCAGTGCTTCAGAGCTAACTTTTTACTTTCTGTGTACAGTATCAACTGGATTTCTCAGCATACATTGCTGAATTCACTTTTCTTTTTTTAAAGATTTATTTATTTATGCATACAAGAGCTGAGGTACAGGCCAGAGATGTGTGGGGTGAGAGGATTCACCGTAGACAGAGTGGGGAACAGAACAGGTAGACTGAATGAAGTACACTGCCGAGGGGAGCAGCGGGCTAGTCAGGAGAGGTCTGCTGTGCCATGTGGGTTGCCCCCTGGCCGGACAGGGGATCGAACTCATGCTGCAAAGGCTGTGGATAGCTTCATAGGTTGTGTCTTAACCCCTTGCGCCACCAGGGAGGTCCCTGAATTCACTTTTCACTCAATGTTTAAGTTTAAATTTCATTCAGTATTATTGTCTGCTAAGCATGCATGTGTTCTTTGCTAATGATCTAGTCTGTGAATATATACAAAACTTTAAATCTTATGCAACTTCAAATCTAGAAGATCTATGTCATAATATCAATAGAAATCTCCTGAATGCACAAGCATAGATGGTTTTCTCATGAGAGTTATTCTCCCATGCTTGTGCACAAATATCTCCTCAAAGACAAAGTCATCCAAGGATTCCTTTCTGCATTTATTTATCTTTTCTCATTCTTCAAAGTAAGTTGGAATCTGAACCTCAACATAGTGCCAGAATCTTGGCCCTGTTACTATTTTCTGTTTGGTTAAGTTACATTCATCAGAATCAAATGAATTTGAAAACCCTTCTAAATGACCTTTGGAAGAAAACAGCTCCTGGCAATTAAAAAAGAATAATTTGTAATCATCATATATTGACTAAGATTGGTCATAATATTTATAAATAACCATAGAGATATATGACTAACAGGATCAACAAGTTGCTTCCACACCTCCTTCCAGCACCAGGGGAGTCACATAACCCTTATAATCTGAAATGCCAGGTGATGGCAAATCTGACTTATATGAAGATAGAGAAATTAGACCTGTTGGTATGGTTTTTTAGTGGGGTTACCTTGCAGGCAGCCTATTGCATTCACACAGTGTCCCGATGACTGATGACTGATGGCACCTCAGTCTCACCATACCCACTGAGAAAAGGAATTGAGAAACAGCAGGAATATCTAAAATAGAATTGCTTTCTATTCTTATAAGACTCCTGTATCCCATAAGAGAGTTGAGGCAACCTTCACACCTGCAATGAAACCATTCCAGTTAGGATCAAAATGAATGCACTCTTGTCTCAGATCAAATTAAGCCAAGGTGCCACATGAAAGTCATGCCACCAGACAGCCGTGGAGTCAAGTGCTGGGGTACTGGTGCTATTTGAGAAAGTTATTTCTGCCTAATTAAGATAGGCCTATAAAATCACACTGGGAAATGCATTGTCCCACATCACTTATCCAGGATGATTCAGGAGGCCGGTAGTAAGAATTGACTGGCACTGGAAAGTAACAAAATGCAAGTTAGCTTTCCATGACCAGAAGCATTCAACTTCTTGTCCCTGATATTGCCTTTACAAGATCTCATCAGTCCAAGCCTCTTTTTATTCAACACATTTCCATTAAGCATCGTGTATCCTGGCTTCTAATATAAGTTTTGAAGGTAATGGCAGTGAACACATAGGATGGTTCTGGTTTGACTAAGAGGATGGTTCATGTAAGTGAGTTGTCTCAGATAATTTGCCTTAATGACAAACAACATCATAAGCATTAGTTAGTATTTAGGATTTAATTGTATTAGGTTTATTTTTTTTAATTTATTTTTTTAAAAGATTTTATTTATTTATACAAGCACTGGGTACAGTCAGAGTGCGGGAGGGTGAGAGAATTCACCAGAGCCAGAACAGGGAGCATAACAGGCAGAAGGACCTAAGTACACTGCTGAGGGGAGCAGCGGGCGGCAGGAGAGGTCTGTGCGCCATGTGGGACCCTTGCCGGCGGCTGGGGATTGAACTGGTGCTGCAAAGGCTGGGGGCAGCTTCGCAGCCCAGCGCTCAACCGCTGTGCCACCAGGGGAGGCCCTAATTGTGTTAGGTTTAGATGTTAGTTTGGAAATACTAATATTTTCTTATTTTAATCTTTTACAACAATGTAATTCTAGTTGAGGTTTATGGAATCATTTAGCTTTTAGACAAGTCCTCTGCATTTCTATTTTCAATTAAGATAGAAACACTATATATGTCCCTCATGGGTTCTGAATTTGAGAGTTTTTTGGCTTCTAATATAATACTGGGAAAGTGTGGAATAAATATTAAAAAAATGAATTCTTTATTTTTAGGATGGCTTCGCTGAGTCTTTGTTGCTGCATTTGACACATTTAAGAACTATAACTTGGAGACTAAATTAGGGTTGTTCCTTGTTTTAGGATCCTTCAAAGACAGGGACTATAGATACAAGGCCAGTGTGTATGTGTGTGAGTGTGAATGTGTATGCATGTATGCTTGCACATGTCTGTGTAAATATTTATATTCATGTTTATTTTCTGAAATGTTTGAGAGTACATTGTAGACATGCTTTTTCCCTTACCTCTAAACACATCAGTGTGTGTTTCCTCAAAGCAAGGACATTCTCTGGTGTAAACACAGTACACTTAATGAAAGTCTGGGAAATTACTCTTATCTAATTTACAGACCTGTTCTCATCTTGCCAGCTGCTTCACATCTTTTTCTTTTTTTGTCTCAGGGTCCCATCCAAGATTTTATACTGTCATATCTCTGAGGTGATAGTTCATTTGTAATTATTTCAGGTAGATCCTGGTCTTCATGACCCCAGCATCTCTGGACAGTAATGGACAGTCACCTGCTACATGTCCTCAACTCAGCCGTGGTCTTTTCTTATAGTCAGACTCAGACTGTGCATTCCTGACAGGAATCCAAAGAAGCAATTCTGAGTCCTTCTGGTGCATCACATCTGGAGAATGGGTTTTGAAATTAGAAACTACAAATATCAGGCACTGTGACCTGGGGAAAATTATGTAACTACTGTGAACTTGTTTCTTCACCTTGTAATTTGTTATTAGTTTTGGCAAAATGTTTTGAACCTCACATTGTTGCTAGGAAATTATATAATAGAGTTAAATTTCTTAGCGCTAGGTCTGGCATATATGTATTGCTCAACAAATGTTAGTTGTTACTGCATCTAAGAAAGTGGACATAAGTAGGTCTTGAAAATTATAATTGAAATCCAGATTCCCTAGCACATGACAAAGGAAGCAGTAGAATTCTTGTGATTTGTTACTAGGTTTGGCAAAAAGTTTAGGAAGTGGAAGAGGTAGCTGCAATTACTATTTCAAGTGACGTTTAGGATTAACTGAATCATTCAATTAAGCAGACTAACCCTGTCTGTGATAACTCATGGAAACTTAGGCTTCAAGTCATAATCCAGAAATACAGTTAAAGTAAAATTCATTCTCTAGCCAGCATGTAAGCCCAGTTTGGATGAAAGGGAAGTGGGAGGATTCGAGGGAACAGCTGAATGACATGAGCACGTTTGTCTTACCACGTGGCACTTTACTTTTTTAAGGTATGAATTTTCTCCTCAACTAATAACAGGTCATCTTGGTCTGAACTTTCTGGATTTTTAAGATTTCTTTCTTTTTTTTTTTGACATTATTTTTTTAAAGATTTATTTATTTATGCATTCAAGAACTGGGGTACAGGCCAGGCATGTGAGAGAGCGAGAGGATTCACCAGAGACAGAGAGGGGAGCAGAACAGGCGGGTCTACTGAAATACACTGCTGAGGGGAGCAGTGGGTGAGGCAGGAGAGGTCTGCCGTGCCATGTGGGAATCTCCTTAGCTGGCCAAGGGTTGAATCCTCTGCAGAGGCTGTGAACAGTTCACAGTGCTGCACTCAACCGCCTGCGCCACCAGGGAGGCCCTTTAAACGTTATTTTTAGAGCAGTTTTAGATTCTCAGCAAAATTCAGCAGAAGATACAGAGATTTCCTTTCTATCCCCTTCTGAATATGAACATCTTTTTCCAATCACAAAATACCCCACAGGAGTTGTAAATTATTACGCTGATACATTATCACCAAAAATCCATAGTTTACATTACAGTCCACTCTTGATGTTATGCATTCTATGGGTTTTGACAAATTTGTATAATGATTTGTATCTACCATTGGAGTATCATACACTAGTCTCAATCTACTCATCTGTTTTGGGCACATACGATATTTCCATAACTTCATTATTGTAAAAAGTGCTCTGTTGAACATAGGTGTGCATACTCTCTTCAAATAAGTGTTTTCTATTCTTCAGGTAGATGCCTAGGGAAGAATTACTGGATCATATGGTAGATAGATTTTTTTGTATGTATTTTGAGAAGGCTCCATACTGTTTTTCCATACAGACTGGATCAGTCTAAAACACTTTTTTTTTCTTTTTAAAGATTTATTTATTTATTATTTATTTATTTATACATACATACATACATACATACAAATACTGGGTACAGGCAGAAGCGCGGGAGGGTGAGAGGATTCACCAGAGCCAGAGCGGGGAGCAGAACAGGCAGACTGAAGAAATACACTGCTGAGGGGAGCAGTGAGCTGGCAGGAGAGTTCTGTGTGCCATGTGGGACCCTCCCTAGTGGCCGGATTGAACCGGCACTGCGGAGGCTGCGGGCAGCTTTGCAGCCCAGCGCTCAAAGGCTGCACCACCACGGGAGGCCCTAAAACACTTGTTTTTGGTCCTTTTGGTAGGGCCCATTCTCAAAAACATGAGGTGGTGTCTCATTGTGGTTTTGATTTGCATATCCCTGATATGTGATCGTGAACATTTTTCATGTGTTTTGGTAATCTGTGTGTCTTATTTGAAGAACTATCTATTTAGCTCTTTTGCCCATTTTTTTGACTGGGCTTTGTTGAATTGTGTAAGTTCTTTATAGCCTTGGTTATTAGTCACTTGTTGGATGTATGATGTGCAAATGTTTTCTCCCACTTGGTAGAGTGTCTTTCATTTTAATGATACTTTCTTTCACAGCACAGAAAATTCTTAGTTTGAAGTAGTCCTATTAGATTTTTTTTTGCTTTTGTTTTCCTTGCTGTTGTAGTTGAGTTCCCAATGACGTTTGAAACCAATGCCGTGGAATGTTTTGCTTGTGTGCTTTATGGCTTCAGGTTTTTTATCCAAATTTCTAATCCATTCCAGTTATTTTTATGTATCATGTGAGGTAGTTGTCTAGTTTCATTCTTTTGCATGTGGCTATCCAATTTTCCCAACACTATTTGTTGAAAAGACTTTTCTTTCCAGTTTGTGTCTCCTGGCTCTTTTTTTTAGAGATTAAACATCCATATATGTTTGGGTTTATTTCTCACCTCTCAATTCTATTCCACTGATCTGTATGTATATTTTTAGTCCAGTACCATACTATCTTGATTACTATGGCTTTGTAGTATAGATTGAAGCCAGGTTATATGATACATCCATTATTATTTTTGTCAGGATTGTTTAGGCTTTTTTGACCTTTTATTGTTCCACTCAAATTTCAGTAATGTTAGCTTTATTTCTTTGAAGAATGTTATAAAAACTTTGATGCGAATTTCTTTGAATCTGTGTGGTTGCTTTGGATATAATGGCCATTTTAACAATGGTAATTCTTCCAATCTATGAGCAGGTGTTATCTCTCTGTTCCTTGTGTCTTCTTCTGTTTTTATTTTTTTTTATTAATTTCTTAGTGTTCATTTTATAGTTTCTTCACATCTTTTCTTAAGTTTATTCCTAAGTATTTAATTTTTATGACATAGAAATGGTATTGTTTTCTTTATTTTATTTTAAAGATTTATTTATATGCATATAAGAACTGGGGTACAGGCCAGAGGTGCAGAGGGTGAGAGGATTCACCAGAGAAAGAGTAGGGAGCAGAACAGGCGGATTGACTGAAGTACACTGCTGAAGGGAGCAGCGGGCAAGACAGGAGAGGTCTGCTGCGCCATGTGGGTTAGCTCTCTGGGCAGGGATTGAAATCATGCTGCAGTGGCTGATGATAGCTTGATAATGCTGTGTCTTTAATCCCTGTGCCACCAGGGAGGCCCAGAAATGGGACTGTCTTCTTGATTTAGTTCTCTTCTAGTTCCTTGTTTGCATATAGTAATATAAATGTTTTTTATACATTAATTTTGTAGCCTGCTGTTTTACTTTGTTAATTTATTGTTTCTAATAGGTTTTTAAAGGGCACAGTATATAAATAACAACTATATTCAGATCCTATAATATGATTAGATTAAAAGATTAATATTAAATTTTATTAATATGTGAATAGATTATCAAAGTGCATTTTTGTTTGCTATTTAATTTTATGTCATTTTATATTTAATATAATCTTATATAAATTTTATGTAATTTCATATTATTTAGTCACAATTCTTTACTCTCTTCTGTCTTTGATTGTCTTAATTTTTTTAATGTCTTTGGTATCCTCATGTGGTTGGAAACACTAACCTGTCATATTGTTTTGGGACTTGGCACATGACTTGAACTTTTCAGTAAAATATGTATACATCGCACAACTTCCATAGAAACATTAAGAAGCCAATTGTGCTTCTGTTTCCCATGATGCTCTGTCTCTTGCCACAAGAACATGACATCATAGAGAAGGGAGCTACATCATAGAGAAGGGAGCTACTTCAACTTGTGTCCAAAAATGGGAAGTCACTGCTCTAAACCCAAGCCACATTTAGATCAGAGCTGCTTTAGCTGATCCAGTGATTCATGGGAAAGAAATTTGCTGTTGCAAGCTACTGAGATTTGGGGGTTGTTTATTACTGCACCAGAAGTTCAAGTAATATATCCAACACACTGATAAATAAATCTGTGCATTTTCAAAAATTATTAAAAATTATTAATCCATCTAAAAATTTATATATAAGCTTATTTGCATAGGAATAGTTTTTTTTTTTAGTTTTCTGTATACCAATGAATGATTTTTCATGTTTATATGATAGAAGAGAAGCATAGTTCTTCTGCTTCTGCCAACTTTTGCTAAGGAAAGTGTACATTAAAATATATTCATAAATAAAAGATTGGAAACATGCAATAACATATATAGTTGTTGCTTAGAATGGATTTTTTAAAATAAGAAAAATAACATAAAAATATGGAGAACAATTTTGTTTGCAAGTGATAGAAACCCAACTGAACCACATAGGTTACTGGAAAAAATGTTTGGCAAATGATGAGTCTCGCATAACTTTTGGAAGAGCAAAGAGTTATATGGTTGTTGCATCCATACAACCGGAACCAGGAAATCAAATTTTACCAGAACACTCATTGTTGGGCTTTTGCCTCTACTTCCCCCAACATATTGTCACTTCCTTTTCTATGATTATGAACCACCTGAATGGTAGATGTAGATAGAAGCTTGGATAACCTCTCTGGGCGTATATTAAGGCTTTGCATGTGGAAAGTGACTTTTCCTCATGTCTGTCTCCAGAAAGTAATTTCCCATGTAAGGACGCTTGACTGGACCATCTGTTGTCACATCCTCAACTTCAGACTAGTCAACTTTGCCTAGAGTTTGTATTTTATGATTGAGAGTCTCTCAGAGCTCCATGACTAAAATATTCCCTACGGGTGGTGGTTCTCAGAATTGAAGATATTTCCTGGGGTAGGGAAGCAACAACAACAAGTTCAGAGGATTTGAAAAAAAATAACCCAACTATTAGAATCTTGGAAGCCTGGTGAAAGTGTTTTTTTGTTTTAAAGATTTTGTTTGTTTATTTATACACGCACTGGGTACAGTCGGAAGGACGGGAGGGTGAGAGAATTAACCAGAGCCAGAGCGGGGAGCCGAACAGGCTGACAGATTAAGTACACTGCTGAGGGGAGCAGCGGTCAGCAGGAGAAGTCTGCATACCATGTGGGACCTTCGCAGGTGGCCCGGGATCGAACTGGCGCTGCAGAGGCTGCGGGCAGCTTTGCAGCCCAGCTCTCAACCGCTGTGCCGCCGGGGAGGCCCTGAAAATGTTTTCCAATGTGTATTCACATGCAGTGTGTATACACAGTCCTTGATTTGGCTTTAGAATGGTGTTCTTCAAAATATGGCTCATGGATCATTTACATCAGATCAGAATCATTAGAAAGCTTGTTAACAAAAAGATGGGTTCTTCGGCTCCATCTCACACCTACCAATTCAGAATTTCTATTACAAAGACTGAGAATCTGGGTATTAAAGGAACCTGCCATTGATACTAATACGTAGATTTGTCTGAAAATTAGTTTTTTCTTTTTGTATAATTTTGAGACCCTATTAAACTTGGAAACCGTCAGTTCATAGTTTCCCTCTTAAAAGTATTTGTGAGATTAAGAGGAAACAATACAAATAGGATAAGTTCAACTGTGGCAATGAAGCCAGAATAAAATGATTACCCTCTTCTTCACAAATAGGGCATACAGGGTCTCCCCTCATGGCGCAGCAGTTGAGCGCTGGGCAGCGAAGCTGCCCGCAGCCTCTGCAGTGCCGGTTCGATCCCTGGCTGTTCCCTGGCCACCGGAGGAGGGTCCCACCTGGCGCGCAGACCTCTCCTGCTGTGCCCGCTGCTCCCCTCAGCAGTGTACTTCGGTCCTTCTGCCTGTTCTGTTCCCTGCTCTGGCTCTGGTGAATTCTCTGACCCTCCCGTGCTTCTGACTGTACCCAGTGCTTGTATAAATAAATGAATAAATCTTTAAAAAAATAAAATGGCATATTGAAAAAAAAAATCCTGTACCACCTGTTTGCATGATGATGGTAGATTATTTCACAAATTCCCAGTACTCCCTGTATCAGCCATATTATCTATTTCTTATCATTCCCTATATCACTTATCTATTTTCTTGTCATTTCCTATGTTGTATTTGCTATCTATTGTTATATAACAAACAAGAACAGAATTTCAGTGTCATATGAAAATTTGAATTTATTGCTCACATGTGTGGAGCTGCCTGGGGTGAGTTGGGGACTCTGCCGAAGTGTAGGGGGCTCTCATGTTGGTTGTTAGCTGACCTAGAATACATTGGTGTGACTGTGGCAGCTGGAACAACTTGGCTTTATTCATATGCCTCTTTCTCCAACAGGGTCTCTCAACACATTTGCTCATGGCAGTGGCAGAGGCATACCAAAGCAAGGCCATTTCAAGCTTCCTTTTATGTATACCTCCTAACATCTCATTGGCTTGCACATGTCAAATGTCTGAATCAAAGTCAAGGCACAGATCAGGTCACCCCATCCCTGGGGGCGGGTACTCTGCAAGGGTATGTGACAAAGGTTGTGGATATGAACAGTGGTAAATAATTTAGTCTTTGCAGTCTTCAACATTGCTTTTTCCAGACTTCCTGTTTTAAGGTTTATGAAATAGTGTGATATGATCACAATTTCTTTAAAATAAATTCCATGCAGACTGTCCTTGTACTCTTGACTGTTTTTCCTAATCTTGTACACACATTATGGTAGTCCCTGATGTTCCTTTTGCTTGGGATTTTATCTTCTTCCCTGTATTAATCCTTTAAAGTCTTTCCCTGTGTATATTTGTGTACAGTGTCCTATGGTAAACAACGAATCAAAGATACCAAGGTTCTCTGTTTTTTCTCTCTAAAACCCACCTGCTTTGGACAAATAGAATCTTGAAAAAAACATAGCTAATTTTTGAATAAATGACCCTGTCAAGAGGTTTACCACTGAGAGTAAAGGGAGTAAAGTATGTAATCAAATGGGACAAATTTTTCACTTGCTTTATGAGTTAAAAAAAAAAAGAAAATCAACAAATCATTGTAAGAGAGCAAATTTGAAATCTTAGGGCGTGGGTCATAACCCATATAGGTGCAGTTGTAAATGTATGCACTTTGTGGTCACTGTAGCCTGCATTCAAACCTTCACAGTTTCACATTATTTTGTGAGTGAACTTATAGTCTTAGGCAGTTCATGAATTTTCTGAGGATTTCATTCTTTTCTTCTTTCATAAAGTGTTGTAAAAATTAAGTGAGGCTTATAAACTATGCAGGGTAACTGGTATATACTCAGTATTCAAAAACATTAATTTACAATGCCTTTTCTAAATAAAGGAAGCAAATAATAGAACAATTTAACCTTGCCTTTAGAAATTTCATGTAGTCCTATTATTCATTGTGGAATTAGTGCCCTGTCCTTCCTGTAGTAACAGATCACTGGAGTGCTTTGTGGTACATGCACAGGGAAAAATAAGACATTTCAATCTTTGATCATCAGTGATTTGAGAATTGCTGGTCAGTTTGTGTGACAGCCTCTGTCTGAGGGTCTGTCTCGCAGCCCAGATGGTTGGAAAAACATGATCACAAACCCTTTGCCTAGCTTCTTATGACATCTGGAGATATGCTGATGTTTTATGTTCTGACCCAATCCATCAAAGACCTTATAGAGAAAACCACATTTCTGTACTATTGTCTGCATAGAATTCAAGTGCACAGTACTTGGGCCAAAATAATTTGGCAGATTCAGAAGCAAGAAATAAGAAAAATGATGGTGTCTCCAAAGTGACCCTAAACCCACTCTGTACCTTGTTCTGACATTGCTCAGCTACCTAGAGGCCTGCTGCTGGTCTTCTAGAGACGCAAACAATCCTCTAATGGCTCTATGAAAGTGATTTATATGCAGTCGAGGAATATCACAATACCAGTTCTGTGGTCAAAGAAAAGCGAATTTTAACCTTGGTACCCTGGGTTTTGGTTTGTCAATTATGTAAAGAAGCTCCCAACAGTGTACTTGTCTGTCAAATATTAAACACCTGGCAACCTGCCACATCCTGTGGCGTTTACATCTTGTTTTTGATTTAAAAAGCAGCATCATAGTTGGGTTTCCATTTAAGTGGCTTCCAGGCTTTTGAATTGCCTGGAGTTGAATGAAAATATGTTTTACCAGGTGTTTTTAAAGCAGGGTTCCTCAGAAATCTGCCAGAGGAGTGGGGAACTGATTTGCTCATATGTGTAATTATGACTGGTGCTCACCAATCTCTAAAAAAACAGAAAGACATTGTAAATCTATAACAATCCAATTCTTTATATTTTTATGAGACCATGTTAAACCTGTATCGATGGCTTAAGAGAAGAAATATCTTTATTTAATAGAGTCATACCAAATAATGGAAGACCGTGAAACAAGTACTTGTTATTCTAGGGGAGCTCTCACTTCCTGCTGGAATAAAACCATAAAGCACCTTTTTGCAGGGGCTCATGCATAAGGCAACTTCATCAGGTGGAAGAAATTGATAGCCCTGACCTCTAGTCTCTCTGAGATAGAGATTAACATTGAGCATCCCATTAACTAGGAATGCTCACATGTTGGGCACTTGTGTAGGTGAAGGAAAAGCAGCAGAACTGGGCAGAGGACCAAGGCCACTTAGAGAAGCTGGGCATGTGAGAACTAGGGTAGCCCTTTAGTGCTGTAATGAGGGCAGTGCATCTCAGCTCTGGTTTCCTGATTGATCAACCTGTGAATGAAGGCTCCTAGGGAGGGCATAGTCTTTTGGAAAGGCGAGTTCTTTAGCTAAAGCAACGTCCAAGGAAGGTGAGCAACAGGGAAGGTTGTCTCTACACAGAACTCCCAGCAAATGAAGGGATAAGTCCTTCATTCCTGAAGGGGGATTTGAAGAGCACAGGATCTGCCGCACTATCTCACGACTTAATTTTTTTTCTTAAAACTTAATTTTCTAAAACCATGTTGCTTTTGCCATCTCCTATCTGAAAGTATCAATCAGTGATCAAAAGTGCCAGATTGATAGATAAGCTTTTGTTTTCCTTTTACAAAAGGACACTAATTCAAACTTTATGTTAATTGAGTGTCTATGTACACCTTTTTTTTAAAAAGATTTATTTATTTATGCCTACAAGAGCTGGGACACAGGCCAGAGATTCGGGGGGGTGAGAGGATTTAGAGACAGAGTGGGAAACAGAACAGGCAGACTGACAAATACACTGCTGAGGGGAGCAGCGGGCAAGACAGGAGAGGTCTACTTCGACATGTTGATATCTCCCTGGCTGGCTGAAGATCAATCTCGCGCTGTAGAGGCTGTGGATTGCTTCACAGTGTGGTGCTTAACCCATTGTGCTACCAGGGAGGCCCTCTATGTACACTTTGAATTCAAATATAGAAGGGATTTGCAATGATTTGGCAAATCAATTTCCTGTTCTCATGGAATTTACAAAATCATTTGTGATTAATACAATCAAATCAGTTAAAGTGCCAACTCTTAGCATATTTCAAAGACTTTATGCTTCTGTTCTCTACCTGCTATATGAAGACCTCAACCCCCACCCCATCCAATCTCACGAATTTTATGTTTTTGCTTCTTTGCCATATTTTGCATCACCTTTCTAATTGAACCTATTGTGCCTGTGTCAAAATTTCCCATTGCTCCCTCTCCATTGCTTCATATTAACTACTAATATCTCTGATCTAACATCTGAAAAAACTTAGAATAATGTTTTAAAATGTGAAAATTACCATTTAAAAGCTGAAACCATAAAATACAAAATACATAGAAGAAAATATCTGCCATATTCTCTTAACACCAGCCTTCAAGATATGTTTGGGGACTTGAACACAATGGCAAGGGAAACAAAAGCAAAAAAACCCCTAAAAACAACAAACCCAAACTAGACTATATCAAACTAAAAAGCTTCTGCACAGTACAAGAAATGTGCATCAAAATGGAAAGAGGTCTTGTTGATTGAGAGAAAGTATTTGCATATCAGAGATCCAAAAGTGATTAATATCCAAAATATAAAAATAATCCATAAACAATAAAAACATAATCCAATTAAAATTGGGCAGAGGATATGAATAGGCACTTCTCTAAAGAAGACATACATACAGATGACCAGTAGGCACATGAACAGATGTTTGTCATCTCTTATTATTAGGGAAATGCAAATCAAAACAATGAGATACAACCCCACATGTGGAAATGGTTATTATTGAAAAGACCAGAAACAGCAAGGTTAGGGAGCATGTGAAGAGAAGGGAAGGGAATCCTTGTGTCCTGTTGCTGGGACTGTAGATTGGTGTAGCCATCATGAAAAAGCAGTGTGGGGATTCCTCAAAATATTAATAATAGAAATACCACATTATCCATTTCTCCCACTTCTGGGTATTTACCTGAATATTGGAGATGTTGGGGGTTTTCCAAAAATTGGAAGAATGCTGTTTTCTCAGAAATGAGAAAAACATATGAGCTAGATAAATATTTTGAATTACTGCCTTCTTGCTAATCAACGTGAGATTACACAATTTTCTTTCTGTGATGCACAGCTGCTCAAATTTTCAAGTGAACTGGATGAAACAAACCAGATACTTCATGTAATTGATTACAATCTGTGCTATTTAACAAGGGTTACAATTTCACCTAAGTACCATATAAGCGATTTGTTTAAACATCTCAGTTATATTTTATGAGTTAAATTTCTTCGGTAATTGTGAGAGGAATGAAGCCATTAAGACTTCCTCTTTGGCACTGTCACCAGTATTTCCATTAGTTTGTCAAATTAAACATTATATAATGCTATTAAAAATGACTGTATTAAACCAATTTCTCTATAATGTAAGTAAATGTCTTACTTATTCATGTAAGACAGTGGTTCTCAAGACACTAGTGGTCCCCATACTAAAAACATTTTGTTTTTTCAGCATCATTTTTTAATTTTTTAGAAATGCAAATTCTTGGGCTCCACCCCAGATCTGTTGATCAGACTTGTCTGTATTTTAACATATTCTCAGCTGTTTGTATCTTAACATATTCTCTCTTTAACAAGTGACTCTGATATGCTATGTTTGTGAATTAATGATTTAAGATATTGATTTTTTTTTTTTTTTGTCCTGACTGAGCATTGCAGCTATCAGTGGGACTTAGGAAAATACTGAGGTCTGAGTACCACCCCCAAGATTCCTATTTCAGTGGTCTGAGGTCATATGGGCATTGGATTTTTGAAATCCCCTGAGGTGATTCTAATGTGTAGCCAAGGTTGAGAACCATTTGTTTAATAGGATCAAAAGAAATAGCATCTAGATTTGATAATTATTGGTCACTGAATGGAATCAGAGCTGGAAGCTATCACTGGCATTTTAAGATAGGTCTTTGAGATTGGCCCTGTCTTCATCTGAGTCCAATTAAGGAACTTAAGTGCCTCCAGAAAGCAAGCAGACTGTTGATTGTTAGAAGTGGCTTCCTTGTTCCATTTTAATATAAAACTCTTCAGTCAAGAAAATCCAAGCTTCTCAGTCAGTGGTATATATGACGAGGATATTGTAAAATGAGCTTTGTTGCTAAATGGAGAACTTCCATTGAGTGAGGAAAATCAATTCTGGAACATCCCCAGGTATAGAGGGTATGGATGGGGTGCTACCCTAATTTGTATTTTTATATCTTGTTCTTCAAGTTGAAACAAAACTGTGGGACTCTATTGGCCTCAAATTCCCCATTTAAACCAGCACTCAAGAAATATAACCCAAGTTTTCTCTGTGTTAGAAAGCTTAGCCTTCTCATAATCCCCCAGCTGTAAGAGGTGCTATTTATTTGTGGGGCATGGTGAGTTGGGGGACCAGAGATATCTTGAAATTCATGATGTGGAGGAAGGTTAATTCTCTGGAGGTGGATTTAAACTCACAAAATGCTGAGAGTTTTACACATTGCGGAAGACCTCCATTTACAAGTTATTTGATTTAAGGGGGAAATTTGCTAAACTAAGAGTGGACTCTTGCTCTGGTAATATCTCTGTTAGTAAAATGAAGAGGAAGAGTGAAACCAGGAAAGGCTTGTGAGCAGGTATGGAAGAAACTTTTTTCTGTCATTTATATGAGCTTCAGTCTGATATGTATTCTGCTGGATAATTTGGAACCATCCCTATCATTCCCACAAGCAATAAATCCAACTAAGATTTTGCAGGCTGATGTAGTCCTGAAACAGGGAAACATCCCCCCACACCCATATCTCTGGCATTTTGTCCCAGAGCATTGCTTTTGGGCAGTGCAAGCGGCCTTGGGTGATGGACATTTTACTGCCTGCAACCTGTGGCCCCACTGGGGCTCAGACTGGAGGCAGAGGCCATCAATGATGGTGGATGGCAATGGCTCCCCTTGCTCAGGGCTACAGGCAGGAGTGTGAGCCCCCACTGGAACAACTCCAATATTGTGGCTCCCTCCAGCTGCAGGCAGTAGGGAGGCCTTTGGATTTGTTGCTTGCCTCAGAATGGCCTGATCAGGTGCAAGCTATGAACTGATTGAAAACGGTCCAATCAGACTTGTAGGTGAAGGGGAGGGGGGAGCCTGGAAGGAGGATATAAAAGGCAGAGCAGGCATCAGCTTGGAACTCAAAACACTCTGTTCCTGACCTTTGAAGAAAGAAAAGTAGTCAAAGAACTCTGCAGAGGCCAGCAATGGCTGCCCTCCAGCCCTGCCTCTGACATCACCTGAAAGGAGCACCAAAGACTCTGGGCCTGGTGTCTTAGAGAGCTGTGCTGTGGGCCAACAACTTACAAAAAGCTGTTAGCACTGGTGTTTGACACCGCCTACTAGTGACTGGTGGTCACCAGCACTGCTGGCTAGAGCTGCCCCGCACTGTTGATGGGTGATCATCTCACTTTTGAGAGCTGTTGATCTTCCAGCACCAACTCCCGGTGCTGCTGCCTTTGTTTGCTGTCTGGTCCAGCATCTGGTGCTGTCCATTGCGACCTTCAGACTGTTGCTGTGGCTGCTGTGGCATCACCTCAGCGGCCCCACCTGTGAGCACCTCTGGCTGTGGTGAGTTGAATCTTGGCCTACTGCTTGCATGCATGCCATGAGCTCCAGGCCTTTGTTGGCATGATGGCGCCATTTTGGATGAGCGGCTTTTTGTTTGGGACTTCTGAACACTCTCTGGGGTGAGAGCTGGCCATTGTGGCCTTGAGAACTCTTAGTTTCTCCCATTTGTTAAATAAACCCCATTGTTGTTATTCCCTGAGCCTGAGGGGTCTTGCAGTTGTGTGTATGGGTGAAGACTACACAGACTGTGTAACCTGTTCTCTACCTGGGCACTGTCTTTGTGACTTACTATAACACCACTATAGGCCTTTTTCCATCCTAATTTCCTTAGACTCTGAAGGTGAAACTTGTTCTCCGCTCTCACTTCTTGATCCCACTGCAACTGATTATGGCTAATTCAGCCAAGATGCTGCTATGGCAGAGTGATATGGACTGACCTGAAAATAGCAAGCCATTGCCCTGGTATGTTTGTTTGTTTATTTATTTATTTATTTATTTATTTGCAAAATACTCCCCAGCATGTGAATATTTGAGAACTAGTCTGTCCCTTGGTCCAGATGACAGAGTGGCAAACACCTTGATAATTCCTTCTAGGCTGGGTATTGGTTAACATTAGAATAAAAATCTAAGCAGACATTTGTCTTCAGCCAGTTCTCACTATTAGAATTTTAGAATTTATTGGATAAGAAGTTTTTCTCTCGTCAAAGATCATCTTAGGAATTTAGTGAATGCTTTATAGCTTATAGAAACATGAAAATAGTAGTGATTACTTATATCAGCAGATTTTGACTGTCTATTTTTATACCAGGTTTCTGAGGCATAATTCATTTTTCTAGGGTTGTTTAATGGAGATAGTATAGAAATCTGAAAACTATTCTTGGAAATGAGCCAGAATTTTTTTTTTCCCCCACAATCTTAGCTTAATACAACCAAATTCTTGTAGAACTGCACTTCTACTTTGGGTTTTCATTATAGTCCCTCTCCGAACTTTTCAGTGATTCTGACCTTTGGGTTTTGAGTATCTCACCGTGAAGATGTTCTGATTTAGTACAGAATTTGATATGGTCAAATCAAGTCAGACATATTTTTTGACAGCATCTAGAAAATTTTATCTCAAAGTGACCTTGATTGTAAACATTTGTAGCACTTCCTAGAAATGAACACATCTGGAAGAAGATATTCCAGGTGGCAGGGCTGAAATGCTGAATTTTGGGCTTCTTTTAAGATAGAACCGGGAGTTTTGAAGGAGGCCTGGATTTCTCTCACATGATTTCCAGCAGGAGTGTGAGTGACCCAGACCTTACTTAATTCTGATTGGGTAGTATATCTGGTGAATAGTTTCACTGCTAGTTAAAAGTTTCTGAGAGGGAACATCTTCTCCAGACCCACTAAGGTTAATGTTGCTAAGACACTGGGTGCAATTTATTTTAAATGAGGAAAGCCCTGATGTTTTAACATACAGCTCTCATTCTTTTCTGTTGTCAGCGTAGAAAAACATGGACCCTGGGAATGCTTGCTTGTTTCTTCCAGCAGCTGGGTGGTCCAGCCCAGACCATTTGTTAAACATTATTGAAGGTGATTGGATAAAGATAAACACTTTTTGGCAGGAATAGGAGTCAGGTAGTAGCAGCTGCTAGATCCCATGAGTGAAAATGGAAATTTGTATCTTCATTAAAAGTAGCCTGTTGGTGATGATCCCTGAAGAGTTGGAAGTTTTCCTCTTACAGGCTGAAGAATGATTTATGAAAAATAGCACCTCTCTGTTGGCTTCATGTGTTATGTTTTTGCCCTTTGAGGTGACTGAGGCACATGATCCTGGAGCTGCATGGCCCTGACGCTATGTAGCTTTTAACTCTTATGACACAGCAGGAAGTAGTGCCTTGGGCTCTCTCAGAAGTCCAGGTTTTCAGACCCTGTGCTGGGACAAACCATTTAATGTCTCACCACATCCCCTCTGTGAAATGAAGGCAGCAGTGACTCTTCTTAATCTCTCAGGAATGTCATGTAGATAAAGGTAACCCTTAAAGAAGTGGTGGTGGCTCTTTGAAGAAAGGGTCTATGTAAATACCAGATAATAATAAGAATGATAAAAACTTCAAGCATCTTGAGTGTGGGAAAGAAGTAATTTAGGATGAAACCACATCAAATAGTTATTTCTTAACTGCTGTTTCCTGCACTATGTTTATCTTTGATGAATTTAATCCAGTCGATTACAACACATGTACAGCACAACTCTGTGGTGAATTCTGGAAGTCAGGGATGTGGGGCTCAAGGGAGAAGTAGGATGGAGGGTCTGGGTGACTTCCTGTGTCTCCTCTGGGAGATGAGTGGTAGCAAAGAAGATGATGATGGCCTTTGCTCTTTCCTAAAGATAAGTAATGTAAGGGGATCCTGCCCATATTAGAGACTACTTCTAGTGTGTGTCGATTATAGCATTATACTTACTGGTGGATGTGTTTTTTTTTTCCTGATTGTCAATTCCTAGAATATGAGGAATGTCTCAGTCACAGTAATTTTCATATCTGCTCAAATGTCTAACACATAGTGCATGATGAATGAAAAATAATGTAGGCTTCTGGACTTCCTTGTTGGCGCAGGGGTTAAAGTCAGTGCTATCAAGCTATCACCAGCCACTGAAGCATGAGTTCTATCCCCAGCCAGGGAGCTAACCCACATGGCTCAGCAGACCTCTCTGTCTCTCCCACTGCTCCCCTCAGCAGTATATTTCAGTAGATCCTCCTTTTCTGCTCCCCACTCTCTCTCTGGTGAATCCTCTTACCCCTGCCCCTCTGGCCTGCATCCCAGCTTTTGTATGCATAAATAAAAATAAATCTTTAAAGGAAAGATAATGTAGGTTTCTATTTAAGTGCCCAATTTGTTACGTACACGTCTAAACAATTTTACACATGAGAGCATATACACTTCCCATTGTAGCCATGGATACCATGAGCAGTGCAGTGCATGGCTGTGCTTTGCAGCTATAAAAGAGATTGTTGGAGGGTAAGAGATAGTCACAGAAGTAAAATATATGTAAATCTCTGCCTATTGAAACCCAGAGTTTAGGTTTGACCAATGGTTCTGTAGAGAGCAACCTTGTACCCAAGTGTTCTTTGTCAGTGGTCTCAAAATCAGTATCATTTGAGAGCTTGTTACAAATGCAGATTACTGGGCCAAAGTTAGACCTATAGACTTGGAAGTTCTAGAGGTCGACAGGGTCCACAAATCTGTTTTATCAAGTTTTCTAAGTGGTTCAGTGCACAGTGAAGTTTAATAAATTTTCTATGTAATTGTGAGAAGAGTAAGGGTTCAGAGAGAATGTGGGAAGTATCTATGAAATCCTGAAACAGTAGAAACCTCTTTAGGAATGTGACCTTGTTAAAAGTGGATAGGGGGCATCCCTGGTGGCGCAGTGGTTGAGCGCTGGGTTGCGAAGCTGCCTGCAGCCTCTTCAGCGCCGGTTCGATCCCTGGCTCCTCCCCGGCCACCGGAGGAGGGTCCCGCATGGCGCGCAGACCTCTCCTGCTGCCCGCTGCTCCCCTCAGCAGTGTACTTCGGTCCTTCTGCCTGCTCTGCTCCCTGCTCTGGCTCTGGTGAATTCTCTCACCCTTCCACGCTTCTGACTGTACCCAGTGCTTGTATGAATGAATGAATGAATGAATAAACAAATCTTAAAAAAAAAAGTGGGTAGGATAGGGTGGTGATAGGTATCAGCCATTCATCTCTGTTGGGATAACTCAGAGCTGCCAAGCTAACTCTTTTAAGCTAGCCAAAAGGAAGAAGTCTCCATGGCTATCCACATTCAATCCTCATCAATGTGTTCATCTGCCTTTGTTTTATAGATGTGCAAAATGAATACAGATGGCATGCAAAGCTTGCCCAAGCCACACTTTTGAGGGGTAGTGAAATACTGATTCAAACTCATGTGTTCTCACTCTAGGTCAGTGAGTTCTTAGACTAGCTTGGTATTGGAATACTTAGGGGAACTTGGTAAGCACAAAAGGATAGGCCCTGGCCTAGTGCATGGAGCCTGGGCTTCTGGTTGCCCTACTAGCTACTCCAGGTGATCCTGATACACTTCAGATTTTAATTGTGGAGAATTCTCAAACCTCACTAGGAACACTGAAGAAACAACAAAAGGGTTCAGTCTATATCCCTAATGGATTATATCAGAAGCTCTGGCTGGGCCTTGGTATCAGCCTTTTTTCAAAACTCCCGTGATCTTAGGTATAGCCAGGGTGAGAGGTGATTACCCCTATGGAGTCCATACTCTTAACCACAGGATGCAGTTGGGGAGGTGTCCACACCACCGTGTGCAATGTCTGGGAGGTAGTTGTACTTTTCTTCAGGTCTTATATTCCACAAACTGCTATCCTCCCAGAGTGGGTGTAGGGTAAGTAAAGTTCAGGCTTTTCTGCCCTCCCGCCATTAGGATTGATGATGGATCCTTGCTGTCCTGAATGCATGCCTGATGGTAGGCACCTGGAGTAGGGTGTGGGCATATATAAATGGGATTCACCTGGGCTTATAAGGGCAGCGTCACGGGGACACCAGCAGAAAAGCCGAAACACGAGAGCAGCAGAGAACACTGGAGAGCCCAGATAGAGTGAAGACTTGCTGGTGAAGACCTGCCAGCCTCCCAGAGCCCAGACAGAATGAAGACCTGCCAGCTTCCCAGCACCCTTGCCTGCCGTGTGCCTGGTAAATCCCAATAAAAGCCTGAAAAGCCACTGAGGGCTCCAGGACTCTCTCCTCCTTACCTCATCTGCTCAGGTCATAGAGAACCTGCACTGTGTCCATTCCTGCCACTACAGTGGGTCTTCAGCAAAATTTTGAAACTTTGATATTTGTTCTCAGCACTGCAAGTTTCTTCTTCCTTTTAGTCCTTCCTGGAGTATCTTGCACTCAGGACTTTCTCTTCGCTTCCTGTTCTTTGAATCGTCCTTATAGCAGCCCCAAACCCCTGCTGGATTCCTACCTTGTTCAGGTCTTTGTTAAATACTCCTCTCAAATTCATCACATTCAGTGGAGATATATATTAATATTCATAGTTCCTCACCTGCATCATAAGTACCTGTGGGGTGTGTGTTAAAATGCAGATTTGTGGTCACTCCACAATCCTAGTAAATCAGAATGTTTGGAGTTGAGAGTCAGATTTGTCTTTCAGTAAGATTCTCAGATGGTCCTTTTTCACCTCTTGGTTTGAGATTGAAGTCTTAGTCTAGCAAAACTCCTCATATACAGGAGTCTTCTATAAACATCTGTTGGACTGACCAGAAGATACAGCTAATTACAGGTCTGCTGAAGTAATGTCTTATTAGGTGTTAATGAATTATGGCAGGTGTTTCACTTTTCCATTGGTGTTTTTTTTTTTGGTCTGCCCTGAGCGAACTCCACCCACTGATGTTTAATGGGTTCCACCCCCACCTCCTTGCCAAAGAGGTCCCAGGCACTGAGGATTGCAACTCTCATGCCATGAATCTGCCACGGCTCTTGATTTCTTGAAGGGGGGTTGCTGGGAACTAAGGTTGGAGTTATGGTTGGTTTAGCAGCTATGCTTGGTATAAAACAAAAAACATATTTACTTGGAGGGGTGACTTGGTTTTTGCCTGCCTTTGGTGTGCACCAGGGGTCCCAGCTCAGACAGTGTTACCAGTAGGATGTATAGACCAATTAATCTCTCCACCTCTCTGTTCCTCCTATTTTCATTTCCCTTGTAAACCTTTTATTAACCTTTCTATGTGTGCCTGCCCTTGGGTCTTATTCTGAGGACTCACCTTGGCCATCTCATTTCCCTTTGTGGTTACCCTTTAACAGTCTTATATTTAACAAGAGTTGTCCAGATCTACTAGCCTTGATTTCTTACTATCAGGGACCACTACATATGTGTGCCCTTTCTGAAAGATGTCCCAACGAAGATTTGGTCATGTTTATTACTACTCCCCAGCTCTATACCACTGCAGACCCTATTCTCCTTTCCACACCCATCAGAGGGTATGCTAGGGCATAGCAGGTGCCTTTGTCTGACAGCTATAAATGCTCCACCAGAGAATCCAGTGTCTGCATTTATAAATGTTACTAGTTTTCATTTTCTTTTTTCTTTAAGAGTGGCATTTTTTAAAGATTTATTTATTTACACAAGCACTGGGTACAGTCCGAAGCGCAGGAGGGTGATAGAATTCACCAGAGCCAGAGCGGGGAGCAGAACAGGCAGAAGGACCCAAGTACACTGCTGAGGGGAGAAGTGGGTGGCAGGAGAGGTCTGCGTGCCATGTGGGACCCTCCTCTGGTGGCTGGGGAGCAGCCGGGGATCGAACCGGCACTGCAGAGGCTGCGGGCAGCTTCGCAACCCAGCGCTCAACCGCTGTGCACTGGGGAGGGCCTAAATGTTACTAGTTTCCTTATTGCCAGTTTCTAAGAGAGCTTGCTCTGTATTTGGAATTGATGGGTTTCAAAGACTTAATATCCAAATCAAATACCTAAATTGACACCCAATTCCTAATTACCCATTGATTCTCAAAATATCCCATGAACTCCACCAAGCAGAAACAGGAAATGAACTACAACAGGCCATCTGCCTCCTGGGATGAATGCTATTTGAAGTAGTGGTTTTAAAATTTCACTTTTTAAGATTTATTTATTTATTTATTTATACACGCACTGGGTATAGTCAGAAGCGCAGGAGGGTGAAAGAATTCACCAGAGCAGGGAGCAGAACAGGAAGAAGGATGGAAGTACACTGCTGAGGGGAGCAGTGGGCGCGGCAGGAGAGGTCTTCGCAACATGTGGGACCCTCCTCCGGTGGTGGCCGGGGAGCAGCCGGGGATTGAACCGGCACTGCAGAGGATGCGGGAAGCTTCGCAGCCCAGCGCTCAACTGCTGTGCCACCAGGGGAGGCCCAAATTTTACTTTGGTTTTAGAGATTTGTTACTTGGAGGGGACTTTATACTTGGCACTGTTTTATTTTAGTGGAAAAATAATTGTATTACTGCAAGATTTTTCAAGAGTTTATAGAATTTTTTTCATGGTCACATACTTGTTCTCAAATTTAGTTTCATACACTTGACAAATATCATTTGAAGATCAGTATTCTACTTTAATTGATTCTCAAACACTTCAATCCTTATTGTACATCAAAATCAACTGGGAACATTAAATTTTTTTCCCTCAGGTTTCACACCCAGAAACTCAGAACAAATAAATCTTTAGTGAGAGTCAGTCACCTGTTTTTTTCTTTTTTTTTTTTTTTTAAAGTCAAAACAAAACTTGCCAGGTGAGTCTATGGAATAACCATGGTAGAAAATACTGGACCAGAAATGAAGTATTTTAAATTATTCTGATGAAGATAATGAAATTTTAGATTATTTGTTTTATAACTCTATATGTGAGACAAGCCCCACCTTTTGCTTTTCTTAATTTTCTTAAATTTTTATTTTTAAAAATTTATTTATACAAGCACTGGGTACAGTCAGAAGCACGGGAGGGTGAGGGGATTCACCAGAGCGGGGAGCAGAGCAGGCAGACTGATGAAGTACACTGCTGAGGGGAGCAGCGGGCGACAGGAGAGGTCTGCACACCATGTGGGACCCTCGCCCGGCGGCCGGGAAACGAGCCGGTGCTGCAGAGGCTGCAGGCAGCTTTGCAACCCAGTGCTCAACTGCTGCGCCACTGGGGAGGCCCAATTTTCTGAATTTTTTACATAAATGGACTTATCTGAAATTTTGGAACGATATTGGCATACATCTTTGGATTTTTTTAATAGAAGCTAAATGAAACATTTCAGACTTCTGATTTATGATGGACTTGAGAGAGTCAACATAAGCTTTAGTATATGTAGACAAGGCCAATGCAAGTTGGAGAATTCTTTCATGTCACAAAATTTTACCAAAGATTTTAAATGGTAGGTGTTGTATTTTGGCCATCAGAAATAAAAAAGATGATGTAAGCCTGTATAATTCATCTCTACTAATTTAAGAAGAAATTAAATTTATTAGAGGGAGATGCAGGATAAAAAGGAAAGACTAAAGGAATGGAAGAAAAATCAGAATCAGAAGGAACAAAATCAGGCATTTCAGTGATCTCAGTAAGAGCAATGTCACAACAGTTTTCTTGGAGATTTAATGTTGAAATGAAAGCACTCCAATTATTTTTTTCAAACTTTCATTACTCAGCTCAAGCTACAAAGCCCCAAGACAAAGTCCAATTTGTCCAGCTTAAGTAATATGCCCACAGGCTTGGCAGGGAAGGCCAGACACCTTGATTTATAGCCTCTTCAGGACTGGCCCTAATGAGGGGAAATAATCCCCCAGAACGCTGTTACCAAAAGAAGGTGGAAAGGATGCTGGGCAGCCAAAAAAGCAATCCTTCTCTAGGTCCTCATTAAATGATTTTAGCTAGAAAGCAAACTCATATATACAAATGTAATGTGTTAGAACCATGTAAATGATACTTATTATGGACCAATTTCACTCATTTATTTCTACAAAAACCTGGAGAAGTGGATGTTATCCTTGGTTTTTACAGATAATGTCCATATTGATATCCAGAGAACCATTTAGTCATTTGGCCAAAGTCATAGAGTTGGCAAATGTCAAATTCTAGGGGATAAATTGAAAGCTGTCAGACTGTCATCACACACTTTTCTGCCTACTGACACCTAAGAAGTTTGAGACTATAAATATAGGAGAGAATCAGTGAAAGATGATGGGTGTCAAAGAAGGAATATTGTTTTCTTTGGGAGAAATAGGGATGGTTCTTCAGGGAGGGTTGGGATGTGTGGGAACACAGTAATCCAAGGGAAAGCTGTGGTAAAATGTATTTCAGGGAGAAATAAAAAGTGAACAGGAGCTTAGAGGCAGTTCAGATGAGTCAATGATGAAAATGTTGGCGTGTAAGTTAGATGTGGTCTTAGTTTGGATTTTATTTATCTTGTAATAGGAAATAGCTGGCACTTTTTGATCAGAAAATCTGTGTTTAAGACTAGTCTGTGGCTGTGTGAAGTATCGATAAAGGTGGTAGATCTCTGAGGAGAAATTAGTGGATGATGTGATTGAATAGGTGAAAGAGGAAACTAGTGAGGTTTGTGCTAGGGAGCTGTCAGTGACAGCAGACTAGCAAAGAAAGGTTCCAGCTCCTGATTGGGTGTTGGTGATGGGGGTAAGAGAGGGAAATGTCAAAGTTTTGAGCAAAGAAGGGAAGCTATTGGTACAAGGAACAAGCTTAGAGGAGGATGGAGATGTTCCAAGGCCTTCACAAATAGGTGGCTAGTGCTTGGAAGAATGGTGTGGCCTGGAATAAAAGTCAGGAAGTTATCTGTATAGAAATGATGCTTGAAAAATTGACAGGCATCAGATAAAGTGACCTGCTCAAGATAGAGAGTTGAAATATGATATGAGTGTACTACTGTACCTTTCAAATATTCACTGTAATCATTCTGATCCAACCCTGAGCATGTGTACAAATCTGAATTAATCGGGGACTTTTTCATATAAAAGTTTCCTAGTCTTTCAAATAATCACTAAAATAACATTTTATGTTTCAAGCTTGGAAAGACTTCAGACAAAAGTCATATGTCCCTTTCCTTAGTTTAACTCATTATTCCTTCTTGTGTGAATGGGGTGATGAGAGGGGAGGAAGATGAACAGTCATCCTTGTACAGGCAGGTAGGTAGGATGGCACCATGGATCTGGAAAGTGCCTCAGAGCTTTGTCTTGGTGAATTGCCTCATTGTACAGATATCAAAAGGATGTTTATCTGTCCCTTGACTCTGAAGACCTAGGAAGTGCTGGAGATGGGCATCAGGAATCGAGGTAATGTCTATTTTTTTTAAGATTTATTCATTCATACAAGAACTGGGGTACAAGCCAGAGGTGTGGGGGATGAGAGGATTCACCAGAGACAGTGGGGAACAAAACAGATAGATTGAAATATGCTGCTAAGGGGAGCAGCGGGTGAGACAGGAGAGGTCTGCTGCGCCATGTGGGTAGTTCTCTGGCCAGGAATTGTACTTGTGCTGCAGTAGAAGCTATCTACTTGTGCTGTAGATAGCTTCATAGGTTGCATCTTAATCCCTTGCACCACCAAGGAGGCCCCAGTAGTATCTATCTAATCTCAGAGGAAACTTGTGAACTTGTGTGTGAAGTGAGAAGGATTTCACAGTTCACTAGCTTTTTATTCCCTATGTGTTTGTTCTTGATGTGAGTAGAGAATGCTGGTATGTTTGCCACAAATATAGATGATCAGTGTTTAAATTTGCAGAAAGCTGAAAATTTGATTCTCAAATAATTTAAAAGTAGTGCTAGTTTACTTACATAACTCATTAATCAAGGAACCAGGAGGATGCAAAGCTGGCTCAAAGAGCCTTTGAGGATCAAGGGTATATATAATCCATGAGGAAAGGCAGATTTTACTTTTGAAGTTAGAGTCAAAACCATTTAAAGTCCTACTGAGCAATAATGTCCTAACCTTTCGGGTTGTCTATTCTACCAGAAAAAAGTAATTTACAACTCCATAGGATCAATAGCTACCAAATAAGCTTGTGATTTGGGTCTTTATCAAATGCAAAGAACAAACCAGACAGTGTTCATTTTCCTTTACTAGGGCAAAGGTTGGCAAATTACATACAGCCAAAATCTACTGACCACCTGTTTTCCTAAATTGTTCTTTTTTAAAAATATATTTTCTTTGGAACAAAGCAATACCCATCTGTTTATGTATTGTCTATGCCTATTCTTGTGCTATACCACCATAGCTGAGTAATTGTGACACAGTCTCATGTGGTCCCCCAAACCTAAATTAGGTTCTCCCTGGTCATTTAAAGAGTTTACTAAATTTTGGCCTAGAAAATGAAATGATCCCTGGATGAGCTGTTAAGCAATGAATATGAAATGCAATTATTCTTGGGCCTATTTCACATTTTGGGTAATTTCTCTCAAGAGAAAAGAATGGAAAACTTGACAATGGAAATAATTGTAGTTGGAGAATGGGGAATATCAGAGCCCAAATTGCCATGTGTGCTGATTAGAAAGGTCAAGAGAGAGAGGTTGAGAGAGATTGTGAGAGAGAGATTGAGATTAAGAGAGAGCAGGTTTTGCATACCTCTGTTTCAGGCACCCTAGCTTGAGTATCCAACGCTGAAAACTAGTACATGGATATGACTTCCTTGCCTCATACCCAATAGCTCAGGAAGAGCCACAGAAAACAGTCTGACTAAGGTGTTACTCTGGGAGGCAGAGACCTGCTTTCAAACAGAGGCTCATTGTTTGGAAGTTAGTATTTAGTTTGGGTCCCGAAAGACTAACGTTTTCAGCTCCTCAAATACTCATCACCTCCCTTCTCAGAAGCAGTTGTAGAGATGAACCACAAGTTCTGCCCACAAAAAGCATGCTCACTTTTGTGAGAGGTTGAGACCATAGGACCTTGATCTCCCAAATCCACATTGTGCTTCTTAAAATACATTCTTTTAAAAAGAAGAAACAAGGAACCTACTCTTCCACAAAATGTAGTTACCACTTCTGTTCTATGAAAGGATGACACTTTTTTTCTAGGAGTTAACAGATTTAAAAAAAAAATCACTGAAAACACGATTCTCTTTCTCCTACAACATAGTTTAATGCTTGTGTCAGCTATTATCACTATGTTACCATTGTTTTCACTATTCATTATATGATTCATTTTATGTCTTTATGAGCATGTTTAGAAATAATGCTAAAGAGATCGAAACAACTTAAATGTTCATGATTAGTGATGGATAAAGAAAATGTGCTCTACACAGACAATGGGAAAGCATTCAGCTTTCAGAAGGGAGAGCCTATCATATGCTATGACATGGATGAGCCTTGAAGACATTGTGCTAAGTGAAGTAAATCAGTCACAGAAAAAAATACTGCAGAAGTCCACATATGTGAGGTATTTAAAGCAGTCAGACTCATTGAAGGAAGTAGAATGATGGCTTCCTGGGGCTGATAGCAGAGGGGAAAGGAGTTGTCTAGCGGGTATAGTCACGCAAAGATGAAAAGTCTAGAGTTCAGCTATACAGTGTGTTTAAAGTTAACAGTTCTGTAACAAGAACTTAAAATTTTGTTGGGGGGGGTAGCTTTTATATTGTTTTTCTTTACCACAGTGGAAGATAATCTGTTTGCGTAAACATGTATAACTCATTTCCTTTTAAAATCATTCCAACAATATACTATTTTGCAATTAAAAAAAAACATGTAGATAAGCCTCTATCTCCATGTTCTGAGATCATATTTGAATACTTGATGAAACTCTAGGGTTTCAAATGAGAACCCTAAAAAGAGACTATGGAAGAACTTCATGGTTATAATGGCAATTAGGGACCCATGTTTGAGTTTGTATCAGGTTATATAGTTGTTGAGCAAGGCAGGAAATTTGAGAATTTGTCTCTTATCTTGTATTTTGATGGGGATAAGAAAGATAACTGGAGATATCATATACTAATAAATATCTGTATTCAAACAAATTCAAATGGGTAGAGCTGTAGTGAAGTTACGTGTTCATTCTAGCTCCAACTTTTTGTTAACTCCAGTAATCATCAGGTTACTGATGATGGACACTTATTAATATGACCATGGAAATTGCCAGATAAAACCATGAGAGACAGAGTTTAATAAGATAAAATTTAAAAACTATAGGACCTCCCTGGTAGTGCAGAGGGTTAAGACGCTACCTATGAAGCTGTCCACAGCTACTGCAGCATGAGTTTGATTCCTGGCCAGGGAGCTACCCACATGGCACAGCAGACCTCTCCTGTCTCACCCGCTGATCCCCTCAGCAGTGTATTTCAGTCAGTCTGCCTGTTCTGTTCCCCACTCTGTCTCTGGTGAATCCTCTCACCCCCACACCTCTGGTCTGTACCCCAGTTCTTGTATACATAAATAAATAAATCCTTAAAAAAATTTATAAACTATATTGTAAGGTCCCAAGATAGGATGATAGGAATGTTGGTGTCAATCAAATCTAAAGCTCTTTAATGTAGGCAGTAACTCTTCTGAGGCAAAAAAAAAAATCTAACCAAGGTAGCAACTCAGTTTGGAGTCACAGATTTCTTCATTTATTATAAATCCAGTGATGACTTGGATGAAGACTACTCCCTCTGTTTCCTTCCTCTCATGCTTTGTATCATTGCTTCCATTTATTTGACTTATATGTAAACATATATGAACATATATTGTATGTAAACAAACATACATACATAATTGAATACATTGTTGGTATTTTGTAAAAACATACAAGTTAGATAAATATTAACAAATTTTTTTTAACCTATTCTTTCTTTGATGCCTTTCCTCACTTTATGCAGATAATTTTGCAGGGTATAGATTTCTAGGCTTGTGGGATTCCCCCCCCAATAATTTAAAGAACTTATTCTGTCTGGTATCTTCTTCCTTGTATGGTTTCTGAGAAGTCAAATATAATTCTTATATTTGTCCCTATGTAAGTAAGGCAGTTATATTCTTCCCCCAGTTCTTTCAGGTTTTTTTTTTTTTCTTTAGCTTTTTCTTTTTTTTTTTTTTTTTTTTGCATTTACCTTATTCAGTGACCTTTGAGTTTCCTGGATCTATGGTTTATGTCCCACATTAATTTGGGAAAATTTCTCAGTCACTGTTTCTCTCTTCTATTTCTGATATTTCCCACTACATTTATCTTAAACTTTTTAGTTGTTCCATAGCCCTTGACAATATCCATCTCTGTTCTCCATGCTTTTTGGTTTTTAGCTTGGAGATTTTTTTTCTCAGTTGTGTCTCATCTGCTAGAGACCCTATCAAATATATTCTTCAAGTTAGAGTGTTTTATCTCTAGCATATCTTGTTGGTTCTTTCTTAGCATTTCCATTTTTCTACTTACATTATGCCTTTTTTTGGTATTTTGTCTACTTTATCAATTAGAGTACTTAGCATATTAATCATAATTGTTTTAAATTCCTGGTCTGATAATTCCAATATTCCCTACCATGTCTGTTTCTGATGCTTGCTTCCAGTTTTCCCCTGGGCCCCCATGGTATGTCTTATAATTTTTTCTTGATAGCTGGACATGATGAAATTTGCTAAAGGGAACTGCTAAAATAGACCTCTAGAAAAGTGTGTGAGGAAGAGGGAAAGTTCTTTGTAGTCCTATGATTAGATATCAGGTTTTTAGTGAGCCTATGCCTCCAAGAGTGTATTTCACAGGTGTTTCTTTTCTTTTTTTTTTTTTTTTTTGGTCTCCCCTTAGATGGTTTTGGTTGGCCAGAGTCATCTAGATTTGGGTATTTTCCTTCCCCCATTTCAGCTAGGTTCTGGTAGTACCCCCACTATGTTAGGGTCGGATCAGCTAGTTTCCCTTTAGGTCAGTTTTTGTAAAGAAGACCAGAGTTCCGCTGTATTTCAGAACAGTTCATGTCTTCCTCCCCCTTCTGTAAGCAGGAGTGAATTTTTTTTTTTATTGTGATATTTTCTGTGGGAACTTAAGCTCCTAGACACATATTATACAATATTGTGGGGACCCTTCTATGACCGGGTCTGCCTAGAGTTTGTAACTCCCATATTGATCCACACAGAGCCTCCAGCAATTTGTTATAGTTCAGGTTTTTTACTTTTGTCCTCTATATCCTGAGGTGGTTTCTGTTTTAGGCTATGCTCTGGTACATGACTGTTCACTGTATTCACCTGTTTCTCCAGTCGTGGGGCTCAGAGGGACGTTTGCCCTGTGTCCTTACCTAACTTAAAAACCCAGAAAGAAAAATAGTTTCTTCAGTTTGTTCAGCTTTTGTACTTGTTAGGTTGGAGTGGTGACTTTCTATCTCTTTGTATGTGTAACCAGAACCTGTTACCAATGAATGTGTTTTTTCTTTAGATATAATTATAGACATACGGGAACTGCAAAAATATTAGAAGTCCTGAGTGTCATTCATCCCAGTTCCCCAAATAGTGACACCTCACCAGTCAATTTTTACTGAACATTGTAGGAAAACAATAACAGAAACCTCCAACACTCCCAGGAAACAGAGATGAGGCATCCCATCCCAATTTTCTTCATGAGTTCTGCACTATCTTCATGCTAATATCTGATACCAAAAGGTATACAAGGGAAACTATAGGTAAATTTTTCAGATTAAAAAAAAATCCTGCACAAAATATTAAAATATCAGTATCTAGTAATTTATAGAAGTGAAACCTAACATAAGCAAATTTGGCTCATATCAGCAATATAAAGGTGATTTAAGACTTAAAACTCAATGAGCGTGATTCATATAACATATAAAATGGGAAATCATATGACCATATGATAAGAAATACATGTCATTAAATTAAAATTCATATATAAAAAGAAACTTAGTAAATCAGGAATGAAGGTGAACTTCTTTAGATAAAATATATCTGTAAAACCAAAGCAAGCATGCCATAATGAAATGTTGAGAGCTTTCCCTCAGAGATCAAGTCGAGTGGAAAAATCTTAATTTTATAATTTTATAGTGCTACCTTAAGAAGAAATGTCTATTTTAGGGCAGTTGGGCACTTTTAGGGAAGATCCAAAAATCAATAGGTAGTATTCAAAAGTAGGCTTGCCAACAGGAGTTTCCTATGAAGAAATCTATTGTCTTTTAAAGGAAAGGGTTTGACCAAAAAATGCAGTGACCTAATCCAACTATTTTAAATTACTTAATTGCAGTGTTTTGTTCTATTTGGATTGGACAGTAGCTATGAAATTAAAGATGATGCATTTTGTTAATGTTGAAATCTGGCTGGACCATGATTAACGAGATGTCTCATATTCTAGTCACATTGATTGCCTTAATCATTGTCCATCTCTTTTTCATACATTAACTACAACATAAATTTGTGTAGTTTTTAGTAGTTTGTCATTTTCTACATAAGGAAATAAACTCAGATTAATTGTTAAGAAAACAAATTTCAGGGAATTCTTGCATAGTTATCTATCTTCAAGGATTTTTTTTCAAATCATTGACTAAAAGTGATTAACAAGTCCAATTTTCTGTTGTATATTTAGGTAAAATGCAGGAAAAGTTTTTCATACTCAAGTGCTATATTGAATTTTCCCACATTTAATGACTATACTATTTCCCCTCTCTTTAGTTTTATTATAATTAATTTTGATGTTAAAAATTTGAGCAGTCCACAATCATCTTTTGTCCAATGCTTTGTGAACAGACTGTTGGAATAAAGTGCATTATTTTAAGAGATCTACTTACTGTTCTACTGCTCGAAAGCTAATTGTTGAGATATTCATTCTTGTATTTTTCTCAGAAAATTCAGACACATTCTTTGTGCTTAGAGTTCCATGTCTTACTGTTTATTCCTTTTCTTCTTTATCACATGTCACGTTCATCTACTTACCCTCTTCAGCATGATGATTTACATGTTTTATTTTGCTTTCTTGATACTTACCTCAATTATTCTAGTAATCTACAGCTTCTCTAAAAAGCTAAAGGAGGCCTAGTACTGTTTGCCTAGTGATCCCTTCAGGCAAGTAGACATAATTGAAGACCTTCTCAAGTAGTAAATCACATGGTGAACACAATGGCAAACACACTGCACTGTTTTATGGGTATTGATAATGGACCCCAGACCTTGGCATCTCTCTTCTGTTTTCATAAGTAAAATGATATTAAGGATTATCTTTACCCAAATAGCCTTGTGCAATAACATATCAAATCAGTAAAACATGTCAATAACAAGAGTTTCACTCCATGAAGACAGGAAATTCAGACACATTCTTTGTGAGTAGAGTTCCATGTCTGATTTATTGTTTATTCCTAAGACTGAATTGTCTGTTTCTTTCAGTACTATCTGTATGGAACTGGGTGCAAGGCTTGGCATATAGCAAAAACTTGATATACTTGAATAGATGATAGAATGCATTGGTGAGGATCTCTAAAATATTCATTTTTTAAAAAAAGATTTATATAAGAACCATGGTATAGGCCAGAGGTGCGGGAAGGTGAGAGATTTCAACAGAGACAGAGTGGGGAACAGAACAGGCAGACTGATGAAATACACTGCTGAGGGGAGCAGTAGGCGAGACAGGAGAGGTCTGCCACACCATGTGGGACCCTCGCCGGCCGGCTGGGATCAAACGGGCACTGCAGAGGCTATGGACAGCTTCACAGTGCTGTGGTCAACCACCTGCGCCACCAGGGGAGGCCCTCTAAAATATTCATACCAGCCTCCAAGAGTGCTTCTCACCATTTATAAATGTACCAGGGGCAGTGACAAGTCAAATACGGCCATCTATCTATTTTCTTTAATCTGTGTTAAACTCAATAGGGCTTTTCAGCTAGAGTAATTATTGAGAAGCCGAGAAGAGATCCTGAAGGTTGGTTTCCTAATCACCCACTGATTCTCTACCTCTTCTCTTGGTTCTAGGTTGACTCTTGACCCTTTGGATTGTTGCTGAAAGCAGAGGGACAACTGACACAGGTTCTGGAATGTGACAAGTAAGAATTATTTTATGATACTGGTTTTCTAAACATCTGGCTCTTGAGAAAGCAACTTGTCAGTTTTCAGATGGTTGTGCAAATTGTTGATTGCTTTGACATTAAAAATTGAAATTTATATTGTGTTATTGATCATAATGAAAATAAAGCCAGGAATTATATGCACAAAGAGAAAGCAGCAGGTAAAAAAGAATAGAGAAACATTGATTTTGTTTAAAATTTTTTTTCAAGAATAATGATTTAATGGCCAGCATGAGTCAAGAGATTTTAATCCAATACAAAATCAGTTAGCAATGGGTAGAATAATTTCATTACTCAAAGCACAGAATTATTTATAATATTTTAATTTATTTATAATCTTTTAATTTATAACAACACTTGAACCATTTCTAATGATGAATCCATAAAGACATCACTGAAGGCTACATTGTGGGGTGTTCTGCCTATACTGTCTTCTATGTATGTTATGGTTTCAGGTCTTACAACTATATCTTTTATCCATTTTGGATTAATTTTTATATATAGTATGAGACAGTGATTTAATTTCATTTCTTTGCTTGTAGCTGTTAAGTTTTCCCATCACTATTTCTTTAATTGACTTTCCTTTCACCAGTGTATATCTTGGTTCCTTTGTCATAGAGTAACTGTCCATAAATCAGTGTGTTAGTTTATTTCTGGGCTCTTAATTATATTCCATTGATTTGTGTGCCTGTTTTTCTCCCAATACCAAATTGTTTTGGTTATTGTATCATTTTATTATTGATTGCATAGAGGGTAGTGTGGCAGAGTATACAATTTAGAATGTGCTTTATTCAAAAAGTTGTTTGAACTAGGTACTGTTATTGCCATTTCATGTATGAAAATGTTCAGGCAGAAAAATTAATTTGCCTTAGGTTACACAGAATATAAGTGGAAATACCAGCATTAAAACCAGACATTTTGTTCCAAAGTTGTTACATTTGATCACTTTTTATTACTTCCACTTCCAATTTTGTGCATGAAAATACTAAGGTTCTGGTGTTAAGGAATGCATTGAAAGTTACACAGATGAGGAACTGAACTCAGGCACTAGGGCTCCAGGGATAAGAACCAATTAAGGCTCTTAAAGTACACTTTAAGTGTCACTGTTTCAGTAGGAGAATTTAAATCCAGTTGTCTAGTCATAATTGATCATGTAATACAAAGTAAATAGAAGTGTATAATAGATTTATCTAAATCTATTTTACATATTCTATATGTAAAAAATGTATTTGATGCAATATATGGCATTCAGGTATAAAACTGGGTGCACCCACCAAATAACAACCCACAATTTTAATTTATCTTGGGTAAAATAAATAGGTGAGTTTGTTCTAATCAGAATTTGACAAAATGACTTCAGCTGGGACAGGAAGTATTGTTTTTCCTCTCCTGTCTCCATCTTGATTTACTCTCCAAATTATTACCCCCCACCTTCTTGCCCTTATTACTGTATAGCCTTGATTTTTTTAAAAGTTGTACAGAATTTCTGAAAGGAGTTCTATTGTAGTTTCAAGGAAGGAAAATATCTCATATGTTTTAATCTTTGCAAATCATTCAAGCATTATTTAGGAAGTAAATAAGCTATAAATTAAAGCCACTGAATTAAGCATATAATCATGAATTTTATAAATTCATAAATTTAAATGAGAATCTATGATTAATATTTACACTAAGCATAATCACACATCCAATTTATTAAAAATTTCAAGTTTAATTATAGATAAAATTTTGTCTTTGGCAAATAGCATAATAATCTGTTTCATAAAAATTCAACTCTTGAAAGTATGGCTCTGTAAATCATTTTGGAGAAATTCCAGGACACTGGGAGTAACCAGTATTAGTTCTTTTGGCAGCATTCAAAGGCAGACATAAGGTGGCATGACAAAGACAAGGGGTGTTTCAGTCTGGTATTGAATACATAGTATGTTAAATAAGGCTGGCCACCCTTTTGTTTAAAGTATATTAAAAGCCACCCTTCTATTATCAGTACGAGTTATATGATGATAATATCACTTTTAGGAAATGTGACACAATTGTTTTTGTTTAATAAAATTAATACTTTCTATGGCTTTTTAGCCCATTGTTTATGTTCTCAAAGAATAGCCTTGAAATTATCTAGTAATGACCAGTATAATTTTATGATCTTTAGCTACAATTTCTCAGAAAATCTTAGAATATTATGTCCATTGTGACATTTTGGTTTTCCCAGTTTCTGACACAGGGACTCAATAATATTTAATTTGACACACATCAAGAAAACACATCCTGAGCAAACACTCCATGCTGTGTCCTATAAAAAAGTGTACCTTTTCCTGAGTCTGGGGGTCTCGTTTTATTTGGAGCAGCATTAAGGATGTCTGGAGGCCACTAGTAGGCAGGATGTATTCTTATAGCAAAGCTGATCTAATTCAATATGAATCCTGAAACAGAGGAACACTGTTCAAAATATTATCTGTCATTTTTAAGTTCTTAAAAGTTTAGATTGTCACCTACTTCAATTACTTGAAAAGCTTCAAAATGTACATTCTGTGGTTATATTAAGCACAAATTTGAAGCAAGTTAGAAAGGAGGAGTCAAATGGCCAACTATAGTGTCTCCCTCTGTCCTTCAAAATTTCTTTTACTCTGTTGCTTGTGGAACTGCTAAGACAGTGAGCAGAAATTATGGGAAGGTGATGGAGGGGTATGTGAGAGAAGGAAATGGAGAAACCATCCCCCATTGATATAAGTTGCAAGCAGAAGACAAAATAGATGCCTGAATGCAACTGAATGTCTATTTGAAGAAGGCAAAAATTATGACAATCAGACTATGCTATGCATTAGAACACTGAACTGTTTTCTATTTAAATGGACAAGGAATTTTTAATTAGTGATTTTATTTTTATGAAAGGAATGCTGCATTATAAAATTATATAGTTTCAGGTGTGCATCAATAAAAAAAATCAACATGTGTATAAACTACATTAACTTCAGCACTAAAAGTCTGATTCAATCTGCTATGTCTCCTACTATCCAAAATAATCATCTCCTTCCCTTCTCCCACTAATGGTTCTATAATCTAAAAGTTTGTTTTCACTTTATTTAGTTCATTTTTTTTTGTTTTGTTTGTTCATTCTATATAGTGCATATACTTGAAATCATCTGGTATTCACCTTTCTCTGACTTATTTTTACTAAATGTAATACCATTTAGGCCTATGCATGTTGCAAATGGCAGGATTTTGTATTCTTTATTTATAACTGAGTAATATTCTATTGTGTGGCTACTATACTGTGCCATCTCTATCCACTTGTCTGGGTGCACTTATGTTGTTTCCATGTGGGTTCATAGCTCTTCAAATTAATATTTTATTTTGGTAAATGCCCAGAAAAGGGAATACTGGATGTGGAATTTCTATTTTCATTTTTTTTCAGGAATCTCCATAGTCCTTTCCATAATGGATGCACCAGTTTACATTTCTTGTCAACAGAATACAAGGGTATCTTTCTCTCCACAATCTTTCCAACTTGTTTCTTAACTTTGGGATAATAACCATTCTTACAAGTATAAGGTGATTTCTCATTGTTGTTTTGATTTGCATTTCCTTAGTAATAAGAGATGATGAACATCTTTTATTGAGTTTTGTTCATGGGATTTTTTTTTAAAGATTTATTTATTTTTATACAAGAGCTGGGGTACAGGCTAGATGTGCAGGAGGGTGAGAGGATTCACCAGTGACAGAGTGGGAAACAACAGGCAGACTGACGAAATACACTGCTGAGGGGAGCAGTGGGCATGGCAGGAGAGGTCTGCTATGCCATGTGGGATTCTCGTCGGCTGGTGGGGATTGAATCTGCGTTGCAGAGGCTGCAGACAGCTCCACAGCGTGGCGCTCAACCCTCTGCGCCACCGGGGAGGCCCTCTTGAGATTTTTTAAGATACATGCATATGGACATGTGTACACCCACATATATGATGGATGTATTGGAATAAAACAGACACATTAATCAATGGAATGGACTCGAGAGCTCAGGAATAAAATGAAAAGAAACCCTATTGAAAGGGAGAATGTTATTGGTGATTTTAGCTTTCTATTTTCCCAGGCTGAGGTAGATCAGGTTGGGTACTAAGAGAAAAAGAAGAAAAATCTATACAATGTTTATTAGAGGAAATTAAAATATCTCAGCTTGATCTGTCACTGAGTTGAGACTGATCAGTCAAATATCTGTTCACAAGGCGTTTGTTTAATTTAACTTCCATTTAAAGAATTGAGGAAAGATGACATTTCCTTCTAACTAATTCAGGAAAATCCCAAGAATTGGGGTGAGGTAATCATTGTATCTTAAAATGTGGGCGTTATCCTATGGCTTCCTTTTTCGCCTGATGTTCCTTCACAAACTCAGCCTTCCTGGGGACAACACATTTTATTTTTGCCTTCAGTCGAGCTGCTCCTGAAAACTGTCATTTTGCTTTCCTTAATACAAAGTGAAACCTGTCAGGCTCATGTCTGTGCCTTTGGCACTCGCTCTACTTCCTGTTTTGGATGTCCTTTCCCAGGTTTTCAGTTCTTTTCTAATTACCTTTTCTAAAATGCCCTCTTGGGAAATGAGCCATGTCCCTTCACGCTTTATTCTGTTACACTGGACTTTTCTTTCTTCTGTGATGCTTTTTGCCCTCATCTTGGATCATCTTAACCCTTACTCATAATCTAGACTCTGTTGACTGGAAATCTCCCAGGAATCCTCCCAAACACCCCATAGCATCATGAACTGCTCCCTCTTAGCTTTCACCACTTACAGCTTGGAATTTGTATGATTGATTAAGCTTCATGCACCATTCTAATGAAGATCTCATTTCTGATCTCCCTCCCACCATAGTCCCCATCCCAGTTTTTTCCCCCATTAGGCCAAGGTCACTGACAGCATTATATTAGGGGTAGGGAGATAGGCTACTCCTCAAGATAACACTGACAATGTTTAGAGTTTCTAGGAGTGATGGGAACCCATGGGAAAGTGGTAGAATAGTAAGTCAGGTAAGCCCAGGTGGTTGACTCAAGTCTTCCAAGGTTCCTCAGAATACAGAACTTGTACATTGCCCAAGTGTATTTCTTATTTGGGAGCTAAAAGGAATATACAAACTTGGATGGTAAGTCATTCAGTTGTAACTAGGGAGTCAGGGTGATGACCAAGACTGACCTGAAAGTCCTGTGTGAATGTTACTCTAAAAGTATACTTAAGCTGATCCTAGAGTAATTATCCATCCTGTGTTCTTGCAAACTCTTCAAATACACAGAAAATATACTGATTCTTTATCTTCTTAATTTGTTATATTTTATGTAGCATGTTTGAATTATTGTTATTGTGCAAAAATATGAGATCAACCCTCTTAATAAACTTTAAATATATAATAGAGCGTTGTGAAGCCTAGTCTTGCTTTTATACAGTGCATCCTCAGAATTTACTCATTTTGTGGGATTGAAACTATGTGCCCATTGAATGGTCACTTCCTGCTTCCCACTCTCTTAGTCCCTGGCATCTAGGATTTTATGCTGTTTCTATGAGCATTAGTAATTTAGATACCTCTGATAAATGTGATCATTCAGTATTAGTTCTTCTGTCAAATGATTTGTTGTTCTGTCAATTTGTTCTATCTTCTGGCTTATTTCACATAGCATAAGGTCCTCCAGGTTCACTCAGGTTGTATATGGTAGGAACGTAAAATGGTACAGTAGTTATGGAACACAGAATGGGAGTTCCTCAAAAAATTAAACATAGAATTAGCAGCATGACCCAGAAATTCCACTTCTAGCTATATACCTAAAATAATTGATTTTGAAGAGCTAGCTGCACTTTTATATTCATTGAATATTATTTAAAATAGCCAAGACAGAAAAAAAACAACCTAAATGTTCATCAGTGAATGAATGAATAAAATAAAATGTTGATACATACATTATTCAACCCTTAAAAATGAAGCAAATTTCCCTAATATTTGATTTTGAACATATTTTCAATAAGAATTGATTGAGACTTAAATTCCTGTAAGGGTCTCCCCAGTGGTGCAGTGGGTTGAGCGCAGCACTGTGAAGCTGTCCGCAGCCTCTGCAGCACGAGTTAGATTCCGGCTGGTCAGGGAGATTCCCACATGGTGCTGCAGACCTCTCCTGCCTTGCCTGCTGCTCCCCTCAGCAGTGTCCTCGGTCCATCTGCCTGTTCTGCTCCCTGCTCTATCTCTGGTGAATCCTCTCACCCTCCCACACCTCTGCTCTGTATCCCAGTTCTTGTATAAATAAATAAATCTTAAAAAAAAATTCCTATAAGATGTGGTCCTTGGCATCTATGCATTGACATAGTATACACTTGGAAATTTTCCAGGAGGATTATAATTGATTGCTCAGGGAAAAGTAGAAATGCTTTGA
Organism: Talpa europaea; assembly: GCF_964194135.1. Classification (NCBI taxonomy): domain Eukaryota; kingdom Metazoa; phylum Chordata; class Mammalia; order Eulipotyphla; family Talpidae; genus Talpa; species Talpa europaea. Next base: position 25,293,595 of record NC_140078.1, on the reverse strand, counting down.
GCGTTTGGAAGAGAACTTTAGAAGATAGAGTTGTGTCTAGTAATCTCTAAAGGAAAGAGATAGTGTGGAGAAAATGCATAAGGGATTGTAATGGTTTTATAGTATATCCATTTGAGTATTAGTAAGAGCTTCAACTTAGGTAACATAAAAAAAAGCATGAGAGGGGAGAGTTAGAAATAAAACCTGGGAAGCTGCATTAGGGGAATAGACTATAAAATCTGTCAATTAGGTATAGAGGAGAATCATTGATATCTTTTAGTAGAGGGATACTGTGTTAAGAAATCATCTGCAGGAAGAGTAATTGAGAGTTCCAGATTAGTACAAAAGGGTCTTCGATAAGAGGTCCTGGAAATTAGGAAAAATAAAGTGAGGGTCTGAGTACGGATAGTGGTAATAGATTTTTAAAGCCACATTTTACAAGGGAGAAACCTAAGGAACTACCTGTGCTCCTCAAACCTGAGCTGATAATCAGTGATAAACCCACAACTCATTCTACACTGAACAGTCAAGGTGGTCTTTTAAAAATGAAAACTATTTATGAAGCATATACACTGAGCTATGAACAGTGGGCACAGTAATCCCCTAGGCAAGCTCTCTCCCAAACCCTCAACATAATGATTTCCTGTCAGTACAATGAAGAGCAAAAGCAAAATACTTAATTAAAATCTTAATTTCAAGGGCCAGTCCTTAAAAAGATTGGATGCAAACTTTTCATTGTTGTATTTTTTATATATCTTTGTATATTTTATACACACATGACTTTAAAGTATAGTCTGTGATAATACATGATTTGAAATGCATTGTTAAATATTATTTGGATCATTAAAACAGACAATCCCAGAAGAGGAAACATGTTTGTTTTTTCTGTAGTAACTGGGGATTTAACACATTGGGAGAAATAGTGGAAAAGCTCTGGAAGACAAGTGTACATTGTGACATTCACAGTATGTTACCACTTTCTACTCAACTCCACTATGTACCTGTGTGTGCAGATTCCAAAGCTGTTACATGAAGGTTTTGTGCTTGCGCTGACTGATCCTTGCCTAGCAATAAGTAGACTTCCATTTTCTTTCGTTGTTGAATGAATTAATGGTCAGTAGAGACATAATGTATTTTGAGAAAGGGAGAAATATTGTTAGGCACACAATTGTATTGTTAGGCACACAATAAAGGAAAGCCAGGAGCTCAACAAAGAAACTAAAGACAAAATGTGGCAAGGATAAATTTGACAAGAAAATTTGACAATTTAACTTTGCAACTTACCTTGTTGAAACTTTTTTTATTTTTATATATTTATGCGTACAGGAACTATGGTGGACTCACCAGAGACAGAGTGGGGAGCAGAACAGGCGGATCTACTGAAATACACTGCTGAAGGGAGCAGAGAGGAAGACAGGAGAGGTCTTCTGCACCATATGTGGGTCATCTCCGTGGCTGGGGATTGAACTCATGCCACACTGGCTTATGATAGCTTGATAGCACTGAGACTTTAACCCCTGGGCCACCAGGGAGGCCCCTTGCTGAAACTTCTTTATCATTATCACCTATGAATATTGAGGCTATATTAACTATTTGGATGTTAAGAGGATGGGCCATAGATTCTGGCATATTTGGTTTGGAGTCTAGTCTTTGTGGGTTACTGGCTATGGGATCATTAAAAAGCTTCACTGCTCTATGTCACTGATTCCTGACTACTAAATGGGGTCAAAGGTTATCTTTTATTTTTTTGAAGCGTTAGAATAGATGGATTTATTGAACATTTATGGAGAATTTCTTTTATTTAAATTGTATTTTTATATTCCCCATACAATTACAACCCCCCTATTTTGACCCCAAGCCCTCCTTTCCCTGCCCTCCACCCCCCATAGAGTGTCTCTGGTTTATAGTTGTTTGTTGATTTTGATATTTTCTTTCTTATAGTTATTCTTTTTCCTGGTCCCTTATTTAAGTTTTCTAGATTCCTGCTATGAGTGAGACCATGTGGTATTTTTCTTTTTCTTTCTGGCTTATTTCGCTGAGCATGATCCCTTCCAGTGCCATCCATGTTGCTGCAAATTTCATGTGTTTATCTTTTTTGAATGCTGAGTAATATTCCATGGTGTATATGTACCACATCTTCTTGATCCAGTCATCTATTTTTGGGCATTTGGGTTGTTTCCAAAGCTTAGCTATTGTAAACAGTGCTGCTATAAACATAGGGGTGCAGGTGCTCTTTGGAATTGATGTTTCTGTGTCCTTTGGGTAAATACCTAGGAGTGGAATTGCTGGATCATATGGAAGCTCTATGTTTAGTAGGTCCAGAAATCTCCACACAGCTCTCCATAGTGGTTGGACCAGTTTGCACTCCCACCAACAGTGCAGGAGAGTTCCTTTTTCTCCACAATCTCGCCAACATTTGTTGTTGCTAGTTTTTTTTAATATGTGCCATTCTCACTGGTGTAAGATGGTATCTCATGGTAGTTTTGATTTGCATTTCCCTGATTACAAGTGATGTTGAACATTTTTTCATATGCCTGTTGGCCATTTGCATTTCCTCTTCAGAGAAGTTTCTTTTTAGCTCTTCTGCCCATTTTTTGACTGGATTATTTTCTTTGTTTGTGTTGAGTCTCATCAGCTCTTTGTAGATTTTTGTGATCAGTCCTTTATCATTAGTGTTGTGTGCAAAAATGTTCTCCCAGTCAGTGGGGTTTCTCTCAAAGGTTATCTTACAGCATTACAGAAAACACATGAAAAAAATACTTGTAATTCAAACTAGAATCTCTTATAGAAGTATAGAATTGAGAATAACAGTCACATATACTCAGTTTTTAAGAATTTTCTGAATAATAATCTATATCCAATGCAATGCAGAACATTACTAACTTTCAAGAATCCCAACATAAACAAATACCCAGTTTTTCTTTCTAGTTACCATGGAATTTTCAAATGTTTCACCTAGAGATAGCTTAAAAATTATAAAACCTAGTTCTTACCCTCAACCAAATAACTCCCATCTCTAGGGTTGGGGCCAAAACATCCATCTATTTTTGAAACACTCCAGCTGATTCCAATGTTCATATTAATGTAGAAACCACTACTCTACTATAGAAACCAGTACTCTACTATATATGTGGTCCTTTGCTGGCATTTTGTATCCTTATTTGTAAAATGCAGGTAATAGCACATTTATAAAAAGATGAGAGTTTAGAATAAAAATCTGTAAGCAAAATTCTAAATATAACTCTTGGTTCAATGAAAAATAATTTAATTCTGAAACTTTAATTTTCTTTAATAGATATGTTAAATGATTTGGGGTTAAAAATGTTAAGTGATTTAGACAGGGCTGAGTTTTATATATTCTAAGTTCAACTATTTTATATTCTCTTTTAGCCTTCAATCAGTGAGAAATGTAAGTGTCAAAATCATATGGAAATTTCTGAAATTTAAATATTTTTTCACATGTGCTTTTGTTACTAAGGACAGTGAAAATGTTCATCAACTTTGAAAAGTTAGCACTCTTCAATGAAAAATATCTCATCACCCAGCACCCTATACTGTATTAATGCCAACATTCTGAATAATGTTTTTGCTAAAAGTATCACCAGATCAGTGACAGTAAGAGTCTCGAGATTTTTTTTTTTAAATGTGGTTTGTGGCTACTGGTAGTGCCCCACAAAACCACAAATGTCTCGAACTGTAGTTGGTTTTTTTTTTTCCTTAAAGATCTACCCACAAAACTGGTTAAAGGGCATTTAAAAATTAGCAGGCACTGTTACTTCTTTTCTAAATGGGGGAATCCATCATTGTTTTCTTAACATCTATGTGTTTAATCCAGTTTTATGACCCATGACAGAAGAGGATGTGGGATAGCAAAGACAGACCACCTAGCACCTAAAGGAAACGCTGTTTTGTGGGTGATGTTAAAGATTTAGGACAATAACATCTTTAAATCTTCTGTAGAAGAACCTAAGACTAACAAACTATCTTCTGGATATAATTTCCTACATAAATTACTGTTAACACTCCAAGAATCACTTCTGTATTTTCGTTATTTAAATAGATTTGTATCCAATCAAAATCAAATGAAACTACCCTTAACACATTATGCCTACAATATATTTTATAGAAATGAATTAGAGTCACAATTCATTTTTGATGTGGTACATCTTAAAATATCTTTTCACCAAATATTTTCAGATGTGTTAAAGGCACCGTAAGAAAGGGAACCAAAAGGAACTCTTTTGTACTTGACAAGATAAATAAGCTGTTGATGGATTTGGGTTAAGTTGTCAATAGATTTCAAGGTGTCATTTTTCTATTGGAGTATCTTACAGGTTCAGTAAATACAGATTCTAAAACTCAATCTGGGTTTGGTTGATAAATTTAGATTCCTCTACTGGTGGGCATTTTATTGTAAGCATTAGCTTTCCATGAAATTAGAGTAAAACTATTTAAAAGGGAATTTTAATGTCTAGCATGGGTGTAGGCAGTTCTTGAGACAGAGACATGTTTTAACATTTTCAGTGGTATAAGCTTTCTCCTACCACATAGATATTAGCTTTAACATGCAGATGGAGGCCAGTACTGGAAATAGATTGTGCCTTTCCATGTAGAGCGAGCACACTTAAGAATGCCACCCCTTACCCCAAACACTTTCCTTGTAAAAATCTGCAACAACTCTTATTACTGCAATGTCTCCTTTGAAAGCAATATTTTGTCATCTCGAGGAAGAAAATACTTTCCCATCCTTATGGGACAACAATTACCTAGGAATGGTGCACTGCAGGAAATGGAGTTGGGCGTGTGGGAACTGCAGACCTGGGCTGCTGGGTCAGCAGAAATTCCCCCAGAAACTAGGCTCTCAGAAAAATCTGCTTTCTTATTTATAGATTTTTCTCCTCTTCCTTTTTTTTTATACTGGACATTCTTTGACCAGGTTATTCTTTATGTTCTCATCTCATTGCATAGTCATGGTGGGGCTCATTTTTCAGACAATGTGGGATGATGTTCAAGACTTGACACATAATCAACAGTAAGGCTGGCGCCCTGGCCAACAGAGTGGAAATATTCACTTTGAAAAGGAATATCATAAACCAGAGTATGAGAATTACATTCAAGCCCACATCTATAAAACACAACCTGTGCCCTCAAAGCTGACATTTGACCTGTAATACTTGCGTATGAGAAATTATTTTCTGTTGCCCGAAAGTGTGTTGCAGAAATTGAGCTGAGAATTGGTGAGCCTCCTCACTCATGGGTACATTTTCAGAAAGCTGTACTTCACTCTGAGTTCAGTTTCATTTCTTCCACTGGTCAAGCTTAAAAGCTAGAAATTTAGATCTAAAAGAAGTATAAGATATGCCTGTGACATTTATCTTCATTCTAAGAGTTGACTTAATGTAATTGTCCTCCACTTCCAGATGGCATTGAAGCCAAACATACTGACTCCTCTATCATTCTTTGTAGTTTTCTTGCTCACCACTTAAAATATGTTAAATATTGATCTCTTGGAGAGGAAACACAGAGCTTTTATTTTTATCCTACTTTTGCTTTTTATTATTATTCAAAATGGAAGTAGGACACATTTTAAAATTAGACTAAGTTAAATAATGGGGAGCTAAAGTCAACTGTATGATTAAGTTTTAATTAAATTTGTAGACTTGTCATGTGTCCCTTGTGTCATTACGGCACGAGGGGAATAAAAATGCCTGGGGAACTGATAAATTTGAGTTGAAGTGTTATTATTATTTTTTTAAGTGTTTGTTTGTTTGTTTATTTATTTATTTATTTATTTATTTATTTATTTATTTATTTATTTATTTATTTATTTATTTATTCAAGCACTGGGTATAGTCAGAAGCGCGGTAGGGTGAGAGAATTCACCAGAGCCAGAGCAGGGGGCAGAACAGGCAGAAGGACCGAAGTACACTGCTGAGGGGAGCAGCGGGCACAGCAGGAGAGGTCTGCGCGCCATGTGGGACCCTCGCCTGGTGGCTGGGGTTCATACCGGTGCTGCTGAGACTGCGCACAGCTTCGCAGCCCAGCGCTCAACCTCTGCGCCACCAGGGGAGGCCCTGAAGGGGTTTTTTCTTTAGCTATGTCTTGAATAATTTTATGTATCTAAATAATTCCCAATTTTCTATTGCGTGAAAGAGAAATAATCCTTACCTACTGGAGAACACTTTTGAGAGCATTAGATAGCAAGTCCTAGAATGCTATAATTACCTTCAATATTGATTGTTTCAATGTTGATGAGAAGAAAAAAAAATCCTGCTGATGTGGAGTGAGAGTTATTCCAGGACCTGATTTCTTTATCTAGTGCTTAAATTCTCAGTTTTCAAGAACCTGCCTACAACTTTAAGTGGAGGCTTGGTGAGACATATGGCTCACAGACATATGGCTTAGTATCGTTATATAAGTGGAGGAGAACGTGAATATCATTAAAAATGGAGATGTCAATTTTACTGCTTTCTGGTGTTACAAATGATGATGTATACGCAGAATATACTATGCAAGTGTCTAACTGTGGTGATGTACCTAGTAATGGAGTGGCCTGCCCAGGTGCTTTTAACCTCATCACCATGGGGCATGGTGGGCCAGCTTCCCACTGCCTTAGGACTGCTTCTGGTGGGCTCTGAGCACAGTGTGTCAGCAGCAGGAACTGTGGTCTTGATGTGCTGGAAAAAATGGGAATTGGTGAGTATAGACACTAGCTCCTGTATCCGTTGGATGAACTACTTGGCCATGTTTTGTTCTATCCCCTGGTTCCCTGACAGCTGGATGAAGCTCATTATCTGCTTGACAATCCCTCCTTTATCTACTGTCCTCCCTTCTCTGTGTCACCTCCCCCCTTTTGTTGTATCCTGGGATCACCTTCCATTGAAATCCTGATCTGAAAGTCTGCTTCTGGGGTACCCAAACAGACAAGAGACTTCCAAGATCCTGTTTAAATCCTGCTATGCCTCTCTGCATGTTTGTTTACTTCCAGCCCCAACAATGTATTTTATTCCCTCAAGTACACTCAGCCCCTTCCTCTCTCATGGCCTTTGCTCATGCTGCTTTCCCTGCTGGGCCACATTCACAGCAGTTAATGACTACTCATTTTTCTGATATCAGTTCAAAAATCCATTTTTAAGGGAAACTTCCCTTGCATTCCAGTCTAGACTGGGTTCCACTTATATATACTTCTTAGACTTTAATCTTAATTGCACTTATTATAGTTAGTAATTATATACATGTGGGAATATTTGATGTCTGTGTTCCTAAAGGGAATGTAAAACTCTAAGAGGACAAGGTTCATTTCCATTGTACTCACTGATTTTTCTTAATTTCTGGGGGAGTGCTTTTTGACTGTTAATTGAACAAGTTTTATAACCAGTAAGGTGTGTATAATTGTATTTATTTAATTTTAATATAACTTCTAGCAACCCTTCCCATTAGAGCAAAAGACTTTTTTTGATTTCTCTTATATCCACGGTGGTAGAAGTAGACATCTATAGTCTAGAGTCAACTAGGCAGGCATTTTGTAGAGCTAAAGACTCTTAAAGCAGCTAGTATGGACAAGTGGCAGGCAGGTGTGAGGGAAGTGACCTAGAAAGGTGTTGTTGGTGAAAGCTCAAGACTGAGTCAGCTATGGGGAGGCCTGGGTCTAGGCTTTAGTGCTTAAATTAAAATCCCTTTTGTTTTGTTCACTCCCTTCAGATGATTTCCTTTAGGGGTTCAGTTTCTTTTAATGACTCCCACCCCAGGATTGCTCAGTACACATTTTAATCCATGTATTAGACTTGACCTATGTCAGAATTGTGTTATCCTAGAGTTCCCTTGTCCATGGACCCTTCCCTGGTATGATTCATTCTATAGGAACAGACTATGTTTAATTCAAATTATTTTAAAAACCAAAAAAAATATTTATATGATATTGTTCTAATAGTCTGGTGGAATATCAAAATCTTACATTTAATTATTCGGCCTCAAATGTAAATAAAAATGTATCATAAATGGAAAACTGTCTTGAAAATTTCCCCAAATTCTATGAAGGTAGTATTTAGATATGCTTAGAATAGAAAAAGTATAGGGCCTCCCCTGGTGGCGCAGTGTTTGAGTGCTGGGCTGTGAAGCTGCCAGCAGTCTCTGCAGTGCCAGTTCGAACCCTGGCCGCCGGCGAGGGTCCCACATGGCACAGCAGACCTCTCCTGTTGTGCCCGCTGCTCCCCTCAGCAGTGTGTTTCATTGGTCTGCCTGTTCTGTTCCCTGCTCTGGCTCTGGTGAATTCTCTCACCCTCCTGCACTTCTGACTGTACCCAGTGCTTGTATAAATGAATCAATAAATCTTAAAAAAAAAAATAGAAAAAGGATAGTTTCCAACAGTTCAACCTTCTAGAACCCTGCCTAGGACAGCTTTTTGTGAACCATGCAAATGAGAAACAGTGGCTCTTTCCCTCATAACCTCCCTAAAGTTAAATTTGTATGGGAAAGACTCCTTAGACTTTGGGATGACACATCAACCCTCATTGTGCCTGATGCCAGAAATCTCCAAATACCTGAAGCAGAATAACAAGATTTATTCTTATTTTTCTATTTCACTTGAACAGTGACCTCACTCTCGACTTGGTTTCTTGTGTGTTGACATAATCCTTGTGCTCAGAACAGTTGTCTGTGATCAGCTGCATCTATTAAGGGAATCACTCCCTGAGCGTGGTAGTCAGAAGTGCTGGAGAAGTTTACAATGAGCCCATGGGGAAGGACTCAGATGCACATATGAAATTATAATAATATCAGTGGAGAGGATACCTGTTGGTTATGTTTTCTTTTTCTTTTTTTCCTCTTTTTGTCTTAGAGCAAAAGGAACCTTAGGGGAACTGAACACCTGGTGAAATGGTTTGCTCAAATTCATTTAGCAATTTTTTTTTTCATTCCTGTAGGGGAATTAGCAGAGTGCTAAAGGTTTTAAAGAATTCAGATGAAAAGCCATCTGTTCCCTGGGCTTTGTTCAATCTCAATTTAAGGATGGCTTTGGAGATTTCCTATTCCCTAATTAATTCCTCTAGATGAGCTTGTGGGGTTGGCTCAATTTATTTTTTAAAAGATGGAAAAAAAATGCTCCCATCAATTAGTCCTTTGTTATGTTGTGACTGAGATGGAAATAGCTTTTTGCCAAATGGAGCGAGGAGCTGAGAGATGCCTGTGTTTGCCATGGCCAGGTGTCCTTTGTCATTAGGCCTGGCTTTGATGTAAGTACTGTTCTCTGGGCCTTTCAGATAATTGGTGAGAAAGCACCCGGCCTTGCAGGAATCTGAGTAATATTTAGCCTAAAGCACAAAGGCAGGGAAACCAAAGCATTGAATAGGAGTCATATTTTTAATAGCCTAATTGTTCCAACAACAGTTTTTTATATAACCATGGGCAATGCCTTTTAGTTGAAGGCTCCCCAAACACTGTTTTCTAGGACTGAGTTTTCTTTGCATATAAGCCCTAGGGGACCAGCTAGAGGGTTAAGTTGGGGAGAATGAAGGGAAAGGCATTGGACGAGAAAGAAGGAATGGTTAGATGTAAAAACAGAGGTAAGAGAGGAGATAGGAGAACGGAGAGCCTCTTTAATATATAGACAATGCACTTGGCAAAATGTGGGGAAAAAATCTGCCTATTTTAATTCTGTCTGCTCATTGATTAGAGTATCAAGCCAATGCCTTGTGCAGAAATCTCCATCTAGGACAAGATACAAAACGTTTGGGGTTCTCAGCTCCACTGGCTGCTGAGAGTGAATCCAGGCTAAGACTACTCTAAATAGCGCATTGAAAGCATTGCTTTTAAAGAAAAAATGACCTGAGAATATTATTTTTAGAATATTAACTAGTGGATTTTTATTTTCCAATATCCCTGTTCCCAAGATGTATGGGTAATTCTGAATGAGACCCAAATCTGGCAAACTGAGATCATAGATCGTTTTACCATGTAGATTAAGTCTTGAGGCTTAGTGTTACAGGCAGGAAGGGGGATATGATAGAGGGGAAGTGCAACCAGACTAGGAGGGAGTTGGGAATCTGTTTTTCTACCCAGATGGGTTGTTGGAAGGGGAGATCCTATAAGGAGGGAAAACAGTTGATCAGACCCGTGCACATACCTATAAACTTCCATTCCAGTCTCTAATCTTGCAGGGTGTTTTTTTTTCTCAGATCTGTTAAGGGAAAGAAAGAATGTACAGTTTATTATTTCCTATTTGTGGTTAAATCAGCATTGATGATGTGTTAGTGGTAGGGGTGGTGGGTGTGAAGCATGATATGGAGATAACTGGAATTTTCCACCTGTCCCATTGTGGGCAGAGCTTACTGTTGATGATAGCTAGAGAGAAGCTATAGGTGTAGGCACAGAGACCTCTGTAATAGAGTTTCAGAGGTTGACTCCATGGCTGGGATAGGGAAGGAGTCCCAAAGGAGTATGGATTGCCAGCAAAATCAAGGAGGACCTAACTTAACAGGAAGGGCTACAGAGTAGTCAAAGGCAGTATACATCACAGTGATGCTATCCAGGTAAAGACTAAAATATGACCCATTGCCAGCAGAAATCTATGGATATCCAGACATCATAAAAGACTTTACCTCCAAAACATGCCACAAAGTTCTTTCCTGGATGTCACTGTGGGACACCTGAGCTCTCCATTGTGGGGAGGAGGTGGAATGCCAAGATGAATAAATAGGAGCGGCTGTCAAATTCAAATGGAAGGGATACACCTTTATGCTGAATTTAGGTTGACATTTGTACATAAGATATACAGAGATTAGACCAATACAGGAAAATAATCATAAAATGCTACATTGTCTTTGCCCACCGTTACATAATACAAGAAAGTTTATGATTTTGTGCCACTGGAGCATTTCAAGTATTGAAGAACTAAGATTGAATATTGGTTATTTTCCCATGCTTAATAATGCTGTCATGTAGCAGAGCTATCCCCATAGATAATGTGATATTACATTGAACATTTTTGGTTCTGAGCATATCTTTAATCCTCAACTCCACACAAAATTGAAGTTTTTAGAGTTTTGGGATGCTTGAGTGAGATACTACTTGTAAAAGAATATTGAAGTATTTTAGATTGTCCTTAGTGATTCATGTCAATTTATTGATAAATACTAATTCAATCCTGGTCACTATTAATTTGAAATGCTTATTTATTGGATCTGGCATTATTAAGGGCATACCCTTATATAAATAACTACAGCATAACCAAGTGACACTTAAACACAGGCTTCCAGAGACAGTGAGTACTCCTTGAGGAAACTCACCTTCTCAGGACCAGAAGCAGACATACCTATCCCCTGGCTCCCTAATTGCACCTGTGGCAGTCATGTATGATTTGATGAAGTCTAACTTCTGGCTTCATAAGAGAGATTCTAAAGATCAAAGATGCTACAATGATGTGGCAGAAACTTAGTGCCAGCTTTCTTCTGGCAGCTCAGGTTTTGTGACTGGGCATGGAGGGAGGCAGACACTTATTTCCTGGAATCACTGGGGAGCTGGCTTCCAAGAGCCGTAATTGCAGTTGGAATACACAGTGAGTTAGCAATGTTGTTAGCCACACTGGTGTTCTTGGATGATGAAGCATGGTCACCCCCACTAGAAAGTAAAGGGTTAGGGGCCGGGGGTCGGTGTCCAAGCCTTGCTGTCACCCATCACTGATTAGCTTATTACTGACCATACTGGTTTCCCAATGAGGCATGTAGAAGGAAAATTCGTTCTATGAGAGGCCAAGCTCTAGGGGTCAGTCTTGGACAAATGCACCCTTATCTCTTGGTTATTGATTTCTCTGTTTCTAAATTTCCTTACCATAAAAATGGCACCCCTTTCCTGAACTATTGGGGAAAGTAAGTGATGCACCGTTGGTATTGTTCTTGGCATTTTATCATCATCATTTTTTTAATGATTATTCACACATTGAGGATTTGCTGGCCAAATTTAGCAAAGCAAAATTTTCTTCAAGCATCAACTAGACTATGTTGATCTTTATTTTATCTCTGGAAGATCAACTTCCTTAGTAGTATATTTAGGTTCTGGATATACTGAAACTGTTTTCTCTTTGTTTCGGAGTGGGCTGCATTCCTTTTTGAAGACTAGAGATGAATCCATTCCTACATCTTTTCTAGCTTTTGCAAGTTACCTGCATTCCCTCATTTGTGTCCAGTCCTCTGTTTCCTAAGCACATCACTCCAATTTCTGAATCCATTGTCACATCACTTCCTCATTTGACCCTCCTGTCGCCCTCCTATAGAAGTCCTTGTTATTACACTGGATGTACCAAAAAAAAGTCATTTTAATTAACTTGCATTTTTAAATATTATAAAAATACCTACTTATCTGGAGATGAAATGGGAACATGAATAAAAATCTTAGTCCAAGTACTTTATAAAATGTTACTTATATATTTTATCCCAGATCCTCAACCCTTTTTCCACAAATTTTTTTTCTTACACCATTAATTATTGGACAGTATTTGATTTCTTCCCTCAGGTGTAGTCCTCCCACCTGTTCTCCCACCTCCATAGCACCCATGACTCATCACCACAGTCCCCTGTGGTTTGCCTTCCACTATTGTGACTTTTCCCCTTCCCCCTTATCTCCTGGATGCCTCTAATCTATGGTCAGCTTGCAAGTTTTGTCTTTTTTTCTGACCCTTTGTTTGGCTTCTCTATATTTCACATATAAGTGAAACCACATATTTGTCTTTTTCCTTCTGACTTATTTCACTTGGCACAGTCCCTTCCAGCGCCATCTATGTTGCTGCAAATGGCATGAGTTTATCTCTTTTGATCTCTGACTAGTATTCCATTGTATGTATAACCACATCTTCTGGATCCATTCATCTGTTTTGGGACATTTGGGTTGTTTCCATATCTTGGCTATTGTGTTGCAGTGAACATAGGAGTGCAGATTACCTTTGAATTAGTGATTTTTTTTTAAAGATTCATTTATTTATACAAGAACTGGGGTATGGGCCAGATGTGCAGGAGGGTGAGAGGATTCACCAGAGACAGAGTGGGGAACAGAACAGGCAGACTGATTGAAAGACACTGCTGAGGGGAGCAGCGGGCGAGACAGGAGAGGTCTGCTGCACCACGTGGGTTGCTCCCCAGCTGGCCAGGATCAAACTGGCACTGCAGAGGCTGCGGACAGCTTCATATTGCAGCGCTCAACCGCCTGCGCCACTAGGGAGGTCCCTGAATTAGTGTTTTTGTTATTAGTGTTCTTTGAGTAGATTCCTAGGAGTGGAATAGATGTGCCATATGGTAGGTCCATTTTTAGTGTTTTGAGGAACCCCCACACAGCTTTCCATAGTGGTTTGACCAGTTTTCATTCCCACCAGCAGTGTAAGAGGATTCCTTTCCTACCACATTCTCGCCAGTACTTGTTTCTTTCCTTTCTTTTCTTTTTTTTTAAATATGGGTCATTCTCACAGGTGTGAGGTGGTATCTCATTGTGGTTTTGATTTGCATTTCCCTGATAATAAGTGATGATGAACATTTTTCCATATGCCTGTTGGCCATTTGCCTTTCTTATTTGGAGAAGAAAGCTATTCTGCCCATTTTTTGATTGAGTTTTTTTGCTTTGTTTTTGTTGAGTTGTGTAGAGCGCTTTGTAGTGTACCCAGAATTTTTTTTAATATCATCCAGGGCAAAATTCATCACAGCAATAAGAAAATTCATATTAACCCTTCCTTTAAAACTACAGGAATTAACCTATTCCTGTCTCATTAATACCGTTTGCATAAAATTGTTAAACGTTATACACTTTTTCTCTTTGCTCACTCTGTTTCTTAGGAATAGTGAAAGGTTTAGCAAACAAAATGGAAAATAAAAGAAAGATGGTTTAAAGGAGAGGGATTAAGAGCGGAAGAGAGAAACATTTTGGCAAATAGGGAGGGTGTTTGTACTTGTTAGTGTGAATTAGACATGGGGGGGAGTAGACAGCGATAAGAGGGAAAGAGTGATTATAGTTACCAACACACCCAGCTTGCCTAAGACTGAGGGGTGTGTCAGGACATGAGACACTGCGTACTAAGTGTGACGAGTTGGTCACTCTAGGTGGAATGGAAGTGGAGTGGGCCAAATTCAATAATACGAAATTGAATCAGAAGGCAATGAGTTGGTTGTTTTGGAGAGTGGATTCAGAAACTCAGACTACTGGTTGTTAAAGCATTTCTTGATACCTTACAGGCAAAAATTATGGTAAATACTTTAAGGACTTTCCATGACAGAGGACTGGGCAGTGAGGGTGGTGCTAACTCTCCTGACTTGTGGGAAAGGATCATTCTCACTTGAGCACAAGGGCCAACCTTATGTTGGAGTGCTAGCATAACCAGGGTCAAGTGAGGTACACTCCAGTTCTGAGGGGTTAATCCCAAATCATTATTCCCTTCATGCCTCAATCCCAAGGACCAACTATAAATGGGGCAGACATGTGACAAGGCCATGGGTGACTGGCCTGCCTTCTGATTTCTGTTGCTGCTTTTGTGAAGCATAAGCAGCCAAATTGGCAAGTCTTTTTCCCATCCCACCATTGATTGATTTACACTTTTTTCTTTACCTCGGACATTAACATTACATTAAGCCTTGCACAGTCATTGACTTCTAAATACAGTTACGTATAAAATGGAAAATATCTCCAGAGAAGAGTTTTGGTCTTCCCTAGTCCAAGGCACAGGGGAACAGTGATGTCTGATGCACCTGAAAGCAGGGTTTTAAAAATCCTCAAATCCATCAGAGTAGGATAATTTTCAGCCGTGTTTATCTTTTCTATAAATGTTATGGTAATTTTAAAAAGGATTTTCCAAGTATGTGGTGATATCATCAAGTGAACAATGTGGAAAGCCTAACATTAAACCCATAGACTGATCTTGAATTCTCATTAGTGCTCAAGGCAGCCCTGCAATCTGCTTGAGCTGCTCTCATTTGCGACCACTTCCGATACATATTTTTTTTTCAATATTAAAAAGCTAATAGGACAGGGAAAATCCAGATTCCTTTTTCTAAGTCACTGGCCTCATGACAAACTATATTAGACATGCCCTTGTGGTGAGGGGATTAAAATATTACCAGCTTTGTTTTGAAACTGTGACAGAGTGTGTTTTTGGAATCTTTCTGAGGTGGTTTGGGCCCTCGACTTGCCTGGTAACCACAGCTTCTGGACAAATCCAACTCACAGTTTGGGAATTTCCAGTGACTATTAACAGGGGCCTTGGTATATGTAGTGCTGTCTGTTCCAGTTTGCAGGTGAGCAGCCCCTTTCTTTAATCAGCAGGTGGGAACAATTTTTTTACAATTCACCTTTGGACAGATTAGCATGGGATGTCTTAGACCAGAGCTTCTCCAACTTTAATGTGCACACCAAATTTCAGAATCTTCTGGAAACCTTGCTGAATTTTAAGTCTGGGATAAGGCATTTCCAAACAGATAGTGCTGATGCTACTATTCCACAAGTTGTGCTCTACAACAAGAGTTTAGAGAAAAACCAAGATGTGCTCATGGAGGGGAATACCATGTCTTCCGGGACACTCAAATTTTTTAAGTCTGATTTCTCCATGAGGGCCAGTAGCTTCAGCTGTAAATAAACACACCTGGATAGATGTATTATGAAAACCCCTCTGGAGATGTTTCTTTGTGATATTTATGGTTGTCAGTTTGACCATGTCTCTTCTCTGTTGCTCAATTTAATTGGGAGGTTTTGCATATTTGATTTCTTTAGCTGTATTTGCCCTCCTGGCTTACCTCTGTACAGAGGAAGTGATTATTCATGCCAAGGTGCAGCACTTGAGCTTTTTAATACTCAGAGATGAAGATAAGGCACAAAATATTATTCTTCCTCAGGTTCAATTAAATGAATAACTGTTACTCAAGAGAACTCTTAGTCAAAGGAATAAACTTAGATACATGTAATTATCACCATGAAGAACAAGTGAAATATATACAAAGTATATGCTGTTTAAATTACAATAATCTCTAAATAAAATTTATACTAATTTATTAATAAATGTATTATAAATATAAAATACATAATATTGAATGTATAATATAAAATAAATAAAAATGGCAGAATACACAAACACAGTATGTATAGAAGATGGTCAAGATGGCAGCACTATTTCTTTATTTTTCTTGGTTTCATGAAGTATAAGGTCACAGTAGATTATTACCCCTGATACCAGACTCGGAATTGAAATACTTTTGCATCAGAAGCAGAGGATTCCAGTTGTAAATGATTTGTATTTATACGTGTGTGAATCTGACTGTACTCTGTGACTGTGTCTAATGTTTCTTTAAAACACGTTACATTTTGGAAACAATTTCTCTTTTCTCAGTAATTTTGTTCAGTTATTCTCAACAACTGAGACCTATCATAAATTACTAAATGTAAAAGAATCTTTTAATATGAAACTTCACCCTCTCCTAACTCACTGTGTTGGTTAGTATCAGGCTGTAAGATCTGAGTTTCTCAGCATATACATGAGTAGAAGACTGCTTCCTAGCAAAACTTATTGCTACCTTTCTGTGTGCTTTTTTAAACAGGACAGATGGGCATTCACCAGAATCTTTTGTTTGCCCATAAAATTAAAGTCTCAAGGTCGTGAGAACTTCTGTGTTAACCAAAATAAAAACCCAAATGGAACAGGGAGCAATGGATGGCTTAATTGTACATAGTAACAAGATAAACCTATGTGAATCTCTCTCAAATAGACCCCAATTTTCTGCTTCACAAATTATGATCTATTTCAGTTTTTAAGTTTTTGTCATCCACTCACCAGCCATTTCTCCCTTTTCCATGACTCCAACTTGTAGCTGAACAACAGAAGAGTTGAATCATAAAAGAAAAGTCAAAAAAACTTTTTATTTGTTTGAAGGAAATTCTTTCCATGTGTCCCTGCTCCTTCCTTTGCTAATTTGGGTCATGTGCTTTGCTTTAGTCATCTCTCCCAGGCAGAGAGCGGCCAGGCTCCTTCTCCCCTCACCACAGAGAGGTCTGGAGGTCTACAAGCGGTAACTGAAGACTGCTGGACTCACCACATCCTACAAAAAAAAAAAAAAAGTAATAGCTGCTTTAGGCTGAGAGGTTCCACTGGAATTTTAGTTTAAGTACACAAAATGAGCCAAAAAATAAAAGGTCTATGAGGCAGGGCATGAGTGAAGTGAAGGGGAGAAAAAAAGAGGTGGGAGGAACAATAATATGAAGGTTATAGAGGATGAGCTAAGAGGAAGCAAGAGAGCTTTATTTTTGAATAGTAGATGACCTGTGTTCTTCTCCTGCATGCCTGGGCAAAGAGGAGGTAACTTAAGGATGGAAGTTAAACAATCAGAGCAGATTGCTACCCCAAAGATAAAATTGCATGTATGTTACGTAAACAGAAAGAATGGGTTCCAAGAGTTCAGAATTCACCTAGGTTTGTACCTAACTTGTATGTGACATGTTCCTTTAAAGTTTGAGGGAAATAAAAGGTTCCTCTATAATTCTCTGCTGTGACTTTTGAAAAACTGAAAAATGTTCTTCAGAAGCCATATTTACCTCTCCTCAATGATCAGTCTCTCTATACCTTGTGCAACATTTATTGTCTGTGCTGTTCATCTGGCATTGTTTCAGAGTGTATGGTGCTGCACCTCATTTGTACTGTTTTCTGGTATTGCTTGAATTTTGTTCTCCTGTATTTATTTTGGTTTCCTCCGTGTCTAGAAGAGTATGTTTTAATACATGGCATTAGTTTAATACATGGCAAAGAAACTAATACATTCTTTTAGTTTCTTTCAGAGGGGGGCAAACTCATCTTTCCGTGGAATCTGGGTGGACTGTGACTGCTTCATTCTGTAGATGACAGCAGAAGTGACCTGTAGTACCAATGCAGGAGCTGTAAAACCACAACTCCCTTCCAGTTTGACCCAATCTTATTTGCTGCTCAGATGCACTCTGGGTGACCTGAGACACCATATAAGAAAGTTTACAACCCTAAAACCACAAGGGTGAAGAAGCCATGTGTAGGTACTCCATTTGAAAGTCTTTGCTGATTTCTTTTTTGTACTTGTTCCAATGCAAGCACAGATATGTGCATGAGAAGGCTACAATGGAAGTGCACCTTCTAGATTACTCTAGACATTAGAATAATCCTAATGTAGGATCCATGCAACATAGAGCAGGGAGTAGACACAGGTATTATACCTGTCTGTGAACATAATGCAGTGATTGTGGTTTACTGCATATACTTGGGTAGTTTGTTACATAGCATTAGAGATTATTGGAATGCAAATGAGGAAATCCCCAAAAGAGCTATGTTCTTTTGGCTTAAAGTTAGTTTCAGCCAATAGGAAACAAACTGGCAGATTGAGGGATGAGAGTAGAGGTTATTATTTCCCTCCGTCTGTGTTTCAGGTAGTGTTTTAAGTAATTATGTCTTCAAGGGCTGCCACAAAGCACTTGAAAAGGTTTTAGAAATTACCTGGAGGTGCCAGCTCTTGGTCTCTGGCAACATCCTCCTTCCTTTGACCCTCCGATCCTTACAGCGGTGGTGGCTTTCTGCTCTTGTTAATCTCTGGATTGTCCATATTGTTGCCTGATTTTTCATTCAGCTCTCTTTGAACTAGATCCCAACATTAAATTTCTTCTGTTAAACTACCTTTTTTCTTGACTGGGCCCTGGCTGATACAGGCTGCAAATCTAATTTTGTTGTATGTGCAACTGAACATCAGAAATACCAGTAGATGCAGTTGACTGAACTAAATATAGGCCTGTCTACACAAAAGTCGTCTTGTTTGAATAGGTTGTATTGGAACTTCCTTTGTAGCATCAGGTTGACTCTGTTTTTCTTTTAAAAGTCCACCATCTACTGATCACAAAAATCTGCAAAGAGCTGACGAGACTCAACAACAACAAAGAAAATAATCCAGTCAAAAAATGGGCAGAAGAGCTAAAAAGAAACTTCTCGGAAGAGGAAATGCAAATGGCCAACAGGCATATGAAAAAATGTTCAACATCACTTGTCATCAGGGAAATGCAAATCAAAACTACCATGAGATACCATCTTACACCAGTGAGAATGGCACATATTAAAAAAACTAGCAACAACAAATGTTGGCGAGGGTGTGGAGAAAAAGGAACTCTTCTGCACTGTTGGTGGGAGTGCAAACTGGTCCAACCACTATGGAAAGCTGTGTGGAGATTTCTGGACCTACTAAACATAGAACTTCCATATGATCCAGCAATTCCACTCCTAGGTATTTACCCAAAAGACACAGAAACATCAATTCCAAAGAACACCTGCACACCTATGTTTATAGCAGCACTGTTTACAATAGCTAAGCTTTGGAAACAACCCAAATGCCCAAAAATAGATGACTGGATCAAGAAGATGTGGTACATATATACCATGGAATATTACTCAGCATTCAAAAAAGATAAACACATGCAATTTGCAGCAACATGGATGGAGCTGGAAGGGATCATGCTCAGCGAAATAAGCCAAAAAGAAAAAGAAAAATACCGGATGGTCTCACTCATAACAGGAATCTAGAAAACTTAAATAAGGGACCAGGAAAATGAATAACTATAAGAAAGTGAAAATCAAAATCAACAAAAAACTATGAACCAGAGACACTTTTAGGGGGGCAGGGGCGGGAGGGGAGGGATTGGGGTCAGAATGGGGGGGCTGCAATTGTATGGGGAATATAACAATAAAATTTATTTAAAAAAAAAAAGTCCACCATCTTACAATATTAACTAGAACTTGCACTTGGGTGTGATTTTATAGGAATGTGTATGTAATTGGTAGTTTCTTACAGATATAATAGAAGCAGATTGCCCAAAGCTTTGAGTTTCTTTTTCATTTGGAAGAATACTATTTGAGCCACTGTTCTCTGTTTCTGGCTTAATCTTTGATTTTTTTTTTTTTCGAGGACAAGAGTATGGAAAATATATTAGAAGCTAATGAAAAGTGGAAGGTCAGTAACTATTCTACTTGAACTACAGAATTTCATCATTTATTCAAAGCAAAAAAGCTTAAGCCTTATAAAAAGAAAATTTATCCATTCATCACATAAAAGTGGTTTAACACAGATTTGACATTTATGCAAAGCTATCTTTCTTCTAACCTCAGCATATTAACAAATACATGAAAGCAATTTAAATGACCCATTCCAGTAGCAGATTCTGGAGCAAGTGTCCCCTTTTTCATCATGCACTATTGAGTTTTCTGGAGTGGGCAGAAGCCAGACTCTCTAAAAGCTGCTGTGGAATCATTACTCCTTTGGTTCACAGAGTCCATATATATATAAAATGAAGGGGTTAGACCCGTCCCTCAGATTACTCCAGCTGAACATTCTGAGTAATTCTCTTCAAATGCCTGATTTCTTAATCCTTCCCAGCTGCTTCTTCCTCTCCTTAAAAAAATAAAAATCTGTCATCAAATCATTGCTTCCTAATGAAATGGCAATCTGAGACATGCAGATATAGGATGCTGAATTCCATTCCGCTTTCTAATAGCTGCATCCTGCTTTCATTTGCACATAACCTTGATGCTACAATGAAAGATGAAATAGAGCAACCTCAGGAGAGAACCCTTCTCTGCTTTTATCAGTTCAGGTTGCCCTGCAACCTCATTTAAGGTGTAGACTACAGTCAGTTATTTCCATAGCTTGACTATTTTAAATAGTGCTGCAATGACCATAGGGGTGTGTATGCCCCTCTGGATTAAAGATTTTGCTCTTTTTTTTTTTTTAAAGATTTATTTATTTTTACACAAGAGTTGGGATACAGGCCAGAGGCATGGGAGGGTGAGAGGATTCACCGGAGACAGAGTGGGGAGCAGAACAGGCAGACTGACTGAAATACACTGCTGAGGGGAGCAGCGGGTGAGACAGGAGAGGTCTGCTGCACAATGTGGGAATCTCCCTGGCTGGCCAGGAATCGAACCCACAATGCAGAGGCTGTGGACAGCTTCACAGTGCTGCGCTCAACCTGCTGTGCCACGGGGGAGGCCCTAAAGTTTTTGCTTTTGGATAGAGACCTACGAGTGAAATTGCTAGGTCATCTGATATATCTTTTTTTTTAAATTTTATATATTTTTACATCATTTTTCATTTTTGCACAATGTATGCATTTTCATCTTGGTTATAGTCCCCATACAATTACTCCCCTCCCACCTTTTTTGGCCCTAATCCCTCTCCCCCATACTGTGTCTCTGGTTTATAGTTGCTGGTTGATTTTGATTTTTACTTTATTATAGTAAGTCTTTTTCCTGGTCCCTTATTTAGGTTTTCTAAATTCCTGCTATGAGTGAGACCATCCAGTATTTTTCTTTTTCTTTCTGGCTTATTTCGCTGAGCATGATCCCTTCCATAGGGGCTGTACTAGTCTATATTCCCGCCAGCAGTATGTGGGGGTTCTTTTTTTTCCACACAATGGGATACATTTTTAAGACTCTGATAATAATTTTTTTCATTCTTGACTTTTTGGTAAGCATTACATAGGAAAAGATATACAGCACATTTAGCACAAAGTTACATCATGAACAAAATTTGATTTACTCTTGCTTTCTTTTTTCTCCTATGACCAGAATTACTAAAAATTATTCTCTAGTATGTATTTTCTGAGTTAAAATATACAATGAAGTAATATCTCCTACAAAAACTAGAGTAATATCAGGAAGAAGACAGAACAATTGAAAACGATGACTGAAAAACTACCATTGAGTGAAGTTAATACTGACAAAAAATGTTGGCGCTTACTTTATATCATTTGTTCATTTTAAAATTTATATAAATAACCCAACTGTGATTACTTTTTCCCCAGCAAACAGACATGTATATAACCATATTTGAACTTAAGATTCCAAGAAGAGAAAACATGGCTTCTTTGTTTTTCACTGTGATTTTCTTCTATCTACATAATTGTTATTTCCTTGATTTTCTTCTGATATAAGAACTGTACTACATTCACAGGTAGAAGCTAAATATTTAACCTAACAAAATATTTTTATCAAAAGACATTTTACAAATCTTTCCAAAGGCTTTTGGTGTGAAGAATCTTAGTCCCAGTAGAATTTAGGATTCTGAGGTGAAACATAGCCTATAATAAAAGTCTAAATGTCTAGAAAAAGCTTTATAGTAACTCTCCTAGTTATACAAGTTAATAGATGATGGGAAAAAAGTAACACTACATTTTACTGATAAGATATTAGAGGCCTATTATATATCAATAACAGGTTTTAATGTTGATAAACTTAATCAGTTCTGTCACTTGCTATTTGCTAGCTGTGGAAGCGTAAGAAAGTTACTAAAACTCTTGAACCACTATTTTTAATCACATAAAGGGGTTGCCTAATGTTAGATGGTGTAGTTGTTGTCTCTATTCTATAATACAGAAAATGAGGTTGCATTGTGAAATTGCCTTCTCCTTTGCACCCTATACTTTTTTACACCAGAACTGACACAGATGCAGCCCAACAAAATGAATATGGGAGTGGTCATCATAGTATTTATTCATAATTCTTTCTAACCTCCCATCCTATATGTGATGGATACTTGCCTCTCCAGTGTCTTGAAGTCACATGACTTTCTGTGATCATTGTAATATTAGCTGGAGTGTCAGTTCTGAATGGAAACTAAACTCTAGATAACTAGGATATATCCCTGCAAGTCCAAGCCAGATAAAAACAACTTCCACAGGGCCTCGCCTGGTGGTGCAGCGGTTGAGCGCTGGGTTGCGAGGCTGCCTGCAGCCTCTGCTGCACCAGTTTGATCGCTGGCCACCGGCGAGGGTCCCACAAAACAAACAAACAAACAAACAAAAAGAACCTCCCACAGTATATATTTTCACAATAATTCCTTTTCAAAAAGTCAGTATTTTAGTTAGAACATGGGAGGAAATACTCTGTTCATTTTCTCAAAATGTGATTATTTCTAAAATATTAATAAAAACACTCCCCTTTGTTACATGACCATCTGTTGATGTCTTTTTGTGGCTACCAATATGATGACTTATTATCAAGAGGACATTTGACTGAATTTTTTTTTTCAGTTTCTTTTATTTGGATTCACATTACATGGTTACAGGTTTCTGATCTAAAGAAAACTGAAAATATTTTTATCTGACATATCCTTTCATTAATTTAAAAATTAAACATTACATAAAAATCACACAACATAATACAGAATTCTCACTTAGAAACATCATGTAATGGGTGATATTTTAAGTATGTGGGCACTTGAATTTTATGTCTGCAAACTAGGAAATAAATTGATATGTAATCATAGAGCCTACCTCAATTAACTCTTTTGGTTAAAATTGCAGTAACTGCCTTCATGGTTGAAAAGGTAGACAAATCCTTCATATATTTCCTTGATGGGAAAAAAAAAGGCATACCTAAAAAATTAGAAACTACCTGAATGAATTTTTGTTTTTAATTTTTAATAAGCATTATTTGGGATTTACATGTCAGACACTATTTTGAGCACTTTAGAGATATGATGTTGAATTCTTATAGTATCTCTGCAGCATCCTCATTTCAACAGTAAACTCAGGTACAGAGAGATAAATAACTTGCTGAAGAACACTCAGTAAGTGACAGAGCTGAGAGTTGAATGCAAACAGCCCACATTCTGTGCTGGTTAATAACACACTTTAGCATCTGTGGGAATCATAATTCTCGTAAAAATTGAGCAACTCAGTTGGCACATTGGTGATTAGCCAGATCTGAAGAAGTTGGACAACTTCTTTCATGTAATTCACATATATATATTATAAGTTGTCCAACTTCTTCAGATCTGGCTAATCAATGTATCATCTGAGTTGCTTAATTGTATATATATATATATATATATATATATATATATATACACAAGAAGAAATGTTTACCTTGAATCCAAATCATCATTTCCTGGAAAAAGGGGTCAATATTAAGAGTGGTACAACTTCTTCCTATTAAGTTTGGATGTGACCATTCCTGGAGCCAAGAGGTAGGTAAGATATTTCATTAGTATTAATTCTAAGTGTAGAGTCCTTTTAATCAATGGAATCTTGGTGTGTCTGGGTTTTGACCTGGATCTTACCTTTCTCTCCTTAGCAGTTTATATTTACTTAGACTCTTAAACCAGAAACATTACTCTAAATATTTCACTTAAGTGTTTTTATTTGAATGTTTCTTGTATGTGTGTGTATATCTACAAGTTCTTTTTAAATGAACTAAATTTGGTTTTATTTTCTCTCTAACTCTGCATTCTCTGAACTGAAGTCCTTCAGACTCTATAAATCTTACTCCTTTGAACTCAATTTAAAAAAACTCCCCCTAAATGTTTTCCCTATAATATAAATATATACATATATGTACTACAAATGTCATATACATATATGCATACATATGCATAACACACATATTGAGAGAGAGGGAGAGAAACACATGTGAATAATTTGTTGATGGACTTAATTTCTCCATATGACATAATTCCTGACAGATTAATATGGTGCTCAAGATCCGACTGCATTTGTGGTAATATCTGTACATTATAAAATAATTGATCTGCAATTAGTTGTGGTAGTCCTGTCTGCCTTTGTAGTAAGATATTTGGACTATCACATCTGGTTAAAATGTAAGCTATGACTGGTGACTGTATTGTTTTCTGTATCAAGAGACAATTTGTCAAAGATCCATCTCTACCAGTTGATGAAATTAAAAGGAAACCTTAAAAGAAATAATGCTCATAATTGTGAACTTTTAAAAATAGATTAAGTACTTCCATTTAGTATCATAAATATTTACTAATTAAATGGGGATTATTATTTAAGGTTAATTTTAAGGACCAGCATTCCATTTTTGTGTTTTTTCCTCCATCTAAGTTCTCCAAACCAGAGTCTTTATTCTCTAGAATTTATTTTAATATTTGTGAATATTTTAAAATTTGTTTTATTCTATTATTTGTTTTATTATTAATTATTAAATTATTGTTTTGTTATTAAATTGTTGTTTATTATTAATATTATTATTTGTTTTATTCTATTATTGAATAACAGAAAAATATACTCTGTGATTTCAATTGTTACAAATTTACTGAGCCTTTTCTACGACCCAGCATGTAGTCTGTCTCTTCATAAATGTCCCACTTCCACTTGAAAAAAAGTATGTATTTTGCAGTTGGTGTTCTTTAAATATCAAATCAGCTATATTAATTGCAAATGCTATTTGTATCTTCAGTGTCCTGTTTTCTGTATACCATTTTTCTGACATTCACTAATATTTGTAGGTTAGTTTTATTTTCCTTTCAGGTTCTGTCAGTTTAGTTCCAGGCATTCCAAGCTCTGTAATTGGTTATATACAATTTGACTTAATGAATAATTTCACATTCCATTTTTATCTCCACTGCTGGCTTATTTGCCATACATCTTTGCTATTTTGAAGAATGGTTTTCTGGGAAAAAAACATTTTTTTCAGTCTCCCTTCAAATAATATTATACCACTTCAATGTAATAAAAGAACCTTACAAATATTATACATCTATTCCTCCCTTCCTATTTTTAGTTTTACTTCTACAAAATTTTATTTCCACATATATTGTGAACTCTACAATGGATTGTTGTTATTTTGGTTAAAATGATGAGTCAGGAGAGGCGGAGCAACATGGCGGCGAGGAGACGCTGCGAGTAAGATCTCCCATTAAAAAAAGTTAATAGGGAGGAAAAGCGGCAGGTCCCAGTGAGAACTGGGACACGGAAGATAAACGGGTGACTCCAGCAAACTGCCCAAAGAAGAAAGTTGCCATAAAAGAGGACGAGAAGGGAGGGAAGCGCAGAACCCTGCTCCCCTCCCCCGCCCACAGAGGCGGCACTCTCCAACCGGCAGAGAGGAGGGAAACAACAAACCAAAACGCCCAACAAGAAAAACGGACG
Source organism: Talpa europaea (assembly GCF_964194135.1). Classification (NCBI taxonomy): domain Eukaryota; kingdom Metazoa; phylum Chordata; class Mammalia; order Eulipotyphla; family Talpidae; genus Talpa; species Talpa europaea. The sequence goes on along the minus strand of NC_140078.1, from coordinate 25,267,711 downwards.
CAGCAAGTGGGACTGTGAGTGGAAAGGAACTATTTCAGCCACCACACCCCGTGAACGGGAGCTGAGGCGAACCCTGCAGGATCCGCCGCGGAGGTGAGCTCCAGGCGCCATTAAAGAGAGCCCCGCCCCCCAGGAGGAGACCAGCACCAGCACACAGCCCCGGCCGCCCGGTAAGCTTGCGCGAAAGTGGTGCTCGGATTGCAGCTGCCCAGGTCCCCGCGCCTGCAACCTAGGCTTGCGGGGAGACAGCGGAGGCCCTCCCTGAGTGAGCAGGAACAAGGTGCCCAGGCAGGGGAGCGGGATTCAAAAGGCGCCATTCCCGCGCCACTGATCTGGGCTACAGCCCGTGTCCTGGAACTGAGGGCTTTGGAACTGAGACCCGGGGCACGAAATTAGGGGCGTGGGTTCCCCACGACGGTGGGGCACAAGGCAGACACAGCACCCCAAAGCCGTTGAGGTGTACCCTACCATCCCCGCTCTGCTCCCTGTCCCACGGGGTGGAAAATCAGCTCCCCAAGGGCTCTAGGAGAGATCTCTGGCGCCACCTAGCGACTTGACCCCAGCACAGGCTACTGAAGGAGCTAGTGGCCAGCTGGGGAGTTAGCCCACACCGGGCCCCTTCCGAACAAGTAGTCTGAGCCCACAGGGAGAGCGAGCACCCACAGCCGGGGCAGACCAGGCGCGCAGAAGAGTGTGCCTGAGACCAGAAGCGCAGGGAGTGTGTCCCACATCACCATTTTAGAACAGGGACATTTCTTCAGTAAAGACTAGCTGCAGAAGGCTTCCTCAGGAGACAGAGGTGAGCGGGGGAAGTTCGCCCACGCCAGACCCCCTCTGGCCTGCAGTCCAAGCCCAGAGGGGAGCAGGAACCCACCGCCGGGGCAGACCAGGCGCACAGGGGAGTGTGTCCCCACATCGGCATTTTAGAACAGGGACCTTCCTCCAGTAAAGGCTGCTTGAAACTGACAGATGACTCCTGGAAGAACCAGAGGGGAACAGAGAAGCCCACCCAAGATGCCGGCCAGTCCCAACAACACAGTGTCCCAACGCATACGGCAAATTAGAAAACAGACAGTAGGGAGGAGAAGAACCACACGCAACCTAGCAATCTCCAGAGAAAAAGCACACCACAAAAAGAAAGCCAGCCCCCAGATTGCAACGACAATAACTTGGAAGAATTTCTGAGCCTTCCAGAAAGAGAATTTAAAATTGCCGTGATTAAAAAACTGACAGAAGTCATAAAGGAAAACAATGATAAGGGAAAAATAATCAACGATCAGAAGAATGCAATTGAGTCCCTAGAGAGGGAAAACAATGGTCAGAAGAAAGAAATTGAGTCCCTAAAGAGGGAAGTAAAAGAAATGCAGGAGATCAAAGAATTAATGGAAGAACTAAAGAATTCTGGGAAAAGCAATGAAAGCAGAATAGATGAAATGGAAGAACGAATAAGTACTCTTGAAGACACAGAAATAAAAAGAACCAAAACAGAAAAGGAAAGAGAAGTACGAAGGAAAAAGAACGAAGAAAGACTTCGGGAACTATCTGACTCCATGAGGAAAGGAAATATAAGAGTTATAGGAATACCAGAAGGAGAGGAGAGAGATGTAGGAACAGAGAAAATATTCAAAGAGATAATTGAAGAGAACTTCCCAAATGTGAAGAAGGAGCTGAAAATTGATATACAAGAAGCAAGAAGAACACCAAACTTCCACGACGAAAGAAAAAATACAGCAAGACACATAATAGTAAAGCTCCCAAGAATCCAGGACAAGGAAAAAATAATGAAGCTGGCAAGAGGGAAGAAACAGATAACATTCAAAGGAAAACCAATCAGGCTGACATCAGACTTCTCCGAAGAAACACTACGGGCAAGGAGAGAGTGGAGGGACATAGTCAACAGACTCCAAGAAAACAGATGCCAACCAAGAATACTCTATCCCGCAAAGCTCTCCTTCCTCTTTGAAGAAAGAATATGGACCTTCCCAGACAAACGGAAACTCCGGAATTTCATTGCAACTAAACCCCCACTCCAAAAAATACTACAAGGAGTCCTAAAGCCAGAACCTCAGAGCGACGAATAACAATGAAAAAAGGCCAAAAAAAAAAAAAAGTTATTAAAAGAATAAATAAATAAAATCAAAGGAAAGACAAACACAATGGCAAATACAGATGTTAACATATCAATATTAACTCTAAATGTAAATGGACTAAACTCTACAATAAAAAGACACAGAGTTGCAGCCTGGATTAAGAAACAAAACCCAACCTTTTGCTGTCTCCAGGAAACACATTTAGCTACAAAAGATAAAAATAGGCTCAAAGTTAAAGGATGGAAAACAATCCTACAAGCAAATGGACCAAAAAAGAAAGCAGGAACAGCTATACTTATATCAGATAAAACAGATTTCAAACTCAAAAAGATAAAAAGAGACCCCAATGGTCACTACATTATGATCAAGGGGACAATACTTCAAGAAGAAATAACACTCATTAACATATACTCACCAAACGAAGGAGCACCAAAATATATCAGACAACTGTTGTCCTCTCTGAAAACAGACATCAGAGAAAACACATACGTAGTGGGAGACTTCAACACACCACTATCAACAATGGATAGATCAACAAGACAAAAAATAAGTAAAGAAACCAAAGCTCTAAATAAAGACCTAGAGCAATTGGGCTTAACAGACATCTATAGAACACTAAACCCCAAAAAAACGGAGTACACATTTTTCTCAAGCGCACACGGATCATTCTCCAGGATCGATCACATACTGGGGCACAAGACAAACATCAGCAGATACACCAAGATTGAAATCATATCAACCATCTTTTCTGACCATGAAGGCATCAAACTAGAAATAAACCATAAAAAGAAGGCAAGGAACTTTCCTACCTCATGGAGATTAAAAACCACACTACTGGAAGACCATTGGACTAATGAGGAGATCAAAGAAGAAATTAAAAAATTTTTTGAATTGAACGACAAGGAGGACACCAATATCCTAAATGTATGGGATGCAGCAAAAGCAGTAATAAGAGGAAAATATATAGCAATAGAAGCTCACATCAAGAAACAAGAAAGAACGCAAAGAAACAACCTAATCTCGAAGCTCAAAGATCTAGAAAAAGAACAACAAAAAAACCCCAAAACCAGTAGAAGAAAAGAAATAATAAAAACCAAAGCAGAAATAAATGAAATTGAAACTAAAAAAACAATCCAAAAGATCAATGAAACCAAGAGCTGGTTCTTTGAAAAAATCAATAAAATAGACAAACCCCTAGCCAGGCTCACAAAGGAAAAAAGGGAGAAAGCACAAATAAACAGGATCATCAATGAAAGAGGAGAAATCACAACGGACACAGCAGAAATCAAAAGAATAATCAGTACCTACTATGAACAGTTATATGGAAACAAGTTTAACAATCTAGAGGAGATGGACAAATTCCTACAACTCTATAATCACCCAAAGCTAGATAAAGAAGAAATAGAACACCTAAACAGACCAATTACAATTAGCGAAATTGAAATGGTAATCAAAAACCTCCCCAAAAACAAAAGCCCAGGACCTGATGGATTTACAAATGAATTCTACCAAACATTCAGAGACGAATTAGTGCCTATCCTTCACAAACTCTTCCAAAAAATTGAGAAGGAAGGGACAATACCAAACACGTTCTATGAAGCCAACATTACACTAATACCAAAACCGAACAAGGACAACACAAAAAAGGAAAATTACAGGCCAATCTCCCTAATGAACACTGATGCAAAAATCCTCAATAAAATTTTAGCTATCAGAATCCAACAATGTATCCATAAGATAATTCACCACGACCAAGTTGGATTCATTCCAGGGGCACAAGGATGGTTTAACATCCGAAAATCAATCAACGTTATCCAACACATCAACAAAAAGAAATATAAAAACCATATGATAATATCAATAGATGCTGAGAAAGCTTTCGACAAAGTGCAACACCCATTCATGATAAAAGCCCTTGAAATTCTTGGGATACAAGGAACATACCTCAACATCATAAAGGCCATCTATGACAAGCCAACAGCCAGTATCATTCTCAATGGTGAAAAGCTGAAAGCAATTCCATTAAGATCTGGAACAAGACAAGGATGTCCACTCTCACCATTGCTTTTCAATATAATACTGGAAGTCCTAGCCAGGGCAATAAGACAAGAGAAAGACATCCAAGGAATCCAAATAGGAAAAGAAGAAGTCAAACTATCACTATTTGCAGACGATATGATATTATACATAGAGAACCCCAAAAACTCCACAGAAAAGCTAATTCAACTCATCAATCAGTTCAGTAAAGTGGCAGGATACAAAATCAACACGCAAAAGTCAGTAGCCTTCCTATACACAAACAATAAATCTGAAGAAGAAGAAATCAAAAAGACCATCCCTTTTGTTATTGAAACAAAAAAAATCAAATATTTGGGAATAAATCTAACAAAAGAGGTAAAGGACCTATACAAAGAAAACTATAAAACACTGTTAAAAGAAATAGAAGAAGACACAAAGAAATGGAGAGACAGCCCCTGCTCATGGATTGGAAGAATAAACATTATTAAAATGGCCATCCTTCCAAAAGCAATATACAGATTCAATGCTATTCCAATCAAAATTTCAATGTCATTCTTCAAAGAAATAGAACAATTATTGATGAAATTCATATGGAATCACAAAAAACCCCGAATAGCCAAAGCTCTCCTGAAAAAAAAAGAAGGGAATGGAGGCATCAGACTCCCAGACTTCAAACTATACTACAAAGCCATAATCATCAAAACTGCATGGTATTGGAACAAGAACAGACATACAGACCAATGGAATCGAATAGAAAATCCAGAAATAAACCCACAGATTTATGGTCAACTAATCTTTGACAAAGGAGCAAAGAATATGCATTGGAGCAAAGAAAGTTTGTTCAATAAATGGTGCTGGGAAAACTGGGTCGCTACATGCAAAAGAATGAAGCTTGACCACCACCTCACACCATACACAAAAATCAACTCAAAATGGATTAAAGAACTAGACATAAGACCTGAAACCATAAAATATATAGAAGGAAATATAGGCGAAACACTACGTGATTTGCACATCAAAGACATCTTTACAGACACATCACCCAAAGCAGTGATAGTGAAGGCAAAGATAAACAGCTGGGACTACATCAAATTAAAGAGCTTTTGCACAGCAAAAGAGACAATAACAAAAACAAAGAGAAACCCCACCAACTGGGAGAACATTTTTGCACCCAACACTAATGATAAAGGACTGATCACAAAAATCTGCAAAGAGCTGATGAGACTCAACAACAACAAAGAAAATAATCCAGTCAAAAAATGGGCAGAAGAGCTTAAAAGAAACTTCTCTGAAGAGGAAATGCAAATGGCCAACAGGCATATGAAAAAATGTTCAACATCACTTGTCATCAGGGAAATGCAAATCAAAACTACCATGAGATACCATCTCACACCAGTGAGAATGGCACATATTAAAAAAACTAGCAACAACAAATGTTGGCGAGGGTGTGGAGAAAAAGGAACTCTTCTGCACTGTTGGTGGGAGTGCAAACTGGTCCAACCACTGTGGAAAGCTGTGTGGAGATTTCTGGACCTACTAAACATAGAGCTTCCATATGATCCAGCAATTCCACTCCTAGGTATTTACCCAAAGGACACAGAAACATCAATTCCAAAGAACACCTGCACCCCTATGTTTATAGCAGCACTGTTTACAATAGCTAAGCTTTGGAAACAACCCAAATGCCCAAAAATAGATGACTGGATCAAGAAGATGTGGTACATATATACCATGGAATATTACTCAGCATTCAAAAAAGATAAACACATGCAATTTGCTGCAACATGGATGGCGCTGGAAGGGATCATGCTCAGCGAAATAAGCCAAAAAGAAAAAGAAAAATACCGGATGGTCTCACTCATAGCAGGAATCTAGAAAACTTAAATAAGGGACCAGGAAAATGAATAACTATAAGAAAGTGAAAATCAAAATCAACAAAAAACTATGAACCAGAGACACTTTTAGGGGGGCGGGGGCGGGAGGGGAGGGATTGGGGTCAGAATGGGGGGCTGCAATTGTATGGGGAATATAACAATAAAATTTATAAAAAAAAATAAAATAAAATAAAATAAAAAAAATGATGAGTCAGCATATTTTACTTGCGAGACTTGATTATGATGTTCCATGATGTAGTTCACCTTGTTTGGCATATTGTGCTTCTTGGATTTGTGAGTTTAGACTTTTAATCAAGTTTAGACAGCTGTTGCCTCTGTATTATTTTGCCTGTCATCTCCCTTCATCTTCTAGTACTCTCTAGTAAGGTGAAAATTATTCCTTCTCTACATAATCCTGGAAACCTGGCATATTATTTTATATGGAAAAGGTAACACTATCTTGCTTGCATATATAGTTAGTTTAAGGATTTTATGATGGGGAAAATGACTATTTTTTTTGGTAGGTCCAGTGTAATAACAAGGACTTCTATAGAAAGGCAACAGGAGGGTCAGATGAGGAAGTGATGTGATAATGGATTCAGAAGTTGGAGTGATGTGCTTAGGAGACAGAGGACTGGACACAAATGAGGGAATGCAGGCAACTTGCAAAAGCTAGGAAAAAAGTGGGAACAGATTCATCTCTAGTCTTCAAAAAGGAATGCAGCCATGCCCACTCCTTGGTTTTGGCCCATAAAACTCATGTCTGACATCTTACCTCTAGAACACTAACATGGTAAGTGTGTAGTAGTTTTACTTACTTAGTGACTAGGTTTAATTTCTTTTTTAAAAAAAGATTTATTTATTTATGCATACAAGAACTGGGGTATAGGCCAGAGGTATAGGGGTGAGAGGATTCACCAGAGACAGAGTGAGGAGCAGAACAGGCAGATCAACTGAAAGACACTGCTGAGGGGAACAGCAAGCGAGTCAGGAGAGGTCTGCTGTTCCATGTGGGTAGCTCCTTTGCTGGGGATCGAACTCCTGCTGCAATGGCTGCAGAGAGCTTCATAGGTTGTGTCTTAACCCCTTGCACTACCAGGGAGGCCCTGGGTTTAATTTCTTATAGCAGCAATAAGAATCTAGTACAGACTTCAGATGATTGTTGATATTGTCTCATAAGTTGCTGAAACTTTGTTCATTTTTAAGTCTTTTCTGTAAATGTATTTCTGTTAGATGATTCTCTGGCTATATCTTGAAGTTCACTTTTCTTACAGTGTCTAATCTTCAGTTAACTTTATCTTATTTTTTTAAAGTTTCATATATAGTAATTTTTAATATCTAAAAGTTTGATTTGGCTTGTTTTATGTCTTCTGTTTCAACCGGAGGTTCATGTTTTCCTTTAAATCCTCAAGTTTATTACAAAAAAAAAATTAACTTCTATCTCTTAATACGATCAGCTTTATTTCTAGTACTGCTATTAACAGGTTTTTCTTCTGGTAATGTGTTATGTGCTTATTTACCTGTTTCATCATTTTTGCTTAGATAATAGACATGAGAGTTTGGCTTCTGTTATTTATCTTTAAAAATGTTGAACTTTGTTTTGACGGGCTGCTAAGTTACTTGCAAATAAGTTCAATTCTTTCCATGCTTATTTTTAAGATTTGTTAGGGCATAGCTATACTGTATTTTATCATATTTTAGCTGTAATCTTAAGGTTAACTTTTCTATGGTCTCTACTGAACGTGTCAGGTTCATTCAGGTCCCCTGCACTTCTGCTAGATAGAACTTGAATATCTCCCAGCCCTTTCTGCATGCTTGGAATTGTTCAAGTTAAAATCTTCTCAGAATTCTTTGTTCAGCGGAAGCAAATTTGACCCTATTGATGTGGGTCTTAGTGTTCAGAAACAGTCTCAAAAAACCTTTGTATTGACTTCTGGAACCCTTTCTCATCTTAGTTCTCTCTTCTGTGATATTCTGCCATTCAAAATCAGGCTGCTTCCTCCCAAAATCTGGTATCTCCTCTTAGTGGAAACTTCTAGCTCTGCTTGAGCTCTTCTTTACTATAAAACAAGCTCTGACATACCTCCAGGAGGATCACAGGGCATATATCACTTGTTTCACTTTATATTTTTATCATAGTTTTACACTGTGAGTTGTTCAGGTCCAAAATCACTCTTTCATCCATATTGTCTAGTCTTTTAATTGTTTCTACTGGCAGGACAAGTTGAGTTCTTCTTATTACACTAACATGGCAAGTTGGAAATCTCTGTATTACAATCAATAATTTTTTATGTCAGGTTTTCCCCAGAAGGGTTTGAATTAAATCAATAGAAAATTGTGTCATAATTAATAATTGTTAACACTTATATTTTCCATGTCAGTATGAATCTTGTAAAACTGTCTATATCTATATGAGATGTGAAGTCTTTTGTTTGGTGAAGAATTTCATTGTTTGGCTTAGAACTCGCACCAAAGTCATTTAAAAATTTGCAGCTCGACCATTTGAAAATTAAAAATGAAAATGTATTAGCTTTCATGCTGTTATAAATATGGGGCTCAATCTGTTAGAGGAGCTCCTGGGGCTCCAGTGGTGTTGTAACATGCCCTACTTCAGTGTGAGCCACAGGGAGAAATGCCTGACACCCTAGTTCAGCACACAGCTTTGGGGCCAGTCTTGCAGCTCTGGTGGCTGAAGTACTTGTCCAATCCTGACAGTCTGGCTGGTGCCATTCAGATGCAGTGGAGCTTGCTTGCCCAGCTCTGCTGCAGGGCCCACCAATGGAACCAGACTGTCTGACTTCAGCACAGGTCAGGTTTGGATGTGCTGGTAGGGTTTCATCTTTTTAATTCTGCACTGGAATTGTAAATGGGCCAATCAGGTTCATGCTCCTACCAGTGTTGTTCAAAATTTTGAGACTATTCAGGAATTAGAAAAAGACCAATAAGGCTTGCTATCCTACCTCAGATAGCATCCACAGTGTCCAGTAATCCAAATCAAAAGTGCTAGATGGTGGTGTTCCTTCAATAAGAGCCTAAAGCTGGTGGCACACTAATTAATAAGTGATGGACCAGGACCTAACACAGTGACAGCTGGAGGTGATCCCGTTCAGGCATATGAGCTGATGTATCAGTGGGCTTCAGATAGATTTGTCCCAACTCAGACCTTCGCAGACCTTCAAGACCTTGCGTCATACCTCTCACTCTGCTTCCAATATCACCTGCTGACTGGCACTGTGTGTTGAGTGTCTCTTCGGAGTTATACACGATGCTTGGTCGTTTGACACCACCTCTAAACCAGCTGTCTGCTATAGCTTTTGCTCAGTAACTTTAACACTGGTGCCTGGTCCTCTGGCACTGCTGCCTGTTGACCTGTGTCCAGCCATCTCTAAGCGCTGTCTGCTGCTTCTGATCCCCCAGCACCACCTCCTGGTACTATTGCCTCTGTACTGTCCAGTCTGGTGTCCAGCACTGTGCGGCTCTGTCTCTGGATAGGTGCTGCTGGTGCTGTGTTGCAATCTCTGCAGCGCCACCTGTGATCACCTCCAGTTGTCATTGTGTGTTGGCTCCTGGTCCATCACTTCCTGGTGTGCCACCAGCTCTGGGCTCTCATCAACACCATCTTGCACTTTTGATTTGGACTACTGGACACTGCGGACACTATCTGAGGTAGGATAGCCTATCATTTGCTGCTTTAGAGACTCTCCTTTTTCCCAATTTTCCCTTTTCTAATAAATCCCTTTGTGGTTGCACCCATAGTCTGAATCTTGCCTTGTAGTTATAAGTGTATAGGTGAGGAACCAAGAACTGTGACATTTCTTGGATAGTTTCAAGTCTGGGAGCAAGGAGAATATCTTTAAAGGAGGGAGAAGGAGAAACATTTGACAATAGTCTACAAAATACATGGTCATTTAGTAAAATTGAAAAAATGTGATATTTAAAAAAATATAAATATTTAAATTTAAATTTTAAAAAATGTGATATTATTCCAAAGGCAGTTTAATTCCTCTCTCTCTTCTTCCCTTTTTTGGCAAAAAATAGCTAAAATATGACATTTCTATTCCACTGTTCCATGTAAATCACTTTCCTCTGATGCCCATATTGGCTGATTTTTCTATTCACTGAATGCCTTGTTGGTTGATCTTGGTTCCAATTTTCTTCATGACCTATAAAATGGTCATTTCTAACTTCTTGGCAGCAGAAGCTCACAGGCTTGATCATGTTTCTTGTGGCCTACTCCTTGCCTTGGCTAAGCACAGATCATATGTCCATCATCGGAAGTATACAAAATGTGGCTTAACCACGAAAGAGACTTCCAAGACAGAATCATAAATAGAGATGCTTTCGTTTAGAATGCCAAAATATCTGTACCATCTGTGAATACAGAATTTGCCAAAGAAAAATAAGTGGGAAACCTATGGTTTTCCTCTTGAACTTCCATATTTAAATGGACCCAAGGTTGAGGTTATTTAACCACAAAATACATTTGAAAAAATAGTGTTAATTATAGTTATGCTGGCTTTCCATATACTGTTTTCTTCTGTGATTATAAAATAAATATTTCTGTAGTTTCTTTAAAATGACAAAAGGAGAATCTTAAAACATCTTCTGAGGAAAGAACAGTAATAGTTAATCATAAGAAGATCATTTACTATGTATATCCTCTATATCTCATCTTTTTTAGTGGTGAGAATGTCAGGGGTCTAACATTGTAATTAATGGCTTAATCTAACAGCTGAATATGAATAATCAAAAATTAATAGTCTTTTTAGATATGGTAGCTTGAAGAATCATTGGTTGGATTTAGTTAAGAAATACTTGAAGTAACCAGTGCCAGGAGAGGAAGGGCTTACAGGAGGAATAATTTCTACTTAGTTATTTCCCCAAAACTATTCAAATCTGACAAGTGAGATCATGGTTACCAAGCTTGGAGACACTTGAGTTCTTTAACTGTCAGGTATTTTGCTTGTTATTTAAAGTTAAAATATGTTGTATTTAAAATAAACAGGTGCACTTGTGATATTTTGAAATGTGAAAAGTAATGGATTTTATAAATATTTTATATTGCACATACAATTCCTGGCAGTGGAGAAAATGTCAAAAAGTATCATTTAGAAAATGATGGCTGGTTTTTGACTTCTAAATTAGAACATCACATACACACGTGTAAAATACATACATAGTTCATTTCGCATACATTGAATTTAATTATTTAATTAGCTAAAATATAGATAATACAAAAGATATAAAACAAAAAGTTTTCTCGTTATTAATGATACTTGCTCTAACAAAAATCATTACATAATATGGTAATTCTTTCCCACATCATATTCTAATACAGTCAGTTCTTCTAGGTAAAATTTCTCGAAATACAATCAGCACATCAAGCTATCATCTTGCTTCTCTGCTCTCTCTTGGGCATATTTAGAACCCTATGCAGGGATCTTCAGAACAACTTTATAGAAATTAACATACAGAATTCCTTGCAGTAGAGCACAGAAACAATATACAAATAAGATGAGATGTTTAACAAAGAGATAGATATCATAAAAAAAAAAGAAAACAAATTCTGGTGCTGAAGAAGAGAAAACTGCAAAAGCTAAAAAAAATGGTATTCAGTAACAGAGTAGAACCATCAAAAGAAAGAATCTGTAAATTAGAAGACAGGAGATTTGTAATTAGAGGAGAATTAAAAAAAGAATCAAAAATAACAAAGAATGTATGTGATATTTGAATGCTAACAAAAGAAAAAATTTTTGGAATCCTAGAAGAGAGGGAGACGAGATTAGAAAGTTTATTTAAAGAAATAACAATGGACTATAGTGTAGGACAGGGGGTGCCTTGGTGGTGGGTGTGGTTTGGTAACATATCTGAAGAGGTATGTACCTAGACCTCTGAATCATATGATGTTGTGCACTATTACCTCAATTTAAAAATATATATATGTAAATAAAATATAAAGATGACTGAAAACTTGCCAAATCTGGGGAAAGAATTGCAAATCCAAGTTCATGCAGTTCATACTTAAAAGTAGTGCCAGAACTTCTGTTTTATTCTTTTTATAGCTTCTACTTTTTTTACTAGATTTCTCATTTAGTTCATATATTATTGTTTCCTGAACTCTTTTAATTATTCTCTTGCATCTCATTGAATTTCTTTAAGCTTATTATTATTTCATTTCTTTGTTAGGCAATTTGTAGATCTCCATTTCCTCCTTGTGTGATATCATGTTTGCCTGATTCTTCATGACTCCTGTAGCCTTGTGTTGGTGTCTGTGCATTGGATGGAGCAAACACCTTTTTAAGTCTTTACAGACTGGTTTTAGCAGGTAAACATCTCTATTGGGTTCCTACAATGACTGTATTGCCTATTGGGTCACTAGTGAGCAGGGCTGAAGTCTGATCATCTGGCTGCTGCTGGGCCCTTTGGTTGTTGGGCCTGTTACAAGTGTGTACATGACTCCTGAATCCTGGACTCACAATAGGTCACTGGGAAGCTCCTTGGGTAGAAAAGATTGGCTCCAGATAGCATCTGAGAGAGCTCAGACCTAAGTAACAGCGATCTCTGAAGTGATCTGTGTATCTGTCTAGACAAAAATATCAGGGCCTATCCAGGGTCCACAGCTAGAATTGAGGTCTCAGTCCTCCTCTAGGGGCACTAGTGGATGTGCTTCCTTCTAGGCAGCTAGATGGGCAGGCCTGTCCCTGAATCAAGACTGCAAGTACTAAAGCCAGATCACAGGACTTCTCCAGGATTCACAGTTAGATAGACATTGGCAGGACTATCCCTGGATTTATGACTAAGATGTGTTGGAACCAGGTATAGGGATGCTTCAAATCCCACTGAGGCTGGCAGACATGTCTACATGAGCATAGTTGGACATTACTACTCTGGGTTCCTGACAAGACTGTTCTCTGACTGTAGCTGTGACAGGTTGGAGCCAGGTTATAGGGCTGTTTCAAGATCTGTAGTCAGACTGAGTTCAATGGGCCTACCTCCAGGGGCATGGATGAATATAGCTCCCAGAGGGCCCCTAACTGGCCTAGAGTGTTTGTGGCCCACACTAACAGGAGCTGGAGTCAGGCTATGGGTCTGCTTCAAGACTCACAGGCTGGCTGAGGGGGGTGGGCATGCCTCAGGGGCTTGAATTGGTGTGTCTCCTGCCTTGTCCCTGGGGTTGGGGTGGGTGCAGATTGAGATTAGTGATTAAGAAGAACTCCTATTGGGTTGTGGATCTTGTAAGTGTCTACAGTGGGATTGAGATTTGTGAACTTGCTACCTAGGACACCAGTAGGAATAACTCCTGCTGGTCCGCCTGGTCTATGGTAAAACCAATGTAAAGTGGGGTTGTAGCCAAGCTAATAGGGGCATGAAACTGTTTCTGAAATCTTGAGTTCAGATCACAGTAAGCAAGTCAGTCACCTGAACTATGGCCTGCTTTCTCAAAATGGCCCTCCTTGGCCTTAGGATAACCCAGAGTTTCAAAATCTCCTACCTGGATCCAAAAACTCTCAAAAAGCACTTCTGTGCATGAATAGCTGCCACAATATTGTTGCTGAGGGGATATGTGAGAGGGAAACCTCCTATTCTGCCATATTATTAATGTCACTTCCCAGTTTTCCATTCCACAATATGACCATTTAGTTGCGAGTATACTAGGAAATAAAAGTATTAAGCATCCCTGATAGCAAGATGATCAAGCAGTGTTATGCTGATCAAAGAGACATGTGCTGCAAATTTTGTAGTCACAGAAGATTTTGACCTCTGAAAGTCACTAATGGACCCTGTTTCCTTTTTAAAAAAGGAATCTCTTTAAGTGTCCTCCAGCAAAATTAAGTCTGTCCAAGTACACAAGTGAAGGAAGCCTCCAGTGATTTTTCCATTATCTTAGTTGGAGTTTTTTACTGACACAAAGTGACTTTTTCCCCAGCACCAAAAGTTCCAGCTTAATCAAATATTAGACTATTGTTTTCATTATTGAACTATTAGCACAACAGAAAAGTATTCGTTTGAAAAACAACTTAATAAAACATTGGGAGGTGAAATTGTGAAGGAAAGAGGAGAGGGCAGATCTACTGCGAGAGAGGGAAGAAATGGCAGGTAGTGTCTGCCATTGATCTAACCCAGTTGGAAGCCCAAGAATGAGGAAGCACTGATTGTAAAACCTGCAGCTCAGCTGACACAGTTCATCAGAGGGGCGTGTAGAATGGATTTTGGGGTACATCATATCAGAACACCATTGCCATTTTCTTTACTCAGTTTACCACTCAAAGGCTAATAATCTCTTCTGGAACACCTCACAGATGCAACCAGAAATAATGTTTTAGCTCTCCGGGCATCTCTTATCCCAGATGAGTTGACATAAAATTAACCACCACAATATGTGAAGTGTTTGCTACCTTCTTATTAAAATTGATGTGTCACCTTCATAGAATAATACCAAAAGTATATTCAAAATATCCAGATACTTAAAAGTGGAATTTAAAAGACTATACACGAAAGTATCTCCTTTTTTGTACTTTATGTTTAGTCTTAATCATTTTTAGCAAGTAGACATTTTTGGCAATCATATTGAAATATTTTTAAACACCCTTGAAATTCTATTTTAACATTAAAACTTTTTTTTACATTTTATTTTTTCATTTTCTAGCAAGTTTACTCTGAAATGGATACCTAGTGTCATAACCTTATCTTAATTATCTTAACTTCTCGAGATATTGGGAATGCTCTATTCGTGGCTCTTTCACCTTTACTTTAGGTTTTTTTTTTTTTTGTAATATATGTTTAAAATTCTTGTATCCATTTATCACTCATTTAGCAAGAATTTGTGCACCTATTATGTGTCACGCACCATTCTTGTTTCTAAATCTGCCATTTCTAAATCACTTTTACCCTCTCCCCCCCTTTGGTGTTCTAAATGTGCCAAATTAGTCATCACCTTTTATCTATCCATTTATTCAACAAATACATTTTAATATTCACTGTGTAACATGTACCATTTTAGGTTCTGGGCACACAGAAGCGGGAGAACCAGTGTAAAACCCCTGTTCTCATGGAGGTCACATACCAACAGGTAGAGAAAGACAATAAGTGTAAATAAATAATGAAATACAGAGCATGTCAGAATGAAATGATGCAGGGGAGGAGACTCAGAGTTGGGGGTAGGGCAAGATTCATATAAAAGAGTATGTCAAAAAAGGCCTGTCTGAAATTGTAACTTGAACAAAAATTTGAAGTGAGAGCGTAAAGCATTAGAGAAAGGAAACATCTTCAGATGCTTGTAGTTTTGAGCTATCTAAAATAATTCCAAATTTGTCAGATAATAAGAATTTCATTTTAATTATCTGAATACTGACTAACCAGAAGAGGATTGTTTGGAATAACAAAAATCTTGAAATACAAAAGAAAAAAATCTCTGAAATCTGATTTTTCAAAGAAGGCATATTTCATCATAAAGGAATCCAGAGACCTAAATTAATAGAAAGCACGTGTCCAAGAAAGATATCCTTTCCCGGAGGCAACAACTGTGACCTTAACAGAAGTTTAAAATCTTTGAGACTCATGATAAAGCAAAAGACACTAAGTTAAATGTTGATGTATTGTCACTGAAAATAGGTGGAAAAAGTTGAAAAAATAAGAGGCTCTTTATAACGCTTCTGCAATTTATGACCAAGGGAAGGTAACTCATCTTTATGACATCTCTCTTTAATAGATTATTAAGAAAAAATTGCCTTCAATAGCTAAAAGTCCAGATGGGCTTCTGTTAAACTCCCCTACCTACCATACATTTGTTGCTCTAGATGGTTTCCTGTCAAACAACTGTAAATGAGCAGCTTGATGTTCTAAGTCTGGGTTAAGTGGTCTGTTTCAGACCAGGAAGAATTTATAGCATGAAATAGAAATGCTTCAGTAATCACAAAACTATTCCATTATCTGAAGTTGATTTTACATTAACACTTGGCCTGTCCTATTGCTCATCATGTCCTTGTAATCAGGAGGAAATGTGTTCTTTATCACAGAAAAGCATGGGGAACTCTGTAATCTTTTTCAAGAAAAGAATCTTGTCATAGGGTAGGGAAGGAGGTTAAGAAAACAATAGATGTGTAAATGTCATTGGAGGTATACATCTGTAAACCATTCCCTTCTGAAATGTTGGAATGATTGCAATATAAATACTGCTCCATCACATGTTTTCCTTTTGTCTCGTTCTTCTGTTGTCTGGAGTCTCGTGAGATGAAATGCACACCCTGAAACAGCATCCTCTATGAACCACAGTGGGAGGATATTACACTATTCTGTGGCCCCACTTGCTCTATTTTTGCCCCTGGTATTTTCTTCTGCAGGTGCCAGGTCTGGCTTGAGGATGGAGCTCAAAGTTAAAACCAAATCAATTGCATACACAGGTGGTTAGACTAGAATGTGTTTGAATCTAAAAACCAGAAAAATGCTTTATATTAGAGTGCTTCCAGAAAGTAGTAGGAAAAATCTTCAGGGTGAAATGATGCCAGTATAAACTGCTGTGGGCTGCTTCAAACGCAATTGACCCTTTCTCTGCTCACACTCCTTTTACCCATTTATTTTGCTGTTCAGGTTTAGCACAAAGCAGAGAAAGTGGAATATTTTGAGTACAAAGAAGGATTAGTTAGGCTGTCTAGGCATGACAGTTCAAAATGGCAAAGATTAGTTTCATGTTCACGTTTAAAATATTACATACGTACACACCTATATAAACAGTGCGAGGGTTCATCCTATGCCCAAGAGCCTCTATGGGCGAGGCAGTTTCTTTGAACCAGTGAGTTTAAGAGAGTTGGAAGGGATAGAGCCTATGGCATACTCAAAAGCCCAGACTTTCCCACCATACATCAGTGACTACAAGTTGGTTGCTAGCTCTGTGAGACTGTGAACCCAGTGTTGCCAGGCCTTTTACAATAGAAACCTGATATCTACTTCTGTATGTTGTGTATGTGTATAATTTTCTGTGATCTTATTGCTTAATTTGACTCTTAGCCAGACTTAAATCATACACCTATCAATTATTTGAAAACTTTTTTTATGTCTCAATGCCAGCCCTGATTAAGAGTTTAATGGACAGGTTCATCATTGCAGTTAATTTAGCACATTAATGAACTGGATTTTTTTGTTTCTTTGTAAAACTCCTGGTAGTTGTCTATCTAAAGAGAAGAACTATTTCTTTTAATAGATTAAACTGATGTTCATGTTAACATTTATAATTAATTGCTTATTTGTGGAAAAGTTTTTAAATAATAATTTTCTTGAACCCTTGGTATCCTTAACCTCAGAAACTTTTGTACTGAACATAAAATGAAATTTTCATGGGTCTTAATGTGGTAATTCAAGGTACAGTTTACTAACACATAAATTTATAATTATTTGTGTTTTTCTTGGTAGATGATGGTAACTATGCTTTCTTTTTTTTTTTTTATAGAGGCATGTTTTTATTTATTTATTATATTTGTTTTGTTTTTGTTTATACATGCGCTGGGTACAGTCAGAAGCGCGGGAGGGTGAGAGAATTCACCAGAGCCAGAGTGGGGAGCAGAGCAGGCAGAGGGACTGAAGTACACTGCTGAGGGGAGCAGCGGGTGGCAGGAGAGGTCTGCGCACCATGTGGGATCCTCCTCCGGTGGCCGGGGAGCAGCCGGGGATCGAACCGGCGCCGCAGAGGCCGCAGGCAGCTTCGCAACCCAGCGCTCAACCGCTGCGCCACCGGGGAGGCCCGGTAACTATGCTTTCTATGCAGAAGGACCTGGCCATGTAACTACCAAGGACTTACTGGGTGACTAGGACAATCTTCTCAGAGCAAAGGGAATCCTGGTTCAGAAGAGAACAGTGATAAACTTGTGCATGGAACTGAGCACTAGATAGACCTACCAGACAGAGGTCCCAGAACACGGGCTGGGCGGACATTGGGACTGTGTTCAGGAGACTGATATATCTTAATGGTATCACAGCTCAAACAGTCTAGAGGTATAGATTCAAGGACCTGATGAATTCCATTTCTCACTTCCTTCCTCCAATTTATTGTATTAGCTAGCTCATTCACTCAACTTTAAATAGAAGAAATTCTGCATTACAGCATTACTTTTTTTTTTTTTTTGGACTTGTATTGCTAATTCATTTTTTTTCCTTTTTATTTTATATATTTTACATCATTTTTCATTTTTGCACAATGTATGCATTTTCATCTTAGTTATATTCCCCATGCAATTCCCACCCCCCCTTATTTTGACTCTAATCCCTCCCCCTTGTCCTCCACCCCATAGTATGTCTCTAGTTTATAGTTGCTTGTTGATTTTGATTTTTACTTTATTATAATTAGACCTGGAGTGCCCTGACACATTTACTTAGATCATTACCAAATTTGATTTAAAAGAGGTTATTTTGAATTATGTAAGGAGTTGGAGTAAGGAATTATTTAATTGTAAAGTTCAAGGTCAATGTAAAGATTTTATTGTTACTTGAAAGGCACTTGCCATTACCTAGAGAGGATTTTCAACCTCTATATTCAGCCTTGTGAACAAAAATCAATGCAGCCCCTTCTTATTCCAGCAGCACCTGAAAATATATTGGCAATTCTTTATTTTGGGGAATGTTTCCTGACATCCATTAAAAGGTCACCAAGAATATGTGTGTGAATGGAAAAAATAATCGGCACATATGGAGTCTGGAAAAGATAACTAGCAGAAAATAAAGACTATTTTCCATTTGGAAAGATCAACTTCTGCCATCAAATAGAGTTGGTCACATACTTCTGGTTGGTTCCTGCTGACTTGTCTTTGTTTATGTTTAAGGGAATATGGGAAGAGTTACCAAATTTGCTAGAATACCACTGGGTGTAGGCCTCAGATTTCTGTTATCTATAAATATTTATCAAGCTTATACCATATGTAAAGCTCAGTGGAGAATGTGGTTATAGTATGAGACACTGACGGTACGTTGGAAGCTCTGAAACTCTGGAAACATGCACCAAGTTTACTAATGATAAGATAGCTAAAAGTGCTTTGACAATTGTAAAGTCATAAGTATTGCAAGAGACCCTGTGGGCTTCGTGATGGAGATAAAGGTGTTTGGAGATGACTGGGGGGAGAATGTGGTGACTCTTTTGGGATGGTGGACAAAATGAACAAAACTTCTCAGATTGCACAGCAACCTGGTGTACCTCTCTGTGAGACAGCTACATGCCCTATATGGCCTCAACAACAACTACAGGTGCTCTTTCTCTCTCTCCTGGGGCCACTCCTCTACACTGGGAATCATTGTAATCCTTGGCTACTTTAAAGACAATCTCCTTTTTATGAAAATATTTGTCTTTACAAAATCATGCTAAAATGACTACCAAAGGGATGCTTAAAATGGAAAAGAATTCATGGGTATCACTGAAACTCTTGTTTGTGTTTAAGAGAAATGTGAATGTGAGTGTGTGTGTGTATGAGTGAGGAAGGGAAGGAGAAAAATTTTACAGCTTCAAAATCGAACTTGCTACCATTTTTCTTACTTAGTACTCCTTTCATATTCTAGCTGTGGGCACATAAATTTTAGCTGTTTCTGGAGATTGTCTAATGCAAATAAGGATAGGTTCCAGTATATATTTCCTTATTAGGGGTGTAACCTTGGATAAGCTACTTAACCTCGCTCTTGGATTCCTGTGAAAGAATGACTAGAAAATCTTAATTGATTGCATACAAATGTGCTCATTAGAGAAAAGAGTTAATTGCTGGTTGTCAGTGAAAACAGAAAAGTAAAAGAATCATGAAAGAAAGAGGAGAGAAGTGAAAGGAAATAATTTCAGACAGTAACACTATATCTTGAAATTGTTTTTTTGGTTATCATAGTACATTTTTTGACAAGTAACAGAGCAGCCACTGTGGTCAAGGGTGGTTGGCCTTAAGCAGGTTGGCTAGGAAAGCACTGATATCCATAATTTTGGTCGATGTATTCTTCATCTGTACAGCACTCCAGAATCACCCTTAAGGGTTAAGTAGTATATCTTGCACTATTTTTTGTGTATTCTTCTGTTAGTACTTCTGCTTAGTTAGCAAAGACCTACGTCATGTTTTGTATTGTGATTCCTTATTCATGTTACTCACTTAGTAAAGTTAGTAATACCATGTTATGGGGTTTTATGAGGGTTAAATGAGATACTTGCATAAAATGTCTTAAAAATGGTACATAGCTCAAATAAGCAGTTGGTAAATGTATTTTGTCCTCATCAAGATCATAAACATCATTATTACTGTTGAAGGGTCCTGATGTAGAGAGCACAGAGGAATTGCTCCAATTTTCCAAACCTTAGAAATATTCTGCAATAGTGCCCACCCCATTCACTAAGAGAACTTTTTTTTTTAAATAAATTTTATTGTTATATTCCCCATACAATTGCAGCCCCCCCATTCTGACCCCAATCCCTCCCCTCCCGCCCTCCTAAAAGTGTCTCTGGTTCATAGTTTTTTGTTGATTTTGATTTTCACTATCTTATAGTTATTCATTTTCCTGGTCCCTTATTTAAGTTTTCTAGATTCCTGCTATGAGTGAGACCATCCGGTATTTTTCTTTTTCTTTTTGGCTTATTTCGCTGAGCATGATCCCTTCCAGCGCCATCCATGTAAGCTTGTGACTATAGCATCCTTCTAGGAAAGCCTAAACATTAGGAAGAAAATGCCCAGTTCCTCAAACATCTTTAATAAGAGCACCCTTTGCTCAAGCAGCACATCTCAAATAACCAAAATCTCCTGGTCTGTAAGATGAATTATTCATGGATCTAGCTCCAACTTCCATTTTTTTCTTTCTACTCTGTAATGTCATGAGATGTTTATAAAAACATTTCAAAGACAGGTCTCAAGGAGAACAAACTACACACAGCATCCAAGAAACCTGAAGCAGAATCCCCAAACCATTCATTGCACAATAAAATTCCATTATGTGAGCAAGAAGCACCAACATTTTCTCATCCTTCACCCCAAAATGAGATGAGTAGCACCTGCCAACACTATTGCTAACTTCTCTGATAGAAATCTTTGACCAGATCACTGGAGAATACAGCTGACCTTAGAGCGTCATTTATTTTCCTTTGTTGCCACTTGTTTTATAAGAGTCAGTGGAAAAGAAATGTCAAAATAGGTTTTAAAAACTTATAAATAAATTGTCCCCTTTTAATCCCTTGTTTGTACATTGTTGCATTGTTTTGTTTTCAAGTTCTAGCTTTGTTTGAACTCCTCTTGGAAAAGTCATTGCTTTTGTCCTGGAAGAGTCAATGGAAGAGTCAGTTTGCCAGATTTGCTTTATTCTTTTTTCTCACTTGTGTTTCTTTTTCTTTCCTCCCTCTCACCCCCACGTTCACAGTAAATTGATTCTGGAAATAAACACCTAAAAAAAATTCCTGTTAGGACATTACTATTTATGAGATGCCTTTTCTTCCTTGAACACAATTCAAGATTCTATTTATATTGCTGGTTACCCTGGAACTATGCTTCTTCTTTCTTTTCTTTTTTTAATTGAGGTAACATGATTTACAATATTGTTTGTGTTTTAGAGGTATAGGATCTCCCTCTTTAGTTGTTGTTACTATACCATGCCTGCCACCAAAGCACCCATAGTCATACACCATAGTTAATTCTTCTGGAGAAATGCCATATAAAGGGACATTTGTTTGATCTTTAATGCTGCTTATCTGGCAGATCTCTGACAATGCAGGAGAGAAAGTAGCTCATTGAAATGGGGTCCTATTCCCTCAGTATTGGGTAGTAGGAGAGAGAGCATTGATTCAATTCCAGAGTCATGGAGAATAAAGTTAGCACTTCATGGTTAGCAGGCACTGAGCACTGACTACCTACCAGGTCAAACGTAAGAGTTATATATATATATATATATATATATACACACACATTAACTTGTTGAAAAATCATCCCATTTTACAGATCAGAAATTTTATACCTAGAGAGTTTAAATACCTTCCCAAGAAGCAAATCTTTAAGTTTGTATTTCTGTGTTCTTGATTATATCACCTACGTATATTCTTTTTGTTTTTTAAGGTACTAGTGCTTGGAGGGTGACACCATCTGAGTATATTTTCATTACCTACCAAATTCTGGGTATTCTGTCATGTTGAGTCTCTTATTAAGAAACTTCTGAGACATGAAATAAAGCTGAGAAGGTGAATTTTGTTTTTAAGTACTCACAGGAGAATTTAATAATGCTGATCACTTTTCCTTTGTCTTCAATAAGGATGTAGTAAGTGCTTATGCACTAACTCATTTCCACAGTTATCTCACCAGTTTAGAAAATTATTCTTTCCCAAGCATTTAATCCATTCTGGATTTTTATTCTGGATCCATTAGTAATTACTTCACTGGCTTCTTTCCAGTACCTATTACTATCTTTAAAAAAATCATAGTATTATCAGAGCACCAGTCTATCAAAAGGGAACCCTGTATTGCCTTTACTTTCTAAGGTTTTGAACCTTAGGCAAGTCACAGGGGCCCAGTTTGTATACCTGTTTACAGGTATACAAAACTGACATAGTGCCAGTTTACTAAGCTGTAGTCCCGAGATGATTTTGAGAATTAAAGTTCTATACTGTGTGCGCTGGGAAAAAGTGCAAAGAACTTTCCAGCACAGTAACTTTACTCCATTGAGGAGTCCATCTGCAACCCTTTGACAGTTTCACTCTTCTAAGGTCATGTGTTCAGAATGGAACCATTAAAGACAGCAAGATTCATTTGCCCGTAAGGGCATATTTACAACATTCAAATTTTTCTAAAGAAGTCCAACCTTATACCCAAATCCAAGATCAATGTGTTAAATTTATGAAGTTTCTTGCTTGGTTATTTTGTGAAAAATAACATGGCTATAGTTGGAACAACATCTGCAAGTGGGAAAAACTTCTTTATAGTCAATAATTTTTTGATTTATGGATACAGCAGACATAAATCTAGACATTACAAGTTCAGCAGTATGTTCACATAACTTAGGCATACCTTACATTGTTCTCTGTGGGTGCTGAATGCCAGCTCTAGACCTTCATTGTTCCAGATGAGCTTAGCAGATGATTGATGTCTGACCTGAATTTTTGCCCCCTGATGATTGAAGGCAGACACATTGATGTGTGTTGTTGCACAAGCCATGCAGCAAAATGCCCTTATAAATACCAAGTCATAAAATGTACTGCAAAAGAAAGATTATAAAGAGAAGTTTATATAAGTACTTTTTTCCCCCATGATTTGTAGAACATATTATCCTGATTAATGTTTTAGATATAACTGGCATCATGCTTAAAAAAAAAATTTTTCAAATGGCCTCTTGCCTTTATATAACATGCCAAATTACTAAAGAGAGTAGGGCCCAGTATTTAAAAGGGTATTTGTATGTATTGCCATCACTGCACTGTGTTTCAAGAAATAAGTGTCCTGAGTCAATAAGGGTGAATAAATTAGTTCTGCAGCTCTCTAACTGGACTGAGGCAACTTATTCCCCAAATGGACCACTCCCAGCTCCCCTGCTGTGGATCAGTCTCTTAACCTTCAGTTCCAGATGCAGAGAGAACTTCTTTACTGGGCAGTTTGCCAATACCCTAAATTAAACATGCAAAAAACAGCACTGTTGTTTCTTCTACTCTGTCTCCACTGCCAAACATAAACAAGGATGGGAATCCAGCAAGTGTCAGGTGCTAGGTCCTGGTGCGTATTATAGTGTGTGCCAGGTGTAATAGAAGGAAATGTGTTGGGGTCAGATGTACTAGGTTTGAATTTCCCTGACACTTACAGTGTGGCCAGGTTCCCCATCCCGGCCAGTGCTATTCCTCCTACTCCTTAGTCAAAAGTGGCAGCTAACATTATTGTCAGGAGACTTAAAATCTAGAGGGAGACACAAAACACACACAAACAACCCTAACACAAGGTTATAATAGATACACAAATAGCTAGAGCAAGTCAGAGACAATACCGTGGCTTCCTCTGTGGGAATGGGATTAGATTAAGGAGAACTTTACTGAGATGAGTGTTTAGCTGAAGTGAGAACGTTTAGGGTGTTTACAGTATATCTTCAAAGTTAAGGTCAAACACAATACAAAATGTGAAATCACAAAAGTCCTTAGGAACTTTAATTTGACATTTGGTTGAGGAACTGGTAAGAATGTGGCTGAACATGATGGACTTTATTTTTTTTTCTCCTGATACTTAGAATATGTTTCATTGCATCATATTGACAGCCTCCAATACAAGGGTCAAGGTTTTAAAATGATGCATTAGGGAGAATGTGGTAAAAAGGTGTGATGTAGATTTATGATTTCAAAGTAACAAAATTCAATTCTCTGACTTGCCAGTTCTATTTAAATAAATAGTAGGAAATCCTCAGAAGATTTACACTTAGGTGGAAGAAATTATCTCTTTATAGATACTGAAGTTGTAGAGCAAAGCATCCATTTCTCTTAATTCTGAAGGAACACTATGAAAATTGTGAAATTTGATATACTGGCTTAGCATAATTTGAAATCTTATTAGGGGATAATCATACTTCCCTGGATTAAATATCAGTCCTTGTTGTCAGAAGAATAAATTCTATTTTTGGATTTTTAATTTAAGCAGAGCTGGTTATCTAGGCTGAGTATGCCTTTCAAGTTCAAGTGGTTCCATATTATGACTTGACCTTTTGGGATAGAAAATAATGAAGAACCTGCATGCACTAGGCTACACCCAGTTCTGCAAAATACTTTACAAAGAAGAATGACTGCAAGGCATATTCTGGGGGACTGGATGTATGTGATAAGGAATGGGTGGAGTGTGCAATCTTTCTGATCATACTCTCACAGTCAGAAAGATGCTACTTTGCCAGACTGAAGTGAGGTGTGGAACAGGAGAGTGATATGTATTTTTAGAGTTGTTCTCTCATTTTTGTGTGTGTGTATTTAATACCTTACGTTTAACAAAGGGCATTTTCAGTCTGATGACTTCATTCAATTCCAAAGAGACTTGAATTCCTCCCTTAAATGATGCCTAAATTTCTCCCTCCTAAGTTAGTCTGTTTTTTTTTCTTTTCTTTTGAATTTACAACTTTTGAGTAGCTTAGCTATAAGAATAATTGTTATGTCAAGAGTGTTTCACATCCTGGTTCTCAGAGACTATCTTCCTAAAGTATGTTAGTAAATACTGGGGTAAAAGACAAAGTAATGAGAGATATTTTCATCTTCTAAATAAATCTTATCTTTTCAAATGAAAGAAATAAAAGACACCGTACTTTAAAGATGTTTCTTCTCACATAGATTGTCTCTGAGTTGGAGGAATCAGTTTTATCTTCTGTCAGTTTTATTAGGTAAAAAGGAAGACATCGCAAAGGCAAGCAGAAAGAAAATCCTGACAATCTTGTGTTTCCTTGCTTTATTTTGGACCAGAGCAGCTTAAGTAAGATGTATATTTACTTACTGACTGGTCAGACAGCCCATGACAGAACATAAAGGGATTGAGCAAGATTTTCTTTGAAAGGAAACAGTCTCATTGGGATATAAATAAACCTCTTTAAGAAAGCAAAGAAGGCTCAAAGAAGGCAGTTTAAGAAATGATCTGGAACCTTTAGGGTGGAGAGTGGGCAAATACTTCACATGGGAGGGGAAGTTCAAACAATATGTCCACAAGATGAGTGGATTTCGAAAGTCCATCTATGGCCCCAAGTCTGTAGGACTGTTTCCCCCTTAGGGAAATTAAGTGGAAAAAAGTAGTGATCTTTCTTAATACAAAATTTCTTTCAGTTTAAGAACTTTCCTTTATTCTGATAATATTATATGGGTTAACATACACCTTTTTAGAAAATGGATTTGATAGTTAATGGGATATGTGTCTGTGTTTTTGTGTTTTCATAGCCTTAGTTGACAAACCGATCTCTCTCTTTCTCTCTCTCTTTCTTACTATACTCTCTCTCTCTCTCACATACACACACACACACACACAAAATTTCAAAAATATCAGTAGTTCATGAAATTAAAAATTAGAGAAAACTGCATGTATTACCTAGTGATAAAATATGCTAAAGATTTAGAGGTCATATTTTCTTTTTTTATTTGTCACTTAGACCAGACCTTTGAAAATTTATTAACATATAAATAATTCCTTTTTTCACCTATGTTTTGGAAATAGTTCAACTGATGAAGCAGAAATGGAATTAAGTTCATATTTCACAACTATGGAATTAAGAAACCACACTCAGGAGAAATTCTAATGACTTTGAGGTTTTGTTGTTGTTATAAAAATAAAGAAAAAAACAATTGAGTATCATGAAAATGCTATCAAATGCTGCCTATTTCTACTTTTGTTATAAGTAACAATAGCTACAATAATTGTTTAAAATTACCCTTTGTTTAAAAAACAGGAGAGTTCTCAAAGTCCTTGTCTCAGCGCTCACCCCAACTTCAGAGAAGAGCAGAGGAGGCATGTAGCTTTCCTGAGGGGGTGGGTTTCTAGATTGAGAGAGTAGAAGACACTTTCCCCAAGTCAGAGCAGGATCAGAGGTCAGGGTCAGGTCGAATGTGTGTCACTCCTGCCCCTTTTCCCACCACCATTAGGTAATTCATCATTTAACAAAATCCAACCTGGGTGAATCTATGGAAATCATTTTAATCTATGCTTAAATGAAATCCTTAAGATTTCTTTTTGATTTCTGTCAACTTCTTACTATTAATTTTCTCATAGAAGTTAACAGAAAATTCAGTTTGTTTTTTTAACAATGAACAAGATAATTTCTTTCATTTTAAACTTTCCCTTCAAAATGTGGTGTGTTACAATATCAGAGCTGTGGATTGTGATCGCAGCTCTGGAACTTATTTATTACCTTGGATAAAGTACCTAACTTCTCTGAACCTTACTTCTGCCATTTTTTGAATTTTAAACTAATTACATAAAATGCCTAGCTTAGCAATATATCTATAATAGGTGCTCAGTATAGGTAGCTCCCAGCCTCCTCTTCCCTGTCTTCTTCCCCCTTATTTATACTAATATTAAAATAAGGCAGCCTCAGAAGTGCAGATTGGAATGGATAAAAGAGGAGGAAGAGAAACAAATGTTTCTTCTTTTTAATTAAGTAAAAAGTAATAGAGAAAACAACCACATGCAGTAGAGAAAAGTGAACATAAAAAATAACATAGGAAAGGCGAGAAATCCAACACCAAAATCAAGGATTAGTTTGTAAACTCAGGCTTTGATACTCTCAGAAATTCTGATAAAATTGGCATACTATGGAAATGGTTTCTTTTCCTCTCTTATTTTAAATCTTCTCTCTTATGACAGATCATTTCTAGCCCCCAGACACTATTATTTTATATTCTGGTTCTTTTATACCACCTTCTTCCTTTGCATATATACTGTTCTCATTTTTCTTGCTTTAAGAAAAATATGACTATTGATGGTGGCAACTTTGAGTTGACTGCACCAGTAATTTCAAACAAATTTTTTCTGCTATGACAGTTTATTTAAAATCTGTAAACATTTATTTTGGGAAAAAAATCCTACAGAAAGTTTGTAAAAGTGATAAAATATACTGGTATACCTCAAATTTTAGATTTCTACCACTCTCTAAGAATCCATTTTTCATGTTAACCATATTCAGTGGACCATGATCATGCATAAACTTTTATATTTTTGTTCATTTGAGTGCTTCTTGCAAGAGATTTGGAAACAGAGCAAAACACTCCATCCCTTACTGCCATTTCCCATCTCTGAGGACCTGTGGGTACTCAGACAAAAAACATAGGAAAACCTCATTTAAGTAATTCATACTAAAGTGTGAATGAAGTCTAACACATCCGAGGGTGTATTTGTACTTATTTAGATGAGATTGTCACCCACTTACTTTAATCTGTAATTTGAAATACTATGATCCTTATCTTACAGTCCGGTATGTGTTCTGGGCATTGTTGCCATGATGTATGCATTTCATCTATACACTAATGTACCCTCTATTCCTAACTTATCCTTGAAAGTGGCTCCTTGATCTGCATGCAGCAAAATGGGGCACGGACACTGAAAATCAGAACGTTTAAACCAGGAAATCCATTTTCTGTTTGGTTCTTGCATCTATTTAGGTAACATAGTCATACTCTTTGAGATAAATTATGGTTTGAGGAGATTAGCAAATATTTGCAGCCACAAATCACTAATCTAAGTATGAGGAGGGCTCCATATGTTGCATAAAGCAACCAAGTCTGTGTTCCTTTTCCCCACATGCATTTTGGTTAAATGTGAATCAGACGTTAGGCTTCCTTTTAGACATGCTGACATGGGCCTCCCAGCACAGCTGCAGGCTTCTAAAGAAGCTGCACTGAAGAGTTATCCTACATATCTGATGAACCACAGGATGTCAACAAGACACACCCATTGTCCCACATTTGGCAGGCTCTAAAAAAAGAATGTAGCCATGAGCTTGCAGCAAGCCAAACCAACCCTGACCATAGTAATAGACTCCTCCAAATGGGTGCGGCCGAGTGGATAACATTGAAAAAGAACAGGCCCTAGGATAAATCTGTATTAAAGAAAAGCAAAACAGGGCTTAACTGTCACAAAGAATGGAAAGGAGCTATAGACCCTTTCATCCTCCCCAGGGTTTGAGAGGGTGTTGACTGCACAATATTGTTTCAACCTCAAGCTTTTTCCTTGAATTGAGAATCTTAGGAGTAAGGGGAGGTGGTTTAAACTCATGCTGACCATACCCACACCTCAAAATCCAGGATAGGGTGAGGTTCTTAAGTTGTAGCTGAATGAAAAAAATCCAAATAACTTTTAATTTGGAGTCAGAATAAAGAAAAGGTCATTTCCCACAACTGCTGTTCATCTTAATGCGAAGAAGATCACAATGTGGCCTTCTCTTCATTTGAGAGTGTGCTGTTTGTTTATCCCCAGGTTACACACATGCAGGTACACAAACATATACCCATGTACACACAATCTGAGACATAGATGTTAGATTGTATAACATTCATACATCCATTATAGATACTGTGTTTTTTGTGAACACCCAGAAAACCCAATGCTATTTCCCATCATGTATGCAGGGTATAGGACACCTAGACAATTGGTGCTCTGTGTACATAGGTTCTACATCTATGGATTCAGCCAGCCATGGTTAGAAAATGTAATTAGGCATAGGGTGGTTGCATCTGTACTGAAAATAGTTTTTTCCTTGTCCTTACTCCCTAAGCACTATAGTATAACAATGATTTGCTTAATGCTTGCATTATATTAAATATTATAGGTAATCTAGAGATAATTTAAAGTATAGGAGAGGATATGTGTAGGTTATATGCAAACAATCTGCTATTTTATTTAAGGAGACTTAAGTATCTGGATTTTGGTATACTTGGGGTTCTGAAACTAATCCTTTGTGGATGCCTGGGGGCAAATACATAGGGTAATTGATAATATAGTCAACTTTTAAAAAGATTGTATAATCAGAATTTCAAATGTAAACAAGAAGCTATGCTCATATCCATTGTTTGGGAGGGTTTTCTGAAACACTAAAGATGATTTTGAATTTTTTTTCTAGTTTGAATTGTAGTACAAATTTATTTTGTCTTAGAAGCTAAAAGTTGATTAATCCAAGTGAATATGACCCATAAACCCAAGCTACCTCCTCTATCTCTGTCAGCGGTCTTAATCATACTTTTTCTCACACCAAACCTAAATCAAAAGGCAGTTTTAGTCCTTCCTGCCAATATTTTTCCACTCAATTAGACCAAAGACTTTACACTTTTTCTTCCAAAATTCCTATAGCCATTCCTTTTTCGTTTAAATCAGCATCAGCCAATTCAGACCAACCAATTGAGATCAATCCTTGATCATAGCATTCTTCTGGGTATCCCTTCCTCAGTTTCCCAAACTTCAAATCTTTTATTCAGTTCTCAGATCATAATTATGGTGTCTAAACTTCCGGCTTTTAACATGTTAGTCATCTCCTGAGAAATTGCCTGTCACTTCATATTTTGTACAACACCTAGCTCAACATTCTTGGGCTGGATTTTGAAACTTCTCATTGTTTGTTTCTATGATGATGATGCAGACTTTATTTCCATTATTCCCCAACATATACCACACATATAATTGTTGTGTATGTTTGTTCAGCCACTCTTTGACACAAAATGATCATTTTCACTTAATGGTCTACAGTTTCCTTTTCTAGCAACAAAATTCTGCCCCCATTGCTTTTCTAAATCCTTGTCAGTTTTTAGGTCCAGATAAAAACTCAGAACTCTGTGAAGACTGCTGTGACTGTACTCACCTGCATTCATGTGCTGTATCAGTGATAATATCAAACACATCACACACACCCCTTTAAATGTTGACTATAGTTTCATATGAATTTGTAAGACCAATTGGAAAAGGAAAATTCTTTGAGGGAAGGTAGTATTGTGTGAATAATTTCCCCCAATATATACCCTAAAACAACTAGCATGATGCCATAGAGCATACTGAATTTGGTTAATTGTTATTTTGGAATAAATTAGGATGGACCACAATTAGAATCATGCTAACCAAACAGCCTGACACTTTATTTTGGACAGTTAGAGTTTTGATCTTTGTATGCAGTAATAGTGAAATTAAAAAACAAAAACGACACTATTTTCACTCTATTTTGGAGTTTTCTAAGATTTTTTCTAGACAATAGTATGTGGAAATACTGTTGTATAAATGGCATCATTTCACAGTTGCAGAAACTTTCAGAGAACTTGATTTGATCAATATTGCACACTAAATCTAACCCTTACTCTAGTTTTAACATTAATCTGAAACTAATGCAAGTTTGTATCAAATTGCTAAATTTAAATCTAATCCTTGCCTACCACTAGGTTTATCCCTAGATTTAACCTAAATCTTAACTCTAAACCTAGCCCTCGCTCTAGGCCTTGCCTTGAACTAGCCCCATTCCTCACCCTAGCTCTAGTCTTGGTCCTAGCTCTAATTCTAGCAATAATCATAATCCTACTTCTAAACATACCTCATCCTCTAATCATAGGCATGACTCTTATCCTAATCCTAGCATTAACATTAAGATTCACATAACTAATATGTAATTCAAAACAAGAAAGTCTACAAAGAGAAGCACAGACAAAAGAAGCATAAACCATATATATATTCAATATATAAATACCAGGAATATTTGAAAAGTAACCATCATTCTTTCCTCAATAAATGTGAGCCTTTCAAAAGCAGAGAAAGCCAAATGAAGGAAACATTTTCCACAAATATATATGATTTAAGCTTACACATTAGGCTTTTTGAACTTCCTGACAAATCATTCTTTTCTCATTTTTAGGAGTCTGAGGGTTGATTGCAATTAAATTGGTTGAGATTAATGTAGATTTAGCAATTCCTAACTGCTGTTGAAAAAGTTAATGAAAAACTGATCAGAAACCTAAATTGGATATCACAATTGGTAGAATGGTGGTCCCCTGCAAGATATGTCTATGTCAAAATCTGAAACCTGCTAAATTTGGAGAAGGTTTTGCAGCTGTATAATTCAGTCAATCTCAAGATAAAATTATCCAAAATCAATGAAAAGTGTCCTCATGGAACAGAAGAAGGAAAGTTAGAAGAGAAGAAGGTACTGTGACCACAGATGGAGGTTGGAGTCCTGTAGCTGTAAGGAATAATGGCAGTTAGCAGAAGCTGAAAGAGGCCAGAAGCAGAATTTTCTTTAGTGCCTCCAGAGGGAGTACAACTCTTCAGACACCTTGGTTTTGAGGTTTTGGTCTCCAGGATTGTGAGTGAATAAATTTCTCTTGACTTTTATATCATCAAGTTTGTGGTAATTTGTTGTAGCAGCTCTAGGAAATTAATAGAGAAATACTGTGATGTGGTCAACTCTGTCATCAGAGAGGGAAAGATTGTGAATCTGCTGGGTGAAATTTCCAGTAACAAACCATTAAGCAAAGAAACAATTACAAAGGAGGTTGTTAATAGTCAAGCTTATACTCTAATGAAATTGAATCCACGTATCAGCTTTTTACATGGAAGATAGTCTATAATTTCTCTATCCTGACATCTGCTCCTATAAACTGTGCATGGCACACTTGGGACAAAAGTAAAATGACATGGCCTCTGCTCATGATGATTCACTGATGAGGTGAATGAGATAAATACATATGTAATGAGATAAATTCTAAAAATTGAGATAAATTCTACAATTAAGTACATTTGTATCCTTCAACTATGTATGTGTGTGTGTGTTGATTGTACCATTTTTTTTTTTTACATCCTTGTTAGTGTCTTGTCAGTATAGGATTTCCCCCTCAGGTATAGATATTGTAGCACTCCCAACACTGAGGCATCCATAGTCTCCCATGTCCTCCACCACAGTCCACTGTGCTAACTCCCTTCCTGTTATCACTCCTTCATATCCCTCTGAATGCCTCAGATATAGGGTCAGCTTTCAAGGGTTGGTTTTAATATATGTATCTGACAATTTGCTTGATTTCTTTATATTCCACATATAAATGATACCATTCAGCATTTATCTTTCTCTTACTGGCTTATTTTGTTTAGCATAATCCATTGTATCTCCTTCCATATTGCTGAGAATGGCATTAGTTTTACCTCTTTAAATTGCTGATTACTATCCCATTGTATATGTACCCCATATCTTCTTGAGCCACTCATCTGTGTCAGGGTACTTAGGTTGTTTCCATGTCTTGGCTATTGTAAATAGTGCTGCAATGAACTTCAGAGTGCAGGGGTTTTCTTTTAAATTAGTGTCTTTGTGTTCTTTGGGTATATACCTAGGAGTGGAATTGCTGGATCATACAGCAGATCCATTTTTAGTCTTTTGAAAAGCCTCATACTCCCTTCCATCAGGGCTGGACCAGTTCACATTCCCACCAGTAGTGTAAGAGGATTTCTTTTCCTCCACATCCTTGCCAGTGCTTCTTGTTTCTGGTCTTTTTTATATGGGTCATTCTTACTGGTGTGAGGTGTTATCTCATGGTGGTCTTGGTTTGCATTTCCCTGATGGTAAGTGATGAACATTTTTTTCATGAGTGTTGGCCATCTGTATGTCTTCTTTGGAAAAGTGCCTATTTAGCTCTTCTGCCCAATTTTTTATTGGGTTGTTTTTTTTTGGCTGAGTTGTAAGAGCTCTTTGTAGATCTTTGATATCAGTCCCTTGTCAGATGTATGGTTTGCAACTATTTTCTCCCATTCAGAAGGGTCTTCTTTCATTTTTTGTTATGGTCTCTTTTGCTATGCAGAAGCTTTTTAGTTTGATGCAGTCCCAATTGTTTATATATTTTTTTTCCTTTGCTGGTTGGGATGAATCGGGAAAGATATCTCTGAAGCTTATGGCATAGATTGTTTTGTCTGTATTTTTTTATTTTTACTTTATGGTTTCAGTTCTTAGATATCTAAATCTTTTATCCATGTTGAGTTGATTTTTGTGTATGATGTGAGGCATTGGTCTAATTTTATTCACAGAAGCCTAAAAGAGTTTAAGTTGTAGTTTTCTTATGAGTGATTCTTTATATTGAGTTTCATGGGGTAGGTAAGATAAATTAGAGCATTGATTTCATTTTGGAGTTGCAGAATGAAATTTATGACTTCCCCACGTGGTGGGTGGAAATTTAATATCTCATCAAAAATGCTATTGGCACAATAACCTTCCTATAATGTGGCTTTAATCTTACTATGCAGCTGCTCAACAAATCACAACTATCTACCATGTACTCCTGCACTGATATTCAAGAACGTCTCTCATCTGACTCCTCTGTCATGATGCCTAAATTGGTTCTAGTTGGACCTTATATTGAGTGTAACTGTATTTCATGATTCTCTGAATTCTCCGTATTTCATGATTCTCTGAGATTCTCTGAATCTCTCTTTCTTCAGCATGTATTTATTTAGTGCTTACCATGTGCTCGATACTGTCTTAGATACTAGGGATCTAGCTATAGAAACTCCTATTTTGTCTCTTAACTATGACCTACCTATCTTTAAATCTAATGGACACTTTGCTGTCCTCATCATCAATCCTTGTTTTTCCCCTCTGGAAGACTATCAAACAATTTCCTTAATGACAGGAATCATCTTTCTTTTGTTTACTTCTTTATTTCCACTTTTCTGTGTCTGGTGCATAGTAGGTATTCCATAAATTTGAATGAATGAAGGGATAAGCACTAAAGTTAATATTGGTATCGATCATAGATAATATGGATTTTTTTTTTCCTAAGAGGGGGGAGACTCTTCAGCATTGTATGAAGGCTGGAAAATGCCTAAACAAAAGATAGACTCAACTTAGAGTCTGTCTACCTTCTTCCTTGTAAGTAACTGACCTGGATTGAGAAATGTGTGGCAAATAAAACGAGTTACTCAGAAGGAATTGTAATTATTGAACTTTAGAAATCAGGAATGATTTATATTATTATCTATCAATATAAATATAGTGATCTATATTATATTCCAGAAATAAGGACTGGGAATCAGAATGATACTGCTCATCTTAGGCAATGAGGGAAATGAAGTTATAGTTAGTTTTTTAAAGCAGTATTGCATTTGTATACCTTTGAATTGAAATTAGCAGGTTTTGCTTAGCTATACCATTGATTTTCTTTTTTTTTTTAATAGAGGCATGTTTTATTTATTTATTTTATTTGCTTGTTTTGTTTATACATGCACTGGGTACAGTCAGAAGCGCGGGAGGATGAGAGAATTCACCAGAGCCAGAGTGGGGAGCAGAGCAGGCAGAAGGACCGAAGTACACTGCTGAGGGGAGCAGCGGGCGGCAGGAGAGGTCTGCGCGCCATGTGGGGACCCTCCTCCGGTGGCCGGGGAGCAGCCGGTGATTGAACCGATGCTGAGGAGGCCGCGGGCAGCTTCGCAACCCAACGCTCAACTGCTGTGCCACCGGGGAGGCCCTATACCATTGATTTTCAAAAAGTGATATGTACTCTGTTAATTTGAATCTTTCATAGACAAATATGTCTGTGTGTGAAGTGGGAGTTGAATAGTTTGTCTTAGGCAGTCTTTAGCCTTTTGGTGATAGTCTGTTGGCTCCCAGGAAACCCCAATATTCATAGCACTCAGTACAGAGACAAAACAATATCTTATAAGAGAGATATGTGAAAATGTTGGTTAGAGGGAACAAATATTTCAGTTATGCAAGATGAATAAATTATGTATATTGAATGTAGAGCAACATATATAGCTGTATTTAATAATCACAGAAGCATTTTGTGTCCTTCGGGATTTGCTTCAATGAAACGGTATGTGACACTGGAATCTTTTGCCTTGGGAGAGTGAATTTATCAAATAATTTCTAGATTCCTTAAGGGAATGTCCTAAAGGACATAAAGACAGTCAGGTTATGTACAAATTGAGAACAATTTCATCTTTAATCACCATGTGAATAAAGAAATTAAAGGAATGAAGGAATGAATTAAAAGAGATGTATAGGTATTAGGGTACTGGAGGGGACAGCTGTTGACTCAGAGGAAGAGAAGATTCTGCTGAGCTTAAATTTTTTTTACTGACTTGCTAAGGCCAACCTGACTGTAAAGAGTTTATGTTCAACAATCATTTTAGAAATACAGAGAATCCTAAGATCAAATGTCAATATGCCAACAACCCAAGACTTCAAACTATATACAAAGCTGTAGTAATCAAAACAATTTGGGATAAAAATAGACACACAGAACAATGGAGCAGAATTATAAAACCAGAAATAAACTCAGACACCTATGAACAGTTAATCTATGACAAAGGTGCCAAGAGTAAATACACTGGAGAAAGGTGTTTCTCTTCAACAAATGGTATAGAGAAAATTGGACAACCACTAGCAAAAGAATGAAAGTGGTTCATTATCTCATATCTTACACACACACACACACACACACACACACAATGAACAGAAAATGGATAAAAGACATGAACGTAAGACCCCAGACCACAAAAATATATTGAAAGAAACATAGGCAAAACACTCTCAACACTGGCTTCAGTGACAAAATTAAACCAATAAGAAAATCAAACCATCATTCACTTCTTCACTGACAAATTCAAACCAATTACAAAATCCTAGAAAGCTCACTGTGGAATTGAGGCTACAAATGGAGAAGCAGGAGAAGTTTAGGTGGGAGGGGACACCGAGGAATGTGGTGGAGGATTATGTGTGACTGGATGGTGGGTGTGGTGAGGTGACATGCATCTGAGGAGGTGCAATCCTTTGCCTCTGGATTATTTACAGCATTGTAAACCAGCGTTACCTCAAAAGTAAAATACTTTCTGTCTGGCAGGTATGTGGAACATCTCAGATCCTCCTTACCCCCCCCCCAAAAAAAAAGAATGGAAGAGAAAAGAGAGAGTATAGGGAGGGGAGGAGAGGAGAGAAGAAGAAAAAAAAAAAGGAGTGAAGGGGAATAATTTAGTGGATATGGATAGAGGTTACAGAGGGGCAAGCTATTCTGTTTAAACATAGAACAGTCATGAATGAAATTCTAGATTTTCTAATTTTCCCCTTTTGCACATTCCTTCCTGTTACTTATATCATCTTTATTGTTGTTAAACTTTGCCCTACATCTGTCTTCATGGTCTGGATTTCACTTGAGGAAAGGAATAGGACAAAAAAAAAATCTCCTTACTAAATATAGGAACTGTCCCAAGTTGCCTGGGAAGCAGGGCTTCTCATGAATCCAAGCTCTATTTTTGAGAGTCAAAAGGATTCCAGGTAGCAGGTTTAGTTTAGATAAGCATCCGGAATTGGGGATGGTTATCTGAAGCCCTGCCTGTCATTACATTTCACAGCAATGAAAGAACATCTACTCTTAGGTTCTAAATTAGTCGAGAAGATTCAATGAATGTCTCAGTTTGTTTTCTTGCCCAAGTCACTGTAATATTTCCCAGATTTACACTTTGCCTGTCCAAGTGTGTGGATATCAGTGTGTGATCAGTGCTTCCCATCCTGTTTGTAGATATATTGCTTCCTACCCTCTTAACTGATCCTTAAAATAGAGGTCAGCATGAAAAGATGTTGTTGTTTCTCCTGAAGGGCATTTGAATGGTCAGAGTTCCAGAAGCTGAGAAGCTTAGATAACAAAGAGAATTATTTGGAAATGGTGAGCAACTTCATATCATGAGCTATCATTGAAAGACTTGTACATCACTAAAACTGAAGTATTAATTAGGAAAAAAACATTTAGAGATAATAGGGTAGAGTTAGAATAAATATAGTCAGAATGAATTAGCTATAAAAAGGAAAACCTTCCCAGAAATTAATTTCAGGTCAGCTGTATTCTGCATTAAAAAAAGTTATCAAAATAACTTTGATGAGGGTGGCTTCTAAGATGCAGGTAAAATTCTGTTTCTTGATCTAGGAACAGTTAGACAGAAATGCTCAACTAGAAAACATCCATCAGGTTTATGAAATAGATATCTATATGCATGTCTTTTATATGCTGGTATACATACACAAAAATCTGTTGCCTATTTATTTGGAATAACTCTAGAAAGTTGTCAGTGAACAAAAACAATGGTCTGTTTCACATCTCACTCAACATTGATTCCTCAGTTGTGTCTCTCAACATTTTCCCCTCAGATTGGCTTTAGGAGTATCCTCTGGTAGTGTCCATTCCTAAAATCTGGCAAGATCTATGGGGAAAATGGATCAAGGAAGGAATATGTGTCATAGGATTTTGTTAGACTTGATTTTGTTACCTAGTGAAGACTCAGAGAATGATGAAAGAGACATCTCTAAATGGAATGAATATGAAAGCAAAGATAGTGTTTATCTGCAGTGGCTGCTTGTGTTGCTGGTAAGAACTGCTAATATCTCTTGCTAGTATGGTGGGAATGTTGCCATTTGGGTGGGCAAGATGTGGACAGCTGTACAAAATAAATAACTAGAATTTTTTTTTTTATTGTTCCTCAAGTGCTTTCCCCAACTTCATGTTTGTGTCTCAGTAACTAGTCTGGTGAACTTTTCATGGGTTATAAGGTTATGACTGATTTAAAAAAAAAAATGTTTTAAAGATTTATTTAATACAAGCACTGGGTACAGTCAGAAGCACGGGAGGGTGAGAGAATTCACCACAGCCAGAGCGGGGAGCAGAGCAAGCAGTACACTGCTGAGGGGAGCAGCGGGTGGCAGGAGAGGTCTGTGCGCCATGTGGGACCCTCCTCTGGTGGCCGGGGAGCAGCCGGGGATTGAACTGGCATTGCAGAGGCTGCGGGCAGCTTTGCAACCCTGTGCTCAACTGCTGCGCCACCTGGGAGGCCCATGACTGATTTCTTTTAACTTTTGACTGTGGTTGTTCTGGTAACCCTGATCTATAATCATGGCTATATTTTTTCCATATTTTTTTCCTCATGCCTCTATAACTCTGGTCACCATTCCAGTGCTGGTGTCAAGACCAGTACATGGCCAGGTGGTCCAAAGTAGAAACTTCTGATTCAAATAATTTGTAATTGAACTCCATTAAGGGGTTTAAGAACACTTGAAATTCTCTATTACAAAATCTAGAATGATTCTTTTCCTAATTTTGCCTACAGTTTTCCTGACCTCATTTTCTGCTTGTTCTGAGTCTGAGATGCATTAAAAATCGTTTCCCTTTCAATCCTGGCTGCCTTCATAATACTGCTACATATGAACTTGATTGTCTGATGAAGTCAGGTATTCTTCAAAGGAATCACCATGTCTCTTTAAAAAGTCTTCTAGGATACCAACTCTTGTTATAAATCAAGAAGTATCAACAAAACTTTTATTAAAATAGGTGAATAAAACTAAACTCAATTTTTATTTCATGAACTGTTTAGATAAACTGAAATTATTTGACTTTAGTTAGCCAGAAATCCCAATATTTGGATGTAGTTTTTTGATTAGAGATGTATGATTAGATGCTGTTTCTCCCAAATTTTATTTATTGATGTCATAGAATTTCCTAATATTTATCAAAAATATTTATTAATATTTATCAAAACAGATAAATTAGATTTTATTATATTTTAAACTTCCCTTCTGTGAAAGATCCTCTTCATAGAATTAAAAACAAACTAGAGACAGGGAGAAATATTTGCAAATCATATTTAATAAAAGACTATTACCTAGAATATATGAAGGCTCTAAAATCTCAATGTTAAAAGTAAACAATCTTGAACATACATTTAGCCAATTTACAGATGGAAAATAAGCACATGGAAAGATGTTCAACATTATGAGTTATTCAGTTAGTCAAACTGAAACTATAATGAGATATCACATATCAGAATGGAGAAAACAAAAATAAAAATATAGCAACACCAACCAGATGCTGGTGAAGGTGCAGAGTAATTGGGTCACTCATATTGCTGAAGAAAATATAAAATTGTATGGATACTCTTGAAAGAGTATGACAGTTGTTTACAAAATTAAACATGCACTTACCATGTGATCCAAAGTTCTACTATTGGCCATTTATCTCAGAAAAAAATTAAAACATATGTTAACATAAAGACTTGCATAAAGATGTTCATGGCAGCTTTATAACAGCCCCCAAGTTGTAAACAGAACTCTTGGTCAATAGTTCAAAAAACTGCGGTATATTCATAGCACAGAATATTATGCAGCAATAACAAAGAATACACTATTGAAGTGCACACCAGTTTGGATGTCTACTCAGTGAATTATACTGAATGAGAAAGTTAGCATTAATAGGTCACATACTATATGAGTGTGTAAAGTACATAAAATACTGAAATGACAGAATTAGAGAAATGGAGAACAGATTAAATCTTCAGAGGAATGAAGCTTTTGGTGGAACTAAAGAAAGAAGGGAGCATACCTTTGCTTATGAATTGCGTAGCTGAACGAGGAAAAGCGAAGGAAAGTTAACCTGTTCTCACCTCATCTTGAAATGGTCTGGTCACTTCTTATTATGAGAGAAATGTCACAAAACCAATTTAGAAGATTCAGTGGGAGTCTGCAATGTATACAACAATGGTAATAATTGGGAAAGTACATTTACTGAGTATTAACTTTTTTAGGCATTATTCTGATTGTTTCATTTTTATTATTTTTACATTTTATTTTATGGATTTTGAAAATTTATTTTTTACATCATTGTTCATTTTTTAAAAGATTTATTTATTTATACAAGAACCAGGGTATGGGCCAGATGCACAGGAGGGTGAGAGGATTCATCAGAGAGAGAGAGGGGGGGGACAGAACAGGCAGGCTGATGAAATACACTGCTTAGGGAAGCAGCGGGCGAGACAGGAGAGGTCTGCTGCGCCATGTGGAATTCTTGCCAGGTGGCCGGGATCGAACTGGCGCTTCAGAGGCTGCGGACAGCTTCACAGTGCAGCGCTCAACCGCCTGCGCCACCAGGGGAGGCCCCATCATTGTTCATTTTTAAACAATGTTTGCTTTCCCCCCACTCTGGTGTAGTCTCCATAGAATTTTCTTCCCCAGTGCATCCGTGCACCATCACCACAGTCCCCAGTGCTCCTCCCTCCCTCCCTCTGATCCCTCTCCCTCCTCCTCCCCTGCAGGATGTCTCTGATTTATAATTGTCTGTTTTTGTTTTGTTGTGTTTTGCATTGTTAATTATTTTTTATGCTGATGTCATTTTTATTAATATAAGTTATGTGCTATGATTCATCTCATTTTAAAATTGATAATTCAGCTTGAAACTCAATAGAACTGAGGAACAGAAGATTAAGTGCCTAAGGTCATTGGAGTAGTATTAGAGTAGAATTTGAGTGTAGGAAGCTTGGATCAGGATTCTGTGCTCATATATTCTAGGTTATAGCTTCATGTCCTCATGAAATTGTGCCTCATTTATCTCTTCTACTCGTGTTTTTCTTAAAATAGAACATCATAAATTTGATTCCTTGTCATAGCCTGAGAATACTTTTTATTCAATTCATCTGGCCATGGTGCATTAAAATGGTACTTAAGAATCTTGATATAAAATGACAAGCTGAAAGAGTTAGATGAACCAGATTAAACAAAAGTTTACAGTGTGCCTTTATTATTATTTTCCATTTCTTCTAGGTAGTGTTTATTATAGTTAAGAACTTTGGAGGTTTTTCAGCGATGTACAAATTATGAATCTAAAGTGGACTTGTTTGAACTTTGTTTTACAATGTGGAATAAATAAATGTAACCCAGAAAAAAATACCTGAAAATTAAAGTGCTTTTGGCACTTAATTAGTGTTAATTAGCAATGGTAGTAATTTCCGTATATTATTTCATGTTACAGAACGTGTGCGTGGAATATTGGCTTCTTGCCCTCATTGTCTTTGGAATGTGGAAACTATTAGAAATCATTGCTTGTATAAGGAAAACCTACCATGATGTTTTAGGAATTTTAAGAGGTTATGAATAATATAAGTTAAGTAAGAAAACGAGTGATCACGTGACCCTTTATGATTTTTGTTTTTTTCTGAGTGTGAAGTTGTAGTCTTGGCATTTTATCATTTTCAATGCCTTTTTTATGATTACAAACTACTACTTAGTAGTCATAGCAAATAGGAAATACTCATAGTTGATACTTCTTACTGAAAGAAAGAAAATGCTTTATGTTAGGGAACTCAAGATTTTTTTTATTTTTTTATGTAAAAGAACTTGGGTATAGGCCAGAGGTCTGGGGGTGGAGGGGTGGTGAGAGGATTCACCAGAGACAGAGTGGGGAGAGAACAGGCAGATCTACTGAAGTAGAGACAGGAGAGGTCTGCTGCACCATGTGGGTTAGCTCCCTGGCTGGGGATTGAACTCAGGCTGTAGTGGTGCTAGCACTGAGACTTTACCTATTTTAGGGAGCTTTTAAGGAGAGTCTAGTTCTCAAATGACTTATGTTGAGCTCATATCATGATATCCAGTTAAAAAATTTGGGGAAACAAAGTCTCAGCCACAATCCTTTCTTGCAGTTCAGTGTGGGTGACTTCCAGTGCCTAAAATCATATAGGAGATGTAATGGAAACAAATTTGCATTGACTGTCTAGCTGCAGACCCCAGTTCGTCACCATTTCTTTCTTCTTTATATAGAATACAGGTTTTGTCACATAAATGATTAAAAATGATGGGACCCTGACTTTTATCTGACAGTTCAAAGATCATTCTTGGAGAGTGCTGGGGTGAGGAGGATTCCTGCAAAGTGGCCTGCCTACCTTGGCCTGGCAGGAGGTCAGCTAGCTAGTAGCCACTTCTATAGTTGCTTCATAAGTCCTTCATACCTTCAAAGGTATAGTCCTACATATATTAGGCCACAAAATACAGTGAAATCCAAAGTAAATGGAGATGTAAGATAGGATGGAATAAACTTTTGCCTTCATATATATTTTATTTATTTATTTATTTTGTTAGATTTATTTATTTATTTATACAAGCACTGGATACAGTCAGAAGCACGGGAGGGTGAGATAATTCACCAGAGCCAGAGCGGGGAGCAGAGCAGGCAGAAGGACCAAAGCACACTGCTGAGGGGAGCAGCGGGCTGCAGGAGAGGTCTGCGCACCATGTGGGACCCTCCTCTGGTGGCCGGGGAGCAGCCGGGGATTGAACTGGTGCTGCAAAGGCTGCAGGCAGCTTTGCAACCCAGCACTCAACCGCTGCACCAGCGGGGAGGCCCTTCATATATATTTTAAAAGATGCATCTAAACTAAGAACTGGTAATTCTGAGTGCAACTTGGAGCATAGTCCAAAGAAAGGGACCAAACAATTGGCTCCATCTTATCTCAATTCTCACA
Organism: Talpa europaea; assembly: GCF_964194135.1. NCBI lineage: Eukaryota > Metazoa > Chordata > Mammalia > Eulipotyphla > Talpidae > Talpa > Talpa europaea. The sequence goes on along the minus strand of NC_140078.1, from coordinate 25,225,033 downwards.
GCCTCACAATGAAAAATGATGTAGATAACATCAGCACCCCTTTTGATATCTGTCACCCAGCTGCTGATACTTTGCTGCTCACAGTTATCAGATGCCATCTCTTCTGAAAACTTCCCCTTTGGCAATGGGAGCCATTCTACCCAGTGATTTTTGGGAAGTTACATTCCCCATGGAAAAGGCTGGTAGCCAGTGATGGAAGACTGAGAGGTACAAAGCCCTACTCTTGCCTCAAAGTATAACCAACCAAGCCTATGGTGCCATTCACATTCCAGTGCTCTCATGGGATCAGACTGAGCCCAGACTTCAATTGAAAACCTTATCTGGATATATTCTCGCTCGCTCTTTTAGTTTCTTTATTCCCTTATTAGTTTTGCCTAAGCAGCACAACCCCCTGAGAGCCATCAGGGAAGCACATGAGGAGGGTGATAAGTTGCTCTGTAGAGGGAGGTAGCTGAGTGAAGAGGAAAAACTTGTATGTATATGGCATAAGAAGGGATAAATGAAGTTACTTCTTACACAGTGCTTTGCAGCCAGTATGCTCTGAATATTTAAACAAATTGATTTAATTTCCTGCAATGGGAAATTAAATGCCTATGCTCATATATTATAGCTGGAAATAGATATTTTAATATTTCTGAGCTATAAAATAATTTCTAAAATTAGAAGGCTTCCGAAAGTAGGCATCATGGCTATGCATGGCAGGGAAGAAATTTTAGAGTTTCCTTACATCCAGATGCTACAACATGTTCAAGAACTGGGCATTTTTTTTTATAGATCCTTAGAGAAGAACATTCATAATTTAATCTGTAACTCATTTCATTGGCTAATGTTTGTCACAGTTTAAAAATTCTTTTAAAAAACTTTTAATGTTGTACAGTTTAAATATAATACTATATAAATTTCAGGGGAGCAGCTTCACACTCCAGTAAATGTGTATAACATCCCACACCTACCACCAAAGTTCTAGTTCCACCCACTATTGCCACTGCCATTCACAAGGACCATTTTAAACCAACTAAAACTATATAAATTATGCCGCTGAGATATATTCAAATCTCACCTTTTAAATATGGGCTGGAGTACAATTTTCCCCAAAATTCATTTTTTGGTAGTACTAATTATGATATGTGTGTGTATATATATATATATATATTTAATTAAGGTAATTGGCTTGCAACATTGTATATGATTTAGAGGTAGAGGATCACACCCACATCATTTTAGCCAGAATTAATCTTACTCTTTGGGAGGGCAGAAATGAAAGGAGAGTTCCTTTAACCTAAGGACAAGATATTACTAAACCTCCCTTGGGTTATAATTATAATGTTCTAGATAAAGTATGCTAATATCTACATTTCAGTGGTGAAGAATTTAAGGCTCTGGAAACAGACAGAATCTGAAGCTAGGATTACAAAACTACAGCAGATAATTAGTATCCTTGGTCAGTTATTTGTTCTCTGTGTATATATATGTATATGTCTATATATGCAAAGGAGGATTTCTGGGTGAAATATTAATGCTACCAGGAGTTCAGCTGTGGAGAAAAAAACTGAGCAGCGGGTATAGAGCAGGTGTTTAATGCAACAAGTCAAAAATAAATGAGTTAATCTCTTACTGAAACAGAATAAGCAAGAGGCTGAAACTGAAGAATGCACTGGTGCCCCCATTCCATTTTCCTCCATGAGATATTGCATGAGTTAAGGGTCAGGTGAGTCAGCAGTTGTGAGGAATTGGGGTTCACCTCAGTATTGAGAGAACTGGGCAACCCTTATAGTGGAGTGGGGATGAGAGGTAGGACCAGCAATTTAACACTACTGAGGATTGAGTCAGTGACAAAGTGTTTCACTTTCCCTTTCTTCCCCCCTTTATGCCTCACATGGGGGCTCCTGAAGATCCCTGCTCAAGGCTTCAGATATGGAGTCCCAGGAATAAGGCACTTGAATAAGGAATGCAAAAAAAGTGAAAAAATAGGGCCTCCCCTGGTGGCGCAGCAGTTGAGTGCTGGGCTGCGAAGCTGCCTGCAGCCTCTGCAGCACCGGTTCAATCCCCGGCCACCTGCGAGGGTCCCACATGGCATGACAGACCTCTCCTGCTGCGCCCACTGCTCCCCTCAGCAGTGTATTTCATCAGTCTGCCTATTCTGTTCCCTGCTCTGGCTCTGGTGAATTCTCTCACCTTACTGCGCTTCTCACTGCACCTGGTGCTTACCTAAATAAATAAATAAATAAATAAATAAATAAATAAATAAATAAATAAATAAATAAATAAATCTTTAAAAAAAAAGTGAAAAAATAAAAAGGCATGTCAGAGGGATCTGAGAACTTACTTATAACTCCCCTCAGAGACTGGCAGGCTGATGTACCCACACCCCGTGCTGACAGCCTGGCTAGTAAACCTGTGCAGTTATCTATGCTAGGGTCAGGAAATTCACACAAGTTTTTACTGAGGAGTCAGACTCCTCAAATACAGTGGCATGAGGATGGGTAGGGAGTCTCTTCTTGTGTTTGTTAGAAGACATAGCTATACATATCCTAACCCAGGATCCTGGAAGAAATTTCTCCTTGGAAAAAAGAATAAATTAACTTTTTTGCATTAATCTCCAGAAGACGGGAATACAATCCTCTTTTTGCTGATGTCTCTACCTGGAACAAAATCTCACATGAGAAATTAGTTCTTGATTATTAAAACCATAAAAAATTATTGAAAAAATTTTTACAGATTATGCCAGAGATCCTAAAATTGGATATAAGCTATTTAAGATAAAATTGAAAAAAAAAGACATCTGTTTAACCAGATAGGAACACTAATGGTAAAGTTATAGTTATTAAGAGAGTATAGTGTTGGTATAGACAATAGATATACATGGTACTGGTGTTTCTACACTAGATAATCACAGAATGGAGACCTTAGAAGCAAGCCCACATGTACATCTGTGAGTATTTGCCCATTAAAAGCCATTGTTGACAGAATGAACCATTTATGTGTAAAAATAAAATCATATTACTATGCCACAAAATAAATTCCAAACAGAGTAAAATTCTAAATGTGAATAACAAAAAGTTTAAAGCTTTTAAGAGCCCCTATATGAGAAGCACTTGATAGCCACAAAGTAAAGTGGAATTTTATAAACAAGACAAAATGCACAAACCATAAAGGAAATGAATGATAAACTGACCACATTAAAATGAGTAAAATCTGTGGAAACAAAATAATACCATGAACAAAGTTGAGATCACCACAGACTGGCAGAAGATATTAACAATGAACTTAGCCACGGAAGGCTTAGTAGCCAAGATACATAAGGCATTCTTCCAAAACAATGAGAAAAAAAATAACCTGATAGAAAATGGGCAGGAGATGAATGGGCCAGAAAACCAAATGCCAATAAACATAGAAAATGCTATGTAGACACACTAAAACAGATAAATACAAATTGGTGCATTACTGTATTCTGTATGACTATAAGTCTTTGGATATTCTTATTTATATAACTATAAAACAGAAATAGATAAAAATATCATAAATCTGATAACTTCAAACAAATGTGAGGATGAAAGAAAATGTACATTAATTAAGGGAACATTACGATCAATACTGTCAGTTCAAACAGAAACTCATAATCTCAGTCACTTCAAATAGTGAAAATTATTTATTGTTCATCTCAGTCCAGGGGGCATGTTCCCGATCATACAGGCTCTCATGAGGTCTTTCAGGAAGCCCAGTCTTGTAGCTCAACTCTGTTCAAAGTCTGGAGAGAATTCACAGTGAAACTGGAAGATGAGGGAAGAGACCATGGGGAAGGCCCACTTTTTGTCACAACAATGTGGCAAGACCACACACCTCTTCTACTCATAGGTCACCAGGACTCAGGTCTAGTTGCAAGGAAAACTAGTTGCAAGGAAGACCACACTAGTTGCAAGGAAGACTAGGGCATGGAATTAAGTTTTGTGCCCAGGAAGAAAGGATATGGGACTTGGTAAATATACCATTTGGCACAAATATAAGCACTTAGGCATTTCTGGTGAGAATATATATAATTATGATCATTTTAGAGGGCAATTTTTAGTATGTTATGATTGCATATACCTGTGAAACCTGCAATTCAAATGAAATGACCTAGTGATACTTTGTACACATGTTAATGAGACATGTCCAGAATTTTAAAATAAATATTCTTGCTAATGTTTATTATTTTTGATAGAATGGAAGCAGCCTAATTATTAGGTAATCATGGAAATGTGAATTGGGATTTATTTATACAATGGAACATTATAGTGTCATTTAAATGAATTTTTAAAATTAATAGTATACAATACTTTTGAAAGTGTGAGTTAATTTAAGCTATTAAATGATGCAAAAAATACAAAACCACGAATGAAAACTTTTAAATTTTTCAAAATAACATTTTCCACTGTCCATGATTATAAGCATATAGAAATTATGTAAGGAACATTAGAGGGTAAACTATATCAACTTCAGCATGGTAATGAATTCTGAGGATGGAATAATGAGAAAGAGCTCGTAAGTTATTTGATTTCTTGACTAAATGATCTGAAGCAAACCTGGCAAAATAGTTTGATGTGTTTAATCTAGTTATTCTGTACAAAAGTGTCTATTGTATGTCACAATAGATATTAAAATGCTTAGCAATAAAAATATTATAAAAATTTAAAAAGATGTAAAAGATGTTTGCCCAAAACTAGCCAATCATCATTCTCAAATTGTTTTGAAACTTCACATATTTTCACGTTGTCTAATTTTAAAAGGAAGATCTGTCAGCAAATGAATTGGGAAAATACCTTATCTGAAAATCTTAAAAACCCATTAATTACAATGTTTTTATAGAGAACAGATCTTTTAATCTATTGCTCTCCCACTCTCCCTTAATACAAATATTAGAAGCATTAACAGCAGCTCATGTCATTACGTGGCAATAAAGCAGTTATGTAATCTTAATGGTTAGTTCTGTCATACCATTTATAATGTCATTTCTCCATATCTTGTCATCATCTGGATGTTTACAAGCTATTTAAATATTAGAGACCCACTGGACCGACCATCCTCAGAATCCCATGTGACCCTGACTTGGTAATGAATACTCCTTAATCATAATTCTTTTTAGTTTGCCTCAGTCTCTGCTTATTTCTTAAAAATTTGTTCCCATCTATTTACATTTCCTTAAGATTGTGAGTTACAATAATGTGGTTTCACTGAATGTATCATTACTACTTTAATATAACTTTGGTAATTTATATTCTCTGGTATTGAATGGCATTAAACACCAGAAGAAGAAAAAAAAAAACAAACTCAAAGACATCAAAATGGCTATACTTAACATAATGGTTAAAGAGCTTCCAAAATACACCACAAGCTAAGGCATTTCATAGCGTCCTGATAAGAACTAAGCCAACAACCTAGATTTGGATTTTTTGATTAACTCTATATCTGTACTTTAAGAATATATTTATTTTGTAGAAGAACTGGGGTATAGGCCAGAGTTCTGGGGGTGAGAGGATTCACCAGAGACAGAGTGGGGAGCAGAACAGGTGGACTTGCTTTAATACACTGCTGAGGGGAGCAGTGGGTGAGACAGGCAAGGTCTGCTGCACCATATGTGGGTTAGTTCCCTGGCTGGGGATGGAACTGAGGTGGTTGAGGTGATAGTGCTGAGACATAATCCCTAGGCCACCAGGGTGGCTATATATTTCTACGTTTGCTAACATTTAAGTAGACATGGAACTACTAATATAGTAGGTACTAATACATAGATAATACTATTATCACCCCAGTAGGTTTTCTAAGAATATTGGTAATCTAGTAGTTGTTAAATGATGAAGAATTTTTGGCACATAGTAAAAATACATCAGTATGTGTTACAGAGCCTGTTTTCTCTTTGTCTGGAATCATATTCATAATTGTGAATCTGGAACCTCCCAAACTTGATGATGCAAATAGGGCTGACATAATATGTTATATAAAAGTAAGTTACTGGGTAACCGGTCATTCCTAACAAGCAGAGTTGTGGCTCTGCTTATACCAAACAACAAAACACATCACTCACTGGCAGATGACCTGAACAAACACAAATGACATGTTGGCAGAGATTATTTTTTTCTTTATTTTTTTCTTTGTTTTTTACATCATTGTTCATTTTTAAAAAATATTTGCTTTCCCCCCATCCTCAGGTGTAGTCCCCATAGAATTTCTTTCACCAGTGCACCCATGCACCATCACCTCAGTCCCCTGGGCTCCTCCCTCCCTCCCTCTGATCCCTCTCCCTCCTCCTCCCCTGCAGAATGTCTCTGATTTATAATTGCCTGTTTTTGTTTTGTTGTGTTTTGTATTGTTGTTATTTTTTTATACTGGTGTCTTATTTGGTTCCCCTATATTCCTCCTATAAGTGAAACCATCCGGTATTTTTCTTTTAACTTTCTGACTTATTTCATTGATCATAATTCCTTCTAGTTCCATCCACGTTGCTGTGAATGGCATGAGTTTATCTTTTTTGATTTGCTGGTAGGGATTAAATCCAAAAGAAAGATAGACTTATCATTAATGAGATGACCTCAAACCTTTTTTCAATACCTCAATTGCTTTGTGTCTGTCTGGTGCCAAGATATTGAAAACTGTGAGAATGAATTTGTCTTAGTGATTTTTGCTTCCTAATTTTTTAGATTTTGTCAACTTAAAAATTTAGATTAGTTTACAAAAAAGGTTCTGGAATACTGCCTGATCACCATCTACCCTGCATCCTGTTCCCCCTATTGTTAACATTATCATTGTAATTTAAGCTTCTCTAAAATTTTGTGCACAATTTTTACAGGGAAACACGTTTTCAAATCATTGGCATAAATACCTAAGTATACAGTTGCTGGATTGTATGGTAAGATTATATTTAGCTTTATGGAAACTGCCAGATTATCTTCCAAAAGGGCTTGTTTGCATTCTATCCACCAATGAATAAGAATTTTTTCTTGCTTCACTTCCTTGCCAATGTTTGGTGCTGTCAAATTCCCCTGAACCCTGTATTTTTAGACTTTCTAAGAGGTAGACAGTAGTATCTCATTAATTTAATTGGCATATTTCTAGTGACATGTGGAACATCTTTTCATACATTATTTATTATCTGTGTATCTTCTTTGGTGAGGTATCTACTCAGGTCTTTGGCAGTTTTTAAATATGGTTGTTTCTTATTGCTGAGTTTTACATGTACTTTGTGTATTCTGGAACAAATCCTTAATCAGTGTTTGGAAATAGTTTCTCAAAAACTGTCTTTTTAATACCTTAACAGTGTCTTGCACAGAACAAGTTTTAATTTTAATAATATCTACCTTGTTAATTTTTTTATTTCATAGATCATGTTTCGTTGTTTCGTTGTTACATATAAAATCTTATCAGCAAACTTGAGGTCACATAAATTTTCTCCTATGTTTTCTTCTACAAGCTTTGTCATTTTGCAGTTTATATTTTCATTTTTGATTCATTTTGTGTCTTTTTGTATATAATATGAGGTATAAGTTTAGGTTTGTTTTTTTTTTTTTGCATGTGGCTGTTTTGTTGCTCTAGAATATTTTTTTGAAGTTTCTTTCCACCTATGTCAAAAGTTAGTTGACTATATTTGCAAATCTTTTCTGGTTTCTCTATTCTATTCTGATTATCATTATGTCCTTTCTTTTGTCACTACCACACTGTCTTGATTAGAATAGCTTTTTAAATTATTCTTTAAATATTTTATTTTATATAATTCTTACATCTTTTTTCATCTTTGCACAATGTATGAATTTTCATTTTGGTTATATTCCCCATACAATTGCACCCCCCTCCCCGATTATTTTGACTCTAGTCCTTCCTTTCCCTGCCCCACCCTCCCCTCCCCCACCATAGTGTGTCTCTGGCTTATAGTTGCTTGTTGATTTTGATTTTTACTTTGTATTGATTAGTCTTGTCATAAGTCTTGATGTTGGATAATATGAGTTCTCTGACTTCTTCATTATTGTGCAGACTGGTTTAGATCTTGTGACATTCTATATAAATTTTAAAATCAGTCTGTCAATAGTGACTGAAAAATCTTGGATTTTGATTATTACTGCATTAATTGAGTATATTAAGTTCAGAAGAATTGACCTTCATATGTATTGGTCTTCCAAATGAAAAACACTATCTCATTACTTATTTAGGTCCTCCTTACTTGATTTTTTTCAGTGTTTTATAATTTTATGCATTTATTTTATGGGCTTATTTTGTTAGATTTTTTCCCCTATTTATCTTAATTTTAAAAAAATCTTTATTGGGATATAATTCACATGTCATGCAATTTGCCAATTTAATATTTAACCTCGGTGTTTTTTAATATGTTTTCAGAGTTGTGTAGTCATTCTCATAGTCAACTTTAGAAGACTTCATTGTCTCATAAAGTAACCATATACTCATTGGCATCATTCTCTGTTTCTTCCACTCATTCTTAAGCTACAACTGTTTTTTTTTTTTTAAGATTTATTTATTTATACAAGCATTGGGTAGAGTCAGAAGTGCGGGAGGGTGAGAGAATTCACCAGAGTCAGAGCGGGGAACAGAACAGGCAGACTGACGAAATACACTGCTGAGGGGAGCAGCGGGCGCGGCAGGAAAGGAGAGGTCTGTCATACCATGTGGGACCCTCGCCGATGGCCGGAGATTGAACCAGCGCTGCAAAGGCTGTGGGCAACTTCACAGCCCAGCGCTCAACCACTGCACCACCAGGGGAGGCCCTACAACTAACTGTTTTTATAGAAGTATCTATTCTGGATATTCAATATAAAAGAAATTATACAACATGCAGTCTTTTGTGTCTTAATTTTTACACATACATAATATTTTCAAGGCATATCCATATTGTAGCATATAGTAATACTTCATTTCCTTTTATTGTAAAATACTAATCTATTATATGATATACTACATTTTGTTTATCCATTCATCAGTTATTGAATATTTGAGTTGTTTCCACTTTTTTTTAAATGTGACTAGTGCCATAATGAATACTGGTGTTCAAGTTTTGTGTGGACTTAACATTTTTATTTTCCTTGGTGACAGACCTAGAAATAGAATTGCTGGATTTTATGGTAATTCCATGTTTAGCTTTTTCAGGAGCTGTCAAACTCTTGCAAAATGATGACCCATTTTACATGCCTATCAACAATGTGTGAGTTGCAATTTCTCTACGTAGTTGCCAGATCTTATTATTGTTCAATTTTTTAGCTATAGATTTCCTAGTAAAGGTGGTATCTCATTTTATTTGTTTACTGTGTTTTGTTTCCTAAATAATTAATGATGTTGAACACTTTTCATGCCATGTTAGATATTTGTATACTTTCCTTAGATAGGTGAGTGTGCAGCTTTTCTGCCCATCTTCAGAATTGGGTTATTCATCTCTTTAGTTTTTTTTCTTTCTTTTATATATATATTTTACATCATTTTTCATTTTTGCACAATGTATGCATTTTCATCTTGGTTATAGTCCCCATACAATTCCCACCCCTCTTATTTTGACCCTAATCCCTCTTCCCCCATCACCCACCCGTAGTGTGTCTCTGGTTTATAGTTGTTTGTTGATTTTGATATTTACTTTATTATAATTAGTCTTTTTCCTGGTCCCTTATTTAGGTTTTTCTAATTTCCTGCTATGAGTGAGACCATCTGGTATTTCTTTTTTTCTTTCTGGCCTATTTTGCTGAGCATGATCCCTTCCAGCTCCATCCATGTTGCTGCAAATGGCATGAGTTTATCTTTTTTGATTGCTGAGTTATATTCCATTGTGTCTATGTTCCACATCTTCTTGATCCAGTCATCTATTTTGGGGCATTTGAGTTGTTCCCAGAGCTTATGTATTGTGAATAGTGCTGCTATAAACATAGGGGTGCAGGTGCCCTTTTGAATTAATTATTCTGTGTCCTTTGGGTAAATACCTAGGAGTGGAATTGCTGGATCCTATGGAAGCTCTATGTTTAGTAGGTCAAGAAATCTCCACACAGCTCTCCATAGTGGTTGGAGCTCTCCATAGTGGTTGGGCCAGTTTGCATTCCTACCAGCCTTCTCTTTAGTTTTAATTTATCAGTTCTCTCTATAGCAGATATGTGATTTGCAATTTTATTTCATTTTTATTTCATTTTTTGGTATTATTTAAAATATTATTTGGGGAGAAATTTTACATCCAATGTCTGAGAGCTGGTAAATAGAAATGAAATTGACATTTGTGAATAAACCTTTTCTGCTGTGTACTTGCTCTACTTGTTAGTTCTTGGAGAGTGTTTTGGACACTTTGGATGTTTTCAACAGATAATAATGGTATCTGTAATTGCAGACAATTTTATTTCTTCCATTTCAGTCTATACACTTTGAACTTCCTTTCCTTGTATTATCACACTATCAGAACATACAGTATGAAATTGAATAGGATTGGTGAGAGAGGACATCCTGTCTCATCAGTTTATATTACATATGTTAGCTGTAGATGTTTCATATATATTTAAATTCATGGTGTTCGTTCCTGCTCCTAGTTTGTTGAGAGATTTTATCATAATGGGTGCTGAATTTTGTTGAATGAGTTTTGTGCATCTACAGATATAATCATGTGTTAATACATATTATATTGAATAATTGGTGAATGTTGAAGTATCCTTGCATTCCTCGAATGAACCATACTTGGTATTACTATATGATCCTTTTTATATATTGTTGCATTCTACTTGTTGGTATTTATTTTAAGGGATTTTTATTTTCTGTTCATGTTCATGGAGACATGATGTCTATATGGTGTTGATGTTAGTACAAAACTACTTCATAAAATGTGTTAAGGCACATTTTAGGAACACGTAAAGTATTCTTAGACATTATTCAAGTGCTTCTTTTGTACTGGTCTTTTTTCTCCTCTGCTATTCCAAGCATGTGTAGATGACATCTTTGATAAAGTCTCAGACTTCTTGGATATTCTATTCTGTGTGTTTCTATACTTTATTCGCCTTCTGTTTTATTTTGGAACATTTCCATTATATTTGGAACATTTCCATTTGTATTGAGTCTACTGATAATCCTGTTAAATACTTTTTTTAAATTTCTGCTACTGTTTTTTCTCAGTATATGATTTTGATTCTTTTTTAGAGTTTCTCTGTTGACATAATTCATCTTGCCTTGCATAATATCTACATTTTCCATTAGAACCCTTATCATATAATCATAGCTATTTAAATTTCCCCTCAGATGTTCCAACATCTGTGTCATGTCTAAATGTGATTCTGGTGTTTATTTTTTGTCTCTTTAAAATGTATTTTTTTTTCTTTTTTGGCATGCATCGTGATTTTTTTTGAAAGAGAGCATGTATATAATGTAATAGATGCTGAGATAAATAATGAAATTTTATGATGATCTGGCTAAAATTAAACTTTCTTTTATCTGAGTTGTAATGGTAGGTCTTAGAAGCTTCACATTCTTTTGTTTTGTTTTTGTCTCCCATCTTGGTTTGGAGGGGCTTTTCTTTTTACTTCTCCAAAGAAGTAGTTTGTGTATTCTAGTAATTTCAGGTGTCATTCACTGTTATGCTAAAAGTTTGTTGATGTTTGATGGTAGGTATGGGAGAAGGAACATTCTAAGATTTGTGTTTTGGGGGCTTTATTTTTGTCTCATCTCATGACCTCTAATCTCTTCTCTGGCAGGGTTCCCAATCTATTTCCTTCAAAGAAAGTTTGCCTTTAATTTTTTTTTTTCCTTTTGACATGGGACAAAAATAGGGATTATAGCTGAATTCTCTTCCCCAACTGTGATAATGTTTCAGAATTTCCCACTGGTAAATTTTATACCACTGGGTTTTTTTTTGTTTGTTTGTTTGTTAGGGAAATGATTTCTAATAAGTTTTTAAGCCAAGTGTTAGGCAAGAGTGTAACAGAGTGAGATGCCAGTTTTGCCTCCTCTGCATTTTTTATGACCAAATTACAACTAAACAAAGACAAAGACCCCTGAATAATAAAGAGATTAGTATTAAATTATTTTGATTAATGTCATGACAGAAAGGGGTAGGAAGAACAGTGAATTTGGAGCTATATACCTGGGAAGTACTTGTTATCAAGAGGGCAGGACAGCTGCTATACTGGACTTCTTTTCTGTTGTTAACTCAAGAGTACATGTTCACATCTGGAACTTTAACACTTAGGGAATATACTTGAGAAGGGAAGACACAGTCAGCATGCCAACAGCGGATGTACCAATGAGGAATTAAAGGAATAAGGTATAGGTGTTGATAATTGGCTCAAGCGTGTGACTTCCAAATGTGAAAAGTAGGAGCTTGAACTAACAGGGAGAACCAAATTGGATCGCCCGTGACTCCTGCAGAAGAGGCTTTTATTTTCAGTCTGTGGCTATGATGTGCAAAACACCTGTATTACCCCTGCCCAGGTCTAAGGCCAAGATACCAACCAAATACTTGAATAAACCAGTTTGAAGCATCTCAACATATTCCTAACAATACCCCAAAACCAGACAAAGCTAGCATAGAAAAGAAAAAAACTATAGACCAATATCTCAGATAAATGTTTATGTGAAAATCTTTGATAAAGTATTAACAAATCAAATTCAACAATACATTACAAGGATCATACATCCTGACAAGTGGGATTTATTCTAGAGATGCAAGAATGGTTTAATGTACATAAAGCAATCTGTGTAATATATTATACCAAGAAAGGAAAAGAAATCTCATGGTGATATCAGCAGATGCAGAGAAGCCTTTTATAAGACTCAATACATATTTATGATAAATAATCTAAAGAAGATAGAAATGGAAGGAATCAACCTCTGTATGACAAAGGTATTATATTGAAAAACAACAATTAATATAATATTTAGAGATGAAAAACTGAAACAGAAACAAGGAATAGGACAGATGCCCACTGTCACCACTTTTGTTTAATATTAGAGGTATTTACTGGGGCAATCAGACAACACAGAAATAAAAGGATTTCAGTTTGAAGAGAAATATATACAATTATTATTTGTATATGCTATATACAAATATATATATTTATAAAATATATATTTATAATATATAAAACCCTAATACTCCACCAAAAACAATGCTAGAAACAAAAAATGAATATAGCAAAATGGCAGATTCCAAAATCATACAAAATCAGTTGCATATTAGTAAATGAATAGTGAACAACAAGAAAAATAAATTAATGAAATAAATTCTTTTACATTCACATCATAAAGAATCAAATACCCAGGACTTAACTAAGCACATGACATATAATTAAAACTATAAGACATTAAAGGACATAGATCATGACATAAGGAGATGGAATGTCATTCCATGCTCATGGATGGGGGAATCAATATAATCAATATGGATGACTTTTCTACCAAAATTGATGTACAAATTTAATGCAGTTTTCATTAAAATTCCAATAATACTTCAAAAAATTGGACAAAAATATACAATTGTGTGTATTGAAGACTTAAATATGACTTGCAACAATGAAATATATGGGAGAAAACAGATGATACATTTCATAACATCGATGACAACAATGTTTTTGAAGAAAAGGAAAATCAAAGCAAAAATAAACAATTAGAATTATCTCAAACTAAAACTTTCACACAACTGAATAAAATACAAGTTGACTAGAAAGACATCCTACAAAAGAGGAGAAAATATTCACATATTACACAACTGGCAAGGTGTCAATTTCAAAGTTATATAAAAAACTTGTTCAATTGAATAATAAAACAATTACAGATGGTAGCAGATTGGAACATGCAATTCAGCCAAAAGGATATGCTAAAGGTCAGTAGATAATAGAATATGTTCATCACTTTTTTCAATAAATTGAAGAAAAATATTTTTAAGCAAAACATTTTTGTGCTTTCCACATTTGACATGCTAGAGACATGGTAGGAAAACAACATAAATAAATCATTGCCATCATGGAGCTTACATCCCAAGTAGAGAAATTATATATATATATATATATATATATATATATATATATATATATATATTACCCATCGAGGTTATAAGAGTCTTAATCTCACAAATGCAAATAATTCCCATAACTGATTGATTATTTTTGTTCTCCAAACTGATTGATTTTTTTGTGGTACTGAGCAGGAAGTATTAGTCATAGTTTTTGTTGTTTTTTTTTTTTTTTTTGGAAAGCAAAGATAAATTGTCTTCTCTGAATTAGAATCAATAACGTGGCATTCCTTTGGCAAAGGTCTCTGGTTTATCCCATGTCACAACACCTCTTCCACAAAAGTAGAGAATATAATACTTCTGCTTTTAAAACTAAGTATTCACTAGGGATTTGAATCCATAATTTGACCCTGCAGTGTTTGAGGCTGCCAGAATTGTGGCCCTCAGCATTCAGCACCATGGCCAGAGCACACATTAAAAAAAGTCTGGGGGAATCCATACATGGGGGTTCACAGGCAGAGGTCTTCCTCTCTTCTACTTAATAAGGGCCTCTTGAAATGCAAAAAAAAAAGTGACATATTTAAATGGAACTGTGTGATAACAGGGCCCCCATGACTAAACAGATAATGGTCTAGCAAATTTCCCTTCACTCTTTTGGTATATGCAGTTTATTTTACTCATGTCAAAATGTAACAAATGTTGTTTGCTTACTTTAAAAAAAATTACTTTGTTTTTAAATTATGCTTATTGAGGTAATGTTGATTTACAACACTGTATGTTTTAGGGATATAGGTTAATGCTTCTTCAAATGTTCATTATCACATTATGGCAACCACAAAAGCCTCAATAATCCTCCACCATAATCCACTGGGGTACCTCTACCCTTTTCTCCCATTGTCTACCCTGTCCTTCTGGTAGCCTCAGTTCTGCAGTCAGACTTCTAGGGTTGGTTTTGTTTATGTCTGTTCTTTTTCTTTGCTGTTCATATTCCACATATGAGTAAAATCCTCTTTCTCCTTATTTCTTTTAGCATAATCCCCTCCAATTCCATACATGTTGTCACAAAAGCAAGTTTTCACTTTTTTTATAACTTAGTAGTAGTATTCCATTCTCTCTCTCTCCCTCCTCCCCTCCCACACATCTTTTTTTTATCCACACATTTGTTATTAGACACTTAGATTCTACTCTGAAGTAGATGTAAAGAATTAACCTGCTCTTTATCCTGGGGGCTAGCTATAGCATATACTTCATAATCTAAGTGCTAAGCATGTTCTCATGCTTACTGTAAAACTCTGCATCTCTTCCAATTGTACATGTAATATTAAATTCAATTAACTAAAGGGTCAATATGAGATGAATTAAATTATAATTTGTATAAATATTGATTAGTTTTTATCTCGACCCCTCTTCTGTACATAGGGTCAGGCTCTACCATTTAAGAATCACTCCTTTTTTGGTTCATATAGGACTCATTTTTTGCTCATTTTTGGAGTGGCCATGTGACCCAAGCTTTGCCAATCAGGGCTGTAGTGATGAGCAGACATCCACTTTGGGCCAGTCCACATCAACTTCATGACTTTTGATGTATCGCTAGGAAAGGGATTTTTTTTTTCTTTCAGAGACCAGGGTAACAAGGAAGTCATGTTGGTCAATTATGGGGTCTGTTTTCTCTTATTGTATAGGGAAGGACTCACTTATAACTGAATAAATGAAAAACAAATGAGAAACAGATCACATCTGGTGATTGAAGTATTGATCAATCAATTCTTTACAACTAATTTACTCCTAGATATTTTAGTTATTTAGGGAAATACATTTCTTGGTGGACTGAGAGAGGTTTCCCTCCCTTGTGGTAGATTCTCAGATAATAGAAATTCACCCCTCTACTTATGTAATTTAGAAAATAAAAAGAGGAACTGGAAAGTGAAAAGTGAAGAGCTTTTTCTAAATTTCCATAAATTTTATTTGTGATTGCACAACTAAGATTAAGACATTGTACTTTTTTAAAAAGATTTATTTATTATATAAGAACTGGGGTACAGGCCACAGGTGTGGGGCTGAGAGGATCCACCAGAGACAGAATGGGGAACAGAACAGGCAGATTGAGTGAAATACACTGCCAAGGGGAGCAGTGGGGAAGACAGGAGAGGTCTGTTGTGCCATGTGGGTAACTCCCTCGCCAGGGATAGAACTCCCGCTGCAGTGGCTGCGGATTGCTTCATAGGTTGCATCTTAACCCCTTGCACCACCAGGGAGGTCCAAGACATTGTACTTTGAATTACCACTTGGTACAAAACAGTGGGCTGCATTATAATATTCATTATAATATTTTGCTGTATTGGTGGATTGAGATGGATAGGTTGTTCTGTATAGCAGAATGAAGGTGTGACAGTTTGATTCTGGTCAGAAAAGACTGGACCACTTTCAGCAATTTATGTCATCAGTTCAGCAGTTTGTACCAATTGAATTTCAGAGAGCAATACAATTTCTAGCCTAGGATTGGTAATTTTTTCCTCCTTGTACATTCTATTGGTTTTCACTTATGACACATTTTTTCTTATGAGTTAGGATACTGTTTTATTGTGAGCAACTTTCTTTTTGAGAAATCTTTGGAAATTCTTTGAGGTCTGTGCTTTTCTTTAAGAGGACCTTCATTTGCTTCTGCCAGGTGTGTGGTCTAGAACCAACTTTAATTAATCATGGCTTGGAATATTATGGTTCACCCAAATGATAAAAATTTGTTTTGCAGAGCCAGGGAACACAGATGGTGATTGCAACTCCTTAGGAATATACCCTACCCACCCTCCATTCAGAGGCATGTAAACTTTTGGCATGGGTGGGTATGGAAGTGACCCTGGAGTAGGTTGATATTTCACTTCCTTCTACCCTATGGTTTTAGCTCATTCTTTTCCCAAATTTATGAGAATTCTGACCTTTGGACTTTCTATTTTCCTAATATCTTTTGTCATTTACATCTGTGATGTAAAGTATTTTCTCTAAAACTGTAGAAATGCTTTTTTCCTCAATGACTTATTCTTTATTTCTGTATTAACAGATCCATGCCAGTTGTGCCCATTCTTTAACACTCAGCCTTTCTCAGTGTTTCTGTGTTTAAAATGCATTCTCTTATATTCAGCACATAGTTGGGTTTTATTATTATCCTATAGGACAATAGTCACTTTTTAATTTTATCATTTTGTTTTAGATCTTATTAGTGCTTTCTCTTTATCTCATATGTTCCTTGTACTGTTTAATTTTTATCCATTTTGTGCTGTTGGTTATTTCTATTGCTGCCTATCCTAATACTAGCTTACTAGTTTTATGGTCCTTTATTATTCTTTCAGTGACTATCAGGTGTTCTCTCCTTTTCAAAATCTGGTATTAATTATTAATTTTACCTTTTTCAGAACAATGCAAAGACCTTTGTCTTTACATTTTCTGATATATTCAGTGTTTTCATGTTTTAAGTCTATATATTCTATTAGCTTTGTTATTATTTCTTAATATTGTTAAAAATATATTACCTAGAATTTTATGCTATCCATTACTTTCCTTAGTATCCTAGTATCCTATATGGTTAGACTCCCACCTGGGATCATTTTTCTTCTGGATGGACTGTGAAGTATACTCGTAGGGTGATAGTAATAAATAATGCTTGGATTATATGTTTTCGGTTGCCTTCTAAAGATTGCCATTTAATATTCCTTTAGTTCCCAATTCCTCCTACCCTAAGTGGTAACAATTCTTTTAATTTAAAAAAGCAAAATAGGCTTTATTTCATTTTCATTTTATATTTTCTTGGTACTGAGTTTTAGGATGGTAACTATTTTCTTTCAACACATTTAATATACCATTCCATTTGTGTTTGGTTTCTATTTTCTATTGAATTGTTAGCTTTCCATCAATTGTTTCTCCTTTGAAGGTGAGTCATCTTTTCTCACTTACTAGTTGTCTTTTAATACTCAGTTTTATGATCATGAACCTAGGCAATTTCCTTCTTCCTTATTTTGCTTCAGGGTTCATTGTGATTCTTGAATCTGTGATGTAAATATTCCAACACTGTTATCAAATTCTTAGCCATTATCTCCATGCATTGCTTCTGTTCATTTTGTGTGTAGGGCTGGTTCGGACTCCAGTTCTAAGTGGTTAACTTTTCTCATCATATTTCCTATATCTTTTATTTTTCTGTATTTTACATTTTTTTTGTTTGTATGATTCCTTCTGGATATTTTTTCTAATTATGCATTTCATTATTTTTCTTAATGTGTATCTAATTGTAATTATATTTAATTCTTCAGTTTGGTCATTGTATTATTTATTTTTAACTGAAGTGATATTGGGGTACCCCATCAGGTATTACCACCGTAGTGCACCCACCATATTCCCATATTCCCCCACCATACAGACCATTATGCTTCCTTGAACATCTTTGATCTTTCCTTTCCCCCACACCCCCCATTCCCTCTTCAGTTCTGTAGTCTGCTTTCAAGGGTCATTGTATTTTTTAATTCTAGTTTTTGTTTAATTTTCCTTAAGGTTCAAATTCTTATTTGAAATTTTAATCTTATTTTTTTATAACTCAACATAATAGGAATAGCTCCCCCTCCCCCCAAAAAAGCCCCTGTGGATCCTTTGCTTTTGTCTGTTAGGTATCTTTCTTCCATGTTAGCTTATCTTTTATTGTGATTTACTTTTTATTATATGGAGGATATTTATTTGCACACTGGTTTGCAAAATAAATTGAAACCTCAAATGATAGATGATGTAGATGATGTTAGCTTCCTTCAGAAATTATTTAAATTGCATTTTGTTGTTCCTTTTGATTTCCCTCAAGATCCCCATAGGCATTAGTCTGAAGAATTACCCTCATCAAATTTCAGTGATAAAGATTATTTGACAGTGATATGTAATCATTGAAGACCTATTAACTTCAGACTCTAAGGCTATATGCCTTTGGGGTTTGTATTTGTCAAGGCTCAGTGAAGTAAGCCATACTGTTATAATTGATGGGGTAAGAGAGTTATAAAAGGATTTCAACCTTGCACACTTATGGGAGGAAGAAGAATTAAAAGAATTAAAAGACTGAACACAATAATTGCAAGATTATTCCATCTAATAAGCCAACCACCTCTGGATATGGAAGGACGCTGATTGAGAAGTTTGAGAGAAACTATTGTTTTTTGGGATCTGAAGGGAAGAGTTTGGTGAGGAAGCAGCTGGTAATTAATAGGAATTATACCAGAAGCAGCTGGTAATTAATAGGAATTAACAGGAATTATACCAGAAGCAGCTGGTAATTAATAGGAATTATAGTAGTGAAGAAGAAGAGATTGGAGGTGAGCTGCACCTTTTTAACATTTCTGTATTTCTCATCCCACCTAATCATGATGATCTTCACAGATTAATGGCCAGTACTATTCTTCCTCCATTCATTTTATGGCCAGCTCCAAACAGTTTAGCAAAAAGAGAAGGGTGTTCTGGGGTATATCATTTTCCCCTTAGATAAGTTGACAATAGAACATTCCAACACAAGTGAAAGGTTTTCAAGATTATCTCTCTATCCTTGGAATTCATAAATATTGTTATATGTATCATCACATCTTCCTGTTATTTTCTTGGTGATCCCCAGCCTGGACTCTTATTATGACATTTCGTCCATCTTAATAGAAATTTTTTTCTAACACATCTTTGATTATTGCAGACCTGTTAGAAGAATATTTCCCTGGGTCTCTTGCTTTTCTGCACATATTGTGAGCAGAAACAGTGAACATTCTTCATTCCATACTCTTTTTTTTTTTTACAAGTATTATTTTACAATAAACATCTTTGAACAAAGATATTGTCCCCATTCAGAACAAAGCACAAGTCCACATGTGCTTTGCAACAAGACTGCAAGCTTGGACAGTGTCTGACTCCAGCACAAAAGAACTACATGCTTATTACCCTTATAAGAGATTTTTAGTTTCTTAGCTTCACGTTCTTCTGTAATGCAGTGCACTGTATCAATAGGCATCCATCTGAGCCTGTTCTTATCACCCTGCAGGAATTGGAGGGAAAGGGAACTGATACAAATAACCTGACTCTTATACTGCATGCTCTGCCGTGAATATTCAAAGACTTTTATCTTTGACTCAAGAGTTTGTCTTCTGCTAACATCCACAAAACTGGCAGGCTGACTTCTTACCTTGAAAGTAGAGTAAACTCAGAAGTTCACAGTTTTTGACAGTACCATTTACTCCCACCCCCATTATTTTATTTTCCTCTTGAAGTCCTATTACATGTTTACTATTTTTTATATGCTCACCTACCAATTAAATTCTCTTATTTGTCAGCTAAGAAGTCAACCTTCATTTTATGAGACTTATTTGAATATCCTTCTAAATTATTAATTATCTCCCGGTGTTGTCCATTATGTTTTTCAACCTTTTCATTAAATATACTAAGTTTAAAAATACCTGAAAATATTCTTCTTTCATCTATTCTCTTTTTTCACTTTTATTTAAAAGGCTCTGATTGACATCTCTGGTACTTGAGAGTTTAGTTAGGGTTAAGAGATGGATGAAAGTCACTTTGAATATACAGAGTGTAAGGGGAAATTAGAAATTGCTGCGAATTAAGATCTGCTAATGCTACCTTCTATGTTTTCAAGGATTTGTAGATATTTGTTATTCCTAAATAACACAATCTTATTTTTTAGTGAGAATGTTAGATAAAGAAGTCAGTGAAAGTTCGCATTCCACAATTCTTGGTACCAAGTTACTAGATTCTTTTTTCACTTATTTATCCTTTAATATGGGGTGGGGGGAGTGTTCAAAATAAACTATGAACCCCAGACAAGTGGTTCTCAATCTTGCTGCCTCGCTCCCCCCATCCCTGCTCCCCCGTTTATTGGTTTATACGTGGTCAACACGGTTTGGGATTGGTATTGACCAGTGTAGATATCCTGCACTCTATATTAATAATTTGTCCTATCCTACTTCTTTTAATGTGATACAGTTTATTTTTCTAATAAAGGACAGTAAGAAAAGGAAAATGGAGGAAAGAATGAACAAATTAATCAAACTTCAAACTATTACTGAGGCTCTCAGTCTGTGTTTTTTCTCCAATCAATTCAGCAGACATATGAGCATGCTCTGAAAATCTAGAGAACTCTCTGTGCACTTAGCAAGGGTATAACTCCAGTTTATGATCCAGACAGAGCTGCAGTAGTGAGGCATAATTATCCAAGTGGTTTCATAACTCGTCTACTGTTTTGGAATCAGCTATACCTCATTCCTCTGTTTTTTGATTCAACCAAAAAAAAAAAAAGTCCCTTTGGTAGGAATCCTGCAAATGGATCTTTTTATTTTAATTTTTTACCTTTCTCTAATAATTCAGTCAGGTTTTACTAGACCAGACAAGCAGGAGATGAGTTTTCCATAACCCTTTATTCTTGCCAGGAAATCTCTGTGCTTGGTTACATTTCTGTCTTTTGGTGCTAATTCTGTAGCTTCTGTTTTTTATTTCAACTGGATGAATTCCTCTAATGTCAGGTCTGTGACCTCAGTGAGCTCATGGAGTTCTATTAAATATGACCAGGACACAGGTTTGTAACTTGCTTGGTGCATTGCTTCCAAAATATCCATGTCCAAGCCTCTATGTTCCACCAGGTAAGCCACTGTGAGGAAAACTGTCATCCATATTTTCAGTTTGTTTATTAATCCATTTTACCCAATATTAGAGGTTAAAATGACAGGCTTTGAAGCCAGAGTGCGTGGGTTTGAACCCTGACTCTACTATTTATTAGTTGAGTGATGCTGGGGAAAATACTTAGTATTTTTCATAGCACTTAGTAATTAAAAACTTTAAGTCTTCCTATCTCCAATAAATACAAATCTAAATGACCTTAATCTGGTTCTCAAAGTCCTGCAAAATATGATCACATCAGATAATTCTTCACCAAAGTTGATTTCCTCACCATATTATACTTTTTAGAACATGCTATTTTGTTTCCTGAATTTAATCTCAACTTCTCACCTAAAGCATATATTTGTTGAGAGCCCATGTGTCTACATAATGCTTAGAAAAATGGGGAATGACCATTGCTAGATAGGCACTAGGGGCATTTGGAAAACACTTGCTGATTCCTTGCCTCTCTATTTCCTTTTTATTAATTTTGAATTTTCTTCATTTAGTTTCTTTGTAATTTCTATTAAAGAAGTTCCTCACTTAGTCATTAACAAATATTCATTTCCTTGTGTATCAGGAGTGTTAGGTAAGTGAAGAAGAGTGATATGGGCTCTGGAGTAAAGAGTTGTGTGATATAGGGTAAAGTACTGTGTGCATTAGATTTCACACAATTATGAAATCTGGTGAAGAAAGGCTATCTCTGCATTTGGTGGTGGGCCTGATGTTGCTTTAGGTCATTACTAGTAGGAAAGGAATGTGAACCAAAAGTAGGGAAGAGTAAAGGCGGAACCAGAGGAAATAGTTCAAATCAGAGGTTTATCCAAACAAATGTCCAAACCAGAATCCATGAAGGCGAAACAGAAAACTCAAGAAATGTGGAGCCCATATCTATCAGAGCAGTCAGCCTTGATAGCAAAGCAATAGGTACCATTTGTGGCAGATCTGCACAGTTCTTGGCTCTGAAATTCAGAGACCTGACAAGGGAGCTGTAGGAGTTGCTGCCTCGCTCACATCAGCAAGGTGAGCAACTGATATTCGTTCACTGAAACAGTATTCATTGCCTGCACCTTCCAGATCTCATGCAAATTTCTCTTACAGCCAATCCTTACTTGTAATCATCCAAAACATGAAGTCCAGGGACTGAAGTTTCTATTTAGCTACATTGACACAGTACAAAGCACCACCCCATGGAATCATGAGAAATAAAACAGTCAAACAAGCAAACAAAACATCCTAATCTCCCCAAGCTACAGAGAGAAAATTGAAACGCAAGCAGGTTATATCTTGATCAGAATCCTAATTAGCTGGAGTCAGAGTGGAAACATGAATTAGTACTCTGATTCCCAATACAGTCTCCTCTCCTGGTCTTTTTTTTTTTTTTAATTATTTTATTTTATTTATTTTTTTATAATAAATTTTATTTTTATATTCCCCATACAATTGCAACCCCCCCATTCTGACCCCAATCCCTCCCCTCCCGCCCCCCACCCCCAAAAAAGTATCTCTGGTTCATAGTTTTTTGTTGATTTTGATTTTCACTTTCTTATAGTTATTCATTTTCCTGGTCCCTTATTTAAGTTTTCTAGATTCCTGCTATGAGTGAGACCATCCGGTATTTTTCTTTTTCTTTTTGGCTTATTTCACTGAGCATGATCCCTTCCAGTGCCATCCATGTTGCTGCAAATTGCATGCGTTTATCTTTTTTGATTGCTGAGTAATATTCCATGGTATATATGTACCACATCTTCTTGATCCAGTCATCTATTTTTGGGCATTTGGGCTGTTTCCAAAGCTTAGCTATTGTAAACAGTGCTGCTATAAACATAGGGGTGCAGGTGCTCTTTGGAATTGATGTTTCTGTGTCCTTTGGGTAAATACCTAGGAGTGGAATTGCTGGATCATATGGAAGCTCTATGTTTAGTAGGTCAAGAAATCTCCACACAGCTCTCCATATTGGTTGGACCAGTTTGCACTCCCACCAACAGTGCAGAAGAGTTCCTTTTTCTCCACACCCTCGCCAACATTTGTTGTTGCTAGTTTTTTTTATATGTGCCATTCTCACTGGTGTAAGATGGTATCTCATGGTAGTATTGATTTGCATTTCCCTGATTACAAGTGATGTTGAACATTTTTTCATATGCCTGTTGGCCATTTGCATTTCCTCTTCAGAGAAGTTTCTTTTTAGCTCTTCTGCCCATTTTTTGACTGGGTTATTTTCTTTGTTGTTGTTGAGTCTCATCAGCTCTTTGCAGATTTTTGTGATTAGTCCTTTATCATTAGTATTGGGTGCAAAAATGTTCTCCCAGTCAGTGGGGTTTCTCTTTGTTTTTGTTATTGTCTCTTTTGATTAATGAAACCAAGAGCTGGTACTTCGAAAAAATCAATAAAATAGACAAACCCCTAGCCAGGCTCACAAAGGAAAAAAGGAAGAAAGCACAAATAAACAGGATCAGAAATGAAAGAGGAGAAATCACAACGGACACAGCAGAAATAAAAAGAATAATCAGTAACTACTATGAAGAGTTGTATGGAAACAAGTTCAACAATCTAGAGGAGATGGACAAATTCCTACAACTCTACAATCACCCAAAGCTAGATAAAGAAGAAATAGAACACCTAAACAGACCAATTACAAGCAGCGAAATTGAAATGGTAATCAAAAACCTCTCCAAAAACAAAAGCCCAGGACCTGATGGATTTACAAAGGAATTCTTCCTCTCCTGGTCTTTGTGGAGATAATGATCTACACTTGATCCTAGCCAAAAGGCTGAGAAGCAATTATGTAATGATCTAGAATGCATTATATGATCAGTTTGATGCAAATTCCTACACTCCCTGGGACTTCTCCTAGTAGGACACAGTTTTATAGGGCAAGATGCATTTAAATCCTTTCCTCTAACTATTACCCTGCATTTCCCTCTTTGGCAAACATCTGAGTATTCTGAGAGGCTCAGTTTTATTAACTGCTCAGTGAGGATTCTAGTCAAAACTAAGTTTTCAGTCTAGGATTTCCCAATCTGGGCTCTCTTCCTTTGTGGAACTGAATAATGTCTTATAGACTATGTGGCAGAAGCAGGGGATGTTCTACACATCATAAGATGCTTAAAAGAACCATTGGCCTTTATTCACTAAATTACTGTAGCACCCCCTTAGTCATGATAATAAAAAGTGTCTGCAGACATTCCAAATATTCTTCGGAGATTTGTTCCATATTAAGACACTGTTGTATAGCATCCATTATATTTATTTTTTTTTTGAAATAAAAGTGGAATCTTTATTCTTTTTTATTGTAACTTTTTATTGAGGTAACATTCGTGTCCAGTACTATTATGATTTAGTGGTATAGGTTCACACCTCTTCAAATGTTACCAAATCATGTCCACCATGCAAAACACCCATACTCCTCCATAATAGATTATTGGGGCCCTTCCCTGCTTTGCTCCCCATGGTCAACCACCCACTCTAGTAGCTTTAGTTTTGGAGTCATGTTTCTAGGTTTCTTTGGTTAAGTTTTGGCTGTTTATTTGCTTTGTTTCATCGTATTCCAACTATGAGTAAAATCATCTGATCTGTGTTTTCCTCCTTCTGATTTATTTCACTTAGAATAACCCTTCCAATTACTTGAATATTGTTGCAAGTGACACAATTTCATCTTTATTTTTAATAGCTGAGTAATAGTCCATTGGGTATATATACCACAACTTCTTCATTCACTCATCTTTCGTTGGACATGTAAGTTGTTTCTATAGCTTGGCTATTGTAAATTCTTCTGCAGTGTCTATAGGAGTGCATGCATTTCTTGAAGTAGTGTTTTTTGAATTCTTCATGTAGATACCTAGGAATGGAAATGCTGGATCATCTGGCAGATGTATTTTTAACATTTTTA
Source organism: Talpa europaea (assembly GCF_964194135.1). Taxonomy (NCBI): domain Eukaryota; kingdom Metazoa; phylum Chordata; class Mammalia; order Eulipotyphla; family Talpidae; genus Talpa; species Talpa europaea. The sequence goes on along the minus strand of NC_140078.1, from coordinate 25,199,537 downwards.
AGAAACTCCATACTGTTTTCTATAGAGACTGGACCACATTCCAACCAACAATGGATAAGAGTTCCTTTTTTCATCACACACTCACCACTGTTAAATCCTAGATTTTTTGCTATGGGCCATTCTAAAGGTACGAGCTTTCTTAGTTTTTCTGGGGCTCTTGGCTGAGGTGACATCCCTGCCACCCATTCTCCATGCCCTAGACCAAGACCCCAGGGCTTTCTGTCCACCCACCATCTAGTCAGTAGAAAATGAATCTCTTCAGTGTCACCTCTGTTAATGTTTACCCTGCTCTCTGATGGCCTAGGGGTGCTCAAGGCCCACTCCAAGCTGTGATACTCTCTTATCATATTGTCCCTCAGGCTAAGTGTAGATGGTGTTTACATTAGGGAAACCAGGAGTACTCTACATCACCATCTTGGTAACTGCTTGTCCATTTCTAGGAAGAGGTCAGGTCACCTGCTGCATAGGAGAAGGGCAGTCTCACCCAAAAGCTGCTGTCAGCACTGTTTTTGCAATGGCAGACTACCTTGCTGAGAACTGCACCTCATAGGACTCAGACCCTCTTGTTACTGCCTTTGCAAACCGGATACTGCTGCTGCTGGCATTTGCCTGCCACCTCTGCTTTTCTGCCACTTTTGTCCCTTTGCTCTGTTTCATCATCATGTGGTATTTATTGTTGTACTGATTTACTCTACTTCAGTTCCCTTCATGTGGTTTCAAATGGCGGCAAAATTTCATTTTTCAATAGCTGAATAGTATTTCATTGTGTATATATACCACATCTTTTAAAGTTTTTTAATATTCATTTTCATTGAGGTAGCATTGGTTTATAACATTATATGTGATTGAGAGATATAGGATCTCCCCCTTCAGGTGTTCTTCCCATGACACACCCCCAGCAAGGCACCCATAGTCCTCCACTGAAGTTCACTGTGGTCCCACCCCACTTTGATGTCTCCCTTCCCCTTTCTCCGCTAGTAACCCTAGTTCTGTAATTCCAACCTACTTAATTTCTTGCAAGTTTATAACACAGACATACACACACTCACTCACACATTTTACAAATTCAAGAGTGTACTTTTGCCAGTACCTCTTTTCACCTACTGTCCCACATAATGCAGTTGCACTTCTAGAAATGATTTCAGTCTGGCAAGATGAAGGCACATAGAACTGTAGCTTCCTAGTTCCCAAATAGTCCTACTAAGTAAAATTTTCAATTGGTAAATTAAGATTGTCAAAGCTTTGAAAAGAAACTTGAGATTTACAGCTGTCCATTTTGGTACATGTGAAATAATTTTTTACTGCTACTGTCATCAGAATTATGAAAGGTTTTAGAGTGTGTCTGGGATGGAAACTATTCTTACCCTGGGGAGGAAGTACAGTGTGTACTTTATGTAAAGTCTATTGCTTCAATTCTTATGCTCCACTTTATGCCAGAAAATGAGGTCGTTTGCCATGAGAGTCTTGGGGACTGGCTAAATGTGGCAAGTGAACTGGGTTCAATAAAAAAGAACGTGACAGTCTCTGATCTTAGCTTCAAAGAGGAGCTAAAAGCCAGTGTACTAGAAGCAGTAACTAACAATGGTTAAAATTCAAGGACATTTGCACTCAATTCTAAGATTTTTCTAATTCTCTTCCTTTATATTTTAATTCTCTCATGGTTGGTAACATGTATCACATGTCCACCAACAACTTGTTGAATCTCTGTAGTGCCCTGTGGTCAGTATTTAGTGCTGAATAATGATGTAATATGTCATGATTTCAATTTTATGATCTCACAGAAAGAGCACTTGTTTAGTGGGAGAACTAGAAAACCAGCCTATTGACTGTTTTGTTTTTTTGTTTTTCTGCAACATGTTTAATGGAGCATAAAAATGAAGAAATCACAGAATTTTTAAAGTGTTCATCCATCCAATTTATATATGAAAAGAGTGATTCTTGAATAATCTTTAAATAAAAACAAAGAACTTCAGAAATACCTCTGACCGTGTGGAGTATCCCCACAATGTCAACACATTGGCATATTATCCTTTGCATACACTTCATAATTCACGTGGTCCTTGTTTAATAACTTTTCGCTGTTGGATTCCTAACTCCAGAGATTTAAAAGGGGGAACATTTCTAATTATAAATAGCCCAATGAGTTATATATTTCTCTAGTTGGTATGGAAGAAATTATTGAGATTTACTTAAATCAATGAGAAGGTTAGTATTGAGTGTTTTATAAAGGAGTTTACAAAGGACACAGGAAAGTTGGTTCTCTTTCTGGAAAATTTTTAGTGATGGTCTTGCTTGTGATTTTTACTCTTTCACTAAATTATACTTTTTCTGGGTGTGTGGGTGACTCACTGAGCCTAAGGTTTTCCTTGACCATTTGGTCCTTTAGCGCTTTGGTGGAGAGGATTCTTCCCTGTGATGGCAACAAAGTGTTTGGATCAATGAAAGCACCCTTTCTGGTATACTGTGGCCACCACTCTTCTGTTATGTTAGGGATCAATGGAATCTGACACACTCTTTCTCAATCTCCGGAGAGTCATATTGCCAAACAGTTGAAATGTGTAAGGAACGGCTGTGTAGAGGAAATAATGGAGTGGCTGTTTCGTCAAATAGCAAGTCTTAGGTGACAATTCCTGTTGGGCTCCTAAAAGCTGTTTCTCTCTGGTCTTGTTATTGAATGTGAATGTGGGTCACGGAAGCAATGCCATCTTCCATTCACACAGCTTGAAGTCAAAGTCCAGTTCCTTGTTTGTCTTCCATATAAACAGGACAAATTGCTTTCTCTACATGGCATAATTTCATTGAAACACTATATTCTGTTAGGTAAAGCCCTCCTATTTTTCCTTCCTATTCATTCAGCAAGCACTTCACTTCACTTCAAGCACCATCTGGTAACAGGTAGTATAAAGGGAAATGAACTAACTCATAAAAGTGGCTTACATTTATAGAGATCTTATTTAAGCCAGGCACTTTCTAAGCTCCTTACATGTAGCAACTCATTTAATATACCTGTGAGGTAGGTATATTGCTATGCCAATTTTATAGGTGAGAAAAGTCAGGCACAGAGGGGTTAGCCAATAGTGAAGTTGAGAGTTCAACCATGGTAATCTAACATAGGTTCTGTGCTCTTTATCATAGAATGGCTCTAGTTCTAGGAGCAAAGAATCTGTGTTCTTGGAGCAGCAGGAAAATCATTAAAATCACTTAAGCACTACTTGATCTGGCTGCTGATTACAGGACTGTGTTCAGTTTAAGATTATATGAGCTATATACTTATGATTGGAATACTTCTAGATACACTTCAGTGTATGTTATGGACTGGATGTTTGTGTCCCCTCCAAATTCAGATGTTGAAATCTTTACCCCTACCTAATATGATTTTAGTAGGTGGGGTTTGGAAGAGGCAGTTAGAACACAAGGATGGAGCCCTCATGAATGGGATTAGTACCATATAAATGGGACCCCAGAGATCTCTCTCTTCCTCTCTCTATGAAAAGACACAAAGAGAAGTTAGCAGTCTGCAATCTGGAAGCAGGCCATAACCATCTGTGTTAGCATTCTGACTGGACTTCCAGTCTCCAGAACTGTGACAAATGAATTTCTGTTGTTTGTGTGTCACCTTCCCCATGGTACTATTAGAGTACCATAGGAGCACATTTTAAATTTAAGAAAATAATTTCATGAGTGTAGTGAGGTTGTGACAACATAGAATAATCTGTGTGCACAAATGCTGGGGGCAAAACTTTAAGAGGATGGGTCTTTATTTTTTCCATAGAAGGACTGGGGTGTAGGCCAGAGATGTGCGAGGTGAAAGGATTCACCAGAGACAGAGTGGGGAGCAGAACAGGTGGTTTTACTGGAAAACACAACTAAGGGGAAGAGCAGGTGAGACAGGAGAGGTCTGCTGCATCATATGTAGATTAACTTCCTGGCTGGGGATCAAACTCGGATTGTAGTGGTGATAGCACTGAGACTTAACCCTTAGACCACCAGGAAGTCCCAAGAGGAAAGTTGTAAAAGTTGTGATTAAGGAATCTGTGTGTGTGCATATTCCTAGTCAATGTCATCACTATTGAGACCAGGCATGTTTGAGATATTGGATGACTATTAAATCCATGGTATCATTCTTGCTAGGAGGAAGCATGGTGAAGTTACCTTAACTATGTTGAGACACTAAATCAAGGTATATAATTCAGGTTTAAAAATTCACTTGAATTCCCTCTTCAGTTTATACTAGGGCATTCTTGAAGAGCTCTTGTCTGTAGGCCAGATCTTACAGTGGGAACTATAGTCACTAAATTAGGGAACTTAAATGCAATGAGAGTAATTGGATCCCAGGCCCAAGTGACAGCACTCATGTAGCAAAGGCAAGGTGGTTGTGGTTACCCTAGTGAACACAGTCAAAGCAGCGATCAGAATATGCTGATTGGTATAGACCTGGGGTCCTGGCTAGTTAATCAAGGTGCAAAAATCAAGGTACAAAAGTGAAATAGTTAGGAAGGAAGCCTACTAAATTCTCACTTGATCTGTATAAGCAGAAACATTTCAAGTCAAGCAAATAAAAATATAACTTGAGTCATAAAATCAGGAAGACTGCTCAATCAATTCCCAAGGTTTGAGGTAGTTTATAGAACCAGACATAACGAAGGGGAAGCCTGGTCTTCCTGAGGAAGGATTTCAGGACACTGCCAAAATTTATAGTTAACCTTTCTCTCAGACTTCCCCAATGGGCCATATGATCTTTTATCAAGGGAACTATGCATTGGGGAAAGAGAAATAAGCATAATTTACAAGTACTGCTGGACACAGGTTTTGAACTGACACTAATTCCAGGACACCTAATACATCATTATGGTCATTTAGTGAGAATAGGGGCTTATAGAAGTCAGGTGACCAAGTTCAGCTTAGGTGTGTCTCATAGTGGATTCGGAACACATACTTTGTTCATTTCCCTAGTTCTGAAGTACATAGTTGTTAAAGGCATACTTAGCATCTGATAGAATCCTCACAATAGTTCCCTGAACTATGGCATGGGGGCTATTATCATGGCAAATGCAAAGTAAAAGCCACTAGAACTACCTCTATTTAGGAAAATTATAAATAATGACATTTTCCAAGAAGAATTTTTGCCACCATCAAGGGCTTGAAAGATGCAGGGGCAGATATTTCCATCTTGTCCCTAATCAGTCTGCTTTTGGACTATGCAGAAGCCAAGTGGATCTTGGAGAATTCCAATGAATCATCAAAGCGTATCCAGGTGATGGCGACAACTGCAGCTTTTGTACTATCTATAATTTTATTGAACAATATGTTTTATTTTACAGATTTACACATCTTCTGTTACCTAGTATGTACATATTGATCCAGCAAATATCTTTTTCTCCATCCCCATCAATAAAAAAGCAGAAGTGTTATCACCCAAAGAAGTGATAGTGAAGGCAAAGATAAACAGCTGGACTACATCAAATTAAAGAGCTTCTGCACAGCAAAAGAGACAATAACAAAAACAAAGAGAAACCCTACCGACTAGAACATTTTTGCACACAACACTAATGATGAAGGACTGATCACAAAAATCTGCAAAGAGCTGATGAGACTCAACAACAAAGAAAATAATCCTGTCAAAAAATGGGCAGAAGAGCTAAAAAGAAATTTCTCTGAAGAGGAAATGCAAATGGCCAACAGGCATATGAAAAAATGTTCAACATCACTTGTAATCAGGGAAATGCAAATCAAAACTACCATGAGATACCATCTTACACCAGTGAGAATGGCACATATAAAAAAAACTAGCAACAACAAATGTTGGCGAGGGTGTGGAGAAAAAGGAACTCTTCTGCACTGTTGGTGGGAGTGCAAACTGGTCCAACCACTATGGAGAGCTGTGTGGAGATTTCTGGACCTACTAAACACAGAGCTTCCATATGATCCAGCAATTCCACTCCTAGGTATTTACCCAAAGGACACAGAAACATCAATTCCAAAGAGCACCTGCACCCCTATGTTTATAACAGCACTGTTTACAATAGCTAAGCTTTGGAAACAACCCAAACGCTCAAAAATAGATGACTGGATCAAGAAGAAGTGGCACATATACACCATGGAATATTATTCAGCGTTCAAAAAAGATAAACACATGCAATTTGCAGCAACATGGATGGCACTGGAAGGGATCATGCTCAGCGAAATAAGCCAGAAAGAAAAAGAAAAATACCGGATGGTCTCACTCATAGCAGGAATCTAGAAAACTTAAATAAGGGACCAGGAAAATGAATAACTATAAGAAAGTGAAAATCAAAATCAACAAAAAAATATGAACCAGATACACTCTATTGGGGGTAGGGGCGGGGAGGGGAGGGATTGGGGTCAAAATAAGGGGGTTGCAATTATATGGGGAATATAAAAATAAAATTTATTTAAAAAAAAACAAGTGTTTTTTTTTTTTTTTTTCAGTTGCCAAGGATAGGAACTGGGGCATAGACCTCTCAGGACTATGTCATAATTCAAATTAGTTCAAAAGAATCTTGATAGTCTTTTCCTTCCACAAAGTATCACACTGATCCATTATATTGATGACGTGATCATAATACCTAGTGGGCAAAAAGTAACAACAATTCTAGACTTATTGATAAGACATTTGCAAGTCAGAAGATGGGAAATAAATCTGACAGTTGGGAGACCTTCTACTTCAGGCATACTTCTAGGGATCCAGTGGTATAGTATAAGTTGGAGCATCTTACCTTCCCTACAACAAGAAAACAGCACAGTGCCTAATGGATTGCTTTGGTTTCAGAGGGAAACCTATCCTTCACTTGGATGTACTACCATAGTTCATTTTCTGAGTGACTCAAAAAGCTGCTAGTTTTGAGTGGTACCCAGAACAGGAGAAGACTCTGTAAAAGGTCTAGGCTACTGAATACCACATCTGTCACTTGACTTACGTAACCCAGCATTTCCAATGGCAGGTTGAAGGTCTGTGTCAGATAGGGATACTATCAGGTGCCTTTGGCAGGCTGCTATAGGTTAATCACAGCACAGATCCTTTGGATGTTGGAGACAGTAACTCTCATTCTGTGCAGATAACTGTTTTTCTTTTCAGAAATAGTTGTTGGCTGATAGAAGTGACTAAATACTTGACCATGGATCACCAAGTTACATGTCATCTGGTCCACTCATCATGAGCTGGGTGTTACTCCTCCCACCAAGTCATAAGTTACAATTTCATAGCAGTACTCCATCATAACATAGAGATAATATATGTGAAAAGATACCCAAAAATCCCTTATGGTATAAATAAGTCACAAAATGATGTGGTACAAATTCCCATGGTCTTGTTCTACCTTGTCTCCTAGACTGTATTTAATGGGCTCATGGGGAGTTTCCTAAGATCATTCAACATAGGAAGAAAAGACACAGACCTGGTTTACAGAGGATCTGCTCTATCAGTCACCATCAGAAAGTGAATATTTGTAACATCATAGTCTTTCCTTGAACATCCCTGAAGCCCTCCCTGAAGAGAAGTCCTCCCAGTTAATAGAATTATAGCAAGTGTACCTTGTTCACTTTTCTTGGTAGTCAGATGTCTGGGTATATACCAATATAATAGTCATATTTGTGATTATATGTCCACACATGGAATGTGGCCAGTGGTTTGGCTGTGTGGTCAGGGATATGGTAGGAACATAATTGGAAAATTGGGGAAAAGGAAATCTGAGGAAGAGGTAAATGATAAGTCTCTCAGAATGGGAAACAAAACATGAAGGTATTGGTGTCCTTTGTGAATGCTCATGAAGTAGTAACATCAGTAGGGGAAGATTTTAATAATCAAATGGATAGAATGACCCACTATATGGATACCAGCCAACCTCTTCTCCATGTACCCATCATTGACTGATGAGTTTGTAAACACAAAAGTTCACTGTGGCTGAGATGGGTGTGATCCATACCAACCTGGACATCCTCTCTCCAAAGTCAGCCTCACTACAGTCACAGCTGTATGTGTAGTCTGCAAGTAGCAAAGGCCAATACTGAGTTCCAGATATAACGGTGCGCCAGTATTACCCAGGTGCTCAAACAGTTCCCTGGTAGCAGGTTGGATACATTGGGGCAGTGTTTTGTGATGGAATAAGAACTCTGAATGTGAATTTGCCTTCCCTGCATGCAGTGCTTCTGCCAAGACTACCATTCATCTGTGGACTTACAGAACGCCTTATCCACTGTCATGGTATTACACTCAACATTGCTTCATACAATGGTGACTCCAAGTTAAGAGTCAAAGTTAAGACTCTCCCTAAGCCAATTAGTGTTCCCCATTCTTTGGCACTAACAGGCAAAGAATATAATTCCTGTGTTGACTAAAGTGATTGATTCTGACTACTAAAAGGGCTATTGCACTTACCTCCGCTATGGAGCTAAGGAAGAGCTGGTCTGGAATTCAGGAGATAACTTAAGATGTCATTAGTATTAACATGACATGATTAAAATCAATGAAAAAGTAAAATTCTCAATCCATGCTGGACTAATGGTCCAGCCCTATCAGAAATGAAACTCTGTCACCCCCATCAGATAAAGATATTTGTAGGAGGTAAAAGGAATACAAAATAGATAGTAGAGGAGGTACTTATAAAGAACAACTTTGACCAAGTGACCAGTTGCAGAAATCAGGTCTGTAATTGTCATGAGTTTTTCCTCCTCATTTTGTTATGAATATGTTTGTGTATGTATAAATATATAGTATATTACATATGAATATGTATGTTTTCTTCTCTTATTGGTTATGTAACAAGGTATATTGACTATGTCATTAAATATTACTAGTTTTATGTAACAATACTTAAGGGAGAGCAAAGAGAAGAGGAAATATGATTCAAGATCTCTTTTGGGGAAGGGGTTAATGTGCTTTTGGTTGTACGCAAGATAGTTGTGTAGTGTTAGGTGGGGGTATTACTCTATTATTGCCTATTTTTGGACATTAAGTATCACTTAAGAAGGTGCATATGGGTGCCAAGCTGGCAAGGGGTAGACTGAAATTTAAATCATTGGTGCTGTTGTTCTCAGGTCTTCAGACTTATACTAGAACTGGAACTATACTATTGTCTATCCTGGATCTCCAGCTTTTTGATTGCAGATATTGGGCCTTTTCAGCTTTCATATTTGTGAAACTAATTCCTTAAAATTAATCTCCCAATAATTACATGAGCCAATTCCTTATAACACATCTTTTCCTTAAGGTATAACCGTCACCTCTGAGAGTGGCAGAGTTGGGAGGGGTGTGGGAGGAGAGGAATCATTCAAAGTCCATGTGAAGAAATGAGAAGCCTATGGAGGCTACACAAGGGGTGATATGCAGGCCCCTTCCGAAGTCATCAAGTATAAAGGTGGGGCAAGTATGTAGGGAGTGTATATGCATGCATGAGGGGAGCAGTTACTGGGGATGTAAGCTAGGATGGAATGATCAGGGGCTATTGCCTAGGGGGCTCCATTGTTCCTGCTAGTCAAAGCATTTATCTCTATTCTAATATCTGCCTGCTGTTTTCAGCAGATACTGATTTCCCAGTATGTTCCTAATATCAGGACTTTTGTCCTTGCTGAGGGGCCTCCTGCCTGACTGCAAACCTAGCTAACCAGCAAGAACTCTGGGTACCAAGACAATAGTCCTGAGGACTATTGTGGGATCCTGGTGATCACACATAAAACTCTATGTATGTATATGTAGTGACATAGTTATATATTTATGCATCTATATACCTGTCTGTCTCTCCCCCCTTCCCTCCTGCCCTCTCTTCCTATTTTTTATTTCTCTGGAACAGAGGCGTGGACTGACTAATACACTATTATTAACCTTATTAATAGAGATGAGTCTCAGAAAATTTAAATACCTTAAGTCACACTAATGCTATTAAGTGGTCATATTGGGATGCATCCAGGTTTGTCTCTAATGTCCATATTCATAGCCCCTCTTACACTTGTGTTCTGCTTATAGACCAATGAAGATGAATATAGACCTTAGAGGAAGCCCCCATACTTTCTGCTGATGCCTCACTGCCCTTCTGTTTCTAAATCTCATCTTGTGTTTTTCTTATTATTGCTGTGTTAATAATTATTACAAAATTTGGTAGCATAATATCAGTTTTTAAATTTTGTTCTTGATTCTGTCATTCAGAAATTCAGATAAGGCTTGACTAGCTACTCTTTCACAGGACCTGGTTGTAGTTATTGCTGCCTAGTGCTGCAGTCACCCGAAAACTCAACTGGATTTGGTGTCCAAGATGGCTCAATCACTGACTGACAGTTGACACTAGCTATTGACTTAGAGTTGGACTAAACTGTTGACCAGAGCAGCTTTGTGTCTTTTCCAACATGGTAGTTATCAGAGTAGTCCAACTCTTCCCCAAGACCAGCTCTCATTATAATGTGCAGACCATAAAACCAGGCAGAAACCAGAATTTCCTGTGGCTGACTTTCTAGCCATGAAACATCACTTTCATAATAGTCACTTGGTTTCAAATGTATCACCAAGATAGAACAGCTTCAAGGGAAGAAACAAAGATCCTTTCTTTTGACAGAAATATCAATGGTTTTGTCAGCATGTTTTAAAAACATCATGCATAGTGATCTTAGAATCTAGTTATCTCTGTTTATGGTCTAAGGTGAGAATGTGGGCTCTGAAATGAGATCCTAATTTGAATCTTCTTCCATCACTTATCTGCATAAAATTGGTCAAATTTTTTACTAGATTTGGCTAGTGGCCTCTGAAAAAGGACAATGTTGATATTAACTTTGCAGCTAAAGAAATTACTTATGCCTGGTGTTCAATGAATGTTAGAATGGTTTCATATAACCTTCATTTCACTCACAGATTTCTACTATTTAGGTATAATATAAAACATATAAGGATCTGATTTATAGTTTGAATTTTCTTTAAGTGATAGTGGATATACTATAAATTCAATCTATATATTAGACCAAAAAGAGTTTTAACCATGCCCCAATGAATAAGCCATGCCATGTCATAGTAATGTTATCTGTTCTCACTCTCTCAGACTCTCTTTCTCTTTCAAACTTTTTTACCCAAAGAACACAGAAACATCAATTCCAAAGAACACCTGCACCCCTATGTTTATAGCAGCACTATTTACAATAGCTAAGCTTTGGAAACAGCCCAAATGCCCAAAAATAGATGACTGGATCAAGAAGATGTGGTACATATATACCATAGAATATTACTCAGCATTCAAAAAAGATAAACACATGCAATTTGCAGCAACATGGATGGCACTGGAAGGGATCATGCTCAGTGAAATAAGCCAAAAAGAAAAAGAAAAATACCGGATGGTCTCACTCATAGCAGGAATCTAGAAAACTTAAATAAGGGACCAGGAAAATGAATAACTATAAGAAAGTGAAAATCAAAATCAACAAAAACTATGAACCAGAGACACTTTTTGGGGGGTGGGGGGCGGGAGGGGAGGGATTGGGGTCAGAATGGGGGGATTGCAATTGTGTGGGGAATATAAAAATAAAATTTATTAATTAAAAAAAAAACTTTTTTGTCTCTGTCTTGTTTTTACTTCTTAATTTCAGACAGATGCTTATAAGATTTTAGACAAGTTCAGTCTCAGAACTTGTCAGATCAAATCAGAATCCCTGGATGTTCTACTCTGATATAACTTAGATTTTCCTCTCTGACTTTGAGCTATCTGATCAAAAGTTTCATTGTATTGGGATCAAGAGGAACCTCTTATTTGGAATTCACAAAAAAGAGTTTAACCAAATGAACAAATCTAATTTAGAGAGCAACAGCATGTAGAAGACAAAATCCAGGGTCTTACATGGAGTTACACAAAATCCCCCATGTGGAAGTCATTTAAACTTAAATTTTTCACATGGTGGGGATGAAAACATTCTTCTGCCACAGAGTTTCATAAAGTATGTCAGGCTTCTTCTTGCCCTAGTCTTTTACACATCTGTCAATTGGAGAAGTTAACCTTTCTGCTGTTTTGATGAGAAAAAGATAAAAATTGAAGTCCTGGGGATTTTATAGGCGTACTGGCAGCTTGTGTATTTGGCTATCTCTTCCACTCCTTTGGTGTGAAGACATCCCTGATTTAAAACAGATGTGGTCCCGTTGGCATGGCCTGTTGAACAACACATTGCTAGTAGAGTTTTGGGGCTTACAAGGTACCCTCATGGAGTTGGGCCATTACCCAAGTGTAGTTTTTCTGCTCAGCAACAACGATGGACAGACACCTGATGAATTTTCAAGAGACTCTCACAGCCAGGTGTCTAACTGAATAGACAACAGATAATCACACTTGATCTCTCCGAGATTGTATGTCCTCTAGTTTACCCTCCCAGTTCACTACCCTTTTTAGGATAAGTCACATTTACTCTAGTATTGACTCTTTTCCTCCCCTTCTTTTGAACATTTAAGGAATAGTTATCTTTGCATAATCTAAATTTTAAGCTTTTAGTAGGCTGTTCATTTAGTTTAATGACTTATAATTGTTTACTTTACAAACTTTCTCTGAATATGCCTTGGAGCATTTTCTAAGCAAATGAAATTCTGCCTTGAGAACTGGAAAGCAGTTTTCTTATTTCCATGTGGGGAGGGAAACAGGGGAGTTGTCAAAGGAGCAGCATATTTGAGCAACCAAGTTTTTAAAATAACTTAGGACTTGTTCACTTTCCATTAAGAATATCTAATTATAAGTAATTACCCTAAACTAATTTAATTCCATCCTCTTGAGCTTTATTAAAGAAACAAACTTAACCACATGCATTTTGTTAAATAGACCCTTGCACTGTGAATTAAAAAAAAAATTAGCAAGATTGATAGGACTTGCATGGGAAAGATGGAGATTAGCAATAATTGAGCATTTTCTGCTGTATCCTCTCCCATTCCATTAGTGGTGAAATATAAGTAGGTGTTTTAAAAAATGAGTTAACAGTAAAGAATTTAAGGGTATTAGTTCAGTTTTAATAGATGGTCCCTGCCCTATTTAAGAATTAATGCCAGAAATAGGCAAACAATTTGTAATAGTATTAGGCTAAATTTAAAATACGTTAGAAATTAAATTATTAAGGTCAAATGCTGACAACCAACTGAAATAATAAGAATTGATATTAATTTTCTTCTTCAGTATCCCAGAAGTGTTTGAAGAGGTAAAGTGTTTTCCTCTGAAGATGAAAAATGAGCTACATAATCTTAGAGTCGGTATTCTGAGAGCCACATTTAGCACTTTTTTAAAAAAGTAAAGAGCTTCATTGTTTTTCTGCATATGAAAGTAATATACTTGCAATAAGAAAATCTACATGAAATAAAATGTACAAAGAAAATACAGAAATCACAATAACTTATACAGATAACGTAACTGTTAAATGTTGATATAATTCTTACCAGTTATATTTTCTGTACTTGAAGATTCTCTTCATTCAGTTGTTACTAAATCATAGTATGCATAATGAAAGTGAACAAATAAGTATTCTAGAGACAGAGCATTTTTGTAACATTAGTTCTCCCATCACTACTACTGCTTTCTACCAAGAGTAAATTTCCCAACTCTTAACACGGTACCTTTTCCTGTTTCTGGATTTTATGTATATGGAATCACACATCATATACTCTTATTTTGTACAACAGCTCTATAAGATATATTCCAGTTATAATAGTTATTGTAGCTTGTTTATTGTCATTGATATATATTGTATAGGTGGGGCCTCCCCAGTGGCGCAGTGGGTTGAGCACAGCTCTTTGAAGCTGTCTGCAGCCTCTGTAGCATGGGTTCGATTCCTGACTGGCCAGGAAGATTCCCACATGGTGCGGCAGACCTGTCTTGTCTCACCCACTGCTCCCCTCAGCAGTGTGTTTTGGTCCTTCTGCCTGTTCTGCTCCCTGCTCTGTCTCTGGTGAATCCTGTCACCCTCCAGTGCCTCTGGCCTGTACCCCAGCTATTGTATAAATTTAAAAAAAAATCTTTTTAAAAAAAGATATATATTATATAGGTATATCATACTTTAGCTTTCTAGGGATATGCAAATATTGTCTTTAAATATACATTCAAAGTTTCCAAAATGACTATAATAATTTACACTTTTTTTAAAGATTTATTTTATTTGTGCATACAGGCACCGGGGTACAGGCCAGAGGTGTGGGGGATAAGAGGATTCACCAGAGAGAGTGGGGAGCAGAGCAGGCAGATCCACTGAAATATACTGCTGAGGGGAATAGCAGGCAAGACAGAAGAGGTCTGCTGTGCCATGTGAGTTGCTCCCTGGCAGGAGATTGAACTGGTGCTGCAGTGGCTGCCAATTGCTTTAACACCTGCACCACCAGGGAGGCCCAGTAATTTGCACTTTTACTGACAGCGTATGGGAAGATCAATTGCTCAAACTCTTTGCCCATACTTGATATGAAAAATTGCTTTTTAAAAAATGTGTGCTTTAGTAGCCTCATTTCCTATCTAACTGCATATTATGGACTTCTTTCCATGTGGAAAAATAAGAGAGCAGCATAATTTTAAGTTGCTGTATGATAATATTTGTACTACATATCAGAAACAATTCCTGTTGATATTTCAGCATACTTTATTTTTTCCTTATATGAACAGAACTGATTATATATTTGTGCAGATAGCTCATAATCCAATATAATGCTTGCCAACAAATGAAATCATTTAGTTTTGTTCTCTATATTCTTCATCACTCTCAAGTGCCAAAGATCCAGCATAGTTTAACCTAACCGTTATCTTCTCTCTGGTCCATCTTGGTTATATATGAAGTCTGCTAGTGGAAAATCATGACAGGAGAACTGGCTTCACGAAACATTCATGATCAATTACATTACACAGGCTCTCAATCTTGTCTGCTTGGCAATCCTTTCCCACCCTCTATATTGATTATTTTCAAACTTTGCTCTCCTTAAGCTACCAAAGGTTTTCCCACCTCTCTCCAGACTCTGCACATGAAGAAGGAAGACTCACAATTCACAGAGAACATAGTAGTTATCAGAAGGCAAGCCCCCTGAGTGATTTCCACTGCCAAGCAGAAACTTTCTCTCTCTCTCTCTCTCTTTCTCTCTCTCTCTCTCTCTCTCATTCTGCAGCCTATCTTCCTTTGCTTTTCTGAAAAAAAAAAAAAAAAAAAAAGATACTGCTGCCCCACATTCTTCTTTTAATCCATTTAAAGTCATTTCTGGCACAGGGTTTTGGATCTCATTACTCCAATCCTTTTTTTTTTTGGCCACTCATTTTCTCTCCCTTACAATTTCTGCTTGCCAGATGTATTAATTCCAAGTGTATTAATTCCTCCCTGGCCTTATTAATTTTCTTCATCATTAATTTTTTCTTTTGTGTCACTTTTCCTCACTCTTTTCTTTCTCTTACTAACTCTCATGTTCTCTTTCCTTGTCTTCACTTTGCTTCTCTTCACTTTTCAATTTTTTGTGTTTTACTTAGGTTTTCCTCATCAGTGCTGTGGTTTCAAACATCTCTATGCTAGCATGTTCCAGATTTATGTGCCGAACCTGGTCTTCTTTTCTTAGCTTTTTTTACTCAAACAAATACATGAACTGTCTTAAATGTCTCAACTATAGTGCAAAATCAACATGTCTAAAATAAAGCCTTTTATATCCCTCATTCCACTCACACCTGTCTCCCTATCCAGGTAAATGACACACCATCAACCTAATGGTAAAATGAAATTATAAAAGTTATCTTGGATTCGCCTTTTTTTTTTTTTTTTTACTCATGCAGTTGCAGAACTCAAACCTATTGTGTGATGCTCTAAACTATAACTCAAATCTACACACTTCTCTTAATCTTAATAGCTATATCCTCCCCAAGCCACAGTCACCACCCTCCCCAACAGATGTGAAAACCATGAGGGTTGAGACCATAAATGTATATTGATTATTTTCACCCCAGTGCTTGGAATAGTGCCTGAGATTTAATAGGTAGTTAAAAAAAAAAAAAAAAGATACAGCCGCCACTATCTCTTGCTTGGAGTTCTAAGACTATCATATGATATGGAGTAAAAAAAATGATTTCTTTCTGGAGGTCTTCCCTGATATCCAAAATAGAACAAATACCTAATTATTTATTTTCATAGTACATGTGTCTTTCTTTTATAGCATTTTTTCCAGATATAATTTTGTATTAGTTTCTATGATAGGTGGCTAACTATCTGACAATGCAGACAGATTCAGAAGGAAAGAGAATTTTTTATTTGTGCTTTCTTCTATCCACATATTTTGAATCTGACTGAATGAATGAAAAATAAGTCAATTTCAAGAAGTGGTTTTCTACATTGAATGGTTTACCAGTTCTTAAGATTTTTAATGCACACTTCCAACTTCCCCTATTTTTAGCCTGTTTATATTTTCTCCTTTCAAACAGTATATTATTCATAACTTCATCTACCTTAAGTATGGGTTTCTTTTAAATCTTTGCAAATGTAAACATTGTATGTATGTATTGTTTTACTCTTTATGTTTTAATTACAGTTGAATTAGTTTTTTTGTGTTTTTTTAGGCTACATGTGTTTATTTTCCTGTTGATATATTGGTCTTCACTATAGTGATTTGTAAGATCTCTTAAGTATTAGTGAAATGAAGCTTTTCCCCTCAACATATTATATATATTTTCAGGCTATCTTATATTCTTTGGTAGCTGCAGTTATTCATTAAGTAGATGTTTATTAGATTTTCACAATTTGCCTGAGACCATTCAAGAAATGGGGACAGGGCCTCCCCTGGTGGCGCAGGTGGTTGAGCGCCATGCTGTGAAGCTGTTTGCAGCCTCTGCAGCTCTGGTTTGATCCCAGCTGGCCGGCGAGGGTCCCACATGGTGCAGCAGACCTCTCCTATCGTGCCCGCTGCTCCCCTCAACAGTGTATTTCGTCAGTCTCCCTGTTCTGTTCCCTGCTCTATCTCTGGTGAATCCTGTCACCTCCCTGTGCATCTGGCCTGTACCCTGGTTCTTGTATAAATAAATAAATTAATTAAAAAAAAAGAAAAGAAATGGGATCAAGGCAGTAATCAAAACAGACAAAACTGATTCTTTTTGGAACTTACATTGTGGCTATAGGGAAAGGTGGGTAGACAAATGATATGAAATAAATAATATTCATAGAATGTTGAATGTTATAATCATTATTAAAAATGAAAATAGGAAAAGGGTTTAAAAAGGATCAGCAGGTAGATGTTAGTTGCAATTTTAAAATATTTTCCCAATATTTCATAGAGAAGGTGATTGATTAAAGTCTTAATGAAGCTGGGAAATTAAGCCTTGAAAATATCTGGAGAAAAAAATTTGTGTAGAAGGACTATCAAGAGCAAATGCATACCTGGGAGGTACACCTGAGGAACAGTTGCAGGGCCTAATGGTGAAACATAAGAAAGAACATGGTAGAATGTGAGTTCTGAGGGGCAGTGATTTGGAGCAAAACCTCAACATTTGGGATGCTGTTGTCCACTCTAAGACTTTTAGCATTTACTTAGAATGAAATAATGAAATTTAGAGATTTTTTTCAGCAGAAGATATTAATTGACTACATTTTAATTCTGTTGCTCTTTTGAAAATAGATTTATGGGAGTCAAGATCTGAAGTAATGAAGCCAGTTAGAAAATTGCAATAATTATAGCCAGAAATAAGTTAGGATTGGATCAATTGGTGGTAGATAACACAAATGTGTTATCAGTGTAGGGGATGATAGTGTTCAGATTGTGTATATATTCTGAAAGGAAAGAGTAATATTTGTTGATGAACTGGATATGGAAATTGAAATAAATAGAAATTTAGGTTATTAGTAAATTTTAGTTTAGTGTGAGGTTTGAGAAACTGAATGCCCATAAGTGAGATGGGAAAGTTTATGACTAGAGCAGGTATAGAGGCAACGTCAAGAGTTCCAAAATTGTATCTGTTAAATTTGGGGATTTTGTTAGAAGTCTAGATTGAACTATTGAATTATTTGTTGAATTTATGGCTTTGTTGTCTTTGAGAGATATGAACTTTGGTGTCATCAGTATATAGATAGTATTTATTGCCACAAGACTAAATGATAGCAAAAGGAGCAATGGTAAACAGAAAAAAGAAGATGTCCAAAGACTGAACCAGAAAGGATTTCAAACTTAAATGTCCGGCAGGTGAAGATAACTTAATGAGATTGAGAAGTATTTGCCACTGACAAGTAGATGATTTGATTGTGTTTAAAGAAGGGAGAAGCTTTAAGAACAGAGCGGAGGAGATGGAGTTTGGTAACAAGTAGAATGCTTGCTCTCTGTTAGGAGTGTGGAGAGTTGTTATTACAAATGAAAGAGAAGGTGGAGCCATTGGTGGCAAGTGCCGTAGGGGATAGATCTTGCGAAAGTTCTATTCTGAATACTCTTTTTTTTTTTCCCCCTCTGTTCAGTGACAATCAAAATTATCATCTAGGACTACTGGTCAGTATTAGAAGTTACAGGCAAAACAAGATATTAAATAGTCGTGGAGGGGAATTAAGAGTAATTGGATATGGAAAAAAGTGAATATAATATTTGCTCACACATACTTCTGTTACGTCTAATAATGCCAGATTTGTGGCTTAAAACAAGTCAATTTATGCCATTTTTATGCTAAGGAAATGCTTTTTGGGATTCTTATTCACTACTTTTAAATATGGATAAAAAGCAAGCTCCTTTGCATGTCACACAGTGTCCTATAATCTGCCCAAATCTACCTCCATCACTCATCTCTGACCATCTCTATGACCACACAACCTCAGATTTGCTCTAACATGATCTACACACTCAGAACTCCTTGTCTTTGCCTGGACATTCACTTTCCCGTTTTCTACACTTCATAAATTGTAGCTCATGGTCCACACTCTCCAGTCCTATTTCTTCCCAAAATAGAGATGATTATTTTCTTCTCTATTTCCCCTTTGAACTTTTGAACCTAGCTTAGTGCTTAACTTTGCCATAGTGCATTATTGCTCAATAATGTCTTTCTCCCACCCTAGACCAGGTGTGTTTCAAGCTTAAAGATAATACCTTAGCAATTATCTTATCTTCCAATCTCTAGAGTACTAAATACTCACAGATTTCATTTTTCAGTATTTTAATCTTCTGTTCTCAACTAATTCCAATTTCTTAGAAGTCAAAAAAGTCTTAAGCTCTGCCTAGACAGTGAAAAATCATAGAAATAAACACGTGTGGGCCAATTACTGTGTGCATGTATACATGATTGGTTATGCAAATTTTTGGCTTTCATTTTATTACGTCCTCTCCTTCAGAACTTCACAATTTCTATGTTTTTAATGTAACCACAAAAATTCCCTACATTGAAATTTGACAATAATGTTAGATACCAAGTTATAATTAGATGAAGAATATGTAATCCATATTGGATACAGTTCAGTATTCCTCTCAAATTGGAATGTTAAGTGGAAAATCAAGTAAATAAAGCAACTGGCCTAAACTTGTGGAATATTAAGCTTCAAAGATGTTATTTTTTTTTTTGTAATTTAGCTCATTCTTGGTGAGAGTCCCTATACTTATGTTTGTGTCTCCAATTAATTTGACTCCTGCCACATAATGAGTATTACAAGTAATTCAAGATAAAATAAATATGTTTACTATGAGAAAAAAATATTTAAAACAGGGATACATAATTAATATACTTACCTTTTTTTAGTGTTGTTTTTCCTCTGAAGTGATTTTTTATTTACAAGTGGTTTTCTGAGAAGATCCACAAACTTTGGTGTTTTGCATTGAAACTTCAAGAAAAAAAAAATCATTTGACCGAGTGAAATCAATTATATTTGATCAACAACAGATTGAATAGGAGTGGATAGCAAGGAAGTATGAGGAATACAATTTGGATAGAAAGTGTAAGACCAGATTCTGGCAAGTTGAAGGCCTCTATTATTATTATTACTATTAACAAAGGTCTAAAATCTTAGTGACTTTTGCCGAAAGATAATATACCAATAATTATCTTTTAAATTTCTGTTGGATAACTAGACTCAGACTGTTCTTTTACAAGTTCTCTCATGCAGAACAGACATGTATCATTAACAACTGCATTCATCTGAAGACTCAACTGCCACTAACTATTCAGATGTGTTTAAAGCATAGGGATAATATCTAAGCAATTTTTTATCTTCCCAATCTCTAAGGTACTAAATATTCACAAATTCAAGATGGCTGGTAGTTGTTGCCAACTGTCAGTTAGGATTCAACTGAGACTGTCACTAGAGTCATCAATGAGACCTCTCCATGTGACCTCGGTTTCTGACAGCAAGTTTGTGTTAAGAGCAAACATTCCAAGAGACCCAAGCAGAACCTGGAAGCCTTCTAATGATTAACATTGAAGTCACTTCTGTTATATCCTAGAAGTCAAATAAGTCATAAAGTTCAGCCCAGATTCAACTGGAGAGAAAGAAACTGCTTGGTGAGGTAGGGACAAGGCCACCTTGCAGAAGAACATGAAGAATGGGTCATATAGGTGTCACTATCTGTGGAAAAGATAAATTACCGTGGAGAAATGTTTCATAGTAATAGGTTATCAAATAAAGATGTCTACCTTCAATGCTGGTTTTTTTTTTTTTTTTTTTTTTTGTACACATCACCATCATGCATTACCTGGACAATTGAAGCAGCTGTTAGTTTTATTCACATCAGTCTGTCTGTATCCCCAGACCAGTCTTCATCAACAACCAGTCATCTTTTAAGTCCTGAATGTGTTGCTCACATATGAAAAAATCCAAATACGTCATACCATATTAGCTAGAATGACTCAGTTCCAGATATTTTTTTCCAACCTTGTCTCTATCCATTGCCTTCTTCACAATAGGGATCTCTTTATAGCTTCTTAGCTTAGTTTGCTGTTGTTTCATAACTTTTATCAGATGTCCTTCCCTTAGACTGAAACATGCTTCTCACCCTCCTTTCATAGTTATTTACTGTTTATATTTTAGATCTTATCTTGAATATAATTAGGTGTATACAGTCTATAGGTCTATACCTTTGTATAAGCCTCTACATTTTTCTATCATATCCCTTGCAGAATACTTTTACACAGAAATGTAATTGTCTAGTTTCTTAATACTTTCCTCAAGAGACTATAAGATCCATAAATCTTCCATTCTGCCTTACATTCCTTTGAATGGAATATTATATCCTTCACTACTGTCTGTTACTATATATTTAACAGATTATAAATATACTATTTATTTGGCATATTAGATCTACTATTGTCATATACATAATACTTCATATATATGTAATACCTCATCAACCAACATTATATATAATAGATTCTTCTTAAACTCATATGAAACATTCTCTAAGCTGTGACACATTCTGAACCATAAATTCATCTGAAAAAAAATTTAAAATGATAGAATAAAATATGCATTCATACCATATGGAATTAAACAATAAATCTTTAAAAACTTGGAAATTAAAAAACATTTATGAACAGCAGATGTGTCAAAGAATAAATTTCAAGAAAAATTAAATACAGTTTGAATTTAAATGAGAATACACTCTATCAAAAATTTTGGAATTCAATGAAAGCAGCACTGTGAAGGAAATTTATAGTATTGAATGACTGTATTAGAGAAGATTACTTAGGTAAAAGAGACTAAAAATACATCTGCCAAAACACACAAAAGGAACCAGTTTGAGTAGTCCTGTATCCATTTAAAATTTTGAATAAATAATGAAAAACTGTCTAAAACAGCACCAGCATCAGCTGGGTTCATTGGTGAATTTTTACCAGATATTGAAGGAAGAAATTGAACCAATTTTTAATAAATATTTTCCAGAATAAAACCTGTGGAAATATTTATTAACTCATCCTGAGATCTGCAAAGACATTATTAAAAGAAAGGAAAACTACACCAATATCTACCTTAGACCTAGATTAAAAAATTGGCAAATTATCTCTAAAGTTAAAAAGAATTTTTGCCATGTAAGAGAATTATTTGCCATGACTAAATTGGATATATTTTACTTATACAAGTCAGATTCAACATTAGAGATCACTTAAAATAATGCATCACAACAACAGGCTAAAGAAGGAAAATCTATGGCATATTAGTAGATGCGGAAAATGTTTTTGGAAAAAAGTCCAGCACACTTTGATGATAAACTAAGGATAAGAAATAACACCTGCATCTTGATTAAAAACAAATGCAAAAAACAATTACCATCATACTTACTGATGAGAAATTCATTGAAGGAACGTGAAGTTGGACCAGGGGACCAGGCCAGCTTTATTGACATGAGTTTACTAAGCACATATTACATTATTATTAAAGTTTCATGAGATAGAAATGGATCAGATGGTTTGGTTGATTAGCTGAAACATGACCTCATTGAGATCATGTGTTCATTCCTCATCTCTGTAGGGTACCTCATAATGGAAACTGTGGCCACTGAATTGGGAAACTTGAATGGAATGGTTGTCATTAGATTCTGAGATGGTAGGAGCCAAGTTGTGGCACTCAGTAGCCAAAGGCAAGATCTGTGTAGTTACCATAATGAGCAACAGACAAAGAAGCAATTAGGATTGTCTGACTCTTTGAGAACTATAGCATTGGCCCATTACTCATTGTGTTCCTAAAAGTAAAATAGGAACAAATTCTTACTTGAACTATACAAGCAGAAATGAACAAGACAATAAAAGTCTAACCCAAATAATAAAAGTAGAAAGTCAAACCTCTCAATCAATTCCCAGACCTGAGCAGATTCACAGAACCAGAACCCCTTGAATGAAGAAGAGACTGCATCCTCTTAAAGACAGACTCTTGTACACTACAGAAAATTTGTCATATTAGTCTTCCTCTTATCCTTCACTGATAAAAGTTAGCCTTTGACCAGGATAACTCTATTGAAGAAAAGAAAATAATCACTCATCAAGGAGTGCTAAACACTGGCTCTGAACTAACATTAATTCCAGGATACCCAACAGTGGTCCACTGTTAAGAGTAGGGATTTACAAAGGTCAGATCATGGAGTTTTAGTTCAGGACCATCTGTCTGTGGGCCCAGAGGGACATATGATGTGGTTATTTCCCAAGTTCTGGAAATTATAATTGTATAGATATGCTTTAGCAGTTGGTTGCATACCCACAATGGTTTCTTGACTTGTGGAGTGAGGGCAGTTATGCTAGGAAAGACCACATGCCTTTGAATTCCCTTTAACTAGGAAAAGAGTAAACTAAAAGCAATACTGCATTTCTGGAAGAATTACAGAGATTACTGCTACCATCAAGGGCCTGAAAGATATAGGGGTGACGATTCTCTCCACATCCCCTATCAGCTGTCCTATTTGACCAGTACAGAAGAGAAATGGATATTAAAGAATGACAGTGGATTATGATAGCCTTAACTATGTGGTCACTCCTGTTGTAGCTGTTGTACCGTATATGATTTCTTTGCTTGAACAAATTAACATCCCCTGGCACCTAGTATGCAGCTATTGATATGACAAATGCTCTTTTCTCTATCTCTGCACATAAGGTTCACAAGAAGCAATTTGCTTTCAGCTGCTAACACCAAATATTTACTTTACTCTCCTACCATAGGGTACATCAGATCTCCAGGTCTGTTATCATTTAGTTCTGAGATCCTGACTGTGTTTCCTTTCCACAAGATATCGCACTGGTTCATGAAATTAGGCTGGTTGGACTTGGTGAACAAGAATTAGCAAATCTAGACATATTGGTACAACATATGTCAGATAATGAGAAATAAATTTGACTAAAACTCAGGAATCTTATGCTTCAATGAGATTTATAGAGTCCAATGTTGTAAGGCTCAAGGAGTCCTTGAAAGTTATATGATAAAGTAACTCCCTCTGTGGGTACATACATTTCTCTCTTTTTCCCAGTCTGTATCACATCCATGGAATCATGGTGAGATTCCTATTGCTTGGGCCTTGCATATATATTAGGTTCACCACATTGTTAGTCCTTGCGGGACAGTGATGAAGGGAAAGCCTCCTGTAGGTCAGAAATTTAAGCAGTGCACTGGATTGCTCTTGAGAGGAAGAGTAAATGGATGTGAGGTTATATATCAATTGATGGGCAGTGACCAATGATTTGACTAGATAATCAGAATGCAGAAGGAACATGGTTGAAAAATTATTGACAAGGAAATTTTTGGGAAAAGTCTATATAGATATAGCTCTCCAAATGGGCAAAAACCATGAAGATATTTGTGTCCCACTTGAATGTTTACTAATAGGTGCCCTTAACAGATGAGCATTTTAATAATCAAGTATTTTAATTACTATCTTCTGGATAATAAAATGGTTAATCATAAATTATTCTACATCAAAGAATCTAGTACAAGACATTTGCAGAAATGTAGAAAAATTTGTACATATAATACTGTCCATTCTAACAACATGGAAAATAAGGGATATTTAGAAATAGTGTCTTCTAATAGGGAAATATTTAAATAAAATTGACATATAGTAATTAATTCTGTACTATCATTTAAAATGTTAATACATGTACACAAAACTTAAATAAAACATTGTAGTTCTAATGTTTTATTTCTTGGTTGTGGAAAATAAATGGTTTTATCTCCCTCTTTGCATTTTCCAAATGTTCTAGGGAGCTTATGCATAATTTTTCCAATTTAATTACAACAATAAATATTTCAGTTTTTTTAAAGATTTATTTATTTTTATACAAGAACTGGGGTACAGGCCAGATGTGCGGGAGGGTGAGAGGATTCACCGGAGACAGAGTGGGGAACAGAACAGGCAGACTGACAAAATACACTGCTGAGGAGAGCAGTGGGCAAGACAGGAGCGGTCTGCTGTGCCATGTGGATTCTCGCTGGCCGGCCAGGATCGAACCCGCAATGCAGAGGCTATGGACAGCATCACAGAGTGGCGCTCAACTGCCTGCACCACTAAGGAGGCTCCCTATATTTAAGTTTTTAAGAGAAAATGAATGACTAAATTATGGTAGTGGCAGAGGAATAACTTCGAGAAAAATACTGCGCATGTTAAAAAACTATAGGTAGAATTTTTGGGATCATGAAGCTGATTACACTGGGGACAAAGAAAGATAAAGAAGTAAAAAATAACCCTAACGTTGTAAGCCTGAATAATTGAAGGGATATTGACATCTTGATTACAGACACATACACACACAAACACACACACACAACACACACATTCTTTCTTTTTAGAAGTAATAATGTGCTTGAGGTATTAATTTTGCTTAAAACTTTGTGGTGCCAGTGTCTTTTTCAGTGAAATATTGCATAGGTCTTTAAAAATTCTATTTAAAATTTATTGGTATTGATAAGATACAAAACAAAATCTTTTTATGATATGATTTCTCTGAAGAATTTAAAAAGACTATCATATTTTCCCCATCCAAATACATTAGAAACTTTGTCTAAAATTTTATGTCATGTGCATTGATTTCTTTCTGGCTAAAAGACCCTCCAACTTTGCAGATATTTGAGAGAGGAATCCCTTGAAATCCTTTGAGAAGAACCCATGAAATCCATTCCTCTGACCCCTGCCAGCATTTCAAATGTGTACCTCAGAAGAAGCAACGCTTCACAGCCGTTTTAAGGTTTCAAAACCTTTTACAGAATTCAAAACATGAACGGAATATCAGCAACGTTCAAAAATGTGTTTTAAATTAAAATAAAAATTTGAAAAGCCTCAAGTCAAGTTGAAATGAGTGGACTTCATTTTGAATGCAGAAAGATCTGCTTCAGCTCTCATCAATGCAAGATACATGGTTAACTTGAAGCATTTCTTTTTTTCTTAAAGAATCACATCTTTTGATAACTGAAACAGTGCCTCTAGGATCTAGTACAAAATGGCAGCCATTATGTAGCAAATCCAAGGGGAACCAAAATTGCTGAGAAATCCCAAAACAGCTGTTACCTTTGAAAGAAATTGCCTCAGAGATCTCAACATGCTCCAGAGATGCCAATAAGAGATTAGTTGCAAATGAGGACAACTTATTGTTCCATGTAATGTGAGGGACATGTCTCCCCACCCCTCTGGAAAGCCTTGTTGTTAATAATTTCATAGGCTTTGGGTTTCTGAGGGATCTAGAGCAGAATGAATGTTGCAGCAAACTAAATAGCGGTCTTAATCTTGGGGTAACATCTGAACAGAATAAATTTAAACCCGAGTAGTGGGATGAATGAAACCTTGTGTCTTTTGGATGGCAAAAGATTTTCAATTCTTAAGTTTCCAGCAGAATTAAAAAGGACTGTCCTGCAAATCACCTGAAACAAATTTAATGGAATTTTGTCAGGACAGTTGATAATAAGCTATATGTTTTGAAACATATTTCAGAGACTGACTCGTAAAGACATTGATCTAAGAACTGTTGAAGAGCTAGCCATATACACAAAGCATAGTCTTGATATCTACCATAGATTGTTCTTCAGTACTTCTTTTCATTTCAGTATCTATCGGGAAATAAAGATAATAAGATCAATAATTAGTTTTCAATGCCTATCATATATTTGGTGTCAAGTGTGATAGAATTGAGAAATATAGGAATAAGGAATACAGGATTTGTGTTTATGTGAAAGGTATGTATATCACTGTACAAATTATATATAGGCCTCTTTGTGTACAGTACTATATTGTTCCTTCCTCAAGAACATACATTTTATTTTTATTTTTTTTAAAGATTTATTTATTTATTTATACATGCACTGGGTACAGTCAGAAGTGCGGGTGGATGAGAGAATTCACCAGAGCCAGAGCGGGGAGCAGAGCAGGAAGAAGGACCGAAGTACACTGCTGAGGGGAGCAGTGGGCAGCAGGAGAGGTCTGTGCACCATGTGGGACCCTCCTCTGGTGGCCGGGGAGCAGCTGGGGATCGAACCAGCACTGTGGAGGCTGCGGGCAGCTTGGCAACCCAGTGCTAAACCGCTGCGCCACCGGAGGCCCAAGAACACACATTTTAAAAACCATTTTACACACTTGACAGTTCTCTAATTCTCTCTTCTGTAGAATTCATTTGTCACCAAAATTTCCTACTTTCCTGCAAAATCTATTTTTTTCCCCAGAGATGAAGCCACTTTGCTGAATAAAGTGATGGGCAACTTATAAGGAGATTTTAATGTGTACATTGGCTGTAGTTGCTATAAATGGTCTGCTGAAAATATGTACTATGTGTTCAGCTGATTTTCATCTTAGGTAACAATGGGATTTTCATCTTTGGTAACTATGGAAATTGAACCATAGGCCAGATTAAAGTGCCGGACTGATGCTAAGAACTTCGGCCAAACCAGTGAAACTAGTGAAATCCCCATTCATTAGTAATCTGTGCGCACAACCTCAGTTCAAATAGAGGACACTGGTGAGGTAGCAACAGAACACATAGTAAGCATGAGCCTGTTGCCACATAATCATTGGGTTTAAAAGGATATGATAAGTCTAATTCCATGAAAGAATTTATGAAAGTAAGTTTGGAGTGTGGAGAGAACAAACAGAAAGACCTAAGAGCCCTGGATTTCTGTTTCAATTATGTTCCCCAACAAACCTGATCTTGGCTGAGTCTCTTATCCTTAACCTCACATCCTTTCTTCTAAAAGTAGCCTTACTTAAGCCCATCTCAACATTTTATAAAGCAAAATCTCAACTAAAAATATGTAACCGTCTTAATTTTAGCCTCAGGGATAGAGTGGTATGACAGCTGTGCATTTTATAGCATTTTGAAACTTCTTATCTGTATACAACAGAAGGAATCCACAGTATTCCCCTTCCATTCACGTCATTTAGCAAACATAAGTGTATACTAATTTTTTTAATGTTGTAATGAATTAGTGGGTATCGAGATATGTAAGAAAAAATTAATCACTTCTGAAGGCTTATAATCTAATGTTCGTCATAGGTTTTCAAATAAAAATAAAAATAGGAAAACAACAAATGAGGATAATTTTAATTCTTTCTGAGCCAAGTTAGGAAGAAGTTCTATAAAATGTAGTTTTATCTTTACATGGGGAGATATTTGATAAAGAGGTGAAGGAGTGAATTTCAGGTCTTTGGGGTATTTTGAAAAACTGCAAGGTGGGCAATTTAGAAGGCTGGTTGTGATAACAACCATGAATACATTTTCAGTCCTAAAAGAGATCTTAATATATATTTAATCCAGTGTCCCTTCCTTTTGACAAAGAGGAGTAACTAATGCCTGGAGAGAAACAGTGATGACTATAGACAGTTCAGATTTAGTGGAAGTCCCAGCCTGTGTTCTGGCTATGCAGAACACAACCAGCCTCAGGGTTAAATTTCAGCTTCATTGTCAAGCCCCATAGATCTGAAATTAGGAAGTAATGAGGTAAAGCTAGCATTTGAACCGATAACATGGTTCAAATTTATTCACACTTCTGTGAAGTGTGAATGTGTTGGCAAGGAAAAGTTGGTGCAATGGACTTATGGCTGGGAGCTATAACAATATTTATTGTTTTAGTTTGTGGTGAAAAGAACTTAAAAATATTTCATCTGACATAACTTCTTATCACATTTTGGAAGAGCAGACACCAAAGTACCCCTGCTTCTTTCACATTTCTTTGCCACTTGTTTTGTATTCTTGTATTCCTGGGAAGAAGGAAGCCCCCTAACATACATGAAAGGATTTAAGACTGTTTGCTCCCGTGTGTCTTGGATGTAAAGCCAATACATTTCATCAGATTGCCTCACCAAGTGTAGTTCCCCAAACTTTGCAAGAAGTGGTGAAAATCTGAAGCTAACAGAAATTTTAAGGAAGTTTCAATTCAAGTAAATACTATACTGATAGAAATGTTAAGCCACCTCTTGTCTGAAAGTGTCTCCCAGGCTCTTTTTCCCACAATATCTGCTGTCTTACATCAGACATAGAATGGACTGGAAGAACAGACCCACCAGACTTAGACTTATCATCTTTGTTTTATTATGGGATTTCTTGATTCCTTGAAACTATTTTTGCTGTAAGGATGACGTAAAGAGATGATCGTGTGGGATCACCATGAGACCAGATAAAATTCCCGTGTCCTTCATGTGGCACTGTCTTATGAAATATATTGCCATCAGTTCTGGTGGTTTTTCAATTCTTGATCCTGTTTTTTATTCCTGGTATGTTATTTTCAAGTCCCTATATCTATGAAAACAAGTTATAAATAGAGTGTCAGACTTATAGTAAGAAACTACTTTCACCTGATTTCTCTTTCCAAGGAGACTTGGGATAAGAAGTTGCTCTGGCTACAGGGAACAAGGGGTCTCTGGCCTCTTTCCAACAGGCTGTACCGTCCTCTGCTGCTGTGCAGCTGGCATGGCCACCAGACCTGCCTTCATGTTCAGATTCAAGTATTTGTGACTCTGAGCCAATTGTAGGGAAATTCAGCCTCCATCATCAGACAAGGCTTGGGTGAGTCTTGCTGTTAAAAACCCAATAAGGGCCTCCCTGGTGGTGCAAGGGGTTAAGTGTCAGCACTGTGAAAAGCTATCAGCAGCCACTGCAGCAAGAGTTCTATCCTGGCCAGGGAGCTAACCCACATGGCTCAGTAGACCTCTCCTGTCTCGCCCACTGGCAGTGTATATCTGTAGATCTGCCTGTTCTGTTCCCCACTCTGTCTCTGGTGAATCCTCTCCCCCCCACCCCCCCCACCCTCACCCCCCCACACCTCTGGCCTGTACCTCAGTTCTTGTGTGCATAAATAAATAAATACCTAATAATCCACATTTCTGGAATGATCCCCAGTGACCATTTTCCAATCCACATGTTGGTTCCTTATTCCTTCTCTTTATTTGATGCTTCAGTGTTACACCTGAGATGGACATGTAAGCAATTTCACTATGGAGTTTCTTTTTCTCTCCCTCTTCAGATAGGGTGAGAGTCTTCTCTACATCCTCCCATCCAGGGCCACAATTTTCCTTCTAAATTTGCTGATCATTAGGTACTCAGTGGCTTATCTGCTCAGCTCTCTGCTCATCTTAGCTCTCCTTCACTGCTGACTAGGTCAACTTTTTACCCGTCAGAGTCAAGCCCAATTTTACATTCTTTTTTTTTTTTTTTTTTTTTTTTTGGTAAAGTAAGAATTGGAGCCCATCAGCATCTGGGAGCATTTTTCTACCGAAGGTCCCCACTAGAAATTCTACTCCCTTCTTCCCTATTCTGTGACTGAGTACCCAGCCAATGACCCCACACAGGTGGCCACATCTCATATAGTTACTAACAGGTTATTTACTACCTAAAGATAAATGTTTTTCTTCACTTTCTAACTCTCTAATAATCAAACATTTGTAACTACAGAAGCTCTTTGTAATTCTGTAGCTTTAAAGCTCATCAGTGATCTTTTGAGGGAAAAATCATTGAAATCATGTGTATTAATAGAATAGGTATTGAATCGTTTCTTTATTGAATGTAGGTCTGTTAACATAGCCCACTTAGTAAAGAACTCTTTAGAGACAACTTTATAAATTTTGTTGGTTGATAGTATTAATAGGAATGTGAAATGATGCAGCTGCTGTGGAAAATAGTTCCTCAAAATGTTATATCTAGAATTACCATATAAACCAGCAATTCCACTTCTAGGCATATAGCCACACACATTGAAAACAGGGATTGAAACAGGTACCTGTATGTCACTGTTCTTTGCATTATTATTCATCGGTGCCAAGAGGTCCATCAACAGTGGAATTGATCAACACAATGTGTTATAGCCATACAGTCATATACAATATAATTCATACTACAACTTGGTTGTATTATGCCTGTGCAATAAATTAAAAAAATCCATTTACATGAAATATCTAGACTATGTAAATTCATAGTGACAGAAAGTAGATTAGAAGTTATTAGCAGCTAAAAGGAAGGAGAAATGGGGAGTTATTGCTTCATGGGTACAGAATTTCATTTTGAGATGGTGGAAACATTTTAGAAATAGTAGTGATGGTCGCACGACATTGGGAATGTAATTAATGCCACTGAACTGTGTACTTAAAAGTGGTTAAAATGGTGTAAAACTGGCCTTTAAATATTGTACATATTTTATCACAAAAATTAAAAATGGACTCTCAGCACAAACTCACAGTTGTCTGGCAAGAAAGTTAAAACTCAGGTGCCACTTCATACAAGCATTCCCCCATATAAAAGGAATCCATTTGAGATTTCTGGATAATTTAGTTTTCCATGACCTGCACTAACAGGCACCTGAAACCACAGTGCAGAAGTAGTATAGTATAGAACACAAGGAGGTGGACATGGGCTAGAACAGATTGGGGTAGGGTTTGGGAACATACTAGAAGTGGTTCTTTCATTTATTCACTGTGTGCCTTTGGGCAAGTCTTTCTGAGTTTCGGTTTCTTCATTTGTAGGGTCTGTAATAATTTCCCTCTCATAGGGATGTGTTGAGGATTAAATGTGCTAGAAATGTAAACCTACCCAGCAGTTGCCAGTTATGTGACTAGTCAATCTATTGCATTTATAACACACACTTGCTTTGGTTTCTCCATTATTCTCTCCCACTAGCCACCCTGTAGCCAATGCACTAAACTTTCTTTGGGATGGATCAATCACTACTTTTTCAGCTTCCCCATAGTGCTCACTCTTCTCATTTAACCTGTACATTGAAAAAAGAAGGAAAGTCATTAAGGCTGAAAAAATGCTCTGATTAGTTTCTAACAGCAAAGGATCAGTTATAGTTGCTGCCATTTCTCCTGCTCCTAAATCTCATGTCCCACTGTGCACCAGGCCCTTGTTTATGTCTCTCTTACTGGATTCTCCTGAAGCACACACAGTGAATAGCCCTAAGTTGGACATATGAGGAACTGGCAGAGGGAGCATCAAAATAATCTTGAGTTACTACTCAGTTTTGGTCTCCTGAAGTCCAGACTACACTTAGAGTTCTACTTCCATTCAACTCCAAGAAGAGGGAGAAGTAATGCAACATGGGTCTCTCTTGGTTCTGAACGCATGTATGTACTGTTTGCTTCAGTATTTGAGGAGATGAAAGAGGACAGTTGACGAGCATAGATATTCTGTTACAATCTTAGGAGTGGTACATGAATGAAACTTAGTTTTCTTTGTACTCTATTACAGGCTCCTTAACACTATGCCAACTTGGCACATTTCTGGAGGTCAGGGTTGGGGTGCAGTATAAATGCTAAATTAATTTTAATCAGTGATACTGCAGTGGATTCCAAAGGACATTGAGGTCTTTGGCAAAAATTTGGTTGTGTGCAGTTCACAGCATGTAGAGATTAGTCCTCAAGCAATGTAGCCTGGTTTGTGCCCTAGCATCCCACTCTTGCAGTTCCCAACTTTTCCAAGGGGCAAATTATAGAGCAGTAATGTAGTTAAAAGAAACTTGAACTAATAGAGACTGAAATATGATGGGCTCCTTTTTCTCCTGTGCCCTGTCCTTATCCAGAAGTTTCACCTCAGTGAAAATATATGTGAGGCCTCCTACCAACTCAGCTGAACACCATAGGTGAAAACTTCTTGAGAACAGAAGACTTTCAAAAGGCTCCATCCCTCTGGCTGCTTCTTGGACATGCTTCCTCTCACTGGTCTGCACTTTGCATTGTCTAGGAGATCATGTGCACATGCCCAAGATGCTAGATAAAATGACAAGCAGACATGTTTGCATAATCTTCATTACCTTTACCGTAGTTCAATGTAATTTCCCCAAATGTTTCATTTATTTTATTTTGGAGACTCTGACAGAATTTTGAAGTACAAGCCTGCATCTGTAATCCATTTATAAACTCTCTCCAGTGCAACGGTGAAGAGAGAGGGGGAAAAAAGTTGTGCGGGGGAGGAGGGGTGAAGAATTATTTGGAATAAAAAAAAAAAGCATTGAAAAACAAGCAGAGGGGAGTAAGAGCACATCTGTTTTCATAAGAAATCATGGAACCTGGCCCTTTTTCAGTGGGGTATTTTACTACCACATGGCTTTAATCCTACATCTGGGCCTGTTGTTTTATGAAATATTTCCCACAGATGATGTCAATTATAATTTTTGTCCCGGTCGTCAATTTACGGACTCTTGGAATAAGACAAAATGAAACAACCAGAAAAAGAACAACTTATGTGGTCTACTCTCTGACAAAATTATAGCTGTGTGATACACATCTAAAATCAATAACTCTGCTAATGATTAGCAGAACACATTGCTTGGTTTATGAGCAGAGATGAGGCCCACACTGTGCACATGTCTGGCCCTGGATCACATTTTTTGTTTGCTGTGTATTTACCAGCAGATGTTCAGCTGTTTATTTAATGCTTCTTCTATGAGCCAGTAGTAGGCCCGTGTCTGTGCGACATTTATAAGTCATCTGCCAGCAATACAGGTGGAATGCTTTCATGAAGCCTTTCTTGGTTCCTTCTGCAGGGATGATCTATCAGAGAAATCAAGGATAATTCTTTATAGAGTTTTATGGCTATTAAGATGTGGAGCTCTGATTCTGTGTGTAAAGTTTAAGACATTTGAATTCCAGCATATGGAATCAGAATCGCTTTCAAAATCACTTGGAAAGAACCATTTGTGGTGTTCCATTTTAGCAGCTGGTTGGAGGGTGAAAGGTTTTGCTGAGAAACAAAGAAACGCCATTAGTCCTGAGGAGACCCAACATTTTGACAGGAATGGTTTCTTTATTTCCAGGGACTCTTTCAATGCAAAGAGATAAACCAGATTCTTTTAAAATTACTTCATAACTGTAAGATTTTATAAGTCACAGGAAGCCAGATGATTGGGTGTTTTAAAATTCTTGGAGGGTGAAATTGTGTGGAGGAGATTCTGTCTTTTTTGGTCTGCCAATGCTGGGATTAGCCTTATAGGAGTAGCTGGTGTTCTATTTTAAGTTTTAAAATTAAAACAAAAAAGGGAAGGAAGAAAAATTTTTTGCAATATTCTAAATCTTATTGATTGTTCTCTCTGGGTGTGTAAGTATGTGGTGCAATTTTTGTGTAATTATTTTAATTTTATAAATACAATGTTTAGTTTTAAAATACAGAGATGAATGAACACTTAATGGCATTTAACATTGATGAATGGGAGTTTACAGGCATAAATTATTTCATTACTTACCATTATACTCTATGTTCTCATGAATTTCCCTGTTAATTAATTTCTCCTTCTTCTCTGCTCTTCCTGTTTCTCTTAGAGGATCCCCCACTTTATCTTAAACTGTCCTTGATCTGAATTTCTAGAAGTGGGGCAGGCTTATGAGTGAGATTCAGGTGCCTGTGATTTTGTAAAGTTAATTCAGAGAAAAGGGGTTTGGGGAAGCAGGATGGTGAAGGAAAGAGTTGAGCAAAGAGATGGTCTGGCTTGTAATCTTCAGCTTGACCCACAGGAGCTCTGGGGTGCCAAGCGCACTACAGTGCTGGACCCACTTGGGGCCCACTGGCCGGAAAAGACACACATATAATCTTCAATACAAAGTGACTCCTGCTTACCTGAGGACAATCCTCCAGAAAATACGGAACTTACGAGCTTTTAGCAGCCAATTTAGCCTCTGGAGAAAGGGTGTAAACCCCTGAATGGGAATTGGGTGGGGCACCCACAGTATCCACTCCAGTGACTCATTGAGAGAGTTTTGTTCGAGAAAAAAGATAGTCCAAAAATAAAATCATGGAAACTTTGTCCTCATTGCACAAACCTAGAGTTACCATTTGATAATACAGTGGATGTTAAATTCCCAGTTTTTTTCTTCTCTGTCTTCTCTCCAAGTATTTCCACAGTACAGGCAACTATATAATGGTCTTCACCTGGTGTCAGACATAGGGCTCTAGATGGAATTGTCCCAGGTTTAAGTTGATGCATCTGATGGCTCATACACAAACAATCCTTCTCACTTTTCTTAAACATTAAGTTGTTCTGGCTTGTAGTGCTTGTTTTCTTAAATTCTCAGTATGCCTTCATCTCAAACCAAGTTAGGGTTTGTAGTGAGCCAGAGAAGAAAGGTATGGAAGGATGATTTCACATAATCCTTCACAAGGACAGCATTATGTGTAGATCACTCAGAATTATCTGCTTGATCTGATTTCAAGGGAAATCTGAGATGGACTCCTATTTGCAAGTTGTCTTGACCTTGTGCTAGAATTGTCAACATTCCAGATCTCTTTCAATGATTTAAGACTGTGTTGCTTCAGCAGTACTCTTTAAAAATAGAAATTGTTAAAGAATGTGTTAACCATGGCTGAGGTGTACCATGGTCCCAATTTTTTAAGGGGTGCATGCTCTGAAAGGGATCTAACCATCTGCCACACAAAAACAAAGGAGCAGACTCTTAGTGTGAAAGACTTTTCATGGAATTAGTGTGCATAAAGGGAGAGAAGAAAGGATACTCCTAATAATGGTTTCCCAATAAAATCTCCCAAATTACCCATCCTCTGTGGGCAAATGCCCAACTGAACTGAGTTGCCTTGAAGCAGGGCCACTGAGACCTCAAAGCTCACATAGACCTAAGGGTACTTTATAGTGGGGAACCACAAGAAAGAGGATTAGGCAGGTTCTAGAATGTTTGGACAGAAGAAGAGAGAAAATGCTAAATATAACACATCAAGATAATGGTGGTAATTTTTTTGGTAATGGTGCCAAGGACAGCTTCCCCATGTGCCTGTCATCCAGGTGTCTTTTCCAAGTGTCTCAAGTCCCTGCGTGCAGTCAGAGCCAGAAATGCAAGACTGTGGATTTACCTGTTTCTGTGTTATATTGACCCACCTGGCAGCTCACCTCCACTCCTACGCTCCTCTCTTTTATGGCTTTAGCACTTTGGCAGGCAGGACAGCCCTACTCTCTTGAGAAACTATAGCAACTGCCATCTGTACCTGTGCTGGAGTCAGCTTGGTTTTATATTTTGAACTTTGGTTAGTTCTCTTACTCTCTGCCTTTGGGCCCTGCCCAGTTGCTCCTGCTCATGTTTCCTTCCAGAAGGTAACCTGGGATTCATCCTTCTTGTGGCTCTGCTTTTGGGCCTTGCCTGTTTGGCTGAACTTTTCCCCTCAAGGGAAAGATTGACTTGGGGTTTTGATAGAAAGTCCATTTTTTTAAGTCATTTTTCTCCCCTACTCCTCTCTCTCTATTCCCTTTGAACCTCACTGATTAAAAATCTTGGGGTACACTGACATTTACATACTTTGCTTTGATGAGCATGAGTGGGTGTGAATCCTTAGAACAGGCAACATGGGTTTTCCCCCTTAACAATTTGGGGCCCCTGGGCACCAAATGTTCTGGAAAGATAGCTATGAAATAATGTGGGCAGAGTGAAATAAACAATGTAGGATTCAAGAAACTTAGAAACTATTCTCAATTCCAGAAATGGGGGATATTTTCATAATTCTTCTGTTTTTTGCTCAAATTTGGAAATTTAGGGCCTCCCTGGTGGCCGAGTTCAATCACCAGATAGGGAGTTAACCCACATATGGCACAGCAGACCTCTCCTGTCTTGCCCGCTGCTCCCCTCAGCAGTATATTTCAGTAGATTTGCCTGTTCTTCTCCCCACTCTGTCTCTGTCTCCTCTCATTGACCCCCACCCTTGTCTCTAGCTGACACTGCATTTCTATGCAAAAAAATTGGAAATTTAGTTTATTATATTCAAAGAACTTAGTTCCCTATAGTTAATCTTATGTCATGATTATGAGGATAAAATAGCTCTCCCTACATTAAGTGCCATGAGATATATTTCAGTCAAATGTGAGAAAGTACTTACCATCAGATAATCAAAATATACTATCACAAAGGTACAATATCAATAGATTGCGGTGTGCAATTCTGGAGAAGAATAATGGAGAACACTATTAGAGTACTTCATGTGAGCAGAGTCTAGAAAGATGTATGGTCTTACCAGGAAAAGTATACGAGGAAGGTAGAAACATCAAATACAAAAGTACCAGAAAAACAAAAATGATCTACACGACAGGATACAGTGAGGAGGAGGGAAGGCAGAAGAACAGAAGGATAGTATAGCTAATCAAAATCTGCCAACCCAAAACACGTCTTTGGCAAGAAGTTTATTTCATGGGAGGTACTCTGAAGGATGGGTGGAGTCACTTTTGATGTTTATATCTAAACTCTCTCTGTAAAAGTCTATTCCAGGAAGACCTAATCCCATTATTTCTTTCCATTGCAGAAGACAGAAGTACCTTTGTCTTCTCCAGTAAACATCCTAACTGAATTTCCCCTTTTCTTCCCTAAGCTCCCTTGTTCTAGCTGAGCTATTGAAGGTGGCATTTAAAGCCATATGGGCAAGTTACTCAGTCATGCTGGGTCTCTCCCATGTATACAGGAGGTATACATTTTTTTTAAACTTCTTTATGGCTTTTTCTTATCAGTCTGTCTGATGTTTATTTGATTATTTGCTGGGCTAGAAAAATAAAGAGGGATGCAGGATGATTTCCTTTTTGCCTTGACATTTGCTTTGGAAAGAACTAGCTCAAACATTATATCTCACATTTGTCTATGAACTGCTTACTCAATATAACAGTACAATCTCCAATCAAAGGGAAGGTTTTGTGTTGCATGTCCCACCTAATAAAGGGTGGAACTAAGCTGCAGGGAGAAGCTTGTGAGGACTTGAAGAAGACTTGGAAGAGGACTTAGAGGAGGCACCTGGGGCAGAGGGACATGTGAAGAAGTCTTACTTGCTTCTTAGCTTTGGACTTGCACCAGGGGCTTGGAGAACATGGTAGGAACATGTGGAGTCGAAACTTATAGAGATGCTTGGAAGAGACATGGTTGAGAGACATGTGGGGAGACTGGTGATGGCAGCTGTTTTCTTGATTTCTACTTTGGTTTTACTCCTTTCATCCCATACTTGCCTGGCCACTTCTACTTCTTTACTATGGTTCCCTGCTAGAAGGTGCCTTAGTTTTGTGACAAGCTTTGGGGCCTTCAAATTAGTGGGTTTTTTAATATATATATGTATATATATTTCTGGTAGATACCTAGGACTATAATCGCTATCCTATGACAGATCCATTTTGAATATTTTGAAAAACCTTCATACTGTTTTCCATAGTGAAAACATACTACTTTCCTGCTCATAGTGGTCAAGGGTTCCTTTTTCACCACACTATCACCAACACTTGTTGTTTCTGGTCTTCTTGATGTGGGCCACTCTCATGTGTGAGATGGTTTCTCATTATGGTTTTGATTTGTATATCCCTGATGATAAATGATGAGCATGTTGTCATGTGCTTGTTGGCTATCTGTATGTCTTCTTTGGAGAAGTGTCTATTTAGCTCTTCTGCTCATTAGTTCAGCAGTAGAATTATGCCCATTTTTTGATTGGATTAATGGGTTTTTTTGTTGAGTTGCACAAGTTCTCTATTTTGGATAATTAGCCCTTTGTTAAGCAGGATTCCAAACTAACATTTCCTGTGTCCCTGTGCAGTCGGTTTATAAACTTATATATGGCTCAGACCAATCATATCCTTATGCATGGTATTTAAAGGCGCATAGGAATATTGTAAGATTGTGCAATTCTGCTAAACAAGGTGACGGAGTAGTTATAACAGAGGTTCTGGTGTTCAGCTTCTGGCTGGGTGGATATTAAATAATCAGTGGTGGAAACCATGAAATTTTCTCTGAAATTTTCCCTGGCTGGGTCTCTCTTAACTGTGTGGCTCTCTGACTTCCAGAAATTCTGGCAGTTAATTAAAGTCCATGTAATAAGTCCCTTCTCTTTAAATTAGAGTGGTTTCTGTTACTTATTACTGAAACTTCATTGTTCTAACATCCCAAATTTCGCTTCTGTCTTCTCTATATCATACTTTACCTCAATTTTTCTGTTCCATCTACACATATTCACCTTCAAACATCTCATTCTATGACAGGGCTGTTGAACCTGCTCTTCCCTTTGTCTGGAATATTTTTGTCCACTATCTCCCACTTCCAAATCCATCCATTGTATAGTGTCTGCTTTTCTTACATACCTCACCTTAGTCATTACTTCTGAGATTGATCTTCCTCACTACATCAAATTTCCTTATGAAGATATTTCATGTATGATA
The DNA here is from genome assembly GCF_964194135.1 of Talpa europaea. Classification (NCBI taxonomy): domain Eukaryota; kingdom Metazoa; phylum Chordata; class Mammalia; order Eulipotyphla; family Talpidae; genus Talpa; species Talpa europaea. Next base: position 25,160,561 of record NC_140078.1, on the reverse strand, counting down.
TTACTTATCTCCTCAGTCTTCAGAAGGTCACAGAGGAAGCACTGTTCACTAATTTATCTCCCAAACTGAAATAATACATGGCACATACAGTTGCTTCATGAATATTGGTTATTTTGATCATTGTTAAGGATTTCTAAGTAGTTCAAACAATTGCTGCTGCTCCAAGTTTCTATCACTTTATTCTTAAGAGAGCATTTAAGCACAATTTTCCACTCCTCTCCCATCACCCCCAAGAATACCTTTTAGTCTTATTTTAAAAATAAATTTATATATTGATCTCATACTGACATGTGTATATAGTATACATGCATACACACACACACAAATATACAAATATCCATACATGTGAACTTGGTAAATCTCTTGCTCAAATCAGTTTTGACATTTTTGTATGTTTAAGTATCCCATGAATTCACATAATATTCATCCCCTCACTGATCAAGATTATCAAGCTAAAAAATTTTAAATCACAGAGAAACAAGAAAGGTTTATAAGTAGAGGTCATGTTCCTCCAAGATTATGCATCAGAATGCTATATCTGTATCTTGAGGTGACATGCAAGATAAAAATTTAGGAGAGGTAACTGTGGTAACCTAATATGGCTTAAAGAATGGGGGGGAGCAGAAAAAGAGACGACAATGACTGAAGTCTGAGACATTGGGGGATAGGAATGTTATTACCAGAACTGGAACTGGAGATTAAATATAAGTATTTTGATGCTAGTGTTTCACTTTATTGGCTATAGTTGTTGCTTTTGATTTTTGTTTTGCAGAAGTGGAAAATGAGAATTAAATAAGTATTCACTTGTGCATGGGCACACAGTAAAAATAGTCAGAGCCAGGACATAAATCTAGTGTTCTGATCGTAATTCAACATCCTTTCCAGTGCCCCATGCATCTTGGAAGAGGAAAATGGTTTGGAGGGAAGGAAGTGGTACTGATTTGGAGGCAAATACAAGGAATTTCATGTTAGACTTGATACGTCTGAAGCTAGAAAAATTAACATAAAATCTACCAGCACTTTCTCTAAAATATTTTTTTTTCTAAAGAAAAAACATTTTAATACAAAGTCACCCTCCAGTTTATCTGCTTGGATTGCCATAGACTAACCTGAGGATGTCTGTGTTTCTATTATGTTACAGCCCCACTCTTGCATCCATTAAAATAAAAATTATAGTAAATGCTGTCTTACCCTAAAGAGTCCCATATCTTACAGGACATTACTTTACAAGAATATCCTGAACACTTTAAACCATGTGTATTTTTTTTTTTCCTCTTAGGCTCTACTACTGCAGATATCTTAGTCTGCAAAGGCTATATAGATGGGAGATAATTTGTTTATCCTCTGAAAGTAAACACTGGAAGATGTAGTTTATCTTTCCACTTTCCTTCATAAACACAATAAAAAATACCCAAATGAATGAACCAAATTTAAAGTTGGAGAAACTCTTAAGTCACAGGATTCATACTTAGATGCAATAGGATTAAAAAAGACATTTGAGTCAACTTTAGAACTGACCCAGTAGATCTAGAGTTATGAAGTGCTTCTCCCTAAAATTAGTATAACTTTGATCAAGAGTAAAAGCATTGTACTGAAGAAATGTGATGATGGAACTCTTGGTCAGAACACTGTTCTATTAAAAGAATACTTTAAACACTGTTCTATTAAAAGAAATGAATATTATTATAATTGTATTTAAGTTTCTGTCAATAACAATGCTGTTTATACATAATTCTACCAAAAAAGCATCTAAACTTAAAGAAGCTTGGAGTACTGCATCTACCACAGTTTAGGAGATAAGATAAAATGAAGGTTATCAAAGAACTGCACATAACCCATTAAGAAAAAAATCACTTTGACCATAATTGGGATTTGTCATTTGTCTTGAATTACTTTCCAAATGCCTTGAAGGTGGAAAATCCAAAACCTAGTTTGGGTGAATGTTTTTCCCTTAATTTTTAAGGCCAAGTGATTCCTATGGAAATTTAATCCATATGTTTCAGAATCGTTTATACTGAACTCATCACAATGTTTTGTAAGGTCTAATTGATGTCCAAGATATCTCTTAAAGCCACTTTTCTTAGAAACAAGAAATTATTCTTTTTTGTTTGGTTTGGCTTCTTTTCTATATGTAAACATAGGAACACAGAAATAGTGAGGCCAACTTCAAAAATTTTAACAATAGGAGGTAAGCAGATCCTGTATACACACAATAATACATTCTTAAAGCTATAATTTTAGTGTAGCCTATTGACTTAGGGTGCAGGTACTCAGAATTCCTGTTAGTTGATTAACAAATGAGTGTTCAGTGATTTTTTTTTTTCAGGAAACTATAGACAAGCTGTCTTTGGGCATTGAAAACACAAATATAATAATAACCATACATGGAATTAAAATAGAGTAATTATTTCACAGTAAAGGCATCATGCCTTACTGGTTTTGTGGAACAGTTCTATGAACTTTAAATAGAAGAGTCCTATTAAATTCTAAATAATAAATGAGTGAAATATATGCAAGCAATTTACAGAAGAATTCTAAGTGGCTAATATACATATGAAAAATGGTTCAACTGCATGAATATTCAATACTATTTTTTGTATACTTTTGGCAATTCCCTAGGGCAATGAGAAGTGTTCTTATTCAATAGTGGTATCACCATGAATTGATCAAATCTTCATCAGAAGGAATTTGGCATTAGTAAGTTAGAAAATAATGTACAAACTCCTTGATCTATTAATTTCACTTCTGACTATCTAACTATTAGGCAAAATGAAGGGGACCCTGAGACCCCCCAAATCTTGTATATACTAAATAATTTCTGCCATCTGTCACATAAAGACAAATTATGCTGTTTGTGTTTAAGACCTTTAATAGAAAAGAACTTTAATAGAATTAGCATGCAATAGAAGAGATAGAATATAGTTTCCAAATGAAACACCCACGGTTACCCATCCTCTCATAGGTAAATGCTTGGCCAAACAGGGTTGGCCTGAAGCAGGGCCACTGAGAACTGAAAATTTGCCACAAGTCTGTCACATTCTGGTAGGAAACCATAGGAAAGGGGCAGAAGGGACCAGTCAAGTCTAGAAGGTAAACAGCAAACTCGAAATACAAGTCAAGATAAAGGCTGCAATTGTCAGTCTCCCCACCCACGTCTCTCACCCATGTCCCTTTCAAATGTCTCTTTCCATGTCCCCCAAATATGTGGTACAGGTACAGGCTGAGAAGCAAGCACTGTTTCTTCACCTGTCTCTCTTGTCCACATCCTTCCTCCAACTCACCTTTTCTCCCATTCTTTTTAGGTTTTCCCATGCTCAGCTCCACCCTGCATTAGGTGGGGCAGGGAACATGGAACCTCCCCTTTTTAGATTACACTGTTATACAACCTAGAAAATATTTTTATAATATATCTGTCATTAAGATGGTGATAAGAAAATTATTTGAGGGTTCAAATGAGCAGATCCTATAAAATGAAGAAGGCAGTGAATTCTGGAAGGAATTTGTCACAAAAATGCTGACTATCAGCAGACTTTTATCATGTTTTTAGGAAAAAAATTCTTCCATATAAAAGCTTCAAATTGTGCTAAGTTTGGAACATTGGAATAAGGAACACCACTTCCTACAGATGAATTGGTAGGACCATTTTAACATTGTGATTCCAAGTTGGGGTCCCCTGATGTCAAACAGGGTTCCTAAATGATTTGGCGATGAGGTGCTTCTTGTCTCCTTAATAGGCTCACACAGTAGAAAAATGTCTTTTTTTTTTTTGCACTGAAGCTCATGTGGGCTCATCCCCCAAAAATAGCAATATCTGTTGGGTTCTCAAGGAAAGGTCTACCTCTTTACAATGCAGGGGATTTGGAAACATGTACTTTCAGTATCAATTATCTATAAAGATACTGGAAATGCTTTGGATCAGCAACCACTGAAGCTTCACAAACATCATCTTACCATTAAGATTTAAAATATGGTTAAGAATTAACCCATTCATAAATTTTCTGGGACAGAAACCTAGTTGATGACTAAGAATAAGCATTTTAACACCCAATACCCAACATACCCAATAGCAGTTTGGTGACTTAAGTCTCACCTTCTAGATGGTAGGCATCCTGGGATGATATTTTTTTTAGAGGGGAACCCCTTTACCTAATTTTGTTCAAGCCATACCAGCCTTGTCCAAGCCAAACTGGACCTCACTTAGAGCCGAGGCAGATTGACTTAGATAGTCAAGATACCCGGAAGATCACTTTGTTGTAGAGAATGGTGATTAAGAGTACCAAAGCTAGAACCAAGTTGGGTTTCCTTATCAGTTCTGCAAGTCATGTGCTATGTTGAGTAAGTTACTTGACTAAACTTTGGTTACCTCATTTATGACGGGGGAATCATGCTGACAGCAATAGCAGTATCTTCCTCCACAGAGCAAAGGTGAAGATTTTGGGAATAAGTATGCAGCACTTAGAGATTGGCACATGTTTGCAAGTTCAAAATGGCTATTGCCATGCTTACCAGTTCCTTGCGGAGAGATTGTTGTGGCTCACTCTTCATTACATTTTCACTTCCTGCTCAAATGTCTTCCTCACAGAGCCACCTCTAATCCTTTCTTGCAAATAACTTCACAAATCCTGTATGTCCCCTATTTCCTGGCCAGGCTTTCACAGCGTCTTGATATCTGTCACTGAGGGAAATTATATGAAATATAACTGATCTATCTATTTATTGATCCATCAATCTCCCTCTCTCCATCACTCCCTCACTCTCTCCTTTTTTCCCTCCCTCCCTTTTCTGCCTCCTACATCCCACTCCATCTACAATAAGTCTTTTAAGATGGGACATTTGTTTTTGTTTTCCCATCAACTAGAATCATACGTGGCATATAGTAGATGTTTAACAAATTATTCCTGACTGAGCAAATGAAATAATGGTAGATTCTTACAAAAAATGGTCAACCATTAAAATAAATGAGACAGGCTTTTATGTTCTGATAGGAAAATATCTCCAAACCATAGTTTAAGTATAAGAAGTAAATTTGAGGGAAAGGGGCGGAGCAACATGGCGGCGAGGAGACGCTGCGAGTAAGATCTCCCATTAAAAAAAGTTAATAGGGAGGAAAAGCGGCAGGTCCCAGTGAGAACTGGGACACGGAAGATAAACGGACGACTCCAGCAAACTGCCCGAAGAAGAAAGTTGCCATAAAAGAGGACGAGAAGGGAGGGAAGCACAGAACCCTGCTCCCCTCCCCCGCCCACAGAGGCGGCACTCTCCAACCGGCAGAGACAAGGGAAACAACAAACCAAAACGCCCAACAAGAAAAACGGATGCAGCAAGCGGGACTGTGAGTGGAAAGGAACTATTTCAGCCACCACACCCCGTGAACGGGAGCTGAGGCGAACCCTGCAGGATCCGCCGCGGAGGTGAGCTCCACGCGCCATTAAAAAGAGAGCCCCGCCCACCAGGAGGAGACCAGCACCAGCACACAGCCCCGGCCGCCCGGTAAGCTTGCGCGAAAGCGGTGCTCGGATTGCAGCTGCCCAGGCCCCTGTGCCTGCGACCTAGGCTTGCGGGGAGACTGCGGAGGCCCTCCCTGAGTGAGCAGGAACAAGGTGCCCAGGCAGGGGAGTGGGATTCAAAAGGCGCCATTCCCGCGCCACTGATCTGGGCTACAGCCCGCGTCCTGGAACTGAGGGCTTTGGAACTGAGACCCGGGCGAGGCCCTCCCTGAGTGAGCAGGAACAAGGCGCCCAGGCAGGGGAGCGGGATTCAAAAGGCGCCATTCCCGCGCCACTGATCTGGGCTACAGCCCGCATCCTGGAACTGAGGGCTTTGGAACTGAGACCCGGGCGAGGCCCTCCCTGAGTGAGCAGGAACAAGGCGCCCAGGCAGGGGAGCGGGATTCAAAAGGCGCCATCCCCGCGCCACTGATCTGGGCTACAGCCCGCGTCCTGGAACTGAGGGCTTTGGAACTGAGACCCGGGCGGAGGCCCTCCCTGAGTGAGCAGGAACAAGGCGCCCAGGCAGGGGAGCGGGATTCAAAAGGCGCCATTCCCGCGCCACTGATCTGGGCTACAGCCCGCGTCCTGGAACTGAGGGCTTTGGAACTGAGACCCGGGGCACGAAATTAGGGGCGTGGGTTCCCCACAACGGTGGGGCACAAGGCAGACACAGCACCCCAAAGCTATTGAGGTGTACCCTACCATCCCCGCTCTGCTCCCTGTCCCACGGGGTGGAAAATCAGCTCCTCAAGGGCTCTAGGAGAGATCTCTGGTGCCACCTAGCGACTTGACCCCAGCACAGGCTACTGAAGGAGCTAGTGGCCAGCTGGGGAGTTAGCCCACACCGGGCCCCTTCTGAACAAGTAGTCTGAGCCCACAGGGAGAGCGAGCACCCACAGCCGGGGCAGACCAGGCGCGCAGAAGAGTGTGCCTGAGACCAGAAGCGCAGGGAGTGTGTCCCACATCACCATTTTAGAACAGGGACATTTCTTCAGTAAAGACTACCTGCAGAAGGCTTCCTCAGGAGCCAGAGGTGAGCGGGGGAAGTTCGCCCATGCCAGACCCCCTCTGGCCTGCAGTCCAAGCCCAGAGGGAAGCAGGAACCCACCGCCGGGGCAGACCAGGCGCACAGGGGAGTGTGTCCCCACATCGGCATTTTAGAACAGGGACCTTTCTCCAGTAAAGGCTGCTTGAAACTGACAGATGACTCCTGGAAGAACCAGAGGGGAGCAGAGAAGCCCACCCAAGATGCCGGCAAGTCCCAACAACACAGTGTCCCAACGCATACGGCAAATTAGAAAACAGACAGTAGGGAGGAGAAGAACCACACGCAACCTAGCAACTCTCCAGAGAAAAAGCACACCACAAAAAGAAAGCCAGCCCCCAGATTGCAACGACAATAACTTGGAAGAATTTCTGAGCCTTCCAGAAAGAGAATTTAAAATTGCCGTGATTAAAAAACTGACAGAAGTCATAAAGGAAAACAATGATAAGGGAAAAGTAATCAACGATCAGAAGAATGCAATTGAGTCCCTAGAGAGGGAAAACAATGGTCAGAAGAAAGAAATTGAGTCCCTAAAGAGGGAAGTAAAAGAAATGCAGGAGATCAAAGAATTAATGGAAGAACTAAAGAATTCTGGGAAAAGCAATGAAAGCAGAATAGATGAAATGGAAGAACGAATAAGTAATCTTGAAGACACAGAAATAAAAAGAACCAAAACAGAAAAGGAAAGAGAAGTACGAAGGAAAAAGAACGAAGAAAGACTTCGGGAACTATCTGACTCCATGAGGAAAGGAAATATAAGAGTTATAGGAATACCAGAAGGAGAGGAGAGAGATGTAGGAGCAGAGAAAATATTCAAAGAGATAATTGAAGAGAACTTCCCAAATGTGAAGAAGGAGCTGAAAATTGATATACAAGAAGCAAGAAGAACACCAAACTTCCACGACGAAAGGAAAAATACAGCAAGACACATAATAGTAAAGCTCCCAAGAATCCAGGACAAGGAAAAAATAATGAAGCTGGCAAGAGGGAAGAAACAGATAACATTCAAAGGAAAACCAATCAGGCTGACATCAGACTTCTCCGAAGAAACACTACGGGCAAGGAGAGAGTGGAGGGACATAGTCAACAGACTCCAAGAAAACAGATGCCAACCAAGAATACTCTATCCCGCAAAGCTCTCCTTCCTCTTTGAAGAAAGAATATGGACCTTCCCAGACAAACAGAAACTCCGGAATTTCATTGCAACTAAACCCCCACTCCAAAAAATACTACAAGGAGTCCTAAAGCCAGAACCTCAGAGCGACGAATAACAATGAAAGAAGGCCAAAAAAAAAAAAAAGTTATTAAAAGAATAAATAAATAAAATCAAAGGAAAGACAAACACAATGGCAAATACAGATGTTAACATATCAATATTAACCTAAATGTAAATGGACTAAACTCTTCAATAAAAAGACACAGAGTTGCAGCCTGGATTAAGAAACAAAACCCAACCTTTTGCTGTCTCCAGGAAACACATTTAGCTACAAAAGATAAAAATAGGCTCAAAGTTAAAGGATGGAAAACAATCCTACAAGCAAATGGACCAAAAAAGAAAGCAGGAACAGCTATACTTATATCAGATAAAACAGATTTCAAACTCAAAAAGATAAAAAGAGACCCCAATGGTCACTACATTATGATCAAGGGGACAATACTTCAAGAAGAAATAACACTCATTAACATATACTCACCAAACGAAGGAGCACCAAAATATATCAGACAACTGTTGTCCTCTCTGAAAACAGACATCAGAGAAAACACATACGTAGTGGGAGACTTCAACACACCACTATCAACAATGGATAGATCAACAAGACAAAAAATAAGTAAAGAAACCAAAGCTCTAAATAAAGACCTAGAGCAATTGGGCTTAACAGACATCTATAGAACACTAAACCCCAAAAAAACGGAGTACACATTTTTCTCAAGCGCACACGGATCATTCTCCAGGATCGATCACATACTGGGGCACAAGACAAACATCAACAGATACACCAAGATTGAAATCATATCAACCATCTTTTCTGACCATGAAGGCATCAAACTAGAAATAAACCATAAAAAGAAGGCAAGGAACTTTCCTACCTCATGGAGATTAAAAACCACACTACTGGAAGACCATTGGACTAATGAGGAGATCAAAGAAGAAATTAAAAAAATTTTTGAATTGAACGACAAGGAGGACACCAATATCCTAAATGTATGGGATGCAGCAAAAGCAGTAATAAGAGGAAAATATATAGCAATAGAAGCTCACATCAAGAAACAAGAAAGAACGCAAAGAAACAACCTAATCTCGAAGCTCAAAGATCTAGAAAAAGAACAACAAAAAAACCCCAAAACCAGTAGAAGAAAAGAAATAATAAAAACCAAAGCAGAAATCAATGAAATTGAAACTAAAAAAACAATCCAAAAGATCAATGAAACCAAGAGCTGGTTCTTTGAAAAAATCAATAAAATAGACAAACCCCTAGCCAGGCTCACAAAGGAAAAAAGGGAGAAAGCACAAATAAACAGGATCATCAATGAAAGAGGAGAAATCACAACGGACACAGCAGAAATCAAAAGAATAATCAGTAACTACTATGAACAGTTATATGGAAACAAGTTTAACAATCTAGAGGAGATGGACAAATTCCTACAACTCTACAATCACCCAAAGCTAGATAAAGAAGAAATAGAACACCTAAACAGACCAATTACAATTAGCGAAATTGAAATGGTAATCAAAAACCTCCCCAAAAACAAAAGCCCAGGACCTGATGGATTTACAAATGAATTCTACCAAACATTCAGAGACGAATTAGTGCCTATCCTTCACAAACTCTTCCAAAAAATTGAGAAGGAAGGGACAATACCAAACACGTTCTATGAAGCCAACATTACACTAATACCAAAACCGAACAAGGACAACACAAAAAAGGAAAACTACAGGCCAATCTCCCTAATGAACACTGATGCAAAAATCCTCAATAAAATTTTAGCTATCAGAATCCAACAATGTATCCATAAGATAATTCACCACGACCAAGTTGGATTCATTCCAGGGGCACAAGGATGGTTTAACATCCGAAAATCAATCAACGTTATCCAACACATCAACAAAAAGAAATATAAAAACCATATGATAATATCAATAGATGCTGAGAAAGCTTTCGACAAAGTGCAACACCCATTCATGATAAAAGCCCTTGAAATTCTTGGGATACAAGGAACATACCTCAACATCATAAAGGCCATCTATGACAAGCCAACAGCCAGTATCATTCTCAATGGTGAAAAGCTGAAAGCAATTCCATTAAGATCTGGAACAAGACAAGGATGTCCACTCTCACCATTGCTTTTCAATATAATACTGGAAGTCCTAGCCAGGGCAATAAGACAAGAGAAAGACATCCAAGGAATCCAAATAGGAAAAGAAGAAGTCAAACTATCACTATTTGCAGACGATATGATATTATACATAGAGAACCCCAAAAACTCCACAGAAAAGCTAATTCAACTCATCAATCAGTTCAGTAAAGTGGCAGGATACAAAATCAACACGCAAAAGTCAGTAGCCTTCCTATACACAAACAATAAATCTGAAGAAGAAGAAATCAAAAAGACCATCCCTTTTGTTATTGAAACAAAAAAAATCAAATATTTGGGAATAAATCTAACAAAAGAGGTAAAGGACCTATACAAAGAAAACTATAAAACACTGTTAAAAGAAATAGAAGAAGACACAAAGAAATGGAGAGACATCCCCTGCTCATGGATTGGAAGAATAAACATTATTAAAATGGCCATCCTTCCAAAAGCAATATACAGATTCAATGCTATTCCAATCAAAATTTCAATGTCATTCTTCAAAGAAATAGAACAATTATTGATGAAATTCATATGGAATCACAAAAAACCCCGAATAGCCAAAGCTCTCCTGAAAAAAAAAGAAGGGAATGGAGGCATCAGACTCCCAGACTTCAAACTATACTACAAAGCCATAATCATCAAAACCGCATGGTATTGGAACAAGAACAGACATACAGACCAATGGAATCGAATAGAAAATCCAGAAATAAACCCACAGGTTTATGGTCAACTAATCTTTGACAAAGGAGCAAAGACTATGCATTGGAGCAAAGAAAGTTTGTTCAATAAATGGTGCTGGGAAAACTGGGTCACTACATGCAAAAGAATGAAGCTTGACCACCACCTCACACCATACACAAAAATCAACTCAAAATGTATTAAAGAACTAGACATAAGACCTGAAACCATAAAATATATAGAAGGAAATATAGGCGAAACACTACGTGATTTGCACATCAAAGACATCTTTACAGACACATCACCCAAAGCTGTGATAGTGAAGGCAAAGATAAACAGCTGGGACTATATCAAATTAAAGAGCTTTTGCACAGCAAAAGAGACAATAACAAAAACAAAGAGAAACCCCACCAACTGGGAGAACATTTTTGCACCCAACACTAATGATAAAGGACTGATCACAAAAATCTGCAAAGAGCTGATGAGTCTCAACAACAACAAAGAAAATAATCCAGTCAAAAAATGGGCAGAAGAGCTTAAAAGAAACTTCTCTGAAGAGGAAATGCAAATGGCCAACAGGCATATGAAAAAATGTTCAACATCACTTGTCATCAGGGAAATGCAAATCAAAACTACCATGAGATACCATCTTACACCAGTGAGAATGGCACATATTAAAAAAACTAGCAACAACAAATGTTGGCGAGGGTGTGGAGAAAAAGGAACTCTTCTGCACTGTTGGTGGGAGTGCAAACTGGTCCAACCACTGTGGAAAGCTGTGTGGAGATTTCTGGACCTACTAAACATAGAGCTTCCATATGACCCAGCAATTCCACTCCTAGGTATTTACCCAAAGGACACAGAAACATCAATTCCAAAGAACACCTGCACCCCTATGTTTATAGCAGCACTGTTTACAATAGCTAAGCTTTGGAAACAACCCAAATGCCCAAAAATAGATGACTGGAACAAGAAGATGTGGTACATATATACCATGGAATATTACTCAGCATTCAAAAAAGATAAACACATGCAATTTGCTGCAACATGGATGGCGCTGGAAGGGATCATGCTCAGCGAAATAAGCCAAAAAGAAAAAGAAAAATACCGGATGGTCTCACTCATAGCAGGAATCTAGAAAACTTAAATAAGGGACCAGGAAAATGAATAACTATAAGAAAGTGAAAATCAAAATCAACAAAAAACTATGAACCAGAGACACTTTTAGGGGGGCGGGGGCGGGAGGGGAGGGATTGGGGTCAGAATGGGGGGCTGCAATTGTATGGGGAATATAACAATAAAATTTATAAAAAAAAAAAAAAAAAAAAGAAGTAAATTTGATAAATGCACACACTTATGATCTTATTTATGTAGAAAATTTCAAAAAATAAAATAATTCAATATAATTATACACATAAATTTTAAAAGCCTTTGAAAAGGTCTAGAAAGAGACATGAAGCTGTCAACACAAGGTATTTCTGCAAGGGGAGGTGAAATTGCATAGAAAAAAAATATATTTGTATATTGAAAATATTTAGTACCTACGTGTCACTGAGTATAAAGTACCAATGGAAGGATGTGATTTAGTGTGAATGCCAGTGCCTTTAACTATACTGCTGAAACTGTAGCTGATCTTATACACAGATCATTTTATATAAACCTGTTATGTAAATTAGCAATGTACAGTTTATTGTAATATGCATTATACCCTACTCTTTTATAGGTATTCCACATGTGTTCTTACTTCCACATCCCTCCATACTTTTCTACAACAAAATGATCCTCTACAACAAAATGATCTTCCAGGTAACTTGACTGTTCAATTTTTACTTATACTTTTTGATGATAAAACTCTGGCTATCTCTCTGCTAATAATAGCTTCTTTAAAACATAACTGTGGGCCTCCCCAGTGGCGCAGCAGTTGAGCACTGGGTTGCGAAGCTGCCCGCAGCCTCTGCAGCGCCGGATCGATCCCTGGCTGCTCTCCGGCCACCAGAGGAGGGTCCCACATGGCGCGCAGACCTCTCCTGCTGCCCGCTGCTCCCCTCAGCAGTGTACTTTAGTCCTTCTGCCTGTTCTGCTCCCTGCTCTGGCTCTGGTGAATTCTCTCACCCTCCCGCGCTTCTGACTGTACCCAGTGCTTGTATGTATGTATAAATAAATAAATAAATAAATCTTAAAAAAAAATAAAACATAACTGTTAGCACTTAATTGATCTGGAAAACTTGACTAGCAGTTAACTTATTTGTTGCTGAGTACCTGCAACCTTCCCTTTGGTGGTGATGGAATTTGTCTTTCCCAATGTCTTGATGGCTTTGGTTTGGAGTGGGGGTGGAGTCCACAAAGCCTATATGGAATTAGCTCAGGACATCCTTTCCCCTTAACACTATGTTTAAGCATTAAATTTCTTGTCCTCAAGATTTCCAGTCTAAGTTTCCCCAACTGACTTTTTATCCAAGTTTTCTAACTGGTCCACATGTATCATAATAGCAAATATTTATATGATGCTTTTAAATATTAATGAGAAGTAAATAAGGAAGTTACCCCAGTTTCACAGAACACATAGTAAGTGAACTTGTGATTAGTGTGTAGTTGCACAGCTAGTTTGAGAAAGAGTTGAAAATTTAGATCTAAGGAGAGTTTACTTAACTAAGTCTGTGTAAAATAATGGGGTGGTCAAAATTATTTTAAATACACTGCATTAGTTATTTGCTACCTCACTAACAACAGATAAATGACAACACAAATCCTTAGTGACATGTGTTGTTTGCACATGTAAGGACACCTGGGTGTGAGCTGGGATGCTCTGCTGATCTTGGCTGGGCTCACTTAAGTCTGGGAAGAGGCTGGCTGTTAGCTCGTCTAGGCTGGTTTTGGCTAAGGAGACTGGGATGACTCAACTCTGTCCTCATCGCTCTCATCCTTGAACAGACTAGCCTGGGCATGTTTTCAATGTGATGATAGAGGAAAAAGAAAAAGAGGAAGCATAATTTTAGTTTTACAAGTGCTTTTCCAGACTCTGCTTGTATCATGCTTGTTAAATCTCATTGATCAAATCAGATCACATAGCTTCTACCAGATTCCAAGTTACAGGCCCTTACGAGGTTAAACAATATAAGTATGATTATGAGAAAGGTAAAGACTTGGTCATTTTTACAATCTATCATAGATTCTTTCCAGTATTTGGATGTTATTAATGTACTATATGATATTTAAAGGAATTTAGTTTTCTACTTTTAAGTTGCACTGTGACACACACACACACACACTCACTCACTAACTCTTGCAAAAACATTGAGCAAGATATAACGGTATAAAAGTAAAATGAATGAAGTCCTCAACTTTTTCCCCAGCACTATTCTCAAGCCTCATGCTTTTGTAATTTGGTTGTGAAGCTTCCTTATCACATTTGGGCATAAATGTATTTATTCCTAGGAAGACAATGGTTTTTTTTTTTTTTCAGTGCAGTTGTATGGTAATTGTTCAGTAATTAAGGTGCTTGGCAATGATTGAGATAATTTTTGTGTCCTTTGGTAGCTCTATTTCCATCAGTACCTATGTGTTCTATTATCTTAATATGTGTTCTATTATCTTAATGACCTCACTGAGTAATTTTATTAATGGATTGGAAAAAGAAGAAATGGAAAGGAAATGAAGATCAAAAACACAAAAATAGATGTAACATGAGGTATAAAGCAAAGGGGATTTGAATGTTGTTGAAACCAAGTTCAATTTGCCTGTAAACCCATACATGACACAATACTTACCTAAAAGCCCCGAAGTTGGCTTTTGGCTCTGCCCCTTGCATGCTACCCTGAAACCCAGTTGTTGTAGGACTTGGTGGTAGGGGAAATGGATAGGATCTGTTCTGTATCAGTGAGGACAGAAGCAGCAGGATGTAGTCTTAGTCCGGAAGTTGGGGACCCGCAGCTGACTGGACCAAATACCAGCACTGGGTGGGAGTACAGTGCAGTACCTGGGGACATGGATACTTGCCTTCTAGGACTTTTGCAGCAGTGACATGAGGTACACAAGCTGGGTATATGCAGGAGTTTTTGACTTTAAGCTGAATTCCAAAATGGCCAGAAGCAAGAAAGTGCTGAAATAAAAAACAAAATCCCTTGCAAAAAACTTATCCATATATGAACTGATTTATGTCTAACTAATCAAACTCTGTCAAGCCCTACTTCCTCATTCCTAGTTATTTTTCTTTCTTCTTCCACTGCCATAAAACCAATATTAGTTCCCAGACTGGGGAGAAAATTTGAGTTTCACAACCTGTCTCCTTGCCTATCAGCTTCTAGTAAACCTTTTCTTTTCTTGAAGGCCATTGCCACAGAATTGGCTTTACACACATGAGGCAGCAAGTACATTGCTTGGCAACACTGTAAAATTGAGTTTATCTTATTTTATAAATACTGCAGATTTTGCCAATGAAAACTACTAAAGCATGCACATACATAATAACCAATATACTTCAAAAATACCACAGCAAACTTCTCATCCTTAAATTAGGTGTCATTCTTAAAGTAGGTGATCTATTACACAGTTATCTCATTATATATATATATATATGGGGAGTGAGTGATATAGTTTCTCCACTTGCAAAATCCTCCCCTTCCTCTGTTTAGTCAGCTACTTTATGATCCATATCAATTGTCTCATAATTACATTTCACATTTGTGCTATTAAAAAACACCCGCATTTTGTTACATAAATTTAAAATAAGCTGCATGCTACATTGATCACTTAGAATTTGAAAGCAATCATTACCAAAATAAACTTTCTGGAAAATCCTGTAATAATAATCTAACTTGTCTTTGTATAACTCTGTTTCATAATTATACTATTTATTTGATAAAAATGTTTTTCAAGAAACAACTATTTCCGTGTCATTAGAAAACATTTTTGATGAAATACAGTGTATGACATGCTACACTCAAAAAATCTGTTTTCATTCATTTTCACAAAAACGGTTAGGGAAATAGAATTTTTATTTTTTTAATTTTTTTAAAAGATTTATTTATTTATTTATACAAGTACTGGGTACAGTCAAAAGCGTGGGAGGGTGAGAGAATTCACCAGAGCCAGAGCAGGAAACAGAACAGGCAGACTGACAAAATACACTGCTGAGGGGAGCAGTGGGCACAGCAGGAGAGGTCTGTGTGCCATCTGGGATACTCACCTGCAGCCGGGGATTGAACCGGCACTGCTGAGGCTGTGGTCAGCTTTGGAGCCTAGCACTCAACCGCTGTGCCACCAGGGGAGGTCTGGGAAATAGAATTTTTGAAGCACATCTTTCATTTAGAACTTCTGTGTACTGTAGACCTTTTCCTGCTATAAATTGGTGGGAAAAGTAAAAATTCTATGTTAAGGATCATTGTATCAGTCAGTAAAATGCCTCATAACCAAGTTTACGTTTAAGTCTAGGACTTAGGCGAGAGTAGAACTGCTGTCAGGACACTGAGCCTGTATGTTATTAAATTCCTTTGATTGCCTTGGAGTGTTAGAAAATGTTTAAATACAGCCTAAAATTATACAAGAAACATTCTAGTTATTAACCACAGAGAATCATGAAAATTGTTTATTGTGGCTCCGGTGGTTGAAAAATAATGACTTACATCAGCCAAGAAATAATCAAAAAGGGTTAATTCAAGAATAGGTATGGGGAGTCAGGTCTGTGATCAAGGGGGTGTGTTCCATCAAAGGTGGTGGTAGAGAAGGAGTCAGGGGGAGGCAGAGTACGATGAAAAGGTCGAGGAGGAGATTTATTGGCTACCACATGGCTGGATGCCATCTGTCCTAGCAGCAGCACTGGTGGGTGAGCTGAAGAACAAGGATGAGCTGAAGCTGGCAAAGCATGAGAGTGAGGCCCACCTGTCTTCAGTAGGATAAGTGTCCCTACTTATCCTATCATCCCCAGCATCTCTGTTCAGGAGGAGGGTGATATTTGGAATGCTTCACTTTTTTTTTTTAATATTATTCATGCGTACAAGAACCGGGTACAGGCCAGATGTGTAGGAGGGTGAGAGGACACTCCAGAGACAGAGTGGGGAACAGAACAGGCAGACTGACTGAAATACACTGCTGAGGGGAGCAGTGGGGGAGACAGGAGAGGTCTGCTGCGCCATGTGGGTATCTTCACGACCAGCTGGGATCGAACCCACGCTGCAGAAGCTGCAGACAGCTTCACAGTGCTGTGCTTAATGGCAGGCGTCACCAGAGATGCCTTGGAACACTTCACTTTTTATAGGGACATGGCTGTGAGTCCCACCCACTGGCTCAAAAGTTTCCTTCTCTTACAAATTCCCTCCTTTCAATGTTTCGTCACCATGTATATGGTGAGGAAAGTCAGATGTCTGAACAATATGGGAAAGACATTAGACAAATTTGACCTATTTGATACTTACCTAGTAGACTGGAACTTTATGGGAAGCAATGTCATTTGGGATAAATGTTAAACTTGGCATATACATGTATGTGAATATCGGTGTTCTAAGCTTTATGTGAAACTCTGATATGTTCTGATATAATGTTGCTCATCATTTTTGTTCATGATAAGGTTGACTGTCTCCCTGCAGAGGAATGAGCTTTGACTTTAGCCAGTCTGCAGCTCTTTTGCCTTCTGCAAATGCAGATCCATCCCTTTGCTGGCTGGGACAATGATGATAAAACTACATTTCCCCTTGTGCCCAGCACTCAGCCAAAGTTGACTCTTCTTGTTAACAATGCCAACTCTGGTATGGCATGTACACAGTGATGTGCTGATCCAAGGTAAAATTTTCTGCTCATGCAAAAGGCCACATGTGGCAGCTACAACTTTCTAACAGGGAAAACATCCCTTAGTGGTGTGGTCCAGTTGTTTGGATGGTATGTGATGGGCTGTTTTTTCGGGTCCTAATGATTGGATTAGCACTCCCAGGCAAACTCCCTGTTTCTCACATACATAGATGCAGTAAGGCTTCCTGGTATCTGGTTGTCCTAAGGCTGATGCTAAGATTAACTTTCCTTTTATTGCATCAGAGATTTGTTGACATTGAGAAGGTTCAGAGTCTGGGTCTTTGAAGGCTTCATATAATGGTTTCGCTATTAACTCATGGTTGGGGGTTCAGATTTCTGCAAAATCCAACCATTCCCCCAAATCCACATAATTGTCTTTAATTGCTGGTGACTTTATGTGCTGATACAATCTGTTTTCTCTGTCATGAAGCCTTGTTTGCCTTTATTCATCTCATATCCCATGTATGTTACTTTACATTTGAATATCTGAAGCTTCTGAGTCAATACCTTATAACCACATTCCGGCTAGTGGTTAAAAACCAATATGGCACTCTCAAGTTGAGAGTCTTAGGGCTGGCGAGTTGTCCACATATTATTTAAGGATGCCCTGTTTTAGTTGGATTTTCCTCAGACTCTTGGCCAGTATTTCCCTGAAAGTAGGAAATTCTTAAACCTTTATGGAAGAACTGTTCAGAAACTTTGCAGAGTGTTCATGGACTCAGGGTCTTGTCATTCAAAAACAAGAGTAGCTGACCCCAGGCATCTACTGGGACATAGAAAAATGCATCCTTCTTGTCTAATACTGAGAAGCAGCCAAAATTCTCAAGTATAGCATGTAACAGTGTAATCATTTGGCATGGTTGGATATATATGTCCTGGACAATTTCATTAATGGCCCTCAAATACTCAACAAAATGGCACTCATTTGTGTGGGGTTTCTTTCTTGGCAAAATCAAGCGTTGTAGGAGGGTGTGGTAGGACTGCATGAGGCTGAATGAGGATGTTGCAGTACTGTCTTAATTCCTCTCAGGGACTCTTAGAGAATATGGCTTTCTCCTCGGGACTCTGCTCCCACCACTTCTATTCTTATATGGCCCAAATTTTTGGCACATAGTAGAGTTCTATCAGCTCAAACCACTTTACTTACTCTTCCTTAGATTTCTGAAAGCATCACTTTTGGTGATTCATCTTTAGTGATGCCCTAACCTTTGGTGGAGCATCCCAAGTCCATACCATCTGGAATTGAAAGGCATGTTCTGGTGGTACTCGTAGGTGCAGGCTCTGATGTTGGGTGAGGAAATAATCTACACATTAAGTTTACTTAATAGGTCACAGTCAAGGAGTGGGCTTTGACAGCCTTCCATGTGTAGAAAGCTATTTTGGAGGTTTGTATTACCACATTGGCATTGTAGAGGTTATAGGAAGGATTTCTGATGTAGCCTTCCCATCACCCTGGTGATTGGTACAGACATCTTGCTGAGTGATCTAATTTAGAATTCAAAACCAAATAGGTTTCTCCAGTCTCTACCCCATACACACACACACACACACACACACACACACACACACATATGAATCAAATGGTCTCCCCTGGTGAATTACAGGGGGCTTATTATAATAGGCTTTTTCAGATCAAGTGAGTATCTCCCTGTTATTCCTCTGAACCCCCACACTGAAATACCATTTATCTCTTTCCCTCCTTCCTTGTTTCTCCATTCCTTCCACTTTGGCTGTATGTCTATGCCCTTCTGCGACCCTGGTCTAAAACCTCATTCTGTGCCATCATCTTCCTTTTACTGTCCTCTCCTTTCACTTTCTCATTCCATCACCCCTTTCACTTTCTCATTGCATCTCCCCTTTCTTGCTTCCAACCTGGGATACCTGTCTTTCCAATGCTCCTTTTTACTTTAGAGTGAGCACACTAATTCTTCCTTAAAGTTTCACTTCTCCTCTTTTCCTTCACTGTTCCTCCTAAATCTTGTCCTGTTTTCTCTCTCCATGAAAATGGGTATAGGCCTAGGCCTTCTTTCTTTAAACTCTGAAGGTTGTATCTACCAATTGGGAAGTATGCGTCTCTACGGTATTCTACCTTGGTTAATTTCCTCATTATATCCAAGGTACTCTTGCCAGTGTTATTCATCTGAGCATTTTTTGGAGTGTCTAGATTCATGCCTATGTGAGTACTATGACTTTTGATAATCCTTTCCAGAAATTCACACAGATCCTTATTGGCATTTGCTGAAGTTGCAGTATCTTAGCAAAACTCTTCTGCTTTGGC
The DNA here is from genome assembly GCF_964194135.1 of Talpa europaea. Classification (NCBI taxonomy): domain Eukaryota; kingdom Metazoa; phylum Chordata; class Mammalia; order Eulipotyphla; family Talpidae; genus Talpa; species Talpa europaea. The sequence continues at coordinate 25,140,934 of NC_140078.1, read as the reverse complement.
ATTTTCCTGCCTCAGCTCTACGAATAAGCACCACTTATAGTGTTCTAACCTCTCCATTCCCCTATCACTGGGGCCCCAATTTGAGTCTATCACTGGGGAATCTTCCTCTTTTGGGTTCCAAGGTTTCTGGGTCCTTCTGGTGGACACAATAAGCCCCTTCACTAGCCTACCCTAAAGCCATTCTCTGCTTATCTGAAGTGAACAGTATATATAACATGGACTATATGGATTGATTGTTCATGCAGATGGATCAATGGGAGGCAAAATAGAGGCAAAAACATTAGCCTAATTTAATAGACTTTTAAGAGCCCCCACCTATGAGATCTAGCTACAGTAAAGTGAGAACTTAAAAAACATCATTTTATTTTTAAGACAGGAGGTGATGAATTATAAGTACAGGCAACATGAAGTTTGACTCTCATAATATTGAGCCAAAGAAGATATTAAAAGTATATCGTTCATGATTTAACTTATATAAAGTTGCAAATGAGGTGAAAATAATCTGTGGTGTTAGAATTCTGGATACACGTAGTGCAGGGAGTTACCATGTCATGACATTCAATGACTGGTAACAATCTTTCTTAACCTGGTTGCTGAATAGCAGAAGTGTCTCCTTTGTGAGAATGACTTAAGCTTTATACTTAGAATTTGTGTAATTTTCTTTAGGTTTGTAAAAATACATTTAAAATTTTTACTGCACTCCAACTAACCTGTAAGTGTAGTTTTCATTCTTCCACCTTCATCAGAATTCCCCTTTATGCTTATTAAAATCACAGAGATTCCTAGGTCCACAACAGATTTGTTGAATCAGATTCTCTGGGGCATCTTGATTCATCTTCAACAAATACTTAAGTCATGGCCAGTAAAAGAAAGAAAAAAGCTAACCCTGGATCCCCCTTGAGAGTCTACTTAAAAGAACAAGGCAGGATATTATGGGGATCAGACCTCTTAGGGTCCCTTGCTGGGTCTGAAAATTAAACCAACAAAGCTAGATTAACAGAAAAGATATATATATAAATTTATTTAATGTAACATGTATGTGATACAGGAGGCTTCATAGAGAAATAAAGACCTAAAGAAAGGGTTAATAAAGCCTAGTATTTTTGTGGGCGATTTAATAAAGAATGGAAAGTCATAAAAAGACACAATGGAGCAAAGAGTATGAGCTAAGTGTAGTTATCTGAGGGAAATTCACCATGACCTGTTCATTCAGATTCTTTTCTGTGTTCCTTTCTCTTCTGAGATAAGGATGCTCCTTTACTTGGGGTATAAGGCAGTTACCTCTCACATGAAGATTTATGACATGCTTTGGGGTGAGGTTAGAAAGTCCTTCCCACACATGCCATTTCTCAAATTCCTTCAACTTGAAATACTCAATATGGCAAGACACCATATTTTGAGGTGGTGTGTCCTGAGTGCTGTCAACCTTGAATTTCCAGAGGCATGTATATGGTCCTGCCTCTGGGCTGTGTCTCTTCTCTTCTAACTTCTAGAACTGTCAGGTATAATATTGATAGTACATCATCCCCTCTTCTACCTTTAGAGTCTGTAATGTTTACCAACCAAAGATGGGGACATTTATAAGAGAGTTATTTCCCTCACTAAGGAAAATGGTAAGTTGAGTAAAAATTTGATCCCCATAATATCCTGCCTTGTTCTTTTAAGTAGACTCTCAAGGGGGATCCAGGGTTAGCATTGGCTTTAATAAGACAGTTTGGGGAGGGGTGGGTAGAGGGAAAATGGTACTCAGGAACCCTGGTATTTTCCCTTAAGCAGAGAAGGGAAGTGTTGATAAGAAGAGACCCTTTCTTTGTCCTGCCATATCCAAGCATTGCATCACCATGTCCAGAAGCCACTGCCCTGTCTGTGCCAGATGATAATTTGGGCACAGGCACAAATCAATACCAGGAATGGGTGAGCTGCAAGCATGCACTGTAAGTACTGTGAGTATAAATAGAGCTGGAAGAATAACCTTTTTGTGAACTACTGTGCGGTAATCCTCGGAAAGCCAGAAAGCTAGTATGGCTTCAATGGGCCTTTTATAAGGTTAAATGCTACCCCCCAACTGCCCTCCTCCAAGCACAGGGATTGCTTGCTTAAGTTACCATTTTTAATGCAAATCATCATAATGGCTTGATAATTATTTCAATTGGCATTTATGAAGCCATTCAGTAAAAGAACAGCCAGGGCAAAACCCTAGCTAATCTTCCCATCTTTCATATCCTCTGGGTTTGAGGTGGAATAACACAAGAAAGCCCCAAAGCCAGAGGGTTTTTGAAGTTTATTCTTAATGGACCTGACTCTCCCTCCCTGTTACTCTATGAAGTGAATTCAGCCCAAGTTAAACAAAATAGCAAGAGCATAATATTTGTGGTGGCTTGAAAGAGAGGAGGCAATGACAAGCATCCCCTTCCACCTCGGCTTACTTTTCAGATTGGCTGGATAGCATTTTAACCAGTTGTTGTTATTATTGAGGAAAAAAATAAATATTTATTGAATGCCATGATATGTTGAGTAACTGTTCTAAAAATGTTTTGTCTGAGGTGATCTTATTCAAAAACATCTGTTTAGATTTTGTTGATTTTTTTTTTCGCCTTTTCTGTGGACGTTGAGATTCTGACTCTCTCATGGGCTCGTAAGTAGTGTATAATTTTATTTGTTTGGAGCATACATACAAAACAGGAAGTAATAGTCTCCTACCATGGTTCTCCCTGCCTCTTCCCCTTAACCCCCATTTCCCACCTGTCCATCCTGCTTAGAGTCAGGGAGTAGCGAAGAAATAAGAAAACTAAGGTGCCTCCCTGGTGGCGCAGGCCGTTGAGTGCAGCACTGTGAAGCTGTCCGCAGCCTCTGCAGTGTGGGTTCGATCCCCGCCAGCCTCAGAGCAACCCACATGATGAGAGCAGACCTCTCCTGTCTCATCCACTGCTCCCCTCAGCAGTATACTTTGGTCAATCTGCCTGTTCTGTTCCCCACTCTGTCTCTGGTGAATCCTCTCACCCTGGCGCACATCTGGCTCTTGCATAAATAAAAATAAACCTTTAAAAAAAAAGGAAATAAGAAAACTAAGACATGGCTTTTTATTGGAGGAAAAGCCAGGCTGGAGCCAATGACAAAATGCAACCCTTATTTGGAATTGTCTTTCTTCCAAATAAGGTAAAGATCACTGATCTCTCTCTCTCTCTCTCTCTCTCTCTCTCTCTCACACACACACACACACACACATTATACAGGTCACTATAATACATCTCTCTATTGTGGCCCTGGCTGAGTTGCATCCATCCGTGAAGACTGCTTGCTAGAGAGTTAGATGGCACCTTGGTCTACACATCTGGTTAACTAGGGCCATGCTTTTTCTTTAGGTCTTCCAGGAAGCTCTAAGTAAAAGGGAAGATTTCTTACTGTTTCCACAGCACCAAGACATGAACTACTCAGTGGGAGGAATATCAGTCAGCTAATTGGGAAATAATAAGTTCAAGTAGTTCTTGATCCTTACGTAAATAGTTAATGACATGCTGGACATTATAGTTTAAAAGTTGTATTGTTTTAATTCCTTAGAGGGCTCAGTGGGTTCAAATGTTTTCTAATATTATCCTGTACCAGTCAGTTCTTACCTCCAAACTGAACTGGTACAAGAGGTGTTTAAATATTACAACATGAAGCTAGACTCAGGGACCTCTAAGTGGTCTATGAAAAGAATTCAAGAGTTCTGTGAACCTGAATAGAAACAAAAACCTTTCTTTTCAAAAGACTGTGTCTGAAATTTAGTATTTCTTTCATTTATTAATATAGGCAACAAACTATCAAGAGGGGCCTCCCCAGTGGCCCAGCGGTTGAGCACTTGGCTGTGAAGCTGCCCGCAGCCTCTGCAATGCCTGTTCGATCCCCGGCCACCGGGCGAGGGTCCCACATAGCGCGCAGACCTCGCCTGCTGCCTGCTGCTCCCCTCAGCAGTGTGTTTCGTCAGTCCATCTGTTCTGCTCCCCCGCTCTGGCTCTGGTGGATTCTCTCACTCTCCCACACTTCTGACTATACCCAGTGCTTGTATAAATAAATAAATCTTTAAAAAAAAAAAAAAAAGGAAAAAAAAAAACTATCAAGAGGCCAAACCTCTGTAACAGCATAGAAGGTTATTGCTAATTTCTCAGATTATCATTAAAACACACCCAGACTTTGAAATATAACTAGAGGTATTTGTTTTCAATGCATTAACAAATAGGGATGTACACACACACACACACAAACACACATTACATACTACCCTTATATATAGGCTTTACCCAGTGACATGGGTCCATGTCACCAAAATAGTCTGAGAACTCTTGGTAGCCTATAATGCTGATACTGATAGGAGAAACAAAATTTATTTTATGAGGCAGCTAGTACAATCTGGGCCTATGAAAAAGTCAAATTGAAGTGATCCCAGGCCATGAAAAATCTTAATACCCAAAATGGGTTAGGAGAAATATGAATGGACCAATTTAAGTTGTGGTTCTCTTGCTTCCTTAATTTGCATTGTGCAATTTCAGGATTGGCCTAGATGTCAGGGTAACAGGAACACCCAGATGCAATGAGCGAACACAGAGCCAGATGATTCTTCAAAGCAAATGACAGCCAAGTGGCTATTGTTGGTTTGATGTTTAATTGCATAACGTTTGGGAACAGAAAACATTTAATAGTGTTGCTTACACAGGAAAAACTGACCCTCTTCTCATATAAATTCATCTCGCATTGAATCATCCGTTGATTTCAATTTCAGCTCGATGCTCCAATGATTTTAAGTGGTATGTTGAACCAAACAGAAGTGTTAGCAAAAAGTAAAATTTTAAAAACATCAATAATTTAGGCTACTGTGTGTGCTTTTTCCAAAGTAAGTCATTTAGATTGTTGGGCAACCCTGCAATTTGTTTACTTAGGTCTTAATGGAACCTTAAAGAACTCAGTGTAGAATCTCTGTGCAGAGTCCTTTGTGGATTCCCTAAAAGTATGAGTGTGTCCACAACATCCGTTTATGATTATGATGCATCACACATCACAATGCACTAAATTGCTGTTGACAAAACTGAATACCATCAAGTATAAAGCAGGACATAAAACTGAATCAGAACAGATTAAGACCTTTAATATGGAATAGTTAGGATTAGAGAAAAGGCAAGAACTTGCAACTTAACTTAAAAAAGCACAGCATTGCCCAAATCTTTCCCAGAATTTCTAGATGTGGGTTATCGGGCCGCTGTTGCCAAATCTGCCAGCATATCAAGAAAAACTGGAAATGAAGGTTTGGCATGAAACTACCTAATATTTACAGTAACTAAGTTGCAGTTCTTTTAAAACACTCTGATTTGAGCAAATACGCCTGAAAGTTAAACCCTAGTCTGCCTTTCAGAGGCTGCTAGATCAAATGATAAACTTTCAACCAAATTGGGAAAAAAGATCTGTTTTCAGTACTTCCTTCTCCACTCTTCTATCCATGGATCCACTCAGCACACCACAACTCAAATGATAATTTCCTCCCCCTAGAGTGGTGGAAGACATTGATAGTAGAAGGAAATCTTTTTGGTTAGACTGTGTTTTTGAAAGTTGGCCCATGCCAGAGTTTTATGTTTAAAAAAAGAGAGAGAGGAAGAGGAGAGAGTGGAGAAGAGGAGGGATAAAGTCACCAGGATCACTTGTTGGGAGAATATGTAGCAGTGTTGCAGAGAAGGTACCATGCGTGGGTTACTTTGGGAGGTTAGGGATGGTTGATGCTATTCCCATTATTTGAATATGACTTGGATGAAAAGGTAAAATAGGGGGTAGGAGGGATGGGTGGGAAACCTATCATTTGAGCTTACCTAAAACCTATAAGAATGTGTGATAAGGATTTATTTTGGATGTGAAAAGGATTAAAGAAGGTGGTTGTTTTTTTGAAGACAAAGGTATAGCCCCCTTCCCCACAATCAGGGCTAACCTGATTAAAATGTTGGTTTTTGCAAATCAATTCTGTTCTGAAATTGCTTAAGTGATCAAGTAGCTGCTGCCAATTTATAGTTACTTCTCAGCTTATAGTTGGTATCATGTAACTGAATCAAATCATGTGTTAATTTTTATAATTCCTGATTTTTTGCTAAAATTTCTTGTGTTTTTCTTTTTCACAAGATGTCTAGATCTCATCATGTGCTCATAAGAAAAAAAGATAATGCAATGTAATATAGAATTTTTTTTAAAGATTAATTTATTGGGCCTCCCCGGTGGCACAGCGGTTGAGCGCTGGGTTTCGAAGCTGCACGCAGCCTCTGCAGTGCCGGTTCGATCCCCGGCTGCTCCCAGGCCACCAGAGGAGGGTCCCGCATGGGGCGCAGACCTCTCCTGCCGCTTGCTGCTCCCCTCAGCCCTCAGCAGTGTCCTTCGGTCCTTCTGCCTGCTCTGCTTCCCGCTCTGGCTCTGGTGAATTCTCTCACCCTCCCGCGCTTCTGACTGTACTCAGTGCTTGTATAAATAAATAAAATAAATAAAAATATATATCTTTAAAAAATAAATAAATAAAGATTAATTTATTTATACAAGCACTGGGTACATTCAGAAGCGCGGGAGGGTGAGAGAATTCACCAGAGCCAGAGCAGGGAACAGAACAGGCAGACCGACAAAATACACTGCTGAGGGGAGCAGTGGGTGTGGCAGGAGAGGTCTGCATGCTGTGTGGGACCCTCGCTGGTGGCGAGGGATGGAACTGGCTGTGCAGAGGCTGCTGGCAGCTTCGCAGCCCAGCGCTCAACCACTGCGCCACCGGGGGAGGCCGTGTAATATAGAATTTTTGCCCACCTTCACCTTTCAATTTATTCACTTGGAATTCATTATTATTGAAAAAGCCAGCATATGACACTATGGCTACCAGATTCAGACTTATTTTTCTACAGTTGTGAATAACAATTAGCAGAAAAAAACTTTTGTGTGCATTTATTATTGAGTAGGTCTTATCTCCAGATTTCATTCCATTATGATCACAGCAGCCATGATGTCTTCCAGTCACTTACCCTCCATCATTTTTCTCTCTTCAAGCTGTTTTCTTAACTCCTATCCCTAACATCATCAGAGTCCTATAACTGCTTTTATTCAGAAACATTGTCTTTGGCACTTAGCTGTAATTCTGACTTATACATGAAAACCCCTTACCTAAGAAATTGTTTATCTGTGATTCAATTTGATTTTTAATTATGCTTCAAGGCTGCCTTTCACCATGATCAGATTCTTTCTAATATAGACATGTCCAAATGGCTGCTCTGTCTATAAAAGCAAATTCACAGAGGAGCTGGATAATCTTTCCTTACCTTTCTACTCTCCACTTTCCCCCCTTTCCTGGGCCCCCAGGAGGCTGCTCTGAATGGACAGCATAAATCATTTGACTTTTGTTGGGTTTGGTCAAGGGAAGCCAAGACAATAAATCCTCAATAAGGATTTAGAACACAGGTTGGTGGTGTTAGTTCCTATGTCAAGGGTTCAGGTGATGTATGACGGCCCTCTTTACAGCTAGAGGCTTTTCCTGGGTCCCTGTAAGTGTTTTGTCCCATTGTCCGTTCAGGTCTAATGGTTCTCAAGTCTTCCCTGCTTCAAGCTCCCAAGTACTTTGTATCCCTGTAGCACCCCTTAGGCACAATATACCCTTCAAGAGTCCATTCATTAGCTCCATGTACTTACCTCTGTTTGGACAAATTATGACATTCTGCTTGGACCACAAGGACACAGTAGAAAACCTCTCTGGTGGACTATAGATATACAGTGTAATTAAAGGCTCTAGATGTAATTTGAGTTCTAATTTCATCTTTTTCTTTCTATGCAAGCTTTGTTTTATCTGTTATAAAGTAAGGATAAAGAATCTTACCTTAAGGTATTGTGAGAGAAAACAGATGCAGTAATCAAGGGAGAACTTTGTTTATTCTGTAAAATTCTATTTGCATGTTAATTTTATTCAATCACAATCTCAGTATTTCACAATTCCCATGTTATTATTTATTAGAGAAAGATGAAGTTCCAAGACCTTAGATACTTTTTCCATTATATCCAAAAAAAAATTCCATTCCTTTAATTCTGTAGTATTTTTTTTTTAAGATTTTAGTTTTTATTTATACAAGCACTGGGTACAGTCAGAAATGCGGGAGGGCGAGAGAATTCACCAGAGGCAGAGTGGAGAGCAGAGCAGAGCAGACTGACAAAGTACACTGCTGAGGGGAGCAGCGGGCGGCAGGAGAGGTCTGCGCGCCATGTGGGACTCTCGCCCGGCGGCTGGGGATCGAACCGGCATTGCAGAAGCTGCGGGCAGCTTCGCAACCCAGCACTCAACCACTGTGCCACCGGGGAGGCCCCCATAGTATTCTTTTACAGGATAATGTCTGTTACATAATGAAATCTAATATTTGTGTGTTCATCCGTACACTGATTCTGTGCCTAAATAGGCTTATACAACATGTAAAAAGAAAAAAAAAATGCTGAAACTGTCAAACTAGCATCACTATTTCCTTAATAATAAGTAAATTTAGGGATCTATTTGTGTATATTTGCACATGGACCCATTTTTTTTTTTTATTTTTAAGTTATGTGATGTGCATAATCCAAAAAAAAAAATCTGTGGCAAGTATACTCCATATGTAGGGCTACTACTAATAGATGATTTCAAATTTCCGTGTATTAGTACATAAAACAGAAACTCCTTGCTCTTAGCTAAACACAGAGATACTCTTTCTTTACACAGGTGATGGCTGTGAGTATTGAGAGTACAGTAGAAATAGAAATGTTTTTATATCAACTATTAATCAATATTGTAACTATTAAGATAGGTGGAAAATGACTAACTCTTTAAACTCTATTTTTCACTCCATGTTCAGGAAATGCAATTATGGAATCAAGGTCATACACTCACTGTCCTTCTAACAGCTGCCTTAGCACATTGCCCCAGCTAAAGAACAGCCACCTGAAGAAATTACACCCCGTCTTCTATACTTTGATTTGAAGTGAGACATGTTACTTCCTTTCATAGTTTATTAGCCAGAATCAGTCATGGAAGAGACAGTGGTCTACAAAATGTGGTGAAGTTCATGCATGTGCCAATTGATTTATAAATATTGCTACCATATCTCATACCCAGTGTCATTTTAAGGCCTCTCAAATTGCATTAAGTATGGTAAGACAGGCATATGAAAGGTGTAATTGACAGAACTTATATTAACACAAAGAGCTATACACAACTTCAGTTAATGGAAGGTGAGTCTGAGAAATTATTTTGGGGCCACTAAGCCCTTTTCTTGGTACAGAATTTTCCAGCTATCACTAGTTGAGATAGTCATTATAAATCAATGTTTCTCAGTGGAATAACTTTTTGAACATGACAAGTTCTGTAAGTATTATAGCATAATACACAGACTATTGGAATTCATTAAGAGAAATATATTGTCTGTTCTCTTAAATCAGCATATTACATATTTATCTTTACATACAAAGGCAACAGGAGAGGAGTGTGGGTGGAGAAGTTAGGGGAAGGAAGGGGATAGGCATTGACAAGGCCTCTGCATATGTAAAAGGGCAAGTGAAATGTGTATATATTGAGTGAAAATGTAACCCCAAAGTTACAGAGATATGTAAATGACTGAGAAATCATTAGAAACGACAAAATAGAACACATTTAAATGATGCTAAATAAAAAATATTCCAACCAGACTTTTCAAAGAGAAGATTACACACTTTCCCATAGTAATTCACCTTGAAATTGAACAAGTTGAAGATCAGTCTATTTCTCAGATAAGCTTACAATGTTTTCTTTTGGTTTTGATCTCATAGTAAATGAACCGCAGTTGGTCTCTATCCTTTTCTAGGATATCTTTTCATCTTTGTTTTATTTCATTTATTCTTAAGTATCATATTATCCAGCTGTCCTTAGCTTTTTCTTCTCCCGGATGAATAGTCCATGTTCTGTGAGTCTTCTAGATTTAAATCCACAGGCCTTAAATATCTCTGCAACCCTTTCTTCTAAGCACTCCAGCTCTCCCATTTTGTTATTTTATGGTAGAACTTAGATTTTGAATAATGCAGCAAAACTGAGTAGTACAGAACATTAGCATAATCACATCTATAACATTCTTTATATAAGTTAGCAGAGTGAGATATCGAAGTATCTGCAGTCTTCACTTAGGAAGTTAATTCTCCATAACTAGATTTCACATTGGATTTATTGCTATTTACTTTTTCATTTGTTTTTGGTTTCCAGTCCGTTTGGAACCTGTCAGCTGAATGACCTTAAAAAAGTGTGTGGAATGGTTCTGGCTGAGGGTAGAAAAGGAAATCTCATGGGAAAGTAAATTCTCACACGGGTGTTAGTTGGATTCTGGAGGATGAAGAAATTCAGATCATTTGGATAAATACTGGATGAACAGATAACATTCAGGAAGATCATTTGAACTAACTCTGAACTCCATAGTATGCATGGTTCATCTGTCATTGGGTATCTACCAGGCTAATGCATCCATCTATCCTAATTTCATAGAATATCTGGTTGCACCACATTCAAACAGTTGCAGTTTTGAATGTGGACTTCAAAGTCCCTTCAGGCCATATAGTATGGTAGGAACAAAGTACAATCTGGGAAGTTGTTCAGTGGATTGTATCCTATTTCAAAGTTGTCTTTTCAACTGTTGTATTGCTTGTGTCAGAGTTTGCTATTTTCCTTTCTCTCTGGTCTTTACCTGAGAGCTGAGTTTATTCTGTGGCAGTACTACATCTACAGACTTTTAGTACTGAGAGAGACTAGAAACCTGGCCTAGGTTGGTTTTTGAAGCATTGAAGCTTTCCTCAAGTTTTTGAGACATATCATTCAGCATAGTGCAAAGGCAAGTAGGACTTTGAAAATCTGTGGCTAGCAGAAATTGTACCTGTTTGACATCTGAAGTTGTCCAGAAATGCTCAGGTGGACATCTGAGAAAATACATAAAAGACCCAGCACCCTGATCTATTCTGATTTATGTGATGTCTAACAAGATTCTGCTTTCTTTTTGTTTCATTATTAGTGAATGCATTACAAGGATAATCATCTTATTTACATCATGTCACATGATGAGACGTGTGCTATCACAGGTTTAGCCCTAGTTTTCTATGCCAGTCTGGTGAAATCCATGAAGTTTCTCACAACAGGATTTTAAGTATTTTTATATGTATGTATAGATATATAGATATGTGTATGTATATGCATATAAATAATTATAAAACCAAATTTTTGAAAGACAGTTACTTAATTGTATAGAGATATATTTGTGATCAAATAATATGTTTCTGTGTTATCACATTGTATATTAAAAACCTAGCAGCACATCCAATTACTACCATAAATTTAAAGTAGTGATGAGTGTAAATGATATTAGGAGACATCTGCAACAACTGTAGTGTGATCGAAACGTATCTGTAGTTTCTAGTGATGACTAAATAACAGTTTCTGCCTTTACTATTATGGTTTAAACTTATTCATAGTAAGAGGGAATTAGAGTTTAGTAAAAATAGATTTTTTTCCATTCCTGTTTCCAGACATCTTTTCATGAACTCTGAACTAAGAAATAGTACTCACTTGAATAGTGGAGATCTTAGAAGCCATGAATTTGGTTTATCTTGTTTTTCAGATGATGAAATAAGAAGGTGCAATTAGTCTGCGGGGTCAATAAACTAAATGGTGACAGTTGTTTTTATTCAGTCCATTTCTCCCACATCTCACCATTGCATTGACTTGAGTAAAGTTCCTCATTTTAACATCTATGTGGATTCTTCTGTTTTGGTCTCTGTTTGCTAAATGGGCTCCTAATCTTTTCTTAGTGGTCTTGGGCTTCTGCAGAATATTCTTTATACTTTTATTGTTGTTGTTGCTATATGTTAATTACTTTGAAAAGTCTTCCTAATGGAGTCTGAACTTTCTTGGCACATTAAAACTTCCACCGAATGGTTTAGAACAGTGGTTCTCAACTACCATGCAGAAGAACAATCTGTACGATTTCTTAAAACATTTCTGAACCCCCTCCTTATGTATGAAATTCTGAACCCCCTCCTTATGTATGAAATTCCTACAGTAGCTACAAGCAGTTACCACAAATTTAGTGGCTACAGCAATATAAATGTACTATCTTACCATTATGGAACTGTAAAGTCCAAAATAGTCAACAGGGCTGTGTTTCTTTTGGAGGCTCCAGGAGAATCTATTTCCTTACCATCTCTACCTTCTAGAGATCACTCTGTCCTTGGTTTCTGTTATATTTCTCCTCTCCATCTGACCTCCCAACTCCTATATATCAGGACTTGATGAATACATGAAGTCAAACCAGATAACTTAGGCTGATCTTTCCATCTAAAGATTCTTAATCACATCTGCAAAGTACCATCCCTCGTGTAAGGCATTCATAGGTTCTTGGGATTAGGCTGTGGACATCCTGCCATTAGCCTGTCTACCAGAGGTTAGGATCTAGCAAGCTTTCAGATGACGCTGATGTTGATGCCTGGGACCATGCTTTGAGAACTGAAGTTGAGATGAATAAGTATTAAGGTAGCTAGAGTTATGTGTGCTAAAATATGATCCACTGCTATGTGATGGCTTGAGCTTGAAGATTCAGATTATTTCTTACTCTGACTTTTATTTTCCAAATCCATAAAGAGAGAAATCAATTGTCTTTCCTACCTCCCTGCTTCATAGTAAAAATTAAAATAAGGAATCTCTGCTATGCTACTTAAAGACATAAATCTGTTAGCAGTATGAACGAGGAGACATCTCCCGTAACACTTTATGGAGGATGATGGTGATATTTGGTAGATGGCAGAATTGATCTAGTCCAGAATGGAAGGCAGCTCCCTCCTCTTCATCAGCAACTATGAGCAAAGAAAAGTAAAGAAAGTAGGACATATTCAAGGCTCAAAATCCACCTGATGATATCAGGGATAGTAAAATTCAAACTTTCACAGAACAATGAAATTTTAAAGAAATTGATCATGGCTAACTTCTTTCTAGGCCTAAGGAAATTGTGGTCAGAGGCACTTGGCTGAGGCACCAGGCATCATTAGACCTTTCCCATCACTTCTGTTTCTAGAGCCACATGAACTATGTGCCGGGGAAGCAAAGACATCTGCATCAGTACGTAGCTACTAGAAGATTTTATTGTCAGACATTAGTCCAGTCAAGTCACATCTAAAAGTTTATGATTGTTCACACATGTGAATTGCATTACCTTTACCCTACCAGTTTCATTTAAGTAAAAAATCCCCAAATTTCTATTTTTAGAAAGTAAGCAATGATAACTATGTCATCCATTCTTGTTTTAAAAAGTAAATAAATATCTGGTAGTTGCAGTGTGCTTTATTTTACCCCACAGAAAAAGCTTTCAGCAAGACTTTATTGATTACTGGTTTATGCTTTGGAGATAAGAGGACGTAATAAACTATATGTTATGTGCCAAATCATTTTAGGTATAATATAATCCTGTGCTTATTAAATGGTGAAACAACAACTATTTCTTCTTTAAAATTATACAAGTTATTGTTGATCTAAGAGATCAAGTTTTTTTTATCAACCATGGGTCACGATGATACTCCTATAGGATGAAGACTATACAGAGATCAAACTTCATTATACTAATTTTTTGGGTGAGAAAATTAACCTATAATAGATAAGAGGAATGACTAATAGTAGAGTTGGGAAAAGTTCTGGTTTCATGTTTAACATGCTATATATCTGGATCTCTGTTTGTCTGGTTTTGATTTCTGCTATTCTTTCCTACTTGATAGCCAATTAAAGCACTTGATGACAGAGTTTTTAAAAAATGGTCATGAAGCTCATTGAATTTGTTTTCCCTCTAAATAATCATGCTGATGAAGAAGATAACATTTAACTTGATGTACATTTTAAAATCCATGAAGGACCCTGTTTTCTTCATATATCTGAAATCCTAGACCATTTAACCTGGTATACAATAATTATTTGTTTAATGTAATAAAACTGAATTGAATGCTAGTTTCCAACTCTAAATTCTCTTTCCCCTGAAGATTTTAAAACAGTGAAATCCTTTGACAGATAGTACATGCAGAACAATTCCGCAGAATAACCACAAAGATAAAGCACTGTTCCCCTTTGACATGCAGTTGTGCACCCAAAGTGTTAGAGAAATTTGTGAATCTGAGATTTACTGATGTGCAAAAAACAAAACCAGGTTATTTCCAATAAATAACCTAGAGTAAAATCAGGTGAAAATCTCCAGTAGGGATTAAGTATGTACCTGGAAAACTGACAATGTCTCAGGAAGTTTACAGCAATCACATTCAAGATGGAAACAATGCTTTTGCTAAGGAGCCTCTGAGACAATTCTCTTATGTTTTTCTTTATATATAGTTTGATGAGGTGAGAATGAAAATGGTGGTGACTGTCTAAAGCGTTTGTCTCATAAAAGGAAGTAAATCTCAATGGTTTGTTCACAGTTCATTTTCCCCCAATTCCATATCAAGTGTAGATAGAGCACATTTTAGCTTGGAAATGCCTTCCCCAGGCTTTGCTGGTTCTGTAGCTACTTATCATTTCCTCTCCCAATGCCTCTCCCTGCAGGAATGACTAAAACTCAAGCATGATTTAATTGGCATAAATTTTAATAGTATTGATAATCTTTTCTCTGAACTATTTCAGAAAATATCATACACAAATCTAAAGAAATAATGTATCCATAATTCAGCTGTTGAAATTCTAATAATCTGAAAGTTATTTCTGTTCAGTTTAGAATCAGAAATGTCAATAGTTATTAAAACTACAACAGAAAATTATTTTTTTTTAATTTGGGAGGCCTATTCGTTTTTACTATTACTGCTGTAAACTACAACAGTATTGATCATATATGAACATTTCCACTATTTGTATGACACAAAGGCAGCATGCTGTGCAATTTCAAAATTTTATTTTCATGTTTCTTCTTGAGATAAGGAGCACAGTGCCACAAATCTACTGACATTTTCTTATTTGTTTTTCTTGTAACCACATTCTCTGACCTGCATTCCACCATGTCATGTGGACATGCCCTTAGATGTGATGCTTTCAGATGATATATAGGCAAAGCCTCCTCTATGAAGATGTGTGTGAGTGCCTGTTTTGCCAAATACATAGCTCAAATATGTTATTTGGTCCCTTGTATATTGTCTCCTAACTAATTCTGATGTGCCATTTTCATAAGAATTGACAACTTTTTCAAAATGCCTGCCTCCAAATATAGCCTTCTTTTGGTAATGTGGGTTTATAGCAGATGGATATTTTTTCAAATGATTTTCCCTCTAAAAATCAGATTAATAATGCAATAAAACCATTGAGTCATTTGAAGAGATTAAAGGTAAATGAAAAGGCAACTATATGCTGGCTCTTAGAGAGGACAGTGACAAGGAAAGAAGGCTACCTGTGCAGTCCTATAGCCTTGCCATAGCTGTTCCCTGTTCTGTGCCCTTAGCATTCTTGGGAGCAGATTCCCAAACTCCATTGTTCAAATTTGCATGTGGCCACTTTTTGACAAGTCCTCATTCCCCCTAAAGATTGCCCCAATATACACATTTTGGAGATGTACTCATTAACTTTAAGAGACCTTCAAACTTAAGCCAGCTATCCTGTAAGCTTTTTGTTAATTGTGTATCATGAAAGTAATTTAGCATCTTGATATATGATCACCAATACAACAATAAAACAATATGCTGTTATCCCCATTTCTCCATATGGATAATTGCTAATTTGAGTATGTTATAATGCAAACAATGAAGGCAAATACTCCTTATCTTCAAACTCAGTGTCATTACCATGAAGAATTTCAGCGAAGGTAACAAGAAATAAAAGGATGACACTTTTGATATAACCCAGCATTAGATAGCCTATAAATAATTTTCTTCAGTAGTTTGTCATTAAAAGTATCTTGTCTAGGGCCTCCCTGGTGGTGCAGCGGTTGAGCGCTGGGTTGCAAGGCTGCCTGCAGCCTCTGTGGTGCAGGTTCAATCCCTGGCCACTGGGCTAGGGTCCCACATGGTGCTCAGACCTCTCCTGCCGCCCGCTGCTCCCCTCAGCAGTGTATTGTCAGTCTGCCTGTTCTGCTCCCCGCTCTGCCTCTGGTGAATTCTCTCACCCTCCTGCACTTCTGACTGTACCCAGTGCTTGTATAAATAAATAAATAAATCTTAAAAAAAAAAAGCGTCTTGTCTTACCTACTCCTATGACACAGCACCTCAAGTCTTTGTTCTCAGTTTCCTGTTAGGAGTTCACACATTTATTCCCACAATTGTCTAATGGGATATGGTTTAATAACCTGTCATTGGAACATGAAAAGAACATTTGTTTGACAGCTGACATTAAGCCCCAGGTGTTTTTTTTTTTTTTTCAGAGGATATAGTCCAGACACCATAAAATGATTAGCAGAAGCTGGAAATATGTTTTGAAAGATATACTCCTGACATTTCAATAGAAAGAAAAGATTGTCGGTGGAAAGATTTCAGGCATGAATAAGCTTAATAAGTCATGGAGTTTACATTAGTGTTTGAAAAGCTGAATGTGTAACAGTTTGCCTCATACTTAATGGGACCCAGTAAGAAGAAGACCCCATACCAGTGAAGGAGCAGATGAGCTTGCTTTGTTGTGTATATTTCTAGAGCTCTGTCCCCATGATCTATCTTTCTGAAGTTGGGAGTGGCACCTACTTGCAGGACTCATTTGAATAAATGTTTTCACTCATTGTGAGTCTGAAAGTGTCAGCTGACCTAGTCTTCCTATATCACTCTGCTCCATCTAGTCTTCTATGCCTTATAATACTTGTGAGCAATTACATACATTTCACAAAAGCCAAGGCTTCTGTTAAGTGGTTAGTTAACACCAGTTTCTATCAACGTCATAACACCTACAAGAAGGATGTACAGATGGCCCTTGAACATTTAGGGGTGCTGATACCCCCCTTGCATTAAAAAATCTGTGTATAACTTTTGATCCCCACAAAACTCAACTACTAATAGCCTGTTGTTTACCAGAAACCTTACTGATAACCTAATCATTACCATATTTTGTGTGTTATATGTGATATAATAATTGTTGCTCTGCAGGGCAAAGGTGAAGTCAGTTTTTCTCATCGAAGAGCCTGTCCCTGAAATGACCTTAATCCCATTGTTGACCTCAAACAAAAACTACCAGTTATTCTATCAACAAATGGGATGATTTGGAAACAAAACAACAGGAGGTAGATGGAGAGTACATTCAGGGACTTACATGCATCTCCCCAAACCCAAGGCTGATGACCCCCTAAGTAATCTCTGGATCCCTCTTCCTCATTTCCACTGGAGGTGAAACATCATCTTTTCTTGGGAGAGATAAGGCAAGACATATTGGGTCCTGTAGCTTGCTGATCTCCTCATGCCTGGGCACCCTCTTTCTAGCCTCCTGCCCTCACAAAAATGGGTTTCTCGGTATTAATTTTTCACAGTGACACAGAAGACACTGTTACTCAACCCATGGCACATATATGGAGAATTATAAAAACTGGGACTACCTTATTATAGCATGACAGCATCCTACTGTTAAGATAAGATCCTTATGTCTTAAGGTTACATTGATTTTGAGTTCACAAGATTCTGCAAGCTAAATATTGGATACTTGAAGATGTCTCTTATTAATGAAGAAAACAGTAAAATACATTTACAAATAATAAGCATCTATAATGTTATATTTGTGATATATAACATTATAAATGTATTATGAAATATAATATATAAAGGACCTGGTGCATTAGTTTTGCATTTGTGTGAACAATCCACTGAGAGTTTCTTTTTCCTCAAAAGCCTTAGTGGAAAATTGCAATATTGGCAAAAGTTTCTGAAAAAATATTTTTGAGGCAGTTTACTTAGACTACAGTCCAAAAACAACAGAGAGATAGGTTCGTGCAAGGCCCAAATGCAGGTAGCTGCCTCAATTAACCCATTGTCTCATCTCCAAGGCTGCTGAAAGAGGAGAGGGCAGCTCAGGAAAGGGGCCCAGCTCCCTCCTGCACATTCATTTTAATAAAGTTCACAGAAAGGTGAGGAGCCTTAGAATCATTAGCAGAGTTGGGGAAGAGACAAAGAGATGCAAATAAGTCCAGGGCCTGTACCCAGAAACTCCAGACTCAAAGTCTTTAGAAATTTGGGATTTTGAGAAGGGCTTTGCATATGGGAAACAGCCGTGGGTTGACCTTGGGTCAGCAGAGGCAGCAGGCGAGCTCTTGTGACAATTTGTCCAGTTTCTAGGAGATATCCACGCTTATGGGAATATAGTCCAGATGGGCAAAAACTGACCCATTTCTAGTTTTATAGCTATGTTTTCATCATAAAATATCCTTTCTTCAATATTAGCAGTAATGAGAGCATTTTTCAGCTTTATCTCTTCATCTTAACTATGCTTTCCCTTTAGCCTAAGAGACAGTGATCTAGACATGGCTTCTAGTTTATCCATTTTTGAATCATAAAAGTTAGTTAACTTCTTCTTTGCCTCTACTCAAAATAGTCTTCTGTTAAGAACCATCCTCCTGTATCCAATGTGTATATTGTGAGATCTTGACTGTCCTCCAAACCAATTTAACCTACAGAAGGGTCTTGTCATCAGAAGGGGACACGAGGCTACAATCAGGCAGCCCCAGTCTTCTGAGATGAGAAGTAAATCAACAAATGGCCAAAATTCTGATTCACAAAGATGAGATGGTTCTTAAAACAGATTGTATTTTCCAAAGATCATAGAAAAATACTCCCTATATCACACAAGTGAAGCCAGATAATTTACATGTTAATTTATAAGAAATGAATACAGACTTCATCTTCTCAGTTACCACAAAGGTGTATAAGGAAGCCTCCAAATGATCAAGCCTCCAGTCATCAAGTCCCCCCAGCCTTTTTAAGACTCCCAGTTGATATCGAAGAGCAGAATCATGATATCCTAGTGCACACTTTCCAAATTTCTGTCTCACAAAATTCATGAGTGCAATAATATGGTTATTTTACTGGCAGGTCATTTTTGACAAGTTACAAGAGTCCTTTTCTGTAAAGCACATGCACACAAATGTATTTGCTTGGAGATGGCTGACATTTACTATGGACAAGGTTTTCTTTTTCCTCACAGTATTTCTTACACTTCTACAAAACAATTTCAAAGATTACATATCACCCCATTCCTTTGGCTCATTGATAACTGCATGGTCTGAACAGCCAATATGGTCATTGTAAAAGGCTGTGTGTGGACCATAAATATTAGGATTGCTTCTGGCATGGGTTCACCTTCAGTCATGCTGATAACCTGATCTGTGTGGATACACGAATGCATTTACAAGATGAGATATACAGATTCCCTGCAGGGCCAAGTGCTCTCTTTAAGTGCAGGTTGTGTGGCATGGCAGGAGCCTCACTTAAGCTCTGACACAGTACAGCTTCCTCATAGTCTGGTTTCCTTCCCAGGATTTATCAGGATGATTACTGCCAAATAGGCCATCAGGATTTGTTCAGTGCCTGATGTCCACATGTTACATCCAGACCCAAGTTGTCATGTGATTGGAAGGAGAAGTTATAAAACATAGATTTTGTGTTTACATTTAGCTCCATATGGACCAGCATGGAGATTTCTCTGGCATTTCTTGTTCTTTCACATCTGTGGAGCAGCAGTGAGCTGATTGTCTTTTCCCTGGAGATTAAGACTGGTGAAGATGTTTGGATAAAAATCAAAGGACTATTTTGGATACTTTAAACTTGAAAAATATTTAGGAGCAACTTCTCTGTGACAGCACAATTGTGGGTGTAGATGATCAATAGGACACAGAGAAGTTTAGAAATCCATTTGTGGAAAACAATGGCAATGGATTTTAGAAGAAATCATTGCTAAATACCCTTCACTCAAAGGTCATTTGAATGGTTCTGGCTAATATCAGACACTATATCTCCTAGTGTCTCATGAAAATACTAGGAGATATAGTTAAAGAAAAACATGAGTAGGAAAATTGGAACATTTATGAATAATAAGATATAGGATCATAGTATCTGAAACATAGGAGTCTTGGAGAATAATGAAGGAAGCTTTGCCACATCTGTTCCCTTCCACAGTGTTGAGACTTTCTTGTCCATCCTCTGCTTGTAGGTATTTATACGTAATTGGACTCTTAATTAAAACTAGTGAGCTTCTAAAAGACTGCTTGCAAGAGATTCAGGAAAATTTCAAAACAGGGCCAAGAACTTTTGCTAGAAAACCCATAGGCCAGTTGGCAACTTTGATGGCCTCACCCTCAAGGCCCTGGAGAGTGTCTTTGCTGGCCAGATGATAGGAGTTCTTATTTGATTGACTGTGAGATGATCTGTATGTATTGACTGCATCTGCACATGTTCCAGAAGTACCCATGAAAAGAAGGCTTCATCTGGAAGCTAAGTTATCAATTGCCTGCTGCTTGGTCATTGTCCCATGTCCTTAATCCCTGGTTCACATATCTGCAGATCAACTGCATCCAAATTCACTGGAAATTAGCTAGAAATAGACGTTCATAAGAGCTACCGCAGATCTACCCAGAAACTCTAAAGATGGATCCACGCTCTCCGTGTTTTACCAAGTCATTGAAATGATTCTAACATGTGTTGTGGTCATGCCTGGCTTCTGTCTGCCCAGGTAACCCTCACAGATTTGGCTTAGGGGGAAGGCTATGGGCAGGTTTATCGGCTTTACCCCCATGTTCCATACTCAGTTCTCACCAGCGCCTGCTTATGTGGAAGTTTAGGAGCCCAGACTGAAAGTCAGTTGTTATTTGCTTCTGTTCTTTTGCTTAATTAAACAAGTCAAGTTCTCCCTGAAATAGTACTCATTTCTCTAAGGAGGGAGAAGACAGAAAGGAAATACAGAAAAATTGTAAAATACTTTTGTAGATGTGTTATCATATAATGAGATGATAGAGATTACACAGTTCAACTTATTTAGCGTCTTTTTATTTTTAGCACATATCACATATTTAGCACATATCACATATTTAGCGTCTTTTTATTTTTAGCACATATCACATATGGAGAAAATATACCTTTATATTGATTAAAAAAAGTAAAAAAAAAAATCCTATGGTTTATATTTACCCAATATAAGTAACATTAATAAATAAGATGATATGAGATATTT
The DNA here is from genome assembly GCF_964194135.1 of Talpa europaea. Lineage (NCBI taxonomy): Eukaryota > Metazoa > Chordata > Mammalia > Eulipotyphla > Talpidae > Talpa > Talpa europaea. Next base: position 25,119,777 of record NC_140078.1, on the reverse strand, counting down.
AAAAATTTGTTTTAAGTTGTATTCTTTATTTTTAATGTCAAATCATATGTTCTAATGCTCCTAAGCCTCTAGGATATATTAGAAAATAAGAAATGACTCTGAAAATAACCAGCATGAAGTACTGCGGCATTTACCAGCATTAAAACTATTTCACTGCTGTTTTTCATCACCCAGTATAGTAAGGTAGAGCCATAAAGATACAATAATCATAATTTGCACTATAGTTAACTTAAGTTGCCACCTCCTGTTAGAGATAGGTCAATGCTTCTCAAAAGTTTTATATGACAGCATGACTCTTAGTTCAAGATATTTGTTTTTTGATACAGAAAACAGTGTGTGTGTATTTTCAATCTCTGATCTTTGTCTATTCCTTGCTCATAGAAATATGTGTATGCTGCCTGCATCCTATTGAAATAAAATAGACCAAAATAAGTTATTTCTCTCCTGAATTCTAAGAGTTCTACTCTTATTTTCTGTCTTCATTAAAAATATTAAGTTAGGTCTGAGAGAAACCTGTTGTATGAAAATATTTTCTTTTAAAAAAAAAAAAGATTTATTTATGTGTACAAGAACTAGGGTACAGGCCAGAGATGCAGGGTGTGAGAGGATTCACCAGACAGAGTAGGGAACAGAACAGGCAGACTGAATGAAATACACTGCTGAGGGGAGCAGCGGGCGAGGCAGGAAAGGTCTGCTGCTCCAGAAAACATTTTCTTATAGTTATTCTGGATCCAAAAATTAAATTTTTACACTTAAAAAACACATTCTTAACATTTCAAGTTAAACTTTCAATTTTTTAATTCATATTTTTGTTATAAAGTCAATAATGTGTACTTGTTGATCTATAAATATTCAATTAATGAAAGTCAGTCATATTAAATATCCATGATTAACCTCATTTAATTAAATGCATTAATATTTTAAACTACAATCAATTCTCAATTAAACATATTTAATTTCATTAAGTACTTCTAATGCATGTTATAACTAAAAGCAAAATACCTCTAGGTTTTGAAATCACCCATTGGATTCTATGACCTCAAATTTGTAAACATAGTTTCTTTGATCTTCTGCTTTTATTTACAAATAATTAAATTTTATTACTCTTTAAAACTTAAAATCATCACCCTGACATCAATTATTCATTTTAATCATAGAGTCAGTGTCTCAGGTGTTCTGACATGCCAGATTCTCTTAAAATGTCTCTTTATAACAGAGTTCATCCTTCAATAGTCTAAATGTAAGTATCTAATCACTACATGATTATTTAATTTTAAATACTCCAGGTAATGCAGTGTGATGTACTTCAATTAGATGCATAATTTCATCATCTCTGAGGTTGTTGAGTCAAATATTTGGATTATGAAATTTGGTTAATTGATAAGATATTCTAGACCAGGATGCAGGACCCAGGAATTGCACATTTTCAAAATAAATCAATAGCAGTCATAGGTGAACACATTTCCTTTCTTCCGGTTAATTTCCATTTGTACCAAGCATGCCTCTCCCAACTCCACGTTTCCACTGGGGTTGTATTATTTGCCTCCCTACTCTACACAATAATTCAATGTTTTAACTCCTAGCTTGCTGCCATTACCTTTATCACTTGATTGCATTGTACTGCCCTCTTCATTGCCTACTTTGATTTCCCACGTGGCTTATCTGAACATATATCAATGTTCATTTTGTCATGTTTTGTTCTTTTGTCATGTTTTGGAATAAGACTTCTTAAAGAAAGCCTTACATCTTTTAAAAGTTAAGGATTTCATTTGGCCACCAATAACAAATCCAACTATCATTGTTAAATCAAACCAGGGTTTAATTTTTTTTACAAAGTTGGGGTCAGGGCTGGGCGGTTGTTCTATTATGCCATCAGTGCCTCAGTCCCTCATTTCTCCCCCTCATATTTAATTATTGCTTTCATTCTCATTATTACTGCTTATAAGTATGATGGAAGCTCAATCATGACAATCTAGCTACAGATCAGGCAAGAAAAAGAAATGGTGAGAGAGGGTGCTACCTCAAATCCTCAAATTTCCTTCATTTTTTTTGACTGTGGGTGACTGAGGGGTACCTTGGTATCCCTAAGCTTGTATGCTCTAAAGAGTAAACGCAAGGGACACTCAGTGTGAAAGAACTTTAACAGAATTGTTGTGCATAGAGAAAAGACAAAGAAAGTTCCTAATCAGAGTTTTCTCAATAAAAAATAAAAAATTACCTATTCCCTTGTGAATAAAATGTGCAGCCAAAATGTTTGACCTGAAGTGTGCTTCTGAGCCCTGAAAACCTGCCGTACGTGTACGGCACCTCCTGGTAGGAAACCATAGAAAAGTGATTTTGAAGCAGGTCCCAGAAAGCTGGGAAACAAGGAGCAAATCAAAGTACAGAGCAAGGTAATGGCTGCCATTGTCAGCCTCCTCACATGTCTCTCACCCATGTGTCTCCCCCAAGTGTCCCTAAGTCCCTGGTGTAAGTCCAAAGCTGAGAAACAAGGAAGCCCTTCTCCATGTGTCTCTCTGGCCCACCTGCCACCCCTGTTATATAGCTTTACCTGGCAGTTCAGCTCCGCCCCTCATTCAGTGGGGATGGAGAATATGGTTCCTCCCCTAAAATGACCATAATTGTTTTCACCCTAATAGTTTTCTCTTTATCTTCCTTTCTATTCTTGTATTGTCACCAGTTATCTTTTTTAATATTTATTTATGCATACAAGAACTGGGGTGTAAGCCAGAGGTGCGGGGGTGAGAGGATTCACCAGAGACAGAGTGGGGAACAGAACAGCAGATCTACTGAAATACACTGCTGAGGGGAGCAGTGGGTGAGACAGGAGAGTTCTTCTGTACCATGTGGGTCAACAACCTGGCCCAGGATCGAACTCATGCTGCAGTGGCTGCCAAAAGCTTGATAGCGCTGTCTTTAACCCCTCTGCCACTGGGGAGGCCCTGTCACCAGTTATCTTTCTAAAATATATATTGTAATATATATTTGTCCTGTTTAAAATGCTTAAGAATTTCTCATCTACAAGAAAAAGCCTTATTAGAGATGCAAATAGGCCTTTTTTCTTAGTCAATTTGCAACCTTCTTTTTGCATTTTCTAGCTCCCTTAGATCACGTCATTCTGGGATCATTACAGTGGCCAGTCAGTCACATGTTAACTTGACTTTGCTCTTTCTGCCTTTTCTGCTGAGGAGAGGCTGTCTCCATCCCTCTCAGCCAATTGAACAAGCAACATAAATATCAATTTTTCTTTGAAGCATTGCTTTCCTCACTGTATTGCTTAGCTGAAATTCTATTTTTCTTTTCAGTGCTCACATAACACGTCATATTTGCATTTGTAATTTGTCTTGTTTTTATGGTATCATCCCATTTATCCAAATTGGCTCTGATTTCTATTTTAAATCTTCACTTTATCTTAATATTTTCTGTGCATTTTACAAATAGTTAACCCAATAATAGTTGAATGAAAAAGAAAAGTATATCAATTTCCATTATTCTGTGACTCATGTCTCTACCTCGTGAGATGTCTCTGAGCATTTCTGAGAGAGTAGGAAGGGGGTTTATTTTTTTTTTAATGACTTATATATGTATTTATACATGCACTCGGTACAGTCAGAAGTGTGGGAGGGTGAGAGAATTCACCAGAGCCAGAGCAGGGAGCAGAACAGGCAGAAGGACCAAAGTACACTGCTGAGGGGAGCAGCAGGCGGCAGGAGAGGTCTGCGCGCCATGTGGGACCCTCGCTGGTGGCTGGGGAGCAGCCGGGGATCAAACCAGCGCTACAGAGGCTGCAGGCAGTTTCATAGCCCAGTGCTCAACCGCTGCGCCACCAGGGGAAGTTCAGGAAAGGGGTTTAAATTTGTGTGAGTCAGTGCGCCTGTAACCTGCTTCTTTGTCACGTGTTCAGCATGCAACTTCACATTCTCTGGTGGCTGTCTCTTCTCACCAGCCTTTGTTGCCCACAATGTCCAACACCCCATCAGTTCATCTTCCCCAAAGAACTTGTCATACGAACTCTTATGTTTAAGAGTAAATGCACTCTACTACATTTTGAGTTAATGCAGTGGATTAAAGAAAAGAACAAGACATTCTTTAAAATTGAACATTAGACTTCCCTGTCCTGAAAATCCAGTAATGCTTCCCTACCCTGAGAAATTCTTAAAAGTTGTATTTGCCTTAATCTTCTAAATCCTCACTCCAGACTTTTCCTGCCTGCTCCTTATCTGTTTGATTCCAAAAACCAAAGTTGTGTTATTTGCTTTGATTCAAAGTTCACCTCCGTTTATAATTTAACCCTTATTCTTGTAGAGTACCAACTCCTTAAGTGTTTTCCCAAACAAAAGGCCATCTCACCCTGGGCTTTGTGCTTGAGCCTCTCAAGGAAGAGACTCACACAGGACCTGTTAAATGACACGCTTTTCTTAACATTTTCAAATTCTGCTGCCCATGTGCTCCTTTTTTGGAGAAGAGGAACAGCATCTATTTGACCAGAGTTTGAGAGTTGATTTTTTTTTCCTTCTAATTATTTTAACACTAACTGTTGTATGGTGAACTATTTTAAATAAAATATTTCAGTATTTCATATCTCTATGACTTAAGACAAGTTCAGTTTCTAGTCCTGGAAACCATACCAAGGAAGTCTTAAAGAAGAGACATACTATTACCTTACTTAACAGCAAAAGCCTGTGACTGACTTCAGGTACACCTAAATCCAGGGGATTTTGTATTTCAGCATACAGTGTCTCTCAACCTTTGTTCCACAGTTTTCTTTATTCTGTGTTGGCTTCATTTTGATTCAGGCACTTCTGATGTTTTGGCAAGTGGTCAATGAGTTGTCACCTACATCCTTGGTAACCTCAGAAGAAAGGGTATGCCTCTTCTCTAATATTTCCCAAAATAATTAGTAGTTTATCTAATTATTCAAAATAAAAATTATGTGCCAATTTAGGAATTAATCACAGTGAATCCAACCAGTTCCTACTTTTAGAAGTAGTCTCAGGGTAGGAGAAATGTTGCAGGATATCATTGCCCTCACAAGTGAAAGATGAATATTATTTTGGGTTCCTGGATTGAGTTATCCAGTTTTTTGTTTTTGTTTTTTTTTTTTGTGTGTGTGTGTGTATGTGTGTTCCCCACATCAACATGCAATTCTCAGTAACATCAGTTGGGCATTCAATAATTCCACTTAATTCTGGTACTACCCAAATATAGCATCAGATTCTAGGGGTTAGGGACTCAATCTTGTAAAACTGTTACCCTTCTCTACTTTAGACACCAACCTCAAGTCCAGGTATCTCCTGAACTTCTGGTAAACCAGCTATGGAAGAGACTCACACAGGACCTGAGTTTCCAAATTGAATACTGCCTCCTTGTATTAAATTAATTTGTCAGAGTGGCACATAGAAATCAGGAAAAGATTTTACTTACTAGATCACTGGCTTATTAATTATAGTAGGATTAAACTCAAGAATAGCCAGTTGGAAGAGATAAATATAGGGAAAAGTATGGGGAAAGGGTGGGCAGCTTCCATTTCCTCCCTAGGTGTTCTCCCTTCCCTGCACTGTACACGTTCACCAGCCAGGGAGCTCTCAGAACCCTGACTTTGTGGATTTTATAAGGCTTCGTTATAGCCATGACTGACAAACTCTCTAATCCCTCACCCCTCCAAAAAGGAAAGGAGAGCAGGTTTGCAAGATTTAATTTTCTCATCATCTGGTTGGCTCCTCCTCTGGCAAACAGCCTCCATCTTTAAGTGCTTTCCAAAAGTCACCATTAACATAAGAAAACATACATTTATTAATCTCATCATTTAGGAGATTTCTTTGCCAGAAAGGGGATAAAGACCAAATATATATATTTCTTGTTACAAATTACAATATGTTAGAGACTGAATAAGCAAATACAGCACAACATAGAGTCTAATGAGTCTTTTTTAAAAATAACATTTTATTAACTTACTATTTATTTATAAAACTATAGCATTTAGGTACAATTTCACTTCTTGAAATGCGCACATACTTCACTCACCCACCACTGAAGATCCAGTGCCACTACCCTCTCACATTTGTCCCCACCCCCTACACCTCCTCAGGTAACCACCTTATTTTTCATTGATTATGAGTTATCTAATCAGAGTTTTAAAGGTTGCAGAAAACCTAACTGCATTTTCTATAATTTCATTAGAAAAAAAGAGGAAATATTATCAAACAGTGAGTACATTTATGAAAATTTAGAATAAACTTTTTTTTTTTTCACTTAGGGACTAATTTCTGTACTAGAAACCAGCAACATAATCACAAGGCAGGGTGTGGAGTTCATCTAAATTTTTTAATATAGGGGCTGACTTATAGTTACTGAGATGTCCTTTTGAAAAAGCCTATGTAAAAGAAATTGCCAGTCAGTAGAATGAGTTGCTCCAAGTGCCGTGTGAATGGTGGATGAAATCATAGACTGGAGAGCCATATACAAACAATTTGACCCTCCACAACGACCATGAGGTGCCATGATAGACAAAAAACCATTAGGCCCTGATTAATGATTACCTCACAATTTCCTGAAGGGCAAAGGCCGAGAGCCTGTATACACAGTTGGAATGTAACCCTCTGCCCAGACTCAGGAGCTGCTCATCCCAGAACAAGTTGTGATGCTGCTCTCCTCTTCCCTGTCTCATGTTCCTTTTCTTAAATAGCTCCTTCTAACTCCCTTTGAAGAGCCTGGCTAAATTCTCCATTCTGGAACTGCTTTTCTCATGCGTGAATGTCTAATAAAACCTTGCCTGGCTAACTATACCTAGCACTCTCTGGTAAATTATTTCCCTAAGGGCACAGGACCCACTCTTTTGGGTCAGGACCTGTAATACTTTGGTATCATTTGATATCTCTTTGCTACAGAAAAAAGTATTTTCTATTTTGAATTCTAACTATACAGTTTCAATGTTTTACCCAGAAATCATTGAAGAAATATATGATGTTTCTCACAGGTTTTGCCCAGGATGTTTCTCAAATGAAAAAAGAGAATTTATTCCTTAAGTATTCCTGGGGAGGGGAGTTATTTAAAATGATGTAGATTTACAGAGTATCAAAGATTGTACTTAAATATATTATTTGCAGGGTAGAATATGACAGTGTTGGGGTGCAAAAGAAATCTTGTAGCCCTCGTTATTTTTCTAGGCTGGCAAATAAACAAGCATCAGACGGGCTGATGATCAGAAGGCATATTTTAAGGTAGCAGATTTTTCTTCACTCTAATGTATTTTCTGAGTTCAAAGAAGAGAAAAATTGCTTTAAGTGGGAGAAGTTAGATACAATCCTTAGCTGTAGGTAGGATTTTCAAAAGCAGATAAGTAATATATGAATTTGAAGTTAAGTGACTTTTAAGCAACTACTTTGAGATTTTTAAAGCAATAATTTCAAACTTTGAGTGTTTGTGATATGACATTCATGCATAATTTAACTCAAGCATATTAGACCCAAATTGGTTAAAAAATAAAATATCAATTTATCACAAGTATTTTTGGACTGCATTTTCTTGTTGGTGTTCGAAGAGTAGAAGTCTTCAAATCCCATGTTACTTGGATTATTCAAGTAACCCCTTAGATTGGCATCTCTGAAATTTTGCCCTCAAAGTGCTTCAACCAGTGATGTTTCTTTGGACTTTCTATTCTTGTTCATGGAAATTATTACTTGCCTGGTTCTACTGGTTCTTTGAAAAGTATAGAACATAAAGTAAAAAGCTGCCAGAATACTAAAGTAAAATCCCTCACTGTGTTAGCTGTAGACTTTAATAATTAATGATATACCTAAATTACTTTTAAGACAGTTTTTTATAAAATGGAGAGAGATAAAGTAATGAATGCTTAAGAACATTTACTACCCAGTCTCTGGGCCTGCAAGTGGCTATATAACAGTGGAACTCATAAAATCATGTTAGTGATTCAACCTGATAGCAGTTTCAAAAGCTGGTGGCCTCTTTCTCAAATATTTCTAATTTCCATTTAAACTCTTTGATTGAACCCTCGTCCTTGATTTTTGTCTAAATATTTATTCCCAAATAGAGTATTTATTTCAGAAATGCTACCAAGAACAACTTATTCCATAGAAATCCCATAGGGAAATTGGGTAGGATGAATGCCATCATTGGATCTATGAGCTTACCCCATGAAGATAGATAAACATCACAAGGCTTGAACTTCTCTGAATAGCAGCCAAACCTCTTTGGTCTGGAAGTCACATACAATTGCACTCTCCTGCAAGGCTTCTCATCCTTCCCAATCATCATCAGCCATAAACAACAAGGGAATAGCCCCTCTTCACGTGTTTGAATAGTTCTGCTTCTGTCTCAGGCTGAAACCACTACAGCCAAGGTATACAGTTAAACAAAAAAGCACAACTGAACTTATTTGAACCTAAAAAAAAGATATAGATTCAGAGTTCAGGCAATATTCAGGCCAGTTGTAATTTTTTAAGCAAGCTATTACAAAGCCAAAGTGTATGAATTGAGAGGACTAAAAGGAAAATAAAAAGTTACCACAATTTAGGTGTTACCTTGTTGAATCATTGACAGTCAATTATTAGTTCTTCTAAAATTTACAAATGAATTTGTGGATCCAAAATATCTTTGGCTGCTAACCTGTGGTTCTTGTCACCTGCACAAGACTGATGATAAAGAAAGTGATTCAAATGAATTTCACTGAATCTAAAATTCTTCTTGCATCTTTTCTTGTCTCTCATTGCAATGGAAAGTATTTTATAAAATCAAAGGCCAATTATTGCACCTTTGCTCTATCTCACATATTCTTCCTAATCTACTCAAAAATTTTGGTGCTGCAATTCTTTTAGCAATTTCCTTTAAAGTATAATATCGATGGAGATGTTTTTCTGACAGGAAACAATTTTCTAACTAAGTATATATGTTTTTTCTGGGTGGACTTTTATTCAGTATTCTCATATTTATTTATTTATTTATCTATTTATTTATTTATTTTATTTATTCTCATATTTATTTAGTATTCTCTTATTTATTTATTTATTTTATTCTCATATTTATTTAGTATTCTCATATTTACTGATGAACATTTTTCAACTATTGATGTTTTTAAAAATGTACTCATATTATGAATTTCATCTTACATTGTGATATTTTAATCAAATATGTCTTCATTATTGCATAACTTTCCCACCAGGTTAAATTTACAATGAGATTATTATATTAAAAGAAAAAACCCTTTTGAAAATATGTTTTTTATTTTTATATATTGTTTTTCCTTATTTACTTTAGAAAATTATACTGAATTTCATAAACATATTGGAATTGCATTGTTTAAGTAGATTTAATTGGATGAGAACTGAAGATTTTACAGAAAATTTTTCCTATCAAAGCAATTTTTTTTCCATAAACTATGTGAGGTTTTTTTTTTTTTTTTGTATTAGGTATAAATTTGTGTTTAGTTACTAGTAATTGAAGCTTTTTATTCTATAACAAATAGATAATATACTTTTCTTGACATTTTTAAATCATTTCTGCTTTCTAGGAAAGATACTAATTTTGCATCTATATTGCACTTTAATGAATTTTTTATTCTAATAATTTATAATTGATTTCCCTTGAATACATATTATTTACTTTGAAATATTTTAAACATAAAAAGTTAGCCAAAATATAAATAAAAATATTAATTAGCCTCATTAAATCTTAACATTCTATCCTTTGTTTCAGATATTTTGTATTAAATATTGTGCATATCAAAATCAAATTCCACCACTTTGTCAGTATTAAATATTAAGAACTTTGGGTTTATAATTTCTTTGCATTTTGTATTATTACAGAACATGTATGAGTATGTGTGTTCAATGGTTTCTATCATATGACATTTTTATGCTGGTTCCACCATGTTGTATAAGTTGTATAATTTTACTTCAGTATATTTGATGACACATAGTCATGGGATGCATGTCTTTATGTTCTTTATATAGATGTTATTTGAATGTACCAAGCTTTTACCCAGTCACCTCTTGAGGGAACAATATTTTGATATTGCATGTGCAACAATAATGAATAACCTTGCAGAAGTATCCTTGTATCTGTGACAACTTTCGTAACTCCTTTTGTGTTCTATTGATGTTTTCTATTACCTTTTGAATGCTTTTGGGCAAATTTTCTATAAAAATCAATATCTAGATTTTCAAAATTTTAGTTTTATTTTATAACTGCATATACTATTCTGTTGTAAAAATGTCCATTTCACTATCATACAATATTATACCATTTTAGCCTATTTTCAAAACTCTCACTTTTGATTCTCTTACTGTCACCATTATTACCATTTTATTTATTTTTTAAAGATTTATTTATTTATACAAGAACCGTGGTACAGGCCAATTGTGCGGGATGGTGAGAGGATTCACCAGAGACAGAGCGGGGAACAGAACAGGCAGACTGACTGAAATACACTGCTGAGGGGAGCAGCGGGTGAGATAGGAGAGGTCTGCCCATGCCATGTGGGATTCTCGCCGGCGGGCCGGCTGGGATCCAACTCACACTGTAAAGGCTGCAGACAGCCCCACAAGTGCTGCGCTGAACTGCCTGCACCACCAGGGAGGCCCACTATTACCATTTAAAAAAACCCTTTAGCTTGTATATACATTCATTATTCAGTTGTGGCTCTTATAAACAGCATACAGATATTTTACTTGCTTGAATGAGAGTAGATATAATTTTTTCTTAGTTCAGAATTCTGTCTGTGTATTCTTAGAAAAAACTGTACATTTACTATCATCACTGGTATCTTGGATTTCATATTCTTTAGGAATATGTGAGGTCACAAGAAACAAATGTCAAAAAATTGGCTCAACCAAAGTAGTTTTTTTTAGAAATTGATTTACCATTGGTTTACAAAATTATATAAATTTCAGAAGTATAGTGTCATACCTCGATTAATGTCTGTACCACATTGCACCAATCACCAAAGTTCTAATACCATTCGCTATTAAAGTGACCCTTTCTACCTGCTCCCAACTCTCTCCCTTTCGCCTTGGATCACCACTATTCTGTGGTCAGGGTCTAAGAGTTGGTTTTGTTAAGATTTGTTAGTTTTTCTGCTTTGTTTCTTTATATCCTATATATAGAAGTAATCTCGTAATTTTCTTTCTCTTTTTGAAAGATAAAACAATCACTCCACATGATCACTTTAAGTTTTATCCATGTTGTCATAAAAGGCAAGATTTCATCTTTTTTAAATCGTTGAATATATAGTAGCTGAAGGAAGATAGATAGGTAGATAGATAGATATAGATATAGTGATGGTGGAATCTGCATAAAAGGGGAGATTCAGGTTCCTTGCCCCACCTGACACGGGGTGGAGCTGAGCAACCAGGTGAAGCTATTGAGACACATAGAAGAGAGAGACTGAGGGAAAGTCACATGGGCAGAGAGGCATGTGAAGTGGGGCATGCTGGCTTCTCAGCTTTGGACTTGCACCAGGGATTTGGAGAAGATGTGGAGTTGAGCTATGTAGAGACACTTGGAGGAGACAAGACATATGTGGGGAGGCTGGAGATGAGAGGTATTATCTTGATTTGTACTTTGATTTTGCTCCTTTCATCCTAGACTTACCTATTCCCTTTTGTCCCGTTCTTATGTTTCCCTGCCAGAAGGTTACTTAGAATTGAGGCAAATTTGGGGGTTTCAGCAGCCCTACTTTGGGTCAACCCTGTTCAGCTGAGCATTTACCCATGTGGGGATGGGTAACTTTTTGTGGGGTTTGGGGGGAGACTATTATCCTTTCTTCTCTTCTCCCCTCTCTATGTACAATCATTCTACTAAAGATCTTACTAAGAATATGCTTTATCTTTATGTGGCAGATGGCAGAATCCCTTTAGAGCATGCAAGTTTGGGGATACCAGGGTGACCACTTATATATATTCACATCTTATTTATTCAGTCAGTGTTGAAGCGTATTTAATGAAACGCATAAGGTTTCTATTTTTCTCACATAATAAGGGATATTAAGGTAAGATGGTTTTAGGTGAGAGTCTCAGTTTTTATCCATTTGTTCTGTTTTAGTTTTACTCCTTATAATCTAAAGATTTAATCTGGAAATGTTCATTTAGCTTTTGGGGATTGTATCCTATTTTAAGAAAAACAAATTTGGGCCTCCCCAGTGATGCATCTGGTTGAGCGCCGTGCTGTGAAGCTGTCCACAGCCTCTGCAGCGCTGGTTGGATTCCCTGCCGGCCGGCGAGGGTCCCACATGGTGCTGCAGACCTCTCCTGACTTGCCCGCTGCTCTCCTCAGCAGTGTCTTCTGTCCGTCTGCCTGTTCGGCTCCCTGTTCAGTCTCTGGTTAATTCTCTCACCCTCCCGCGCCTCTGACTGTACCCCAGTTCTTGTACAAATAAATAAGTCTTAAAAAAAAAGAAAAACAAATTTGTCTGCTCTATAGATATTAGAAGATGTTAATCCTTTTCTGTTAACTCTATCTCATGTTAGGGTATCATTTAATAGAGTGAAAACTAGTCTTCTGCACTTTGCTCAGCTGAACAATGGTGGGGGACACAAATAGACAAAAAAGGGATGCCATAGAGTTGCCATGGGAACATAGCTATGGGTCCACATGGCCAATAGGGGCTATGGAGAATTCTCAGGAATATGAAAATGGAGCAAATAGAACCAGTAGGCAGGACACCTCCTGTGCAGAAGGCCCTCCGAAACCTGATGTCCCAGAAAATAGCAGCCAGCAGGGACAGATTGCCCAAGTCATGAAAAAGCCCATGAAAACAGGTTATAAAAGAGACCCCCAAACCCTTCTTCCCACACAGATATCTCCTGTCTCGCCCTTGCTCTCTTGTTGGGTATATCAATAGATCTATCTTTTCAGTTCTTCACTCTGACTCTGATGAATTCTTTTACCCCTGCACCACCAGCCCTCACCCCATAGTAAATCAGAACAGCTCATAAATTCCATTTTTTCAAAATTTCATACTTGACTGCTTATGAATATTCCTACTGACTGACTTCACTGTCATGTTTGCAGCTCAATCCAAATACTGCTCTGTAATAGTATATTTCATTTCTAAGAGTGCTGCTTTTTTTCCCCTTTGTCATCACTCCTCTGCTCTTAATGGATACAACAGTCTTTTCAATAACTCTAAAGGTTAATTTGCCGAGAAATTCCTTGGAGTTGATACCTTTCTTTGATGGTGTCTTTATTTTCTTCTAATGTTTGGTGTTTCTTGGATATGTGATCAAATCAAATAGGTAGCAGGGTTCTTTCTCAACCCAGTGAGTATCTCTGTTTGTGCACTGGTGGATTCAGGTTCTTGTTTCAGTAGAGCTTGTGAGGCACAGGCAAGAGAACCTATGTCAGAATGCTGGATGCTGCAAGCCTTCTTTGTTTCTACGTGGGCACTCCTGACCCCTCCCTGTGGCTGTACATTAACTACCCTCAAGTTCAACACTCAATGTATAAGTCTTCTGGGTCAGATTCATCAAATTAAGAGTGGTAGTAAGAACTTTATTCTGAAGGAAGAAAGCAGTCTGTAATTGATTTCATGCTCTGTTCAGCATTTCAACCCTAAACTCCTGATAACAGCCTGCCCCAGGCTGATTCTTTTACTTGTTTAAAAGGGACTTTGTACTGAGGGAAAATAGCTTTGCCTTTAAACAGTGGCTCTTGGTTTAAGTAGAAAGGGACATCTCTTTCAAATTCAGCCTTTAATTCACTCTCTTGATAATTACCTCTAGATCTTTCTGGTTCCTGTTGAATTTTGGAGCTTCTTCAAAAACTTTCTTAAGAACTCTTTTCAATACCTCAGTAACCTTTTGCTTCCTATATTTTAGGTTTTGTTTTTCCTGTTAGGTTATTTTCTTCATTTTCAAACCATCCTCCAACTAGAAATTTCTAAAGAAATTTTGCATTCTAATGAAGATGCCCATCCCCTTCTCTCCTATTAGTTACATATTTTACCTTTTATATTTTTTCTGATATTTCAGTATTATGCAGAGAGAACATGGAGATAGTGTTCATCATCTTTATCCAAACCCCATTTTATTTGAAATATTTTCCTCTTAAATTTCATTAATGTAGAAATCTCTTGACACATTTCCCTATTCTCTTTCTCCTGGCACCTGCTATATATATTTTGCCTAGATTGAGTCTATAATTCTACATATTCTATTCTCTTCAGTATTTTCATGTACTCTGGTGACTATCTGCATCCATTAAATTATTACTTAAAGCTATACAAAATATGTATGTGACTTTAAATAATGATAATACTGTTTTTTAAATATTTTTTAATTAATTTATTTATACAAGCACTGGGTACAGTCAGAAGCACGGGAGGGTGAGAGAATTCACCAGAGTCGGGGTGGAGAGCAGAGCAGGCAGACTGACGAAATACACAGCTGAGGGGAGCAGTGAGTGGCAGGAGAGGTCTACGCGCCATGTGGGACCCTCGCCCAGTGGCTGGGGATTGAACCAGCGCTGCAGAGGCTGTGGGCAGCTTTGCAATCCAGCGCTCTACTGCTGCAGCACTGGGGAGGCCCCAATGATAATACTATTTATGTCAAAGATTTTGATGTTTACCTATCTGCTTAATGTCCTTTAATCTTCATTTAATAGGAAGCACCAAAATTCTCATTTTGCAAATCGGGAAACCAAAGCTGAGAGAGTTGAAGTAAACAGCTCAGGGTCTCTTGGTCATGAGTAATGGAAACAGGGTTGTTCCCAGGACTTGGATTTCAGAAGTAGTACTTGAAAAAAACTCTTGTCATATTGTTGATGATCTGCACTTACAATTACTTACCTAGGAGTTAAGTATCTAGTAGTAAAGTAACCAAGTAAAGACCTAATGTTTTTACTATTATCAAACAATGAGCAGAAACGCAAAGACTTGGAGATTTCTGCATTGAAAAGTCAGACATTAAATGGCAAAGCAATGTGCAGTTTGGGAAAAATCCAGTTATTCAGAGTGAAAAATAAATTGCCAGTTGCCACATGGAAACTTGCTAGCGTGTCTGGGATGATTTTTTGATTTTCATGAATTAAAAACAGTGTTTTTTTTTTTTTTCTTTTGTTCACTGCTTCAATTCCTGATATAATATACAGGTAAGCAAATACCCTTTCTCTTTTCACCTAGGAAGCCTGTACTGAGCTCTGTCTACTTTCCTCCACTCTACAGTCTCCCAAGGCCTCTTATATGCTCTTTGTTCAGTCAGAAGCTCTGACCCAACTTTTGCTGGTTGCTGACTTCAAAATCCAAAAAACTTTTCTCTTTTTTATAATTAACCTATACCACCTTTAGTCAAAGTTCTTCTGATGTAACATAGTCCTTACAAATTTCTATCTTAATTTTCTCAGAATAAAACAAAATTAATAAATATACTTAAAATTCCAGACCAAGTAGTGGAAGCACCATTTTTTTTTCAAACGTTGGATTTACCACATTTCTTTCATTTTTTTTCCTCTGATTTCATATTCCTGAGTTTGTTTTCCTGTTTTTAAAAAATGAGAACTAAGTTCCTTAGAATTCTGAAAAATTTGATAAAATGTTAATGTGTGTAAACCTTACACTAGAAATATAACTTATAAATATATTATAAATATATTTATATATAAATATGTTATAAATATATAGCAGTATATAAAATATACTGTCTTCCCCACAAGGTAAATAGAGATGTAAGAGTGTTTCATAAACTCAAGTGTGACACGTGCATGTTAAGATATGGGAAGCAAATGAGATCTGAAGTCAGATTTTACCCAAATATATTCATAAAAGCTATGTAATCCTGATAATCTTCTTTAGTTTATATTTTCTAATAAACATTTGTAGTTGAAGTGTTTCAAAATGTAGGTAGAGAATAAATTTAATAGTATGAAGCTGTTAACTAGTATTTCATGCTTATTAATTCCTGTATCTTTCTCTTATTTTTTGTATTATACCCATATAATCATCCAAAATAAAAGTATGTATGTATATGTCATGTATTTGTGCATACACACTCACATTCTTGGAAGATGAGAAAGAAAAATAACCTTATTTCTATATTGGTCCTATATATACTAGAAAAACTAGTAGCAAGTGGAAAAGTGGCAATGTCCATATATTCTTCTTGTGGGAATTTAAATAGTTATGCAATATGGAGACCAGTATAGCAAGTTCTACAAAAAAATGCAAAGATGTTTATTGCTTTGATGCAGCAATTTCACATTAAATTATGTGTTGTAGAAAAACTGTTAAACTCATGCTCAAGAAGGCCTGTTTATAGAAATGCATTATAGCATCATTTAAAAGATCAGCAAATTGCTCACAACGTTAATGCCACCAGTAATTCAATGGGTGAGTAAGCTGTTTATATAGTGAAAAAGTGTGGAGCAGAATATTGAGTGAATAAGACAAGTTGCACAAGAATGCATAAGGGCATTAATATTTAATTAAACTAAAATACAAGAAAAATATCGATGTTAACAGACCATTCACAGTTAAAAATAAAGCTGTAGATGGGATTTTCAGTCACTAATTTCATTGTAGAAATAGCTTCTGGAAAGAAAGGAAGAGAAAGGTGGCATCAGCTATATCTGCCACACAGTATTTACTGAAGAGAAGATGTTATAGCTAATGTCTCCAAATGTGAACAGTGTTTGTTAAATCTGGGCAGTCTGTATCAAGCATTGACAACACTGGTCTCTGTCTTTGTCTATTGTTTGGTATAGCCATTAAAACATACATGTAATCCATTGAATGTACTATGAAAAACCCCAGTTGTCTTAAATTCTGCCCCAGCAATGGGCGTGTGGTTGGGGAAACATTTCTATTTACTATACATACAGGCTGATTATAGAAGGATGTGATATGCTTGTGCACACATGGAGATGCACATATGCTGTGTATGTTATATGTGTATTGTAATGCATAGAGCACAAGCTGTCTTTACCCATACCATATGTGTACAATGAATTGTGCCTTGCTCTTCCTACTAACTGCAAATTACTTTGAATTCTTACAAAAGCAATGTTATATTAAATATTTTTTGCCTTAACCTTGACACTGCAAAGTCACTTAATTATTTTAACAGATTTTATTGAGATTCTTGCCATAACTTTTCTTATGTAGCATTATGCATTCTTCCTAGCCATTGGCCAAGCCAGCCATGGGATTTTATTCCATTCTGCTTTGCTTCATCATTTTTTGTAAATGCAAGCTGGACACACTTCAATAACATTTGCTATTAGCATATTTTTAAGTTTAAAGCTGTTAACTAAGATATAGAGTATTCGTAGTGTACTCAGGTCATAAAAAAGCCCAGAAACTGCCTTTACATCTCATGGAAATGTCTTATGAAATGTCTCATAATACACTCACCTAATTGCAATTTCCTGTAACTTAGAGTGGCTTTTAATAAAGCTTATTCTTTTTATGTTTTACTTTAGCCTGACTTGTGGACTGTGTATTTTGACATCAGAAATAGCTTGGATGAGATTATTTCCTTCAATTTTTACTCCCAGGATATATGCAGTCACATTCTTTTCCATAATGAAAAAAAATTAATAAAACACTCAAGAAACAAATGGACTCCAATTCCAGCAATTCACAATAATTGCAATGAGGGTTGGTCTGAATTTGGAAACAAAGGCAATGTTGAAAGAGGTCCCTTGTATTTACTTTCAACTGAAGATTGTAATGGGAACCCACTTACAGCAGTGTGCCTAAGCGGCGGTCCTGCTGAGCTCATTGTAATGAACAGAAAATGCTTTCTTAGAACTTTGCTAATTATTGATGGTACTGCTGAGGTGGTTTTAGAAGGGCCTAAGAACAGTCATTTATTAAGCAAGTTAAACATTCCCTTCCTGCCCCCCAAATCTTATTTAATCCAAGATTTCCTTTACAAAATACATTTCTCCCCCAGATGTTATAAATTCTGAAGTATTATGTCAGCTACTTAAAATCACTCATACTCATGAATCCATGTAGAAGTTTTAAGGTATTTTTTCTATAAATCTAAAAGCATCAGGTTAGATCAGCCTCAGAAGGTGAGACAGATTAAAATGTTTTGGGGGACATTTCTTCATCTTTCATTACTATGAAGTACATGTGCCATGTAGCAAAGGATAATGGGAGGTAACTCTTTCTGAAACCTTGAATAGTTTGACAGTTCTTTACTTTTGCCCTGATTGGCATTTTGGCTGCTTTTAAGAAATTAGATAAATATTTTCTTCATTTTGAAGACCAGTGAAAACCTTTCTTTCTGAGATCCAGAGTTGTTAGTTAAATATGATTTTGATAGCCTACAAATTTACAAATCATATAAATTCCCAAGTATTTAAAATACATATTTTGTTCAGCAGTTTATGGGCATTTGTAATCTTAAAGTCTATGTCATTTCGTCATTCAGGTCTATCTAGACTAGTTTTTAAAAATAATTTCCTTGATAATCATTCTTTCATTTCTCTGTTATATTCTATTTCTTTTTAATCACATGTTGGAACTCCTAGATATGTCATATTTTGTCTTCCCCTCCCTCATATTTTCTTTTTCTCCCTCCATTTCCCTCTCTCTCGCTCTCTCTCTCTCTCTCTCTCTCTCACACACACACACACACACACACACACACACACACATCTCTGAAGACTTATTCAATATTTGTTCATTTTTCTATGGAATTATTATTTTTATTTTTTTCCCTTTAACCTATCACATTTTTAATTTCTAAAATCACTTTCTTGTTGTCTAGGTATTATTTAACTATGGCATCATTTGTACTTTCCTTACTTTTTTCCTCTGTAAAAATATTGTCCTTTTTAGATAGCCATATACTATATTTTGCTTTCTTCTAATATTTTCAACAATCAGATATCCCACATACGTCAGGGTTTTTGTTTTTGTTTTAGAATTCAAATAATCTGTCCCAGAGAGGATTAATTCTATATCTGTTAAGCTATGACTGTCTTGAACTGTGTAACTGGCCCAGGTTTGCCTGTTTAAATTGTGCTAAAAAGGTTTTAAACTACCGGTCTCTTCTTATTAATTTAAAGAATATGCTTCTATCATTAAAAATAGATGCTTCATGGGCCTCCCCTGGTGGCACAGCGGTTGAGCGCTGGGCTGCGAGGCTGCCCGCAGCCTCTCCAGAGCCTGTTCGTTCCCCGGCCACCGGTGAGGGTCCCACACACACACACACACACACACACACACACACACACACACACACACACACAATATAGATGCTTCATTTCTATCTCATATTTCATTCACTATTCTTATTTCAGATTTATAGTTCACTTACTTCAGATTTGTATCAGATGTTGCAGTTCACAAACCTTTGAAAGCCACTCTTAATCCTTCTCATATATACTTTTTTTAGTTTACAAATTTATCACAGTGAAGAAATAAGAGTGAACTATCTATGGCTATTGTTTCTATTAGCATATTGAACCCAAAGGATTTTTCAACTGGCATTTAATTTAGGTGAAGACAAAATGTTACTAGCAAAGTGACAGTATATGTTGCATACACATAAAATGATTTCTCAAAGTGTGATGAACATCATTTTAATCAATGTAACATTTCAAAAATATATCTTATTTCATTAAATAATTCTTGACTGCATTGGCCTCTGTTCATCTCTTCCTTTTTGAAGATATTCTGGCATTGCATCTTGTGGATAGAATATAATTTCTTTTTGCTTTGGAGCAAAATATCTATCTCTTAACCATTTCTGTATATGAAAAGGAAGTCAATTAGCTGAGGTACCTGCTTTTGTAATAAATACCAACTAAGAGGATTTAGTTAATCTACGGTATAGTAGTTGGCATATGTATCATTGTCCTTTGCCATAATGATGTTGCAATACAAGCCACCCTTCTAAAATTAGTGACTTAAAACAGCAACCCTTTATTATTTCACAAGTGTTTGGGTAAGCTGGATGGTTCTGGAAATCTGGCCAGTCTCAGCTAGTCTTGTCTGGGCTCAGTCATGCCTCAGCACTGAGATGAAAGGTTGGTTTGGGACTATGTACTTAGTATGCCTTAAGTTGAAACAGCTGGAATATCTAAGATGACTAGAACAACTTGGTTTATTTCTCTGTCTTTCTTACAATCTTCCTTAGGTTAGCCCTGGAATGTATTCATGACCTTATTTGGGTACAAAATGGGAAAGATCATTCTCAGAAGACAAGCAAAAGTACACACACACATTTTGCATGCCTTTATATCATCTTGCTTGCTTCTCATTGGCTCAGAGTTGGGGGGGTGGTAAAAACTACAAGTTACTAAGTAAAAGGTGTGGCTAGAGAAAGAACTTAATTGGGTCAATAAAACAATCTACTGGTGTATAAGGAATTAAAATCCTGTTGGGGATACTCCTATTGGGGAAAAAATGATGTTGGAGAAAGTTGACATTTATATTAAAGTGTTGAATAGCAAGGACTAAAAACAAACAAAACAAAAACAAAAAAAACAAAAATAAGCCCAAAACTATACCACAAATGGGAAAAGAGGAATAATGAAAATTTTTGAGTTTTAAAAATATGCTAGGTATTTAATGTTCTCTCACCTTTAACCTTTAAAATAATCTTATAAATATTTGTTATTATCTACATTTTACAGAAGAAGAAACTAAAGTTCAACGATGTTAAGTAACTTTTGCAAGGTCCCATGAATAAGAAGACAGAATTAGGGCTTTAACTAAGATTTCATTCATTGTGAAAAACATCATTCATTAAATTAGAAATAAAAACAAATCCTATGGATTAATTGATCAAAGAAAACTAACATAAAGAAATAACTCAGCATCTAAGTAGTATATGCTATGAGCTTGCCAGCATTTTCACATGGGATAGAAGTAAGGGTAACTTTTAATTAGGATAAATTAGGTATAAAGCTTATTTGGGACATGTCCTAATCTTCATTCTTCCCTGTTTTTATTTACTTATTATTTATTTTTCATATTAGTATACAGATGCAGAGATACATGAAATGTTAAAGATTTTTCATTCAACCACAATGTAAATTGTGCAGCAATGAAACAACAAAACCAAAATTACCTCATGGCTACCACTACAGCACCTCTTCCAAAGTCCTTAAGGAGAGAAAAAACTGTGCCTGGTCATTGAGTGAAAAAAGCCACATTTTCCTTCATCTTCAAAATAGAGAAAGACTATATGTGGCACACCTGCAGTTGGGTTAACTATGACATTTTTTGTAATACCTGCCAAAAACAAAATCTTCACCAAAAATACAGAGAATAACGATGTGCTCATTTATAAATGAAAGCGTTTCGTTTTCTTTTTTAATTGTATATCTGAAAGGTAAAGGATAGGGGAAAAGATTACATCCCTTTGGGAACTTGAACACAAGAAGATATTTTGCAAGATCTTTTCAGAATTTCACCCAAACAACTTTTCCATGCCTCCTTCTGAATGAACTTTAGCTATGTACTTATACAAATATTTTCAGACATGAGTGCTGACATGTTTCATAAGAGATAATCTCTTTTAAAATACCTCAAAAGTGAACATGAGAGGCAAAATATCTGGCATATTATTTGGAATTTCCAAGAGTCTACTAGATAAACAGAATTTGAATTCTTAAGAAGAGTCTAGTTAGTGTCAGTGTAATAATTTGGTTTTCATATATTTGTGGCTCATGGTGAGAACTTAATTGAAGATTCTCTAGATTCAGATTGGATTCCACAGAGGGGAACTTTTTTATTTTTCTGAGATTTCATCCTGCCTAACCCTAACCACATTAGTGTTTGCTGCAGATCACCTGAGGCTAAGAAGCAAGCTTTTGTTTCCTAGGAGACTATTTAGCTTGCATTTAGAACCAAAATTATCTTTATTATATATGTTGCTGGTAGGTAAAGCAAGTCTAAGCTCTAGGATATATAAAAAGACAAAATTTTAATGCCTAAATAGTCTACACTGTGAAATCCTACTTTCAGAGCTTACTTAAGTAAATTGCTTTTCCATGATGAAAGGAAAAATAAATATGATAAATAGACTTCTTTGAAAGCAGAAGTGGCCAGAGAATTACCTGGGCAGAAACTGTCTACCTGGATATCAAACATAAACTTTTAGAAGAAATAACTCTGAGGTATCCTTATTAACCATGAAACTATCAAATATCATCTAAATTCCTCCAGAAAGAACAGTAAGGATAATGACCTTGAAAGGCATTATTTAGCCACTGTCTTCCAAAAGTGCAGGAACATACTCATTTATTCATGCCACAATTATTTAGTAAATGAGTGCTTATTTTATTCTGTGGCTATAGTGATCAGTGAGGGTTCATTTCCATTATTTAGAGGATAACTGGCAAATTCATTCATTCACTCATCCATCCATCAACTTTTAAAAATATTTGCTATAAAATAGAAAGAATTATTTTTTTTCCCCTCAGAGAAGACTCAACAGAAGAAATTTTCTAGGAGCTAAAAAAGTTAGGTGTATTGAGCTGAGTTAGATGGCTGGTAACCTATCAGGCATAAGCTAACTCTTCAAAAATTAAGTGGCTTTTATTTATAAAACTCTACACATTCTAGTCTGATTTGAACACTGGAAACAGAAAGCTATTAACAAGTCAAAAGTTAGAGAGAAAGTAAATCATGCAGGACTTTAATATGATAGATTAAAGTATTGTGTGTGAAATTAATGGACACTGAAGAATAGGCCCAAGAGGTAAATTGGTATTTGGATATTAGAGCTCTCTTCACATCAGCAGTATAGAACATGAATTGAAGGAGAGAGAGTGAAAATCAAGGCAGAGTAATTATTATGATGACATATGTGACTAGATAAGGTAAAAGGGATCAGAGCTAAGAGGATGTCAAGTCAACCCCAAAGGCAGAAAAGAGAAAATGAATGGGAGAGATCATTAGGAAACCAATTTAAGTGACTAAAATGTGGATGATGAATAAAAGGTAGGTGTCAGATATGTCACTTAATTTCTAAAGGAGGGGATGAATCATAAGGGGAAAATTTTTGAAACCATAAACTCTACTGGCCTTTTATATTCTGTGTATGATATCAAACAATCAAAACATCTTGGTCCAAATTAAAGCTTATGTCCATCATTATATTAATACCTTTTACAAGAGGGGTAAACTCTTGTTATCACTGAGTTCATTTTCGTTGGATCTTCAGAAATGTAAAACTAATTCCTAAAGTGTTCTCTTTTAAATCTGTCTTTATAAATCTCTTGGATAAGTAAAGATTTCCCAATTTAGTTAGGCGATTACTAATGCATCTTATAAAAATATCATATTCATCCATGACTTGGAGTGAACTGTATATCTTCTTTGGTAAAGTGTCAGTTCAGATTTTTGGTTCACTTATTAATTGGGTTGTTTGTTTTCTTCATGTTGATTATTAAGCATTCTTTGTATATTTTGTATATCTTAGACAAATCCTTTTAAGATGTGTTTAACTTCTGGCTCAACTTAATTTCTGGCTCAACTTTCCATTGTCTTTAGTAGTGTCTTTCATAAAGCAGAAGTTGTTAATCTTATTAATTTAAAATTTCTTAATTTTATCAATTTTTTTCTTTCATGGGTCACACCTTTGGCATCTGAACACTACCTGACAAATCTTCACCTAAGCGTTCCGACATTTTCTCTTAAAAGCTTTTAGCTTTTATTTAGTATTTTTTATTTGTATTTTACAAATTGATACATAATTTGTCAATTGTATTCTTGCAATTTTACAAATTGATATATAATCTATCTACTTATTGTTTGCATGTCCGTGGTTCTAATAACAATGCTTGAAAAGACTGTCCCTTCCCCATTTAATTGCCTTTGCATCTTTGTCAAAGATATGTTGAACATTTTGTGTGGCTCTGAGTTTTAATCTAGCTCTCTATTGTATTTTCTTTTACTAATACTATGCTGTCTTTACTAATGTAGCTTTAATATGTGTAAAATGCAGGACATGTCATTCCTCTAAATTTGCTTTTCTTCATAGTTGTTTTGACTATTTTGTTTTTTTTTTCTTTTCATATAAACTTTAGAATCAATTTTCCAGTATCTACTCTGTATCATATTGATTGGGATTGGTTTGAATCTGTCCATCAATTTGGGAAGACAATACAATTAATAGTATTGTGTCTTCCTATCCACAAGCCTGAATCATATCTTAATTTATTTGCATCTTTGATTTCTTTCATCAGAATTTTATAGTGTTCTGGGTGTGTGTTTATGTGTGTGTGTCTGTCTCTCTTTACACATACACACAGATTCCTGTTGATGCCTTTTTTGCTGTTATTGTATATGGTATTGAATTATTAATTTGAAAGGCTAAATGTTTATTTCTTGTGCACCAAAAACAATTGACTTTTGTAATTTACCTTATATGTAGCAATCTTCCTTTAATTGCTTTTTATTTCCTGGATTTGTTTGTCAGTTCTTTGCAGTGTTTTGTGTAGATAAAAATGCTGTATATAAAGAGAGACTGTTTTACAACTTTCTGCCCAATGGCTATTTTCTGCCCAATACCTTTTGACTAGAATGTCAACGAAAATGTCAAGTAAGAATGGTGAGAGGGGCACACTTGCCATGTGGTTGATCTTAGTGGGGTGGCATTCAGCCTTTCGTCAGTATGTCTGATATTAGTTGTAGATATTTTGTGGATGATACTGTCAAGTTTAGATGTTTCTGCGTTTGTGATAAATCTCTAAACATAGAACCTTTATACACATGAAAAGAAGAAAAGATTTATTTTAAAGAAGTAACATGATTATGGGGGTTGGCAAGTCCAAAGTTTCTTACAGGATGGGCCATGAGGCTGAGACCCAAAGGAGGCCCAGTGATGCAATTCACACCTGAGACTGGCTTGTTAGAGAGCCAGGAAGAGGTGTTATTGCAGTTCAAGCCTGCAGGCTGTCTGGTGTAGAATTCGCACTTGCTATGGAATGTGAGACTTCTGTTCTACTGAGGCCACAAGTGACTGGATGAAGACAACCCACATTTTCGAGGGTGACCTGCTTTACTCTAAGTCCAGTTTTAAAATATTAATCTCAGGCCTCCCTGGTGGCCTAGAGATTAAGTCTCAGCACTATCACCACTAAGGCCTGAATTCGATCCCCAGCCAGGGAGCTGACCTACATATGGTACAGCAGACCTCTCCTGTCTCGCTGCCCCCCCTAGCAGTGCATTTCAGTAGATCTGCCTGTTCTGCTCCCCCTCTGTCTCTGGTGAATCCTCTTCCTCCTTCCCCCACACTCCTGCACCTCTGGCCAGTTCTTCTATATGCAAAAAATAAAAATTAAAAAAATAAATAAAACATTAATCTCACCCAAAAACACCCTCACAGAAACATTCCAAATAAGGGTAACAACATATCTAGGCACAAAGGCTAGCCTAAAAAATTAACAGACTGAAAAAAAATATTTGCACACTTCCATTCTGGCAAACTACTTGTATCTAGAATATAAAAAACAACTCTCAAGACTCAAAAGTAAAAATAGAAAAAAAAATCCTTTAAGAAAAATGGGCAAAATATAGGAAAGATAGATATTTCTTTAAGAAGACACAAGTGGAAAATAAGCACACAAGATGCTGAATATCATTAGCCATCAGGGAAATGCAAATTTATACCATAATGTTGTATCACTGCACACCTATCAAAGTAGATTAAAAAGTAGTGATAAAACCAAATACAGGCAGAGGTGCAGGGAAATGAGATCACATCGCTGGGAATGTAAAATGATACAGCTCTGAAAAGAGTGTAATTTTCTAATAAAACTAAACATGCATTTAGTATACACCCCAGCAATAACACTCTTGAACTTTTACTCCAGAGAAGTAATTGCTTATACTCCTAAAAATAACTGTATATTAATGTTAATAAAAGTTGTACTCTTAACAGTCCCAATGGAAAAACTCAAATGCTCTTGAATATATAAATGGTTATACAAAATGTTGTCCATTCATAGCATGGAATATTACTAAAATATCAAAAAGGAATAATAAACTCTTAACCCATGCAACAACTTGGATGGATCACCAGGGAATTATGCTAAGTAGGAATCTAGAAAACTGAAATAAGGGACCAGGAAAATGAATAACTATAAGAAAGTAAAAATCAAAATCAATAAAAAACTGTGAACCAGAGACACTTTTAGGGGGGCAGGGGCGGGGTCAGAATGGGGGGGCTGCAATTGTATGGGGAATATAAAAATAAAATTTATTATTTAAAATAAATAAATAAATAAATAAATAAATAAAGTACTCTGTCAAATTGTTACATACTGTATGATTCTAAGGTTGTAGCCTGATTATAATAATAATAAAGAACAAACCTATGGCTGTCAGAAGCTAGTGAGAAGGTAAGGTTAGGAGGTGATTGTAGTTACAAGTGAAGCAGAGGAATCTTTATATTGGGACTCCAGAGTTGGTCACCCCAAACTATACATGATAAAAGTGCAAGGAACTAAGTATATATGTGCATACACACAGAAGAACAGCTTAAGGGGAGTTATTTAATCAGTACAGAGCTTTAGCATGGGATGGTGAAAAAGAGATTGATAGCAGTTATGGTTTTATAACTATGTGAATGTACTTAACACTGCTGAATTGTAAACTTAAAAAATTGTTAAAATGGAAAATTTTAAGTTTTATGTATTTTGTCACAACATAAAGCTACAATTATCTGGGAATAAAAAAAAATTTAAATGTGGAAAGATGGGAGGACATTAAAAAGTAACCCAGAAACAATGAAAGCATTGACATTTTCCTTATAAATTGTTTTATAAGAGGAAGAACAGCATCTGTTATGGCTGTTTTCTAGATCCAAGGCACGCGTGGGATTGATAAAGGCAAAACCACAGAATTTTACAGGAAAAGAATCTTAGTTGCTTTAGACTAATATTTGGACTGTCAGGTCAAGATTACTTGGTTGTGGTGGAGCTTGGCACTGGGTGATTGTTGAACCCCTAGTTCATTGTGTTTGAGGGATACTACTGATCCAACAAATCCATTATTTTGACCCAAAATTTCTAAAAGGGTCAGAAGCCTCAAACAATTTGTCCCTAGTATATTTTTATGCTGATCACAATCAGTTCTTTTGAAAGAAGTGGTTGCTCTGGTTAGTTTCTTCTGCAAACTTGGATGTTCTTACAGCCCCCAGGCTTAAATGGCAGGCAAGTCTCAATGAGAATTTCTTTATCACAATCTTCAGTCACCGAAGTTGGTTTGGGGCAAATTTCCTTAACCAGCTTCCCTTATTTTATAGTTTACTTTAGAATCACTACGGTAATTTAAAAAAGTAGTGATGACTGGGTACCAACCCTAGAGTTTCTGATTTAACTGGTTTCGGGATATGGCCTAGGCCTTAGGATTTTTAAAATATCCCTAGAGTATTTCAGTTTGTCTCTATACATCTTTTGAGAAACACTGGTGTGTAAAGAGGGAAAAAAAGCAAGATAGTTGCACTAAAAAAGGAATACCCCTTATCTGATAGCTCAGCTAGAAAGTGGCCTTTTTCCTACCCTCATCTCTCATTGATCCATTCCATAGACTATAAAGCCCCCTAGAAAAGCTAAGCTTCCCTTTA
Organism: Talpa europaea; assembly: GCF_964194135.1. Taxonomy (NCBI): domain Eukaryota; kingdom Metazoa; phylum Chordata; class Mammalia; order Eulipotyphla; family Talpidae; genus Talpa; species Talpa europaea. The sequence goes on along the minus strand of NC_140078.1, from coordinate 25,092,232 downwards.
GTGAACCTGGTGACCCCCATGTTAGAGCCAAAGTTTGTTCCCTCTTACCCCGCTGGCAATGGAGAACAGCTGGCGACCATCCTTTTCCCCCCATAAGCCAGTAGACAACAATAATCACCGAGGTCTACTGTATATTGTGCTGAATAAAAATATACAGAGGAAGCTGGTGAATTCTCTTTCCTAATCAACAAATTTATTAATTTGGTTAAACTCCCAGAGGTCTGTTTCCTTCACAGAAGTAGAATAAGTTAATTACATTCTCATGTTAAAACAACATCAATAATCTAACACAACAAAGGATAGTGCCTTTTTTAGAAAATCCTGTGGTGTGAATATTGCAGAAGTTAGTTAAACTGATAGGATTCTTACTAAACAATCAAATGCAGGTTTGTTTGTTTTTTTTAAAATGCAGTGTCTTGGAATTGTGTGAACTTATGTGCTGTCAAATTATGCCTGTAATGCTGCATTGCTCAGTTCCCACTGGCTTCAAGGTAAATTATGTTCTTTTGGGAGTTGTTAGGAACTTCAGGAACTCCCACAAGTATCCAAAATACTTGTGTTGTCTTCTTAGAAACATCGATGAGCCCCAGATTCTTATATTCATCTTCCGTAAATGTGGCTGCTGAGTGAAGTCTTCTGTTTGCATGTTTATTTTATTTTTTTGAAGATATATTTATTTATGCATACAAGAACTGGGGTGTAAGCCAGAGGTGTGGGGGGTGAGAGAGTGGGGAGAACCAGAGGGAGTGGGGAGCAGAACAGGAGGATCTACTGAAATACACTGCTGATGGAAGCAGCAGGCAAGATAGGAGAGGTCTGCTGCACCATGTGGGTACCTCCCTGGCTGGCCGGGGATCAAACTGTTGCAGCAGTGGCTGGCGATAGCTTGATAGTGCTGTCTTTAACCCCTGTGCCACCAGGGAGGCCCTGTTTTTTTGCATGTTTAATTCAGGCAGAAAACCAACCCATCGTTGTTCATTCATGATTTCATGTAACAAATATTAATTGAGCCTCTGTTGTATGCTGAATCCTATGCAGGCTGGTGGAGTTCAGATACTAAACAAGATTGATGGGCTATTCATGTAGGAGAAAATCCACAGATATTAGAAATATTAAAACCTGGGATATAAAACCTGACTAATATCTGTGGATTCTCTCCTACATTAATCTGTTTCTACACATTCTATCATAAATTTGTCTGGGACTCAGCTACTACATTATGGAATTGGAAGAATAATGGTTTCTTCGTTATAAAGATTCTATTCATTATAGAGATTCCGATTATTAGGGGAATAAATAGAATAATAGACATAAAGTGCTTAGCATCATGTGAGGCACATTAAGCTGTTGCTTCTTTTGTTTCTCCTTATTATGACCTAAATAAATAAGGTTAGCTGTGAACAGAAATTAGTGTCATTGGTAATAAATCAAAAGTCCTTTGATTTTTCCAATGGAGATGTGGATTTTCTTTTACGAGAAAAAAAGATTTCTTATAGTATAACTTGCCATCATTAAATGAACAACACATAATGAAAATTCATAGTGATAAAAGTTGAAAATTTGTGTATGTTTTTTTTTTAATTGGACTTATGCACAAGTGGCCATTTGTTAAGTTTCTCAGATTAAATTATCTGACAGGGAAAGGAAAGGTTGCACTGAACTTGGCTAACTCCTCAACTGGGAAGTGCTTTTGTAGTTTTCCCTCTATTTTATGGGCACAGTCAGCTGCCACAACCCTACTATGCCTGTGAAAAAAAGCTACTTACATTTTCAGTCAAAGAGAATAGATGGGTTCTCAGTATATCTCAAAAGATATACTGAGATTTCAGTGTCTGTGTTCCTGCTGAGATATGTGAGGACAAGATGGGAGAGTTCACCCCTGTCTTCTGTTTCCCGAGTAGCATGAAGGGTGAGCATGTGATATTTGGGGGATGAAGCAGAGGGATGGTTGTAAAGAAGACAAATTTCCATGAAGAAACTTAGATACCAGTCCCAGATCTACCACTAATTGACAGTGCAAAATGGACTGGGTAATTTAGTACATGCGGCCTTAGTTTCTTTCCTAAAAAGAAGAGATTGAAATTTTATATCTCATAGTTTGTCTAGATTTGGAATTTGAATATAATTGGTGGAATGTTACATGATGGTTTAAATAAGAATTGTATTTCAGGTATAGATTGACTTGGCCTTGATTTTTTTTTTTTAATAAATCCACTGTTGCTTTTATTTTTTTTTAATATTTATTTATTCATACAAGCACTCGGTACAGTCAGAAGCACAGGGTGGTGAGAGAATTCACCAGAGCCAGAGCAGGGAACAGAACAGGCAGAATGATGAAATACACTGCAGAGGGGAGCAGCAGGTGCGGCAGGAGAGGTCTGTCGCGCCATGTGGGACCCTTGCTGGTTGCTGGGGATCGAACCGGCGCTGCAGAGGCTGCGGGCAGCTTCGCAGCCCAGCGCTCAACTGCTGCGCCACCAGGGGAGGCCCCATTGGCCTTGGTTTTTTAATTAAAAATTTACGAGAAGAGAAATATATGAAAGGGGAGAAAAAAGGTAGAACATCTTAAGGGTTAAACCTGTACTTAGTAAGCCAAAATAAAATCATGGCCTTTAAAATGGATACCTTTTTTAGCACCTTTTTAATAGCGATTTATAATACTTGTTGAACAAAACTTATGCTCATGTAACACAATGTGACATGTATTCTTACCATCTAGATTTTGGCCTCTACTTCAATAAATCACTAACTGTGAAGAAGACAGTAGCTGATTAAATGCAATGAAACAGGGAAACCAACATAACAATTTGTTGTCAGATAGCAAAAGATATTGTCACAGATATCTGAAAGTACCAAAGAGTAGTTTCAAAGTGGTTCCCCCTAGCCCATTATGAAGATGCCAGATTTTCAAAGAAATTCCAATTTAGTGAAAAGTGCATAACTCAAAAGGGGTACATGATTTAAGGTATACTAGAATAAAAAGTATAAGTTTATAATAATATTTACAGATAATGTTCTAATAAATATGTTCAAGGTATATGCAGCCTAGCATTGATGCCTATGGTTAACCTGTATTTTTATATAAATTTAGTAAAGTTCATAACCATTTTGCCACTTTATTTTATTTGTTTTAAGATGCTTATCAAGCAGTTAAAGAATTTATCACCTTTACAGCTTGCTTAGAAAATACTTAGGAAAATTTTCTTATGCTGGTGAGATTGACCTGTTGGATATTTTTCAATATTTGAGAAATTTACATATGTTTTATTTATATTTTAAAATGCTTAGAGAAATACAAGGTGGATATTGCTAAATATTCACATGGCATTTAATAGGATAAATTTATTAATTCATTGAGTTAATAAAAGCAATTACTTTCTTACAAATAAAAATTGTATTTGTAAATTGGAGGTTTCAGAACACTGAATTTTAGATATTTAAATTTTATCAAATGACGAGACTTAGAGCATCACTGTGGATATGTTTTCTACTTTCAAAATCCCCTTCAGAATCTTTGATCCCAAATTATTAACTGATACCAGACTACCTCACTACTTTTTATTTGTGGCTTTACATGATGCTCTATATTCTTTATTATTCCAGATGCAACTTTCCTAATACATTGTAATCTCCTTGAGAACAGTTGCTTTAAGTCTATTTACCATAGGTTCTTTTTTGTTTGTTTGTTTTTTAAATAATAAATTTTATTTTTATATTCCCCATACAATTGCAGCCCCCCCATTCTGACCCCAATCCTTCCCCCTTCCGCCCCCGCCCCCCTAAAAGTGTCTCTGGTTCATAGTTTTTTGTTGATTTTGATTTTCACTTTCTTATAGTTATTCATTTAACACTTCTCTGAAACCACCCAGTGTTCCCTTCATCCTTCTTTAAACGCTGCCAGGAACCTAACTTCTACTTCTCTTCCTATCTCAGTGATCACTCCTCATTTGCCATTATTAAATTATCCCCCTCTTTCAGATCTCTAAATATTGGAATTTCCTAGGGCTTACTGTTCATGGTCCTTCTGTCCTATGGTACTAGTCCATGTCATGTGGCTATAAAACCATTGGATTGCCTGAAAATAAAATTTTTAAATTTTCGAATTTTTAAATTCAAACAATACTTACCCAACAATATTCTTTATGTTATGTCATATATCATGCTAAATTATGATATATATTGTGTTTTCAGATATCCTATTTACTATATGTTAGGGAGTTTCCCATGAATAAATGACTTTTCTACATTTGTGGTAAAACGTTACATAGTAAAAACCTGGTGTTACCATTATAGTGAAAGTAAAGAGTAATTCCCACTGCTTGTTAGAAAAGGCTGAATATTGTCCAGTGTAGGAAGAATGAAAATAAAAAATCTGTAACTACCATAGACTGTACTCAGGAAGAAAATCCATTTTAAACCCCCTTTATACTTTGGATATGCAGGCGAAGAGGTCTCCAATTGGTTATGGTAATGCACAATGGTATTCTGTCCCCAGGAATTTTCAGTGCCCTAAAAAGGGTGATTTTAATGGCCCTATTAACAATAGCAATGCCACTCACTAACAATGGGCATGAAACACAGCAGCCTAATCAAAGGAATAGGACCATCTGGCTTTTCTCTCCAAAGGGTTTTCTTCAGAATGTAATTACACTACTTACCCTGGTTATTATCCTGGTTCTAAAAATGGCTATTATTTTGTGACACCAGGAACATTTGCAATAGGTTGTATGGTGTGAGCAATGAGAAATATGAATGGACCCCACTTTGAGGGTGCCTAGCATCCAAAGGTATTCCCAGCACATTTTGGAAATCCTATGTAATCTGACTGCAGGTTTAGCAGATCCACCTCAATTTATACTCTAACCACAAAGTACTTCATCTGAAAGGGAGTATCAGGGACTTGAACCTGGAGATTGAATTGAGTGAAGACCAGGTTTAAATGATCGTTTGTTCTATTTATTTTTTTTCCACATAAATGTAAATGAGCTCTTTATGGAAGTCATGGTAAATGCACCATTTTAGAGTTTACAGAGAATGTTTATTTAAAATACTTAAACAACCCGGTCTGCAGGGTTGGCCTTCCCTCCCAAAATAAACAGCCGCCCATTTGATAACCATTAGTGCATACAGGGACTTAAAGAGCGAGGTCTCTCAGAAAACAGGTTAAAACACATCCTTTTAATTATGAAGTCAGAATGATGCAGTGTTGGGCATCAGTACTTAATTATTCAAACTCTTTTGATGCCCCCTTTCTTTTTATTGCTTGGGGTGCATAAATGTGATGTTTCTCAGTTATTGGTTATTTTCTCCTTTTGGAGATGTTAATTCTAAGGAGATAAGAAACACAGAGGGCATTTAATTGACTTCATAGAAGTTCTGAAAGCTACTGATGTTTCTCATTGGTTTAAGTCTAGTTAACAAATAAGCACAATGTAATGAAATTGTAAGAAAATTGATCTTTGAATTGCTGAGGATCAATGAGAATTATTCGCTTAGTTTTTTTTTCACAATCACTCAGTGAAGGTTTTAATGAGACTGTTGCATTGTAAATGTCTGATATGATATGATATCATATGTGATATGATACATAATTTCAGTTAAGAATCTTTCATTTACTCTAACTTCCATTTCAGGTTTTAAAAGAAAATTAAATATAGACTGTAGGGTAATGTAAAAGTATCAGGCTTTTCTGCCCTCCTGCCATTAGCATAGATGACTGAACCCTGCGGTCCTGAATGCATGCCTGATGGAGGGCACCTGGAGTAGGGTGTGGGCATAGGTAAATGGGATTCACCTGGGCTAAGACTGGGCTTTAAGGGCGGTGTCATGGGGGTGCCAGCAGAAGCAGGAGAAGCAGAGATCGCCGGAGAGCCCAGATAAAGTGAAGACTTGCTGGGGGCTGGGAGGCCTGCCAGCCTCCCGGCGCCCCCAGCACCCCTGCCTGCCATGTGCCTGGTAAATCTAAATAAAAACCGTGCAAAAGCCACTGAGGGTTCCAGGACTCTGACTCCATCTTTACCTGGTCTGTTTGGGTCATAAATATCCTGCTCCATGTCATTCCTGCCCCTACATAGACACAGAGCAGGTTTTCTTTTAATTATCTGTATTTTGCTGTTTCTCTTTCCTACCTATGGAGCTTCGGGGAAGGTCAAACCATGACCCTGCAGGCATAGGGTTTAATCCAGAAAATTCAATTGTATTAGTATGTGACTCAGAATGTGCAGTCGACGGGCTTAAATCTGATGATAAAACATTATTATGTAAAATACCACCTAATAATGGTAAGTTGTCAGGAAAAAAAAATTGCAGCCTTTGAAAAATGGTTAATTTTATGAATTTCTCTTTTCAAGTTTTTGTGTATTTTGGAGTAATTCAGCATCTTTATTACTGCACTGATTTTAAGTAATTTATTCAGAACTTAGTTTTCTAGGTTTATCTGTCTTTCAAGATTTATAACTTTTAGGGTTGTTTGAAATGCAATTTTTCAGTTTATCACATAAACAGTAGGCTTTTAGTTTATGAAGCATGCCTAATGGATGACACGTTTTAATTCCCATTGAAGTGTTAGATTTGTTCCTATTAGAGAATTAGATAGGATAGTGTAATGGTTATGAATGTGAACTCTGTTCACCAATGATCAAACCCAAGCTCTATTTGGGGTAAGATATTCAACATCTCTGGGCCTCAGTGTCCTCATCATGAAAGTGAAAATAATGACAATAACTATTTTGTAAGATTTAGTAAGTTAATATATAAAGTGAATATTATATGAAAGACATGTGCTACATGATATTATCACTTGTATTTATTTTTATTTAGTGATTAAGAGATGAACTCTGAGTAGCCTCTGAATCTGTTTTGCCACTACTGTTTCACCTTTACCTAGCTAACTTAAATCCCCTCTGCTTCAATTTTTCCATCTATTCAATACACATATTGTAAGCCTCCTCCAGTGGGTTGTTATATGGTTTAAATACCTGGTATTTTCAGATGGTGTCAGTAATATGTAGAAAACAAGTAACTAAGCTAAGAATAAGATAAAGACAAGCTTAAATCTAACCCTTGAAAGCTTACTATAGAACTGAAGTTTCAGGGGCTGGGGGAAGAGGGATAAAAAGAAGGAAGCACAGTGAACCATGGTGGTGGGTGTATTATGGTGGTAATAACAGAAGGGTTATCCTAGTATTACCTCAATTGAAAATAAATAAATAAATAAATATCTGGTATTTTAAACATATAATAAATTTTAATTAACAATTTAAGTAGAATCAAGGGGAATATCCCAGATGATACAGGACATGTTTTACATACAAATGTTTTTAAGAAAAAACTTAAATTTGGCTTCTTTATTTATTAGACAAAGAATGTTGAAGAAAATGTAACTTTTTATGACCAGGCTTGTTTACCATTTCAACATCAGAGTTTGTAGCCTGACTTTTTTTTTTTTTAAGTCATTCTCTTCATTTTATTTTTTATGTTTAGTATATTTTATTTTATATCATTCTTACATCATTTTTCATTTTTACACTATGTATGCATTTTCATTTTGGTTATATCCCCCATACAATTGTCCCCCCCTTATTTTGACACTAATCTCTCCTCTCCTCTCCCTATTTGCTTAGTTTTCTAAGAACTACTAAACTGTCTTCTAAAGTGACTGTACTATTTTGATTTCCAATCAGCAATGAATCCAAGTTTCTGTTGGTCCTTTACTGAGATTTGGTGCTATCAGTGCTCTGGATTTGAACCATTCTGGTGGGGGTATAGTGGTATCTCGGTGTTGTTTTAATTGACATTACCTTGATGACATGATATGAGATTACTTTTGATATATTTATTTGTCATCTATATAAATTCTTTGGTAAGGTGTCTAGTAAGGTCTTTGGACATTTTAAAATAGGTTTTCATTTTCCTTTCAAAATATGTTGGACCTATTTTATTTGGGTTATTAAAAGACTAATTTATTAAATGTGTTCTTTCTTCAAAGTAAGGTTTCAGATTTATGCAATTATAATTTCAGATTCCAGATTAATGTCCTCAAAAGATTTCATTAGAGATAATCACACATACACAGAATATAAAGAAACAAAACAAAGAAACAGACAAAATGAAACCAAAGCAAACTCTGGAAAATTGACTGTAGTGTTGAGATTACCATGTGTTAGGGTGGAGGTAGGCAATAAAGTAGGGAGGGGACCCAGTAGATTATGCTAGAGAACTATAGATGCTTTGCTGTTGGGTGTGATAACATACATTTGAAAACATGTGAACCTATTCTAAATCATATAGTGATGTAACCAAAGTTACCTTAATATAAAATTATACAACTAAAAAGATAATAATGTTATGAAGCCAAAATCCTATAATGACATATAATTTTGTTTCTCATCCAATTTTTGTAAGTGTTATTTAAATTTTGGAGGTATATTTTTGCTCTTCCATATGTGCACATGTTCTATTTATCTTTCAACAAACCACCATGACAATATTCCATCTCCTCCTTTTTTCTTCCTCTGGTAATCAATAAATTCTTTCACTAAGTCCAAGATTTATTCCTGTTGTATTTTGCCTGTGTATGTTTTTGGTTATTTATATTCCACAGTTGAATGAAACCAGCTGATATCTGTCTTTCACTTTCTGGTTTATTTCACTGAACATAATACCTCAAGGTTGATCCATTTTGTCCCAAAAGCCACTTGCTTCATCTTTTTAACAGCTGTGTAGTATTCCATTGATTATGTATTCCATAATTTCTCTACTCATTCATTAGTTGAACATTACTTGGTTGCAATAATACAACTTTTAAAATGAATATTTTAGTCATTTGTTTGGTATGTTATTAATTTACTAATGTTATTTGTTTATTTTTGTCTGTAGTCCTTTGATTACTGCATAGGAGCAATTTTTGGAATTCATTTTCTTCATTGTTTACACATTACCAAGAATTGACTATTCATATCAAGTGGTAGATTGGTTGTAGTTAATGACCTTTTTATAGTAATTGATTGTTCTAGAGATTGAATAATAGAGAATGTTACTTGCTATCTGTTTTACCTCCTTAGTTTTCCTGAAGCATCCATCTTCTAGGAACACTGTCAATCAGGAAAGAAGAGAAGAACTATGATTACTGCATGACTGCAAGAGGTAAGGACACCAGACTCCTTATATACTGTGCTCCTTATCATGGTAGTGATTTCTCAGATAATGACTTTCGCCTTAACGACTCTTTAAAGATAGTATTTTGACATCACAGTTTCAGGGCAAAATCACACTTATTTTACACAGTAGTCAGAGGACATAATGTGGGATGAGTTAGAATTTTATGCTGTGTTGATATCGATATCCACAGGGTAGCTTTGCATATTCATACCAAGAGGAAGCAATGGTGAGGCATTATCTTCTGTGGCTCTTCAGACTCATCAAGCATATCCTACTTCTTGTGTCTTGATCCCTTTCATTAAAGATTCAGCATTTAATTTGACAAAAGATGTTTTGTAGCTTAATTTTATTTTAATTTCAATTTGTAAAAAAATCATGAATGTCGGAAAGGTTCAGATATTAGTGAAAATGATGGTGCAGACAGAATTGGCCTTTAAAATAATGACTTCCTCAACTATGTTCAGCTACCACCATTGAAGTCTCCATTTCATATTTTGAAGTCAGTACATCTTTATTTCACTGAATCTTATTTACCTACATTTGTGTACTTTCAAAATGCTGTCTATTAGCTAAATTATTTGTTTTCATTGGTCATTTGATATATTATTATCTGTGATTAACATGTATATTTATGGGTTAGAATAGAATATATCATATTTCTTTCCCATAAAGTTAATGAAAAAATATATTGTTTTTACTCCATGTGTTTGCATGTAGTCAAGGTCTTCAGGAAGAAAAAAAAAGTAAGTAAAGGATGGACCAATCAAACTGAAGGAAAGCGTGTAATTGTGGGAGGGGTGGAATGTCTGAACTATTGGCCCATTTCTTGCAGGTGCACCCATATTTCTCTAGGGCATGAGTACCTCTCTTTCTGCTGGCTGCTAAAAAAATGGAATATATTTGAGTTATAGAAAACTCAGTTTTTAATGTTTATGAGGTGCCTGCTTTCTGAAAGCATAGTATTGAAGTCCCTGGCAAGCACAGCCATCTGATGTTAAACATAGCATAGAGGTGACGAAGATTAAATTTGTGCAGAAGCTGACGATTTTGTCGATAGGTTCCCAAGTCTCACACCTGTACTGTAGATCTAAAATTAAAGTTGTCATAGGTGATATTATTACTGAGTTGTTCTGAAAGGCGTCACTTACTTCTTATAATTGAAACAGAGTGTATTCCTACAAACATTAGCATGTCATAAATCATATGGGTTTTGGAAAACTACTGGCTTTCAACAGGGTTTTATTTAATGAAAATTAACACAATAAAATGTCTTCATTGCAGTAATCATGCAGCAGTGGAACCCATTCAAAACACATGGCTTTCATTTTTTTTTTTCTTGAAAGACTAAAACATCTTGCCAAACTAAGATAGGCAAAAGACAAAAAAAAAAAAAAGTTTGATTATTTAACATTCCATGATTTGTAATGGATGGAGCATTAGAGAATAACAGTGATGAATACCAGAATTGATCTCATGTCACCAACTTAAGACTTTATTTTTGGTAGCATATTACATTGACATGTGGTAAAGGTAGCCAAAATGTTACAGCAAAATGAGGGGTGGGAAAAAAAGTCCATTTTTTCTCCCATAAGAATTGTGAATTGGGAACAGTCTTTTAAAATGTTAGTTCAGCTGAGACTTTCTGATGAGTAGGAAGGTGTGAATAATTAGCTTTGGAAAGCAGTCATTTGAAATTGCTGAAAATTTCTTTGAGAGTTAACCAATGCAGGTAACATATGTAGCATACTTTAAAAAGGAATAACGTAAAGCTAAGAGTTGCTTCCAAAATGACATCTTTGGGCAACCAACCTCCCAACAGAGAGTTACCACTTGTGTACATTTATATTAGGCAGATTTAAGCTAAAAGCATGTTAAATGAGACATTTGCAAGATCTTCAGAAAATTAATTTATACTGAACTTGGCATGACAACAAGCAAGGGAATATTCACATAGATTTTTGGCATGCTCACACATTAGACATGACGTTTGTGGAAATGTAATTAAGTGTATAAAATATACTTTAAAATAGCACACTTGGCAGGAAAGGGGGAAAAGTCTTCTATTAAAAGAAAAAAGAAAAGCATCTAAGGTAATAGTAGCTGTCCAATGTGAGTATCTTGAGATTTGCTGTTTATTGTTATTGATGGGATATTTTCTTGTATAGCACAGGCAAAGTGAGGGACAAATTCATTAATGTAAAAAAAAATGCAGGGAGCATTTAAGAAAAATAGCTGAATCTCAATAAGAATGGAGATTTGTGATATTTTAACTTACCCTAGTTCCACTGCCCACTCACCAACTCATAGGAGACTTGAAAAGACAAGCTTTCATTCCCAGCACTGATGGGAGCACAACAGAGCTGTAGCTCTTTTAGATTCTTATTCCTAAAGGATGGCCATTTCTGACCTGGTCCAATGTTATTATTCTCATTTTGCTGATGAGGAAATGGAGACACCATTCTTTAATTCCAAACCATGCTAGTAAGATGTAGAATTGCAGTAGTGATGGCTTGATATTGTAGAGGAAGAAAGAGTTTCCATCTTCTTAGGGTTTCACTGAGTATGAGAAAATGACAAAGACAGATTAACAGGAGAAAAGCATACAGATTTACTGAGTAAAATTTTAAGTGACACAAGAATCTTCATGTGAAAATGAAGACATGAAAAAAGTTAGAGCTGAGTACTTTTATGCTAAGTTTGAGGAAATGTAGAGGAGCATGAAGGTTAAAATATGAGGTGAATATAGCAAATTTATCAAGACCTAGACCTCCCAAGACTTAGCAAGACTGTATTGTTTGAATCTTTTCAGAATCTTTTTTTTTTTTTTTTTTACTTTGGAGATATGGGTACTCTTTTCCTCCAAGTGTGGAGAAAACACCCTTCACAGGAAGGTTTTATGACCTGTTTCAGGAAGGAAGGTAAAGGGGAGGTTAGAGTGACCTTCCTGCTCTGGTGGTTTGTCTCAGTCTCCTCGAGCTTAAAATATTAAGTACGCCAAAGTGTTATATTTTGAGGTTATATGTACTGCACCACATCAACATAGAGAAATAAATGAATGAAGTTATTTACTGCTGGTGAGAAAAAATGAACAGATTTACTGCCTGCTTCATTTCTCTTTATGGGCAACTCTAAAGAATAATGAAAAGAAGGGAAAAAGGGGAAAACCCATTTGATATTATTTTTTCCTTTATTTTCTCGTGTGTGTGTGTGTGTGTGTGTGTGTGTGTGTTTGAGAGAGAAAGAGAGAGTCAGAGAGGTGGGGGAGAGAGAATAATGAGCCTCTTTGTCTGGAATAACTGTGCTTCATCAACCTGCACATATTATGAAGGAATTAATATATATTTATATAACATTATATATATATATATATATATATATATATATATATATATATGACTCAAAAATCTCTCCATGCATATGTGGAAAGTTTCCAAAACTAAAATTATATGCCCAAATAAATCCAGCATCTATGTTTCCCACTTCTGTCTCCCATCACTTTCTTTAAATCTGAATGCATTTATGGTGAGTAGATAATCAGTTTTGCTTTCTTTTTTGATTTATATGGCCAATTCCAAAACTGATCACAAATTCTTCCTCTTCTATAATGCATGCCTTTATTTTTGCTTTGAAACTTTGCAGCTACCATCAAGGAGTGAAGGGCTTAATTCTCTATTTCTTGGACCTGGATTTAAACCTGACATGTGTTGACCAGTGAAACATTAGAAAACTGGATACAAGTGGAGACTTGACAAGAGCTTGAACCATAGAGTTTTTCTTCTCTTGCTGTTCTTTGTACCCATGTGAATGGGCTTCATCCAGCTAGTTGGAGGATCAATGATACACGGTCCAGTTACTTTCACATGCCCTGAATAGTTGATGCCCACCTGTTCACACCAGACAAGTGAATAAGGCCATTAATACCAGCTGATCACAAACAAGTGGGTGAACTTCACCAACAACATCAGTTCTAGTTAAGCCCAGTCCAAAGGCCAACTTACATTATGATAAAAGAAAAGGCTGTTAATTTGAACCACTGATTTTAGGATGGTTTGTTATATAGGACAACTAACTGTTCTGCCTTGAAAGGGAATAGTATCTTATCAACTTTTATAGGGAATAGAAGCTTGTCTAATGAAGGAAAGGAAGTCTCATCTATTTCTGGAGTAGAGACAGAACTAGGTCCAAATGCAGAGTCAAACTTCTACTGAAAACTTAAGACATTTGATTTAAACTCATGGCTTGATAGTCCCCCTATTTTCCTTAGGGGAAGAATCATTCAGTGAAGAGCTGCTTAGTTGACAGCAGGGACAAGACCCATGGTAGCCAAATGAATTTTATTTTTACTCCATCCACTCTTTTATTTTTTTTTTAAAGATCTATTTTTATTTATGCATAAAAGAGCTTGGGTGTAGTCCAGAGTTGGGGGGGCGGGCAGTGAGAGAATTCACCAGAGACAGAGTGGGGAGCAGAACAGGTGGATTGACTGAAATATACTGCTGAGGGGAGCTGTGAGTGAGACAGGAGAGGTCTGCTGGTGCCATGTTGGTCAGCTCCCTGGGATAGAGCTCAAGCTGCAGTGGCTGCCCATAGCTTCATAGTGCTGAGACTTAACCCCTTGCACCACCAGGCCCTCTATCCACTCTTTCTTTAGGCTTTCCCATACTTAACACTCCTCAAAGGCAGAACATATAATGATTCTATGCTCTACCAGTTCAAGGACCTTACAGTACTTGGATCTCTCTTAATTCTTTTAGAATGTGTCTAATACCAGTGCAAAAGAAATCTTTTGGGTTAATAATAATTAGGCTCCTTGGCTGAGCTTCCTTTCTTTCCCACCCTAGATCCCTTGCCACTTCCAACACCTTTTACTTCCAAGGGATGCCTGAGAACTTCATGAACTTAGCCGGTAGATGTATAAACTTTATGGTCAAGAAATCAGTTCACCTCTAAAAAGTAACCTGCTTCTGGTGTGAAAAGTAGCAATTGTTTACATATGGTTAACATGAAGGCATAAGGAGGCCAAACATTAGGTTTACAGCCTTAACATGCCTTGGAGCAGGTTCTGGTAGGATTTCCTTTTCTATATTAAGTCTCTTCTATACTGAATTAGTTGACTGAGCCTCAAAGGAAATGTATCCAATGAGTGAACTGAACCCATTATCCTAAGCACCTGGTTGTAATTGGCGTTTGTGTAATGATGTGAGACAACCTCCCAACACTACATTTAGGGAAGTCAACAACAACTAAAATCTCATGTTCAAGTTTCTCTAAATTTGAGTAGCGTTAAAAGGAAACCTATTCAAGCATTATCATTTGCCTATTTATGTGTCTTAACAGAATTTTATGCTTCATCCTGTGTTTTGTTGTTGAACTATATTTTTTTTTTTTTGCTCCGTTAAAGATAGGATCTTCCAATGAGGTATAGTAACCTATAGTAACCACATCTTCAGATTCCACTGCAATGAATATGTAGGAAGGAAGCACTTTCTGTGTACCTGTCAATTAAATTATATGTACCACTTCTTCCCAAACGGAAAAATATTCACTGATCATGATGTTGAGTTCAGCACATTTACATAGTTATTAATGGTAACATGAATGTGGGTTAAATAGAAGCTCCATTTCTCTCTCTACTGCATTCAAAGGATGTAATAATTCTTGAAGTCCAAGAATCTTGCTTTTTTCACTTTCTCTATAGTCACAATATGTGACTATATCCAAACCATAATATATAAGCTATAACCTTCTGGAATACTTGAACAATCAGAGAAAAGTCTATATCATATCTAATTCCAGAAAGGTTAGAATCAATTCATTACTTCAAGATATCCATTTTGAGAGATTCCCATGCCAATATGAAATGTAGTACTACTTACAGAAGTTATCCTATATCTCAATCAAACCTCTCACCCCAGCAATTTTAACTTTTTCCTCCTTACTTGTATATTCTTTGTGGTAATGGAGGTAGACTGACTGCTATTTTTCAGCTTTCTGTTAGTGAAATAAAATTTGTTGGATTTCATCAGTTACTTCATAATTATTTGAATTGTTCAACGAGAAAGTCTTCCTAGGGAAAAAAGATTGTATGTGGGTCACACAAGCCAGCCAGAAGAGGGTCCTCATGGCCTAAAATGGGGCAATTTCATAGGCTAGTAAAGATTATCCATAGATGAATAAAATAAGAACTAAAGATAATATTCTGATAAATATGTATATATGCATATATATAAATCAACAAATAAAGTTTAATGACTAGTGAGATATATACAGGTTCAAAGTATCCTCAAAATATTTCTTAATTGCATATTTGTAGTAGAGGATGTTGGCAGACACCATTTTAATTAAGTGGTCACCAATAATGGGACATATCAAAATCATGTATCATGCATATGAAACAATGAGAATGCAATATTAGCTCTGTGATATTTCTACCAGTGGTACATGACTGAAATAATAAAGAAAAGTTAAATGGAGGCATATTCTAAAACTCAGTGGAGGCATATTCTAAATGGAGGCATATTCTCAAACTCAATGGAGGCATATTCTAAAAAATAAATGACCTGGCTCTTCAAAACTTTCAAGGTTAAGAAAGTTAAGGAAAAAAACAAAGAATTTATACAAATTGAAAAAGACTGAATAGACCCGACAGCTGCTATGCAACTTGTGATTGTTTTAATGTATTCCTCTAGTTCATCTGCCAGAGCTTCCCCCCACCTTATTGAGGAATCATCAACAAATCAAAGTATATATATTAAAAGTATTAAACATGATTTGATATGCAGTCATACACCAAATAATGATGTTTCTGTCAATGACATGTGTACAACAGGGACCCCTAAATCCCTACTGCCCAGTGACAGATGTTATAGCTGTTTTAAAGTCATAGAATTTTACACAGACAGCAGCCTCATACATCTGCTTTTTCCACATCCTTGTTTACCACAAGCATTATTTTCTTTTGTGCCTGATTTAATCTTGTGTTGTTTTGTTCATCATGGCCCCTAAGCATACAAAATGCACTGCTAATATTGCCAGGAAGAGGCCATGTCAAGTGATTGACCTGGAAATGAAATTAAAAGTGATTAAGTACTATGAAAGTGGAAATCAGTGATGGTTATTGCTTTCCAGCCAGGCATATCCCATTCCACATAACTATGATCTTAAGAACAAGAACAAAGTGATGTGAAGCTGTTAAAGGATCTACTTCTTTGAAAGCAATGAGACTAATATAATTCAAAAAGTACCCATATCAGATGTGGAGAAACTTCTAATTACCTGGATTGAAGACCAGACACAGAAGCATATCATTCAAAGTACCATGCAGTCATGACCAAAGCAAAAAAGGTTGTTTGTGATGTTTGAAGGAAAGGTTGAACCCTAGTACAATTACTGCCAGCTATGGGTATTTTAAGCAATTAAGGAATCATTATTTATTATATAACATGAAAGTGAATGATGAGTCTGTGCTGATGTAAAGGAAAAAAACAAATTTTTGGAAACTAGATAAACTGATGGTGGAGAAAAATTACTTGCCAGAGCAAATCTTCAATGTGGATGAAATTTCCTGATTCTGGAAACAGATCCCTGAAATGTAATTCATCCAAAGGAAGGACAAGTTAATGTCAAGTTTGAAGACTTTTAAGGACAGTCTTTTGGTTGCAGGGCACATAGTAAAATTTTCTGATCTGATACAGTGAGAACCAAGGTCTTCAAGCATATTACTGAGCATATACTGCTTGTATACTACAATAAGAAGTCATGGATGACCCAGATCCTCTTCCAAGATGTCCTGAATTGCTATGCCAGCAAAGTGGAGAAATAATATTGACAAAAAATATACCTATCAGGATTTTGCTTACTGTTGATAAGCTCCCAGCAGCCTCCTTTTATTGATGATCTTCATCTTGATATTAAAGTGGTATTTCTCCTTCCAAACATCACCTCTTTGATCCTACCAATGGACCAAGGAGTTCATCAGCTTTTAACCTGTTACCTGCAGAGAACCTTTCTTCAGACTCTTGCTCCAAATGAGGAAGACACTGTTGCAATTCTGGAAGGATTACACCATTTATGACCACATCAAGAATCTTGCTTGGACTTGGGGTGATGTCACCAAGGAGTGTTAAAGTGGCATCTGCAAGAAGACAGTCAAGAAGTCATCCATGACTTCAAAGGATTGGCCAACAATGAGGAGGTTGCAAAAATCAACAAGATTGTGGTTGAGATGGCAAGCAACATTAACCTGGGTGTGGTTGAGGGTGATATTGAAGCACTCTTAGAGGTGATTCCTAAGGAATTGAGTAATGAGTAGTTTAACTGGCATATTAATGCAGATCTGACAATGAAACAAGAGGAAAAGAAACTGCAGGAGAAGAAAAAAACATAAATGCACCCCCTAACGAATCACTTAATGATGTATTTCTCAGAATGTATCCCCAACTTTAAGTGATGCTTGTCTATATATATATATATATATATATATATATATATATATATATGTGTGTGTGTATGTATAGTGAAATCATGACATCCTGAAATGAATCCTTTTACTATAAATGTCATGCCTGAAGCAAGTGCTGAAAATTGAATGAATTTTGAGGGTTAGATGCTAGAATTATATTAATGTTTATTTCCTGATTTTGATAGCTATATTTGTGATTATGTAAGAAAGTATCCTTGTTTATATAAAATTCTCTAAAATATTGGGGTATTGGAGCATAATTTTAGTTCATTAAAATGTACTAATAAGTGGGTGATTTTGGAACCACACAGATAGCAGGATTGGACAGCACTCTGCTCTAGAACATGTATTGTTATATACTCAACTATTACAATGGATGAATATGAAAAGTTCAAGCTATTCCACCTGCTTAGAATTGTAGGGAATCTTTCTCCATAGATTTAATCTGAAGCTATGTTTCCTGTAAATGCATGTGCATGTGTCTCTCCCTTTTCCCACCCCCACAACCCATACTACAAGGAAATAAGTGACAGCCTTTGGGTCTTCATGCAGTTGCAATTTGGTTGACTCTGGCACAGAGATGTGAACAAATGAGAAACAGTGGAGGAGAAAGACTACAGAGCTGAGGCAACGGGCAAGTAGAAACTCTTCTATTATGTGCTGTCAGACTCGAGTGTGAATAGGGCTGCACCTGGAGGAAGAGAAAAAAGGAAGCATTCATCCGTCTCTCCTCGCGTGCGAAGCCAGATAGGGCAAGGGGGCTGTCCTGTCAAGAGAATGATTCAGGAGTCCTTTCTCACTGAAGATTAATCATACCAAAGGGCAGTGGTAAAGAATACCCTGCTCTATTTGCTTCCCAATCTCTCCCCTCTGCCTGGGTCCCAAATGACTCTGTTTTCATATGTGGAGATATTGGTGGAGCAGAGCTGCTGAAAGGTTTGAGACATCTGGGAGATGAATCACTCCATGCAGAAATGGAACAATTAGCTGTGTTTAGTCCAGCACAAAGGCCTTGAGGGGTGTCTAATTGAGTGGCCCACAACAGAGCCAGGAAACAATATGGATTTAAAAAGAATCTCACAATTAATTTCTCCATTGACCTAATGGGACGTAATTTGCTAATGTGTACAGAGGCCAGAGTGGGTCTTTCCCATGATGTTCATGGACTTAAGGCACATGGCTTTCCTCTGTGTTTGTGCATGCTTGGATGAGTGTTTAAAAAGGAAAGGATGTAGTTAAATCCAGGTCTTTTTTGTGTGTGTGCTTATTATTAAATCTGTGACCACTTAAACATAAAATGAGACATTCTGGCATGGTTAAGGCCACACATTTCTCCAGAACATCAAGTTTAGAATTAGAGGTTGGCAGTCAAATAATTTTGAACTGTTGGGCCATTTTACGAAAATCACATTGCCTTTGGACAATTTTAGAAATAGAAAGAAGGTAAAAGTGTTTAAAAAAAACATATTTTTATTTAAAACATGGAAACAGGCTATATCATACAGACTTCTTAGTCCAAGGAAAAAAAGCTCACTTCCTTATAGAGGCTAAAAATATATTAACTGCACATTCTTATGGATGATTGTACTCTCAACTCCTTTTTCCTTGGTTCCCAGAAAATTAGCGGTATTTTTGTTAATTTTGGTACTTTAAAGAAGAAATTATAGCTGATTCCCTAAGTGACATAATTAAAAAAAATCTAAGGAGGCTTGACCCTTTATAATAGTAATAATTTATCACTATGGTTAAACTTGCATTTTCATAATAATGAATTTGACTAGATATGAGTTATGCTTAGATTTTATCTCTACTCTTTTCACTGATTTTTTTTTTTTCATTCCAAGCAAACACTATGCGAATGAGGGCAGATACTTGAACGGGTGACATTGGAGTTCTTTGTGTGAGAAAATAAGGGGGTAAAAGGAGTGAATTCACAGAGCTCATCCTACTTGAATTCAGTGATTCCATAACTTCTATAATACTGACAAATATAACAAACTGATTGGTGTGAGAAGGTCAAATTCATTAAATTAAGCACAAATCTCCCTTGTCTTCTAAAGCCTACCAGACGAGCAGCTTTCTTCAAAACTAGAAGCCATCCAGTGAGAAAGAAAACATTCTGCATATAAGTTGCACAAGTAAATTCGTAATCACAAATTCTAATGTTATTTTAAGGGCTCTAATTCCCCCAGATTAAGTATAATAGAAAAGCTTATACTCATCTAAGGATCAGAGGAAGGTTCTTGAGGAGAAACAGGCAAAGAAAAATCTGAAAACTTTTTCAACTAAAGAGGTGAAAGATAATTCCAATATAAGAAAATATTTGTGGAAAGACTTGGAGGCAAGGATGGAGGACAAAACATTCAAAGGCAATTTAAAGATGGGTAAGTGGAGCCCAGAGAATGACTCAAAAGCTGTTTTTCTTAAATTTTCATGACAAATGACTTTTGGCTGTTTTTTTCCAATGGAATGTAGGAGCAGGTGATTGGAGGTCAAAAGAAAGGAGCAAATCGATATATTTCTCCCTTATCTTCTAACTGTCTTGATTGCATTATTGTCAATACTTGTGTAACCCTGCATGGTTCCAGATCTCACTTGATGACTATTCTGAGGTTGATGATCTCATCGCATGACCTTGACTCCTAGGTTTCCCCAACATAGTCCCTATGTTGAACTTCAGACCTGACAGTTTTTATGTCTTCCTAGTTTTGCTACTCTTTTGGAGAACTCAATTCCCCTTGTAGATTATTAAGTCTTCTATAACTGGGGTAATCATATCCCTGTATTTAACAATCTCTCTGATGAAAATACCTAGAATAGTTTCTGTTGTTTGATTGGCTGTTGCTTGATTTGATTGACTTACACAGCAAGTTAAGAGATAGAGTCAGCAGTTGATCCTAGTCTGGCTTCATAAGCTGTGATTTTTAATTATTATATCACCATCACATATTTGATTGCCAAATAGTTGTTTGATCCGAAACCAAAATTGGTCAACAAACTTTATACCTGATCTCTGTATGACATCCTGTAAAGTAGGTTTGGGTCTATAATATAGACACTTACAGCTGCACAACAAATAAATGAACTTGTTTTAGATACATCCTAATTATATATGGTAATTGAATCCTCAGGAATCAGTAAACTCACCTAATTCATTAAATATTAAGTAATTATTTAATGTTAAAGATTACTCTAGGTATGAGAGCTACAGTAGGAGACAAAACTTTAACAGGCTACTGTCTGATAGCAAAAGACACAACAGATACAAAAATGAATTTTAAAAAATGCTTGGAAATCACTTTTATGAGGAGAAAAGGCAAGATAATAGGATAGAAAGCAACTGTCATATTATATTTAAATTATATTAAAAATGCTGTTTGTTATAAAGAAGATAATTTCTCATGTATGAATGACATTTAGTTTTCAGTATAACTCTTTCAATAAGCTTATTTATTAGTTGCATATTCAACTTGCATAACTGTAAATACCCGTAAATACAAATTATAATTTATTCAAAGGGTTGAATGTAATTTATACAAGTGGATGGCTATTACTATATAATATATACAATTGTTCAATGGTCTATTTACACAAGTAGTTTAATTACTTATACACGTATTGTAAACCCCAAGAAAAAACATTATTATAATATATCTTTACCAGCAATACCTGGAGTTACCACTAGGTGGTAATATTTCTCCAAAGGATGACAGTTTCTGTATTTAAAAAGATATCTCATCATATGAAATTTAATGATCTTTTTTTCTCATTTTTTTTATAATATTCTTTTTTTTAAAGATTTATTTATTTATTTGTTTGTTTGTTTATTTATTTATTTATACAAGCACTGGGTATAGTCAGAAGCGTGGGAGGGTGAGAGAATTCACCAGAGCCAGAGTGGGGAGCAGAGCAGCCAGAAACACCGAAGTACACTGCTGAGGGGAGCAGCGGGTGACAGGAGAGGTCTGAGCGCCAGTGTGGGACCCTCCTCCCGTGGCCGGGGAGCAGCTGGGGATCAAATCAGCACTGAAGAGGCTGCGGGCAGCTTCGCAACCCAGTACTCAACCGCTGCACCACCTGGGAGGCCCTAAAGATTTATTTATACAAGACCTGGGGTACAGGCCAGAGGCATGGGAGGGTGAGAGAATTCACTACAGACAGAGTGGGGAGTAGAACAGGCAGACGACTGAAGGGAAGCAGCAGGCAAGACAGGAGAGGTCTGCTGTGCCATTTGGGTTTTTCCCTGGCCGGCCAGGAATCAAACCCGCACTGCAGAGGCACTGTGGACAGCTTCTACAGGGAGACCCTGATCTTCTAATTGTAACATCTGGATCAGTTCAGGATTTTTTTACCATGATTGATTTATTTCTTTTTAATAGCTTGCCTCTTCTTCATTCTTGCATGCCTAGTAATTGTTGATTGCATGCCAGACATTGTGAATTTTAAGTTCTTGAGTGCTGAACAATTCTGAATTTTTCTAAATGTTCTTGATTTTGTTTAGGGACACAAAGTATTTAGAATAGCTTAACCATTTCACATTTTATTTTTAAGATTTGTTAGGTGGGACTGGAGCAGTGCTCAACAGGGCTAATTATTCCCTACTACCAAAGCAAGGGCTTTTGTGTACTCTATACAATGCCTCACAAATCTTGAGGGGTTTTTTAGTTTTACTGGTGGGAATAAGCAATATTCCTTGTAAGTTCAGTTAGACATGACAGTATCTAATCTTTTCAAGTCATTCTTTCCTCAAATACAAGTTTTGTCACATGTGGATGGTTGAACACACAAGTGGACCCTTCACAGATCTCCAGAGTTGTGTTTTTGTGCAGTGTACACGTGCATGCACCTCTCTCTCTCTCTCTCTCTCTCTCTCTCTCTCTCTCTCTCTCTCTCTCTCTCTCTCTCTCTTTCTCTTTCTCTCTCTGCCCCCCTTCCCTCTTTTCTATATACTCTAAACTCTTTGTCTTTTCGTAAAGGGAAAACTGGGATCTTCCTGTGCACCACTCACTAGATTATTGCCTTGAAACTCTCAAGACAGTCACGTTGAGTAATTAAAATGCTTACCTTATTTTTTTGCCATCTCTCAGAGGTCATTGTTCTTTATTGTCTGTGTCCAAATGTCTTGTAAACTATTGTTTCATATATTTACTCTGTTTTGCTCTAGTTCCAAATGAGAGAGGATAAGTATCTTATTTACCCTGTGATTCTATATTGGCTAGAAGTGGAAATCACAGCCATTCTTTTTAATCAAAGATCTGGTAACTTGTTTTGTTATGTTGTTATTGGTGCTCATTTATTAAAAATCCATTGAGCAGGGCCTCCCCGGTGGCGCAGCGGTTGAGCGCTGGGTTGCGAAGCTGCCCGTAAACCTCTGCAGCGCCGGTTCAATCCCCGGCTGCTCCCTGGCCACCAGAGGAGGGTCCCACATGGCGCGCAGACCTCTCCTGCCGCCCGCTGCTCCCCTCAGCAGTGTACTTCGGTCCTTCTGCCTGCTCTGCTCCCCACTCTGGCTCTGGTGAATTCTCTCATCCTACCGCGCTTCTGACTGTACCCAGTGCTTGTATAAATAAATAAATAAATAAATCTTAAAAAAAAAAAATCCATTGAGCAACTGCTATGGACCACAATATAATATAATGCTAATTATATCTAAGTTTCTAATTTAAGAAATTAAGCCTAGAAATGTTTAGTTACAAGAATAAGGAAGTAGTTTTTTTTTTCCCTGCAACTTTGTTTTATTATTATTTTACATTGTTCTAACGATTATTGGACATTTTAATACATTATGCTGACAAAAGTGATGATTACACTAAAGACTTCTTTAGAAAAGGATCAGGTCATTAATTTCTGTAGATTTGAAGGGTAGAATGGGACTATTCAATGTTTTAAACCAGATTGCACCAACTCTAACAGGTACAGGATTAATTTTTTTGTTAAAAAGCAAATTCTAGTTCAAGAGGTCTAGAGTGAGGCCAGAGATGCTGCATTTGTAGTAAATTCCAAGAGGAGGCAAATATTCTTAGATGACATACTCAAATTTTTTAGTAAGAGTCACCCTGTTTCCAGAGTATAACTTCTTATTCAACATTGAGGTTAGAACCCAGCATACAAAAGACAATAAATCTTCTGTTATTGATCTCCTTGTGGCTGGGATTAGGATAGCAATGGGACAATATACTATAAATTATGGTCTGTATATCATCTACCATTGTTTTTCAAGAGCTTGACAATATGCTATATTATAGAGTTTCCAATAATTTTTTGTTGACATGAACTCAATAGAACATTAAGGCAGTAGTTTCTTCTGTGAAATTTAATCCTATGGTTCTGATATTTTTTGGTTCTATCTACCCTGGTAAAAATCTGTAAAAAGCATATGCTGATAGGTACCAAATTCTTATCTAAATTAATGTGTACCTAAATATATGTGTACCTCCTGAAGTCCTTTTATAGGCCATCTAGGAGTTTAAAAATCATTATTTTTTTTACAAAAACAGTTAATGAATACAAATCTTAAGTTCCTGACCAAAATGCCATGGTTGATCACTGGAAGAACTTTCATTTTCTCCTGAGTCTGTTAACTTTCAATTATTTTTTCCGTTGTCTTCTATTACACTAGACCTTTTTTTCCCCTAAATGGAATATATTTTCCATCCCCAACAAAGAAGATGGACTCCATTGTATAAAACTAAATGAGGTAACTACTGGGAGTTGTAATTTTGTCTTCAGTTTACTGGCCTGGGAATCTACAGGGTAAGCATGTGTTGTTCCTCAGGGGAATTACTTACATACAATCAAGACCACCTGTGGCTAAATGTGTCCTTGAGTAGTTCTCAGCACCAAAATGGATGTGACTGTTAATGTGAAGTTGTCTCCAGCCAAAGTAAGGTGGAGAAATTATATTTTGTCCAGATGATTAGAGCATATAGATTTTTGCATCCTGATATATCAAAAGAATTGGCACCGTTCTTTCTCTCTCACTACCCCTTCCCACCATGGGGGTTATACAGCTATAAAAATTGCCAGTGAGTCATAGAAATCGGACACTAAACTTGGTGGACTGTAGGCTTATGAGCAAAGAACTTGTAGCATTATTTTGAAAACACCTTCATGTGTAGAATCTGACATAGGTGGGTTTGCTCAGCACAGTGTGGACCTTTCAATGAATACAATGAAAATAACACAAGGTAGAAACAAATATCTAAGCCAATAACTAGAGGCCACCCAAGGAAGACACTTCAGGAAACTGTTTTCTTATGTGTGATGAGAGGAGATAATGTTTCAGGATTTTTCCTAACAACAAGATCTAGGTAGACTATCTCTGAGAGTTGTTTTGGTGAACCTGTGACAGCTAGATCACTATGTTGAAAATTTGGAACAAAAAAACACCACCAACAACTCAATTTCCTGGAGCAAAAGTAGAATTGAGGGCCTCCCTGGTGGCACAAGGTGTTAAGCACCGCGCTATGAAGCAATCTGCAGCCTCTGCAACACGAGTTCCATCCCTGGTCTGCCAGGGAGCAACCCACATGGCGCAGCAGACTTCTGCCTCGCCCGCTGCTTTCCTCAGAAGTGTATTTCAGTCAGTCTGTTCTGTTCCCCACTCTGTCTCTGGTGAATCCTCTCACCCCCTGCATCTCTGGCCTGTACCCCAGCTTTCATATGCATAAATAAATAAATCTTTAAAAAAAATAAAAAGTGGAATTGAGAATATCTAGAATCAGAAGGCAATTTTACCCATGGCTTCCATGCTAATCTCTTTTACATCTTTCAAAAGGTGAGACCTGGCTTAGTGGCACCATGGTGCACACACCAGGATTTGTTGCTCTTTTATTAAGATGTTGATTTGATTCTTATTTATTTGAGAGCTGTTGGCTCTACTGATATGTTTAAACTTTTCCTGCTAGTCTTAAACAGAGTCATCAGAATAACTCTTAACATTTAACTAGAGTCATTAAAAGTAAATAGACATTTGAGAATAGTGTAATTGGTTGTGAAGGCATTTCCAAGGTGCAAAGGCCAAAGGTGGCAAAGCAAGTGCATGTGGGTATGTTGTCTCTGAGACCTGACTTACTCAGCAGTTCTTCAAAAAGAGAAAAAAAAAAAAAAACAAAAAACGACTAAAGACTTCCTATAGCTTCAGGCACTAATTTGTCCGAAGACTGTTATAAGACTGGCTAAAGAAAACCAGAAAGCCTATGAAAACATGACTTACTAATAACACATCCCAGCTGTTCGCTCCCTGTTAAAAAGTAGAGAATGACGTGTTTTGGAACAACTTAAGTACTCTGTTGGGTATGTTTTTAGGTCTATACTGAGTCTTAACAGCATGAGTCCTGTTCATTTTAATCAGAATTGTGTCGTTTAAACTTGTCTGAGAATTCCAGCTTTTTAGCTGTTGATGCGTCATATTCAGGATATCTGTTTCTGAAATTTTATTATTGCCAAATTAGTATTATGCTTTTGGTTATCATGATTCCTAAGATTTTTCTTATTCATGTAACTCAAGTAGGAATACACCTTTATACCTGTAAAGACAATTTATTACTTATCTGGTATCTTACCTGGAACAACAACCCCCGATCACAACATGTTAAGAGAATGTATAACAGTCACCTAGAAAACTTTTTAAATCATGAATACATAATTATTATATGAAAATGAAATTTGTAGATAATATAAACCTCCCTTACAGTTATTTGGATGCAACTTAAAAGCCCTGGATTCTATTAATTTTTAGAGGAGCTCAAAAATCTGCATTTCTAATGAACTTCTTGCTGCCGGTTCTAGCACTGTGGGGAGTCCAGGTCCACAGCTTATATAGCTTATGTTTATATTTATATCACGCATTTTATAACGTTGCCTTTACTACATGAAAATGCAATTCATAGATAATATAAACCTCCCCTACCCTTATTTTCAACTCAATATAGTGGTCTCGTTATTGTAAAAATCATTTGCAAAGCAAGAGGGAGGGAAAAAATTTATGATAAAGTAAGTATTTCAACATGTAAATGCTTGGGCATAACTGCACTAAAAGATATAATTAATTTGTCAGTTTTTATACCCATTCAAGTGTCACTTGAATGTTAGCTACAAAGGCAATGGTTGTGTTGTGTTGCTATCAACTAGGATGAACGATGTGCCTACTATGATGTGATTTTCTGAAATAGCAAACAATTCTTGAGAAAATCCCTGCTAAAACAAAAGGCATAGTCCCTCAATATGTATAGTAGTTGCTATTAGAACAATGTAAAAATGATAGCTTGCATTTCTAGGTCAAATAAATCTAGGTTTTAGGCTTAAGTAATGATAAATCATTTTCCATTCATGTAGATGTCAGATGAGACCTGAGATAAACATTTACAGATCTTGGAGATTAATTGGAATAGTATAAGAACTTTCTAACCTTGTAATCTAAGAAAGCCCACAAAGGTCGAGACAAACAAAACTTTATTAGCAATGTTAGATTGCTACATCTTATATTCTATTAAAGCTCAGACCTCTCAAAGTAGGGGAAAAAACCAGACAGCAGCCTGTTGGACAAAGTTAATAGTCCATTATTAACTATTGGTCATAGCAACATAGCAAAATTAAATAAGGAGCAGAAATGCTGGTATCAGTCGCAACAGTTTATTTAATCATGATTAGTGAATTCTCTAGGTTCAAGCTTCAGGACAACTCTTACTAGAGAATTGGAGCTGTGAAGAGTTCTGCAGCATTACTTTAAAAAATCATGTTTTCTATAAACAAGCACTAAGTCTGGTAATTTCCCATGAACAAAAATTCCTATGGCTGTCCAATAGAAATTTCTATTGCATTCCAATAATTTCTATTCTATTGCAATAGAAATAGTTCAGATAATAATTCCTCAGTGTGGAAGTCAGTAGTCATGTGGCTACTGAAATCTTGAAATGTGTTTTACATGGATGAGGACCTCTGATTGTGATTGTAATTAAATTTAAATAGTTACATATGGTTGGTGATTGTGATATTGTTCAGCATGGCTCTAAAGGGATCATCTTGAGTAGCAGACAGTTAACAATATCCACTCTTATTTGGTAGCATGTTACAGTTTTGTTATAAACCTTTCCTTATATTTTTTCCATTCAAAGCTTCTACAGATGTTCATTTTGATCATATTTCTCCTACATAAATTTCACTGGAGTGATTAGCAGTAAAATATGGAACCTACTTTTGAGCCTTTTTAGCAGCTATAAGGTTAGTCCCCTTTAGAGAAACAATCCCAATTGGTAGCCCATTTTCATTAGACTTCCATTATTGCTTGCAATGGGAACTGTGGATGTGTAATACATTAGCACACTAAAGGGATGAAAATACTGTGTCCAGGGGCTTCCTGCCAGGGTTTTGTGCAGGTCATTGTGACCCAGCCAGAAAACTACAGATGCCACGATACATAACCTGAATCATAATTGAAGACATAGTTTTAGAAATTAGCCAGTCTTTTAGAGACTAGATAATTATTCTAGGACTTAGGGATAAATATTTATGCTTCTTGAGCTAGACAAATAGCAAATGAGTTCCTGAAGTCTGATAAAGACATTTCTTTGCAACACCAATACACACCTCATGTACTGTTGGAAAAGATCTGGTGAATGAACAATGGATTCTAACACCAATATTCTGGAAATATTGGTCCTCCTTGCCAATGATAACAAATACCTCTTTTTAAAAAGATTTATTTATTTATGCATACAAGAGCTGGGGTGTAAGCCAGAGGTGCAGGGGGTGAGAGGATTCCCCAGACAGCGTAGGGAACAGAACAAGCAGACTAACTGAAATACACTGCTGAGGGGAGCAGCAAGCGAGATAGGAGAGGTCTGCTGTACCATGTGGGTTAGCTCCCTGGCTGGCCAGGATCATGCTGCAGAGGCTGCAGATAGCGTCACAGTGCTGTGCTTAACCCCTGCGCCACCAGGCAGGCCCTAATGATAAATACCTCTTAATCCTCCTGTACTGGTAGATCCATTTTAATGCCTTTTGCCAAAAATCAGGAATAGCTTACTTAAAGAAAAAGTTGGTTCAATTATGGCTATATGATTTCTTAACTCATGTTAAGAAAGTTATTTTTGCCTTCTCTCTAAATCTCTTGCATGACATATTAACTGTAACTTGAAATATTTGTAATGTTTATGTAGGGAAAAGTCACTGAATCTGAAGGCTTATTTAATTGAATAAAAATTGGTTGAGGACTTTAGGGGAAGTCCAACAGGATGAAAAATGTAATATTTCAGATAATACAATAAGATAGCACCTTTATTCCTTAACAAAAACTTGTGACATGGGTAAACATTATATAGTCTATATTCAATTTTATTTCCTTTAAAGCAATCAAATAATGTGAAATATTAAGGAGATTTCATTAAAAAATGAGGGCAACTGGGATATGTATTAAAGTATTTAGTAGCTATTTCAGGTACCTGGTAACTACTTCCTAAATTCTAAGAGAACATAAAAATTGTTTGTGCATTATGAGCCAAATACCAACTACATTTCAGTGATCAGACTGGATAATTTTAATCTTTGAGATCGTGGTTGTAGATTGGATTTTTATTCAGCAGATCATTACTTCTTCTTCACCCACTTTCAATGGAAGATGGACTTTCCCATTCCATTGACTTTGGGCTTTTCTGGCTGTAGCCAGTAGGATGTGGGTGAGTGATGTGTCAGTTCTGCAAATAAGCTCCAGACATATGTGTTTAAAAAGTGTCACTTGATTACGTTTCTGACCTCTACCATGAGAAAAGCTGTTTCAGATTGCCAGGAAGATACCCAGAGAAACCCACACTCAGCCCACACACTGAAACACCCTCTCTCTGAGCCCCGATTGGCTGAACCACACTGGGTCTGCTGTTCTGTGAGTGCATGAAGATATTTATTATTCTATGCCACCAAGATTTTCACTGTTGTTTCTTAAGGCAATGACTGCCTGATAACTCAGGAGGAGTTAGTTAAAAAAGAATAATGCCCTTCTGTGTTATAAACATTGCTCCAGCATCTATGTGCTTCGCTTTTGTCTTCACAGACAGGTAATTCTCCTTTTCAGACTTGCTACAGAATAGCAAAGGATAGTCTAGCTATTTGCACCTAAAAATACAGCCCTATTGTGACAGTCATACCATCAGATAGGAGGTGTTAGAAATGCAAATCCTCAGGTCCCATCTCAGAACAACAGAATCATTATCTCTGGGAATGAAGTCAAGAAATTTATATTTTTAACAAGTTTTCCAGGTAATTTTCTACATACATTGAGGTGGCTGGTCATTGTTTGACCAGAATTGTTTTGATTTTAGCATTGAAAAGATTGGCTACCTGCAAAAAATCAATGTGGTATTCTATAGTAACAAGATTTCTGCAGTGTTGGAAAGGCACAGTGCTTCCAAAAACCTGTCTCTCAACCTACTTCTGAAATACTGTTAATATTTCATGTCTCTGACAAAGGTCAAACAGAGATTTCCTTTGCTAAATTGTAAATCTCCACAGGAGAGTAATTCATTGAGACTTTCTCAGTGGAATGTATTCCTCTGTGATAAAGGACAGCCTTCTCAGATGGATGAGAGCAAGGATTTGTGAGTTTCTGAATGATGCTCTGTGTCTAGCATATAAATAAATGAGATTTTCAGGTTCTTACCTGTGAGCCAGTCTTTGCACAGAGTATTGGATTGAGGCTGGAGCCACTGTGGGGTTAGACAAGGGGCAAGGAAATTAACATTCAAATACAAATTTTTTTAAGACTAAATGGTTATTATTTTCCCAGCATGACTTTCTTCTTCCTTAAAGAGAGAATGTGACCTTCGGCAACAATAGTATTAACTTGACTCCTGTTCTGTGGCACACTGTATATATAATTCCCTCCATAGTTGAGGCCATGGTGCCTTGTTCAGGGTTCTCTGTTCTAGTCAACTTCTCTGAGCCTCAGATGGCTCCATCAGCCTGTGGGGCCCAGAGCAACCCAACCAACTTTGGACAGAATCCATCCAAGTGTTCATCCAGTGCCCTGAAGTTCTGCACATGTGCAGAAGCCACAGGAAGCCCTGGGATCAAAGGGAGCTGAGAGCCTCTATGGGGCTGTAGGAACATCGTGTAATTTACCCAAACCATCTGCGAGTGACATAAATACCAGCCGCCTAGAACACCTGCACCAGATGACTCAGCACTGAGTTGGGAAGCCAGCAGGGGGTTGAAATAAAAGAAAACAAAACCTTCAGTGACTGGAGCAAAACAAATCATCACATTTTGGCACCAGCTGCACTGGGGGGAAAAAAAAAAGAAAGAAAATGAGTTGGCAATTTTTAGTCAACTTCCAGTCAAGGAACCAGCCAGCTGGACATGTTAAGGTTTGTTTTGGGGGTGGGATCAAGGGAAGGTTTTAAAAAAATAAGAATTTTTAAGTCCCAGAAACCTCCAAGAATAGTTTCAGGGTCTTGGGTTGGTAGGTAAAGAGTAACCGCTGCTGAACTTCAGACACAATGTGTTATTAGGGACCTAGAAGGGGTGCAGGAGGGGTCCTTCTCATAGTTGGGAGAGAGCAAGCAGAAGTGGACTGTGTCAGTCTGGGCCAGCAAGCCTAAGAGCTTCTGTTGGGCCACTTCCTCTCAACTGCCAAGGCCCTCATTTATTTAGACACCATCCTTCAAAAGCTATCAGAAAATTACCCCATAGTCCCACCACAAAGAAGAACATCCATGTGATTTCAAGACTTGAATATACCTCCAAGAGGAAAAGAAAAAAACAGATTGCTTGTGAGCTTCTTTAATGAAGCCATTTCTGGAATTTCACTTTGGGATGCCTACTGTTTAGAGGCATGGACCTGGCATATCTTTGGTAGAGAGGAGGGAGGTGATATGTGCTGAACACACTACTTTCTGCCTCATCCACCAGAAGAAGGGCTGCATGCTTTCAGCTTCTGAAGTGACCCCAATGATCCCTCTGTCTGATTTTTATCCTGGCCAGTTTTCCTTTCTCATCTGGGACTTTTGACCATGGTGCTTTTAACTGATTGCATCATGTTATCTCCTTTTTGTTCATGACTGTCCTATCAGTCAAAGGGTGCAAAATCTCAGGCTGTAAGATAGAAAACATCCCTTCACCGCTCAACCTGTTTCATCGTCCATGGCATGGGTTATTCCTTACACCTGATCATGGGCCCTGTAACAGGTTGTCCAAAAACAGAGCAAAACAGAACAAAAACACTGTTTTGATCAGGCTGTAATTGCTGTTAAGTGACACTTAACAATGGCTCCCTTGTATCCCTGCCAAATGGACAGTGTGGGCTACTAGAGCGTGCTGCTAAATCCTGGACAGTGAGATTTATTTGCAATAAGGGTCTCCTTGTATCTCTTTAAGTGCTTCACCCAGCAGCTTCCTCCATTGAAGAGTGGTCATTTTTTGGATTGCCAGAACTGACAACGTGGCACAAAGCATGAAGGACAACTCCCACGGAGGACTCCGAAAGCCTTCATCCCCTCCTGCTGCAAATGTAATTAGTTTATGTTAGCTGGAAAAGGTCAGAGGTTGTGGAAGGGTAGCTCAGTCTTTGTTTTTAGGCAAGATAGTGGAATAATTGCTTGATGCTCAGATCTGCAGGTGCTGTAAGGAGCTCATTTGGGCTTGGCAGCCTGCAGGGAAAGCTCATTTCCTATGGAAAACCACGGAATTCCTTGTGACAGAGTCTATTTGCCGTGACAGGAGTGATTATCCATTCAGGCCCTCAGGACAATACCTGCCTCACTCTGCCCTCACCTTATTTCCATTTTCACACACTCCAGGCATTGAGCCCTTGCCTTTATTTTCTTGTGAGAACAGTGGGACATGAACAGACAGACCAACCTGGCTGATTTTATATAAGAGAGCATCCTGGGTATGTTAGGATGGAGAGGGAGAAGAAAGATCATGGAGCAGTTTATTCAAGAAAAAGTAGTAATTAAAAAATAAAGGAAAATGATACTCTGTCTTGAGTCACTGAGTTAAATGTCACAGTAGGTTTTAAGAAGGAGAATGAAGCGATTCCTTGAAAAAGAGAGTTTGCTTCAAATTGAACCCCATTCCCCCCCTATGCTGAACACTTCATTTTTTCCTGGTCTATCTCAGGAAATAGTTTGTAATGGGATACCTCATTAAACTGGATCACAAATCTTTAAAAACCAAGGAAAGGTCTCTGTACTTACTCTCCAGTGAACTCCCATTGGCTGTGGGAATTCAGTTAATCTGTGAATGTTTTACATATATGACAAGGTTATGCTTTTAGCCATCTGTTGAAGAAGCAAAGGAAAGTGATTCTAAAGCTGGATAGTCAAATTCTTTTGCACCTGCTGGTTGTGTGAACTTGGACAAGGCATTCAACTTCTTTGTTTTTAATAATGTAAACCTTTATATATGGGAATGATAATGCCATTTGATATTTCTTAAGTAATTTCTTTTGTCTTTATCAAATCCATGTTGCTGTAGCTTAGGTCAGAGTCATCTCTTTGATGGGAAATATGATCCTTGGAGATTCTCATTAAACCCTTCCCTGAGAAACCGAACTGTTGGATTTGATATCTACTGTGCCTTACCCTTGAACAGTCTACCTAACAAGACTTGCGTTGTTTCTTTTTCTACTTTACAGCTCTGTGCTTTTACTTGGAATCTCTGTAAAGGTCCTGAACTTATTTGCCAGCCAGACATGTCTTTGACCTTTGCATAAATTACTCAGAGGATGGGATTTTGATTGAATGAAATCTTACACATATATAAATGAGACGAGATCGTTACTGAGGGTAACACCTGAGTTACCCAGATCTTGACCAATAGTACAGTTCACATGACTAATTTAGGCAGGTTTGTAGCTTTGTGGTGGCACTTAAACTAAATAAAGAACAGTCTTCTTTGATGTTTTAGGAAGCTGTGCCTTTAATGTGTTTTGACACCTGTTTTTAGGGTATGCACAAGTAATGTGCCTGAAGAAATACTGGCTATGGAGAGTGAGTCAAGAATCTAATTAACTGTGATGAAAAGGGTTTTTAGACTTTTTATCCCCAATAAGTCAAAATCCTTATATCTAAAGAAATTTGTTTTAATTAAAGAAGGGAAATTTTTGAGGAAAAAAAAACCCTAAAGATAGAATTAAAGAAAGGAGGAAGGAGGGTTAGAAGAAAAAGGAAATAGGGAATTAGTAGGTTATACCCAATTTCTCAAGAAGAATTAATGTTAACATATCAGTACTCCAGAAATAATTTATGAATGAATACATTTATAAAAATCAATGTACTAAGGGCTTCCCTGGTGGCACAGCAGTTGAGCGCTGGGTTGTGAAGCTGCCCGCAGCCTCTGCAGCACCTGTTTGATCCCCGGCTACTCCCCGCCCACCAGAGGAGGGTCCCACATGGCGCGCAGACTTCTGCCGCTCGCTCTCAGCAGTATACTTCAGTCCTTCTGCCTGCTCTGCTCCCCACTCTGGTGAATTCTCTCACCCTCCCATGCTTCCGACTGTACCCAGTGCTTGTATAAATAAATCAAATAAATAAATAAATAAATAAATAAAATCAATGTACTAAGAATTAAAATAATTCTTTTAATTAAGAAAACAATCAGATTTCATCAGACTCTATAAATTTTTGAAACAAATATCTTAATACCTCATCGTCTGCTTAGACTTGAAAGTTTACAGTGAGTGCTTTAATGTCTGGGTTAGAAGTGCTTTAAGATCGTAATGGTCACCTACAAAGTCAAGGATACCTGACTTGAGTATTAGAGGAAAGTGAAATATAAGATCTGGATAGGCAATAAATCAGAGAGAGAGGACAGGAAGAAACATAGGAAGGGAAGCAAGACCATGAGGTGATAGATGATTAACCCCCATTCTTCACTCTTTCCTGTATATACAACCTTTGTTCAGTGTACAGTGTCCACCCACTGTGGTTCTGACCCCTGATTCTTGTTTTGAAGGACTGTTAGAAAACATGGTGTCAGCAAAAATGAAAAATATAACTGAACTCCAGATCTCCTTTTATGTGTCTTCTTTCTATCTTCCCTTCTACCTTTGTCATTAGAAAATGCTCAGATTAGGGTCCTCCCTGGTGGCGCAGGCGGTTGAGTGCAGCACTGTGAAGATGTCCACAGCTTCAGGAGTGTTGTCTCGTCCGCTGCTCCCCTCGGCAGTGTATTTCATCAGTCTGCCTGTTCTGTTCCCACTCTGTCTCTGGTGAATCCTCTCACCCTCCCACGCATCTGGCCTGTATCCCGGTAATTGTATAAAATAAAAAAGAAAGAAAGAAAGAAAGAAAATGCTCAGATTAACCTGTTAAAGGGTAAAATATGTAAGGAAAAGCAGAGTTACCCCAGTTTTCCCAGTGGAGTTCCTGCTCAGCAAGTTGACAGTCAATGTATCCCAGATAGGAGAGAAACTAAAATCACCATAGGCCACTAGCTTATCCACAGTAAACTGTAGAACAAAAGTAGTCCTATTCAAGACTTATGAGAATCACTCAACCAACCTACAAATTCATGATTTTAAAATTCTCCTTTTAAATTTTAAGCCATGGGCCACCCTGGTGGTGCAGTGGGTTGAGGACTGTGCTGTGGGGCTGTCCGCAGCCTCTGCAGCTGTGGGTTTGATTCCCGGCTGGCAAGAGAGAATCCCACATGGCACCGCAGACTTCTACTGTTCTTGCCTGCTGCTCCCCTCAGCAGTGTCTTTGGTCTGTTTGCCTGTTCTGCTCCCCACTCTGTCTCTGGTGGGTTCTTTTACCCTCCCGTGCCTCTGACTGTACCCCAGTTCTTGTGAAAATAAATAAATCTTTAAAAAAAATTTTAAGCCATTAGGTGATTTGTTAGTACTGTTATAGTACCTTGTACCTATGTTATGCTTTAAATTTTGTGTTTTCAATATATAATTAATATATAATTTGGGAACAATCTTTCATTATTTGTGCTATAGGTGTTTGGAAATCATTTGTAGAGGAGTAGACATTAGTATACAGAGGACAGAAGCTCAAAAACCAGGTTTTTTTTTTTTAACATTAGTGTAAATAAAATCATAAAAATCATTCACAACTGAAATAATGTTCCTAAAATAGCTATAAACCAAGGAAAAAATGTTGTATTCACTTGAATTCCCTCAGTTAAATACCTCAAGTAATCACATTTTATGAAATTAAAGAAGACATTTGAATTTATTAAAATTCACTTTTTGGTTCTGCCCATTTTTGCTAAGAAAGGTAATCCATATTTATACCTTTTAAACACTTTATTATAAAATACATACCATTTATGGACAACTTAAATATATGATTTTTGAAAATAATAAAATCCATACTTACTACCCCAGAAGAGATGACCGGTAACTGAGATCGCACCTTAAAGATCTCCCCTCACATCACACCATTTGCCTTTGCCTTTCTGTATTTTATTTTCATCTACTTTTTAGCTTATGCCTCTCATATTTGATATGAACAATAATTTCTCTTATCTGCAATGCCAATCTCAAACTATTGTACATACGACTCCATACATGTAGTTTCATGATCGGCAGTCTACTTCCACCTCAGAAATAACATGTCTAAAAACAGACTTTCCACCTTCCCCCAAAACCAGCTTCCTCTCCAAAATGTTTGAGGTTGACCAGTGCCCACACCCTGTCCCACAAGCCCATATCCAAGTGGTCTTGAGGTTGAACAAGAGGAAGCATTGAACGGTTGGCACAAATCCTTCACCCCAGCAGAAAAACACGATGATCCACATGTGGCCAGTGGGTCACTAGTGGCATCTTGGAATCATACAGGTTACATATAATTACAAAGTTCCATACAGTATCTATATTTTCCCATTCACCTGCCTGAGAAAAAACTTTGAACAAAAAGGATGTTCTTTAGTAGGTGAATGGATAAAATGAGCTGCGTTACATTCAGACAATGGAATATTATTCAGCACTAAAAAGAAATGAGCTGCCTTGTCATAAAACAACATTTGAGAAAATTTAAAATGCATATTGCTAAGTGAAAAAAAAATCCTATATGAAAAGACTATGTACTGATTAATTCCAACTATATGACACTTTGGAAAAGGAATAAACTATGGAAACAGTAAAAAGATTACTGGTTACCGGGGTGTGTGGGGAGGGCTAAATAAGTGGAGCACAAGAAAATGAAAACAGTCTGCATGTTTTGACCCTAATCCCTCCTCTAATAAGTGTGGTGGGAATTGTATGGGGAATATAACCAAAATGAAAATGCATGCATTGAGCAAAAATGAAAAATGATGTAAGAATTATATAAAATAATATAAAAAAAGAAAATAGTCTGCATGATATTAACAGATAGGAAATCTCTGTGCCTGCCTCACTATTTTGCTGTAAAACATAAAACTCTTAAAAATAAACTCTATTTTTACAAGTATTTTTAGATCTATTGATTTTAATATTTTAAAATTTTAATTAGGTAGGTGTTGGTTTATAACATTGTATAATTTTAGGGGTATAGGCTATATTTCTTCAAATGTATGTTACCATACAATAGCTACTGCCATGGATCTGTAAGACTCAAGAGCATAGTTGATTTATGCATGGCTGAACCCAGGAGCTCAACAGGAGGTATCAGAGCTCAGCTTTTTACTAGCCTTCAGTTCTGGGCTCCTTTACATTGTCTTCACTCTTGGGGAGATCATGCCGACATGTTGCCTACCAGTTTCTCATTCAATGGCTTCACTCTCCAATAGTTTCAACAGAGTTTCTGGATTTAGGTTTCAACAGACTCCCCAATCATATTGCATTACTGAGTGGCTCATTGTGACCAAGGTAATAAAATATGTTGGTTAGACTAAGAATATACAGTCGGGAATTTTACCACAAAAGAATAAGACTCCGTCACAAAGTTGTGGTGAAATCTGCCATAGAAATGGTTTTGAAAGTGGTGTTAGACCAGCAGTGTCAGTGCCACCTTCAAAATGTAAATTGTTAGGCCCTACCCTACATGTGCTGAATCAGAGACATTAGGGTTAGAACCAGTAATATACGCTCTTGCATGTCATCCAGGTGATTCTGACTGATATAAATGTTTGAGAATCACTACTCTATATTATTTTACATAGAGTAAAATCCACAACCCCTTTCTTAGTCTATTAAGGCATACATGAAAGTCCTCTTTTATCTCTTAAGTCTTATCTTTGTCATCCCCACTTTGCTCATTTTATTTTATTTTATTTTTCAATATTCCAATTAAGTATCATCTCACAGCATTTGTCTGTGACATTCCAGCCACCTGGAATGTTCTTTACCTGGTTAGTTGTTGTGGTAATTTCAATAGTCCTTTAAAAGCCTGACTTCAAAAGTCCTTCAAAAGTCCCTCAGAGGCATGACCCTTGTGAGGTATTTATTCCTCTCTCAACCGAAACACCTCTCTCACATTTTATTCCTTCTACTTTTTATCGTAATCTAAAACTGGTAAGCATGCATTGCTTTGTGTATTAATTTAGACAAATATTAAGATAGATAATTGTTTTTTTTCTGTTTCTCTGTCTAGCATCCCTAAAATGTAAATACTGTATAAGCAGGAGTAATATTTAGCTTTGACTGTAATATCCTGCATACACAAAACAGTTCCTGCTATAAACAAGGTGGTCACTAAATATTTATAGACTGACTTATTTATTTTTTAAAGATTTATTTATGCATACAAGTGCTGGGGTGTAGACTAGAGGTGCAGGGGGGTGAGAGGATTCACTAGAGTTAGAGTGGGGATCAGAACAGGCAGATTTGTTGAAATACACTGCTCAGGGGAGCAACAGGCAAGACAGGAAAGGTCTGCTTTGCCATGTGGCTCAGATCCCTGGCTGGGGATGGAACTTGTGCTGCAGTTGCTGCCATGCAGCTACTATGAGTAGCTTTATAGTGCTGAGACTTAACCCCTGTACCACCAGGGAGGCACTATAGAATAATTTTAAAAATAAATCTTTGAATACCTTATACTATTTTTTGCTGTTCCATTGCCACTGCCAGGCATCAAAGGAGGAAACAGCAGAGCTAAATTACTAAGTACGGGAGAGCTCAGAATGTCCTTAAAGGAAGGAATTTCAAAAATCACAAGCATAGTTTTAAGTAGCACAAACTGATATGACCTTGATTTCTCAAATAAAATCATTATTTCTCCTTCCAGCCTCAGGGACCACATGGCTACACTTAAGAAAAAAAAAAAGGAGCAATTATCCTCTTTAGAATAGGACACACTATTTTAATTTGGGTTTTTCCTTAGCCGATGAAGAGAAATATGAATGGAGAACTTATTTTAAACAATTGAAAATTGAGGAGTTTAATTCCAAGTTTGGGGTGGAAGAAAAAACTATTACAAGGAAGTAACAGAAATAGAGACTTAATGATATAGATAAATATTCCTACTCTACCTGGGTGAGAAGAAATAGATTCCCAAATGAAAGCTTAGGAGTAAAAATAATAAATTGCTTACAAGTTGTTGGCAACATATAATTTATGCCGGGCCTCCCTGGTGGCACAGCGGTTGAGCGCTAGGTTGCGAAGCTGCCCGCGGCCTCTGCGGCACCGGTTCAATCCCCAGCTGCTCCCCGGCCACCAGAGGAGGGTCCCACATGGCGCGCAGACCTCTCCTGCCACCCGCTGCTCCCCTCAGCAGTGTACTTCAGTCCTTCTGCCTGCTCTGCTCCCCGCTCTGGCTCTGGTGAATTCTCTCACCCTCCCGTGCTTCTGACTGTACCCAGTGCTTGTATAAACAAACAAACAAACAAATAAATAAATAAATAAATAAAAACATGCCTCTAAAAAAAAATATATATATATATATAATTTATGCCAAGGATTCACAAATTCTGTGATGACCATTCTTATTGTGGCATCTGGCTGGGTCTGGTTGCCTATAGATATTTTCAGCAATCCCTACAGAATGGCTTGAAAATCTATTGGCAGATCAATTTCCCCATCATATTATCACTGTAGATATTCCCATATTTCTGTAGATATTCACATATTACAGAAACCTACATGGTCAGTTAATTTTTTATTGTTCCAAGTATACGACACAACTTGATAGTTATTCCTGATGTAAAGCAGAAAGTTTGATAAAAATCCATCGACAAGGGCCTCCCCTGGTGGCACAGGCGGTTAAGCACAGCGCTGTGAACTGTTGAGCGCAGCGCTGTCCATAGCCTCTGCAGAGCCGGTTCGTTCCCGACCAGCGGGGAGGGTCTCACATGGTACGGCAGACCTCTCCTGTCTCGCCCGCTGCTCCCCTCAGCAGTGTATTTGTCAGTCTGCCTGTTCTGTTCCCCCTCTGTCTCTGCTGAATCCTCTCACCCTCCCGCATATCTGGCCTGTACCCCGGTTCTTGTATAAATAAATAAATAAATCTTAAAAAAAGAAAAAATACCCATCAACAAGCTTAAGTATCCCTTCTCCAATAATTTCAATATCCTCTATGACCAAAACATTTTGGACATTTAATATCCATGTGTTAAAATGAAGCAGTATGAACTTTAGCTTGGTGCAGAGGTAGAGAAGTATCACTAGTAATATTTTAAATATATTATCACAGTAGATTTGGAGGACAAAACCCTGTGGCAGATAAGGAGATATTATAGGAGATAAACTGTATTATAGGAGATAAACTGAGTTTATACAACATATAAAGTCACTGAGAGTCAGTTATTAAGCTGGGGCTAGAATCCAAATATCCTAACTTATGTTTTATTATCATTAAAACAACAAAATGTATACTCCACAAAATTAGACCAAAAAAAAAAAATACACAAACCCCTAAAACCTTGAATGATAATAGGTTAATACCAAGCTAAGAAAAGTCATTTTAGCCAATTTTAAGGTGATTTTATTTTACAGCACACTAGAGAGGTAAAAATGTATTGGCTTTGGGTAGGACAACCAATATTTGAATCCTGGCTCAACCCCTGGCAGTTTTCAATCTGTGCCTCACTATGGAAACTGGCTTCATGCTATCACCATACTTCATACTCACCTGGAGACATATTTACTTCATACTCTCCTAGAAACTGGCTTCATACTATCACCAACCTCACAGGATTGTTTTGAGGACTTTGTGTGATAATGTAAGTAACAATTTGAGAAAAAGCACTTGAAGGAAGGATCTGCTCTAAAGCCTTTAGTTATTCAATAAGTCGGTCTAAAATTCCTATTTTACTGGTTGAGAATGAGAATAATTGACGAGCCCATTGCGATGATTTAATGCTCATCTTCACCAAGAGTGGAACTGAATGCCAAAGAAAGTATTAAACAGACAGCAGAACATCTGCCCACTGCCTTCACCTAAAACTACTCTTCCAAAATGTCAGTCTTTAATTGGCCACAAGTAACGTGGTCCCTTCACTGATTTCATGGGAGGAAAATCTGCAGTGAATCATCAGTCAAATCTGGATTCTTCAATGAGCAAAATTTAAACGTAAAAAGTCAAAATGATGGGACACAGAATCCTCTTGAACTAAAGGGGCGATAAACACAGGCAGGTGACCATAGTGCCTTCTCCTTAAAATATGCTTTGCC
The DNA here is from genome assembly GCF_964194135.1 of Talpa europaea. NCBI lineage: Eukaryota > Metazoa > Chordata > Mammalia > Eulipotyphla > Talpidae > Talpa > Talpa europaea. The sequence continues at coordinate 25,051,079 of NC_140078.1, read as the reverse complement.
CTTTCGTCCTGTCCCATTTAAGAGCTTACTTACAATTTCCAAAGGTTTTGTGTATTACTGATTATTTTGAAAGGAATGCCAGGGACACATGCGGGACACCTTTCTTATAATAAGAGTGGATTGGAAAAAGCAGAACTATGAATGTTTAGCAAAAACAAACTTTGAAAGGAAAGTCGACTTTTTTTATGTTTCTTTGGGCATTTTTCTAAAATCAGCCCCATTTCTGCATAATATTTTTCTTGGTTGGGTAAAGGCTGGTTAAAATATTCATTATTTTTTTTAATGTACTATGCTACTATTTGCAGCTTTAGGTAGTTAATATTTGTGTTTAAGCTTTGCAGTTCAAATGGGAAAATCCACCCTTAACAGCATTGCTGAACAGCATGAAGAAATCCTTCGAAACAGGAGGTCCCTTTCCTGAATACCAATCAGTGTGGCTTTCGTCTGTGGCCGGGAGAGGAAGCACTGACCAATGTTTGCACTCCACCATGTCCTGCATGTCACAAGCTTAATTTCTAACACTGGCCGCCTTGTCGGCAGAGTTTCCGGATGGCAGAATGAATCGGACCTCTGAAGAAGGACAGAGCTACTGTGACTCCAGATGACGTCAACGCCTTTAGGACAACAGCATGAACAGGAGAAGTATAACGAGCAAGAGCCTGGCTCAAGGTTACCTCAAAGAGTGCATACGTGTGTGTAAATATGATTGGCCGAACTATACATGTTTGGAACTGGAGAGGATAATGCTAAGTGAAATAAGTCAGAAGGAGAAAGACAAATATCAGATGTTGTCACTTCTATGTGGACTATAGAGGAACATAAAAAAAGGGTCATTGAAAATGGGGGCACTGGTGGTAGGCAGGGTGTGAAAGTATGTTTATAGAGGTTTGAAGCTAAAACCCTGGAGCAGATGCAAATATGTAAATCTACTTTACCTCAATAGGCATAATTTGGAGGAAAATAAGAAAACTCATTGGTTTTTTTTTTAAAAGATTTATTTATTTATACATACAAGAACTGGGGTACAGGACAGAGATGTGGGGGGTGAGAGGATTCACCAGAGACAGAGTAGGGAACAACAGGCAGACTGACTGAAATACACTGCTGAGGGGAGCAGTGGGCGAGACAGGAGAGATCTGCCTCGCCATGTGGGTTTCTCTGTGGCTGGCCAGGGAATCGAACTCATGCTGCAGAGGCTGAGGATTGCTTCATAGTGCTGTGCTTAACCCCTTGCGCCACCAGGGAGGTCTTCATTGGTGTTTCTAATACAGGGCTTGGGTAAGCTTGAGTGAAAATTGCAAAAGACCTTGAAATACTGACTAAAAATGTTAAGGATTCTCATCACATGTGCAAATTTAGATTCCAATGAACATTTGCTCACATCTACTGTATGCAATTAGATATTTATAGGGTAAATGAAGATGCTCAGGCTTTTATGCTGCTGGCCTCTGTAGCTATCACCTGTGGCCTTGAATGCAGGAGGCGTTTGGGAGCATGGGTACACATGCCTGATGGTGAACCCCTGGAGTGTGGTATGGGCACACGTAAGTGTGCTCACCTAAGCCTAGGAGGTCGAGGATTAAGGATGACAGCAGAAGGGCTACAAGAGAAGGTCAGAGCGAGCCCAGAGAGAGTAAGATTCAGCGCCCCCTGTTCTGCCCCCAGCCCACCCTGCGCACCTGGTTGCCTCACTGCAAATGGTGTAGAAAGATCATTAAAGGCCTTAAAAAGCCATGAGGGCTCCAGGCCTCTCCTTTGCTCGCCTCCCGAATCTATAGAGAACCTGCCCCGGGCCTTGCTGGCACTACAATATCTCTTACCTCATTTAATATTTATACAAGCTTCTATAGCTTAGATAGCTATAGAAATTGCTAACTAGGAAAACAGAAGTAGGGAAATAGAGGTTCAAAAGGTCTAAGTATACTCTCCTAAGAGAGCAACTAATTATTCATTTTGTTTTCAAATGTGTTAATTGAACATTTAACTATATATCTGAATGGGCAAGAAAGGCTTGCCCATTTGTAATATTATAAATATTAATCTTTATAACTGTCCACTCACTCATTGATCATCTTTGAAGCAAGAGTGACCCTATTTTCTATAATCCCTGAAACTCATACTTAGTTTTAAAAAACTACATATGTGCCATATTTACTTACGAGCTTTTCTTTACATTTTTCTTCCTTTTTTTCTCTCTCAGATGGTGAAGAAAAAAAAATAGCAATGTCATCACTATAATTCCTATCCTGCTTTCCTCTTCACAATCTTCAGTTATTTTTCCTCAAGGGATTCCTTTTCACTAATCATCAAAGTGATTTCTGTTCTACCCAGGACAGAAAAAAAAAATGTTACTTTTAGGATACATTGGCCTCTTGCCAATGAACCCCTGATAATTCAGGTGCCTTCTCTGAATTATTTTTCTTAATTCAGTCTTTTTCCCATCCTTACTATTCTCACTCTCATCTGGAACACCCATTCTCAGTTTACCCAGATGTAGTCTAGGCTCTATCTACCAGGAACGTTTGCCAATATGGCAGCACTTCTGATTCTAAAACCGTGTGTATTCCCTACAGAGAAAGTTTGCAGACACTCCATCTGGTCTTACCTGCACTCTGGGGTGCTGCTCTCCCAGATGTTCACTATTTGTTTTTACACAAGTGCATATATTTCAAGATTGTGGGAAAAGCTTGATGACTTTATTGCTTCCAACTGCTGCTTCTACTCCATTAACCTTCTTTCCCAAATGACAACAAAAATCTGATCACAAAATCCAACTCTTACATCCCATATTGCTTGGCTATGCTGTATTTTCCCTCTCTCCTATCTACTAACCTCCTGGTCACTCCCTCTCATTTATCCAGTAGTATGACTTGGGGTTGATATTTTCAATCTTTTCTCCTAGTAGAAGGATGACCCAACACCCACATTCCACTCTTCACTTAATCCACCATCTCTTTTCCCATTCTTTAACTCAGCTCCCCACTCTTCCTGCTACTACTTCTTGGACCTTGTTTTGTCATGTGAATGCTCAACAACAAAAATTTAAGCATCCCCTTCTGTACTTCTACCTCCTCTTTACTGATAATAAGTTTTAACTATTTTCACTATGACTCTCTTTTGGCTTCATGATGCCCTTCCTCCTAAAATTTTACTCTGTGTCATCAGTGACCCCCAGATTTTTTAAATTCTCATTTTAATACACCTTTCAGAAGTACTTAATACTCCAGACCACTCCTCTCTTAAGACATTCTCTTAATTTCTGTAACACAGGGTATTTAGGCATTTTGGGTCCCCCTAACATTGTTGTTTATTTTTCTTCTACCTCCATTTCAGATTAAATCTCACTTATTTTTCAAGGTTTTCTCTTAGATTTCTTCTTTTTTTAATCATTTTTTATATTTTTTAATTTTTTTTTTTTAGATTTCTTCTTATAGACTACATAAAAGCAAAGAGTTTCCATATGGGCCAATGGCTTCAATTACCACCTCGTTACAGATGACTCACAAATTAGTATCTTTGCAACAGACCTGCTTCTGACTTTCAGAGCGTTCATTCAGTTGCCTCCTTGATATCCCCATTTGTATCACTAAGACACATTGAGTTTGGCACTTTCAGAATAAGTTCATTACCTTTCCTGTTCCCAAATGATTGTACGTTTAGTGTTAACTGTCTCTGGGAATGACACTATCAACCATGTGGCTACATAAACCAGAAATCTTAGAGTTTTCCTTTACAACTTCCTATTAAATACAGCCAGCTATAAGTCCTGTAGTTGTTATCTTTATAACATCATTCATGGAGAGGGCTATTATCTTGCCCTCTACGGTTATTGTCTTATTCTAAGTTACTACCTTTTCTTGCCTATGTTACTGTCACAGTAGTCTCACTACCAGCAAAATCGACTTGGAATATGTAAAAATAGTCCATTCTTTCTTCCCTGCACACAAACATCCATGTTTACAATATATCTAATTCAACATTTCACTTGGAATAAAGATAAAAATTTTTAAGATAACATGCAAGGCCTGAGCTCATCACCCCCTATTTTTATAGCTTCGCTTCACACACATACCCCCACTTTCTGCCTTATAGCCACTTTGACCTTTTCTTCAGTTTCTTGAATTTTCCATGTAGCTTCCTGTCATAAGCCAGACTTCCTGACGAATTGCAGCTGCCAACTCCCCATGCACTGACTTCTTCTCTGAGCAGGAGTGTCACCTCTCAAGTATACCGCAGCACCTTCCAGAGTCAAAGTTCCACCCATGTGGACTTTTCCTATATTCCTGCTGGTGAAACTGCTCCCAGCATATGCTTTAGTCTGTCTTGCCTTTTTAGTTTCAGTTTGCCATCAGAAGTACCCTGATATTAACACACATTCTTAATTATGTGCTATTTTTATTTCATATATTCTTGTCTGTAACCCCTTTGAATATTCCTATGCAAATGATCATATAGGAGTTTCAAAGACATTCTTTGCACAATCCTTCTTTCATTCATTCTATAAAGTCATGGACTGTCTCTATCTCATTCACTAATTCAGTCTCAGCATCTACAGAGAACCTGGCATAGTAAGTATCAATACATGGTCGATATATGAGGATGGAAAGAAAAGAAAACAGGGAGGGAGGAGGGGGAAAATAGACAGGGAAGAAAACAAAGAAGGAAGGAGAGAAGGGAAGAAACCACATGGAATAAAGATGATTGTTTTCAGGCTCCAGAATTCAAATAAATAGGAATATTTATTCTACTCCCTTGCTTTATAATTATCAAAGCAGTATTTCCAAAAGAACTGCAAAATCTGTCCAACGTGTACCCAGCTCATCACACTGTGGTGTCTATTTTTTTTAAGAAAAATATAGATGTATGTTTTTGATCTAGCACTGGAAAGACAGAGTCTGAAATGGCCTCATAAATCTCCAGAAAATGAGGTGAGTGCAGACCTTCAAAGACTCTTTCCTGGGCTGTGTAACTTGCCTCTACAAGTTCCCATCCAGCCTTGCAACCACTTTGGAATATAAATGCTCTCATGGAAATATTTTAGTACCTACATGCTGAGAGTTTCTGCTTTGACCTCTTACTTTCCCTCTCTTTTGATCGCTGATGTCACTTTACATTCTGACATGTATTATAGGCATATTTCTGTCTCTTGGCCTGATTCAACAAATACCTAATTTGTTGCCATGGTTGTGTTTGGTTTTAGTTCACTGTCAACATCTGAGAGGTGGGGTCTGAAAATCCAGACACGTTTCTTTTTCTCTTTTGTCACGATGTATCCTCCCTAAAGAGTGATAATTTCCAATGAATGCTTCTGGCATATTCAATTCAACAATTTACTAAATATATACTGTGGTGGTAAGGAGTCAGAAGGAGTCCTGTCTGCTACATCAGAAACTAGCTCAGAATCCTGATAGGAAAGGTCTCCAGAGAGAGAAGGGTTAACAAGAAAGAGCAAGTGAATTGCTTGTATGTTAGCACCTCTGTTCAGATCAGAGGAAGTCTGGCCCCAGCTTTGTGGGGCCAGATAAGCAGATCAAAAGAAAAACAAAAGGAGCTCATTTTATACACTCCCAAGTTATAATCTATATATGTATTTGTTTATATGTGTGTGTGTTTATCTGTATATGTGCATATACATGATGCTTCAGAATATTTATATATTCTCATATTCTTTCTTTATCTGGCCAAAGCTCTCCTATCACTTTTCTCTTAAGGATCCAGGTGCTCCTGATCCAAAAACAGTTGTTTGGATGAGGATGCAATGTTGTGTCATCCCTCTCATTCTATTGACTGGGATAGGTCTTGGCTTCAGTCCAACAGGCTTGTTTTCTGACTCCTAACTCTACTACTAGATGACTCTAAGGACCTGGGCAGGGCAGATTACATAATATCCCTAAGTCTCCGTCTTCTCATCTCTTAAAATGAATTAATGATAAATACCAACCTCCCAGAGCTTTTGTGAGAACTAATGCTTACGGTAACCAGATAATAGCAGGCTCTTATAGGTATTGAATTCAGTCCTGTCTTTCTTGTAGAATGTAAGATGTACAGCATCTTACAAGGTAGCATGAATTGTACCTTGATTCAGAAGAACAGCTGCCTATATGAACAGAGAAATGTGACCTTCTGCATTGTATATTAGCTAGATCTTGCTTCTAATGGAAAATCCCCAAACTTACTCTTCTACTTGTTTTTAATTGCTGATAACCTATACTCTAGTTAGTATCCATAATGGTGAGAGGTTATTTTATCTGCAGGTGGCATAAAAAACATTACATGCATTGTGTTCCTGCTTGCAATCATGAGTGTTACAAGAATTAAATGAATATTTGCTGGATAATTGAATAAATATTCATTGAGGTTGAGATAAGAATTCAAAGGAACAGGAAAGTTAATTTATAGAGTAGATGGCTAGATATAAGCAAATTTATAGCTTTGTATAAAATATAAAGAGTAAACATAAAATGTAATTGTAAAATATTTTAAAGCAAAAAAAAATTATAGAGTAGAGCAAAGGAAGTCAATTCATACTGTTATGGAAGTTTATTAGGAAATAGCCAAGAAAATGGGATTTCTAGAAAGGGATTATATTAGTCAGGGTTATCAAGATAAACAAAACCAACTGTGTTCTGTGTTTTCATATATGTGTATGGAAATGTTTATACAAATAAATGCATGAGTATAAAGTTCTTTAAGAAACAGGCTCATCAATTGTGGGGCCTTGTATGTCTGACATCGGTAAGGACAGGGTGGCCGTCAGAACTTCAGGTATTTTTACACTCATGAAGTTGAAATCTACAGACTGGCAACTCAAGCACATGTTGTATGTTGAAGGCTTAAGGCAGAATTATTTTTTCTATGGGAAACCTCAGTCTTTGCTTCTTCAACTGATTGGATGATTCACCCACATTATGAAAGGTAATCATTTTTACTTAAAGTCTACTTGTTTAAATGTTACTCACAGCACCATCTAGCCTTGCCAAGGTGTGCATATGGTTAGCTATCACATGATGCAACATGGGAACAGTCAAGAGGCACGGGCCTTCCCTGATGGCTCAGTGGTTGAGCTCTGGGTTGTGAAGCTGCCCGCAGCCTCTGTAGCGCTGGTTCTATCCCTGGCCACCAGGCAAGGGTCCCACATGGCACACAGACCTCTCCTGTCACCCGCTGCTCCCCTCAGCAGTGTATTTCATCAGTCTGCCTGTTCTGCTCCCTGCTCTGGCTCTGGTGAATTCTCTCACCCTCCTGCACTTCTGACTGTACCCAGTGCTTGTATAAATAAATAAATAAATCTTTTTTTTTTTTTAAAAAAAAAAAGAGAGGCAGCATGACACATTGAAGGAAGAAGATGTAGCTGGGCTTTAAAGTGCAGAGAAGTAGGGAGCTCCAAAGGTAATTAGGTAGAGACTGGAGCTACACTGTTCAATATGGTAACTGCTAGCACATGTGTCTATTTAGATTTAAATTTGTATTAAATTAGATTAGACTAGATGACATGAGAGCTTCCATTCCTTCCTCAGTTGCATTGGTCATATTTTAAGTGCTCAGAATTCACATGTCTATTATCTATTCTATAGGACAACACAGATATTGAACCTTTTTATCTTCACAGACAGTTTTATTGGACGGTGATGGGTTAGCCCATATGAGATTTTGCATCCTGGGAAGGTTGAATGTTCATCTTGTATTTATTAGGAAGCCATTGAAGCATTTTCCCAAGGGGACTGTTTGAATGGTTTTGCATTTAAGAACTCACTCGGGCTTTTGTGGAAAATACATTGGAGGAAGTCTAGAGTGACCACGAGGATACCAGTGAGAAGGGGATTATAATAGTTTGGGTGAGAAATCGTTTGAACTTGGACTCAGGAGTTGGCAAGGCAGATAGAGGAAAGTCAAAATGGTGATGGTTCATGAACACAGAAAGGAGACAAGTAACAATAACAGCAGATATTCATGTGTCAGGCACAATTTTGAAACTAGAGATATTATCTCAACTAATACCATAGGTTTATGAAGAAATTTCTTTGATTATATCTATTTTGCTGATGAAACTATTAAAGCATATTAACTACCTTACCCAGTCACAGAACAAGTGGTTGAGGCTTTTCCCAAACCCAAACTGTGACTTCAAGCTCGGAAACTCAATCACTACATACTACTGACTTTTAGAATACAGGTAACATTCTCTCAAAGGAGAATAATACTTTCATAAAGCAAGTATAAAGCATGAGAAGTTCTCTGATTAGGGACAAGAATCATTATATAGGGTTAGAAAAGATTTCACTAGGAAGTCAGCCTTTAAGGCAGGCTTGGAAGTACAGATAGTGTTTTGACAGGTTGACATAGTGAAGGAGTGTTATTGGGGTGCAGAAATATGAGTCAGCCCCACCCCAATTCATCCACACCAACACCTGAATCTCTCTAGACTATCCCAGCCCTGTTGTCTCAACTTCAAAACAGGCCTCAGTGCATACTAGGCTAGCAAAGATATAAATAATAAATAAATCCAAACACTAAAGATATTAAAAACAATAATAAAATAAGAAATCTCAAAAACAAAATAGGCAGATAAAATAATGTAACAGATGGAAATATGAAAGAGCTGAAGAGCAGAATGATATCACAGGTAAGAACAAGTCTCCAGAATCCAGACACAAAAAGCTGGAATGTTATAACTCCCTATCAGATAAAAAGTTCAGAGCAGCTCTAATAAATAAATTCAAAGAGACAGACGAGAACTCAGAAATTCTCTCCTCTCCATTTTGATAATTCATTAGAATATCGCACAGAACTCAGAAAGGCTACACTTCTGATTACAGTTTTATTATAAAGAATTTGGCTCAAGAAGAGCCAAGTGGAAGGGCAAAGGTGACAAGGGAAAGACCAGAGGTTTCATGCCCTCTCTGCATGCCACCCTCTCAGCACACCTATGAGGAAAACTTTCCAAATCCCCTGGTTGAAAATTTTTATTGAAGTTTTGTTACATAGTGAAATTGATTAAAATTGATTGAATGCCCTCTTCAATTCTCCTCTCTCCAAGAGGTCAAAAACACCCAAAAGTTCCAACTCTCACAAGCTTGGGGTGAAACTATCTAGGGGGCCTGCCTTCAGCAATATCATTAGCATAAATTAAGGTATGGTTGGGTAGCACTCACTATGAATAACAAAAGACAATTTTGTCCCTTAGGAATCGCTGAGAGTTTCAGGAGCTCTGTGCCAGGAACCAGGGAAAAAAATCGAATATAAATTTTTATTATAGAACAGTGATATCAGCACATAGCCAGACATTTATTAACAAGGTTTGTTCTCTCTGACATCACGTCTAATCAGTTTTAGTGTTCATACAGATGTATCAGTGCTCCCTACTCCACCTCTTCCCATCCAGAGCTAGTTCCAGCCCTGGGTGGGTGGGGTCCACTGTCAGTATCATATCCCCATACTATACCAGTCAAGTATATGTCAGCTTCAGAAAGGAGCAAAATACACATTCACGAATGAGCAAAGATGGTGACTAGATACTCAGTGACTAACAGTAGAAATCCATTTTGTGTCAAGATCTGGGAGAAGACGGTAGACTACATTGTTGAGAACTGGGGTAACTGAAGAGGCAGAAGAGGGGCTTCCCAATAGAAATGGCATCCTGGAAAGAATGGAGAAAGAACTAGCCCACTCTCTCTACTCTCCAGCTACCTAGTCTCCTACTGGCTTTTCACGTAGCTTATATGAGAGCCTGGAAAAAGTATAATTGTTGATGCAATAATGCTATAACATAGATCAAAGGAAAGAAATATGAAAATTTATGTATGGGAGAAATAAGAAAAGCACCATTACATTTTCTACTCAAGTTCATATCTTCTCAGTGACTTCTATGACTACCCCAGTAACATTAGTAGCAGCATTGATAGTTTCAAGCTTCAACCTTGAAATGTGTTCAAAAATTTTTTTCTTTTAATGGATGGTGTCATACATTAGTTATAACTCTTTGATTTGATGTAATCAAATACAATGTGTGTGTGTGTGTGTGTGTGTGTGTGTGTGTGTGAGAGAGAGAGAGAGAGAGAGAGAGAGAGAGAGAGAGAGAGAGAACCGATTGTTATAATTGTGTCTTGTCCCTGCTAAAAGCTTTCTAGTGTCCCCTCTTGCCTCTCTGCTTTTAGAATACTGTGCACTTTCTTACATGATAGAGTCTCAACTAAGATGTACCTTCTAGCAGCACATATTGAAATTATTCTAAACTGCATGAAGAAGATTCTGAGGGCTCCTTATGCTCATCTTGAGCAGCTTCTGTTTATTCTTTTGGAATCCACTTAAATAGTTCTTCTCTGGCTGGGTACCACTTGTCTGATTTTGCCATCCATCCTCTAATTCCATCTTGTTCTTGTTGTATTGTACTAATGAACTTATGGATATGGCCACGTAAAAAGATTTATACAGAAGCTCCCTTTTTGAAAACATAGTTTTATGCTCCTTAAACTACAAAATTGTTTAACAGTTAATATGCAAAGAAGCATCTTTTAAAATTGCATTTAAGGATGGAGGTGTGCACAGTTTTTGATATATTGCGCTTGAAGCTGATGATGTAATTGGATGAGACTTGCAGGCAATGGTGTTGGGGTCAGACCATACCAACTCATGAAAGCCAATTGTGTGCATCTTTTACCAACTTATACCAGTGATGCCATACAAGTGATGTCACAAGTGATGTCACATCATACAAGTGATGATCACGTTACCAGTGATGCCATATAAGAAGCTTGAAATCATGTAGGATGGTAGTATTATGCCATAGACACTTTATGTTTCAAATGTTCCATATTAGGGTTCTCCCTGTCCACAGGTTGGCTGTATTCCACCATTACTTTTGGTGACCTTACGAGATGGTGAGTTTTGCAGAAAAGGTATATAAATAATTGTGCTCAACATAAGGGCTGTATTACATTTAAAATGGCCAGAAATTAGTTTTTCTGTTCACCAGGTGTAATCTATTTTTGTACCCTTTAAATCTGGGCTGGCCTGGACTTAATTGAACAACAAAATAAGGTAGACAATACTTCAGAGTGTGGGCCTCGACACTTCCCTTTGTCCTCATTCAACAAGTGAAGGCCACGTGCTAACTAACTGAAGGGTGAGACCAGGGAATCAAAGATATGCTGACCAGCTGAGGTCCCTTATCCCAGTTAGCCTCCAACCAACCCTCCAGTTGATGTGAAGTGATGAGTGGCCCAAGGAGAGGTTAGAAGAAAAATCATCCATTTGAGCTCAGTTCAAATTTCTGACCAACAGTATCATAAGCAAATCAAATTATTGTGCTTTTCAGCCACAAAATTTTCAAATAATCTGTTATGCAACAACAGATATCTAATAAAGGGATGATTTGTTATGTAGCACTGTTGTGACAGATAGTAATTTAAATCCCAGAATTGAGCCACTCGTTTGATGGAATTGCTATCTAGAAAAATTGTATTAATAGTTCAATGGAAGAAGATCACACAGTCTAATCCATGTAGGTCATTTTGAGAAATTCCTTCCAGATTGACATCTGTTCATTAATAGACAGTTTTTGAATATAATCCATTTCTTTCTAACTCCTCCAGTAGTCTACCACTTGGCAAATATTTTCTGTAACTTTTAATTTAGAGTATTTGCATTGGTTTATTTTGCTTCTGTTTTTTATTTAATCAGGACTATTAAATAAGACCATGAAACAGGATTTTACTAACCTTTACAATTTGTTTTGTTGTAATTTTGTTTCTGAAAACTTCAAATGGAGAGTTTTGCAACTATCCAACTGGGGAGCTATTAGAAGACTGTGTTGTAACATTGTCATGATTAATTCATTAATTTATGTGAACGATCCCTGCAAGTATCCAAGGGGAAACTACATCAGTCCCAGACATACCTCAGAGCTTGACTTGGCTGACTTTTCTAAACTTGACAAAGTAACTCTAAGAGACTTACTTAAGTCTATTCCATCTAAAACTTTTAAAGTTCTCAGAAAGCTAAGTCAAACCTTCCACTTTAGTTCATCAGAAGAGAGTGCCAAGGGGGCCAACGTAAGCTCTGAGCTCTTACTATTAATCTTTTGGATTTTAGTGAATTGATTTATACATCTGGACTGAAATTTTCAAACTCATTCCCAATAGCAGAAGCCAGATGTGTACATGTTTTCCAGAATCATGTGCAAGGTGCTAAATTCACGTTTTCTCTGGATGACTATTTATGGCAGCACCTGCTTCAGATTCACCAGTATTTTTGAATGCCCATGCTATTACTAGCTTTGTTTTGCAAGTCTTTGATGTTGTAATTTAGATTTTGGTTGTACCCTAGATTTAAAGGGAAATGTAAATATCCTCACTTTCTTCTCTCTCTGCTTTGGGGATCAATTAGTACCACATAGAAAATAATTGAGATTAAATTTGGATTTAGCAATTCTTTACCAGGCAGTTATTATTTTTGTATCTTCATAGTAGTATTTATTGTGCACAGTTAATGCATATGATTCCTTTAGTCTACCAATATTTGGTATAATTTATGTATATAAAATGTTCGTATCTTGAGTATACAGTGAATTTTTGACAAACACAAATATTCATGTAACCATCTTCCACATAAAGATAGAGACTACTATTATTGCTCAAAAAAAAAAATTCTCCTATTTAGCTTTCCAGTTAATACTTGCTCAAACCTCAAGATAACCACTATGTTGGCTTTCTACCACTATAGACCAATTTTGCCTTTTATTGGATTTGGTATAAATTGGATCATACAATATGTAGTCTTTTGAGGCTGGCTTATTTTACTCAATTTTTTTTTTTGAGATTTAACCATGTTCATGTCCTCCAATAGCTAATTGCTTTTATTGCTGTGCAGCAATTATGCTAAGTGAATTAAGCCAGTCACAGATGGACAAATATGTCCAACTATATGAAGTACATAAATAATTAAACTCATAGAAATGAAAGTAGAATGGTGATTACCAGGGACAGGAGGGAGATGGAAACTGGGAGCTGTTTAATGGGTATAAAGTTTCGGTTAATCAAGATGAATTAGTTCTGGTGATCTGCTGTAGAGTATTGAGCTTATAATCATAAATACTGTATTTTGCATTTAAGAATCTGTTAAGAGAGCCAAACTCACATTAATAGTTCATACCACAAAACAAGCAAACTCAAAAAAGGAACAACAATAATAAACAACCAAAAAGATAACAGGAAACTTTTAGCTCTGTTACCTTGATTGTGGTGATGGTTTTATGGGTATCTACATAGCCACTCATTAAATTGTATACACTAACTGTATGCAGTTTTTTTTTTTAACTATCAAACACACATCAATAAGCCTCTTTTTAAAAATCTTTATTTCCCATTGACAAATAATTGGTCTAATATTTGGTGTTGCCATAGAGCAAGAGATTATATAATTTTATATTGTAGGGTGGGTGCTATTGCATAATACTAGAGGCTTTCATAACTATTCTTCAGAGCAGATGCAGTAAGTAGTGTTGGAATAAGCAGACCCTGAGCAAGAAGACATATCTGTGTCCAGAAACAAATTTGCTTTTATAATTAGTTCTACCTTTGTATCCTCTACTACCCTTTGACTTCTCTTTACCTGAGAGAAATATTTAATTCAGTACTTATCCACAGTGTCCTATTCTTCCAAACTTTGCCATTAATGTTTTACTTGTTCTCTCTTGCATGTCTTCAGTCTTTTGCAAAGTTAGGTAATTTAAGGCATTCATTCCTGATGAGTTAATAATGTAAGTTTGTGGTTAATTTATTACTCTTTCCAGTTAAGATATTAATGTTTTGTTGGAAATCCCATGAAGATGTTGATTAATATAGCAAAGTCTCTTTAATAGTGGGCCTTAGCGAATCAATGCTTCTTGATGTGTAATGGGAAGTACTTGGTGAATACAGGCTCGATCCACCTGCATAGAAGCAATTAATGGTCAACAAACAATTGTTATATGGCCACCAATGCTATTTATTCTTCTCAATCTCGTAAACATTTTTCTGGCAGCTAGTAGGTGAAAGCCAAGGGAACTGACTGGTAAGCCAGGAAGTTGTAGAGACTATTTGAATGTCTATAACCATTATCCTAGTTATAGTGCCAACTTATATTATGATCCTCAAAATACACTTTTTTTTTTCAAGTAAACTCTTTCTGATCCTATCTATGTAATTGTTGAATCATTTCTAAATGGGGATACTATTAATAAGACAAAATACCCCCTACTGATTTGTTTTTGCAGACAATACCTACCAGAAAGTTTGGAAAAGTATAATAAACAGACATAGAGTCATGGATCATTCCAAAACAAATAATACTTATAAAGCCTAGTCATCTTCTTATTTCAAATGCACCATATTAAATAGGATCCATGTTGTATCACAATATTAAACTGGACTTAAAGGAGAGTATTGCCAAGACAGATTAACTGCTAACCAAGCCCATTTCCTCTTCTTCTGAGTGTACATTTAGATTCAGCTATGATCAAGTGACTGAAGACTAGTCAATAGCATCTGAGTAAAAGTAATGTGTTTCGTTCCTAGATCTAGTACCTGCATGAGCACAATGAAAAAAAAAAAATGTATGAGTAAAATCTTTGGAAAAACTCAATAAAAACAACTTACCAAGAACAAAACAATAAAAAAAAATGCCCTATCAAATTAAGGGTTGGAGAAGACTTTCCAAATAATAAAAGTGAAATATCAAAATCTAGATGGAATTTACTTCCTTGGTGTTTTACATGGATCTTCAGTCTCTTTTGTATGATTTAAATTAAGGAGTTGAAACTAGAAATCATAACAAAAGCAGGATGGGTTATGCTATTGCAAGAAATATCTAAAAATGACTCCATTCACTCAATAATAAAGTTAGGCTTAGTCTTAGACACTGTAAAAGATCACTAGAGGGAAACAGCTATCAATGTTTTAAGTTAAAATAGAATGTTAATTTATGGAAAAATTAATTTTGGAAAAATTAATTTGAGTCATATCATCTTTTTTGTTTTGATTGCAATTAACTACTCAACTACTGGTTCCAGTGATATGAAATGATAAGTCTTCTGCTAAGGTTGTAATATGTGGGAAATACTCTGTAATATTAAAATAAGAGACTAAATGATGGGGGAAGGAAAGGCTGATTGATAATGAACACTGATATGCACGCTCTGGTGGTGGAGTGTGGTGTTGGCCCCCAGACACACAGAACAGCCTGAGCAGAGAGTGAAAGAACTCTGGTTAGTGAGGACATGAAAGTAGGTGAAATTGTGACTCCAGAGAGAGAGGAACAGCAGAGGCCAGAACAGGGATTGTGTTACATATGCAAAATTTGGGTTTATCTGTAAATACATACAGAAACCATGGCAGATTATTCAGCAATAGAGCAGTGCATTTTACTTTTAAGTTTTAAAAAGACCACTCTGGATATTCTATAAAGAATATATTGGAGAAGATAACAGACTCCTTTTACAGGAGTCTGGAAAATTGAAGGTGTTGGCTTGACGTAGGATCATGTAGGTGATGATATAAAAGAGTGGATACATTTGCGATAAATCTGGAAATTAAATTTACAGGAAATATGTTGAATGTGAAAGCAAGAAAGGTCAAGGAAACTGAAGGGATTAATATAAAGAAAGTATAAATAATATGTCTTATAAGTGCAAGTTTGCATGGCATCAACACAATGAAACTGCATCATGAATTTCTGGCAATTTATTGCATGCTTATAAATACAATATCCTTTATTCATGAAAATTCACTATAGCTTGGGTGTTATTTTTTAACAAATCTAATATTTATCTCTTGAGATTCCCTCTGATGGAGGGGAAAACATGAATTAAAATTTCCAAAATCTCTGATTACAACAAATATTTTTAAAAATATTCATTTTTGGAGAATTTCTAATTACATTTTATTTTCTACTTTTGTTAATTTTTGTTTTTAATGGATTTATTTTATCATTCCCACCTAGAAGCATAAAAAGGGAAAACTACATTAAACTCAGAAATGATTCATTGTGTGACTCAGGTCTGTTACTGTGTTTATGATAGAGTTAAAATTCTCAGCACTCACAAAAAATTCAAAATATAAGTCTCTTTATTAAAATATTTTTAAATAAAGGAATTATTTTTATTAGTTTACAACACTATATGTGATTTAAAGGCATAGAATCATCCCCTTAAGGTGTTTTTACCACACTACATGCACCACCAAGATGCTCATATATTCAACCATAGTCCATTTTTGGAGACTATTTAATAGCTATACCTTTGGTAGGGAAGAATTTCAAGACAGTCTGAGCCATTTCTGTGAAACATGAAGGTTAGATAACAGTGGCACAGGTGCCCACACTTTTGCCTTTTTTTCCCTATGAGAAAAATATCGATGCTAGACATGAGAAATATTATCAATTTAGAATGAGAGTAATCTGTCCCAAATTATCTTGCAGCATCTCCTGCAGAGATGAGAAATATGTTTCTCCATGTCCATCTAATGTTAAATTAATTGCAAAAATGCTGTTGGCAGTCTGATCCAAAAGGATTAGGAAATTCCATCTTAAAACTCACATGTTACCCACCTGTTTAATTTCCAAATATTTTTCAGATGGTTTGGAAGATGAGATAGGAATACACATCATTTCTTGACCTGAAAAGGTCTTGCTGTTCAAATAGCATCTGAATTCCTTACCCCCCAGAAATCTAATATCGATCAGATGGTTTTTGTCCAACAAATGTGATGTGCAGAGTTAGTGGTTTCTGGAGAATATTGTGGGGTCTATTGGGAACACTGTCCTCCCAAACTCAATCCAGCATCACAAGCTAGGCGCTATAAAAGATGAGGCCTCATGTTATGACCTTTAGAATCCATCATTTCTGGTGCTAGAAGAAAACTTGGCTGTTATTTTATTCACCCCACACTTTGAAAATATGAGAAAATCTGATTCAAATACTACAAAACACTGTCAAAATGAAAGAAAAAATGGAGGAAGGGAGGGAGAGAAAGAGAGAGAGAATATGAATGAATGAATGAATGAATATGAATGGGAATGAGGCATTGCTCTATTAGATCAATCTTAAAAAAAAATAAAAAATAAAAACAAAGCTGCAAGTCCCACATTTCCTAAGCATGCAGGGCATTTGAGGGCATTTGAAAATATGAGTTTAGAACCAGAATATTGACCTAACCTAGTGAGTTAGGCATCACTGTGCCCCACTGAGAAATTGGGGATGGATGACATCATCCAGTGGGATGATGGAGACTGAAACTAAGATGAGTGCTAAAAAGAAAACTTTGGATGACACAGAATTTGAGAGTGTCCATAGAAAATGTCTATTTCCTGTAACAGATAGAACCACTGACAGTGTCCAGGTCAGAAATAAGTAGGGACATCAAACATACTACTATTGATGATGTCCTGGAGCCTTCTGGCAAGTTTAGAAGTGGTTTTGTATATGACAGGTCTTCAAGGAAGAGTTGGCAGTGATGTGGCTTGGGTGCCTGCAGCATGTGACAGAACAGATGGTTTGGAAACAAGCAGAAGCAAGGCACCTTGGGAAAATACAGCCTCAGAAGCAGTGGATGGTCAGGAAAGGCCTGAGTAAGAGTAAGGTGATCCTAGAACAGAGTCAAAATTGCAAAATTTGCAAAGTAGAAGCAAGATGTCTATGGGAGACCTTAGAGAATTAGGAGACTTTTCCATAAATTCTAGTAAAGATAAGGCTTGAATGAGGCAGAAATGTTTTGACAGAGATATAGAGATATATATCTCAGGGAAGTATTATGTTTGTAGAATCAAGTAACTTCAGATTTGACAAGGAAAAAGACATTCATTTGTTTATCCAATTCTTTTCTCCCTGAGCAGTTTTACTGAATTTCCCAATCCTCTTACAGTGAAATAGGGTCACATGTTTAAGTTCTCATCAGTGGAATGTGACAAAAATGATGGATGCTGTCTCCTACAGGAAGGCCTCCTCCTTGTTTCCCTTCTCCTTTTGCTGCTTGGAGACCAGTGATAATGAGGTTTTAAGGACATGGTAGGATGCAAAAGCCTTCATCCTTGAAATACTGAATGGAAGAGAGTCACCTACAGATGAGAAATACCTGACTTTAGTTTACTTCTAACTCATATTGTAGGAGTTACAAATAAACTTCTCTTTATTTGTAGCTTGGGACAAATCAGGTTGGGATTTTAAGCCAGAGAATTAAATAAGCGTAATGAAGTTTCAATGACATTATGGTGAAAAACACAATATGCTGAGTAATCACTCCTTTGAGCAGAACACTGAAATGATTTTACCTTTCATTTAGAATAAAGGTCAAAGTCTGTAGTAGCTTATATGGACTTGCAGAATGTGGCTTGTATTGCTTCTCTATTGCCTTACCCTGCTCATCTCCTCATTTACACTGCTCTGGCAAGCACCAGTGTCCTTACTGTCCTTTGAGACCCTTTACATACTATTTCCTCTAACTCAAATGCTTTTCTCCAGATATGCAATGCTCCTACAGCCTTTTCCACTCATGCCTCAGACAAACATTCAAAGCAAGGCCTACCCTGATAACTATTCAAAGCCGCAAGTCCCTGGGCCTCCCTGGTGGCGCAAGTGGTTAAGCACTGCACTATGAAGCAATCCGCAGCCTCTGCAGCATGAGTTCGATGCCCGGCCAGCCAGGGAGAAACCCACATGGCACAACACACCTCTCCCGTCTCGCCTGCTGCTCCCCTTGGCAGTGTATTTCAGTCAGTCAGTCTGGCCTGTAACCCAGCTCTTGTTTGCGTAAATAAATCTTAAAAAAATAAAAACAAAGCTGCAAGTCCCACATTTCCTAAGCATGCAGGGCATTTGAGGGCATTTGAAAATATGAGTTTAGAACCAGAATATTGACCTAACCTAGTGAGTTAGGCATCACTGTGCCCCACTGAGAAATTGGGGATGGATGACATCATCCAGTGGGATGATGGAGACTGAAACTAAGATGAGGGCTAAAAAGAAAACTTTGGATGACACAGAATTTGAGAGTGTCCATAGAAAAGGGAACCAGACACCACAACTGAAAATGAGTCAGAGTGGCAGAAAGAAGGTGGCATGGCCATAGGTATAACAGATGTGAAGAGTCTCAAACAGAACAAAGTGAGGACTTATAATCACTTGAAACATGTGGGTCTCAGAGGTAAATCTCCCCCCAAACACAGGCATAGACTTTTGAGACTGCTAGGGAGTTTAACATCAGAATTTTTAGAACTTAATCACTTTGAAACAAAGCAATAAAAAGAAAGAACATTAAGAAAAAAAATAGTCAAAGTCTAAATTTAGTATAAATGAATTCAATATTCTTTTAATTTAAAAAGTCCTTGTTTTTCTTCAAGTAACACATTCATTGTGTGTGTGTATATATATATATATATATGTGCACACATATATATCATGTTAAACATATGTTAATAATTTCAGTGAATAGAGCTATACTGCAGTGATTCTTCCAAGGTCAAATTTAAATGATAATAATCTGAACAGAACCTTAAAATTTCCTAAGCAGTCATAACTCAAATGTCTATTGAATTTGTTATACTGCATTATATGATCATAAGTTCATTCATAAATAAATTGTATATTCAACACATGCTCCCAATACCATCTTATTATCTACACTTGCCTGGGAAAATTGGACATATGAGCCATAATCACACTTTGTTGGTATCATCACCTTCATTTTAAATTGTTTTGGACTAAAGATTTCTTTGAATCTGTCATTGGGCTATACCAAATAAGTAAAGTAGCAGAGCTCTGGGAATATATGTAGTGAGTATTAATTTTTGTCATTAGTCAATTTGTACAATTACATACTTATTCCCATAATATTTTCTTTATGTGCTTAATCATTCTTCTTTAACACAAAGAAGAATTCCCAGTTAGAGGAAGAGAGAACCTTTCAATTAATGAATTTGCAAAGCTTAAGGGGATTTATATAATTAAATAAATGTTTTGAGGGCCTCCCTAGTGGCACAGGGGGTTGAGCACAGTGCTATGACAGCTGCCCACAGCCCCTGCAGCACAAGTTCGATCCCCGGCCGGCCAGGGAGATTCCCACATGGCGTAGCAGACCTCTCCTGTCACGCCCACTGCTCCCCTCAGCAGTGTATTTCAGTCAGTCTGCCTATTCTGTTCCCCACTCTGTCTCTGGTGAATCCTCTCAACCCCCACATCTCTGGCCTGTGCCCCAGCTCTTGTATGCATAAATAAATATATTTTTTTTATAAACTGGGTTTTCTTTTTCTTTTTTTTTTAAGATTTATTTATTTTTACAAGCAGTGGGTACAGTCAGAAGCGCAGGAGGGTAAGAGAATCCACCAGAGCCAGAGCGGGGAACAAAACAGGCAGAGTGATGAAATACACTGCTGAGGGGAGCAGCAGGTGCAGCAGGAGAGGTCTGTTGCACCATGAAGGACCCTTGCCTGTGGCTGGGGATCAAACTGGCGCTCAGAGGCTGCAGGCAGCTTCGCAGCCCAGCACTCAACTGCTGCGCCACCGGGGAGGCCCTTAAATAAATAAATCTTTAATAAATACATAAATAAATGATTTAAAATGTTTATTTTTAGCAAAGGAAACTGAATAAGGAAAGCTTCCTTTAATTAATTTGCAAATTAATTAATTCATAGTAAATAATGTGAAGAGGACATTATAATCCAAGAAAGGTTAAATATAGGAATAAATTTCTAATTACTAAAACCATATTTTAGTACTATATCAAAGCAGAGATAAACTTCATATTGGGCTTCTAAAAAGACTTAAAGATATCATCTCAGACTTTTGCTAGTGTCTCTGAATTTTATATTATGACAATGTTGTCAGTAGCCCAGAGTGTGGTAAATATTTAATTAAAACAAAAAAAGGGGAAAAAAAGGAAAAAAGGAGGAAAGGAAGCAGGGAGGAAAAATATGAATTCTAGAGTCTAGAAACCAGTAGTTACATTTGGCTAAATTTTCATAGAAGATTATTGGAAATGTAATATAAGAAATTTCAAGTGTATTTAGTTGAAGTCAAAATAGATTTGTTGAGAACAAATCATAGGTTTATGAAAACGGGGTTTTTTGCATTGTATCAAAGAAAATAATCAGCAACCTTCCTGATATTATACTTATAATGGTGCAATTGAGTTCATTTCTAAGTTAATTATGTAGATTATAAATAAATAAGTGGTTCACAGAATATTGGTTAATGAATCTATGCCAACCTGGATGGAAATTTAACAAGTGTTGTATTGACCCAATTCTATATTTAATATATTTAATATAAGTATATAATATATATTTACTATAATTATTTACTATAATCAATGCTATATCATTATTAATATGATTAATAATTATCTAATATAATTAAATATGATATAATCATGTTTAATATAACTCTGATAATCAAGAATGATATAATAAAAGCAACATTTGAGAGAAAAACCCAAAATAGTAAATAACTTGTTTGTCAAAAAAGAAATCAAGAGAGTTAAGAGCAAGATGGTTTATTTAATTGAAAAACTCATTTGAAAAACTGAGAAATAATAGAATTCTTAAGATTTCAGAGGTTTATATGTCAATCATGTTGAAGTTTCAGCAACCTCTAAACCTTAAAAAATATCGGAGTAGCACAATTGTTAATGACAATTCAAATTAAATTTTAATCATGCAAATTTGGTGTTTGACCCTAAGATGGGCAGAGTTCTGCCTTAGTCAAATCATATTCAGAATATTCTATACAATTAAAAATTTTCAGTGACAGGAATGGGCAAAATATAGATGTGTGTAGTGTGAATGAGACTGTCTAGGTAATTGTGGAAAAAACTGCACCAGCTGATTTCTGATCTAAACTTTATCAATAATCAATTATCGATCTGTTTTCATCAACATTGTGATCCTTCACTCTTCACCTATCTATCGTAATAGCTTTGTGTGTATTATAACAATTTCAGGTGTTAGTAATTTCCTTACTCCCAATTCACAGTTGTGTTCCCAATTGTGTTCCTTGATTGTGTTTTCCTTTATTCCATCCACTTCTTTAAAACCTTAAGTAATTCCTAGTTTACTTTCTACTGCATCAAGACTAAACTTCTGAAGTAAACTGTTCTGGCTGCCAAATCTACACTATCTGGACTTTCTAATTGTTCTTTGTTTTAGAAAATCACCTATGTATTTACTGTAATGAGAATAAATCATGACCAGGCAAGTAGTTTCAGAAAAATCCATGGAACAAATTTCCTACAAAGGATACTTTTAAAACCAGCCCATACTATTCCCAAATAACTGCCTCCTTACCATACACATAGCAAAAGTGGATTTTCCACAGGCTCCATGATTGTCGGAGTCAGCGTGATCTCTATGTGTATACAGATTGTATACAGTGTCTATATATCTGTCTATCTGTCTATCTGCCATAGTCATACTGCATGGAATCTGTTGTACTGCATGGAATTAGAAATCATGATTTTCCAAATGATAAATAGTCATAAATTGAGAGGAAAGGGTAATAAGCAAAAAGCCTATAAAAATGTTTCCATGGTATACATATAACCTGTGCAATTGTTATCAATTTAAGGACACATATTAGCCTTGAAAACACCAGGAAAAGTTCAAATTATCTATTGGTTTATGAACTCTATGTGGCTTCATCCTTAATTTTTTTGCCTGATCTCTGTGTCACATGTCCTGAAGAAGCAAATCCACACCCACATGACAGTATAACCAGGAAGGGAGACCCAGTCCCTTCATTGCTATATTGTGTGGATTTCCACCCTATGCCAGGGCTCATGTAGACTAGTTTGATGCAAATATTACATTTATGAAGAAACTGAGACATCATTTAGCCTAATAATGGCCTCCTAACAAAAAGAGTAAAACTGAGACACAGAAGGTTGAGGTGTTATAAATGATCTTACACATTCAGCCTTCCAAATTTGACAGTGCTAAGATATTGAAGAATGAAAGCTCAGCGACACGGCAGTGTGAGTATAGAAATGTGGACAGCTACACTAATTCTGGGACATTATTCTCCTGTTTCTAGATCAGTGAGCCTTTTCCATCACAGCCCTCAGAAGTGAAGTAAGACAAGTAGTGGACAATAGCAAGTATAGTTAGGCCAACCAACAGCAGATAGATGATTCAGTCTCCAGATAATCCAGCTATATTTACAGCTCTTATGAAATCTCCTTTACTTATATTTCCAAATCTCTCATTTCTATAATTCATATTTTATATAATTCAACACAGATAATATGCATAAATAGCTAGATATAAATTGAATTATAAGTTATGTGATATAGTGATTATACTATTATATATTATGCTATTTTATGCTCAGGTTATGACCCTCTGGAAGGACATATAGTTAAGTTTTGCTCATTTCTTCCTTGATTTCTTTTTTTTTTTTTTAAGTCAGCAGTTAGACTTTGACTATAGGTAAATAAAACAAGGTTTCTGCGAGGTCCTTTACAAAAAGAGCTTACTTCTCTAGATTATGGCAATAGCAGTGAGTTTGGGAGAGATGGTCTCTTTGCAGTGATGATTGAGAAGCAGCAGTAGGGATGAGTAAGGAAAGAGAGAAGAAAAAAGGACTATGAAATTATAAGGGGGAAACAGAAATGGAAACTAGACAAAAAAGACTTGTTAGAATTTAAATGATTGTTCAAATTTAACCTGTTTTGTACAGCTTCATGCAGCTTACGTAAAAAGAATCCCTGTGGGGCCTCCCTGGTGGCCTAAGGGCTAAGTCTCAGTGCTATTACCACTGTGGTCTGAGTTCAATCCCCAGCCAGATTGCTAACCTACATGGCACAGCAGACCTCTTCCGTCTTGCCTGCTTCCACTCTAAGCAGTGTATTTCATCCAACTGTTCTGCTCCCAACTCTGTCTCTGGTGAGTCCTCTCACTCCCCCACACCTCTGGCCTATACTCCAGTCCTTCTACACAAAAATAAATAAATAAAATCTTAAAAAAAATAAAAGAATACCTATGCCCATCAAAGCAGTAGGAGTCTTCTGAAACCATAAAATACATAGAAGGAAATATAGGCAAAACACTACATGATTTGCATATCAAAGACATCTTTACAGACACATCACCCAAAGCAGTGATAGTGAAGGCAAAGATAAACACCTGGGACTACATCAAATTAAAGAGCTTCTGCACAGCAAAAGAGACAATAACAAAAACAAAGAGAAACCCCACCGACTGGGAGAACATTTTTGCACCCAACACTAATGATAAAGAACTGATCACAAAAATCTACAAAGAGCTGATGAGACTCAGCAACAACAAAGAAAATAATCCAGTCAGAAAATGGGCAGAAGAGCTAAAAAGAAACTTCTCTGAAGAGGAAATGCAAATGGCCAACAGACATATGAAAAAATGTTCAACATCACTTGTAATCAGGGAAATGCAAATCAAAACTACCATGAGATACCATCTTACACCAGTGAGAATGGCACATATTAAAAAAACTAGCAACAGCAAATGTTGGCGAGGTTGTGGAGAAAAAGGAACTCTTCTGCACTGTTGGTGGGAGTGCAAACTGGTCCAACCACTATGGAGAGCTGTGTGGAGATTTCTGGACCTACTGAACATAGAGCTTCCATATGATCCAGCAATTCCACTCCTAGGTATTTACCCAAAGGACACAGAAACATCAATTCCAAAGAACACCTGCACCCCTATGTTTATAGCAGCACTGCTTACAATAGCTAAGCTTTGGAAACAGCCCAAATGCCCAAAAATAGATGACTGGATCAAGAAGATGTGGTACATATACACCATGGAATATTACTCAGCATTCAAAAAAGATAAACACATGCAATTTGTAGCAACATGGATGGCGCTGGAAGGGATCATGCTCAGCGAAATAAGCCAAAAAGAAAAAGAAAAATAACGGGTGGTCTCACTCATAGCAGGAATCTAGAAAACTTAAATAAGGGACCAGGAAAATGAATAACTATAAGAAAGTGAAAATCAAAATCAACAAAAAACTATGAATCAGAGACACTTTTTGGGGGGTGGGGGGCAGGAGGGGAGGGATTGGGGTCAGAATGGGGGGTTTGCAATTGTATGGGGGAATATAAAAATAAAATTTATTATTTAAAAAAAAAAAGCAGTAGGAGTCTTGTTTGCCTTCAGCGATGACACCTTTCATGGTCTGAAAAAACTCATGGTCTGTTCACTTATCGCTGAAGATAAACCTGGTAATTAGCATTTTTTTTTAATAGAGGCATGCTTTATTTGTTTGCTGGTTTGTTTGTTTGTTTTTGTTTATACATGCACTGGGTACAGTCAGAAGCGCGGGAGGGTGAGAGAATTCACCAGAGCCAGAGCGGGGAGCAGAGCAGGCAGAAGGACCGAAGTACACTGCTGAGGGGAGCAGCGGGCTGCAGGAGAGGTCTGCGCGCCATGTGGGACCCTCCTCCGGTGGCCGGGGAGCAGCCGGGGATCGAACCGGCGCCGCAGAGGCCGCGGGCAGCTTCGCAACCCAGCGCTCAACCGCTGCGCCACCGGGGAGGCCCTGGTAATTAGCATTTTAAACCGTAGAAAACTGTAGCTTTTTTTTAATTGCATTTCTTTTTGAAACCACACCTGGAAGTCCTGGATTTTCCCATCATTATAGGAGGGGCACCACAAAACCGTGTTTAATTCATGACTGAAGAGATGCGGGTCCCCTGAGGAGACAGTGTATGTTTGTTAAATAAGGTCTGAAACCCAGACATTTTCCTGTTTTGTCCTGTTTGGAAATTTTCAAAAATGATTTTTCCAGGCTTTGCCCATCCATTACTTTTAATAATGACTTTATTGGGATACCAATTATTTTCTTTGGGTCAGAGGAGAAGCATTAAGGCATATTTCTCCTGTAATTTTAAGGATCCCTTTTATGGACTATATCTATGCTATTCTCTATATACAATTAAATCCGAGACCCTGGAAAAATGGGGAAAGCTAAGTTTTACAACACATTGGGATGTCTTCACCTTTGTTTGCTACCAAAGAGACAAACAGAATGGGGGAATTGGCAATGTGGATTTCAACTTTGAGAGAACACTCTGGCTTCCCTTCATTTTGTGCTGCTTGCATGAAAAGGACAAGAAATGCTTTGGAGAAGACGAACATGTAGCTAAGATATGCTATATGCTGACAATGGGTTCTTTACTCTTCAAATATTGTTTTGATCTTATGTCAGTTGATTCACGTAATGTTCATTTCTGTCGTTTCTGCTAGCTAACACGTGCACTTCCGTCTTCCGGTCCACACTAACTCAGATTATTTTAAATATATCCGAAACAGTTCAGGAGTCTCAAGGAGTTTCCGCTCCAAAGTGGCTACTGGAGAGCTTTTGGCTAGAGTTGAATTCTGCCTGGCAGTGTGACTTGGGCACAGCAGCCTTATGCCAACCCAGAAATGCCCCACATCTCTTCTCTGCTGTCTGCCATCCTACTAGGTGTGGGATTAGCCCTCTATTTCATTCAAACACCTGTTGCATCCAGAGAAAACACCCCATGGGGTATTTAATATTGAAGAATTCTTGTACTAAGGTAAAAATGATTTAAAAATCTCTAAATATTTACTTTGATAGCAAAGAGAAGAGATGGGGTAGGGAGAGAGACATAAAAGGGGAAAAAATACAGGACAAGGGAAAGATGTTAGGACCAATCAGAGAGAAGAATGACAGGAGAAAGAGGAGCAAGGGGACAGGGTAAGAAGAAGAGACAGGAAAGAAGCAGGAGAGAAAGAGAGGGAAGAGCGAGGAGTAAGGAAAGTATGAAAGAAGGGAAGAGGAAAGCAGATTAGGCATCTTAGAAAAGAATAAAAATGCTCAGTGCATGACTCCCGCGCTGGTTAAAGAAAAGCTTTAGCTAGGACAAAACAGGTCTCCACATTTTAAATAAACAGCAAGACATGGGGGCTGGAAAGTGCACCCTAGGAGTTGAAATGCTAATGAATAGCATTTTCACTGTTTCCAAGAGCTTCCCTCTCACTAACTACTTTGGGGTGGGGGTTTCAAGGACATTTTGATATATGGTGTATCTGTATGCAGTACTATAGACTGTGTGACTCAAACAACAGAACTTAATTTTCTCATAGTTTGGCAGATGGAGTTCAAGACCAAGGTACCAGCAGAGTTGGTGGCCTCTGAAGGCTATGGGGAAAGGAAGTATTTCAAGCTTGTCTCTAGGCTTGCAGATGACCACCCCCTTGCTGCCTCTTCACCCTGTTTTTCTGTCGGTGCATAAGTACCCCTGGTGCCTCTTCTTATAAGGACAATTGTACAGGGTTAGGTTAGAACCCACCCTAATGGCCTCATTTTAACTTAATCACCTCCTTAAAGATCTGATCTTCAAGTATTATTACTTCTGCGGGTTAGGATTGGGGCACATGCACTGGGGGAGAACACAGTTCAACCATTAACAGAGTTGGATGGTATAATCAAAATCATCTAGAGAAAAGACCATCTGGCTACACTTGCTCAGTCTCAATTTTTCTCCCAATTAGAATTCAGCAAGTGACTCTGCAGGTCTTGGACCGCACGTATCACTTATCCCACACCCCCAAATAGCTTCAAAGAGAACATAGTTGGGCGGCAAATACGCTGGCAACAAAGAGCCAGATTTTAGTCTTGGGTCCACAACCCATTATCTGGGTGACCTTATATTATTTAACTTCTTAGTCTGAACTTTGGTTTCTCCCTGGGTAAAATAAGGCTATTAATTACCTGCTACAAAAAAGGATAGGACTAGGCTAAGTCTTAAATGAGAGAACATCTTTAATAAAATCTGAAAATGCTCTGAATAGCCTTTGTATACTGTCACGCTTTGAATAAATGGAAAGGATTATTATAATCATCATTGTGTATTTGATTTTAAGTCGTTGCCCACTTAAAATGCTTGAAGATTTAAATAGAGCCAACTTTAACTAGTCACCATTCATAACACACTAAATTCTCTATTCATATGGTTTTTTCCATGGCATGATCATTAACCTTTGGGTCATTATTCATTATCATATGCCTTTAGATTAACTGCTGTCAGACTTAAGTCATGCTAGAGCCTGTAACTGGTGATACTATCAGCCTTTAGTTTGGCAAAATGTTAAAAAATAAGAAGACTTAATAAGGATCTTGGTATTGATTTTTTTTTTCTTTCTGTGGGTGTCATGTAGAAAGCCAGAGCAGGAAGAATTTATCTCAGTCCTCCTAGTCATGGATTTTCATCCCAGATACCATCAAGTCATCATAAGCCATCAGAAAATGACCCTGATAAAGGGTCTCCTATGATGGCACCCCTCTTAGAAACAGAAGCATTTTGAAGGAGATTAAGTGATTAAATCAGTCATACTGGAAGTGAGATTCCAGGCACCTGGTGGAGAGATGGAAGAGATGAAACAGCAAGACATTCTAGAACCCCCACGAAGCGAACATTGCTTTTTGCAATGAGAGCATTGAAAATCTTATCAAATAATAAGGCCTCTGTGGTTACCATACTGACTTAGAAGTAAAAGATAGTATTGTTACTATTTGTTTAAAATGTGCATTTAAGGAAGAAAACTGAAGGTATACCCAGCAGCCCCAAGAGTAGACTACTGTGTCCCATTCTTTAATGTACTGAGAAACGAAGGAAGCTTTCCATTATGCAATGACACTTGTCTTTCCAATAAGATTGATGAGTAATGATAGATTTACTGACACCAATGTGGCACTGAGATGTGAATAATGAGCTAAATGACTGTTTAGAAATAGTATATAACATTATATATAATAAACACTATTAATGATATACATTACCTGTTACATATAAATATATCTTCTGCACAGCTATTTTACCTTTCAAACAACTTGTCAATATTATTAGTATAATTGTATAAGTACTATATTAACTTGATGTATACCTTGCACATGATATTTACATTCTGAGTGACTTTGCATATTAAAGTTAATATAACTAATATGCTAAATTAATTATATAATTATGTATTATATGACATGTACATTTGATACCTTTTATAATCTTTTAGAATAAACATAATTAACTGATAGTTCATCTATCAACATATATACATATTAGCAAACTATGCATTAATGTAATAAATATTTGATTAAATATTTCAATAAATTATTTTTATGACAACGTATAGATATTTTACTTTTAGACATGATATGGATAGCAATGTAAAAGCAATTAATATAGTAAATTCTACTATTACAATATAACAATTCATCATACAGAGATTATATTCCTTTTTACTTCTTTAAGTGATGCTGCATATATTATATCCCATAGAGTTTCTTATTATAATAAGTATTTTTGTGAAGTGACTTTCTATGCTCCAATCCTCCTTTATACTCTTCACATGAAATATGCAAAGGCTAGATACTTACCCAAAGTTGGATAAATAAAATAGACAAAGCTATTTGCATTTCATATAAAGCAGTGTGATTCTAGAGAAACTGACCCGGTGTACTGTTTTCAGAGCAGGGAGGCCTTTCAGGGAAATGGCTGCTCCATTCCACCAGCTGTGGAAAGCTATGGCCACTAAAATTCTTTCTGGGACTCTGAATATAACTTAATCAATTTCTTCAAAGTTCTTCAAAGGAATGCCAACCTAAGACTAAGACAAGGATTGGGGAGAAAGCAAGGCTTGGAAGATTCTGATCACTGACAAGATGGATTCTCTGGGCAATGTATGATCCTGATGGAGGAGAGGTCCTGGAATCAAGATTCACATGGAGGGTTTCTGTTTAAATCAGTGACAGCAGTGGTTATCAAATGTAGTCTCAGACCTGCATTAATCAACATCATTTGGTAACTTACAGAATGCAGATTTTCACCTAGCATACCAGACACATTGGTTCAGAAATTCTGGGCATCAGCTTCAGAAATCTGTGTTTTAATGTCTTCCTGGTGATCCTGATTCATTCTAAAGTTTGAGAGCCACTGAATTAGAAAAAGAAAGGAGATGCAATGTGCTGAGTCTTTGAATTGTGATGGAGAGTAGGGATATGCTTTGTTTCCACATGTGACCCACTGAGTCAAAGCAAGGACTAACTGGCCAGATGTGGTGATGTCACCCAATTGACCCGGTGGCCCTATGCTGTTACCAAGCATAGGTCACTTTCTTGTCCCCCATCTTCCGCTTTACAAACTGCTGCCTTGTAAAGTAGGAGGAACAAGGGGGATATGTAATATTGTTGGGAATTAAGCCCAAGGAGAAGCTTAAGAAAACCATCTCTTTTTTTCTGTAAAGTCATTATGCACTTGCCTCATTTCCTGCTGACTGACTTTCTCTGGGGAACAGGAACCAGGAAATCTTTGCGGCAGGTGTAGTTATAACAGATGTCACAAAACCTGAGACAGCTCACTGCTTCCCGTGTTTGTTGTTAACTGAATAGTTTTTTGCAGAAATCACCTTGGTTCCTCATGGAGATTTTTTTTCCTACCTAGTAAGACAGCATATTTCTCAAAGGAAGCATGCTTTCTTTTGGTGTCACAGACCAACTCTTTTGTGGATCATTGACTATCCAGGGACATTAGCATTTGTTTTACTTCCACCTCTTATAAACTGACCCAGTCTAAGTACTTTCTAAGCCTCACCAATGTAAAATTTCAATTATCTGGAAACCGAGTTATGCTTGTAAGAACCATCCCCAGCCAGATATTTTTTTTTTTTTTGTTTCCTTTCAATGGACTTTAATAATAAGAGACAAAAGAACTTGAAATATTTCCTGGAATGTAATTTTTTCAAAGACACAATAAGAGTTAATATACCAAAGCAAAGAAGGCAGAATTGCCTCATTGTTTACCATGGGTTCTGGAGCCTTCCTGACTCAGTGACTTAATGGTTGTGTCAACTTAGGCAAGTCACTTAACTTCTCTTTTTTCCATAATTAGGGGTAAGAGGTCCTAGCTCATAAGCTTATTAGAAGGATTAAATTGTTAAATAGCAAAAAGCTCTACAAGAGTATCTGTAATGTGTTAAGCACCTGATAAGTGGATACTCTCATATTGTTACTACTACTGTTGACCTAGTGCAGCACAATGAACTGTATCAAAAGAATGGCCCAAGTCCATCTACCATCTTTGATTTACTGGGGCAGGAAAATAAGCTACTCTAGCGAATGAGAAGTTAAACTTTAGTAACTCCCATTTGGAGGCAGGGAATCACCTGTCCAAGCTGCCTAATTAACTCTTCTAATTAAATTTTCATACATATTGGTCTTAACTCCTCATCTGGATCCTCTGATCCTTGAGAGAAGTTGCTCTGCTTTAGCCCTTATTGTACTACTCAGCTCAGAAACTTTCATATTGTAGCAGATTTAATTTCCAGAAAAACATTTTCCAGTCAACCAGAAAGAGTAATTACCCCTAAATCCTCACTCATCCTGGCACATTGAGGTTTTACTTTTGATTCTGCTGTTTCTCAGGACACACCCTTCGTGCAGCAGACAGTGCTTGCTGTCCGCATGGCTGATGTCAGTGTTGTCATCTTCAAAGTGACCTCCAGGTCAGACAATGAGGTGAATAAATGTAGGGATGACTGCTCAAGGCATGGTGGGGAATTCTAGATGAGTTTGTGACAGTCATGCTTGTCCTCCTCCATCCCAAATAGTATTGGACTGTGATATTCAAGCATTATGGGAAGATTTTGGAACAATAGGTAGTCCAGTGGGGAGAATTATGGTCATTTGGAAAATGAGAGCTCAAAGTTGGTGGCCAGTGTCAGAAAAGACTTTATGAAATAGTTGGGAACGAAGCTGGATTTTCTATATTAAGGAATCTGAAGCTCCCCCACCTGTCTGATGACATGATTTCTCAGCACAAAGTACAGCCCTTCTCAGCACAAAGTACAGGATGCTCACAGTGGAGCTCTAAGGAAAAAATAATTCAGAAAACAGTTCATGTGACAATGATTGTGTAAATACAATATATACTACAAAATGTCATAAGGAGTTCTTAATTAAATCAACTCAATGAGTGCAAAAAGCTTTAATATCATCTTCTCATCAATCCATGAAACCTAAATAGTACATACAAGGGATTTTTTCCTTTATAAAGCTTCGTATTGAGGCTGCTACATTTTAAATGTAGGCCTTTTTTTAAGTGTAAACAGGTATTCTGTTATTCTGAATTTTGCATATAAAACTCAATGCCAGTCAGCTTATCAAAAGAAACTTAAAGTCCTACTGGAAATGGTTGTGATTCCAAATGATTAAGGCCTGAGGAGCTGGGGCTCTGTCTTACTTATCATTTTCCACAGGCACTACCACATAGCAGGCTCTTCTATTTAGTGAATGAATTGATTTATATTCAACTTAGATTGTTCAGCATAGATTCATTGTTTTGCATTTTATTGAGTGCTGTTTGTAAAAGCTAGGAGAGCACATATGTTTTGGATATTACTTAAAACTATGGTACTTCACTATCAATCACAAAAGCTTGGAAGAGCAGTCACAATCAACTATATTTAATACCAAACTTCAAACTCATCAGCCAGAACAGTAGCAATCATCATGATGATTATGATCAATACATCATGGAAATGCCTGAGTTTTTCCTCACCTGTGCCAGGATCCCCAAAGGTAAGTGCAGATGTGCTTTTTGTTGTTCCTTTTTTATTAGTTGCCATTTGCAATATAAATCTACCAAAAACCCAGACTTTGAGAACACTATGTGTGTGTAGAGCACCGTGTGCTGTCTAGAAACAATGATCCAGTGATTTCCAAATCTGACTTTTGATCAGAATTTCATACAGAACTTAGAGCATACAAAGTCCAGGTGTCCAGTGCCCTAGCTACCCATAACTGATTTAGAGCCTCTCATGGTAAAGGATGACAGATAAAATGCAAGGCACACAGCTAAATTTGAACTCCAGATAAACAGAAGAAAAAAAATTAGTACAAGTATGTCCCATGCAATTATTGGATATACTTAAACACAAAAAAAAATAGATTGTTTATATAAAATTCAAATTTAATTGGGAGTCTCATTTTTTGTTTTTATTAGTTTTTTTTCCCTATAGTCAATTTGGAAATCTTACAAAAGTAGCAACTAGGGATATATATTTTATTTAGTTTCTAAGCTACATCGGTTAAAACTAGATCTTATTTTTTTAATTATTTTCTTTATGATTTTCATTTTCAAGTCCACATTTCAGACTTAAACCAAAGACCTGTTACAGAAGATAAATATTGTTCAGTAGATGAGTTGACTATTTCTTATATAAGTAATGCAGCCTTAAACTTAAATTTCAAGAGAAGCATTTAAAATTTTTTTAAATAAAATATTACACATTATTATTTAGGTGTCACGAGGTTGCAGTCATTGTTTTATTTTTATTCAAAAATATTTTCACAATGCTTTATTATTGTACAAGAGTCATGGTCATCCAAATTGGGTTTTGTACCTGGTATTAAACCTAGTAACCAAGAAAATAAGACCAAAAAATGCAACGTGTTCTTTTTCCACTAAGATGAAGTTCTACATTCTCTCCTGGGGAGGTAGCACAATTTTGAAAGTTTTATTGCATGGATTTAGAATGAGGAAAAGTGATAACTAGTGCTTCTTTGAAAATTCCCCTAAAGGGGGAAAAACAGAGAACAAATGGTCTATTAAGGCAAGTGCAGTCAAGTCTCAGGGGAGGAATTCCTTAATCCCTATAGCTTATAATGAGGAGTTAGGACCCAGAGTGTGAAAATCTCCAAGCAGCACCATGAAATCCTAGAACAACTCAGTAGGTGCAGAGAATGAAGGCTGCATCTGAGCAGTTGCTGAGAACCCAGGGTCTGAGAAACACTGCATTCCAACACAAATCCCCAAGCCCAGGTACCATGGGAACAGCTGATCCTCCACAAACATTTGTTGATATGTGGAGATGAGATGGGTCCTGACATGCTGTCTGGATACTATGAGCAAGGTGAAGGGTAACCAAGGGGACCAGCCCGACAGCATGGAGCTGCATAAATCCCAGCTGCAAATTCAAAAGGAATGCCTGGGCTTGAATATTCCTTTTGCCCCCAGCTAATGTGTGTACTGACCTCTGCTAAGGAGCTTGGAAATATTTCT
The DNA here is from genome assembly GCF_964194135.1 of Talpa europaea. Classification (NCBI taxonomy): domain Eukaryota; kingdom Metazoa; phylum Chordata; class Mammalia; order Eulipotyphla; family Talpidae; genus Talpa; species Talpa europaea. The sequence continues at coordinate 25,016,997 of NC_140078.1, read as the reverse complement.
AAGTAATTTGGTTTCTATAAATAGAATGTCCTCTTCAGGTGTTATGTGAGGAGGAACTAAAAATAATTAGTGTAAATGATCGTCAGGCCCTCCATCACCTGAAAGAACTAAATGAAAGAAAAAAAAAGAAGTGGAGAAGAATAAACTTAGATGCTTTAAAAAAGAAGTGTACTCTACGGGGAAAAGCTGGTAGAGTTTTACTGGAAAAGTTTCTAATAAATTGGGCCATTCAGGCACATTTCTTATTGCTCATTAAAAAATGTAAAATGTAATTATTAAGTTCACTGAGTATGATCTCTGAGTGGTTGCTTGAGGACACGTATTGCAATTAGTTTTAACATATCTGGGTTTGAGTGCTATGAAACTCTATTTAAAGTAATAGATACATTCTGTCACATTTTAAATGTCTGCTTCCAAGTCTTTCTGGTTTTTGAATTCAGTATCAAACTGAAATTCTATGAGGGACAAATTTCATTTAAATTTGGCAAAATACAGCTTTGGTTCAGGCAAAAGGGGAAAAAAATATAAACAAGTAATAAAATCAAACTTCCTGAAGTCTTGAGTTGTGAAACACTTGATTTAGAAAAATAGGGGGTATTTGTTGGGAGTTTCACTGATTTCTCAGTATTCTGTGAAATATAAACAGGAGACAGAAATAGGAACCTATGGAAAAAAGAAGGGAAAAACTGTTCTACGTTTCTTTCTTGAGAATAATCAATAATCCATTCAATAATCCATTCAGACAATCCATGGATTGTCTCATCCATATGCTTGCCTCCAAAATACTTAAAGAGGGCCTCCTTGGCCTGGGGGTTAAGGTTCAGTGCTACCATCACTACGGCCCACCGCAACTGCCAGAGTCTGATCTCCAGTGACGGAGCTAACCCACATGGCACCACAGACCTCTCCTGTCTCGAGGCTGCTTGCCTTAACAATGTATTTCGGTAGATCTGCCTGTTCTGCTCCCCATTCTGTCTCTGGTGAATGTTCTCACCCCTTACACCTCTGGCGTACACCCCATTTCTTCTATGCAAAAATAAATAAATAAAAACCCTTTTAAAAATACTTAAAGAAAATAGTACTGGAGGGGAAAAGCCATCACTTCATAGTATTACAGTAACAGCTGGCTACCGTGATGTACACATCATGAACAATGCTGACCTTTGAGTCATCTCACCTGATCAGAGGTTCAAGACTACCTGTATTGGTTTCTTTGTACCTGTACCCGGACACAGGTTTCAGGGATGTCCATCACAGATTGTGTCAGACAAATCTTCAGAGACAAATGTTTCTTGATCTATGTTCATTTTAGTTTTTTTGTTCTTTCTAATAACCTATCTAGCCAAATATTTGTAGAAGGTGTTAGATTTTCTCTCAAATAACCAAAATCAGAAATGAAAGTGAGAAAAGTACAGTCAAATCTACAGAGATTAAAAAAAAAATGTATAAGAGAGTACAATATACCTTGATTTGGGTAAATTAGATCAAATATTCAAAATGCTAGAAATATGCCCAGATTGAATCACAAAGAAATAGAATATCTGAATAGACCCATAGCTAGTCAAAAGTTAGTTACATCAGTACTCAACAACATACCAATAAAGAAAAGCCAGATAACCTCACTAGTGAGGTCTACCGAATAATTATGTAAAGAAGAATAACACCATCATCCTCAAACCCTTGCAGAAAGTTGAACAGAAGACTTTCTGACTCATTTTATGAGACCAGGATTGCCCTGATTTCCAAAGCCCACCAAATAAGAGAATACTACAGTCCACTATCTTAAGAACATTTTGGTTAAAATCATGAGCAAAATACTAGAATTCATCAGCATATTAAAGCAACCCTACATTGTAACCATATTGAATCATCCTTATAATCTTCCTAGATTATAAGGATGATTCAATATACAAAATTAAATCTGTAATATGCCATTTAACAGAGTGAAGGACAAAAGTCAGATGAACATACCAAATAGATATAGAAAAGACAATTGACCAAATTCAAGGCTCTTTAATGAAAAAGGAAAATCTCAACATGAGAGTTATATGAAAACTCAATGTCAAAGGACTCTAACATAAAGGAGGTTTTTCCTCTAACATAGGGAAAAAAAAACAGATGCCCACTTTTACTATTTGTAATAGTTAACAGAGTGGTTTTATTTTTTAGTTATATTATTTTTTTATTGTGGTGATATTGGTTTACAAACTTGTATTATTTAGGAATAGAGGCTCAAACCTTTTAAAATGTAAGTTCACACCACATTTACCACAAAAGCATCAATAATCTTCCACTTCTATGTTTATTGCAGCACTATTTACAATAGCCAATATTTGGAAACAACCTAAATGCCCCCAAACAGATGAATAGATCAAGAAGATGTGGTATAGGGCCTCCCCTGGTGGTGCAGTGGTTGAGCACTGGGCTGCGAAGCTGCCTGCAGCCTCTGCAGTGCCGATTCGATCCCCGGTCACCGGTGAGGGTCCCACATGGCGCGATAGACCTCAGCAGTGTATTTCATCAGTCTGCCTCTTCTGGTCCCTGCTCTGCCTCTGGTGAACTCTCTCACCCTCCTGCGCTTCTGACTGTACCCAGTGCTTGTATAAATAAATAAATAAAGTCTTTAAAAAAAAAAAAACTTAAAAAAAAAAGATGTGGTATATATATATACAATGGAACACTACTCTGTAAAGATACTCTCATGCCATTAGCAGCAACATGAATGGAGCTGGAAGGGATTATGCTAAGCAAAATAGATCAGAAGGAGAAAGATAAATAATGAGTGGTTCCACATATGTGGAATGACCTTTTCATAAAATAATTCTGGGAAGATGAGGCTACATGCAAGAGAATGAAGTTGGATCCTTTGTACCATATGTAAAAATTAACACAAGTGGATAAAAAAACTAAAAGTAAGATCTAAAACTCTAATACTCTTAGAAGACAGAGATGGAAAGTTTGATGACAGAAGATTTGACTGTGATTTCTTTGATATGACATCAACTACAGGCAACAAAATAAACGTAAATTGTACTTCATCAGAATTAAAACCAAGATTAAAAATGTAACCTATAGAATGGGGAAAACATATCTGATGAGGGATTAATAGCCAAAATAAATAGGGAACTCTTAAAATTCAACAACAAATATAAAACAACCCAACTGAAAAACTGGACAATGGACTTGAATAGAAATTTCTCCAAAGAAGATACACAGATTCCCATTGGGCACATTAAAAGATGCACAGCATCACTAATCATTAGAGAAGTGCAGGTCAAAACCATAATGAGACCATTTCATACGAATGGCTATCATTAAAAAAAGAAATAGAAGACAACAGTTGTGTTGGGATGGATGTATATTGTCAAGAATATAGAATTGTATAGTTACTATGGAAAGAGTATGACAGGTTTTTTTTATTATTTAATTAAACATAGATGTACCATTTGATTCAGCAAAACCAATTCTGGGATATACACCAGAATTGATAGCAGGGACTCAGATACTTATACACCAATGTTTATTCTTCGTGACCAAAAAATGGAAAATAATTTCATATCCATCAACAGATGATTCGATAAACAAATGTTACATACATGGAATGGAATATTATTGACCCTTAAAAAGGAAGGGCATTCTGATGCATGCTTTAATATGAATGAACTTTGAACATTGAAGATGTTATGCTAGGTGAAATAAGCAGACACAAAAGGACACATATTGTGAGATATCTAAAGTAGTCAAATTTATAGAGGCAGAAAGTATAATAGAGGCTACCAGGGGCTGGAGACGGGAGATAAGAGAGTTATTGTTTAATGCATGGAGAGTTTCAGTTGGGATGATGCAAAAGATAGAGGTGGTGATGGTACTTAATGTCACTCAACTGTACACTTAAAAATGGTTAAGATGGTAAATTTTATATATATTTTACTAGAATTTTAAAAAATCATAGAAAAGCAGTGGGTAGATCATAGATTATAATCTGAAACAGAAACTAGCAGTAATACAGGTGGGCAACTTATGCTCATCTGATATTGCACCCTCCAAAAATGTCATTAGCACACAAGAAAATAATAAAGAATGCCAACATTGTGGGAATTTGGAAGGAGCTGGAAGGAAACTGGAAAGGAATACCCAGGGGGAGGTAAATGTAAACAAGTTGTGACTTGTTTTGGGAAAACTGGGACAGCCATGTTAAGAATACTGGACTTTATCCTTCAGGCAATAAAGAGCTGCCAGATCTTTTAGCATAAGAATGGCCTGACCAGAGATATATCTAGAATAAAACTCTTAGGAAAACATGATGCATGAAGCTAAACTGAAGGCAGGAAACCAATTATGTAGTAAGAGAAAAGGAAGTATAAATTTATGGGTCAGCCATTATATATATTTATGGAAATCAATTTTTTCAAAATAACTGCAGTGAGTTAAATCTTACCCTTTTGATTTTTTTTAAGAGAAGAAAATACCTACAAGTCTGAGGTGTACTCACTGTAGTTATAGGGACATGGCAATGCCTAATGTTAAGATGTGACTAATAAAGTGATGATTTCACTCCAGGAAAACATACTGATCTGAACAAAGGAAGTCAAGAGAGAAAACAAAGACACCTACTCATCAGATAAAGACGGTCTTATGATAGTCTTTGATTTCTTGCCAACAAATTGCAAGATGTAAAATATGAAAATATGCTAACACATATACATGCATAACATTTAAAATGCATTTAAAATAAAAACTTTTGTAAAATCTATCTAAAATATGTGATAATTAGATAAAGAGGAAACAGGATGCTCAAGAAAAGAGAAAGGTTAAGGCTCCTGCTGGTCCTTTTAACTTTCACTCGAGCTCACAGGTTAAGTTTCTCAATTGTTGCTTACCCCAAGTTTCCCCTTATTCAAAGAAAAGATCTGTTCTTCCCTTCCTGATATGACAGCCTCACAACTTAACAGGAGGCTTGGGGGCTAGAGCATCATGAAGCTCTTGGTCATTTTATAATGTCAGAAGTAATCTTTATTATTGATCACATGTTTTGATTACACAATGCTGGGGGGACAGTCATCTCCTCCCATGATCCTTCTCTAACACATGCCACCTCCTAGCAGAAGGAGGAACTCCTTCCCTGACATCCATCTCTCTATAGAGGAGCTTGGCAGAGTCTGTCACCTACCTCAAAAGCCCAAGTGATTCTGGCCAGAGACAAGTGACAACTTTCTGGGTTTTAAGAGTGCTGTTCTACCCTCAGGGATGCAAGACCGTCATGAGACCCTGAATGCCCCCAGCCTTAAAGAGCTATCATTAGGTCACAGTTTAATCACATGTTATCCTTTCTTTCTATATTATTTTCTATGTCTTCTTTAAATATGTAAATGGAGTTATCCAAAACATTAAAACTAATAGAATCGGTTGAAGTTACAGAATTAAATTATCCTTTCCGATGTGTAAGCCTCCCATAAGATTCAAAATAAGAGCATCAACAACATTTAGAAATGTAAAGCAAACTACTTAATTGTAAAAAAGAAAGTGCATACAGACTAAGCAGAGGGATAGAGAGAAAGGCAAGGAGAGTTAAGGAGGGGTGAGTCCCACTGGGAAAGCAGACTCCAAAGCAGGAGCCTCTGGCAGAGCTGGGAGCATGTCTGTCTAATTATATGACCCTGTATATGATATTGTCTGAATCTCACAAAACTTACATTAAGTGAAATAGGGTTCATTTATAAGAAATTCTAGAATAAATCTGTGATGAAAAAATCAGGAGTGACTCTTCTTAGGGAAGTTCCTTGAATGATCGTAGTGTTCTCCATCTTGGTAGAGATTTGGGCGATACAGTTATCTGCCTTTATCAAAAAGTGGAATGATTACATTCCACTTTATGTATATTTTATCTCAAAAGAAATATGGAAACCTTGCTATTGATGTGCTTGTTTGAGTTTTTAGGGGGAAGTTCCTGATGTTGGCATAAAGCAATTTACGTGAAATGTACAAATAGGTAATATGAATTAATTGAAGAAGAGAGGGCTAATACATAAATAGATATGTGATAAAGCAATATAGCAAAATGGTCATGGTAGAACCTAGGTGGATATGCAACTATTGATTATAAAATTCATTCATGTTAGCTGTATGTCTGAAAATCTTTTTTATGAGTGATGGAGAAAAATGATATTGTAATTCACTTTATTTTTCAACAAATAGAGATCTTATGTTGATGATCATTCTCTTTTTATAATCCCAATGTTTAAAAACAGTTAATAGTATGAAAATTATTAATGTATTTATGTTTACTTTTCTCTATGTTTTTTCTTCCAATGAGGAGTGGAGATTAGAATTAGAAGTGAATTGCTATTGATTGGTGGTGGTAGAAAAAGTTGGTGGTGACAGTATTGATAGTGGTGGTGAATCATTGTGTTTAAATGACATGGATTTTAAGGCAAGATCCAAACAGGATAAGTCAGCATTAGAGAACAGAGGATGCATAAAGGAAGATGGAGATGCATCCCATATACTTTTTACCCAGAAGTTGCCTAAGACTGGTCCTAATCATGGAAACAGGAAAAGAAAGAGTGAGTGGACTCAATAATGTTTCCTGAAGGAAAGAGTTATTGCATTGAATGTAAATTTCAAGAAGTTAGTTGGAATTGAATATTTATTTTATATTAGTGAAGTGAGAGCAGATGAATGAATGACAAGTGGACCTAAAAAATTAATGAAAACAAATATCTACTAAAACGTCTAGTTTGCAGTGTAAAAGCCGTACATTCACAGCACCTCCCTGGTGGCATAGGGGTTAAGTCTTAATGCTATCAGGCTACAGCTGCTGTGTCTTGGGTTTGATCCTGGCCAGAGAGCTGACCCTCATGGTATAGCAGACCTCTCCTGTCTCTCCAACTGCTCCCCTCAGTAGTGTATTTCAGTAGATCCACCTGGTTCTGCTCCACACTCTGTCTCTGGTGAGTCCTCTCACCCTCTGTACCACTGGCCTACACCCCAATTCTTGTATGCATAAATAAATTTAAAAAATAACTATACATTCACAACCAATTATCTCCTGGTCTCAGAAAAAGAAAGACTAATTATGAAATTAGTCTTGCCTGCTATGCCCTTAAGAGGTGCAAACCCTAATGGTGCCAATAGTTCACTTTGTGGGGTACAGGCCAGTAGAAGACAAGAGCTGATGAACAGATTGTATTATAGCCAAGGACCCGCATGAGTTATGGTCCACTTACAACCACAGAACTAAAAAACAAACTGTAACTGTCCAGGACCCTCTAGATTGGCATGCAATGCTTGCTTCATAACTTCCTCCTCACATCTCCAAGTTCTCATTCTTTATTTGTTGACTTTTCCATGACATAAATCCTCATCGCTTGTCTTAAAATAAGAATAAAAAATAGTGACAATTCTTGGACCTCTAGATGTTTGGGGGAAAAAAATAGCTCATACCCTGTTCCTAGGTCCTTCCTATCCACTGTCTCCCAACACTCCTAAGTGTTGAACCACTTCTCCACCAATGCTTTCTCTCTATCTTCTCATTCTGTACCATCCCAGACAGAAGCCAGGAAGCACAGGGAGGTGTGGAGCATGTAGAAAGTGGTTCTTTCTGCATGATATGTGCTGAGAGAGTAAAATCCGTGCTGGATTTCAATGACTTAGCACACAATTTAGAATGTAAAACATAAATTTTTATATTCTTATGTGTTAAATAATACTTGTGATATATTTGGTCAAATTATATATATATTTTAATAAAATTTGCTTATTTATATATATTTTACATCATTGTTCATTTTCGTATGGTGTTTGCTTTCTCCTCTCAGGTATAGTCCCCCTAAAATTTTCACCACCAATTCAACCCTGAACCATCACTATAGTCCCTTCTGCTCTTCCCTGCCCTGCTTTGATCCCTCTCCCTTCCCACCCTGCCCCCCCACAGAATGTCTCTGATTTATAGTTGCCTGTTAATTCTTTTTATTGTTACTATTTTTGCCCTTATCCAATATTTTGTTCCCCAATATTTTTCCTATAAGTGAAACCATCTGATATTTTTCTTTTTCCTTCTGGCTTATTTCACTGAGCATAATCCCTTCTAGCTCTGTCCATGTTGCTGAGAATGGCATGAGTTCATCTTTTTTGGTTGCTGAATAGTATTCCATTGTGTATATGTACCATACCTTCTTGATCCGGTCATCTATTTTTGGGCATTTGGGCATTTCCAAGTCTTACCTATTATAAATAGTGCTGCAATAAACAGGGGTGCAGGTGTCCTTTTGAATGAATGTTTTTGTGTCCTTTGGGTAGATCCGTAGGAGTGGAATTTCTGGATCATAAGGAAGCTCCATTTTTAGTAGTTTAAGGAACTTCCACACAGCTTTCCATATGAATAAGATATATATTTAAATTTAACTTTACCCATTTCTTCTTGACGGGGTGACTATAAAATTTAAAGTGACATGTGGGGCTCACACATTGGACAACGTGACATATAAAAGATATTTTCTCAGCCATTTTCATTTTTGTCCTCCCTGCAACATGTGAGAGTATTAACATCCTCCACTTCCCAATTCTTTGTTGAAATTCTCTCCCTGTTTTCTTGTTTACTATAAAAAACCTACTCCTGCCTCCTTTATTACTTTCTCATCTTTGATTGAATTAGAGTCAGACTCCTTCGGTAGGTGATATATCTTCAGAGCTGAAACACTTGTGTAGACAAGACAAAATAGTCCATGTCAAAGAAACGAGAGAAGCCATCCGAGAAAACACTTACAGGCAAGTCATCTAATTTCCAGAAAGCCAGGGCTAGAAAGGTGAGAAGTGAGAGAAAACACTGGAAGGGAATTTTGTATTTCACAAACACATCCCCCACTCCCTACCCAGACTGTTTCATGGGCTAATCCAGTCTCCCATTTCTACCCACCAAACTCTCCACAATGCTCTCTCTTCTACAAATTCTCCTCTTTCCCCCATGCCATGGTGTAGAAGAATTTGCATCTACTAAAGGGAGCATTCCCTAGCACCACACACTTTGAAACCATTAATGTGTGAGAGAGAGAGAGAGTGTGTGTGTGTATCTGTATGTGTATGTGTGTGACTTAACTTATGAAACTGAAAGTTCTTGAAGACAAGAGGCCACATCTGAACACTAGCCTCCAAGACAGGTATAATCAAGAAGGCTAGTCAAGATTGTATGGAAAAAGATGAAAAAGAACATTAAATTGATCTTTTGCATTATTCTCCATGTTCATAGACTCTCCCTCTACCTCCACCCTTCTCTCTTTCCCCACACCGCTCTCTCTAGTCATATACACATATATACATATATGTGTAGACCTAAATTTATTGCATCTGTATGCATGAAGAGAGATAGAGAAAGAGAGAGATCTCAAGACCAGAACAGGGCCTCCCTGGTGACATAGGGGTCAAGTCTCAGTTGTATCACCACTATGGCCTGAGTTTAATCCCAGCCCAGGGAGCTAACCCACATATGAGGCAGTAGACCTCTCCTGTCTCACCCAGTGCTCCCCTTAGTAGTGTATTTCAGTAAATCTGCCTGTTCTGCTCCCCACCACTCTGTCTTTGGTGAATCCTGTCACCCCCTGCACCTCTGGCCTACACCCCAGTTCTTCTACACACACACACACACAAAGTCACAACAAAATTCAAGACCAGAGCAAGGATATGCTGGTCAGGTACCTCAAAGGGAAAATTTAATGAAGAATTCACTAGGTGTACCAGGGAATTTAATCACAGCCCTACTTCTATATCTGTGTCTATGTACCTAGCTCTATTTCTATCAGCGGAACCATTTATTTACCAAATATATGAATCTCTATGTCCTCACTAGAAGAGTAAGAGTACCTAACTCAGTGTTGCTGTGGGAATTAAATGAATGTGACACATAAAGTACCAGAAATATTGCCTAATAATATTCTCAATAAAATTTATTATTATTAATAAATTTATAATATCATCACAGTGGATTTATTTAAACTAACAGTTTTAAGCTCATGTACCTGGAATTAGGTCTTCCAAAGTTGTGCTAGTTTAGCAGTTTTCATGTGAGCATATTTATGCCACCTCTGTGCTTGCAAAAGTGAAAATTGGATTATATAACATTTGAATACAGAAAAAATAAACTTTGTTCAGAAATAAAGTGTTTTATTTTGCAAATGGTAAAATCACGGTGAAAAATTCTAATTAGTCCCATCTGTACTTACTCCCATTATTATTCATAATATATGTTATGGATTTTTTAAACAGTGATCAAACATTACAGGACCTCACAAGAGCTTAAGTGCTGAACTTTAATTTTAAATCTGGTATTTTTTCACGAGGGTGGGAAGAATTGGGCAGAGAAATGCACTTTCAGCTGCTTGGAGGGCAGTGGGGTGCACAAACTTTATTTTCCCTATTAAAACCTGTATAAAAATAACATTATTGTGACACAGTGAAACCCCCTACAATATGTCGAAAGGACTAAGAAAAGAAAATAAAAGGAGGAAAACTTTAAGTGGGTTTGATTTTGAAAGCCAAATATTTTTAGAAAAATGTAATGAAACCTGCTTATGACTTTCTTACTTTCAACATTTCCCTACATCAAATGTTTATCTTTCAAAGGCCTGGTTTAGAACACACACGCGCACACACACACACGCACACACACGGTATTTCTTCTTTCTTCATCAAGCTTTTAACATTTCCCTTTCCAAGTCCTGGGGAGGATATTATAAAGTACAGGTTCTAACATTAAAACAAACACATAAATAAACTACCAATGGGGGAAAATTGCACCTTACTTCTTAAAAAAGTTAACCTCACAAAAGTCAGGCTTCCCTGGGGTCTATTTTGTTCTTTAATACCTGTTCCAAGAGGAAATGACACATAATGGAACTTCAAAGTATTACAACACTAACTATAGATTGATATTGTTGGTCCCATAGAAAACCTGAAATTTACCATAGCCCCATATAGACAGATTTCTAGAACATTCTCCATCAAGCATAGAGTGATAGTTCTGGTTCTTAGTACTCCTAATGCTGAGCTCCTCTGGATCAGGAATGAGCACCTGTAGGCATAGTTATCTATCTGAGGCTTAATAATATATTGAAATACAAGTTAGTGAAAGCCAAGGCATCCCAAGAGAGGTGTTCTTAAGTAACAAAAACACCCACCAATTAATACTGGTTCATTTAAGACAATGAGCTGAAAGAAATTGAAACACTTAGGAGTCGGGTGTTATAGCAGCCGTGGTAAAAATAGCCAGGAAATACGTAATGAACATACACCACAGTTTCAAATACTCCTCTCGGTTTTCATGTAGCTATGTCCCTGGTAATCAGCAGATGGCACTGTTCCCTGAGGCTCAGAACTTAGAGTCTGAGTAGCCTGTGCTGTAATATAAAGTTGGATTGTACTTCACAAGGCCATACAGGTAAAGTATAAAAACTTAGAAATCGTCTTCCCAAAGTGTTGGAAAACACAGATTTATTTTTCAAAAAGAGGTCGCCAGGCAGTTTTGTTAACAGAAAGAAGTCTTGGTAAATCTCTATGGAAAGTTTATTATATTCTTTGTTGAAACTGGTTTTCTCTTTGGATCTATATTTTAAATATGGTTTCCAAATATATTTTTTTTTCAGTCAATCTGTCCTTCCATACAGGCTGGCACTTCTGCCAGTGAGAAGGTAAAACAAACTCAATCTCCATGGGAGGTCTGAGATAACACATTCTGGTGTTACTGATGTGTGGAAGAGGATATTTTTTCAGTACTGACACTTCAGGCTAATGGAAGAATAAGGCCTTGAGAGTGTTTAGCCACCTATTAAAAATAGGAGCCCGGATATGATCCAACTTTCCATCAGAATCACTTGGGAAAGTATTTTCAAGTGACAGATTTCCAAGACTTACTTCCAACCTACTTCATTCAAAACTGTGGGGATGATGCTGGAACTCATTTTTTAAAATCACCTCAAGTCAATTCTAGTGTAGCTGGGTCATTATTTGACAGTTGAAAACTCCCAAACAATATAACCAACTCTAATGATATAATTAAGAATCCCATCATATTTAAAAAAAAAAAAAGAAACTTGCAAGAAGCTTGATTATCTTAGCTCTCAGAGGTGAAAAGATGGTATGCTTAGGACTACCTCTTGAAAACTAGCTTTTGTGATTATGGGTATTCATGATGAAATGTCATTTATGTAAATAAACTCAAACTGTTCTCTTTCATGAGAAAAAAATCTGAATAAAAAGCTATAATGTTTTCCCTTGTTAGTATTAAGCTTTCTGTTTAATATTTATTGGTCAACTACTGTATGAACGGCATTCAAGAAGGAGACCAAGTCCCCATGCTCAAGGAGATTATATAGTGTTGTTTGCATAGGAGAAGGTAGACAACACCCTAAGCAAGGGGCCTCCCTGATTGCACAAGGAGTTAAGTCACAGCGCTATGAGGCAATTCACAGCCACAGCAGCATGAGTTCAATCCCTGCCCAGTGAGGTGACCCACATAGTACAGCAGACCTCTCCTGTCTCGCCTGCTGCTCCCTTCAGTAGTGTATTTCAGTAGATCTGCCCGTTCTGCTCCCCACTCCATCTCTGTTGAATCCCCTCACCCCCCCATCTCTGGCCTGTACCGCAGCTCTTGTATGCATAAATAAATCTTAAAAAAAAAAAACACCTTATGCAAGGACCTGTATATGACCTAGTATAAAGAAGAAACACAATAAAATGTATGTGAGAGAGAGAGAGGAAAATAATAATGATGCATTCTGCATGGGGCAACTCTGATCTGTTTGTTAGCAGAGATGACACATTTTTAGTAATTGATGAACTCAACATACTGTATATGTTTATAAAAAAACTTAGGCTATGTGCCCTAAAACAAACAAACAGACAAACAAAAAAATCTTATGAGTAGTGAAATATCATTTGCTAAAAGAATACCCAGTTGTTTTGAATGGGCAACATTCCTGGAAAGATCCATCAGGTTATCTCCTCAAAGACTAGGAACTTCAGTTAAGTCCCTTTCTGTTGTATGGCTGGCTTTCCACTTCTCTCTAACCCTCCAGACCCTAACCTGCTATCACACTTGTAAACTTTATCCTAAGAGGCTCAGACTGTCTGGGATTATTGTCGATTTCTGGTTTTAGGATGACCTGAAATTCTACTTGGTGTTCCTCTTCAGGATGATAAAAAGTTTGTGTTTAGTTACTTATTTTTATATACCATAGATTGATTGATCTATTTTTAAATTTTAATAACATTTGAGTGTGAATTGAGGTCATCCTAATTCATGAATAATTTAATGGACTAAATTAAAAAATACTTTTTTTCTTACCTACCTCTATTTTTTTATCCTTTATATTTTCATGAATTGTGTATTTTATTTTTCTTTTTTTAAAGATTTATTTTATCTATACAAGAACTGGGGTACAGGCCAGATGCGCGGGAGGGTGAGGATCCACCAGAGACAGAGCGGAGAACAGAATAGGCAGACTGATGAAACACACGCTGAGGGGAGCAGCGGGTGAGACAGGAGAGGTTTTCCCCGCCATGTGGGTTGCTCTGAGGCTGGCAGGGATCGAACTGGCACTGCAGAGGCTGTGGGCAGCCCCACAGCACTGGGCTCAACCACCTGAGCCACCAGAGAGGCCCTATTTTCCATTTTTTTTTAAAAAAAGCCCAAGCTGTTATGGTTTAGAGTTTCTTAGAGAAGTTGTTCTAGAGTATGAAAGGATTAAGATTAAATTCTGTTTTACATCACACTCCAATTTGGTGGAACAGAGCGGTGTGAGTACATCAAACTCAAGATATTAACATTGTTTACCATGGTGGTAAGAGTTAAAAATTTTAAAATCACTGTATATGTATACTAGAATTAAATACTGAGTAACAGCAAAGAGAGTGCGAACCAAGTTTGTCATTGGTAAGTGGGAAGTTATAATAAAGCAGGAGATGCTAGAATGTTCCTGAAGATACCTCTCTCATTCTCTCTCTCTCATTCTCTCTCTCTCTCTCTCTCTCTCTCTTATTCTCTCTCTCTCTCTCTCCAGTTCTCATCACTTTAATTTTGCTTTATTCGCTTTGCTCCAAGGGTGAAATCAATAGTAACAGAGACAACATTGGCTCACAAACCTGACCAATAGAACCTGAGCAATGTGAAATGTTATACAAGATGCAGAGAAGGGACGCCTGGAGTTCCCTGACATGATAGCATATGGAAACTATATAGAGCAACAGGTGTTAACCTTTAGAACAGTACTTGCAACTTGGTTGTTTATAGATAATTCTGGCCTCTTGTTGCAAACCCTTCATATATTAATGCTGATTTCCTTTGATGAATTCTTGGTTAGCTTAATATAGAATAGACACACAAATAAATAAGTGTGTGTGTGTGTGTGCGCGCGCGTATGCACATGCAAGGTTAATATATACACATTTGTTGGCAGCTAGGAGAACCTGGAACCAACTGGCACACTCAGCACCAAGGTATTAGTTTCTAATGCCATTCTCCAATAAGAGAAACCAGGAGCTCTTTGGAAAAATGACTGATTATTTGGCAGAGGCAGCTAAGATACACATAGAGCAGCTCATAGTACTAATAAGCAAGGACACGCTCAATAAATTAAAATGAAAATGGGGAATGCAAAATAGCACAGGCATCATCAGGAGGAGCCCTCCATGGCACAGTTGTAACAATTTGAGCAAAGAAATGACATAATACTGAATTGTAATTCAAAATATAAAATATCCATGATTTCATACTGATCTACATAGATAAAGAGGGAGACTAGGCAAATCTTTGTGCAAAGAAATTCTAATTACTCATCCAAATAAGCTGCCCTCAAGTAGGTAGAACATGATGCCCCCTTCTTATGTAGTCTGTGCATAATGATGTCTCAGAGTACAGTATGGAAGTATAAATTTATTTTTTAAAGATTTGCTTTTATATATTTATGGAGAAAAGAACTGGGGTATAGACCAGAGATGCAGAGAATGTGGGTGAAAGGATTCACTAGAGTTAGAGCAGGGAGCAGAACAGATGGATTTACTGAAATACACTGCTGAGGGGAGCAGTGGGCAAGATAGGAGAGGTCTGCTGTGGCATGTAGGTTAGACTCCCTGGCCAGGGATAGAACTCATGCTGCAGTGGCTGCTGATAGCTTGATAGCACTGAAACTTTAACGCCTGTACCACCAGGAAGGCCCATAGGAGGTATAAACTTAAATTAGAGAATCTTAACTTTAAATGAGAGGCATGTACCTTTAAATGATATGATGACAGGGCACATTGTGGTAGTCTTCCAAAAGTCCCAATACCCCAATCTAATCATGAGAAAAATAAGCAAATATTAATTGAAGAAAATTCTACAAAATATAGTACTTGATTAAAATCCTTAAAGCTACCAATTTCATCCAAATTGGATATAGAACATATATTAGAAATTCTCTATCTTGATCTTAGTAATTTTTCTGTCAATTAATTTCTAAAATTTGAAAAGCTTATTAAAATAAAAGCCCAGGATATAACAGCTTAGTTATCCTGAAGGACACGTTTCTCTAGATTACAATAGTATGGGTGCTAATTTTGACTTTGAAAATTAGTAAATTTAAGTTGCAACATATTGAATTACTAAGAAATTTTTACTGGGCACCTACTTTATGATAAACTGTAGTACTAGCTATTGGGGTTATGATGAGCAAAATGTGACATAGACTATCATGTATCATGTAACTAATACTGATTATAAGCATGATTAAGCAAATAATACTAAAATTAAATCTACTATGTCAAGTGCCACATCTAATTTCTAGATTATGCACAGTCATTTTTCTTATTCTGACCTTATCTGATGTACAATGCTTTTCTTTTCTTATTTCTTTATAGCTTTTAAAGTCTGGCACTATCCCACATTGAATTTTCATACCACTCAGGTGCAACTCTAAAATCTTGCACAAGTTCTCCACAATTTTATCATCCTATCTATTCATATGTCTGAATATTAAAAATATATGACCTATATGAGCTCTTCTAAAAGAGTATAAAATGGGAAAAACATGATATATACAGGGAAGAAATTTCTTATGTTTTCTTGGCACTGACATTTTCCTGGAATGTTCTTTGGAAATATGACATTATTAAAATGCATATTGCTCATGGAAAATATTAAAACAATACATCTAGATCCTTAATACATGGTTTTATTCAAAGTTACATCAGAACTCTAAAGAAGCAAACAAAAGCCTGAAACTGCCCTTTTTCTTTGGAAATGTTTTGATAGGCATTTCTAACTCTCATCAGCACAGGAGCTGCAGGTCATGAGCATAACACATTAGGAACATGATTAAACACTAGCAAGGTCAGTAAGTAGCAGAGGTGGGTTCGGCTTCAAGAACTCAAGTAGATGTTGACATTCATCTCCGTAGACATGGGTCTATGTTCCAGACAAAGTCCAGTTGCCAAGAGCCATGCTCACATGTGGAAACCCATCCACAAAGTGCAGGAAAATTATCTGTTACAGCTGGCACCAGACTCAGAAAAAAGATGTTGAATAGTGTTCATCAACCTCCAGTATTTCCATGATTTCAACTGTGATGTCCATGTGAATGACTTTCATCTTGTTTCCAGCCATCATCTTGCTGTTGATCTCAACATTTATGCTCCCATCTTCGCCTTGATGTCCTTCAAGCCTCAAACTCAGCTAGATCCCATTTCCTCTCTCAAGCCTGCTTCTGTCTCATGTTCCTCAACTAATTGCACCAGCTCCCTAGTCTTTCAGGTGTAAAGCCTCAGTTCTCTGACTCCTCTGGCTCTGTCTTTGACCACCTTCAGTTGCCAGATCCTCTCTATCCTACCTCCATTTTAATTCTGAGACTCAATTGCCTTTCTATAAGCAGGCCATTGTCTTGCTTAGGGTCATACCATTGCTCATCTAGATTGACATGGTACAATCTAATTGGTTAGCTTCTTCCTATTGCCTTACCCTCTTAATTTACTTTGTTGCCTGCTGTGAGTTTAATATTGATAAAAGTTTATAATTATCTGCTCAGACAACATTCCAAATTATTCTGAGGTCCATATAAAATAACACACAAACTAGCAATTTAGCTTTCAATAATATCCATCCCTTGTTTCAAGGCCTTTTCCAAAATTATGTTGGAGTTGTCTCCAGTTTATACTTATTTGCTTAAGTTAGTCTTATCTTTAATTGGCAGAGTACCAACTTTATGCTGTTACCTCTCTGTGGAATATCCTTCATCTAGAATTTTTCTATACCAAAATCCTATCCACTTTTAATGGTATGTTGGAGTCTTACAAAGCATGGGGTTAAACCAGACTATCCCTTTCCCCCCGAAACTTTCATAACCCTTAATCTCTTTTTAAAAATGATTTTGGTATGTACCTTAAGTCACCTCCTCTGAATCTTACTATTCTCAATGGTACAACTGGTTCTTACTGAATTCCAGATCACCCAAAGTTCGAATTTAGGTTGTCATGCAAAACAAGCCATTGGTATTTCTGAACAAGTGAATACTTTACGGACCCCATATTCTATAGGAGCTACACAGCATGTCCAAGGTCACAGCTGTGAGAGCAGGGACTCACTTCCAAGTCCCCTAACTTCTCCCTTGTGACTTTTGCCTTACACCAGCTGTATGAAGTTGACCCAGAGTTCTCAACATATCCCATGGGTTTGTTTTTTTTTTTTATTTTTCAACCTATCAATAAATGTGCTTTCCCCCAGAGATAGGTGGTAAACACAAATGCATGCACTTTTGCTGTTTCACATAATGATGTTTTCTGCCCTCTAGGATCTCAGTTCCACTGAACACAACACTACTGCTATGTTTTCCTTGGATGCCAACATGAAATTTAGCTGAACTCCTCCTAACCCCTTGAATCCTGGACCTTGGGCTGCAGTCACTTGGGTTTCCCAGTTGCCTCACAAGTACTTTCTGGTTTCAACCCTGTTGGAAATATTGAGACAAGAGTCTCTCTCAGAGTGTAGTGTTTGATCACTTTTACTTTTTTGAGTTGGAGGGAAGCAAAGCCTCTAAAAACAAATAAACAACAGTTAATCAAGCTTTTGATCCTCCTCAAAAGTTTGAACTCCATTCCAGTTTGAGGCAAAAATTTAGGTCAGCTCTCATTTTATTTATTTGTTTCAATTTTTCAAGGGAGCCCTTTACCTAGTACGCCCCAGGGTACAAACACAGTAACACACACAAGCACACATACTCACATACAATTACCATGTTATTTTAAAATTCCATCTACCTTTTCATAGAAGCACTGCAATTTCCAAATCGCTAAAAACAACAATAACAATAATAACAAACCAACTCCAAAACCAACAACGTTTTATCAGTTCATCTTTCTGGGGGACTCATCCCAGTTGCTTTTGTGGTATGGTTTGGATGACGATGCTAAAAGTTTACCAAACTCCCCAAATTCACCCTACCATCTGATTAGGTTTAACTTTTGAATGGAAGCTTTAATCTCAAAAATCCTCTAATGTTGTAGGAAAGGTATCATTAAGCCTCTGACACCTCATTGTGAATTAGCTTATAGGAGATTAATGAGTGAGTCATTCCTAAGAGAGAAGGAACTCCCCACAAATTTAAACACTGCTCACTATCCCCAAACCTTTTCTTCTATAGCTCTGTGTGTTCCACATTTACTCACTGATGTTTGTTTATAGGAAATGTCAACTGCTGCAACTTCTTGGAATTATTTAACAATTTAAGGCTTAACTCAAAGTTCACTTCTTCCATAAGTACCAGGATGGAATGCCTACCATGTGCCAGGTGCTTTACACTGCTTTGCTTGTTTATGTTTTTGGTGACTGTATATGGGAGTGAGTGTAGGATAAATATATATCAGGTATCCTATCTGCCCAATTAACATAGAGGTCTGTGAGCTCTTCAAGGGTAAGTGCTGGGCCATGTGCACTTTTACATACTTTGTTTATGTAGCTAATAACCAATAAGGGTTGCCGAATGAATTTTCTCTATTTCTTATCTACTCCAGTTTGGAGCATGATCAAAGCAGAATGGGGTAGAATTTGGGGACTAGATCTTGAGGTGCCAGTGGTACAACCATGTGGGAATATAATAGTAACAACAACAATAATAATAACAAGAAGCTGAGCACCAATGCATACATTTATCCTGAGTCACATTTGCATGTAATGAATGAATGTAACCAAAAGCTCTGAAAAGGTGGGTAGTATGTGATTGTAACGATAGGTAGGATAGTAAGCAAAGTGAGCAAAAAAATAACTTTTTCCCCACAGATACAGTAAAGAGAGAGCAAACTGCAAAAGCAGTAGGTGACTAGATAGGACAGTCAGAAAGTTAATGGCAGACTACATCTCTTTTCTCATAAAAAGGCATCAAGGTTAGGTGTGTAGAATGGGCCATAAGGTGTGTCTAGAGGCTCAGAGAAGAAAAGTAAAGTTTTTGGAATAGATTCCAATGACATGAGAAAGGAAGCTCTCCATGAAGAAATAAATTATTGGTATGCAGTGTTGAGGGATCAACTTGGTGAACACATAGACATCTGTAGCACACCACAGAATTGCATAAGAGGGTAACAAGTTGACATTTACCAGGGTAATTAATATGTCCTGCAGATAAGGAAATAATAAGAATACTAAATACACTGACTTTTTCCATCAAACTGAATCACGGCTCTTCTAAATAAACCATCATTTACATTGCTATATAAACTGTATTTTAGGTGATCTTAAGAGATCTACAATCTCTTCTCCACTCTGTCCTCAATAGTAAGGCAGGAGAGACTATAATGAGCCAAAAAAAAAAAGTTTGAATTGGAAGACTTTTACTACAGTGTCTGAGAATGGAGATCCAGTTAGCAGTGATTGCAATATGTTATCAAAGCCGAGTATAATGGAAATTGTGCCAAACAGAATTGTTTGGCCACAAAATTTAAGTACCAAAGGAAATTTTAGTACTTAAAATTTTAGTACTTAAGTACTAAAGGAGATTTTATAGGTCCCCAAACCAGTAAATCTCATCAGGGCTGCATACTAGACTTTTATAGATAGCTTTAAAATCAAAATACCATGCTAAAGCTCACACCAGAGGCTTTGATTTAATTAACCTATTTTGGTACTGGAGAAACTCCTCCCATGATTCTAATATGAAATCAGGGTTGAGAGCACATCCCAATTCCTTCTTATAATGGGTAAGAAAATTTAAGTCCAAAGATATCAGTCACTTGGCCTTAGTACATTATCCTAAGAACGTCATTTGACAGAGAGGTTTGGACAGACCACAGGACAAGCCATATATCTTTTAAAATGCAATTGCTCACCACCTTGCAATATTGTTTTTGAAATCACGTGGTAAAACAGCAGTGAGATACCACAACACACCTATTAGAATGACCAAAATCCAAAACACTGACATCACCAAATGTTGGCAAGGGTGTGGAGCAACAGGAACATCCATTCATTGCTGGTGGGGAATCAAAATGGCACAGCCACTTTGGAAGACAATTTTTTTTTTTGACTTTTTGTTTGTTTGTTTGTTTGTTTGTTTTACAAAATCAAACATACCCTTACCATGAGATCCAGTAATTGTGCACCTTGGTGTTTACCCAAATGAAGTGAACATGTATCCACACAAAATCTGCACATACATATTCAGGAAAGTTTTGTTTATGACTACCCAAACTTGAAAGCAATCAATTGGTGCATGAGTACACTATGATATATCTGGACAACAGAATATTATTCATCACTAAAAAGAAATGAGCTATCAAGCCATGTGGACATGGGAGAAACTTAAATGAATATGACTAAACAAAGAAACCACTCTGTAAAATCTACATAATGTATAATTCCAACTAAATGGCTTTCTGTAAAATGCAAAACTATGAAGACAATAAAAATATCAGGGCCTCCCTGGTGATGTAGGGGTTTAAGACTCAGCGCTACCACTGCAGCGGCCTGAGTTCAATACCCGGCAAGGGAGATAATCCACATGGCGCAGCAGACCTCTCCTGTCTCACCCGCCACTCCCCTCAGCAGTGTATTTCAGTAGATCTGCCTATTCTGCTCCCCACTCCCTCTGGTGAATCCTCTCACCCCCCACACCTCTGCACCAATGGCCTATACGCCAGTTCTTACACACCAAAAAGAAATCTTTAAGAAAAAAAATAGCGGTAGTTTCCAGGGGTTAGTGCAGAGGGAGATGGAGCACAGAGGATTTTTAGGGTAGGAAACCTACTTTTCATTATACTATAATAGTAGATTCATATCAGTATACATTTTTTTTCAAACACACAGATGGTACAACATACCAAGAGGGACTCCTAATGTAAACTGTGGACTTTGGGTGATAACGATGTGTCAATGAAATTAAATGTTTTTAACAAATGTACTGCTTTTGGGGGCAATGTTGATAGTGGGGGAGGCTGTGCATCTGTGAGATTGTGGATATATAGGAAATCTGTCTGCCTTCCCATTCAAATTTGTGATAAACCTTAAACTACTCTTAAAAATAGTCAAGTCAATTAAAAAAAAATCAAATGCTCTGACCCTTTATTTCATTTCCCTACATTCACATATGTATGAAACCATCCAGTATTTATCTTTCTCCTTCTGACTTATTTTGCTTAGTATAATGCCTTCCAGATCCATCCATTTTGTTACAAATGGCAGGAGTTTATCTTTTTTGATCACTGATTAGTATTCCATTGTGTGTATGTATGTATATGTATATATGTGTATGTATGTGTATGTATATATATGTATGTATATGTATGTATATGTATATATCTGTTTTGGGACATTTAAGTTGTTTCCATATTTTGGCTATTGTAAATAGTGTGACAGTAAACATAGGAATGCAGGTTTCCTTTTGAATTAGTATTGTGGTGCTCTTGGTAGATTCATAGGAGTAGAATTGCTGGATTGTAAAACTGACCATAAATCTGGGGCATCCAGGAGGAGGGGAGAGGGATGGGGTAATATGTGGGGGGAATAACACAGGGGACTATGGTGATGGACTATGGGTGGGAGAACTGCTGGTCACATCTGAGGGAAGAAATTATATATGGTCCAAAAATTAACAGCTATGTAAGATAAAGGTACTTCATTTAAAAATAAATAAAAGAAAAAAAAAAGAAATGGGAATTTGGATTATATCTTATAATGGAATTTGGGAAATGAATGAATCTGCATCACTTAAAAGACACCAAAAAAAATTTTAAATCACATGGCAATTAGAAGTCCTCCATCCAGAGGGAAAAGCCTGCTGGGGTTCTAAAAGATGTGAAGACTGGACCAAGATATCTTCCCCTACCTGTTACTCTGCCTCCCAGAGTTTTTTGCTGTTCCCTCTATAGATAAGGCTCCTTGCCATAGACTATGTGTGGAAAGGTCCACAAATATTTAAGAAGGGAAAGAGGGTGAGATTTTCCTCCAACCTGACTGTGGAGTGTTTGAGAAAAACTGAACCAAATGGATAGTATTATTTCAACATTAAAAAATGTGAGAGATATTCTCATTAACATCAATAGTAATGGTTGCCATAGCTGAGCAGGCCACTGCTTATTGTTTGAGAGATGGAAAAAGGAAAGGATAATGGTAGAGAGAAAAGGAGACAAAACAGAAACTCTGTAGAGGAAAATAAGAGTGAGCTAAACATTAAATGCTTTCAGGCCCAACTGTTGCCTGAATCCCAGCCACCATAGATTACTGTGTGGATAGCCCAATTGCTCTTTCGTATGAGTCATACTTTCCTCTCCAACCATAGCCATAGCCAATCTTTGGAAATGCTGCAATAGAAAATTACCTGAAACCTGGGCTGAGTTGTGGTTATTCTATATGGCAATAAGTTGTTTTTTAAAAAGCCATATTATTCTAGAGCATGGACTTTGAAAAATATTCCAAATACAACCTTGGAAATGGAATAAGATCTGTAAGTGACACATACAAAACATAGTGATGATCAAACCAATTGTAACTAAACTTCCTTTAGCTGTGTTTTTTAAAAATAAATTTGTTTTAATTGAGGTAACCGCCTTATCACCACCCTCGTTCACCCACCACCATGGTCCATGGTGCTTCCTTCCCAAATTGCTCCTACCCCTTCCTCCCCCACCCCTTTCCACTCTGCATGCTTTAGTTCAAGAGTCAGCTTTCAAGGGTTAGTTTTTAAGCCTGTCTTTATCTGACCCTTAGTTTTGTTTCTCTATATTCCACATACTTTTCACACTATCAGTTTATTTTAGAGGCAATCGGGGAGGGATTTATACATTCAGGGCCTTCACTTACACAAAATTTTTCAAGCCTTAGCAATATCCTCACATGGTCACATGTGCTTTTTCTGAATTTTCAAAAATAAGATATTTAACCAAAATTGATAGTAGCTACTATTTGCTTCCCCTCTAATTTATTCATCTTATTTCTTGTAATTTCGGATGGCACTGGTGTGTACAGGGATTTGGGGGTGCAACTGAGTGGAAGCTGAGTTGGGGGGCACATTAACTTTGGAAATAGTGAGATACATGCCTATCTTTGCAGTTACTTTCAATTATTGTTAGTGTGTGTCTGGAATTCTGGTACAGGAATTGCTTCCATAAGCATTGGTTATGGCTCCATGTTACTGGTTTAGGGGTCAGATTCTGAGATGAATCTGTCTGTGGCTTTCCAGCACTAAGCAATATATGGATAATGAGGAGATTATGGATAGTGGAGAGACATAAAGTTTGAAATGTAGCCAGATGCTAGTCTGTGATTCTCCCAGCATTTGTTGTGTAACATTGTAAGAGCAAATATGGGAGCAAAGATTTATAGAGATGCATCTCACAGCTAAATAATAAAACATAGATCTTATTTCATTTGTGTCTTTCTCTGTGTATTTTATAATTCTAGTGGCATTTATCAATGGTAAGAGTGAATTTTATTATTCTAAACATTATAAAATATTTAAACCATTCAGAAATATAAAATATGTGTTATGGAGTATAATAAATTCAGAGTTTTGTTTGTTTCTTTTAAAGAATTGATGTAGGTGTCATAAGCATTGCATATAGGATTAAAACACTTTTGGTCCTGTCTCTGCCTCTTTAATTTTTTTGTCTCTGGGAAATTCAATTAGTATAAGGTTCAGTTTTATCATAGTATAAGTTTCAGGTTTTCCTTCCATTGTCTCTTCAGCCACTCTACTTATTGGAAATGTTTTTATGGTGAAGTGAAGTTAAAAAAAATATGAAAGAACAGTATAAGCTATTTGGGGCAAGATGGCATTTTCTTTTAGCCTGTGTGTCTTTTCATCTTTAACTCCCCTGGGGAACAGTCATTTCACAAAAGAGAAATTCTACTCCAAGAGGCACTCATACTAGTAAGAGCAAAGTGGGGGACCTAAGAGGTAATAGTCATCCAATACTGAAATACCTGCTTTTATTTCCTTGGATAATCATAAAGACAAAACATTTGCTCAGTGCGGTAAATGAAGGAACAGTGATGCCTGTGGTCATGACCTCACAATAGTCCACCAGGTGGAGCCAGAGATTGAAGAGATGGCTGCAAAAGGAAGAGAAAGGAAGACCACTACCCATGTAGGGCAGTTCTATGTGACCTCAAAAACAACTGGGGGGTTAGTGTGAGTTCATGTTTACCAACTAGTTATACATCCTTCCCAAGATTGCAGACCAGAAATAAAGTAATACATTATAAGATAATAAATACTCTACAAATGTCATTACTATTACTATTGCTAATGTATTGAAGAATTTTATTTAATAGCATTCTCTGATCAATAAACTTAGAAATCATTTCACCATTATTTATTGGGCACTAAGAGGACATGAAGATTCAGAGAGAGAAGAAAGATTAACTCTTACTTCTATGAAACATTCCAGCTGGGTTTTATAAATTATGTATATGTAATCCAAATAATAAAAGTATTCCAAATGGTTCAACCTCACCTGAGGCTATAGAAATAAGAGTCACTATAACTTAAAAATACTGTGACTTTCTGGGATTATTAAGGGTATACATGTTATGGCCTACAAAAGTGCTTTTGAAAAAAACAACAGCTCATAGTTTCTATAATTCTTTTATCTCTCAGGAGTTCTAGGGTTTCCATTTCCCAACTTTCTTTTTGAGTATTTCTTGATACTCATTCCTGCAGGAATATGGGTGTGCCTTATGCTGGGCCACTTCAGCATGGCCAGAAATTTAGTTGTAGATTAACCTATTCTTTCATGCATTTAGAAGAAAGTCCACAGTGTCTTGGGGGAAGTCTAGATTTTTTTTCTGTAACTACTTCCTCCATTCCAACTCCCAAAAGACATCTAGTAAGTAATTTCTAGTGAATAAAACTCTCATCTCATTGAATTTCTAGAAAGATAGGGTTCACATAAGAAAGAACACATAAAAACTCCTTTGTTAATCTCCTTGATTACTTTTATTTTTTTATTCTTATTTCAGTGTCAGAATCAGAAATGTTAACCATATCTTAATTAGGCAGATATTGTAAACAGAAGTCAGGTAAGAATCTGTTGTGGGCAACAAACCTTGGATAAAGTATTGAAGCAGGAGGTTCCCAATGGATGGTCCACGCCTAGACAGAGACCCCCAAGAAATAACCCTTAGTGACTCTGGAGGCTTCCAGAAACAATTGATGAAGTTGTTTCTCAAAACCAAAGAGAAAGCAGTCTCTCTCTGTTTCTTTATTGACATCAAGTCTGGAACAGATACGTTCTAGATTTCTCATAAAAGCTCCTTTTTTATGTCCAATGAATAGAAAAATCCCCCCAAGTGATTAAACAGTTGTCCTGGGATCCAGGTGTAGCTTAAATCAGTTAGCTATAGATAGTGAGGATTATAAGGAATTCAAATCCAAATATGGAAAATAAAAACCCAACTACAAATAAGACCTTTTTCTGAGCCAAGCTCCTCCAAGGGCCTTGGCAAAATCAGGCTAGTCAGTGGTTTGATTTGAAAGTGACTCCCTTCCTTAGATTGCATTTTGAGTATCCTACACTTATTCTTATGGCTTGTTGGCCCAAGCACCCCCAGCCCCCAGCTTTCTCAGTAAGAATTTCTGGATCCCAAAGAGTGTTTTCCAAATGGAAACCACCTTTATGTTCTTGTTACTTGTGCATATGTTTATCAGTTATGCCATAGGAAATAATAAAAAAAGGGATATATTTAAAATTGGAGGTGAAGGTGGATGGCAGAAAGCCTATACTATTCCTTCTGATTTTTTCTCCAACAAAGTTAGTTGTTTGGGCAAAGTGCCCAGCTGTGTGTCTTCCTCTAGGAAACCAAAATCTTCAGTATTGCTGTATATTGTCTTTTAGATAAATTGGTTGAGAGCTTCTGAAGTTGAGAAATTCACCTGATTTTCTCTCCTTCCCCTCACCAACCCGCTTCTTCCCTGTATTTCCTTTGTTCTCAGTCCCATGACCTAATTTCAGAGGTCTAAAATTTAGGGGAGGTAAAGACAGGGAATAAACATTGTAGGTAAAGACAGGGAATAAACAAATAAATAAACAAAGTAGAGGACCTTAGCATTTATTTTAGGTGACAGAAAAAGTGAACAAATCACTTGTACTCATCTAAAATGCAAACATGCTATTTTAGACTTGCTCTTCTTTTCATCACCTTTCCACACTCTAAGGAGGGAATTCTCTCTTCCCAGGAAGCACAGACGTACATATATTCACAGATATACATATACCCACATACATATAGTTCATTCTAAAATCCTCACAAAAACAAGTTTTCTTCTTTCCAGCATTTTTCTTTGGATTTGCACTTGATTTTCTGATCCAGAATTTTGTAAATAAATTGTATCATGCAAGGCAATATGTTCAAGGAGTTACTACATCAAGTAAGCAAACATCATAAAAAAAGAAATCCCTCAAAAACAAAGTCCCTCATTCAGGTTCCTTTGAAACATGTTTATTCTTGGGAACTCACTGGTTCTTCAAACCATCTTACCTTTAAACTGCTTCCAAGCTCAAAGAGCCCCGGAAGGAATTCATATGCCCGCAGCTATACCACCCTGAGAGGAACTTAAATTTTACAATTGTCAGGTGGGAGATGGGGGGAGGGGACAGGTTGTGTTAGGTGTGAGTAGGAAGGAGACCTGCAGCACACCTGCAGTAGAGAGGATTAGGGAGTGGTGCCAATGACTCAGGCCTGGATCAGGCTTTTAAACTCAGGATCTGAAGGCTGTTGCTCATTTTAAAAAATAATAAAATAAAACAAAGCCTTTGGCATAGTGTCATTGAGAGAAGGGACATTAATCCCCTTACCTGGCCTGAACTGATTCTGGGAACATAATCTGCCTGCCTTGATTTCACCTTTGGGTTGAACTGAACACTTCCTGACCCAGGCTGTGTTCCTCCTGGCCCATTAGACAACTGCTGTGCTCCATCTCATAGATTACTCATCCATCCTGCTCCCTTGCTGCCTTGAGAATGGGAGTGTAGGCCAGGGTTGGTTTATATGTTCGTGATCATCTTATCTTGGGTCAAGTTCATTTTCCTATATGTGCAGACGTTTGTAGAAAGGCTTATCCATTTCCCTGAGCATTTTAATTGTTTGGTTTTTCATGAAAATCTGGTCATCCTAACTTTAATGCATTTACTATGTGCTTACATGACATGATTCATTTGCAGGACAAGATCCACCACTTATTTCACTGCAAAGAACTGTTAGTAAAATCCGCTTTCCATTGAACCCAAGAGAGTTATGTTGAAGGCAGGCATTGTCTGTTGTTGTTTTTGAAATATGGCACCAGAAGTCTCCCTTTCTCATTTTAGATAGTGACAAATTATATCTTGTCGTATTGAGGGAAATTAACAGCAAACCCTCCAGATTCTTGGCTGCTAACTCCTCATCTCCCATCAGGAAAGTGACCAAATATCCTGCCCCAGATACCCCGGGAAACATATCTATAATAGACAGGGATTATAATTAGGTTGAGTCTACATCTGCAATGAAAGACTTTGATGTGCAGGAAATGTCAATTTAAAACATTTCTTTAAAATTTTAAACATTTCTTTAAACCTTACATGAAACTTTCATCTCTTCCACCTTCAATCTTACTCTAAACATTCCATCTGGTGGAATGTATCTTACCTGCTAAAAGGTGGGGGTTTCCTCTCACCTAGTGTTACTCAGGTGTCCAGAAGGTTTGTGTGCCAGCTGGAAAATCATAGCCACACAATGTCTGTGTCAGTCTCGCATAATCAATAATGACATCCTCCTTGCTAGGTTTGCCAGAGAAAATGTAGGGCACCCACTTTGAATGTCAGACAAACAATGAATAATTTTTTAACATAAATATGTCACAAATAGTGCATAGGCACACATACTATAATATAAGCAATGCCACATTTACCTGAAATTCAGATGCAATCGAATGTTCTATATTTTTATTTGCTAAATCTCACAGCCTTACTGCTTACTAAAACCTGCAGATCCCTTGAAAACTGTTGGCCCCAAACTTTAAAAGCTATTCTGTCCCAAACTCAGGTTGGGACAAATTCCAGGAAATACAACCATACAACCCATGCTATGTTCCAGCTTCTTGGGTACAACATAGAACAAACTTTTCTTTGGTCTTTCAGCTTCTTTACCTCATTTCCAACACCTGTCTGGGAGTCTTCAAGAATCAATATAGTCTAAAGACAACTTCTACATTTAACTATGCCATATAAACTTACCCATAAGGCAAAGGAGTGTTGGAATTAGAAGGAAAGAAAAATGAAAGGTCCTAACACAATTTAATCTCTCAGTAAGGCTTTCTCACCAATAAGCGATTTAAGAGATGTCTCATCTAATAAATATGAACAGCTTTCCTTTTTGCTTTTTCTCTCGAATTACAAAGCAGATCTCACAATTTAATGAAAGTTATCATTCTATTCGATAAATTACTGCAGATTCACTCTTCTTTCCAGATTTGTAATATGGTTTGTAGGACTTGCAGATGAATTGAAGCTGGTGGGAAGGTTGGACTTGGGTTGTGCTGAGTCAATAAATCTTTCCATTTGCACAGTGTAGTTTTCTCTCAATTGACCTAGAAGGAGTTGAATCAAAGTCCATGGGAGTTAAATAATGAAAGTATGACAATCGTGGGTGGTAGTCTGTATTCATTGTGAAAAACATTTGGATTGGGAGTTGGGAAATGTGGGTTGGACAGATTGGTGAACCTCCAATTGTGTGA
The DNA here is from genome assembly GCF_964194135.1 of Talpa europaea. Lineage (NCBI taxonomy): Eukaryota > Metazoa > Chordata > Mammalia > Eulipotyphla > Talpidae > Talpa > Talpa europaea. The sequence goes on along the minus strand of NC_140078.1, from coordinate 24,987,784 downwards.
TCTAGTCATTTAAATCCAAGCAAATTCACCAAGCTTACAGAGATTGTAATGGAGTAGTTTAATATAATGGAATCAGGCTAATGAATGAGTCCTCCAATTATTCACCACTCCCAGGTGGGTGGAAAAACTGTTTCCTTATAGAAAAACCATGGATAATCTTCACATGTGAGGGATAATAGTCTGCAATTTAAGACTTCAGAGGACCCTCACCCCTGTTTTACACTGTAGCAAATGCTCTGAGCACTTTTCTATTCTTGAAGGAGAAAGACCGAAGAAAGTACAAAGTTTTACTGTTTATTATCCTAGTTCCTGCCAAAATACTTTGCCTAAAAAAAGCTCTTCCTCACAAAAGGTCTGATATGCAGCTGTTTCTAAAGCAGGAACCTGGTCTACTTTCCCCTGATGAATGGGAAAAAGTCCACGATCCCATGAAAGCATGGGGCTGGGGGAGATTTCCTAGCACCTTGAAACTGCGAGTTAGAAAGCTCAGATTAATGTTGGCTTTCTCTCCCCCTTCCCACCTCTACCTCTTTTTATTATTATTTTTTAAAATAACTATTTACTCTGCATTTCATCAGAGAAACAGGATATCCTAGGACTAGTGGAAATACATACAAGGCTCATATAGGTATTTTAAGATGTTGGAATCTAAGGAAACTATGTGTTTTTTAATTAGAACGGATTCAGATGCTTTGACAAGTCTTGAAAGAATAACATATGAGGCATTCCAGGTTTTCCCTGCAGTCAAGCTCAGTGTTTCCAGCCTTTGAAGTTGCTGATTTACACACATCTGTGATGGGCTCAGCTGGACCCACTGCTTGCAGAAAACTTTAGAGTCAAACCCAAGACCAGTGCATTTACAGGGTTTGATAGTGCAGCACTGTTCATCCCCGTTTGCACTTTAGAACCACTCAGGGAGCCAAAAGTCCCAGTGCCTACACTGCATCCCAGAATTTGGGGGTGGCACCCAGGCCCCATTTGCTTTGTAAATTTCCCACATGTGAGCTTAGGTGTGAGAAGAAATGAATTTTAAAACATCCATGAATTAAGGGTCATAATAGATCTGTACGTGTGTTCTAAATATTTAGCAAGGATAAGAACTGGGCTTTCAGAGATTGAATCAAATGAGGGGCACTGGCCCCTGACTTCAGGGACCTAGGAACAAATAAAGTTCCCAAGGGTTACTGCCATGTAAGTTTCTAAGGAAGGAACATAGTTTCTCATCAAGATGGAGGGAGTATAAGGCAAATAGTGCCCGAAACCCTAAATTTTAATCCCCATTTTGCCACTGGCCATCCTATAAAAAGCCTTAGGTTTCAGTTTCCTCAAATAATTAAAAATGGGTGAGTTGTTTTTTTGTGTGTGTTTGTGTGTGTGTTGGGCTTTTTTTGTTTTTTTGTTTTTTTGTCCCAACCATGGCTGCACATTAGAACCACTTAAGAGAGTTCTGTGAAGTTCACATGCCCTGGACCAATTTAATCAGAATATCTGGGGCAGGAATGCAGGCTTTGGCATTTGTTAATGCAGGGTTGTCAGATCCATGGAGGATGCTAAGGTAACTTTGAATTTCAGATAAACAAGAAATAACATTTTAATCAAATATATCCCAAATATTTGCATGGGGCATACTGAAACTAAAAAATTACTTGTTACTTATCTGAAATTCAGACTTCACTGAGTATCCTTTGTTTTGATCTGCCAAGTCTCCTAACTCTACACCTGTGATTACAGAACGCAGCCAGAGTTGCTGGACTTCTTGCTACTCATAGGCCTCCAGATCAGCAGCATCAGCTTCTCTTAGGAGCTTGCTAGAAATGCAAATACTTGGAACCCACCTCACACCCACTGAATCAAAAACTTTATTTTAACAAAATCCTCAAGCATTCAAGTGCCCATTAAAGTTTGAAAGGCACCAGCTTAGATGATCTACCTCAAAGTTTCCAAGAATCTTCCAACCATCCCAGCCAAAATCAGCAAATCCAGAGGTTGCTGCACAAATTGAAATGTGTCCCCAAGTGCTTGGAAGCTTTAGGAATGGTTTGGTTACATTTCTGGCAAGGAAACTGGTTTCTTCTATTTTTCTCCCCAACTCTAAGCTGGAATGCCCTGATTCTTTTTCTTAGAGCCCTGGGTTTGAGCTCCTCTTTGGTCTCGTCTCACTACTTGGCCTGTCCATGCCTGTTTTCTTCTTCACATAGGCTGAGCTTGGATTTTGACCCAGATATTGTTCTACTCAGGAGAATACAAAGCTGGGCTGATTTCATGGGCTTGCCAATATCCCAAAAATGGTGACTCAGATCTAAACTCTCTTTGCAAATATACTCCCGCCTGCAAGCCAGAACTGCCTTTCGTTCACTCATTAATTGGGCCTTTGTTGATACAGAGAACTTCTAGTTCTTCAAAAGATATACATTTATTGGGCCTCCCCTGGTGGCGCAGTGGTTGAGCGCTGTGTTGCGAGGCTGCCCGCAGCCTCTGTTTATCTATATAATGTACATGTATATTAGAGATTATATACTTGTTGCTCCTGCAATTAAGAAGAAATGTCTTTAACTCTTTGAAATCTGAAAGTATGGCATTTCACATTTTCTATAAGATGCCTTCAGGCTAAACATTATGCTCTAAGCTATAACTTATCCAACGCCATTAGTTCACTGATCATAAGATCCAATTATAAAATAAATACCAAGTATTTTGCAGTGTTCTCACTAAGCATCATAAATGCATTTGTCTGAAAACATGTGACTCCGTATTAATTTTGATTTTCTCAAATATGCCAACCTCTTGTTTCAATTTCAAGGATTTTGATAACAGTTTAACTATATATCACCACCTACTCCCTCCACATGACTATAAACACTCAGGTATTCAAAGGGAAATTAAATCTTTATATTTCTGAATCATTTATATTGTACTTAAGAAACCATTGTTTTGCAAAAGACATTTTCCATACAAAGGAATACCTTACTTCTTCCAACAAATTTGTTAGATTAAGGATAATCAAGACTCCAATCTAAAAAGCAGCTGTTTAATTTGAAAGCTAGTACCCCGTAAGTTCAAAAGCATTCCAAACAAATGAAACTGTTCTTTAGGAGTCAGGATCTTATATCTGGGAATGTCCTTAAAGGTCTTTCATTTTAGGGCCTCCCCGGTGGCGCAGCAGTTGAGCGCTGGATTGCGAAGCTGCCCTCAGCCTCTGGAGCACCAGTTCGATCCCTGGCCACCAGGTGAGGGTCCCACATTGCGCACAGGCCTCTCCTGCCACCCGCTGCTCCCCTCAGCAGTGTACTTCATCAGTCTGCCTGTTCTGCTTTCCACTCTGGCTCTGGTGAATTCTCTCACCCTTCCACCCTTCTGACTGTACCCAGTGCTTGTATAAATAAATAAATAAATCTTAAAAAAAAAAAAGGTCTTTCATTTTACAGTAAAAATATTGAGAGAGTAAGATGACCAAGGGTCTGAGTTTGACTGTGGGTCCCTGACTTTCCCTAGGAAACCTCCATCAAAACACTCAGTGACTAAATGAAATTTTACCCCACTTACTGTTCTAAATCAGAACAATGCACTTCCCTTTCTTGCTATAGTACAAATATATTAAAGCGGCTTCTCAATTAAGAGACAAATCACTGGTGCTATTTTATAGCTAGCAATTTTCTCCTTAAGATCAAGACCAAGTTGATGACCTAACTTACATTATTTTTCCCTTTCAATTTAGTATAGTTGACAGTGAACTCAGTTCTTCCCTCCAGCTCATGCCCTTGGCCGTGGAGTTCCTGACGGATGTTAGCTGGCTCCAACTTGCCCTCTTTGCTTGCTGAGGTGACAGGACCTCTTTGCCCCATGGGGACTAAAGCCATCAAGTCAACACCCACACAGGGTGGGACTGATTCTCCCTGGACATAAATCTGCCAGATTGTCATCAGCTAGATCATCCCCCTACATGGGCAGAGCCGTATAAGCAAGTTGAATCATAGATTACTTCACAGCTTATAGCTAATAAAATAACAGACTCAAAGGTTAATGTGATTATTTTCCTGAGTTCAAGGCCATATACTTAGACAATTGGTTGAATAGTGAAAAAACAAATGGAAAGAAACTTGTTTATTAAATAATTGTGTGAGCGTACTCAAAGATATTTATCAAGAAGATAGGACTTAGGTGAATGTCTGAATAATATTCTAAATAAAGCAGTTTTAAGAAATAAATTACTCATTTAGGAAAGCCATAGTAATAATATGTAGATATTTGTTATAGAATATGCTAGATAATATAAAGCAGTCAACTATATAGCTCTTTCTGGTAGTTTCTTAAAATAAAAACTAAGATATTGTCAAGTAGCATCCAAATTCTTAACCTGTACCTCTTGGCATTTCATCTTCCTTTACTGCTTTTTCCAACATATCAGTTCAGATAAAAGGAAATGATGCAAGTGACCTTACTTTGAGGTCAGAATATACTACTTAAATTAGATAAAGAGCACTAATGGATAGGGAACACATTATTTTCTCTGGGAAGATTAGAGAAGATGACTGACAATGGACATATAGCCTTTAAGCCTATATACCTTTGATGTTGAAGAAGATAGAAAAATATGCAGTTTCTGCAACTATAAGGACCAGTTACATTAAACTCTCTCTGAACAATCTTGTCCTTCATGGTGATGTGCTCCTACAGTGCTGAGTAATAAATTACCCCAAAACTTTGGTACTTAAAACATGTTCATGATTTTATGGGTCAGGAATTTGTGAAGGGCTCTGCTAGGTAAGACTAGCTTAGGGTCTCACCTGTGGTTGTGTCAGCGGAGGGGGGAGGGAGCATTTCTGCAGTCGCTCTCATCTGCCTTCCACTTGACTCCATGACCTTTGGTTAAGATTCAACTAGGACTGACATAGGGTCCCTGAGTATGGCTGTGTCTGCATAGTCTGGGTTCCTAGGTGCTCTGCTAAAGTCAGTATCCCAGCTGTGAACATTTCATAACTTAGCCCTGAATGTCACACTGTTACTTCTGCCATAATCTACTGGTGAGTACCAAGTCCCAGGTTCAAGGAAAGGAAAATTAGACTTCATCTCTTGATGAGGTAAAGGGCAAGTTTCTAGAAGAAAATACAGCATTGGAGATGTTATAGCCACCTTTGGAAAACACTACCTGCCACAAATGCCCATGGGAGTAACTAAAATAGAATAAATCAAATAAATAAATACAAATATATATGAGAGAGAGATTTCAGTTAAATTAAATACATGGCTATAATTGAAGATCTGCCTGTAGTGATTCCTTCTGGTTGAAACGCCACTCAGGGGGATGCCCTTTGTGACAGCATTCAACAGAAAGAATTGGCACAAGTAAGCAGGTAGATTGTTCCAGTCACAGAATCAATAAGAACTGTTAGCACTGCAGGAAAAATTTAGGAAAGGAGCAATGGAAAGAAGGAATGAAGGAAAGGGAAAGAGAGGAAAAGGGAGGAAAGGGGGAGAAAACACCTGGAGATAAATCTTTTTATGGCAGAATCTGGCTTGGCTGACATGTCCTTCAGTCCTCCCAGCTATGTCAAGCAACCCCAGGATGTGACAGCTTAACTGAACAGGGTCTCATGTCTTTATTTTTTTTTTTAATAGAGATTATATTTTACTCTTTTTTTTTTTAGATTTATTTATTTATTTATACAAGCACTGGGTACAATCAGAAGTGCGGGCGTGAGAGAATTCACCAGAGCCAGAACGGGAACAGAACAGGCAGACTGATGACATACACTGCTGAGGGGAGCAACGGGCGCTGAGGGGAGCAGCGGGCGCTGAGGGGAGCAGCAGGCGCGGCAGGAGAGGTCTGCGCACCATGCGGGACCCTCATCGGTGGCTGGGGATCGAACTGGCGCTGCAGAGGCTGCGGGCAGCTTTGCAACCCAGCTCTCAACTGCTGCACCACCGGGGAGGCCCCCTCATGTCTTTATTTTTAATTACACACAGACAACTGTTGGTATGATTATTCACATGTCATATTTCTTCTACTTGTTCCTTTTTTCTATTTGTGTGTAATTGAATACGCTTACCACCTCCCATCTAGGATTACCAGATGAGATTTAATAAAAATGAACTATAAATACAGAAAGAGATCAATTCATTTTTATCATCTTTTTTCCATTTCAATAATTATGAAGCTTCACTAATTGCTGTCTTTCTGAAAAGACTTTTAGGAGTTAACTTGTTTCTCTGTCTTAAAAAAAAAATGAATAGCAAAATTAAATCTACCTCAGCTGTTTGAATCAATTTATGGCTAATAGTCTCCTGGCTTGGGGTTTTTTGGAGGATATCTTTGTTTATCTCCCTTTTCTAATGTGTCCATTTTTTCACATCATAGATCAACTATTTTCATAAGACTTTAACATTCATCTATGTATTTGTGATGAGATTAAATAATTAGTGGCTCTTTTCATGCCAAGACTCATTTCTTTTGCACTTTCTGATATTCCTTACTTACAGCAGCATTTTCAAAAAACTTATTTGCCTGGTATTTTTTTAATGGGAAAGAAACTATACAGTTTATTTTTAACTAACTGCTTCAAAGCAAAAAATAGATTTTGCCCTTGGATTGTCCTGGATTGTAGCGTGCATATCAGGAACACGAGGCAGCTGTGATGGGTCTGTTGATCAGGGCTTTGGCAGCCTGGAACCTGGACACAGAGTCCCCCTTGATAGGACTGTGAAACAGACCAACTGTGTTGTAAATATTTAGACAGAAATGGTCTTTAGAGCAGCCACATCTGAAGACCCACAGGTCTGAGTGCTATACAAGGTTCGAGTTCTGTTTTTGGCTTTGATTAATGTCTGAAAGAGAGAAATCCAATTGACTCCTGTCGTGTTAATGTTAATTAATTGCCTGTGGTGTCTGTTCATCAAGTGCGAGTGTGGAAACCTGTTAGTTCACTTACCACAGGGGCCGGGCTGAGCAGATGGGAAAAATATTATTTTGGCGTGTTTTTAATGGCAGCACAATTTATTTTTTATCTCACTCTCTTTGGTGTGCACGAAAGGAGAGTGCCACCTGCGCTTTGTGGATGAGTGTCAATGCTTCAGACAGATTAATTTATGGCTTAGTAGAGAACCATAAAAGGTTGCTGGGGTAGAACTCACCTTCTGGTCCAGCACAGACACAAACTACAATTTAACTCCACATTCAAGAACTGGAAGATCACATTTGGCTAACTTTATGCCAATGAGACGATAAGCCATACTTTTTCTTAGTCCTGGAAAGTAGAAGTAAAGATATGGATCTGTTTCCATACATCTGTACTTATCTGTATGTTGTACAAATCTGACTCACCTCACTTCTGGCATTCATAACTGCCTTCTCGAATGCTGGAAGCACAAGAGACATTTTGAATGATGTCAAAGCACATTCACATTTTCAGCAATAATACATTGACTATAGAATATCATTTAAAAAAAACTGAAAAGCAGACCAACATTAACACTATGATTTATATGCTACTTGCTACTGGGGACTTGGCATAGAATGCCAATTATGAAAATGGCACGGTGCTAAATTTCTTCCTGAATTATGCCATACACATTATGCTTTGCAGGGAGCAGGTTTGACTTAAATGTAAATTACTAAGGCTTTTTGTTTGTTCTTTCAAAGGACTGTTTGTTGTATTACCCAGTGCTTTTCTGTTCTCTCATAGTTGAAATAATTAAGATCATTTGTAGGGCCTGGTTAGCTCATTTTGCCTAGTTACTTTGCTGTTATGGTCCGTTATGTCTACAGGGGAGTGCCATTATTTAATCTGAACATCTGGAATCCATCGTGTGTAGTGAAAGACAAGATGTATCCTCAGTTTAAGCCAACTTCATGATAAAACTGACAGATGGAACCAATGCGTATAGGTGAGGAAGATTAATACTTGAGAATGTATCTTGTGATTGCGAGCTCACAAGGGGACTTTTGTTTTACTTCATTTTTTACTTTATTCTATTTTGCTATATTTTATTTATGGCCTCGTAATCAGAAGCTGATTGAGGGCAAATTCATCCCATTTGGGGCAGAGTCAAAGATTTGAAATGAAGAAAGAACCTACATTTCTCAAATCTCTCATCAAAGTCTTTTCTGAAATGCCTGGATAGTTTGTCAGGGACACATTCCTGAAGAGTCTCTGGTACAGCTGGGACCAGCGACAGAGATTATCTGCCTGGTATAATGGACATTAGTCTCTCATGCCCACTTATTGCCTGTGTCTGAAAGAAAGTAACATTTTCTTGGGGCTCAATGCTCACTTTGATTAGTTTTAACCTGAAAAGTATATCAAATCCAAAGCACACAAATTACATTTTCAACAATGCAAATCACCCCACTTTGTAAATTTCCTCTGGTCCTTCACCTTTAAAACACATTTAAGAACATCTGTATACTGTAGCTTCACTCTCATCAGGAAATCCAATTACAAAGATAGAAAAAAGTATAGCAGGTGAAGCAAAGCACAGCTCCGTCTCTTATTAGTGGAGACTCAAATGACTCCCAGCTGAACAGCAGGGTCCCCCTACATCTACAAAGCTAGCTCACCTGGTTTAGGGAAAGGGGAAACTGATGAATCAAAGAAGTAGTAGAGATAAGTGAAAGTGAGTGATGTGGATATGAAATACACTGGGGAACACAAAAAATGCAATTTGGCCCAGAGTTGTTTCCAGTTATGCATTGATGAGGAGACATTGGGGAAAAATGTCAAATTAGAAAAAAGCATTTTGGTGAGTTTAAGTTTTGCCTCTATGCTTTTTCTCTTAATCTGCTCCCCAGATATGCACTTAAAATAGGAATGCGGGCCTACTGGGGCATGAAATAGTTGAGAACTATCCAACAATGAGGAGAATGAGAGAAATCTCTTTAGAAGGACCTTTTGGAATTTAAGCCAGTTAAACCTGAATAGCCGCAGATAATTGAACATGACCCTTAAACCATTAGGAGAATGTTTATTATGAGAACTTGACTCTGTATTAAGGATGCCATCCTCCTTAGAAATTGATAACTCTTTAAGTTATTTTATGAAATATAAGAGAAGCATGACTGTTCTCCATGTTTATGGAAGTTTAGGTAGATAAAAGAATAAGGTGAGGAATAGGAAGTCCACAGGATTTCCTTCTCCCAATCTCGAAATAAAGGAGTCCAGGGAAGCCAGTTTTCTTCTTTCCCTCCCATACCCCTCAGGGACAAATAAAAATCAACACAAATGCCACAATAACTTTAAAATGTCGTATGAAATATTGGGGCAGATATGTATCCACTTTTCTGTGTCTCTTCTCATCAGTCAGTGAACTGAAAATTATGTTCAACTTACTCTGCAACTAGGGAATATATGATTCTTTTAGTCCTGTCTCACTGATTCCTAAAGTTTGCCTAAATCCTGCCAGAGGAGCACCTCTATTGCCAGTACATGACAACCCCACCTCGGCTCTTTGCTCTTTCCTACCACACACTACTTGTTAAACAGCAACGTTCACAAAAGCAATTTCTGCTTCAACTTCATTCATCCTGTGATGCTATGACTTGAATTTACAAGTGTAGTCATCTTGTTAGCTTCTATCGTAAAGATTTCTAGCTTTGGGTTGTGCCTTAGTTGATGGATCTGATGGTGAACATCTTGACCAAAGTCCTAATTTTAAATTTCATTAAATAATTAAAGTTTTAAAAATTAAATGAGTTAATTTAGCAAATTATTATAAAATTGGGTTGACAAATAAGTTTCCTATATGACTTACTCTCTAAGTCATGCAACTGTTAGTCTTGTGGTTTTTGTTGTTGTTGTTCGTTTTTTAAAGATTTATTTATTTATACAAGAACCGGGGTACAGGTTAGATGCACGAGAGGGTGAGAAGATTCACCAGAGACAGAGCGGGGAACAGCATAGGCAGACTGATGAAATACACTGCTGAGGGGAGCAGCGGGCAAGACAGGAGAGGTCTGCTGCGCCATGTGGGACCCTCACCTTCCGGCCGGGATCGAACCCACGCTGCAGAGGCTGCGGACAGCTTCACAGCGTGGCACTCAACCGACTGCACCACCCGGGGAGGCCCTGTTAGTCTTGTTTTGACAAATACACGTACATACTGGAGAGTGAGAGATTAAAGGTTGGAATGTGATGGCGTAAGTTTGGAAATCACAGACCAAAAAGCAAGGAAGAGAAGTGAGCAGCACATGTCTCCAGGAATTTCCAAGTATATAGCAGAGCTTCAGAAATCTGAAATGTTCAGGATTTTTTTTTTCTTAATCTGAGTATGTTTTTTACACACTGCCTTTTCTGGTAACTTCATTAAGCCTGTGTAATTATAGTTTTCTTCAACTAAATACTGCATCAGTATTCATTATTATCTATTTGGTGCATTGTAGCAGCATAAATATAACTAAATTACTAGGGTCAAACCATAATGGGAGCTTTTGTAAAGGTAATTAGAAGAGAAATGTAGTCTTTTTTGGTGAAACTTGCAGAAATGTAGCACGGGGTGTGTGCTTCTAGGGTGCACTTAAAGTAAGGTTGTGGGTTCAAGGTGGTAAAATGATAGATGATGAAAGTACACCATTAATCACAGTTCTAGGAGACGCTCAGTACCAACTCTCCTCTTTTCTCTCTGCAAGTTAGCTCTGAGGTTGACCAGAGATAGAAACCAATAGAAGACTTAGCATTAACATGCAAATTTCCATGAATTCACTCATTGTCACTGAACAGCTAAAATTTAATTGAAACTATGTAAAAGAAAAAAAAAGGAATAAATAAAAAGCATAGTTTCCCATACAACATCACATAACTAATAGACTGACAAAGTGATTGAACTAGAGTCTTAAATCATAGTTAACTGAAAAAAAATGAGTTTTTCAGTTAATAATCACCTTAAGTAGATAGGAAAAAGTAGACAGCAGATGCTATATTGATCAAAGTAGGATAACTCCATTGAAGCTATTTCATCTCTCCTTCAACTGGATTAAGAGTTGATTGTATTTTATAGCTAATATACTTCCATTATTACAAAGCTGCAGGAATACAGAGTTGCCATCTCGTCTCTGTGAATTATTACTTTGCAAATGATGATCCATCCTGCAGAGACATTTGCATTCACTATGGAAATACTTTCCTTACCTTGTATGCTTGAAAAATTCTTTCACATCTAACTTGAATGCCACTTGAATGCCCTGAAGCCTTGCCTAATCTTTCCACATAGGTGGACCTTCCTTCCAATCTTTTATTGTAAACAATAGCAAGTTTAGTGACCTTTTGCATTGCAGTATACCTACCAGCCCCTGTCCACATCCTCCACAGAATTCTCTAAGGGCAGGTGTCTTTTCACTCCCCTTGTTAGTAAGCCCAATGCTTAGCATACAGCAGGCACTGCAAAATTATTAGTTTTTTGGTTTTTATCTTTTTTTTTAAGATTTACTTTTTATTTATACAATGGCTGGGGTACAGGCCAGAAGCATGGGAGGGTGAGAAGATGCACCAGAGACAGAGTGAGGAGCAGAACAGGCAGACAGACCGAAAGCACCACTGAGGGGAGCAGCGAGCATGACAGGAGAGGTCTACTGCGCCATGTAGGAATCTCCCTGGCCAGCTGGGAATTGAACCCACGCTGCAGAGTCTGCGGACAGCTTCACAGCGCTGTGCTCAACCCACTGCGCCACCAGGGAGGTCCTGGTTTTTATCTTAAGATTATATTTCTTTTTTTTACTATTGCTACTGAATAGTGTTCTGACAGTATAGAATTCTTGAATGGATGGATGAGTACAGTTAAATTTTATGAATTTGACCTTCAAGAAAAATTCAAATTTGACCAGAGAGGGGTTTCCTGGTGGCACAGGGGTTAAAGACACAGCACTATCAAGCTATAGCCAGCCACTGCAGCATGAGTTCGATCCCCAGCCAGTTTGTTAACCCACATGGCGCAGCAGACCTCTCCTGTCTCACCTGCTGCTCCCTTTAGCAGTGTATTTCAATAGATCTGCCTGTTCTGCTCCCCACTCTGTCTCTGGCGAATCCTCTCACCTCCTCACCTCTGGCCTGTACCCCAGTTCTTGTGTGTATAAATAAATAAATCTTAAAAAAAGGGGGGGAGAGAAACTTAAATATAGTCATTTATAGAGGCATGTTGGCATATTAACTGAGAGGAGAAAGAGAGGGGAGGTTAAGATAGACAAGGAAAAGTAATAGTGATAGTATATCTCCTTTTATTTAGTTGCCTATTTCTATTTTTTCCTGAATCCTGCAAGTACTTTGTCAACTAAAATGAAATACTTATCACAGAGTTTGGATGTGCATAACTAGGCTGCATGGGAAATTGCGACAATGGTGGAGTTACATAAGCAGGTCAACTGAATCAAATGTAATGACTTTTTTAAAAAATCATCTCAAAATATTTTCCCAATCCATTTACTTCTTTTTTTTAATGTTTGCTGTAGTTGTTTATAGTTTTTCTTTTTTTTTTTATTTTATGTATTTTTTACATGGCGGGGAGGGTTGACTAGGATCAGTCCTTTTACTTCTTAGCTGATTTTCTTCCTCTTGTCCTCTTTTCTCATTGCCTCTCTCCTGCAAGCTTAGACGCTGATGGGACAAATATACTTCTTTACTTTTTTTTTTTAAAGATTTATTTATTTATTTATACAAGCACTGGGTACAGTCAGAAGCACGGGAGGGTGAGAGGATTCACTAGAGCCAGAGCAGGGAGCAGAACAGACAGACTGACCAAATACACTGCTGAGGGGAGCAGCGGGTGGCAGGAGAGGTCTGCACCCCATGTGGGACCCTCGCTGGCGGCCAGGGATCGAACCATTGCTGCAGAGGCTGCGGGCAGTTTCGCAGCCAGAGATCAACTGCTGCGCCACCAGGGGAGTCCTGGCAAATATACTTCTGACACTAACTTCACCTTTATTATTGGAACTAAACTCTGAACAAAATCTCCTTATGTTCCCTCTCCTATACCTACCATACATTATATAGATATAATGATAAAAACAGTATAAAGTCAAATTTCAATGCTTTGAGTCTGAGGATCTTTTTATATTACACTGACTTTTTATATTACACCAGATGCTGATTCCACATGTTGATTCAAATCAATTATATTTGAAATGAGAGTCGCTCAAAGACATCAGTTGCCCTCACAGGCTTAGGTAACCTGCTTTAGTCTTGTAGCATGGTTTAGAATGCAATGAGAGAAGTTAGAAATTTTCCTCTTAGTTGCTGTGTCATTGACTCCATGTTAAAACAAATGGGCCTATTAAAAGCCATCTTATTTATTTATTTTTTTTTGTGGGACCCTCACTATTGGCTGGGGAACTTGCCAGTGGCTGGGGAACTTGCCGGTGGCCGGGGAACGAACCGGTGCTGCAGAGGCTGCAGGCAGCCTCACAGCCCAGTGCTCAACCGCTGCGCCTCCAGGGGAGGCCCTTAAAAGACATATTAAATAGGGCTAATAAAATTAACCTTTATAAACTGGGACATTAAATGAGAAAATAGTTATTGGAGGTAATATAGACATTCAATAAATATTAGTGTCTAATCCATCTCTGTACCTGTTTATCAGTGTATCTGGGTAACTAGTTATCTTTGCATCTGTCTCTCATTCATCTTTGTATCATCTTAGATTATAGACTGTAAACCAGCATTCATGTCCTTACCTAAATAGTGGCATTTGATGTTCTATCCTTGGAGAAATCACAGTAAAAGCATATGGATTCTTGATTCAGACATTTTGGTTTGAAAATGGGCTATGTGATGTCAGTAAATGTATTTAATCTCATTGTTTATTTTTTCCATCTGAAAGATGAAGATAAGAAGTTATTTTTTTTTTGTAAAAAACATGGTTTTGTCCGTGGAATAAAAATAGCTGTTATCTCATGGAGTTATTTTGAGGAATAAATGAGCTAATATTTATTTCAGTACTTTGAATATGTAATTAACAAAGAGGCAACAAATAGTTATCTTTGTTTCCACCATCCTCTAAAGGGTTACTCAATATTTACTTTTATCTTATTTTCAGATCAAAAGGGGAAGAAAAATTGCTTGTGTACGTAAATAGCACACTAGTAACTTAAAGAAATATGTCTTATGATATGCGTAGAGAAATGAACAGAGACTAAATTCTAGTCTGAAATTTTAGGTCAATTCTTAGTAGTTCCTTAATTCATTTAAGATCTTGCAGTACTTGGATTTTCAGCTAAGGTAACCTAAGGATTGACTGCAGTAAATAGTGCTTTTTGAAGGCTTTATCTGTCTATTAACAATAAGTTCAGAGCATAGATTTGTTTTACATTATTTTCACATGATATTACATGTCAATGACCTGTGCTGAATTTGAACTGGCATTCTTGAAAAGAAAGACTCCCCTTACAAATCCCTTAAGCTCTAATGCAGTCATCTTAATTCACAACAGGCTAGAACCTTATATAATTGTTCTCAGCTCAATACAATCTTTAACAGCTTTTGATTTACATATTGAGCAGCTGTTTTGAATAAGAAGTTGTCCATCATGGATCCTTTTGTCATCTGTCCAAGGAATGTGTTTATAAATGGTTCCAATTAGAGTAATGAAGGATTCATGTGAGAACAATGATCAATAGCCAGCCTCAGGAACAATATAAGTCAAAGACAGATGTAAACTGTGACAGGGCAGAACAGTGTCAAGTTATCTGTGGGGAATGTGCACAATTGCTCCTGGAAAATAAATGGAAATTTTCAAGTCTTTGATTATTGGACAGAGTTTGATTCCATGACACAGAAGCATTCGGATTCTGTGTTAAATAAATCATTGACCCACACATGACTGAGACTATGCAGATTAATGTGAACAACAGTGGCCAGGGAAAAGGCAGTTCAAAGAGGCCAGCCAGATGAGGTCTTTACTGTGATTATGGACTGCACCCCCTGTTAGTCTTCAGGAACAGATGTCCATTGCTATGAGAACAAGCCACGTTGATAGTGAAGTTTCTGTGCAAACACATTTTAGGCTATGTCAGACACATCTGGTCAAGGGCTTTGTAATAGCTTTATTTATTTCTTGCCTGAACTGGAACGTCAGAAGCATGCACTTCACATTAAGCCAAGAGTTCCCTTTGTTCCACACGGCTGCCACAGCTGGAACTTTTTGTTGGTTGACACAGCCAGATCTTCTGTAGAGACCATTATAATCTTTGGCGTATTTCAGTGAGTTTGCATCTTTTAATCCACCTCAGCAAGCAGTGGGGAGTTTGTAAGGGCCACGCGCAGGACCTTCTATTAAAACTACACAGGGACACCAGCTGGGAATGCAAAATTGATAGCATCGAGGTGGCCTGCTACCAAGTTGGCCTTGGTGTGATGTGCTTTTTGCCATAGCCCTATTTGCTTAGATAATTTAGGGGAAAAGCATCAAAACAGAAGTAGCTTCTCATTCTTATGTGATGAGGTTGCTCATAGCTTACTATCTGTAACCAAAAGCAGAAAAAAAAAAAATATTGGACACTATAAGATCTGCATATGATGCACAGTTTTGTGAAAATTACTAAAGAAAAATCTGGCCTACAAAAGAAGAAAATAGTTAAAATAAGGTTCTGTCTAGATTTTAAAATAATTAAAGTTGCTTTTTCCTCTTTCACCACATCAATTGAATACCCAGTTACAATGCTCTATTGCCTTGAAGAGTTCATAAGTTAAAGAGTTATGAAAAACCTAAGTAGATATTCACCATGTGCACCTAGAATAATCTTTAAACACATGCTGAATTGATTGTATTTGCCTTGGTTCAGTAAGTTGAGTACCTGCTTCTAGTATTTAGGAACACATTGTCTCAAAGTTGAAAGTAGCCTATTGCAGTCCTGGAGCACCCACTCTTACTTTGCCTTTACTGTGTCCTTCCTACTAACCAATCCCCATTTCCAAAGGGAAGTTGCTTTAGCTTTTCCAGTTGGCAGTGCAGTGGCATGCCATGGTTTTTTCTTAGTGACTCACTTGACCAGTGGTTAAGTTCTGAGTTCTCAGCATCGTGTTTGTGTAGACTACTTGTGAGTAAAAGTGTCCCTCGGACCCTCTGCTTTTAGTTTGCCCACCAAACGTGACTGTAGAGAAATAAATGTCCTCCAGGATCCACAGCATTCATTTGAACTTTCTTGAATAATTGAGGAAACACCCAAACATAATTTCCATTGATGTAGCTAGAGCAACAAGCAGATGCATAAAGAACTGCATGTCATTATGGATATGCACATGGGCCTAAAACTAACTCTTTGCTCAATGTAGAGTTGTGTATAGTTGCTCTCCTCCCATAATACACCTTATGTTGAAAATTAAGTTATAGTTTGCTTATATGGATAGTCATTCTTCTCTTTAATTTTAATATTTGCTTTCTCTCTTCTAACAAAACTGCTAATATTTTTTGCTATGGACTGACTTTTTGTGCCCTCCCCCCAATTCATATGTTGAAACCCTGAACACATAATGTGATGGTGTTTGGAGCCTTTGGGTGGTGGAGACTTTGGATGCATAATAAATAGATTTAGATTCGGTCATAAGTGGGAGGTCCCAAGGATGGGATTAGTGCCCTTATAAAAAGAAGACCCAGGATGCTCTCTCTCTCAATCATGGGAGGATACAGCAAGGAGATGATGATCTATAAAACAGGAAGAGAACTTACATAAAACACTGAATATACCTGCACCTTGATCTTGGATTTCCCAGCTTCTAGAACTTTGAAAAATAAGTATCTGTTGTTTAAGTTACCCAGTCTGTGGTGTTTTGTTATGGCATCCTGAAATGATGGAGACAACTTTATTTTAACAGTTATTTCATTCTACTTGAATAAGTGTTTAAAGTTATGGGATAACAGACATAACATGTCACCGTAAGGACAGGAGTGTGCCAGCAGTAGGGGATGATGCCAGATACAATGAGAGAAGTTAGAGCACTATCAAGACATAACCAAGGTTTGCCTCTTTTCAAATAAATTTCCTTTTTATAAACTTAATTTTCACCTTTATTAGATTAGAGTTGACTCTACCAGAATCTCAGTTTAGAGCTTTCTGATTCCAAGTTTATGTTCTTTCTGTCATACTCACTCCTGTCTGCTGGCCTTCTGTCATTTCATTATCTCTGAGAATTATGCTCTGAATTACAGAAGTCAATAGCAACAATGTCCAAATCAGCATAAAATCAAACTAATTAAATTATATGTATTTTTTTATTTTTTAGACAGGTAGCCAAACTTTAAGCAATCAATAGCAATATATTATTTGTAGCTACTATAGGACAACACAGATATCATTGCATCATTGTACAGTGGGCCAACTATTACTCTAAAGAGGAAATTTTGGAAATCAGATAGGGCATTTTCAGTTTTCACAATGATGTCCTACAATTGAGAATTATTCTACTTTTTCATAGTCTTGTTATTTTGCATGATACTTAAATAGACAAAAACTTATTTGTAATTATCTGAATCTGAAACAGAACTTGGTAAAATATATAACAAGAGGAATGCTGTGAACAACTGTACACACATAAATTTGAAAATTTAGATGAAATAAACCAATTCCTCAAAACCACAAATGTTCAAAATTCACCCAGGATGAAATAAAATAACATATGTAGTCTTAAAACTATTAAAGGTATTTACTTAATCCCTATTTTTTTAAAACCCTAGTAAAATCCTTAGGTTCAGAGAGTGTTTTTGATGAATTTTATAAAAGTTTTAGAAGAAATAATACCAAATCTAGATATATTTTATAAAATAGAAGACGAGGGAACACTTCCCAACTCATTTGTTGAGACCAGCATTACCCCAATACCAAACTGATAAAAACAGTTCAAGAAAAGTGTATTCCAATATCCCTCATGATCACAGTCACAAACACCCTTAAAAAAAGATTAGTAATATCTGGAAATATATGAGCGAATAATGATATAAAAAGAATAATGCACCACAACTCAGTCAGGTTTATTCTAGAAATGCAATGCTGATTCATTATTCAAAAGTCTCATAAGTAGCCCACCATCTAACAAGTTAAAGAGAAAGGATATCTCTAATTTTATGTCTTTGCACATGTTGATTTCTGTTTTTGAAGCATCCTCACCATTATTTACTTGACTCATTCTTAAAAACTCATATTAGAAATCATCTTCTCTTCACGTTGCTGCTTCCTCCCAACACTGTTCTCCAGCTCTTCCTAATGTCTATTATAATCCCAGGTAAATCTCTATCACAACACATTTCCCATTGAATTCTAATTGTCTTATTTAGTTGGTCATCTCCATCTCTAGATAAAAGACATTTTTAGGATATTCATTCCTTAATTGGAGTTGAGAGATTGATAATTGAAGGATGATGAAAGTAGACCAAAAGTGCTCCAGAAAATATGGAAAGTGGTGCCTGTAAAAATTGGTTGGAAATAATTATTCCAAAGAAAGAGATATCTCCATCAAAATTAATATTGGCCTTCATTTTTCTTCAGGAAGTGCGTTATCGATCAGATAGGTCAGCATGAAGTTCACAGCTGCCTGTAAGTGAATTGGAATCTGAAAATAAAAGGCTCAGTCAATGTTTCACTCTTAATTAATGAAAGATTATCCCTTATTGGAGCCAGGGGGAGATTATATCAACCAAAATGAAGAGTGCCTGCCAAAATATAAAGATTGCAGGAAAGTATTGAGGAGCCATATTTAATCCCAAGTTTTATAAAAATCTTGGAAATGAGGCCAGTAACACATTAATTTGATCTTAGGTTACATAAAGGGGGAGTATGCCAGACTGGAAATAATCTTTCAACTTCTCACTGCTATGATCAGGTTCTTTCTGCTATATTAAGACTAATTATTCTTCCTGTATCTAGAAAGTGTTTGAGGAAATAATTTCATGTTAAGCAAGCTTACATAATTGATCAATGCTTTTAAGACAGCTATTTCTTGGAAATAGACTAGTTAAAAAATTTGTATGGCCAATCAAGAAGGAAATGGTTTTTTGAGTCAATGGAGGATTATAGATCTGCTTTTCTTTGGCTTAGCAAAGAAAAGTATGTGCTTAAAGGAAACAAATCATGACAGTTTAATGTTAGGGAAAAATTGACAATGAGCCCTAGGAAAGAGAGAGAGGATATGGATTTTCTCCTAATGGATATTTAATTAGGAGTGAACTGAATGGTTTTGAGGGTTTCCTCTAGATCTAGATTTCTAATGGGAGATGGAAATTAAAATTTTTTGATCTCTGCATCTGAAAATGTTCACTATTCTTTATTACTGTTTATTCCTTAATGAAGTCCTTATGTACTACCACTTCTGGCAGACCTTTCAGATCCTCCCACCCACCATTTCCTTTCCCTCCCATGGTAAAATGAGTACTTTCATGGTTCCAATTTCTCACCACTCCCTATAGTTTCTTCTTTTCAACTTGTCCAAGTGGCACATGACTTTTCAGTCTTCACTCTGGAGAGGAAGACTATTTCCCCTATACCTTGATACTAAGTGTAGCCATGTGATTTGCTTTGTCCAGTCGGTGTTAGCAGATATGGCACTTGTAGAGATTGTTTCTACTTCCTCTCTTGCCCTTACACAATTGTCATGAAAACATGCCTTATCTTTTTTTACTAGAGAATGAGGAATTTAGAACATCATTATACTCTAGCCAAGTCCATTCTAGTCAATGTTTGGCTAAAACCAAAGCATATAAGCCAGCAGACAGAATCAACAGTGCCATCTAACCAACATGCAGTGGCTAAGCCTCTTTGGAAAGAAACCTTGTTAACCTAAGCTTATTTTCATTTCCTTTTCCCACCTATGGGAGACCTTCTTTCCTGGAGCACTCACATTGTGTCAATGTGGAATATATTTCTGGTAAGTTGAAGTCCTCTTTTACATAGATAACTTCTTGATGTAGAATATTCTACCCAGCCTTTGGTCATCAACTTTTACTCGTGGTGCTTTTTGACAAGATGTCTTTAAGAAATCATGTAACTTTCTTACTTCATCTGCAACATAAAATTTCTCTAGGCCTTCCATTCATCTTCTGGTATGGGAAAGATGTAAATATTTCCCAGGCCAGAAGATGCATTCAGTCAGGAGAAAGAGCCTTAATATCTTCTTAAGAACTGACTCATGTGCGTTTTCCCTTCCTCTGGAATTCTCTCTCAGTCCAACAAAATGAACCTTTACTTATTATTCAGTAGTAGCACAGGAATTGTATCAGTTGTCTTATGTAATAATACTGTTTCAGGCATATTTTTCTATTTTAACTTGCTTTCAGGCCTTGACTTTGAATCTACAAAATGTCTGGATTTTACTAAATAATAACCTAGATTTTTAAAACCATTGTCCTGACATGACTTTTGGGATGTCATTTTGAAATTCAAAGCAAGAATTTGACTTTTCTCTCTTGGTGTCATCACTTAGTGGATGCCTCATATATGGAATGTTTCTGGTGCAATATTCAAAGGGGAAAGAAAAGGGAAATTATACAACAAGAAAATAAGGATTATATTCCTTGGCTACTGTCTAATAATTTTATCCTGACATGTCAGTAAAATAAAATAATTGAGATAAGATAGTACAGAAGGGTTTACATAATATGAACAAATATAAAACACAAAATCCTGGAGACCTTGAGACAGTAAAAGAAGAGAAATATAAAAGGGAGATAAGAAAGAAAAGATACAGTGAAAGTCTAGTGGCATACAAGAGAAGAAAAGAGTTTCAGGAATAAGGAAATGGTCCACTGTAATAAATGAGAATACAATTATTGTATGATGTAAAAGGATTTTGTCTTTGAAACCAAATATATTAATTCAACCTACTGACACTCATACAAGTTTCTCAATCTCTTTAAACCTTACTTTTTTCAAATGTAAGATATGCATAAAACAGTATTTGATAGTTATGGTTGAATTGTTAAATAATGAGATTATGCATTCTACATTTTCCAATGGTAAACTACACAATAAGCAATGATTTTAATATTAAACTCTACCATCATGCAATTCAATATCATTGAAATTCTGCCTTCTTAAAATCAATTATAAATATGTTAACTAAGGAATAATTTTAATAATTGGAAGAAGAATCAGATAGATGACTGAAGTTCTTTGGAGAAGCACATCTTGACAACTTTTATGTGACTGAGTTGCCTATTCAATTCTTCATTGCATGTTTACTCAATTTTGGTCTCCTAACTGGACAATGTGTATTGAGTTTCCTTGTCTGAAGGGATGTCAAAAAAAGAAAAATCCAATTTTCTCAAAAAAAAACACAAGAATTTACAAGTAAATGCCAAAACAAAAGAAAATATGAATTCCATTAAGAGAAATCCTCATACAAATATGATTCCTAATGTCCACTAAGAACATAACAATTAAAATTCTTGTTTAAGAAAAGATTCACCATTTCTCTCATTCTCCTGAATTGTCAGACAATAAATTTGAGGGTTATAAAGAGGGTGAAACATTACAAAAACACTCAATTAATTTTCATTGTTTCCTAGAAGCAAATCTAGGTATAAATCCTAGATTTCATGGTTGACAAACATCTCACCTGAGGCAGCATCCTAACTGAACTACAAAGTGGGTGGCACGAAATCCATTATAAGAAAATTAAGAAATGTAGGAAAAATTGAAACTCATTCCATAGTAAACCACAGCTATTCACTGCATCCTTTATCCAGAAACAACTAGGAAACTAAGGTAATATAACCATCAATATCTAACCATTTAAACTCAGGAATGAAGGGAGATTAAAAAACAGTGCCCAGATAAGTTATGCAGGTATTCAAGGAAGTTCAGCTATAATTTGTTTATGAAAATTAAAGCTTCAAAGAGAGATGTCTATGTCAAATATGATGTATTAGTCAGAAATCTGGCAGAAAAGAGATCACTACAAGCCCTATAGCTATTCGGAATATATCTGGTCATGCATGCCACTTAAGGTATTAATTAAAGCTGCCTTTGTCTTTCACTTATTCTGTATTTTTTTCCTACACCAATGCCTTGACTAAATGGGATATTTTACTAATGTGGTGACCCAATCCTTCATTCTTGTGGGATCAGACTCTTGGGTTACCATAGTTTTCCACTGATTAGGACTATTTATAAATAAGTAGTAAAAGGTGTATCAGAAAACCCTCTGAATTCCAAACATAGCCCTCCTTGCCTACATTGTATAATATCAAGCCAAATTCTACCTGTAAGAAAATTCAACCATTCTTCTCTGAACAGTAGTTCCTTTTTCTGCTTATTGGTTCAATGGCATGAGAAGTCCAAAATAAAATGCTGAATTTCTGGCAAGATGCAGAAGAGTAAAATACTGGGCTCACCTTCCCATATATACAACAAATAATACAGAGATGAAAACAGTAATCCCTGAATGATGTCTACAGGTCCCTCAATTTTAGAAGGAAAAGCAACATGGCAAAGATCTGCAGTGCTGCTTGAAATGCTACCAAGACATGCAATCCAAAAAAGGGTGGGGCAACTACAATATTTAGCCATTTTTTCAGTTGTTTGTGACTGAAGGACTCACACCCACATCTGGGACTTTAGAACCTGTGGTGTACTTGGGAAGGGGGGTTGCACACAACTAGAATGAAAAACAAGTGGCTAACTGGAGAGAACAGTAAGATTATAGGGAGTGGAAATCTGTGACTGAACACTGGAGGGAGCCTAAAAAGATTGACGATACTACTAGGTATAAATCAAAAAATCAGGACCAGAGGGTGAAACACCTTATTCCTACTATTAGGGGCTAACTGAAGCCATCAGACATTTCCTGTAACTGCCCATGTAGTACTTATCTTAGCATAGGGACTGTCAGCTTGAGCATTCAGTCCCCCAGATGTAGTTACTTGGAGCTTAGCCAGAGGGCAAACCCTGGTTAGAGGACCCTGCTGTGAGATTTCTCTCTATAAATGAGCTTCTGTTGAGAATACTTGTCATACCCCTACCTGAGACCATTGCTGGGATAAAGTTCACCTCTGATACTCACTGCCTCTAACCAGAGTTTAAAGATCCCACTCCTTGGCAGCAGCTTGCACCTCAGAAGAAGGCCAGCTCATGAAAACCTATGGAACAGACCCCACTTGAGGCACTACCTCAAACCTAATCCCATCCTGATGCCACAACTCCTAAGAGAGGATTTGAGAGGGGCAGTTTTTTACAGATCTTGAGAAACACATGCCCATGATCACAACTGGGACTATGGCCCATCTGCAGTCCAAACCCACAGTTACCAGATCATTCTTCTCCAACAGGCATCCCTGGGAAAAACTACTGGTCACAGAATCTGCAAACAAGAGCTGGACCACAACTTAGAGGTCAGTGTTACCCTGAGGCTATTGGGAAGTTCTGACTGAGAAACTGGCCTAAAAGAGGGGTCATTGTAAATCTTGGGCTCCTGTGTCCCTTAGAATTCTTGAACTCCTGTACTTAGCAGGCACTTCTTGTCTCCCCACTGCTCTGGTTCTTACCCGTTGCCGGCACTAACGCATCCATCATCCGAATAATTGGAGAAAATATAGAAAGGTTCAAACAGAAATAATGAACTTAAAGAATTCTGTAACTGAACTACAAAAATATAATAGAGGGACAAAACAGTAGACAATAAGAAGCAGCTGTTGGAATTAGCAAGATTGAACAAACCATAGTGGAAAGCTCACAAACAGATCGGCAAAAAGAAAACTGAATTTAAGATAATAAAGATAGTATAACAATCAGATGGGGCAACATCAATAAAGACAATATCTATATCATAGGGGTTCTAGAGGGAGAAGAGAGAAAAACAGGCTACAGATATTATCTCATGGTTCAAAGAAAATGAGTTATACATAAGGGAACCCCTATAAGATTATCTGTTGATTTTTTTTGGGTGAAAACCTTGAAGGCCAAAGGGGATGGCACATTATATTTAAAGTTCTTAAAGAAAAGATTTCAATCAAGAATGCTTATCATGGTAGGCTATAATTGAAAATTGAAGGAGAATAGGAACTTTACAGACAAATAATATCTAAAAGAATTTATCACCACTTAACTAGCCTTGCAAGAAACATTAAAGGAATGCTTATAAAATAAAAAAATACATTCTATCTAGAAGAAGTAAAACACCAAAAACATACAATATGGAGGGGGAAAGAGAGTATATGTGGCACATAACAATGAGTTTGAGATCAATTTATTCTATAGGGCACAAGTAAACACATTCATAACACGTAAACCTCAGGATCACCTCAAAACAAAACCAATAGAAGAAATACATAGGATATTGGAAAGGAACCCAAAACTTGTCACAAAAGGAAGATGTTGAAGTACAACAGAAGAGAATAAGAAAAACAAAAGAACAAACTATAAAAACACCAATAATGGCAATACTTATATATCAACAATTACCCAAAATGTAAGTAGTTTGAATTTACCAATTAAAAGGTTTAGAGTGACTGCATGGACCAAAAAATGAAATCCAACTTTTTACTCTTGACAAGAAACTAATCTTAGCTCTAAAGACAAAATTAGGCTTACAATAAAATGACAGAAAATCCTACAAGCAAATATTAATCAAAAGAATGCAAGAACAGTCATACTTATATCAGATAAGATAGATTTCCCATTAAAAAAAGGTAACACAAGACAGGATGGACATTATATAATGATTAAGAGCTAAGATAACAATTAATGTAACATTAATGTACATGTAGAAAATTATAGAGCATCAAAATACCTAAAATAATTAGCACAGAACTAAAGAGAAACATTGACAACAACCTAATAGGAGACTTTAACACCCTAGTTACAACTATGAACACTTCCACAAGCAGAGAATAAGAAAGCAATAGCCTTTATATGATGACCTAGATTTGATGGACCTAATAGACATTTATAGAACACTTCATCTGGAAACAATATAATTTACATTTTTCTCAAGTATGCATGGAACATTCTCAAGGATAGGTCATATGTTGTGACACAAATCAAGTGTCAGTAGACTTATGAAAATTGAACTTATACCAAGAATTTTTTTCCAATCATCAGTAAAAATCAATTGTAAAAAGAAAACTGGAAGACCCACAAACACATGAAAATTAAAAGACATGCTTCTCAATAATCACTAAGTCAGTGAGTAAATTAAAGCAGAGATTTTAAAAAATAACATTTGATGACCAACGAAAGTGAAGATAAGAGTTACCCCAAACTATGGGTTGCAACAAAAGTGGTAGATAGATAGAAGTTGATTAAATTGGGCCTCCCCTGGTGACGCAGGCAGTTGTTGTCCGCAGCATCTGCAGTGCCTGCTCAATCCCAGCCAGCTCAATCCCAGCCAGCTCAATCTCATGGCGCAGCAGACCTTTCAGGTCGTGCCCGCTGCTCACCTCAGCAATGTATTTCGTCAGTCTGCCTGTTCTGCTCCCCACTCTGTCTCTGGTGAATTCTCTCACCCTCCTGCACATCTGGCCTATACCCCAGTTCTTGTGTAAATGAATAAATAAATCTTTAAAAAAAAAGAAGTTATCTAAAATATAAGTATATGTCAAGAAAATAAAAAAAATCTCAAACAAACTAAACTTATACCTCAAAGTGGGAATGTAAATTGGTGGAATTGTTTTAAAAGTCAGTATGGATCTACATCTAAAAACTACAACTAGAATTGCCATATGATACAGCAAACCACTGCTAGGTATCTATCTGAAGAATAAGAAATCATCAGCTTCAAGAGTGATTTACACCACATTGTTTATTACATTTATTTACAATAGCTAAGATATGGAACATCCTAAATGTCTGCTGATAGGTGATTGAATAAAGAAGGGTTTGCACACAGATACATACAAACAATGAAGAAATATTCAGCTAAAAGGAAAGATAAAATTTTACCATTTGCAAAAAAGTGGAAGGAACTCGAGCTTATGTAAAGCAAAATTTGTCAGAAATACAAAGATAGGGTGATTTCACCTATATGTGCAGTACAGGGAAACTAAGTGATAAATGGAAAAATAAAAATAAAAGTAGAAAAGTGGGTATTGAAAACCAAAATGCATTCCCAAGAGTGATAGAGGTAAGAGTACATAGTGTATACTGGATGGTGGTGGGTGTTTTGTTTTGTAAAAATAAAAAGGATAAAAATCTAAAAACATGTAAATCTCTATACTTTCAAATGCATATGTGCACAGGTTTTGGTGCTGAAGGATAATGTCAATTCACCAAAGCCTTGGCGCGAAGTCTGGGAGAAGCATTTCATGGTGTGTATGGGGATCTCTAAACGTTCTAAGTCCAAAGTTGATGGGGACAGAACACAAAAATTCTTTATGTGAGTTTTAGCTCTAATAATGAGAAAATCCACTGCCATATTATACACCTGATTCTTTTATTTTGGCACTCAGTCTAAAAAAAAGGGGGGGTGGGGGCGATATGATGGCCACCACTTTTTTTGAGCCATCCCTGAGTAGCATCAAAAGCAATGGGTGTTTATTTCTGGTTAATGCCAATACGCATATCCAACAACAAGCTGTGGGCTATAGCCTTCTCAGCTGCTAGTCACAATGGGCTTATCTTGAGTTATCCTTAGGATACCCTTATCCTTAGGATACCTTAGTTACCCTTATCCTTAGGATAAGGGAGAGGCAGCACAGCAAAAGAGGTAAAATGGAAATGTCTACTCATGCCATTTTTATTTGTGCCTTACAACTCTGCTCAGTTATGGTCTCACAAATAGGATTCCTTTTTTATAATGGAATGTAGCTATGCATATCCAATTTTATGGTTCAGTGAATCAGATAATGCTCATGCATGACAGGTAGTTCAGACTGCATAATCACTTGATGTTCCATAATCAGGTATTCAGTCTATCAAACCCAATTCCAAGTAGAAGTTGCTTTTCAAATAGACTATCTGTTGTCCAAATATGAAAGGGCCTTACTCTAAAATCCTAAGAATCTACTATGTGACTCTATTTTTGGGACTTGTTAGAGATTTCATAAAACATTTCCTTTCCCACAAACAACTAGTACTATTCAATCTGATAGTTAAGATGGATCAAGTAGCAGGACTGCCCAGAGGACAGTGAGGAAATAGACCAGCTACAGAATGTCTTCTTATTCCAGACCCCACTCCAATGGGCAGCCTTAAGAATAACCCAGAAAATAGGGGTCTCCCTAGTGGTGCAAGGGGTTAACCCTCGCATGATGAAGCTATCCACAGTGACTGCAGCATGAGTTCGATTCCCGGCCAGAGAGCTAACCCACATGGCACAGCAGACCTCTCCTGTTTTGCCCGCTGCTCCCCTCAGCAGTGTATTTCAGTAGATCTGCCTGTTCTGCTCCCCACTCTTGTCTCTGGTGAATCTTCTCACCTCCCAACCTCTTGCCTACACCCCAGCTCTTGTATGCATAAATCAATAAAATAAATCTTTAAAAAAAGAAAAAGAGTAACCTAGAAAATGGGCCCAAGAGCCTCATACCCAAATGTGGTACATATTGTCTCCAAGCAATTTATAATTTATACTAGCCAACATTACCCAGTTAGAGAATACCGCATAGAATATGTTCCAATTTACATCATATGTGGATGGACTTAAAAGGTATTGCTTTGCTTATGTAGCCTGAGTTAAAGTAATAAATAAGGGGTATCCTCTAAGCCCCATCTTTACTTTAGGAAAGAACACTATTTCTACATGTTTTAACAAGCAATTTTTAACTCAGGACATCATTCCTATAGAAAAGCATCTTGCACTCTAGATGCTTTTCTGGTGTCATATTATCAAGGCAAAGAATATTATCATAAGCACACCTAATTCTGCTATCAAATGCTTTCCTTACAGCAATCAACTTTCCATCACTTCCAAAGAATGACTCCCTGTACTCTCATGTGACATGTGAGATTCATTGTCAGGTCTTCCCTTCCACCTTTGGTGACTACAATCAACTTGCAGAATATTGCATTTTACTTACAACCAATGTTTATTTACTCCCTGATTCTAATTTATCAATGGCACAACCTTGTCTTCACTGTTCAAGTTATATATTTTTCTATCCTGAGAATTATAGTTATTGCTTTGGGATGGAAGAAATATGAATCCCAATTTCCCACTGGAAAAAAAATAACACACATGCATTTCTTAAGTTAGAAAGCAGGACATATGTCATATTCTTAAAGCAAGAGAGTGAAAAATATCATTTCTGACAAATGTAGGCAAACTGTTTCTGATGATCTTGTTATTAAATACAGAAGAGGAAACACTTGCTAAGTCAATTGCATATGACTTGTCAGGGATTGTATTGCTTTGTTTCAAAATGCCACTCCAAGACTACAAGCTTGATTGACATCTCTGTCTGATTAAGTATGTAAATAGACACAATCTGACTTCTGTGTAATGTCAAACAGAAGTGCTAAATGGAGATCTAGTAGGACTCACCATCTTTTCATCATTCAAGTATATTGTGGAGGCATCAGTCTCTGTACTTCCCTAGAGATGTGGCATTGCTTTATAGTATGAGAGTGTGAGGGGGAAAACATGGAGAAAGGGAAGTCCAATATTGTCTTTCTGGCCATGATAGCCCTCAACCTACAAATCAGAGAATGAATGTATGAATTTCATGGGTTACCAACTAATTTATTTCCACTTAACTTTTGTGACTCAGAAAATAACCAGAGAATGGGTCTGCTCCCCATTGGTGCTTGCCTGACTATTAGTGGGATTCTTGATGTGCAGGAGGGTGAGAGCATTCACCAGAGACAGAGCAGGGAACAGAACAGGCAGACTGACTGAAATACACTGCTGAGGGGAGCAGTGGTCAAGACAGGAGAGGTCTGCCATGCCATGTGGGTATCTCCACCACCCGCCAGGATCAAACCTGCACTGCAGAGACTGCGGACAGCCTCACAGTGCTACACTCAACCCACTGTGCCACCAAGGAGACCCTGTGTTCAAACTTTAGTTAGCTCATCTGTCAGACTCTGAACACCATTTACAAGTGTTTGAACTAATGCGTTAAATGGCAAATTCTCGTTAGTGTACTCTTGTCAATAATTTATCTTACTCAGGGTTTGTATTTCTCTTTCTTAGTTTAACAACCTTACATTTTACTGTTTTATGTGATACCCAGACCTGGGTTAATACAAATTGTTGGACTCTTGTAACTCCTGTTTGTATATGGACTTTGCTCTTTCCAGAGCAGGACTTAAGTTCTGCCTGGTCTCTGATAGTATCTGAATCTCATAATGGGCCTGAAGGTAATGAGAGGTAGAGTGTGTCTTGAAAAGAATTGTATGTATAAATCTTGCAGTCATTGTAAGGTTTTTATGCAGAAGATGGATTTCTAAGTAGATAAGGAGGTTCCTTCCTTTGCCAGCAAGAGAGAGTCAGGGAAATTGTGTTAAAGTTCTCAGGATGTTTTTATTTGCTCAGATAGTTACCCTTCTCATATATCAGAGTACTATTCAGTCTTCTCCATTTTTCTTACTTTAGTGGAAGGGATATGGTAAGTTTAGCATGTAACATGTAGGAATAACATATTCCTAGCATGCATCCCTTATAATAAGACCCCAGACTAAATCCTCAGACATATTTACCCTGCAACTCCAGTTCTGTTGAGGTTTTCTGGCTGTCCACTCACATTTTCATTTATATTAATGATTTTCCATTTCCTTTCTTATTCAGTATGCTAAGATTGTAGAAAGAAGCTAGATGATCCACAACTTTTACTGTCACTACTATTGCCATAGAAACATACTGTTACCATAGAGACACTACTAATGCCAGAGGGCATTCAAATGCCCTAGCATTTGAATGTTAATGGTTTGCTCCACCTGTGCTCCAGGTGATTACCTGCAGTCAATAAATTGTACCTACAATTGTAATGCTACTTAACTCAAAAGATTTCCAAGAGTCTTGTTTCCCTCTGTCTAGGATGTCAGTGCATTCTTCATATATAAGGTCTGTTTTCTATGGGCATTCTTTGTTCTAATTGCTGTATCCAGGAGGAAATAGATGGCACACTAAAGCTGAACAGTATGCAGAAAATTTAATATAAGGATTGTATGCAGAGATGTGAGTAGGATGTATGAAAATACCAGAAGAGATAACTTAGTACTCCAGAACTTGTCATGTTGGAAGTGTTACTACTAGAAAGCCTGAAAGGGAAAATATAAATTAATGGTTGTCAGACTGGAGAAAGAGCTGCCTATTAGGAAGTGACATCTTCAGACAAGGAATTTAGACAACTTACAACAACTATATGAGGAGAGAGTCATTGGAATAAACATCCTATGCTACTCCTGGCACTCTTCCCCATTGATAAAGTTCAATAGAAAGCTAGAGAGTAAGGGAGACCATTGACGTCATTCAGTGGGTCAGACTGTGTCTGCTTTGAGAAGGAGGGAAAAAAAGGTTAGAGAGTAAACTTGGATCAACAAAGCAAATATTACAGGGCAACCCCAATGTGAAATGTGTTAGCCTTATTGGGTCTTCACCCACGTACTTAAAAGGGACTTACAATGATACTTAACTGCAGGCACACACAAAAAGGTTAAAAAGAGTTTATTTACAAAAGTAAAGGGGGGGAAGAAAAAATGAGTAACTCAAGGAGAAAAAGAAAGATAAATTGGTAAATGCATCCTACCAGTTCTGTTGAGCTAGGACCCCAATAACTTGATGAAAACTGGTGAAAAACCAAGAACTCCCAAGTCCCACGTATCTGGTTATATACCAAACCTGGCTGCTTAACTCCACCCTCACTCCCTAACAATCCTCCCTTTGGTGGTGAGAACATTGTGAGATTTGTAGTGCTTGGTGTCTTGTATCTCTGGTCTGGGGTTGAGGTAGACTCCAAAAAGCCTATTTGTGGAGTTTGTTCAGGACATAAAATAACATGGCAATCATGCAAATAGGCTGTAAAAATAGAAGGAGCAAGAAATAAACAAATATACAATGGAAAGAAAAAAATGAATAAATGAAAGACAGAAGGAAGAGCTGAATACCCAATCTGGAAAACTAGCATAAACCTGAAAACAGGAAACATTCTCATACCAAATTTCTTTCTGAAGAGACAAAAGCAAAAATGGAATATATAAGTTGCAATACAGCTAAATAAAGAGAAATTTTAGGTGACAAAAAAGTGTGCTGGGGTGGGGGGGAATATGAAATAGTGATAGGAAATCAATGCATGGTGGTAGGGTTTTTTTGTTATTATTGTTGTTTTCCAAAACAAAGAAGAAGGGGGAAGAAGAAAATTGATGAAAACAATTCTAAAAAGATTATAAAGTTGGAGAACAGAAAATATAAAGGCAACACAGGAAGTCTGGTGCACCTAAATAAATTTACATAAAATTATTTTTAATATAATAATTCTTTTTTTAATCAAGTAAGAAGAGAACACACAATTTGAAGGGTCTTAGTGCTTTCTGGAAAAGCATGATGCATAATTAGCAACTCTGCATGACATCTTGGTGAAATCTTTAATATTAAGACAAATATAAAAAAATCCCACAGTCATTTAAACTGAAATGGAATGCCTGTACAGATAGTGTAATAGGGTGGTACCTGGGAAAGGGAAGGTTCTAGATTCCCTGCCCCACACAAGGAAGGGAGCTGCTGAGAAGGGAGGAGGAGAAGCTTAGAGGTACTGAGGGAAGAAAACAAGGAAGGAGGATAGAAAGCAAGTAGGTCGGAGACCTAGAGGAGGCACATGGAGCAGAGAGACATGTGAAGAAGCTGTGCTTGCTTCTCGGCCTTGGACTTGGGGAACATGGAAGAAGACACTTGAAACAGATGTGGAAAGACCAGCGGGGAGGTTAACAACAGCAGTATTTATATTGATTTTGATTTTGCTCTTTCCTTTCTAGACTTCTCTGGTCCCTTCTGCCCTTTTCCCTGGTTCCCCACTAAGAAGTGCCTTTAACTTGTGGCAGGCTTTTGGGCCTCAGTGGCCTTGTTTTGGGTCAACCTGTTTGGCTGGGCATTTACCCAGGAGAGGATAGGTAACTGGATGTTTCATGTGGAAACTATTTTATCTTTCTTTTCCTTCTTTTTATTGCACACAAATTGTATTAAAGTTCCTTTCCATTAAAGGTCTTAGGCACTAGAGTATGTTTTGTCTTGATGCAGCAGATTGCAGAAACTATTTAGAGCAGGCAGGTTTGGGGTTCCTGGGATGCCCCTCACCCGGCCTAGTTACAAAAAGTTAAGTTGGGCTGACCTCAGATTTCTCTGTGGCAACTTTCAAATTCAGAAGTCAGTAGAATAGTGCTAGTGTTCTGAGGCAGAAATGGATATTGTCTGAAAATTTTACACTCCACAAACCTTGTAATGACACAGAGAATCTGCAAGAGGTTAGAAGAATACCTAATGAAGGAATCCAGCTAACCAAGATGTGAGCAAATGGAATGCACCAAAAGTAAAGTGGTCAAATACACATAAGCAGTGGTAAGCATGGATCCTGTTAGATTTCTGGGGAAAGGCTATGAGAAGTTTCATTGTAGAAAGGAATGTAAACATCATAACTCTTGGAGGAACACATCATAATGTAAACTATAGTTATGGATCAGGGCAAAAATATAGAAGGCAATTTTTTTTTTTTAGAAGGTACTCTGTTTCTTTTTTTTTAATTTATTTTTTTATTTTTATATTCCCCATAAGATTGCAACCCCCTTATTTTGACCCCAATCCCGCCTTTCCCCGCCCCCCCCAAAGTGTGTCTCTGGTTCATAGTTTGTTGATTTTGATATTTTCTTTCTTATAGTTATTCTTTTTCCTGGTCCCTTATTTAAGTTTTCTAGACTCCTGTTATGAGTGAGGCCATCCGGTATTTTTCTTTTTCTTTCTGGCTTATTTCACTGAGCATGATCCCTTCCAGTTCCATCCATGTTGCTGCAAATTGCATGCGTTTATCTTTTTTGAATGCTGAGTAATATTCCATGGTGTATATGTACCACATCTTCTTGATCCAGTCATCTATTTTTGGGCATTTGGGCTGTTTCCAAAGCTTAGCTATTGTAAATAGTGCTGCTATAAACATAGGGGTGCAGGTGCTCTTTGGAATTAATGTTTCTGTGTGCTTTGGGTAAATACCTAGGAGTGGAATTGCTGGATCATATGGAAGCTCTATTAGAAGGCAATTTTTAAATTATTACTATTCATAGATACTGTCCTATTTTTAAGATACTATCAAATCAAGAAATAATGGTCTTTGTAGTCTACTTAGAGTTGTGAAATTCATCTTATACAAAATAAACACATTCCAAATTTCCACAGTGTGTGTTTGGAAGGGGGCAGAGAGAGGAGAGCCCATGCAGCAAAGTGAGAAAACAGAGAGCAAAGAAGTATCACATAAAATAAGAAAACAGAAATGAAACAAGTACCGCTAGTATATTCATATTCATTGCTGATAAAAATCTTACTTCAATGAAGTTACCAAGAAAATCAAACTCTATTCTGAATATACCACTCATTTATAAAACGGACTATAAATGTGGAAAGTAAAAGAAAGTACTGTATAGATATATTTCTACAAAGGAAATATTAAATAATACCACTAGAATCATATTAGAACATAAAGGAGAAAGGACATCATCAGGAAATATCCTCCATGATTTTTTTTTTAAATAGCAAATAACAATACTCAGAAATATAAAACAAAATCTAAAGCTACAGAAAGAAATGGAAAGAAATAAAGTTTGCAGATGAATTCTTGATCTTCTGTCAGCTCATGGGAAGATAAATAGAGAAACAAACAAATCATAAGATTTGAATAATGGATAAGGCTGATCCATTAGACACAGATTAAATTTTATACCTTGAATATACAGAGTATCCATTCTTTTTAAAAGGTTTGTGAATTGCTAATGAGAGTTTCTCTTATATTAGGCCACAAAATTCCAATATATATTTTTAAGTTGATATATAATAATTCAGGTTCTTTGATCATAAATAACACAATATTAAATAGAAAATGAATAAATGATTCAATGTTAGAAAAGTCTAATAATGTAAATAATATACAATGGCATATTCTCATCCCATTTATGCCAAAAAGGTAATTGTCAAACTTTTGCATACATATCTGGTTTATAAAATAGAATAAAATAATAAAATGAATATTTCCTTACATATATCTATTCAGTATCAGCATTATAAAATAATGAAATACTAAAACATCTCCATTAAATCATGAGACAAGGACACAGCTGTCACCACTGTTACTTAATATTCCTTTACCAAACAAGCAGAGTATATAAACCAAAGATAAAAAGGATATTACACATTTAAGAAAAGAAAAACTGGTATTATTCTCAGATTACAGGATTGTTTGCCTAGGAAGGTAGCAGAATGAAGTAAGAACTTTTTAAAAAATAAGTCATTAAAGTGGGTGGGATAATTAAAAGATAAATGCATGATCCTTTTTGATAAAATAAATTCAAAAATATTAACCAAAAATGATACCATTTACAATAAGAAAAGGGAAAACAAAAAAAATCATATAGTGAAGAATGAATAATAGATATCTAAAGGGCCTATCAGAATTAAACTTTAAAATTCTTGTAGTCTGTATGTTTTTTTTGTATGTCTACTGTAAACTCTGCTTAGTTATCTTCATTGTAAACTAATGACTAAAAAGAGATTTCCATAAATGCCTGAAACCAAAACATCTTCTTGTCTTTTTGAGGGAGTCTGGATGTATTGGGCTATACCTTCAGTAAAATCAGGCAGCTTACCATAAGCCTTAACCTTCACTTGCTGCTGACACAGTTTCAAGTTTAGAAGTTAAGTTCTCAGAGGTTATTGCCTAGGTTCTCAGGTTCTTTCTGACCTTGCTCATAGCCCTGGGCAGTGCAAGCTCTATGATGTTGAGTGTTCTTTGAGATTCCCAGGAATATATCGAAGTGTTTCAAAGTCACCTATGCATATCCTATTTTATGCACTTTTCCTTTTAAGTTTTTTTGGTATCCCTGTTTTTGTCCCAGCCATTATCCATTATCCCAGGTAAATGCAATATTATACAATTGTCTCTGATTATTTCAACAAATGTCCCTAGGAGAATTAAAGAACAGTTTATATTTGGCAAGCTCCCAGTTAAGATAGATCCAGACAGCCTTGAAAGTAGGGTGTGCCACTGAACCACAAGATAAGTCAAATAATGAGATGAGATGTGAAGGAACCTCATATCCATCTTGCCATCACCAAAATGTTAGTTTTTATGATGGTTGCAGAATATTTGTTTGTTTGTTTTTTTAAACACTCCTGTGGAGTTCAGGTTTAAGAATAAGGCAAGTTAAAATGCCATACAACTCACAAGATCAACTAACAAGATCCAGGCATTTTTCAGAATAAATACTAGAGGAATTGCTACAAACTTTGGGTTTATTGCAAGTTTTGAAAAATTTAATTCTGGAAATTTTTGATAGTATTCTCATTGCATTTATGAAATAGAGGATTTTCAGAGGTCCTTATTACTCTGTCCTTTTTGCTAATACCACCTCAGATTATATATTGTAGACCAGAAGTCTGCATTCATGAGTTTATTTTTTTAAAAAATGACCACTTCAGAAATGGAACATGTGATATTGAACTTTTCCAAGGGTTGATTAAATAACTTGCCCTAGTCAATTACAAATGGCACATGAGTATTTGTATGCAGTCTCCTAAATATTGTGTAGAATCTTTCAATGAGAACAAATAACTGAAGATCAAAAAATAATCCAACTGGTCAGATAACTAGTACCATGTGACAAATTGAATTAATTCATAGTGACTTAAAACAATAACCAGTTTTATATTATTTTCATGAATTTTGTGGGTAAAAATTTGGAGAAGATTTTGGCTTTGAATTTTGGTTACAGTCAGATGATAGCTGTTATTGCATCCAACTGAGCTGGAGCAGCAAATAGCTGGCATTTGCCAGGGAATCTCTTTCTCTTGATGTAGTCTTATGCCTTCATTATGTTTTCTTTTATAATAGTTCTGGCTTTGGCTTCCTCACAACATGGCAGCCTCATGTAGTGGTTTTTATGGCATTTGAAGCCTTTAGGAATGAGAACTAGAGAAAATAAACAGAGGTAGTGTTGTCTTTTATAGGCTAGCCTGAAAAATCATATAATATCCTACTTACTACATTTTATTGATTACAAATGAATCTTAAATCCACCCAGTCTCATAGGGAGAGAGATTTTACTTCATGGTGGGATATGACAAACCTGTAGAACAACATATGTGAATGGAGATAATGTTTCAACCATCTCTGGAAAATACAATTTGGTACCCAATAAGAAGCCTCATTAACAGTTATTGGGAAGTTAGGGATTTGATGAATGCAATATATCACTCAATGAAAAACCAATAAGTGCATTTGATCCTCCATAAAAATCAATATTTCATGAAATCCATAAACCCTTTCACAGTTAATGCTTTGAAAAATTGACCTTCAGTTACACCTTAGTGTAGTTGGTTTAAATTAATTATTTGCCACGGAGATGAGGTAGATTTGCCAAACCAGTTTCACTTTTGACTCATCATTAAGCATATTTTGCCCCATTACTCTCTTGGCTTCTATTAATATAATGCCACAAGTTGAAACATTGCGTCCAAGTCAATTGCTCAATTTAAAAGGCAGAAAATTGTTTTAGCAAGACATGATGAGGATGATGAAATGCTTCATGTATTATTCTGCTTTATAGACACCATGATTCTGACAAGTTTCATTTCTCATTTGGTATTGAAACATTGCCATCTTCATTAAACTTGTTGTCAGGCATATCTGCTGAGCACCAATTTGCTGTATATTTCCTGTCTACAAATTGCCTGTGGAATCAAGTATTTATTTGTAGCTGAGATGGAGACTTGATATGCATGTTGAATCAGGTTTCATTTACCACAATTATTACCATTTCTAGAAAGGCAATGTAGTCTGTAGAAATTAAATCAATTTTGTAAATCTTTGCCTCTTACCTTTTTGTTAATGTTTATTTTTTATTTTGAAATGTAATGCAACATTACAAAAATGAATAAACATAAATTTATGTTATATTACATAATTAGAAAGCAAATACATGTTCAACCTCTCCAGCAATCCTAAACTCCTACCGCTCATTTATCTTTCCATTATACATGATATTCTCCATCCTCTTCTGTATATATTATCCAGCTCTTTATGATCACTTTCATGGATTTTTAAAATACATACTTTTAATCAGTTTGGTATATATAACAGAAATATTAATTTTGCTTATTTTTTACTTTAATTGTAATAAAGTACCACAAGTAATAGTTTATGACTTGATTTTCCTCACTGATAGTTATGTTTTTAGAATTGTTTACAGGTCAGACTTTAATACTTAAGTTACCAGCACACAATGGTATGCAATGTAAATTTTCCTATTTCCTTATTTTCAAGGTTTACAAAGTCTTTAAACAAAACCCAAATCTTTTATGTTTGGACCTAAAAGTACTCACAGCATTATTTTTAGGGGAAAAAAAAAAACAGCAACAAAAATTTAGTTCTGAATTCTTTTGATTTTTCACTTAAGCAAAATCCACTTTTCCCCAAGTACTCCTTTACAAAAAGTCATCTATACAAGCTAAACTATCTTTACAAATTTTGTATAATCTTCTTAGAGCTTTTACATTCCAAATGGATAAAGTTTACTGGGTAGATATATGTTGTGTCTTAAAAACTGTACATGTTTTCTGAGTCTAAGGTGAGACAAATTCCATAGGAATCACTGTGATACCACTTATGCCATGTCTGCCACTATTCATTTGTATACATTATCTCATTTTGTACTCATCACAGTCCCATTATTACTTATTTCCATCTTGTAGATGAATTTGAAGAACAAACATGAAGTCAAACGATTTACCCAAAGTCAGACTTCTAGACTGAGCTGCGATTTGAAGCCTGTCCCTCTGGTTCCCAGATCCCATGCTTTATTGCCAGTCTGTGAAATATCCCGTTAATAGTCCCACCTTCCATTGAATCTAGTTGTGTCTCAGTTCTTCTGTTCCTAATCAGTTATCCCAAGGTTTTTTGTTGCTCAGTTAGGGTGGAGGACAGAAAAAAGCTTTGCCAAGGGATGGAAGATTTTGATAAACAGGATAGAAAAACAAGGATCATATTAATAATTCACATCAGGACAGCTGGCGTATCTGTCAACTCTCCCATGGACTAATTTTTACTGTCAGAATCATCCCCATGAAGATAACTTATGTACCTTCAAAATTAATCAAATTGCTATACAATTCTAATTGGAAAATTCCATGATGACATTGTTGACATTTTTCCTTAAGCATATTTACTGTTTTGCTTCTGGGATCAGATTTCCTTTGTATGCATTGATTCTTTCCACCACCCAACCTTGTTTCTGCTTACTCTGAGGCTGACATCCAGTTTCCAATCTTAGCCAAGCACTATTTTTGATCCAGCCATGCTTGAATTTGAGGTCCTTGGGGAACTCACCAGCCTCTTTAATTCCTTTGTTGTCTCTTAAATGAAGAAATGACCTCTCAGATATTTTCCAATTCCAAAATACTATGCTACCTTCCCAAGTACATTTAGGTCAGCCTCCTGGGTGTCATTAAAAAGTGTTACCATGGGCCTCCCCTGGTGGCGCAGTGGTTGAGCTCTGGGCTGCGAAGCTACCTGTAGCCTCTGCAACACCGGTTTGATCCCTGGCCTCCAGGGAGGGTCCCACACACAAAAAAAAGTGTTACCATGGTTAGATCACACTAGGGCAGATTTATTTTCAGAATGATATAAAGAAGAATTGATATGTATTCTATTACTTTATGTTGGATGAGGCCATAAATATTTACAATTGGGGGACGGAAAACACTATTAGTGATGAAATGTGTATCTTATTCAGTTATCTGGATAACTATCCTCCTAGAAGTTGTTGGCAAGGAAGCCACACATTGCACTTTATATATATACACACACACATATGTATGTAAAACTTTCATTTAAAGAAATTAAGAGGTCATTCTGGGTTTGGATTGGACAAGATGCTCTAATACCATAAAATAAAGTTTGCTCATCGACTGAATTCTTGGTAAGTGATAATAGTAAGGAATATGTTATTTAGTTAGACTTAAAGTTGCCAGTTGTCACCCAGGAGTGACTTGATGGAATACAATTCCTTAATACCTAACATCACTGCTTAAATGTAATATTTTGAATAAGAGTGAAACAATAGGAACAATGCCTTTCAGATAAGTACGGAAGTAAAAACAAGGAAAGCCATGCAAATTTTTTTAATTTGTTAGACAATCAATTAAATTTTTTAGACACTTTTAATTTTCTTATAGGTTAGCCTCAATTCACACAGTTTAATTGGTTGTCATCTAAAGAATTTTTTTTTTTGCTTCTTGGGTATTTTTTTTTTTAAGATTTATTTTTCTTTAATGCATACAAGAGCTAGAGTGCACACCAGGGGTGCGGGGGTGAGAGGATTCACCAGAGACAGAGTGGGGAGCAGAACAGGGGGATTGACTGAAAATGCACTGCTGAGGAAAACAGTGGGTAAGACAGGAGAGGTCTGTTGCTCCATGTGGGTCAGCTCCCTGGCCGGGGATGGAACTCATGCTGCAGTGGCTGATGATAGCTTCATAGTGCTGAGACTTAACTGCTTGTGCCATTAGCGAGGGCCCCTAAAGAATATATTATTAATTTATTTTTCTAATTAATCAGTTTGATAAAATCCCAAACTCCCTTGAATTTCCTACAATTAAAACTATTGAATGCATAATTTTTTTAAAGAAAAAGTAAAGAAATTACTTAATATTGGTCTTTAGCTATACGATAAGCTATTTTCTGGCTGCCATTTTTGATTGCACAAGGATATATGATAAGTTGACAGAAAACTAAAATTGAGATATACTTGAAACTTGTCAGTGTGAAGAATGATTTAATAGTGTTACAGATTCTTGACATTTAGTTTGAGAAGAATGCAAAAACATGAAACAAATTGATATGTTTAATAATTCAATATAGCATTAATATTTTTCAACTCCTTCAAATCTGCAAGTTCAACAATTAATATCATGTCATGATATTTAATTTTAAAAGTACCCTAAAATTTTTAACTTATGTCCAAGAATATTTTGCTGTCAGTCTGAATGCCACAGAACCCAGTAAAACAATCACTACTTTGTTGACTTAAAGTGTAAATTCAATTCCTCAATTTCTGGTTCTCTTCTGAATCCAGAACCTCAGAGTATGAGCCAGATGCATTTCTTCAGATCTCTCTGCCTCCAGGAACTCTAATACATGTGGCCATTTTACAAGTTAAAGGGCATTTTTCTGCTCACTATTATTTGAGGCAAAAATGCAGAAAGATCAATTAAGAGGTTCTTCTTTGAGAACCCAGAGGACAGCAAAACAGGGTATCCTTTTCATGAACTGCTAACTGTAGACAGCCTTTTAGCAGAGTAATTTAAAATTAATGGGAACAAGTCTTTGATGCAGTTAAGACTTCAAAGAAATGCCAGGTTTTTATTTGTAATGAAAAAAAAAATAGTTATGGCAAGAGAAGGGAGCTC
The DNA here is from genome assembly GCF_964194135.1 of Talpa europaea. Lineage (NCBI taxonomy): Eukaryota > Metazoa > Chordata > Mammalia > Eulipotyphla > Talpidae > Talpa > Talpa europaea. The sequence continues at coordinate 24,947,294 of NC_140078.1, read as the reverse complement.
ATTAAAGCTTACAAAATCTTCCTAAAGGGCTTGGTCAGACTTAAGGGTGTGGTCAGAGATTCCCCCGCACCCCCTTCCTTTCTCTCTCGCTTCCTTCCTTTCTATACTTTTCTTTCTTTATGGTGTATCTGGCATAGTTAATTACTGATGGCCAACAGTGCTAACTTTGTAATATGACAAATTTAAAAGATGAAAAAATTTCTCTCAATTAGGAAAGAGTATATTATCTTGCATAATTTATTTTTAATTTTCACAATGGAGGAGTCACTCCTTTATTTGGAGAATCCCTTTTGGTTGACAAGATTGGGGTGCTGCACATTTTATTTGAATTAATTAAAATGAAAAGGAAAATCACTTCCAAACAGAGGAAAGGAAGAGAAACACATGAACCAGGTGCAAGGAACTTCAGCTAAATGAAGAGGGATGGACTGTATTTCTATTTGTGCCTGTTACTAATAACTGTTGCCGGCTGCATATAGATGTAGAACAAGGGAGAACTAACCAGTCATAAGAGGGTTATTAGGCATTTAAACAAGTTACAACTCTAGAAAACAGTGGTTCTAAACAGTTTGTTTCTCTCAGATTCTATAGATAGTTATAGTTATAGAGGTTAATACCTAAATGGTTTGGAATATGGCTGAGCCAACCATACCAGGATAACTAGTTTCTAGAGACATTAAATATTCTGCTCTGTCAATGAAAGGCAAACTGTTTATTTGTGTAAATGATACATACATGTGCATTTGCCAGTGACATCAGTAGTTTTCCTCTCCTATTTTGTCCATCAGATTACCTCCTACAAAGCAGCTAATTCTCTTTTAAAATAAACTCTGCTGCTAAATCAAAGGTTTGCCCCCATTCATTTTCTTTTTTTTTTTCTTATAGAGGCATGTTTTTATTTATTTGTTTATTTGTTTGTTTTGTTTATTTGTACATGCACGGGTACAGTCAGAAGCGCGGGAGTGTGAGAGAATTCACAAGAGCCGGGAGCAGAGCAGGCAGAAGGACCGAAGTACACTGCTGAGGGGAGCAGCGGGCGGCAGGAGAGGTCTGCGCGCCATGTGGGACCCTCCTCTGGTGGCCAGGGAGCAGCGGGGAATGAACAGGCGCTGCAGGGGCTGCGGGCAGCTTCGCAACCCAGCGCTCAACTGCTGTGCCACTGGGGAGGCCCTGCCCCCATTCATTTTCAATCACTCTCCTGAAAAATTTATCTACCATTAGCATCCCATTATGAAGAAATTATTATATTTTAAATTAAAATTTTATTTTTTAAATCATACTTTCATTTACAGGGTGTTTGGATTCTTCTCTCTCTTCTTTGGGAGACTGTAATCTCCATGACAGCAAATAATTATTCTGGTTTTGTCTTCATGTGGGACACTCAACAAATATAAGTAGATAAATAAACTGAAGATAAATTTGTCTATTGTTAACATTTTATAGTTAATTCATGCCCATGCAAAGAAATATTTCACTTCTGATTATTTTAATAGATTTCATGGCGTTCACATTCTAATTATGTCTAAAATTCTTTTTCTCCATTTTTATACCTTGAACAATTATCCATAGAAATATATGAGGATAATTATTCCTGCTTGGTAGCACTACGAATGTCTTATTAATGAAACATTTGAGATAAAATTTTAGCTTTAAGATGATTTCTTTAATATGCAAGTTCAAATACAGAGACTTTGCCAGAAAACTGGTGACAGGAGCTTCAATCCAAATAAAGTGGCAAAGTGGCTGAAGTGGCAAATAATCAAGACTAAAAAAACTGGAGAAAGAGACTTATTGGAAGAACTTCACACCCTTTGCATTGTGTAGAGTGCTATACAACAATGGAGCTGGCAAAGCTTAAATTTTGTGCTAGCCAGATTGTGCAAAACTTTGTTTACCCTGCAGAGAAGCTCCATTTGCAACTGAATTCACATTAAGTCCTGAAGAACAGTTCAGACAAATTACAAAGGGGGCACTGATAAGAATGGAAGTTGGCCCCAGGATAGAATTACTAAGGTGAGAAAGCTATTGCACTGGTTTAGCAGACTCTGTGACCCTGGATTTGGAGAAGAGGATGCAGATACATGAATGACCTGGTTATGAGGGCTTCAGAAAAAAAGCTCATTTCTTAACTGGACTGTTTACTTTGTTTTTGTTAAGTCCTGTGAGTTCTTTGTATATCTTTGTGATCAGTCCCTTATCAGTTGTATGGAGTGCAAAATTTTTTTCCCAATCAGTGGGGTGTCTCTGTATTTTGGTTAATGTCTATTTTGCTATACAGAAGATTTTCAGTTTGATGTAATCCCAGGTTTTTATCTTTTGTTTTGGGTGCTGAGTCTTTAAAGATGTTACTGAGATGTATGTCTTGTAGTGTTTTACCTATATTTTCTTCTATGTATTTTATGGTTTCAGGTCTTATGTCCAGTTCTTTTATCCATTTTGAGTTGATTTTTGTGCATGGTGAGAGGTAGTGGTCTAGTTTTTTCCAGCACCATTTATTGAACAAACTGTTCATGTTCCATTGCATAGTCTTTGCTCCTTTGTCAAAGATTAGTTGTCCATAAAAGTATGGCTTTATTTCTGGGCTCTCTATTTGGTTCCATTGGTCTTTGTGTTTGTTGATGTGATGGTGCACAGGTGCATTGGTGAAGGAAATTCACCTGTGGGGACTAGACCTAAGGGGGTGCGGGGGAAACAAATATTGTTTAAAAATGAACAATGTTGTAAAAAATTTTTAAAAAATAAAAAAAAAGAGAAAAGCCCTAATATTAAAAAAAAAAAAAAAAAAAGGCAAGAGTCTGAGGATGGCAACAAGACAGAGCTTATACACTGTGGACTAGTGAGGTAGAACACAAAATGAAGACAAGGGAAACTGACTTGGGAGACAGCATCTGAAACAAGATAAAGTCAGAGTAGGAGTAGGGGGAGCAAGAGAAGAGAGAAAGAATAAATGTTTTCTCTCACAACGTGGGAACCTGAAATCTGAAAGGAAATTGATGTTTTGATGAGATGTGCGATTTGGTGAGCAGGGTCCTGTGTTACCAATGTGAAAAGTTTCAGCAGAGTTCCCCTTTCAGCAGCACATGGCAAGCTGACTCAGGAGACAAAGACGTTTACACAGACATAGAGAGGCAAGGGTTACATTTTAAAAGGACAGGTTTATTAAGAAAAGGAGAATGAGAGAAGGGAGACACCTAAACAGTCATGGATGGGTAGCAGAGCTGCCTTTTGCCAGTGCAGACGTATTGTGTGTTCTTTTGGGGAGGGGTATAGTGTTCTTTTGGGTATAGTGTTCTTTTGGGGAGGGGCTCATTCCTTTGAGGAATTGTTATCTATTGTTAAATTAACTACTCGTAAGGTGTGACTAGGTTGATTTGTAAGAGCCAGTGATTCTCTGTAGTGGCCCTCAATTTCCTTAACCCCACCTCTGGTCTGTAAGTCATCTCTGGATACTAGCCATCTGATACTTGCTACTGAAGTTGGCCTAAGGATTTTTCATTTCTGTAACTGGTTTAACAACTATGTTAATCATTTCTACTCCCACCTCCAGTTTATGACACCTCCCTCCTAAATTTTCTACTCTTAGCCTCCATCAGAAATGAAAGTAATGGTCAATGGTGTTATGGATAATAGACAAATGTTCATTGGAACCTCTTATTGGTGTCATTTAGTGTCAAAGAATAATTTTCAAAAGAAAATGTAACTCATACAAATTAGATAAATCTGCCAAAGGTATTGTTAAACACGTGAAAAATGAGAATAACCTCAAATGGTAAGGCTAATTCAAGGAATGTTTAAGGAGCTGAATATTTATAAACAATTTAATAAAAGTACGTTAAGTTGTCACAAAGCTGATTCATGACCTGCAGGGAAACATATTCTTTAGAGTTTCTTTGTAATGACTATAACTCATTTGCATCTCTACCACTCACAGATCAAGTTATCATGTAACTTCACAAAGCAGATGCTTTTGATTCATGGAATAGAGTAACATCAACCACATCAACCAATGGTTCCTTCTAGACCACCAAACAATGCTTAACAGGAAATGCAGCCATCCTGTTAGTCTATTTACAAATTTGAAATTAGTTTTTTCTTAACATTAATTAACAATAACCTAATGTACATTTTAAATTCAGCTGTTAACTACTAGATAAGTAAATCCAGACTCCAATCAAGTTTAACTGTAAGAGTATAATCCCCCAAAATAGGGAGGTTCTAGGTTTCCTGCCCCACCTAAGGAAGGGTGGAGCTGAGCAGGGAAGCTAAAAAGGACAAGAGAGAGAAGGAAGGAGAGAGAAGACTTGGAGGAGGCACATGGAGCAGAGAGACATGTGAAGAAGAAGGCACTCTTGCTTCTCAGCCTTGGGTTATACCAGGAGCTTGGGGGGACATGGAAGGAGACACTTGAAAGAGACAAAGATGTGGGTGAGAGTCCTGGGGTGAGGCTGACCATGGCAGCCTTTATCTTGACTTGTATTTTGACTTTGCTCTTGTCCTACAGACTTGCCTAAACCTTTCTACCGCTTTCCTATGGTTTCCTACCAAAAGATGCCTTAGACTTGTGGCAAGCATTCAACCTCAGTGGTCCTGCTTTAGGCCAACCCTGTTTGGCTGAGCACTTACCCATGAGGGGATGGGTAACTTTGAGTTTTAATTGGAAACTATCTTCTTCTCTTTATTGAGCACTAAGGCCTTATGCATTAAGGGTAGCTTTGTCTTTATGCAGCAGATAGCAGAACCCATTAAGAGCATGCAAAATTTGGGGGTCCCAAGGTGCACCTCAGTCTGCCTGCTAACATAACCAGCTCCATTGTTACCATAATGTTCCCAATTATTATACCTCGCTTGGATTAGTATTATACCTGACAGTGAACTCTTTTAACTGGCCTGCTGGCTTCTACTCTCCCCCAGTTCTCTGCTTCAGTCTATTTCAACGTACAGCCAAAGATCCTCTTTAAGTCATGTCCTGTCACTCCAGTCTGACCGCCTAAATTCTCTGCAGAAGGCCTGTCACACTCAGTAAAAGTCAATCTTTATTGTGACCCTGAAACCCCTTCCATATTCCAGTTCCACTGTTGTTGTTGTTTATAAGTACAACAAACATGCTCCTTCTTTACTAATTTGAACTTTCACAATGACAAGGAAAATTCACATGACTCAGTGGTATATCCTATGGAACTAATCTGCTGTCCAACAAGATGGCCAAAGGCCACTCAACATGGCTAATGAGCACTTGGAATGTGGTTAGTTTGAATTAAGATGTGTGCCACCTGTATAAAACATGCAACTAGACTTCAAAATCTGGTAAGAAAAACAATATAAATTATCACATATATGTTTGAAAAGATAGTAGCTTGAGTATAATGAGTTAAAATGTATCACTAAAATCAATTTGCCCTATTTCTCTTTTACTGTTTATGTGGATACTGAAAGCTTTTTAATGAAATATGCGACTTACAATGTGTTTCTGTCAGATAGTGCTTCTCAGGAACAAGGTCTTAACATGTGGTAGATGGTTAATCAATACTTGATAAAAGAGAATGGTAAGAACAGATAGTAGAGTACTGCAGAATGATTAGGAAAACTGACCTGTTTTGATTTATTTATGTCATTTATCTTGTGCCTCAGTTTACTTATCTATAAAATGAGAAGAAGAATTTCAAAGCAGTGATATGATGTAACTATTAAAGTAAGCCATCCATATAAGGTGTTTACTGAAGTAATGGTCACATAGTTCATATTACATCCTCTTATTATTAATTTGTAGATAACAATATTTCTGTTACTTCCCCTTGTTCTCATCTTGGCTCATCTTGGCATCTCATCTTAAAGTTTCCTGTCAGCCATTTTGGTCCCTGAAACTTTTCTAGTTTGGATTTCTTTGTGAACTAAAAGATAAGGTAACGGTGAAGGTAGCAACTTAACACACACAGGGAGGGAGTGTAGAGAAGAGGGTTTTAATGAGGAAGGTGACAAAGGGGGAGGGGCTTGGAGTATATTTATAGTGTTTTAACCATTAAGTTGAGTGATGGGTGGGGTGAGTATATACTACATAGAGAGCCATCCATTTCTGTTCATGTGAAATGTTTCAATGAATAAAGATCAACTAAATGGATATGTATACTTGAGATTTAAAAGCCTAACTGAAAATAGCTACTGCATCACTAAATCTTTTATTGAGTCAAAAAAACAACAAATACCATGTAGGAAGTAAAGGCAATGGGATCAGTAAAAACCCTCTGTTCCCACAGACTGAATTGTGTGTATCAAGATATTTAGAGTGTGTTTAATTTTTAACTTAATCTGAAGAGGAGCCATTTGCTTGTTGTAATACCCACCCCCACCCCCAGTGTTGAATCCTGAGGCCCCGGGCTTTCCATTATTGCCATATTTGACCACCTCTGTGTGCCATTCATGGTGGCCGCCCACACTCTTTTTCCAACAAGGCTCTTGTTGTTAGGTCAAATTAAATTATTGTGGAACATCTTTCAAAACCCATAGCAAGGCATTGCTTCTGAATAACTAAGCATTTCTCAGAAACAGTCTTTAATTTGAACAGAGCTGATCAAAAAACAAGGTGCTAAGCCACTCCTTTCAAACACACAACCCCAACTTCCATTTCTTCTGCCCCACCAGAATCCCACAATTTTACCAATAGGAAACAAAATGTTGCCACTCTCAATCTGTGGTAGTACATCAACGGAGTGGGGGGGTGGAGAGGAAGCATGTGTTTAAAAAAGCAGCTTTTATTCATTCATATAATCTGAAATGCCCCTGGCCATGATCACTATCATCTTTGATGTGGCTTCCACATATTGTCTGCGCATCACTATGCCTTCCAAAAGAATAGGGATGCCTAAATGAAAGCAATATGGTAAGGTTTGAAAGACAAGCTTAACTATTGAACACGATTTCTTAAAACAGAAGCTCTGTGGATTTCCCCCTGTTGATACAAAACCAGAGTTCTCAAGACCTCACAGAAGCATCTTCTCTGATTTACTGCACAGGTCCCACAAGGAAGTACTCCCAGAAGATCATTCTGGTACATCTTGGCAGAGTTCCTTTTAGCTTCTCAAGGAAATTCAACTTAGGCAATGGCTTAACAAATGCATTTAAGGTCAGAGAAATATTTCCCGGCATTACAATGCATTGGCTTATTGCAAAAGATGGGAATCACTAGCTTCATTTGATGAAGTCCTTTGTTTCAGGGCTACTCAGAAAAGAGCTCCTGTGTTCTTCAGAACTTATGTACCTGGGATTTGAGTTAAAATAGAAGGAAGACAAAAACCAAATCTCTCTTTTTCTCTTTCATTTTCATTCTTTTTCTGTCTCTCAAACACATAAACAGGTGGCATATGCACAAGTATTTTTGCAGAAAACTGTACATTTAAAAACAAAAAGTTGCAAAACTTCAAATGTCTGCCAACAATATCAAAGAGATGAAAACATCTGCTTTTTCATTAGACTCTAAAACACAAGTGATATTACCATCAATCTATGTAAATCAGAATACATAGCCACAGCTTTTATTTATGTACAACAGTAATTTAAGATACTGCATTTGACAGATTTACAAAAGTTCTCACCCCTCTATTCTCATCACCATTCACCCTCCACCTTCACAACCTACACTTTTTTGATAATCCCCATTATAGATTTTTCTCACCACTTTCACGGAGGCAAGACTAACCAGAAGTACAACCTTAGAAAACCATTCTAGGATTCTTTCCTCTCTATCTGCCACACCTATTCTACAGAAGCTGAGTGACCACAAATCACTTCCCTCTGCAATATACTCTTAACTAACTATCCTGTAACTGAAATCTTGAGTGTGTTTTTAATTTGAACTCTTAATTTTCAGTGAAATTAATCACCTTTACATAATAGGAGAAAAACAATTTTATTTTAATCTTTTTTCTAAGACAAAATAAAAACATATTTTCCTGATTCTTCAAAGATCATTTGCTCTCAAAAAAAAAAAAACAGTGTAACTATTTAATGTTAAAAGTGTATAAGAACTCTCATTTAATATTCCCAAGTTTTACTCTAATAGTCAAGGTAATGACAGCTGCTGTAAAAAGAATTATAGGTGCAAAATATATAATGGGTGATATTTAGTGGTAGAAATTTACTTACAATTTCAAAATAGCTTATCCTAATTGGTAGATTTATCTGTTCTAAGGGAAAGGTCAGCAACTGAAATGATTTTCATGTTGTTCTTCCAACATCTTCTACTCAAGTCAATGAAAAAAAGAAAGAAAATGAGAAAGCCAAACTTGGAAGATTTTTATAAATAGGTTTTAAAGATTATATGTCATTGAATTGACCTTAGCTATATGAATACACTGAAGAATAAGGAATGCTGGAAATGTATTCTAGCTATGGACTTAGAATGCAGTCAAGCTATGTATGAAAACCAATGAACCAGTCTCTGCCAAATTTGCTTTCTATTTAGCAAAATTCCTCTAGCCATTCTTTACAAATTGGTTTGCAAGCAATATATTCTCTTAGCTTAACTTCTTCTAAGGATGTCTTTATTTCCCCTTAATTCCTAAAGGGTACTTTCCTGGACTTAGAACTTACAGTTGACAGATCCTTTCTTTTAGCACTTAAAACAATGCAATGCTGACTTCTGGTCTTTGTTATATCAGATGAAAAATACACTGTCATTTGAATTGGTGTTCCCCTATAAATTATGTGTTATTTAATGTCAGGCTACTTAATTTTTTTTCCTTTGTTGTTATGTTTTCAGAAGTTTAATTATGATGTGTCTTAGCTTGGATTTCTTTAGGTTTATCCTATTTGGAATTCACTCAGCCTCTTTATGACTTTTGCCACATATGTGAAATTTTCAGACATTATTTCTTCAAAGCCCTTTTCAATTCCATTTTCTCCTTCCTTTTTGTTAAGTTGATAATATGAATGTTAACTCTTTTGTTGGTATTCTACAAGTCTCTGAGGCTATTAATGTTTTTCTAGAGTATTTTCTCTCTTTTGTTCATTTGGGCAAATTCTGTTGAACAATACTCAAGTTCACTAATTCTATTCTCTATCATCTCTATCTTATAGTTGAGCCCATCCAAAGAGTTTTTCATTATTATATTTTCAGTTCTTTTAAATTCTTATTTGGTTTTTATTTATTACTTTCAATTTTTTGCTACTTTCTAATTTTTTATTTGTTTCAAGAGGATTTGTAATTACTTGTTGAAGCATTTCTATGATGGATTTTTAAAAACTCTTGTAGAATTTCAACCTGAAACATCTCTGTTGAAAGTTTGGTATCATCAGAGTTGTGGTTTTCCTGGTTCTTGATATTTAAGTGATTTTCTGTTGTATCCTGGATATAGTAAGTATTGTTTTGTATGGCTCTGGATCCTATTTAATCTTTTTCAAGCTAGTCTACAAGTTGAGGTGAAACTTGAGAACTGTATGTGTAGGTTGAGTTGAGGGGGACCTGAGATGTTGAGTTTCTAATGAGATCCTAAGTAACACAAATGCTGAAGATTGTGTACTGTACTGTGAGAACCAGAAAATTAGACTGAAGGAAGGCTGGCTTCCCACATTAGAGTTTTTAACTCATGCTAGAGCCATCCAAGAAAAAAAAAAACGGGATACCAACTGTAACTTCCCAGTTTATTCCCAGTGAGAGTGCCAGGAACTTTTGCACCCCTGCTAGGCCTTGTTGACATTGAAGAAGCAGGAGTGGAGGGCTGATTAGCTACTGGAATCTGGGAGCAAAAGCTCACTTGCCTGATAAGAACTTGAATCAGAGGAAGGGAGAACATGAGTAAAGACTATTCTCATTCCCACAACTACCTCATTATGTCTCCTGGATGCCAAGTGTGAGAATGCCACCATTTTCAGACATTGCCATCTTACTATGTGGTTTACAGTCACTGGAACATAGAGAAATAGCATTGGAGTACCTGATTCTCTCAAAACTTTTTGCATTTGATAGTTTCCTAGAGGTCTATCACATTCTCGCAGATCTTTGCAGTCTCCAGGTGTTTCTTTTTTGCCACCCCATCCATCAATTAGCTAAACCTTTTATTCTGATATTCTTTATGATAAAGAGGACAAAATATTACCAGGTCACACAAGGATGAAAATATTGATGACATAACATAATAGCAGAGAGCAGTTCAGGAATATAAGTGACTCATCCAGTGTGATGGTTAATTGTATGTGTCAATTTGCCTAATCTATCATACCTAGTTGTTTGGTCAAACACCTATCTAGATATTTAAATTGCTGTACTCAGAGTAAAAGAGATTTCTCTCCATAATGTAAATGTGACTCAACCAGTCAGTTGAAAGCCTTAAGGCAAACAGATTGAGCTCATCCAGAGGAAAATGAATTCATCTCCCAGATTACCTTTAGACTAAAACTGCATTTCCAGTCTATTACTGGTCATCCCTGGAAACTTAAAAATGCATCTTTTTCTCTTGCTCTAGCTCTCACTCTTGCTCTCAAGTCAAGTAACTTATAGATAATACACTAACATTTGATTTGAATTGATATGTATAAATTTCAAAATCTTGTAAAAAGCACTACACAAAATTTGATTGGAATCCAAAACTCCAAATTAGAGCTGTATTACCTTTTTCTACCATCCTTAACATTATGAACATGGAGAAACATTTAATTCCAGTTTCTGTGCCATATATTGTATATAGATAGATGAACTACACATTTTCACTGCCCTAGAGAATAACTGTATATGGAAGCTCATCCTGCTCACTTTTATTCTTTCCATTTTCCTGAGTAGCCAACGATACTTGGCCAATTTCTCTATTGGTGAAAAAGAGGATAAAAGGAAGTTGTTAACTGTAGTATTTATTTTCTTCTATAACCATTTATGGAGCCCGTTATGAATGCCCTAGCATTGTCAATAAACTAATAAGCATTTGAGACTTTACTCCTTGCCTTCCCTATTTCTACAATGAGGAAAATATAGTTCTATAAAATAAGCTAATGTTGTGGCATTTTGAGATATAAAGCAATTAGCAGCATAATCCAGAGTTTGTTAGTAGGATATATTCATAGTAGGCAGAGCAAGTGACAGTTTGTTCAGAGAAATGAGTTTAGAAATTATCTGGAATAGATATGAAAGATATCAGACCAGAGTGAGTACCAATAGAATTAAAAAGTAAAAAGAAAGCATGAAATATATTGTGTGCATTATTTTAGACGAGTGGTTTTCAAACTTTCACAGGCAACAGAACCACCTAGAGGGAAAGTCTGTTAAAACATATTGCTGAATCCCATCCCCATAGTTTGTGATTCAGTAGGTCTGAAGCACAGCCTGAGATTTTACATTTCCCAGGTGCTATGGATACAACTGGGATAGGAACATACTTTAAAACCACCGATGTGTCTAGTCTACTTACACTAACTGCACAAGTCTATTAGCACCTTACACATTACAGATATAAACATATTATACCTGCTGGCTTTGAGGTTTTCTGAGTTTTCTTTTACCTTCTTGAATGTCATCGCTCTGCCTACTATGAATATATCCTACTAACAAACTCTAGGCCATACCACTTCAAAGGAAAATACAGTGATGAAGCAGAAAACTGAATGACTGGATGAAGCCAACATTGAATGTTCTATTTGAAAATAGTTCAATCTTTGATACTTTCATATACAAATCCAACATCAAAGTGAACACTCAGGTTCTGTCAGATTTCTTCTTTCTAGTAAGAGATGAAACGTTTGTCTGTTGTCATTCTCTTAATGTGATAATTAGACAGTGTGATAATACAGTTTTCCTAGTGTTTATAATCCTTGATCATATATTGTAATCATAAATATGGGCCACAGACTCAATGACTTAATTATAACCTTGATGGTAGACTGATAGAGAAAAACCTCACACTTTCCTCAGGGTAGAAAAGGAATCTTTTGAACATATTTGAGAATCATGGTAAACATTTAAAAATGTATTGAAGTTCTGATATTCAGTCTAACAAGACTATACCCTGACATACTCACCTTCATGACTTTACACAATGTCCCATATAGCGTGTACTCCCAACTCATTTTTATCTAATTGATTTCTTCGATATTTTTTAAAGCGCAGCTCATGTTTGCTCAATCCCTTTGACCTGTTATGGTTATTGTTAATATCCATTTATTTATTCAACACCGCTTATACCAGGCGCTACGCTAGAGTGGAAAGATACAAAGGTGAATGGAACACAAGAGGTGTTCACAACATAAGGTTCACACATAAGGTGAACACAGCATTCACCTTATGATGAATGAGATAGAGTAATAAAAATATAAATGTAATGAAATATTAGAGGGGTTAATCATAGAAGTGTAATAGCCCCATTTTTATTAAAAAAATTTGACCTTATCTGTATTATTCTCTATAACATCATGTGAGTGGATTCTGTCTTCCTCTTCCAATGCAATATGTTCTACATATTCTTATTAAATCTCACAACAAATGTTGAAAAACACATTGATTTATCCATTTAACATTATATTTGTTCTATGGGAAGCCTACTAGCCTATTACAAAACCTCTCTTTTCAGTGAGAGTACAGAGCCACAAAAAAAATGGTGTCAAATGTTGGGTAAGCACAACACTCCAATAGATTGAAGAATTCAAGATATAGGTACTTTGAATAAATCATAGATATATCAGCTCTGAAACATAGAAATCATCAACACTAGATGTGGGAGACAGAGTAAGTTAGGTCATGGCCAAACATTTCCTTAGGATCCCCTCACCAATACCACACCAAAACAAAAAAGCAACAACAACAACAAAACCTAAGTGTTTGGTTAGTGTCCTGGTTGAGAGAGACCTAGAGTTTATATGATACACAGAACAGTAATCCCTAACTACATTGCTTATGGTTATATATCTATATAAACTCTATTAGTAACTACACAAAGAACATTAAGCAAGCAATTTCATCCTTCTCTACTAACTATTCTGAGGTGTTCAGAAATTTGTGATAGAATACTTTTGGATATTTCATATATTGTAAAGTACCACAACTGTTTTTACAGGAACTCTGGTATCTAGAACATGTAATAATGAGAAGCCCAATACTAAGCAATGGTTGGAATAGTTTCATTCCTTTTGGCCTGGGCCAACCCCTATATCCTGTGATGGATCCAACTTTAAACAGTAATAGATCATAGAAACATTAGATCATTCATATAAATAGCTTTTTCTTCTATAGAAGTCTGTAGTTCAACTACATGTGCCGGTGGTCTCTCTTAAATTTTATATACGCCCAGTGTCATGAGCAGTCTTACTCTAAAGTAAAAGGTATACCTGAGCTGATAATTTTATTAGCTAATAAGGAACATTAAAAGCTTTTGTTTTGCAATGACAGTTTCCATTGCAGTTTTAAGAGCTTTATTAGTAATGTATACTTTACTCTGCAAGGGGAATTGAAGCCCACAAGAAAATTACAAATTTAGAGACAAGAAGTTCTCATAACAATAAGTATATATGTTATCAAACACCTCTACAAATGCTATCTCATCAAAGAGTCATTTTGGCAACCAGCATTTTAGAAAGAATAAACTGAAAAGAAACATGATAAAACTATTGGGTTTCATAGTTTCATGTTAGTGATTTTGCTTTGTTTCAAATGCATATGGTTCGGTTTCATATGCCCATACGTTTGATTTCATATTAGAGTTAGCACAAATCCAGCATAAAGAACATTGTTGAAAACCAAATGATTCCTAATTGCATGTCTATGTTGAGTCAAAGAAGATAGGAGAAGCCACTCGGAAAGCCAGAAGGGGTGACTATTAAATGGCAGAGAAGAAACACAACAATTGTAAAAATAAGTTAACTTAATCATTGAAAAATATATAGCCAAATAAGATCATTTAGTATAGGGGCAAACAATTGCACTATTTCAAAAGCTCAGCCACCTACAAGTTCATAGCTTGTCTCTTTTCTTATGTGATGTGTCCTCTGAGCCTATACCAGCACCTGACTGGTTCACTCTCTAAACAGTAACCAGATAACATCATTGTTGTACTTCATTTTCTAATTCTTATGAATGAATTCTCCCATATCTGTGAAGCAAAAAGAAAGTCATATTGGGTCTCAATTTTTCTACTTATAATATTCATACTTTTTGTTCTCAGGTTACAGTCTTGAAAACAGCTTAATAAGTAGCTACTGGTTAGTGATCCCTACCATATGTTAAACTAATATATATATACTAATATGTACATATGCATATATATAAATATATACATATATATGATTAGAAGAAATTCAACAGTCCCAGAAGAGGCTATAATCTTCATCTTATATATGTACTAGAATCAGTCAAGTGTCTGAATTAGATTTGAAATGATGTCTTTCTGATTCCAATTCCCATATCTATCTCTGTCCCTACTCTGCCGTGCTCTTCCCACACATACAGCCTTAGGCTCTTTAAGAAATAACCTTTTCGGGGTCTCTCTGGTGGCGCAAGGGGTTAAGCACCACACTATGAAGCAATCCACAGCCTCTGCAGAACGAGTTCAATCCCCGGCCGGCCAGGGAGCAACCCACATGATGAAACAGATCTCTCCTATCTTGCCCGCTGCTCCCCTCAGCAGTGTATTTCAGTGGGTCTGCCTGTTTTGTTCCCCACTCTGTCTCCTGTTAATCCCCTGCATCTCTGGCCTGTAACCCAGCTCTTGTATGCATAAATAAATAAATCTTTAAAAAAAAAGGAAATAACCTTTTCACCACTGATAAACAATACTCTGAATTTCTTTGTTATAATAATTCTTCTTTTCTTGAAAAAGGGTATTTCTCATGAATCTGTGATTTAGAGACATAAAGTGACTTATGTGTGTGTGTTCTTTAGAATAAAATTGCTAGAGGAATTAAAACCAGAGCATTGCATCATTAAGAGGAGGAAAATAAGAACAGAAGGTGACATTAGGGTGATTTGAACATCTAATTAGGTAAATGATAAAATATGAAGCACTTCTCTACCTGATCATACTCATTTTTATCTTTTTGAAACTTTAGGAAATTGAGAAAACAAAGTAAATCAAGGTTTACTGGACAAAAATATTTTGCGAAGGCCAAATACTTAAATGCATCAGATCTTATTAAAATCTAGGGTCTTAGGAGTGACAATGTGTAGGTTGTACAAACTGATGAAGTAGAATAGAAAGTAAAATCTTTGAGACATTGACACAATCTTAATTATAAGAGTAAAACATTTGACTTTATTTTACTTTCTCAGTATGTAATGAGTCACACAAAAGCTTTTTGTTTTCTTCTTTCAGGACATTACATGCTATTGTCTGCATTATAACATTTGAGATGTTTTTTAAAATAAAAATGGCCATAATAATTTCATGTCTGATTTGAATGAAGATAAAACATGAGGTTTATAGTCAGAGCTTTGTATCTGATCTGAATTGACTTAATCTTTGTCTTTTTTCTCCACTAAATTTTCATTGATAATGCTAAAATTAACCCACTAAAATTATAAAATGATCTTATGGGTAGAAAATACGATTTTGAATCCTGGCTGAATCATTTAAATAACTTGTGATCATGAAAGAAGCCAATTACTTCTCATCCATTGTCTCTGTGATGTTCCCTGCCAAGAATTCTCCACAGGATGTAGGGATTTATAAAAGGACAGGTACCCCACCCACCCCCTTTGGTCTCATTTTGTGTTCCACCTGCATCTTTTGCTTGTGGCAACCTGGACCACTTGAATTTCCTCCAATGTGCCATGTTCTCAATTATCACCATTTGTATTATTTGTGCTCTACTCTTCCCTACTCACCTCCTTCTAGTAGTCTTCAGATTTGTCATCTGACCTTGGTATCCCTAGCCATCCACCCAAGCTCCTTAATTTTTCCTTCTGGCTCTAGTTATAACACTTACAGTGATGTTTCCTGCCGGTCCTCTCCCTATACAAATCAGCAAACTTCAAAGCAGAGACCAAGAGGGGTTTACTTCATAACCACGACCCTTACAATGTACTCAGTACATAGTAAATCCTCAGAGATATTTGCTGGTTGACGGGAGATCTTGTAAATAATTTAAAGTTATGTGCTATTGTGCTCTGCTTTAAGAATAAATATGGACGCTCCTGACTTAACATGAGTAGAGTTTGATAATTGCTTTGTTTTGCCAAGAGTTTATTGAATTTAAGGGCACTTCATTCTGGCAAATAATTATATACTAATAGAGAAAAATAGAAACTGCTCTGATGATTTCAAAAAGTCATGTTAAGAAAAAAATAGAATTCATCTTGAATAAATTCATTTAAATTTCATAATTATCTTAGAAGATAAAGAAATAAGACAGAAGGTATGTTGCCCAAACAAGAGGCAATTTAGTTCAAATAGTGAAATACCTGGCTTACCAACTCTGAATCACAATAGTGACATGTGTGTCATGGAGAGTTTCATTATCTTGATATCCAGTCCTCAGTCGTAGTTTGGAGGAGCCCCATGGGGTGTTATTAGTCAGCCAATAAAAGCTGGATTGACTTTCTAAGCCTGAATCATGCTGAGACTCTCCTTAGGCTGCCAAGTTCAAGCACAGTTCCTCTTGCTAGAAGAGTTTTACTATTGTGTGGCCCAGACCACTGAGTCATTTCCACCCCCTGCTATGGGCACTGCTTCAAACAGGACCTCGCTTCACCCTTTCCCAATGGAGAGGAGCCACGGGATTTGCTAAATGAAAGGCTGCTGAGCCTTGAGTAGCATTGCTAACATTCCTTAAGGCTGGCTTTCCCCTCTCTCAGACTTTAAGGAGGACCATGCCCTAAGGACTTGGCCCTATTCATTTAATTGGTTTGGATTTATACTCACTCTGGATCCCTACCCTACAAAAATTAGATTCAGACTAAAGAGCTCATGTCTCCATAAAATGGAGAGTACGAAAAGTTGCCATATTGAAGGTGGGAAGTAGCTGCTTATCAAAGTTAAATCCATTCCTAGTTGTGTGTGTTTGATAATTTCATGTTCCTGTTAGGATTGGGATGGAGGAGACTTCCAAACATCTCATATTTGAAAAAGATAGCCTGACATCTTATTACCCCGAAGAGTTCCATTGCCAGAAATTAATGATGTCAATTAAAAATATGACAACATGAAGTTATTTTAAATAGAAGTTCCTCTTGTTTGAAAAGTTGATTCTAGTGTAAAATTGAATAAATAAATAAATATATCCTGCTAAGTATCTGGAAACAAAGATAAATTGGTATGAATATGTTTGTTATTCAATATTGGTTAGAATAATACCAATATCACTTCACCTTCAGCTTTAGTATAGATTGATCTAAATTCAGAATTTACGAGAAAGGCTGAAATAGGTTTGTTTTGTTATGTTTTGTTTCATTTTTCTTAAATCATCTTTTATGAAGTTTGGGAACTGCAGTCTGGCAATATCAATTTCATGTGAATCCCCCACTCTACTCCACCCACCATAGTTAAACCATGAACTTTGTAGGAAAACAAGGTTTCAAAGTCAATCTTTTTGATGCATTGAATGTGGAACGCACAAATATAGTGTGAGTGGTGAACATCAGTTTGGAATACAGAGTGGCGTGTTCCTTTGGTATGTCCACCGGAAACCACTGGAATGATATTTAGCAAAAGCAACTGTAGGTAAGTAAGTACATTTAGAGCATATAGTATGCATTTTTTAAAATTCTAAGCTTCCAGCCCAAATTATTTCGGTAATAACCCAGATCCTTGTTAAGGTCTTCAAACACCTTGAAATCTAAATGGTGATAATTTGATTCCCCCCACCCCCCAGCCCAATTCATGTCCTATAGAAATTCAAAGACCCCATTCCTATGATTGCTGTGACTTTCTGAAAATCTTTCCTTTTTGGGAGAGATGGGCTTCTGATTTTAAACACCATCATTAATCTCTGAATCATTTAACTTTTTTTTTTCAAATGAGTATCAGCATTTATAAGCAAAATTATTCACTGGCAACTGTCTAGATAAAATAGCCAAGGATAACAGTCCAAATTCAACCTAGACAGCATATAGTGTGCCCTCTGTGCTCATCCTACAGTGTAAAGAGATAATTTTGCTCTCTGAATAATTAATTGTATTAAGTTGAACAGAACCAGGGAAATGCTAAGAGAAAAGGTAATGGTCTCCAGAGCTATGTCTCCAATGATTGGCTTCTATTTATAACTTCTCTTCAACCTCTTTCATTACTTCCCTCCTCATCTTGTAAACTGTTCCACTGATATAAGAATTACATTAAATTTATCCACCCCGGCATTATTTGTAACACTGTTGTGAGAAAATAAACCTTCCTTAGACTGCAAGAGTTTGTTGTTGTTGTTTTTTTTACCCCCTTGAGGTCAATTGCCATTTCTTGAAAATGCTAATTGGGGTGGCTTCACTAATTTCCTAGTCAGGTATAAAAGTATCTGTTTTTGTTAGAATCTACTATCAATACCATATGGAGTCAGGGCCCAAATATAATTTGTCAAAATGTACCACAAGGTAAGAGAAGGGATGAAGTGTGGATTGGACTTGTCTAGATTGGGGCTGGAACAATTGTTCCTGTAGAGATGTGGGCCAATTCCCTGCTTTGGGAAAGGTCTCCACCTAAAACCATAACTGAATGGGTTATGACAAGTCCCGAGGAGTCATTCGGTCACTAACACAAACAGACCATCTGGCCTGTTGCGGGTCAACTCATGACACAGAGATAACTAAATTATAAGATAACTAAATTATAAGATAATTTCAAATAAGAAATTGCTTGCCAAATGATAGCCTTTCAAGAGCAACACAATAGTCTAGAATTGAAACTTAAATATCTCTTAACTGACCTCATTCTTCTGTCAGAGACAGTAAGTAGATAAATAGGCATTGTTCTCCCTTACGGAGTATCTTAAATTCTTACTCTTCTCCTGGAAGTTCAAGAGACTGAGCATTCTTCAAATTGATTGATTTTTGATGTATGCTGTTATTTCTTAACCCACGAGTCAAGCAGGAAATTAAATGTCGTGTGCTCAGTGGCACCCAGGAACCACAAGGTGGCCATAGAAGCATAGTCTGGAAAAACAGAAGCGTATATATTTGCTCCATGAATAAAGAGCCTGGTGTGTCTGGGCAGACTTTTGAGTCTCTGAGGCAGAACTGTAAAGTCAGTTACCCTTACTTTCCTCTCCACGAAAGTTCTCAACGTCCTACAGGAATGTGCTGACAGGGAATCATGGGTCCAGATGAATACATAGAAGAAGATCAAGAAGAAATGTAATTCACAGCTTGTAAAACAGCTCAGAACATGTTGTAGACATGGAACATATGTGCTGAAGAGATCTCCTTTGGTATTTATGGCTGTTTCTAAGAAACCCCATGAATCTGAATAGATGCTTGATAAATTTTGCCCAAAACTTTTGACAGTACCAATATTCAACTTTGTCACTGAACCAATTTTGAATGATTTGGTAATATACTGTTCTAGAACTTGAGTCAGTCTTCTTTGTTGCTTAACAAATTTAAGCTATTTGTTGAGCTAGTCTAAGGGAGAGACATGACAGAAGGGGTACCTGTAAACCTTACTTAAGAAAAGTAGCTCATGGGCTTCCCTGGTGGCATAGGGGTCTCAGTGCTATCACTGCCATGGCCTGAATTAGATCCACCACCAGCACATTCCTTTTTGTGACCAATCAGAACAAAAGCAAACTTCAGTGGTCAGCACAACCCTTTTCACCATTCCTGAAAATGTAGCATGAGGATCTATCTTATAAGAACTCCAACAATGAAATTATTTTGCAGTTGACAAGCTGCTTCATCCTGGCTGTTCCTCTGTTCTCTAACTGGAGTGTCTTGAGCTGTCATTTTGAGATTCACACCTGTTAAAACCTCAAGAAAAATAGTTACCAGGGTTTGTCTGCATTTGCCAATTGCATTTCCTGCCAAAGGGCAAGGCTACTGGAGGAGCTTCACCTCCAATCAGTCTCCCAAACAATGCAGCCACTTGCAGGAGCCCAATAAAACCAACAGAAGAACCACTCCATAGCCCACATAAATCTTGATAGGTAATAAATTCTTGCTTTAATGCATCAAGCTTGTAGTGGCTTATTATATACTGGTGGATAACTGATAGGCAGTCCTCCACTTGACAAACTGACAACTAAATTATGAACAACTTCCTGGCTGCTTTCTTTGACTATTGGGTATATCATATATATTTTAAGAAGCTCACCTTTGAGAAGATTCGGTATAGAAAGAGGAGGTAAAATCCAGAATGGACCCCACAACATGTGAGGGAGGTAAGTGTAATGTATGAGAGCCAATTGTGTAAAGAAAAAAGCTTTGAAAAAACAAACACAACTACAGCTGGCCACTGGTCCCCTGTGTGAATTCTGAAAAAATTCCCAAGGCACAGACAACTTCCAGAGATCAGAGCAGATAATGTATTTTTTTTGTTGTTGCTGTAGAAACAATTCTGTTGTTGATAAAACCTCTCTCTCTCTCTCTCTCTCTCTCTCTGTCTCTCTCTCTTCCCCTCCCCCCTTTTATACCTCCTCCCTCCCCTTGAATACCTAGGGGCTACCATGTGATTTCAAAGAATAGCTATTTGTTATTCCCTACAAAACTAAGTCTAAAAAGGAGATAGAACTCAGAACAAGCAATTCAATTAGTGGAAGCAGAAGAATCCTCTTGGGACCATTGGAAAAAAAACAAATAGGCATGAAAATTATCTCTTGGATACCTGCTTGTGTGTGCATTGCTTCATAAACTGAATATGTGTGCAAAACAGATTGTGTACACCTGAAACACCATTCCAGAAAAGACCACCTTGCCAACAGGGTTCCCTCAGTAATTATTTACCCTGAACTTCTGCTTGGGAAGGTACACCTCAAGACTTAGCAGCAGTTCTTCAGAATCACATATTTGCAGAGTACTATTTTCTCTGACAGCGCACTCTAATTCAAGACATTGAGTTCAATTAAAAATACAAAGAACCAACAAATCCCTTTGGATACTTAACAAATCTTTAATGGGAGAAAAGCAACAAACCCAGAATTTATAATTCTGATCATATGTTACTTTGGGAGGGGATTATACCTTATAAAACTTATTGAAATGGCTGTATTGTTTTTTTTTCTTCTTTGCTTAACCTGTTTTCTCTTTGCACTCCCCTCAACAGAATCTATTAAATGGGCCTGAGCAGGTTCCCATTAGCTGTGGTTAGTTTAATTTCTGGTTCTCATGCACAAAGCTGGTGTGTGTAGGTTCCCAATCCTGGTAAGAAAATGCCACAAAGTCATTTTTGCCATTGCTTAATTAAAACAAAATTGCAGACTGCAATTTACACAGCAGAATTTCAGACAATCTTTTAAGTCATGTGGACAAATTTCTTCACTCTATAATGCTTTGTCAAAGATCATTTTCCCATGTCTTCTGAAAGTTCACAAGGTGAAAGGTGATGAAATATTTTAGATATTATTTTCCTTCTCTCCCAACCAAAAATAGTGTGAACCCTGTCTCAACTTTTGGGGTAAAAAGGAGAAAAGAAAATACCATCAGTATTCAAATTCCAGAACTCATGTCTGCCCTGAGGGTTAACAATCATATGTTAACCCTCAGGGTAGACATAAGTAGGCCCATCATATGTGGTAAATTGGGAACCTCTAGTACCTGCCTCCCATCCTGCTGGCAAACACTACACTGAGAACAAGCTGAGTTGGGATCTTCTATCTTATATCCAAATTAAGCAAAACTCTTTTTAGGTTTCAGAAACTTTCAACTTGGCTTTCAAAATAGCAAGAAGAGGAATTAGATCCACATAATCATGGGGCAGATCAGAACTTCAGGTGTAGCTAAATCCATCACAAAAACTTCTTTCCCGCTTCATGGTAGTGTTTACTTGAGTGCTGACGTTGATCTCAAAATGGGCCTTCTTGTGTATAGAAAAGATGAGAAACAGTACTAACTTGCATTTCATACACTAAGGAATCCCAACAGAAAGAAAATACTTCTTATTTGATGATTCCAGAAAGAGACCTGGGCCTGTGATTGGTCTGGCGTGGGTCAGATTTGCATCCATAATCAGTCACTGAAATCCAGAGAGAGAATGCTCTGATGTGCCAGGCTTTGGTTTTGTCTTAGCTCAGACTCCCCCAGAAGCAGATCCTGAGCCAAGGATTTCAATGAAAACAGTTTATGAAATTTGCAAGGAACCTAGGTGGGTGACAGGGAAGTCAGCCAATAAAGGAGGTTAAGTCAAATACCCAAGAGAAATTGTAACTTAATATTGTAGGAATGTTCTCCGGAAAAAAACGCGTAAGAATTCCCCATCAAAGAATAAGGTATTTGGGATGGATCTGGGATATCTGTACCCCCATATCCACTAGTTATTAGTTACAGACTAATCCAGGGGACTTTTTCCTCCCAGGTACTTTCCACCTGTCTGTGCGTGGGCAGTCGATTTCATCAACACAAAGGCAGTTCTCCAACAGTTATGCTATTGACTGTTTGGAGCCAGAATTATTCAACTGAAAATAGAGAGGGGATCTGCAAGGATATAAGCAGACCACCAACAGAGTTGCTATAGATCCCTTGCTGAAGGGATGCAGAATTTACTGTGTTCGCTTCATATATACTACATCTAATAAGTGGAGAAGGGGTGTGCTCACATAGGAAAACCAAAAAAATGTGGGAAGATGCTCATCTAAGTAATTGAAACTAGAGTTGTACTTGTTCTATGTAAATCTTGCAATACAGAGACTGGTGTCTTAGGGCTGAATGGAGATTAAAAAATAGAAACTAAGCTTAAGCCCAATAAGGCTATGAATCATTACTCTTAGCACTTGTCCTGAGTTCATGGAAGTCTATCCAGTGTCATCAAGGACATGAAGATGGAACTGGTGCCCTCATAAGCCGCCATTGCTCTGGTAATACCTGGTCAAGATAATAGAATTATGTGACAAATGGAGTTTAGGAGATATTTAATACAGAACAAATACATCTGAAATAATTTAAAGGGAGTTATGGAAAAGGCATAAAGACCCAAAGTACAAATACCTATGGAGAGAACCCTGTTGGCAAAAAGAAAGTGGCTCTCAGGTGATCCTAATGCCTTTGTTTTGCTGTTATCAGCATTACTTGGTGATGAGCATATTTGATGTTTGGTAGTTTATTCCTTAAAAACATGTGTTGCCAACATCTCTTCCAAGTGAGGATCATTGCCCAAGGAGCACTTTATAAGCAGCAGTGAAACATTTGCAACCAAGCAGGCATTAATGAAGTCTGGGGTAATTTCTACTGTGGTGAGTAGAATAATGCCAAATCTGCTAGCTGTCTGGATTTCTGGCTGCCTAATAAATCTTTCCTTTGTGTAGCTTGTGAATGTTGGCTCATGATCTTCTTACATCAGACAGGCTCTGAAGGGGCTCACTACCATTGACCCTGGCATCTCTACATTCTAGCCCCCAATAAATCAGAGTAGGCTTTTTCATCATTAACTGAATTATCCAGCAATGCTCAACTAGTATATTTCTACGTCTTTCTTGTGTTTGTGTATGTGGGTATACAGGTTTGTTTGACTTCTGTCTTTGAAGCTTTTAGGAGCTTAAAGTGTTTTTAGATTCTTAGAAACTGTTGGAGGCACAGAGAGGATACTCTCCCAGTAGTACAGTTCCAATGAAGTATCCCTTCTCAAACTCTTCCAGCTCATTTTCTAATTCAAAGTCCCAGATATGTTCTACTCTACTTTTGACATCTGTCCCTAGCTAATTTTTCTAGTAAACAGTTTTTCACTAGAAGGAAAAGTGGGAATTTAGTTTTTCACTCGAAGAAAATGGGTAAACAGTATTCTGTATACTTTCATTTTACAGCCCATAAGTACTCTGAGCCTTGAGTAAAACTATGGAGTGAAGTGAGCCATACGCTATTCACTGGGAAAAATTCCATCTATAAAATGCGACTTCCTTTGTGATAGCAACCTGGCATGACTGATGTAGGGAAATATACATCACAGTGTTCATGCACTTATGACTGCATATGTCTGTCATGATGAAAGTAAAAGGGGAAACAAAACAGAAGTGATTCAGTGGTAACCCTGATGAATGGTATATTTAGACTCCTTCTCCAAGGGAACAGTCTTTTCAATGAAAGACTAAAGACCTTTGCAGAAACATTTGGTTTGTTGCTCATAACCATCTTCAAAGACCAAACACTTGCCTTCTACTAGTGATGATTCACCTTACATACTGACAAACTATTATATACACATTTGTCATTGCTATTTTTTGAGACCTTGGAGATGAGTTAAAGACTCAGCAAAGCCTTAAATCCAAAGGAATTTGGTTAGTTCCACTCAACAGGGAATCCTTAAAACATAGAGTTTGTTGTTCTTTAATCAAAGGCCTGTTTCCCCCTTAAGAAGTCATTTCTTGGATAAGTAAAATGTGCTAGAACTCAATGGTAGATTTCTCCAGGAGTGGCCAACAGGAAAATGTCTGAATCCAAAAAGGTGCCTAATAGCGGCCAGTTCTAGGCAAAGAAAAAAGGAAAAGAAAAACCCCTCCCTTAAGCCATTCCAAACTTGGCTTGGGAAGAATATGGAAAAGGGGAAAGAAAATGTTTGGGTGTTTTTCTTCTTTTTTATGTGTTCTGTCTTGTTGGCATCTTATTGCCAGAAGATATTGGAAAGCCAACAACGTGCAATGTGGAACTTTAAAAATAAATCCTGTCTTGGAGCAATCCAAGCTGCTAGTCATGAAAATGAGACTTTCCCAGTGTGCCAGCACAAATCTGAAATCAAGCCTCCCAAGTGTTCATATTAAATATTAGAGTGATGAGAAAAAGAACAGACAGAAGCGACTACTATGATGGCAGAAGACTGGGTAGACAAAAAAATAAGCAGAGAAAATGGGGAAGAGGCTGAAAACTGCACAATGTTCAAGTTATCAGTTCAGTAAAAGATGGGTGGTGTGGAGAGGAGAGCACATCACTGGAAGCTCTAAACAAAGCTACTTATTTCTGTAGGAAAAAAAAAAAAACAGTCGCACAAGGTTTAGGGAACCTCATTTTTAGTGTGTAATTTTCCTTAGGGTACTTCCTCTCTCTGTAATCATGAGTCTCTAAGCTTTTGCTCAATCCATAATAAACCACCTCTCTTTTGCAATATTTATCTTCTTTTTCTGTTGAGATGTCATTTGTACAATGAGAATGATTTACAGAATTAGACCACTGAGCACATTGTTCTTTTTTCACTAGCCAAGTAGAACAGAACTTACACAATGCTATTCCCAATATACTCTCATGGAAAAAAATCTTGCCATTAAAAGCCAAAAAGTGGGACCTCCCTGGTGGTACAAGGGGTTAAGCACTGCACTACGAAGCAATCCACAGCTTCTGCAGCACGAGTTCGATCCCCAGCCAGGGAGCAACCCACATGGTGCAGCAGACCTCTTCTGACTCGCCTCCTGCTCCCCTCAGCAGTGTACTTTGGTCAATCTGCCTGTTCTGTTCCCCACTCTGTATCTGGTGAATCGTCTCACCCCCTGCATCTCAGGCCTGTACCCCAGCCCTTGTATGCATAAATAAATCTAAAAAAAAAAGCCAAAAAGAGATGAATATAAATGCCAATATACACCAAGAAAAACTTTTCAATATCCAATTTGATTGCCTTTGGTCTAGGATCCTTGTGAGTGGTAGTAGTTGGACAGGAGTTGATCACAAGAATGAGGAAGACAGAATAAATGGGAATATGAAATCAATACATATGCTGGGCCTAATAGAATTCCTGTAAACCCAATTCTTTGGAAAAGCTACTTAGAACTCCACTTTGTTGGGGAAATAAAATACTGGAAAGTCCGTGAAAGTCCAATCAAAGTTCAGTCACATTCAAGGAATATTGACAGCAGAAAGGAAAATCTGGAGAAGAAAGAAAACATTATGTATAAAACAACATTGCAACATAAATAAAAAGATTTGGGGGGGTAAACTTAATGAAGTTAGAAAGTTGTCCCTAAATATCAAGGAAAAACTACTTACATAATAATGATTTATACCATCGTGAGGAATAATAATGTTGGTTTAGTAACTTTTAGTAATAATGCAGATATTTTGAATGCAGTCCCTGCATTCTGGGAGTTTAAAGTTTATTGGTGAAGCTACACAGTCAAAAAAATCACAGGAACAAAGTTTAGTTGATTGTGGCAAGTATTACCAAAAGAGTTACTCCACATAGGACCTCTGTTTCATGGAAGATCTGACTAGACACTTCAGTGAACTTAAGGTCCTTATTTCTAGTGAACATACTTCAGACTTTCTTTTGCTTTGTTTCTTCTCAGCATTAGACAGCAATGGCCACTGCCTTCTAGAAGCATTCTCTTTAGTCCCAGTGGCACAACGTGAACTCAGTTTTCCTCTTACTCTTCTTATGTCTCAGTCCCTCTCTCTTCCACTTGATTTACGTACTTTATTTTGCTGTTAAATGTTGGAGTTCTTTGAAGTTCGACATTAGACCCTCTTCTTTTTTCTGTTTTTCTTCTCAGATGATAACATCTTGGCTCATTCTTCCTCTGCCTAGAAAAACAATCATAGATTTTTAGCCTATCAGATTTCTCTGGACTCTACCTGGATTTCCCAGAGACCCACTCAAATGCATAATGTCTAAAACAAAACTCATACTCCCTAAGCTAATTTTTAGCAAGTATTCTCTACCTCAACTTCCAACTACTATTCAAAGTCATGTGTTTAGAAGTAATCCTTGACATTGCTTTTTCATGAATTGTAAATACCCAATTAATCACTAAATACTGATATTTTACAACCTATACATTTTTGACATATGTCTATTTCTCCCTATCACCTCAAGCATATTCGTTGTTTCAGTCTACCTCTTTCTAGGACAAAGTGAATTGACTTTTACTTGATCTCTACCTATGCTAATACTTTTGCATTATTCTCACATCTTCAGTCCATCCACAATTGTCCTATAAATTATACTTTATTTTAGAACATTTTAACAAATTCTCTTCTTATAAGACAATGAACAAACTTATGCCTGCAATACTCTGCATGATCTAATCATCACTTGACTATAGTATATTTATAAAATTGTTTCAAATATCATAGGAAAATAAAATTCAGAATGTCATTTGATATTTTGTTTGCATACAACTTTATAAAATATTAGACATTTAAAAAATCCTGGATGAATATGTGAAATTTTTATTTCATGCCAAACTCTTCTTAGCCTATACCCATTCAGAAGCCTCTGTATTTTTACTTCTCCGAAGATTGAAAACTAAAAAATACCATTTGACTACATTGATTCAACAAAGCTGCAGCATGTCTTCTTTGAAGTAGTCATGAACCAAGTTAATAAGATGAATTTTGAAAGGTCTGTAATTATGTAGTTTTATAGAACACAGTAACGGAGCTTATTTAACTGTCTGCTGTGCAAATATGCATGAATACAACTGTAATGACCTAATATTTACTTAGAATGTAATAGGTCCTTGAGGGGTTGTAGGTGAGAACCAAGAGGAGGAAAGGGGTGCCTTTTTGCCAATAGGTATTTGAGATAAATGGAGAAAATAATACCTTTTGAATTATTTATTAGTGAATTAGGGGCAATATAGAAAACACACACATCATTATTCCACCATGCATTACGTTTAATGTAAAAATTTGAATTCTATATATATATCATATTTCCACTTTTTTATTTCAATGTGTCTATTTTGATTATTCAAACACCTGTTAGCTTGACACCAAACTAACCTGTGATCATCCATCTCTATGCATAAATCCATTCCAGAGAAAAATTGCTAAACAACCAAAAGCCACACAGAATGGACTTGGCAAAATTGGGCCAATGGCATTTGAGAAGTCCTATTTGATTTCCTGGGTATGAAAATTAAACATGAAGATTCCCTTGACATTTGGAACAGGAGACCATGAAAAAAATTACAAAACCAATCAAAGAGTATACACTCACAATGTTCATTAGCAAAGTTATTAGTCAATTATCATTAGCTTTGGAAACTACTTACCATGTCAACACGTGCTATATCCACTTAAATTTGCAGTACCATGAAGCACAACCCTAAAAGAAATATATTACAGATAGTGCCATTTAGAAATGTAGTTTTTCTTAGTTTATTCTTTTATTTCAATATTATTGGAAAATATAAGAAACATTTATAAATGATTTTAATTTTGTTCTTATACAAAATATGAAGTATTATATTTTGTCTACAGGTATCATCTGAAAGTTATCATATTAATAGTTTGTTAAGATTCAGATAAATTCCTATATCTGTTCCTAAAAATACATACACACACAGATATATGTACATACAATGTACAGCTTAATGATTTACACCTTTCTATGTTTCTTCCTTAAAAAGGACGTGTCAGCAGTGAGAAAGACAAACATTTCAAGATATCACTCATATGTGGAATATAGAGAAACAAAACAAAAGGACAGGTGAGCTAAATCAAAAGTAACTCTAGAAATATAATTGCAGAATTGAGACTACCAGAGGGGGAGTATAGAGGTTAGGGAAAAATGAGGGGCCCAATAAACTGTGGTGAAAGATTACTGGTGCTTTGGTGGTAGGTGTGATGTGCCAACATATATATGAAGAGGTATGAACTTAAATCTGTAAATCATGTAATCATATACATGGTTGTAAATCAGTATTACCTTAGTAACAATGATATATATCATATATATATATTAATACACACATAATATATATGGTATCCTTCCAGGACATAGCATATGGTGATACTTCATATTAATGACTGAATAGAATTCCATAATATGGCCCATGGTGTGCTGATAAACTGATTGTGTTGAATCTGAAAGATCATCTCCAAGATTAGTGATTTTCTTCTGGGTTGAAAATTGGCATATTCTTCTGTATTAGGTCTTAGTTTTGTATCTCTGGAATCTACCATGGAAAGATACAGGATTAGGAATTTTGTGTTCCTATAGATGTATTGTGTTGGTAGGCTTTTGCACTATATGATCTTGGACAAGATACCCAAAGCTCCTGTGCTTCCCTTCACTATTGTGGAAGAAGAGTGGGATATGGCCACCATATCTTCTCTGAAACCCTCAGAGTCATTTGATTTGGAATTCAAAATTTTCCCAGATATAATAATGGCAATCAGTGTACTTTGTGTCCCTTATATATAACATTACTTGTGGGAACTGGTGCAGTTCATTTTAGTAAAACCCATTACTAATTCTTTATTAAGACATTTGAATGTTGGGCCTTCCCTGGTGGCGCAGTGGTTAAGTGCTGGGCTGCGAAGCTGCCCACAGCCTCTGCAGTGCCGGTTCGATCCCAGCCACTGGTGAGGGTCCCACATGGCGCGCAGAACTCCTGTCATGCCTACTGTTCCCCTCAGCAGTGTATTTCGTCCATTTGCCTGTTCTGTTCCCCATTCTGGCTCTGGTGAATTCTCTCACCCTCTTGTGCTTCTGACTATACCCAGTGCTTGCATAAATAAATAAATAAATAAATAAATAAATAAATAAATAAATAAATAAATCTTTAAAAAAAAAAACATTTGAATGTTGACATCTCACAGGATCCAGATTGAGGCAAGATAGCAGCCTTGTGGTGACCAGTTGTCAAGGGATAAAAATAGGTTATTGATTTACTATGGCATTAGCAGCATTGAATGGTCCATAGCAAATAGAACTACACTGTCCAATTCAAAATGTAGCTTTAATCCCACCACCAGATCCTGTGCATAATAATGAAGCAGCACATGATCAAGTGCTGAAAACCAGATTCGAAGAAAAAGGTGAACACGTTGAACAAAGACCCATGATAGAATAACTTAGCAAAATATTCCATACTACTAAGCACTTGTGGACAGTATCATAGATGTCATAATAAACTGGACCCTCCAAAAATCAGATATCAAAGTTTTCAAGAGTCAAAGATAATTGTTATCTTGTGTCTCATCTTCCATTTAGAAAATGCAATCTGGTGTATTAGTTAATATATTGTAAAAAAAAAATCAAGTGCCTTTCATTTAAAAACAAAATAAATTTCAATATTTCTATGAATTAAAATACAGTAAGTCTATAAATGAACCTATAAATGTACAGATCAGGTTTTCCTACGAATGAATTTTTAAATAATGATCTTCACATATAAGAAATGACAGAATTACACTTCTGTGGCAGATTGCTGTGAGATTTTTCAGTTAAACTCTGAAAAATTCCATAGTAGGTGCTCTCTCTCTTTTTTTTTTTTGTAACTAGACCCAAAATTTATTTATCAAAGTTACAATAAAATACTTTGAAAAGCATACAAAATTGCAAAATAACTGATGTTTTTCCAATAAGGATATCATATATGATATAAGATATGCTGACAAGATAAAATAAAGATCTTTAATGACTTTTGATCAGTTTTAAGGTCACCTTATTGAACGGTACATCATGAAATCGATAGTTGTACATCTAGGAAATTTACCAATGGAGCTTTCTTCCACAGGTGTGTATATTTCAATCTGCCTCATGTGGGTGTCTCTCCCATTCTGGTGATTAGCCAGAACAGCAATCTGTATCATGAACGTGCGGCGTTGGCTTCTTATGATTATCAGTTAAGGGAAAGTGAATCCAGCCACTTGGTTCCACCAATTCAAGTTGCCACATGGAAGAAAGGGGAATATCACTGCAGCTCTCTTAACAGTGAAGACTTGTTTCAAGGCTCCTCCAAATTTCTTGAAGGTTGTGAAAATTATTTCCTACTCTGACTGAGATCTTGCTTGGAGTATAACTTTCATCAGATTTGTAGTCCGCATAAATACATAATGTCTTCACTGTTGTTTTTCTTCTGAATTGGATATTCACTAAATGAGGCTGGGAGCCATCTGATTGCCAATAACTGTCTAAATTGTCATCTCGTAATTGATCCACTCCAAATCCTGGTTTACAAGATGAGAGTGACCAAACAGCTTGTGACCCAATTTCTCGTACTGTTCCAGTTCTTTCCAGCTGCTTAGGATCAGCACCAGGAGGTGTCTTGTTTGGTGTGGTCATTTTTTAAACAGTGGTTCGTGGCCCCGCCGCCGCCACGCGCGATCCTGGGCCGCCCCGCCGCCCCGCGCCACTCCCACCCAGCGGCTCGCGACCCGCAGGCTTCCCGACTTGGTGGCCGGGAGTCGCAGCCCGGTCAGGTGCTCTCTTAGTGACCATTCACTTTCTTGTTTTTCACTATTGTGACCTTTAGTTTGAATTCAGAATTTACACATGCATAGTTTGAAATTTCAGTTTCACCAGTTGCTCTATATTATAAAAAATGTGCTAGAGATGGCCTAATTTCCTGATTTGAGTACAGATATAAAACACACATGATGTGCAGTGGTCACTCACAGCTATTTACTTCTTTTTAGAGCTGCCCTTGACCAGACAGGAGCCATCTTCATTGGGAGGCCAGATCTTGCTCTCCATGGAGGGCTAACCCATAGCCAACAACTAATTCAGAGGATATAAAACCTGGGCCCTTGCCTCAAATTGAGATCAGTTTGGTCTCAGATTCCATTCAGGCACCAGGGTTCCCAATGGGATAAGGTTGAAGGCCTGAACCCACTTTCTGGCTTTATGCCTCTTCTTGCCCTCTGCTTTCCTCACTGCCTTACATCATTCACATGAGAACACATCCTCATTACCTCAACTGCACCCAATCCCTGTCTCAAGCTCTACCTTTAGAGAACCCAACACAGGACAACATTCAATGTAATTTATGTTTTGCTCATGAGCACACTAATTTAATTACAGAGATCCTTATGCATTCGCTTGTTTTACTGTTGTAGTAAAGTGTATTAGAAAAGACCCTGGCCTCTAGATCTGTCTGTCTAAGTCTATTAGCCTGGTTATCCAAACCTTAACATCCCCTGTTGGAAAATGATATGTATCACACAAGCATGATTGAAAGGTATAAAATGCCTTACAATAACTGACAGAGCGCACACAAAAGGACTCTATGCTGACATTCAACCCAATAAACATATGTCAGTAATCAAGTACTTTTCTCCTTACTAATAGAACATGGTCCTGAACTTTAGTGAGATGAGAAGCATAAGATTGTCCCTTATAGATGCTTCTTGTTGCCACACTGCCTCTGTTCAGGGTAGAAGGATCTTCTCAATCTTGAGCGTCTGTCATGGACCTGCACCTTTCAGTCTATAAATGTTTTGCAGAAGTCACACTCTTGTGATTTCCCAGCCTTATCTTAAAGCCAAACTCTTGCCATGTACCTGAAGAGCTCTGTTCATTATAAAAGGAGGCAAAGAAGTCAGCCACACCACCTCAGAAGGGACACAGAAGCAGCTGTGTTTGAGTCTTGGCTCAGCCAGTTCTTAAAATCTCAGCTGGAAGGATCTCAAGACAGCATGAACAGCACAATCACACCAGCCTGCTCCAGGAGACCACTTTTCCTCTTGAGCTTTCTTTTTCTTTCCTTAATTTATTTTGCCAAGATTTACATTGCTTTTTATTTTTTTTTATAGAGGCATGTTTTATTTATTTATTTGTTTGTTTGTTTGTTTATACATGCACTGGGTACAGTCAGAAGCACGGGAGGGTGAGAGAATTCACCAGAGCCAGAGCAGGGAGCAGAGCAGGCAGAAGGACTGAAGTACACTGCTGAGGGGAGCAGCGGGCGGCAGGAGAGGTCTGCGCGCCATGTGGGACCCTCCTCTGGTGGCCGGGGAGCAGCCGGGGATTGAACCGGTGCCGCAGAGGCCGCGGGCAGCTTCGCAACCCAGCGCTCAACCGCTGCGCCACCAGGGAGGCCCTACATTGCTTTTTAAACTCTAAGATAGTAGTCAAGCTTTTATTAATTAACATTAGAAGCTACAAAGATGTAAGTGTGTTCTTACTCCAGTCAGAATAATGAGTTAGATATTACTGTTCATCTTTCTTGATGGAAACATAAAGAGATGTCAAGAATAAATTTCTATATAGAAAGTACAGTAACTAATAAGGAAGAAACTTATAATTACTCCTATTTATTGGGTATATTTATATATCCTTTTTCTCAGAACAATCCTACAAAGATGATATCATTAATCCCATTTTTGCATGAATAACTGGAATCTAGGGAATTTTACCAAATTATACACTAGTAAGTAGAGAGATCACTGTTTGGACCCAGATCTGTTTTCTCAGGTGCCACACTGTCTATATGTTCTTACATATTTGCAAAATATTGACTAAATCCCCAAATATAGGCATTTTCTACCTTTCTTTTCTGTGGGCTAGCTTGAATCAGAAGGTCAAGGAAATAGAACTTCTTTAGCTTGTGAAAGAGATAAGCAAAAATTCAAATAATGCTTATAATTATTTTCATATTTTTATGAAGAATCAATAATGTATAAATTATAATAAACAAATTTAATTAGCTAGGGTTGATTTACTTGAATCAGATTGCTCATTAGAAATAGATCATTGTTAGAGTGATAGTTAGATGATACCTTTCAGAAACTAATTGGATACTCCCAATTTTGCCAGCCACACAACCATAATACTGATCAATTTTGCAATTTATGACAAACAACATCATTGTATAAAATGAAGACTGAAACTTAGCATAAATGAAATTTTCATTTTGAGTACTACATGAACATCAAAAACTTCTCTTTGTGGATTTTTAAGAGGTCAAGCAACAACACAATGTGTAACTTTACAGAACTGGGTAATTTGTTGAAATTTTAAAAGATGTCTACCTACATTGAGATGTTTGATTCCTAACTACTGTGTCATCTGCCTCCTCTAATTTTAATTTTGGTGAAAAGAAAAAAATAAACTTCAAAATCCAAATCCCACAGCTCTAACATGAAATAAATATCCATGAAGTCATCTTTTAGTGTGTTAGATTGGAAAAATAGGGTGGGGACTATGTCTGTTGCCATTATATTCATCATTAGATTTTATGGAATTTCACTACATGGAACTTTGAATAGATGAGAAGCTCCCAGAATTGAATGGGGGGAAAAGGCACATTCTTAATCATCTTTCCAATAAGAAATATTACTTTGCAAAATATAAAAAGACAATGTTAAATGAACACCTCTATCCGTATTTGAGTATTGTGATTATTATATGCATTTTACTCAATTTAAAATATATAAGCCTTTCCCTAAAACTCTTATAATTTGTGCTTTCCCTTGTTCTTTTAAAAATAAATTTCTATTGAGATAATACTGGTTTATACCATTATGTAAATTTTAGGAAACAAAGTTATTGCTTGACATCTGTACACATGAAATCATGATCACACCAAAGCTCCAGTTTTCATCCATCACCACACAATTGACCCCTTTACCCCCTGAAGCCTCTCTACCTCTCATAACCACCTGAGATATTTGCACCTGAGATATTTGTTTGTTGTCTCTTTATTGTTTTTTTCCCCCCAAAGATCCATCCATTTATATATGCATATAAGAGCTGGGGTATAGGCCAGAGGTGGGGGGGTGAGAGGATTCACCAGAGACAGAGAGGGGAACAGAACAGGCAGACTGGCTGAAATAAACTGCTTGAGGGGAGCAGCAGGCGAGACAGGAGAGGTCTGCTGCGTCATGTGGGTAGCTCCCTGGCCAACCAGGCATCGAACTTGTGCTGCAGAGGCTGTGGATAGCCTCATAGTGCAGTGCTTAATCCCTAGCACCACCAGGGAGGCCCTGTTGTCTCTTTATTCTTAATGTTTATGCTTGTATCTTACATTTGTGAACCATCCATTAAATATTTATTCCTTCCACTTTTCATTATTTGACTTTGCCTGTTGCTCTGAGGATTTTTATGGGCATATCAGATAGTCTCTTTTACTTAAGTATTGGATAGTACTCTTTGATTTATTCATTGTTGATGAATCTAACCAACTCTCCTGTCACCTCCTTTTTACCCCTCCAGCATTTTCTTTGGGAAGGAAGAGACAGATAATTAATCGAAGCCCACAGTCAAGTCAAAGAGAAGAAAAAAGTGTTAGAAATAGAGGATTTTCATATCAGTGTCACGGTTGGAGAGAAGGGAGCAAGAACAAATGACTCAACTCGGGAAAGTTAATCTCAAAGGGTTAAAATAAAAAGAGAATACATATAAAAAAATAATTAGCAGCCCATGTAAAGTAAAACTTAACAATACTCATTAGAAACGATGGCAAGCTTTTTACAACTCAATGAAATAAATCTCCTTAGAAGCATAGTTCAGCATAATTTTCCCAAATCTTTAGGCTTGCAAGTTGCCAATGGGCAAATAGCAAACCTAACTTTGACTCATTTTCTTCCCTCTCTGGGATTTCAGAGAATGGTTGTAAACTCAGTCTCAATATTAAGAATTTAATGCTAAACAATTAAGTGCTTCTACAGTACAAAAAGGTTCTGATGAAGTTTGCTTCATAATTGCAGATATTCTGCTTTTTACATATAACCATAGTAGGTTATAGGATGGAACATGCAGACTAAATATTGCAAACATACGGTTTGGTAGTGAGATAAAAAGTTAAATTTTACAACCAAGTTTTTAAGAAATTAATGCATTAATTTTATGCATTTAACATATCCCTGAAAATAGGGAAAAATGCAGTTATATCATTTTTCAGGAAAAAGGTGCTATCACCCTTTCTCATGCCTACTTCATTCTATCCTAATGTAGTCCATCTTGCAGGTCTTTCTTGGTGCAGGGTCCATCCTAATCTCTGTGTTGTGCCAATTTTAGTATTGCCGAAGTGAGCGCATAGCCCATTTTACATAGAGAAAAGTAAGACTCAGGAAATTTACTTGCCATACCCAAGACCAACTGGTCAGGTTGCCGACGCGCTTCTTACAGGCTGAAGAGAGCCAACTGTGCTTGTCCCTTTCCAAATTGAGTTCAGCAACTTCAAGTCCGTAGCTCAAAATTAGTCACAGTGTATTTGAAAACACTACATGGAAATTGGCAAATTCTACAAATCAGGGCCTGTTTTTGCTCTAGAGTTAGTTGTTAAACATTTACCAGCACACCAATATATATAGTGAGGTGATAGCTAGTTAAGTTGGGATATGAAGCAAATGCTTCCTATTTTAATCCTGAGCTTTTCTATAATTTCTCAGCTACCCAATTATATTTCTTCATTTCAAATAAGGTCTACTTTTTAATAAATAAAAGTATCATCATTAAATGGCATTAAAATAGCTCTTCAGTTCAAGGAGGGAGTAAGTGCATATACCAATGAGTAAAACATAAATCCTACAAATGTATAACATCTGTAATTCCACTTTGAAAATAATAACCTTACAATAATTTAATTGAAGAAACTCAGAACATGAATATATCTTTTGATAAAACTATTAACATTGAAGGATAGAGTCAAAAACAATGCGATAATAAACTAAGAGAGGTTAAAGGGAATATTTTTTCCAACATTAACCAGGAGGCAATGCAAAAAGAAAAGTTGAATCCAGAAGGAGAATGTGAGAGGACTTCTTGTACAAAATGACTAGAACAAGTAAATTCAAAATGTTATAAAAATACTAAGAAGTCAGCATGACTGTCAATTAAACTAAGGCTTAAACCAATGCACTATTACATTTTTTTTTTTTTTTTTGTGGGACTCTCGCCGTTGGCCAGGGATCCAACTGGTGCTGCAGAGGCTGTGGGCAGCCTCGCAACCCAGCGCTCAACCGCTGCACCACCAGAGGAGGCCCCACTATTACATCTTAACCTACATTATGCAGTGGCCTGAGGCTATCTGAATTGGTTTACTTTGTAGGTATCATTCCTAGTGAGCACTCATATAGGTATTTGAAATGAATGCTTCCACCACCAGCAGCTGCCCCCTTCTTTCATTAAGAAATAAGGAATGATTGGGAGAGATCTGCCCTTGAGTTGGGAAAGTTTCAGAAATGATTTTGTCCTAAATCTATACTTGATTATTTATTTTACATGGGCAAAAATTAGCGCAACTTCAAAAGTGTGGAGAACAGGGCAAGAACAATTCCTGCTCATCATGAATTGTTATAAGGTCTTCCTACTATAAAAATATTCTACTAGTGGGCCTCCCCTGGTGGCGCAACATTTGAGCACTGGGTTGCGAAGCTGCCCACAGCCTCTGCAGCGCCGGTTGGATCCCCGGCCAAGGCGAGTGTCCCATATGGCGCGCAGACCTCTCCTGCAGCGCCCGCTGCTCCCCTCAGCAGTGTATTTCGTCAGTCTACCTGCTCTGCTCCCCGCTCTGGCTCTGGTGAATTCTCTCACCGTCCCGCGCTTCTGACTGTACCCAATGCTTGTATAAATAAATAAATAAATCTTTAAAAAAATATTCTACTAGATAATATGTTCAGAGTCTACATCATCTAGGAGCTAAAGTTTCAATATGAAATAGCAGTGATCCATCAAAAAGTGACAGAAAAGTTATGTCCGTAACCAGGTATTATACTTTCAGTCCTTTGATTCACCACTGGATTCTCAGATTTTTTGTGTACTCATAACTGGTGAGACTCTAATTTAAAATCCTGGATAATCCAGTGAGGAAACATGAAGAAAAGGCTAATAATCATGGTAACACATGCTTCTAGATAGGACTCATGAACCAAGAGTTGAACTTGTGTGTGTGCTCATGCTCACCTAAACATCTTTGCTAAAGGCACCAAACACATGTACCATATGCCAAATAAATATGTCTAGAGCAAAAATTTGAAGTCTAGTTTCTGGGAAAATAACCAGGAAGGAAGCTTTGGATTGGCTACAACAAACTTTTTCCCCTTCAAGCAAAGAGCTGAGAACATGAAGAGTAAGATCAAAGAGTAAATATTGGGAAACAGAGTCTCTTTACCAGATTCTTGGCACCTTCCTCTCACTATCTCACCAGCTACAAGCTAATCCAGCCAACAGTATCAAGCCCAGAGCCAGCTAGCTATTGACTTTAAGGTGCATGGGGCAAAGGGTGCTAAAGATGAATGAGTGATTATTATCAATGGGTTCCTAAGAGAAACAACTGTCAATGCTAAATACTCCTGCAAGGCACTCATTCACTGTACTTTTTTTTCTCTTTTATTTTTGTTCTCCAAGGACGTTCCAATAAACATTTGAACATTTAGTTAGACCATTCAGGAGTGAAGAAAGAGGATGGGGCATGCCAAGATGAAAAGTTATCTGAAACATAACTGGGGTAGCCCAAACTACCCCCTCTGACCTCCAGAGAGTACACGAAGCTTCTGAAAAATAGTTGGTTGACCTCTAGTTACACTTTTCAAAACAGGTGTGGATCTCATACCTGCTTGTCAAGCATCATAAAAGATCCAAGAAATTCAAAATCTGAGTCACCATCTGCTGAATTCCCAAATAAAATATTGTATTCTATTTTCCAAATAGTGGAGTACTGCTAAGTTTATCCCTAGGGAGGCCTGAGTTAGGTAATTGGCAGCTCATCCTTCCAAACCCTAACCTCTCCTTCCTCTTCTGAGGTATATTTTCTAGGATTGTTCATTCATTTACCTGAAAGCAATTAAATGTGACTCAAAGGAAACACAATTTAAGACCCAAAGAAAATTTTCTAAAACAAACCAAACCCACTTCTTCTCATGCCAGGAACAAGTAATGCAGAAATAAGAAAATAACCAAATGGAGGTCTTATTTTGAGGAAAATTCTTATTATCTGAGGCAAGGGTATGAAGAACAAAGAAACACAGGTTAACACCAGCAGGTGGAGCTGGTTAGGAAAGTATTAGGAAAATGTTCATCACAGTCTCAAAATATCTAGAATGTTAATTAGTTGTAAGAGGGAAAGCTGGAGGGGGAGAGGAAACCCTCTGAGGCACTGATTCAGAGTGACTCCCCCTGCCCCTGTTCTTTTAATCCTGTAGAGAAAGTTTTCTTGTCTCAATGAACTTTCAACTATAAGTCCTCAGCAATCTGTGAGGATTTTGGCCTTGCAATGAACCATCAGCACAATATTTGACCAACAAGAGGCAAGAGCTAATAGAAAATGGCAGACTATTGAAAACAGACACAAAAGATTAGGGCAGAAACCTACTGGATTGTTCTCACGATGCCTAATATTACCAGCATTAGCCCTTTTTCTTTCTCTGGCTGTGTTTGTGAGGAAAACCCTCTGGAATGCGAGTAAAAAAACTGGGCAAATGAGATAAATTGAATAAAAGGATGAGGAGTTTAAGCCCAAAAGGTAGAACAGCTGGAGGTCAGATATAGAAAAATAAAAAATTGACTAACAATACAATTTTATAATATTTATTTTTCAATTCATATACTTCACAACATAAAAGTTCCTATTTACCATTGCCCTAAGATAACCGCTTACACTTCCTCCCAATATTTCAATGCTTTTCTGTTCCCACTATACGCTATATTATTATACTCAAAGTAATAACTTTGTTATTTGCTTTTTACTTATAAAAATGTGTATATAATGAATTTTTCGTAGGTTTGCATGTGTTCCAGAATGTGATTGTTAATGTTACATTATTTTGTCAAATGAATATAACTAATTTACTAAAACATTACCTTATTGTGATACTTAATTTTGGTTTGCTCTTATAAATACTTATTTCTTTAATCAGAGTTGCGGCAAATTTATATGAACTCTTGATGTTCGCTGCCAAATTTTACTACATAATGGTAATGTGAGAGTTTCCAAAAAGTGTACTCATTAGCACTGGACATTAGCCTTTTTAAAAGTCTCAGCTAATTTGATTTAAAAAAATTCTTTAAAAAATTATCCTCTTCAATTTCAGCAAAATTAATGTGTCAAGTTTCTGCCAGAGAGCTTCTTAATTTCAATATATCTAAGTATGCTATTAAAATTCAGTATTGATGTTTTTTAAAAACTCTGTTTGCTTGATTAATCCTGTAGACAGTGATTATTATTTAGGAGATTTTCTTTTTCCAGAGAGAAGAAATTATTTTTTCCCTTTTTATCATTAAAGAGTATAGAAATAGGGCCTCCCCTGGTGGCGCAGCAGTTGAGCGCTGGGCTGCAAAGGTGCCCGCAGCCTCTGCAGCGCTAGTTTGATCCCCGGACACCGACGAGTGTCCCACATGGCTCGACAGACCTCTCCTGTCTGGCCCACTGCTCCCCTCAGCAGTGTATTTCGTCACTCTGCCTGTTCTTTTCCTCGCTCTGGCTCTGGTGAATTCTCTCACCCTCCCGTGCTTCTGACTGTACCCAGTGCTTAAATAAATAAATCTTTTTTAAAAAATTTAAAAAAATAAAGAAAGAATATAGAAATAGCTGCCCTGTTCACTACAAAATACTTGGGGGGTGATAGCACTTACTATGGAAAAAATGTAAAACAGAGGGCCTCCCTGGTGGCTCAAGGGGTTAAGTCTCAGCACTATGAAGCT
The DNA here is from genome assembly GCF_964194135.1 of Talpa europaea. Taxonomy (NCBI): domain Eukaryota; kingdom Metazoa; phylum Chordata; class Mammalia; order Eulipotyphla; family Talpidae; genus Talpa; species Talpa europaea. Next base: position 24,906,969 of record NC_140078.1, on the reverse strand, counting down.
ATCTGCAGCCACTGCAGCAGGAGTTTGATCCCCAGCCAGGGAACTAACCCACATTGCACAGCAGACCTCTCCTCACTTGCCTGCTACTCCCCTCAGCAGTGTATTTCAGTCAGTCCGCCTGTTCTGCTCCCCACTCTCTCTGGTGAATCCTCTCACCCTCCCCCCACCTCTGACCTGCACCCCAGCTCTTATATGAAAAAATAAATAAAATAAATCTTTAAAGAATACATATAAAATAATAGTGTGCATTTTTAAAACTATAGATGACCTGCCTTTGGTAGAATCATATTTGAATGGAGACTATAAAAAACATGGTGATAAATTATTAATAATTATTGTGATATGAAAAGTAATAGATTCAAATCATTCTTACCACTTCACTCTTCCTTCATCCACCACCCAAACATCCCTTTCTTCTGTTTTCACTGAACTTGTTAGTAATTTTACAGGTTACAGATGAGATTCAGTGTTTCTTGCTATGTCAAAATTCTTTTTCTATTCTTTTGGAAATAGGATCCCAGTTTTTTCCTAACAGATCCTTTTTCCATTGCCTTCGTTCATGTTCAATCAGAGAATGGATGTCCAAGGACACAATGCTGAGGCCAGTGGTGAGCAGGGGACTAGTTAAGTCTTGGAAGAAAAGGGAGGGAAGCTCTCTCTTTTCTGCTGGACTTAGAGCTTGCAAGATAACAAGCAGAAGCTGCTGTTGCCCTGTTACCACCTATAACCTCAGAATAAATCCAACATGGGGGATAATAAAGCCAAGAGATGGAAAGGCCCAGAAATGTGGTATCATTTAGATGCTAAATTCCAGCATGTTCTAAACCTAGACTTTTAAATTATGAACCAAAACATTCTTTGATTTCCCTGAATACATTATTTTTTTTTTCAAAAGCTGTGTTGATTTCTGTCATCATCAACCACAGAAGTTTCAATATACCCTCGCTGTGCCTGCTAGAAAGAGCAAGTCTGCCTTGACTTCTCCTTCTCCCTCATGTCTTCTCCCCACAGATACTCACTTGACAATCAGTTCTACCTGCTCTCCTTGAAAGATGCCTCACAAGTAAATTTCCCTCCTTCCGTGTTCCTCATCAGCCACCATCATCCAGGCTTTTGTCATCTTTTCCATACAGGATTGTGATCATATTCCAGTTAGATTCATTACTCTCTACCTCACTCTTCACAATGCTGACCGTGTCATCTACCTTCCTGCAAGACAGCAACTCTCTGCCCTCCTCAAAATTTACCTGTGGCTCCCTATTGCAAAACTAAATGAACAAACCAAAAAGATAACAACAAAACAAATGTAATGTTTTGCCTGATATTTAAAGCCTGTCCTCTCCCCTTCTTTTTTTGTCTTCCCAGATTCTTCTCTCACACTGAGTCTGTTTACACAGAAACCCCTGCTCATTACTCCCAGACCCTAATATGCAGTTCCTTATCACAGTGGCACTTCGAGTCACCTCTTCCAGGAAAGAGTTTCAGACCTGTTACCAGCTGCCCAACCTCAACTTCTAGAAATGGCTTAAAATTGTCTTTTTTTTCCTGTAATGCCTTTTTTTGATTGTGGAGTAAAATTTTTACTCATCTACTTTTACTTAGCAGCACAATCATAATAAGCACCACATCAGTAGATTTTGAATTTCCTCAAAACAGAAAGTAGACCTTATATATCTTTGCCACCTTCCAGTAAAGAAAACTGTTTTATGAGCAAAAACACCATTACCTGAATGCCTGACCAGATGCAGACACCTTTACATAAACCAAAAATAAAGGATTTTTAACAATGTCCCCTTAAACTACTGATGTATTTCCTTGACAGATAGGGCAATTGAGGAAATTGCGTTGGTAGTAATGTAGGATGAAAATGACTCTAGGTAGGCTATTTCCATACCAACCAGAGTGAAGATGTGCTTACTGTTTGATTATTTCATACAGAAAACTAAATCAGAGAATTCAAAAAGCAAAATGAGGCCTAAAACAGTGGGTCCATCCACCCACAAACAGGATTCTAGTAACTTACATTACTCCATTGCTTATGTCAATAATAGTTTTTTCTTTATTTTCTTTATTTTACGTAGAAGAACTGGGGTGTAGGCCAGAGATGAGGGTGGTGAGAGGATTCACTAGAGACAGAGTGGGGAGCAGAACAGGAGGATTACTGAAATACACAGCTGAAGGGAGCAGCAGGCGATACAGGAAAAGTCTGCTGCACCATGTGGGTTAGCTCCCTGGCCAGGGATCGAACTCAGGTCGTAGCAGTGATAGCCCTGAGACTTAGCCCCTAGGCCACCAGGAAGGCCGGATAATAGTTTTTAAAGAGAAATTGATCACATTCCATTTTCTCCCTGCACTGGTTTTACCTTAACTGACTTTCCTTTTCATCACCAGCATCACAATTTCTCAGGAGGCCCATAAAGAATTCCTGCTTCATCTGTGATAAAGGAAATCGTTGCTGTGCTTTGAATACATACCTGTGAGCCTGCTATGTGACCCTGTGCCTAGAGGGAGTGAGACCTTATAAAACAGTGAGCATTCATGCCCCCAGAATAAAAAAATCCAGAGCAAGCAGCCCCTTCAAGAAAATGGATGAGAATCAGCAGAAAACATTATGATGGGTAATCACTCCTTGTGGTCTGTGACTCAACTGAACTATTTGAACTTAGCGTTAATGGGCTTTGTGGGTTATGTTAGCTCCTGAAAACCACAAACATCAGTGGTTCAGCAATTGGCCAGTGATGAACTACCCTAGAACCAACCAATCCAGAACAGACTAGCCAAAGACATGTTGAACCTGCCCATCTCTTTCCCTCATGAAATCTTTAGACGTTTAAGATACACCCTTGCTTGGTTTGGTATTCTCAGGGATGTGTTCCAGTGGATATACCCATTTACAGGCCAGTTCACAATTCTTTCTTAATTATTCTATGAAAAATTGAAGATCCAACCTTCAGAACCTCACTTCTGTAGGTTGGACAAACTTTTCCTGCTTAGGCCAGAAGTAGACTTAGTGTTTAACTCTCAGTCACCTGGTTATTGTCCAAAGTACTCTAAGTTGTCAAAACTATTTCAATTCAATGGAATACACTAGGCAAAACAATTAATTCAGAGCTCTGATACACATGTTCACTTTAGCAACTTCAAACACATATTAAAGTCAGGCTACTTGAGCAGAGCATGCATGTGCTTTGGGTAGCAAGGTGAAGCATATCCTGATCCAGTGGCTAAAATGATTGATAACACTCATAGTTCAAATGTGACTGGAATGTGCACAGTCTCCACAGGCCCAGTCCCTCTCTTGACTCTGTTATGAGTTCTCTTATTCATTTCCACCGGTTAGAACTAGAGAGGTGGACAAAATGGCAGCAAGCAGCACTCCTGGCTCTCAAACATTTAAAGAGAGATCCCCTTTAGAAGCATCTGAGGCATCACCTCAGCTATTTTGAGTTAAGCTCCATAATGTAAGCTATCAAAATTTTTACACTGTTGAGGCCTCCCTGGCGGCACAAGGATTAAAGTCTCAGTGCTATCAAGCTATCGCCAGCCACTACAGCAGGAGTTCCATCCCTAGCCAGCGAGCTAACCCACATGGCACAGCAGACCTCTCCTGTCTCACCCGCTGCTCCCCTCAGCAGTGTATTTTAGTCAATCTGCCTGTTCTGCTCCCCACTCTGTCTCTGGTGAATCCTCTCACCCCCTACACCTCTGGCCTATACCCCAGTTCCTACATGCATGAATAAATAAAAATAAAATCCTTTACACTCTTGACAAATCTTTGCTCAGAGAATAAATGGGTGCACATTTAGGAAAACAAAAATTCACTTTTTTTTTTAACCAAGGAACTATTACTTTAATATTCTTTTTTCTTTGTACATATAATATTTGAGGAATGGCAGAGGCATAATATTGCAGACATCTGAGTCATGGGTTTAATGTCTACATTTAAAAAGTAGAAAGTTTAAGAAAGAAAATTATAGCTATAACATCTTTCATTGGCTTTACAGACCTGAATTACTAGCGTTCTAATACAATGGTTATTATAGAACTATGAGATCATGAAGTATTAAGTTTTCTCAGTAGGTCAATAGAAAGGTGCTAATTAATATAATCTTATAAAATTATCATTATTATTAACAACAATACTAATGATGTATGACATGAAATAGAGAATTGACACTTTCTATTACATGATAGCCACAGCAATTTTAAGCTGTAAAAATTTTATTTGTTTTTATATGATAGATTTAGGTTGGTAACAATACTAAGAAGCTTCCTAGTTAACAGATTTTAACTAGATATGCATTTCATTTATCACACCAACAGTCTCTTATTTCTCTTTATCAACCAATATAATTTTTTATTTAAGTTTGAAAGGATTTGGGAAGGCAGTCTATCTTCCTTTTTCTTATGAAGGAAGATATTTAATATCAGATACTAAGTGCAGAAATAAAATTAATGTTTCCAATTGTTGTAACTTATACATCATGAGTTTTAGATCAAAATTAAAAGAACTGAACTTTTTGAAGGTAAAGGAAATTGTTGAGTCAGAGTAACACGTAGCACTTCATAAGTGCCTGTGTTACACTGGTCTAGGTAATTACAATCTCTAAACAAGAGTGGAAGAGGTAGGACTTGGTGTCCCTTGGTGTCAAACAAAATTTTATTCTATATGAGTTTTGTTCTTATTCTACTTAAAATTAATTAACAGGGACTCTGGGTCCCTGTTCGGGAAATCTTCAACATATCATTGTTCTATACTGTCCTAGAAGCTTTTTCCAGGTCCTTATTACAGTTTTTTGGTTTTTTTTTTTTAAGATTTATTTATTTATATAAGCACTGAGTACAGTCAGAAGCGCAGGAGGGTGAGAGAATTCACCAGAGCCAGAGCGGGGAACAGAACAGGCAGACTGACGAAACACACTGCTGAGGGGAGCAGTGGGAGAGACAGGAGAGGTGTGTAGCGCCATGTGGGACCCTTGCTGGTGGCCGGATTGAACCGGCGCTGCAGAGGCTGCCTGCAGCTTCGCAGCCCAGCGCTCAACCACTGCACCACCAGGGAAGGCCCGACTAACTTGTTCTTTTAAATAATTTTAAGAGCCATCACCTTCCTCAGCACATCACTAGTTTTCTTAGAAAGTCCTGTTCTTGAATATAATGCAATGGTAATCTGCAAGCCATTCCAATCTGCAAGTCTTTAGTAAGTCATTCCATTACCAAATTATCAGGAAGCAGATACATTTCTAAATCCCTTTTAATAACATGACTCATACATGTGTATAACTATCAATGTCAAGGAAACTTGGTTTCTCTGACAGGAATATCAAAGTTTTTGTAAAGGATAATTAGAGTTAGACACACTGATGCGAAATTCTCACTCTTACTCTTAAAATCTCATGAAACTGATTTAAGTCCTTTACATTTAGTGAACTTCAGTATTTTTATATGTAACTGTGGTTAGTCAGCTTTCTCAGTGGGCCACATATCATTTCTAGGGAAGCCACATGATAAATTTTTATGCATCCGAGAGGTGACAATATTCTTTTTTCATAATTATGTTTAATTCATTTTTATTTTATTTAATCACAATATGATATAGATTTATGAGATGAATCAAAGATTCATATAAAAATATTAATCTCTACTTATCTCAAAAATGGGAGCACATGAGACCACTTAAAAATATCACTCTAGTATCAACTTAAATATTTTCTATTTAAACATTGAATCACATTTTTTGTTTTTTTAAAGATTTATTTATGCATACAAAAGCTGAGGTGTAGGCCAGAGATGCAGGGGAAGGTGAGAGGATTCACCAGAGACAGAGTGGGTAGCAGAACAGGCAGGCAGAATGACTGAAATACACTGCTGAGAGGAGCAGGAGGTGAGACAGAAGAGGTCTCTGTGCCATGAGGGTTAGCTCCCTAGCTAGAGATGGAACTCAAACTCAGGCTGCAGTGGCTGCTGATAGCTTCACAGTGCTGAGACTTAACCCCTTGCACCACCAGGGAGGCCCTGCATCATATTTTTTAAAAGTCACTTGCATACATTGCCCCAATTTCCTTTATATGGGAATTAGCCATTGGAAGTAGGTAGTGCAAACATTATCATTTCCATTCTTCAAATGTCAAAATGAGGCAAAGAAAACAACATAATTAGCTTAACTTAGATTCTATTAAACAACAATGACAACAACAAAATCAGTCTTGCAAGAAATTTCCACTCCAATACTCATTTTCTGCTATCATAATTTTCCAGGGTAAGATTCTTAAGGCAATTTTCTAAGTTCATAACCCTTAGTTGCACACACAATTTGGGTAGTTAAGTAATTACTTGATTATCACATGCAAATACCACAATCATTGTCACATAAAAATAATACCTTTAAACATTGGAGCCCAATGGAGGATGGATGGTCAGGGAAATCAAAATTCCTGTGCTTCTCAAAAAGGATAACTATGAACAGGAAACATTGCAAGCCATTGTCAGTATTTAGACAATCAACTCTAATCTATATAAAGAAGCAATATGGTGGTATTCTAACTTCAAACTCTTCTTTATTAGAAGCAGACATTACTGATAAGTTTTTGGAACCATATAAATTCTGAACTCAGATCAGAATATTTGAGTTTAAGATGAACTAATAGCTATCCTCAAAATTCTTGAAAAATATATAGAAAGAGGGAGTTTCCAAGCAGATTCTATGAGAACAACATTAATCTGCAAACAAAACATGACAAAGACAAAAAAAGAGAATTACATATCAATTTCTCTGATGAATATAGATATAAAAATCCTCAACAAAATCTTAACAAACAAGATTCAACAATACATTAAAAGGAGCATAGAAAATGACCATGTGGGATTTATTCCAGGGACACAGCGATGGTTCAACATCTGAAAATCAATGTAATATACCACATTGACAAAAGGAAAGATAAAAATCATATGATTATATCAATCATTGCAGAAGAAGTATTTGAATGAAACTGAAAGGAAGATGCTAAACAAAGTAAGTCAGAAGGAAAAAGACAAATCCCCATGGTTTAACTTATATGTGTAATACAAAGAATGAAAACAAAAGGTCAGACAAAAACCAAATCAGTAGCAAACCCATGACATTTGTCTGCAAATCTGAGGCAACCAGAAGAGGATGGTAGTGGGATGGGAGCTGGGAAGGCAGGGGGCCATATCTACATTTGTTGGTGTACTATTGGGGCATGGTGTGAAAACATATATGTCTATAAGTTTGAATGTATAATCTCTAAAGTGAATGCAATGATATAAACCAATTTTACCTCAATAACATAAAAATTAACTAATTAATCAGACCTATCATTGGAGAGCTTGGGGACATTTGGGCAAATCACCTAAGGCCTAAATCTTCTAATATTAATCTATAATTATGAGTAATAATGTTAACCTTATAGGATTGAGAAGAGGAATGAAATAAATTTTATAAAGTACTGTGTGAACTCTGAACCCTGTACAAATAAAGCAGATTATTATTGATTTTAAAATGTATATGATGCTAGCAAATATCCCATTAGAGCAGACACATTAGATAATTTTTGGTTGAACAACAGACCATCTCTAAGGAAGGTTACTAATTTCAGCCATCTCCCCCTTATTGAAAAATTATATAGTATGAAAGGTTTGTGATCCTCTTTTTATACCCAAAATTAATGTAACTTTAATATTAGTCCTTTAACTACCTTTTGACCCCATAATTGAGAGTTGAGAACAGAGAATCTGGCAAGAAATTCAAGGAGAACAAAAATAAATATCTGCAATATTAGAAATAAGGCCCTCTAGTGAAAAAGAAGAGGACAAGATTTTTTTTCACTATCTCAATAAATCCATGAGGATTGTGGATTTGCTACAGATTTTAAGAAATAAGGGAAACTGTTTTATATATGAGACTGAAAATAGAGCACTGAGTGAAAGTATAACTAGAGAAAGGTATGTAAGATATTGTGCAGAATTGTCTAAAACTCAGTGGCAAAGTATCAGAAAGTGTTTTTCTAGAGATGAATAATAGAAACATTTACAACTTCTGATATGGTCCACCTAGGAGAAGGCTAAAATATGAACTGAAGAAGATGTGAAAGATTTTGCAGGAGATACGATTTTAGAATGATCACACTCCATCTTCATTTGTTCATGAAGAAAAAGTACATTAATGCTGCAATCCAAATAAGGGATCAGGGGGAAAAAGTAATTATAATAAAGTAAATATCAAAATCAACAGGCAACTATAAACCAGAGACATTCTACGGGGGTGGGGAGAGTAGGATCAAAACAGGGGAGGGAAGAGCACAAGGGACTATGGTGATGGTACATGGGTGAATGGGGGTGGGAATTTCGTGGGATCTGCAACCAAGATGAGAAAGCATACCTTGTACAAAAATATAGAATGATGTAAAAAAAATAAAATAAAATAGGGCCTCCCCTGGTGGCGCAACGGTTGAGCACTGGGCTACGAAGCTGCTGCAGCCTCTGCAGTGCGGGTTCCATCCCCGGCCACCGGCGAGGGTCCCACATGAGTGCGCAGACCTCTCCTGCCGCCCGCTGCTCCCCTCAGCAATGTACTTCGGTCCTTCTGCCTGTTCTTCTCCCAGCTCTGGCTCTGGTGAATTCTCTCGCCCTCCCGCGCTTCTGACTGTGCCCAGTGCTTGTGTAAATAAATAAATAAATAAATAATAGTTTTTAAAAAAAAGCATTAAAAAATATATATATAAAATAAAAAAATTAAAAGAGTACATTAATGAAAATATGTTGCCTCCCCTTTCCAACATTCTCCTTCTTATTCAGAAAGAAAAAAGAGGGAAAAAGAGCAGTTGTAGAGACAGGGAGGGGGGATTTTGTCCTTGTCCTGTCATCCTGGGTGAACCCAGGGATTTGGGGAGGCATTAATACAAAGAGGGAAGGAAGCACAATGGACTATGGTGGTGGACTATGGACTATGGGTGATTTGGTGCCAGGTGCAATGCCCAACAAGGGTATCCAAATATCACCTCAATTAAAAATAAATATATACATTTTAAAAATAAATAGAGAGATAAAATAGTCAGCGTTCTTTAATAGAGTGAAAGTTATGAAAAATGAGGCAGCACTACAGAACTGTCTCGGACACCAAGAGACATGAAAACAGTGCAAAGTGGGATCATGGATTGGGATCTGGAACAGAAAAAGGACATTAGTAGAAAAAATGCAAATTTGAGTAAAATCTTCATTTTAGTCAGTAGTATTTTGTGGAAGTATCATGGATATGCAATATGTTTACATGAGAGGAAGCTAAGTGAGGGTATGTGGGAATTCTCTGTACTATTTTTGTAACTTTTCTCTAAATTGAAAACTATTTCACAATAAAAAGTTAAAGGTAAATTTTAAAAACTCAAATGTTCTTTGTAAAATTAAACCTAAATTCTTGATCTCTTCAGATTAGAAATATCAAAAACTTTCTCACATTCCTACAGTAAAACACAGGAGATCACACAGGGCTTGATAGGGATTCAAACAGCCCTGAGACCCAGTTTCTTTCTGTCCCTCAGATACATCTGGATGCTGCATGTCGTGGCAGGGTGACAGGAGTAACTCCAACCTGTCATTCCTGACTCAAGGCCCGAGGGAAATGACAGCAGTGTCTTTTTCTCAACTTTCCATTAAAAGTAAATGTATTTTGATTCATTGATTCTGATTGGCCTAAATGCAGTGAGCAAGGCATCTGAGAGCTGAATTTTGGAGGATCAATGGTGTCACTGAAGAACTCTGCATATGTTTTTTCCAGAACTCCAGGGAATAGACACTGGTGAAGAAACCAGATACCCACTATAAGAGGTTGAGGGATAATACAAGTTGGAGCATAGAGTGAATGGGAGGACCTCTTGGACACATTTTTCAAGATTTTTCCCAAGGTTCCAATTTTATCTTTACTTACCCATAGACACAAGGAGAATTTTCACTTATCAAAATTGGCCCTTCATTGTGGGCCTCCAGACACTTGCACAGGGAAGTTGTGTGGTTCCCTGGAATGGACAAATCTTTAAGTCAAGGGAGTTGGGGGTGCTTTCCCACACCTTTCCATGAATGGCACATGCTTTGTAAATGTCGCTGATCTCTCTATGTTTTAGGAATCATAGCAGCAAAGCAAGAATAATAACATTTTTCTAAGGTTCATGCTAAAGACAGGAATTGTCAGTGAGAAAATCCTGCAACAGGATCTGCAACAGGATCTGCTCTAGGCCTTGTGATCTATTTCTCTTCTGCCATCCCCACCACATCCCATTCAAATGCCAACTTTCTAAGTGGTCCTCATCTGATCCTCAGGATTTTTGAGAAGTCAACAGTCCAAATAGAAGTAGAGCACAGCACTTTAGTTTGTGATTCTCGGCACAGGAATCCACTGCGCAAAGACCAAGGAAAGAAGGGTTGTCATCAAAGGACGAGTCCCCCGACTGTTGCTACTGATAATTCCTCTATAGTACTTGATGCCACATGAGAAATTCAGAGAAAGAACCCAATTCAAGTGTTTTATGAAATGAGATCTCTATAGGGAAGTTGGCTCTCTAAAATCTTGCTGCTCCTTATTTATCAGCAAATGACCAGCTGCACCAGGTTGACCTGAAAGCCCTTGCTATTTGACCCCATCAGCAGCCACCCCGCAATAGGTCACCATCTCTTAATTAGACAAGGGAGTTTTCAAATGTAATCTCTTTGCACTCAGCAGGCCCTGGGTCAAACAAAATCTGACTAACCTGCAGCTTGTGTTTACACAGCTTCCAACAGTTCAAAAAGCCAAGAGAAGATCAGAAGCTTATCTTCCAGCCAACAGGGGAGGAGGGTAGGTGGAATTTGACAGAAGGTTGTAATCATCTGCATTGGGGGATGAGGAGGAAGCCTGCTCATCTGTTTTTCAGCGTGTTAGGACAAGATGCTACATTTCTAGAAACCAGATGTAGAAAAAGGTGGGCAGATGCCATTCTTGTGGTTTAATTAAGAAAAGTAAAGATCTAATACAAGTTTAGCTCTGATGACTGCGCCTCCTCTCTGGCGAGCAAGGGCAGAGGCGGGGAAGGCTGGTAGAGGATGAGCTTGGTGGATGTGCTGGCCAGCACGTGGCAGCTGTTCACGGTGAATCCTATTCTAGCTCATGGCCATGTGTTCCAGCCCTTTTGGAAAATTACCTCCAAATAACAGCTCACGAAAGAGCAACTGTAACCAGCCCTATAATTTAGTCGTAAGAGGAAATTCTTTATTCATCAAGTGTACAGGATGCTAAATTAGTTCTATACCCATGTGGGCTCTGGTTGGCAATTTTATTTGAGGGTAAACCCTACCTTGGGGAGGAGTTCAGCCAGAAGGGATGGTGCCCAAGGCCGGCTGGTGTCCAGCTAGGTCAGACCACATATTGGGCCACAAATTGGGTAGAGTTCCTGAAGAATATCTCTGGGACTTGGTCTCTGTCACTATTTTTTTTCTGATATGTATTGGGGGAAGGGAGTTGTGGGGAACGGGTGAATTTGCTCCTTCTCAGCCCAAGAAATGCTAGAGCAATTTTCACCAGAATGCAAACTAGACTTGCCAGAAGGGCAAGATAGGATTGAAACCAAACACAACCTGCTTTTGCATTTATAAACCAATCTGTAAAAAATTAGAAAGACATATATATTTTTTTCTTATTTGTTGGTTTGTTTTTGGTTTTGTTTTTGTTAGGTGAATCTGTTCACAGCTTAGAGTCCAGGACCACTCTTGGTGATCATTAAAAATAGAAGAAAACAAAAGTACCTAGAAGGCATTTGGAAGATAGATACATTTCAGAGGACACCTTTTTACCTTAAACTACATCGCTATTTTTATGGACTTTGTTTTTTCTTTTAATTGAGAGGTTGTTGAATTCCTCAGCTGTACTAAACATTTCAAGAAGTCTATAAATAAGCCAGAAAGTTTTCCTTCTGCCTAATCAACAGGTTGCCTAAAACAAGACTTTCTTTTTTACACTCCCTACATTTTAAGATTGCTAAAATTGGGCTACATTCTGAAATAAAAATCTTATTCCTCTTCTTAGAAATCTGATTCACTGCCTCCATCTAGGAATCTGAATAAAAGACTATCCTTCTCTTCTTTGCTCTCTTTTCAGTAATCTCACAGATGCCAACCTTAATTGTATTTGCAAGACTTCTTTATGTTTAAATATTAGGAGCATCCACTCTCTGTAAATGAAGTCTGCATTGTGAAGTCACCTAACATTTCAGGCAGGACATGTCTGAAAAGGTATACAAATTTGAGAGAAAATGATACTGCAGAAACAGCATAGATGCTTTCATAAATGGTAAAACAACTCAAAAGCAAAATTAGAAGCAAAGTACCGACATTTTATATATATATCACTAGTTTCAAATAAAGCAATGCAAATAAAGTTAGTTGATTTGAGCAATTTTGTCAACCTATTTATTTCCTGTTTTCTGTTCTAAGGTGCCCATAAAGGTGAACAGCGACATTACATCTCTAAATTTGAACTCATAGAACGTTAAAATGAATTGGCTATTTGAAGTGCAGAATTTTTTGCTCCATAAAAAAGGTAACAAAACAAAACAAAATCCCCCCCAAAATTCAAACTAAAGAAATTTTGTAAAGTATACTGAAGAAATCTCTTAAAGTGATTGGGATACATTCATGATCAATTGCATGAACTGAAGTATTTTAATATATATATACAGTTTCATTCAACGTATTCATGTCCAAGAAAGCATTCCTGAAATCAAAGACCTAGGTGCTTTTTTAGTTTCAATTTATTGGGGGAGAGGGGTTGAGTGGTATTGGGCAAGAAGAGAACACAGAACTCATTACAAACTTGCATAGTCAGAGTAGAGGGCAGGATAAAGCTGAATTTATAGTTTACTCACCTAAGTGCAAGAAGTTTAATGTGCATTTGCTAATTTGCTATTGAAATCCCAACCAGGTCTCCCGGCTAAATCTATGAAATAAATAAGGAGTCAGAAGATTTTTACTCCTCCAGTCATTGAAAGATAAAAATATTACAACATGACCACTGAGTGGTCTTGACCACAGTTGAGAGTAAGTCCCAGACAGACAGGGCCAGGATCCCCACAGAGATGTGAATCCCAAGTACATCAAATTGAGGGAGGAATAGTGGTGAATGGTGAACCCCACCAGATAGACCAAGTATCTGTCCTCCTCTGCTAAGTGCATCACCCATTTCTCAAGTTGAACATTTCTCAAGTTGAGCATTGGTGGCCAAATCTCCACACTTATTTTTTCAAAAGAGGTTTATCCTAAGAAAAAGCTCATCAACCTATGATGAAGAGATGAAAGATATTGAAGCATGGTGTCTTCAAACTACTAAGAAGCTTGTGGCTATAGAAGGAAGTCAAAACTCTGTGTCACTATAATTGCAAAGTATACATTCATTTATTTCACAAATAATCATGGGGGATAAAGGATACTCAGGCACTGATCTATAGTGATAAGATGGCAGAGCATAAGACAGATAAAGAGCTTGGGGGTTTTCTTCAAATGGACTAGAATGTTTGGGAGGGTGATGGGGAACCAACAGCAAACCAGAAAATAATTAAGCCAGCAAGATCAGGTCTTAGAGTGATGTGTAATTATATTGCCCAAAGTGATGGGACGAAACCATCGACCTCTCCATGGAAGGAGTGTTTGGGGAGATAACATCTGAACAGAAACGTGAAGGACAGAATGGTGTGAGCAAGTGAAGAAATGGGGTAAGAGAGCAGACTGAGGAAACAGCAAGTGCAAAGGAAGGAATGAAATTAGCATCTTCCAGGAATAGCAAATGTGCTAGGGGGCCATGACTCAGGTCTTGTGAGAAAAAAGAAATGACACTAGAGATAAGCAAGGGTAGAACACACATACCCTTGTCAGCCCAGATAATGGCTTGACTTTTGTTATAAATTACAGGACAAACTACTGGAGGGTTTTAATTTGGGGAATGGCATGTTATGATTAAGAATGTTGGAAAATCATTAAGACGGCTGTGCCACCCCACCAGTGGAGTCGGGGAGTGCATGTTGGAAACAAGACGATCCTATTACAGTCGTCCAGGCAACAAAAATGGCATTTGTACAGGAACCATGGCGGAGAAACAGGAGTCAATATGTGTAGCATATCACTATGTTAGGAACAAAGGTAACATTTTTGATAAACAGGATGTCACACATGAGGCGAAGCAGCATTCAGAGTTTCTCGTATGAGGAGGAGAATTGTGGTTCTTTTCTACTTGATCTGGCCTGCCTGTTCTACTTACTGACAGAAAAAAAAAATAGCCAAATTGCTTTCACTGAGTCTTTCTCTTAGTGCTTCCCAGTCTGTATTCCAACAGAATTTCACATCCCAAATAAAAATGGTATTTTTTTTTACAATAATTAAAAAAAAAAACATGATTTATGTGGCGGCTTAAAATTTTTTAATAAAAGCTTGGCAGTCATTGCAAGACACAGGCAATTTCATCTCCCAGTACATTCCTTTAAATGACATTGTTTTGAGCAGGAAGAAAACCAAAAATGATGCTCACTCTTGTCAGATATTGAAGAAATTGGATAAAGGGGCTTCAAGAAGAGCTGATCAGCATTGAGCACAGAGGCCACACCATGAGAACCATCACCATGAAAGAAATGAGTGGAGCCCTGATCTATGGGTCTTGGAGGCATCTTGATCCTCACGGAGTGTGTGGATGTGAAGACGCTCTGCTACCCTTTGAGCCAGACATATTCCCAAGGTGCTGGTTGTTGCCTAGGCACATGTTAAGCTGTCTAGAACAGCATCACCCAGTAGAAACAGAATGGGAACCACACACATGTATTTAAAAGTAAAAAGAGGGCCTCCTGGGTAGCGCAGCAGGTTGAGTGTAGCGCTGTGAAGCTGTCTGCAGCCTCTGCAGCGCGGGTTCGATTCCCCGCTGGCCAAGAAGAAACCCACATGTTGCAGCAGACCACTCCTGTCGCACCCGCTGCTCCCCTCAGCAGTGCTTTTGGTCCACTCTGTCTCTGCTGAATCCTCTCACCCTCCTGTGCCTCTGGCCTGTACCCCAGTTCCTGTATAAAAATAAATAAATCTTTAAAAAAAATAAAAAGAAAAAAAAACCTGAAATTATTTTGATAAAATACATTGAAAATATAAAATTTTAATGTGATGAATATGAAAATTGTTCATGACTTTGTGACTTTTTTTCACATTAAAATTTTGAAATTTGGTGTCTAGTATGTATAGCATTTCTCATTTGGTCTAGTCACATTTCAGGTGTCCAGTAGTCAATATTTGGCAAATGTCCACTGTATTACACATCACAGCTCTAAGGGAAAGATAGGTAGGTAGATGGGTAGGTAGGTAGGTAGATTAGAGATGACAGGAACAATCTCCTCTTAGCAAGAGTTTGCTCTCAAAAATTCAAAAAGAACTGAACTGATAGCACATCATAGACATGATGCCTTGGTAGCTCATAAGGAAGCAGCTAATAACTGCCCCCCCATGTAATAACATAGCATAGAAATGGCAACCTTGATGTCTGAGAAAATACAATCATTTTTAATGACTCATGGCTTTATTTAGACTTTTATTTGCAGCTTCAACTATTTGCTTTATGATACTTGGAACCAAAAGGAGGGACATACACATAAAAAATTGAAAGTTGACTTATTTCACTGAGCATGATCCCTTCCAGCTCCATCCATGTTGCTGCAAATTGCACAAGCTTATCTTTTTGATTGCTGAGTATTATTCCATTATGTATATGTACAAATACCGGATGGCCTCACTCATGGCAGGAATTTAGAAAACCTAAATAAGGGACCAGAAAAAAGACTAATTATAGTAAAGTAAAAATCAAAATCAACCAGCAACTATAAACCAGGGACACACTGGGGGGGGGGGGAGGAGGAAGGGAGGAGAGATTAGGGTCAAAATAAGGCGGATGGGAATTGTATGGGGACTATAACCAAGATGAAGATGCATACATTGTGCAAAAATTATAAATGATGTAAAAATATATAAATTAAAATTAAAAATAATAATAAATGCTAGAGGTGAAAAAAAATTAAAAGTTGAGGGTTTTTTTTTGAGTCCTTTTCTTTTCTAAGGGGTGAAGCCATAAAGGGACAGTAAAATCCCTAAAATGTTTTATAGAGATCCTGAATGATTGTCTTTGTCTGGACTTACCTTTTCATTTTTAAATGCTTATAACAATTCTTTCTCCAAGAACAGACTGTATATGAAAGATTGCAACTGAGTGTCAAAGAAGGCTTGTGTTTGTATCACCAAACTGCAGATAAGAAAATCATGGCCCAGAAGGTGACATGATCTCTTTGGCACCCCAGTGAAGGCAGATGGGCAGACTTCTAAACAGCACCTGTCTGCTGATGCTGAGATTCTTTATCAGCAGTGTCACTGCATCCCCAGTATCATCAGCATCACTGTTACCATGTGTGTCCTTTGCTGGGCATGAAGAGCAAAATTGTTGCAAGTGAGAAGATTTATGATCGCTCTTGCAAGGTGACATGAATCAGTGATTCCCATTTAATTATTCTTCCAAAATCACACTAAACATCAAATGTACAATTAAAATTTATTGAAACAGTAGTAATTCTTGCCAACTATGGATTGATTTAAATGATGATAAAACACAAGGGGACTTCTAAACTAACTCAGCCTGAGAAGACCAAGAACATGGTGTCACAAGGACAGGAACTTCAGAATGGAGGAATAACTCATGGATATTTTCAATGACAAAACAGGATTTTTAGAGTGGAAGGAGTCTTTTCCCCTATAGTGTTCGCCAGTGAAGCTGTAGTCTTCTAGGAACACAGCTGGACTGCAGTATCTTCCAGAGTCAGGAAAACTCCTACAGAACAGAGGACTGATACTAAGAAAAATTTTTTTGGCAGGTAAACATATAAAAAGTATGGACAGTAAGATTTGAGGCAATCTGTTTTTAACCAAATCCACATTTTAGTAAATGAATAAATGAATATATATATGTGTATATATATATATATATATACATAAACACACACATAGATATAAAATAGTATTTAGAGGGAGGTACTGGGAATGGTTTTAGAGCCATTGTAGATGCTTTTAGCAGAAGGAACTAGAAGTTCAAAGAGATAAAAGCATAACATGGTAGATAATTTACACAAGTGGGTGGAGATTACTGTTTTGTCTCCCTCTCCCCCTTTTTCTGTGGAGTCATACTTCATGCTTGTAGCTATAGGATGTTTTCTACACTCATTGCCACACTTATTTAGATGGTTGAATCTGTGTGAATGCTCATCTCCACTCCCAAGAAGGAAGCCACTGGGACAGGTACACACAAAGCAGATGTACCCATGCACTGGAGAATGTAGACAGGCCACAAGGCAGCATTCTGCCTGGATATGAAAAGATGAAACAATGCATTCATGCGTATGGTATTTCATCCTGTGGGAAATCAAGGAGACATGCAGCCACAAAGCCCACTAATTCCAGGGCATCCTATTCAAAATTCAAGCAATTAATCATTTTTTTCATAAGAAATTTTTTGATAGTCATTTTCAGTGAAGGAAGAAGCAGATTGAAATAAAATGAGTGTGAATCTGGTAGTGAGTCTTAATTAGTTTCCACTATGTGGGACAAAATTTCTCATAAATATGCAAGAAATAAAGTCATCTCCATTTAAAGGATAAATAATAAGCCATTTTTAAGGGCACTGTTGAGACCATGACCATTAATGAGGGTATTCCTTGGGGAAGGAGAAGTTGGATTTGATCAAGAAATAAGATGAAATGCATTTTATTCTTCCTCCTCCATTGTTTTCTTTTCTACTCTAACTGTAGTAGTAATATCACTGACCCCGAGCCCCCAAGCTCGAAGGGCTCTATAGATTACCAATTGCAAATCACTTTCCCTCAATTATTTCTAAATGACCATTCAGTCTCCCCTTGAACATACTCATTGTCTCTCAATATATCCCCCCCCCCTTGATGAACTGCTCTATTCATTAGGAACTTTTAATTTATATTGAGTCAAACTGTTTCTAATTAATTTGTCTGCTGTTCTCAGTGCTTAGTAAACAATGAACAAAAATAAAGATAATTTTAAAAAGTATACAACATGATTGAAGCACTTAAGAATGAGGTGCTCTAAGGAGAAAAAGCAGAATTAACAATAAGTGAGAAGTTAGCTACTGAAAGGGGCCTGTACTTCTGTGTACATTAGAATTAAGAGTCCATAAAGGATCGGGAAGGAATGGAAGATTGCAGGAAGAAGGACAAGCTTAGATAAGCAGAAATAAAATAGAGAACCTCCCCCAGACACAGCAGGAGGAAGAGCAGGGAGACAAGACAATTGCAGGGATTTGGATAAACTGCAGGTCAAACACAAGAGTACACATAGCACGTACCTGTGATACAGGTAAAGTGTTTTTTACTAGGAGTGTGGTATGCATGGCAGTTAGATATCTAGCAAGTCTAAATCAATTTTGGGATAATAGCTCTTGAAAAATAAAAATTTAATGCAAGTATTGCATATTGTTTTATTTTTCAGTTAACTATGTTTTCTTTGGAAAGCTGTAAATAATCTTGAAATTGCATCAATTTCAAATTGCTGTGTATATTTCCAACATTTCAGTCTTGGTCCTTTTCTTATCCAAAGTGCCTATTTCAAAGGTAAATGACATTTTTGTTCCATCATTACCTGGCAGCAGTAGGATACCTAAACTTTTCATTTTACAGGTAACTGCCCATTTATGTCATATGAGGTTAAGAAGTTGCAGCCAATCTTTTGGTTGAAAAGGAAATTTTGCTCTAATTTCAAGTCCAACCTTTCTCAATGACATGACAGCAGCTACAAGAACCTCAAAACACATGGATCATGCATTTCCTGTTCTGTCCAAAAGATATTAAAAATCTCTCTAAAACTTTACTTTTAGCTTATCTTCTATCCCATCTATCTCTCCATTGAAAGTCAAACGGTTAATAACATCTCAGGGAGGTGAGTGGCCATACAGATATTTACATTAAAGAAATAATTCAAAATGGAAATAAGACTTGTGGATCTCATAGAACTTTTAGTAACTTGGCTATAATACAGTAAGCCCAGTGTTGAATAGGCCTAGATTTGAATTCCAGTTTTGCCATTAATTAGTTACAGAAATTTGAACAAGCCCCTCTGAAAGCCAGTTTCTTGACCTATAAACTGCAGACAATTATGTTGAGGATTAAATAAAACATTCATATTAGAAAAGGAGCTTATAGAGTGTCTGGAACATTCTACTCATTCCAAGAAAGCCTTAATTCCTTTATTTGCTTATTCACTCACACATCTCCACTAATATAAATCAAAGAAATACCCCAGTTTTTCTGAATTCTTTTGGATCAAAATAAAACTGAAGAGGTAGAATTCAGGGTTTGTGTGGAAACTACAGGTGAAAGAAATGCAATGTATTTTTGTCACAAACTTTGCTGCTTACTTTCTATCAAATGAATAGGACATTTGAGCTGGTTTCAGTCTTTCAGGCAGAGCTGACACATGGTTTGTTCTAGTGTGATGTTTGGAGTAGATAATGAAATCCTGGATATCTTCTGAGGAAATTTTGGAAAAGTCAATGGTGGGATATAAAGAAAGACTGTCCTGTGGAAGAGGCTGTTTTTCTGAGAGGACATTGTATTGCTGACCAGAGGCAAAAAAAAAAAAAAATCCTAAACCATTTTACTTACCTTTTGCAACATACTTGTCTCACAAAGACTAACCAAAAAAAAAAAAAAAAAAGATTTTCCCCAATATGGTACACTGTTCAATATACTATGCAACTCTAAGTGTATTTTTGCTATTTTGTTTGCCTTGTGATCACAAATCTCACTTGCCTTCCCATTTCTGGCTTTTAAATTGCATTAACTATTATTATTTAGAAAAAGTGGCCAATAACCTTCTTTGTTCTTGAATAGCCATTGTAGGGGCTAGTGCTACAATCATCAGAATACCTTGATCCAAACAAGTTTACAGAACTCATCTGAGAGTAACTATCAGTTTAGGTTTTTAATACTGAGACTGTTATAGTATTCCTGAATTTATTTTTTTTTCAAAAATTACTTGGTCCTAATTTTATTTTTAAAGATTTTATTTTTATTTATTTATGCATACAAGAACTGGGGT
This sequence comes from Talpa europaea, assembly GCF_964194135.1. Classification (NCBI taxonomy): domain Eukaryota; kingdom Metazoa; phylum Chordata; class Mammalia; order Eulipotyphla; family Talpidae; genus Talpa; species Talpa europaea. The sequence goes on along the minus strand of NC_140078.1, from coordinate 24,886,803 downwards.
ATAGGCCAGAGGTGCGGGGGGTGAGAGGATTCACCAGACACAGAGTGGGGAGTAGAACAGGCAGATTGACTGAAATACACTGCTGAGGGGAGCAGCAGATGAGTCTGCTGTGCTATGTGGGTCAGCTCCATGGCCGGAGATGGAACCCAGGTCACCGTGCCTGGGGACAGCTTGATAGCGCTGAGATTTTAACCCCTATGCCACCAGGGAGGCCCTTGGTCCTAATTTTTATATAAATATGTATATTTTGGGAACATTCATATGAAACCTTTGCATTGACCATAGAAAGATTTCACATCCATCTATTGAACACTATGCCATTTTAGAAATTAAATGGAAATTTATACAGTATGAAAACTTGGAAAATTTGAACTAATGTTCTTAGCCTTCTACATCATCAAGCCTTTGCACTTGAATCTAAAATAATTACCAACACTTTTAATTTCAGTGGAAAAAGTTAAAGAACTGTCACTTTTTTCTTTCAGAGACTAACATAGCATCTCAGGCAGTTAGTAGGATCAGCCGATCAGCCTCTCATCCTCTCATCTGGCAGCGCACTGAAGGATTGCAGAAATCTTCCCCACAGACAATCCCTTGTGAGTCTGTGTCCACACCTTCAAGAAGTTAGGAATGAACTTTATCTCCATAAAGCTGACAATGATAAGATTTCAAAAAGGAGGGAAGACTGACCACCCACAGGCCTGTTGTCTCCAGACCAGATCCAGCCAGATTTGCAAATACCACTATCACAGTACAAGTAGTGTCTCCAAATTGACAGTCCTGCCGATTGGCAGGCCTTGAAGGTGTTTTATCTAATTGTCTAAGAGCAGGAAGGAAAGCATGGCATACACTCATTTTCATTTAAATGTAGACAATTTTGACCTTCACTGTTTTTCTTCAAGCCAAGATGCTCCTAGTGACAAATCTCCTGCAATTTGATTTTTTTTTCTTTTAAAGAAGAAAATGAAGACCTCCCCTTGGAAAGCCACCAGGAAATGAAGAAAGGTGTCTACATAAGCAGGCACATGGCCAAAGGTGACAGGGTGACAGCGAACAGCTCAGGAAATGAGTCACCCCCTTTGTTGGTTTTTATTTTGTCAGCAGAAGAAAGACATCAAAAATAACGTTCCACAAAATCAATAAATAACCTATCATCCACGTCTGAGGCCCTGCTTTGTAGATGCCTCCATCTCTTCCATCCCTATTATTAAATGAGTCAATGGTGGAAAAACTCCCAGTGTTTTATGTGGAGTTAAATCAGATGCCAAATCTTCTTGGTCTTATCGCATGCACCAAAAAATGTCATTAAAAAAAAGCACACTGGTACTGAGAGAAGTGGAAAGTTGTCAGGGACACATCCTACTGTAGCAAAGTCATCCTACAAAGAGAGAGCACATTGCATCCCACCACAGAGCAGCACACGCAAAGAGAATGAATTTAGTTGCAGAAAAAATGTGGCATGCTCCCCGCTGCCTCTGATCATTGTGTTGACTAATAGCATTTTTTCAGTTGTATAAGTATGTCTAATAACTTGCTGGAAAACCAGGATGAAACCTCTCCTACTTAACCTCTAGAAGCATCTAAAATATGCAAATATTTAATAAAGCATTGCTACAATACTCATACATCCAAGAAAAATAATGCATAAAATTATACTGGTACCATCTTAGACAGAATACTATTTAAGAGATTTATTCTCACATGACCTTGTTGTCTGCTGTGTTCAAAATATTTCAGATTTTATCTCTTCATCATGCAGCTTGAGAGAGATTATTTTTACCTTCTCCTATTTTCCCTGATGACTGAAATCTTTACAGTCTTCAGTTAGTCATATCCCACAGCCTACTAATTGTCAGATGCTGGAAGATGACAGTGATTGAAGTCATGATGAACTTCTGAGACTGAAGTCCCGTCTTTATCAATAAGGACAGAGTTACTATGTTATGAGTCACCCCAACTGCTGCTTTTTTTTTTTGGTGGCATTAAGACCAGAGGGCAGACTTTTGAGCAGCTGTGTTTGAGTTACTGGCATAGGAAGTGGGAAGGTTATGAGTTGTCTTGACTGTGTCATTCAGTAAGAGCTTACTTCCCACACAGGTTACAGATCTATCTTCCCAAAGTAGTTGGTTAAAATTAAGATGGTTAATTCTCTTATTAACACATCGTATGACAAAGTCATCATTTGCAAGATTTTGGAAAGTCCCATGTTAAACTCCATTGAAAACCACAGTTCCCAAGTTCAAGATCAACTTAGGTGCCATCTAAACATTCAACCTGAGCTGATGAGAACAAAGCACAACCATCCCTTTATCCTGTTTCATCAGTTGCTGCTGCAAATATCGACATCCAAGAGCTCCCCAGCTTTCATAGACAGCATCTCCTTTTAATCTGAGTTTTCTCTCTTTTTAGAGATTAGACAATATTATGCATATATTATTGGTGAGACACACTTCATGTGGCCTATCACTGCAGTGCTAGGATTCATACAAGCCCAGGGATCAAATCATGTCTCTGGCATGGCAATGACATTCGTGCATGAGGTTATTGGTAGCCTAACCCCTATACCTTCATGTCATCATAGGCTCTCTAACTCCCTTCCTCCCAAATCCCCATGGAAAAAGAAAACTGAATAAGTTTAATGAACCGGTAGAAAACAGAGTTACATCAATCAATGGAACAAGGAGGAATGTCTAAAAACATCAAGCAGGTGCAGAGTCAAAAATGAAGAACCCACACCACAACACAGGCTGACGTAGAAATATTTTGTTAAACTGCAAATGTGTTCATTTGAACTTTACATTAACCTGATATGGAAGCTTCAGAAGCAGGAAGTGATAAGAACAGTCAGATTCTTTAGTGGACCCTTTGACACTCTGGCCCCCATGGTAGCTAAGGACTAAGGCAATTGCCTCCAGGGAAAAAAGGCCCAAAGACATTCTTTCTGAATAAAGTTGGAGATCTGCCCAGCACTAATTCCAGAGATGTATTAGGGCTGAGAGAAAGGAAATAACACAGCAAAATTTCTGTCACTAAAGCACTCTTCTCCTGACACTCCCTAATACAAACTCTATCTGTACCTAAATTAAGAGAGACTACCTCCCTCCACTCAAGTGACTGGCTACCCACCTACCTTCCTTCCACCCCACCTACATCTCTGCAGAGTCAGGCAGCTTGTAATCACCCTCAGAATACAATTTTATTCCATTTGTGTCACATATACCTACTTCAATTATTGATATCAATAAGATATCATTCCCAAATATAAATTGGGGGTCCAGAATAATCCACAGAAGACACACAATGCAAGAGAGACACAAATTGAAGAAATGAACTAACTGAAGTGAAAATAATCCCAAGCATCAATGAAAACATAATTAATCTCGTCAGATAAATAACAGGCATAATATGGTAAGCTTGATGTATGTTAAAATTCACAAGCCACAGACTTGGATCATCTTTAAACTCATGCTCTATTCTGAGTGCAAATGTCTGGCTTTATACTTCCCATGGGATACAGACAACTGCTAATATTATACAAAGGGAAGAAATTAAATATTCTGAAATTCTGAGAGATCACAAATGATGCACGGTTGAATGTTGAGCCAAAGACATTTAAGGAGCCCCAATATATAGAGATTGGCTTGCTGTAAATATATCACATGTTCTGTCCTTGGATCACTTAGTGTTGCTTCTGTGTGTGTTGGTTCGCTCTTCTCTGCAGAGACAGCAAGGAAATCTGGGGTCCTGACATCGAAGTAAAGAACTCCAGTGCTTGAAAAATACTTGGCCACAGCTTAGCCTTCAACAGAGTACTTGTGAATACTACATTGAGTACAGCACACACAATGCTTTATTTCAACACTTGATTTATCAGGCTAAAGTATCTTTGAAACAATGCTATACTCTATATAACATGAAGAGCCTAGGGTTAAGTGGAATAATTGTTAGAATAGTCAACAGAGAGAAACTGTTTGAGAAAAGCCAGCTTCCAAATGGGGGTTTTTATCTGTGTATTGTAGTCACTTTAATCCTCTAAGTATTTTCAGTTTCCTATGAAAGAATTGAAATTTCCTGAACAACAATACTGCCAAGAGTTATTATCCCTATCGCCTACCTTCAAAGAGTCATTCTCTATTAAAATGGCTTATATCAAGCCTGAGCATTATTAAGATTACATGCAACTTTCCAGACATCTACCTAATCAGAAAGAACAGTCCCAAAAGAATATACAGACTTACATATTCACAGATCATGCAGTGCAGGATAGCCCTAGGGAAAAAAAACAAATGAAAAATCACAAAAAAGTAAAATGACTTTCCAAGTTTTTGTCTTTATGAAAATGTATGCATAGGTTGATAATTTTTATATTAAAAATGAAAGGTTTACTTTTATGACTATAGAAGATGCCTCTGTGTTTCTTTGTCTCATCTTTTTACACAGCCTTTTTGCAGCCTTTCCAGACCATACATGTTGAGTTCAGGCCCTCATGTCAGATTCTGTGCATATCATTTATTTGCTGATGACTTGGCATCCGTTAGGAAATTCAATTCTTTTCAATAGTGTTGAGTCAGTCACATATTCCACAAGAGTTTATGGAGTGTCTCCTCTGTCAGGCAGCATTTATGAATTAGAAAAACAAAGCAATCCTCTAGGAGTTTACACTCAAATGGGAGCCTGCTGGACGCAGACCTTCCTTGAGATACTGAAGGCTTCTGAGAGGCGTAGAGCACTCACCTGTGCTGGCGGTGTTTTAGTGCTCTGTGATGATGAACCTCCTATGAGGAAGAGAAATCACCTCCTTCCACAATGCGCAGAGTTGATTTCATGTCCCTTTTCTCACCTCTGCCAAGAATTACAAAACCCATTTATCTGAGATCTGAAAGACTCAGCTTCCACACTCTCCTGCTGATAGGTTTCTGTGGCAACTGTCAGAGGAGGCATTGGGGTGACAGACAACTGGGGTTTTTTTAATGATATGATTTTATATACCTTTTTCTTATCTAAGAAGAGAAGGTATTTGGAATATATTTTTAAATGAATTTCCAAATGGAGAAAAAAGAGAATAAAAGGAGCCATTTCTTTTCCTTTTAAAAATTCTGGTTGTCACTATGGAGAGCTGTGTGGAGATTTCTTGACCTACTAAATATAGAGCTTCCATATGATCCAGCAATTCCACTCCTAGGTATTTACCCAAAGGACACAGAAACATCAATTCCAAAGAGCACCTGCACACCTATGTTTATAGCAGCACTGTTTACAATAGCTAAGCTTTGGAAACAGCCCAAATGCCCAAAAATAGATGACTGGATCAAGAAGATGTGGTCCATATACACCATGGAATATTACTCAGCATTCAAAAAAGATAAACACATGCAATTTGCAGCAACATGGATGGCGCTGGAAGGGATCATGCTCAGCGAAATAAGCCAAAAAGAAAAAGAAAAATACCGGATGGTCTCATTCATAGCAGGAATCTAGAAAACTTAAATAAGGGACCAGGAAAATTAATAACTATAAGAAAGTGAAAATCAAAATCAACAAAAAACTATGAACCAGAGACACTTTCTGGGGGATGGGGGGCGGGAGGGGAGGGATTGGGGTCAGAATGGGGGGGTTGCAATTGTATGGGGAATATAAAAATAAAATTTATTATAAAAAAAAAGAATATAAATAAAAATTCTGGTTGTGACCTTGGCTCTGTGCCCAGACAAGGGGTAGAGGTCACAGAGGAAGGTGAAGCTTGTCTCCCACTAGAAGGATAGACCAGCAAGGTGTGTCCCCTGGGGTTTCTAACCACGCATCCCCAGTTAATGACCTGGAGGCATTCTCCTCCCTATTTGTAGCAGGGGATTTTCCACTATGGAATTAATACTGTACTGGCTCCTAGTTCTTCACGCCCTGAATCATTTTCAACATTAACAGGGGCTGGGCCCCCTATGCGGCAGGCAGTCTGGAGGTTAGTTTAGTAATCAGCTAATTCTTTCCTGAGGAATACTCACACCTCATAGTGAGTAAGCACACACCACTAATAGAACAAAACAAATGAGGTTTGCATTCAGTTGTTTCCTTAACCTATAACCTGACAAGTTATAGCTACCAAGTGTATTGATATTTGACATCACCCGGCTTATCCCCTCATCTCTCAGTCAACAGACCTCCTAGGGCAGAGAGAACACTGGCTTCCCCAAGCGTCTTTCTCCTTCCACTTCTGTGAATTTTGTTCTTCACCATTGCGATCACATTGCCAGTGGAAATATTTACACAGTAGTTTAAAAAGACTGCTGTTATTGTGAGTCATAGTAAAATTTTCATGTTGAAATATAAATATCATCTCATTTTTTGAGAAAAATTCAAGTGAAATGAGCACATTGAAAGTCTAGAATTACATATCACATTAGAACTGTAGAGATCTTTGCGATAACCACCGCAACCCTCATGAATCCAAATGGAAAAATGAAGCACAGATCAGGGGCAAGACTTAGGTATTATCCAAAGTCAGTTGCACCATTTTTTTCACTTTGTTATCGCCTAGTAATTTATTGTGAATAGTTCTTTTCTATGCTTTAAAAGAAAAAAATAAAGTTTACAGTGTTTAGGTGAGCTTGTGATAAAGTTGAAGGAATCCATTGTTAACTTACCAATGAAGAAACAATCAGAACAACAATTTAAGTAAACTCAGGAGAAGGATTAGATGGCCAGGCTGAAGTCCCCTTTTACTTGCTTGTTTGAGACAATAGGCTTGTCAACAAGAAAACAGTTTCCCCACAAGATAAGAGGAAGAAGATGAACTGATGTGACTAACAGTTGTAATATACGACTCCCGGGTTAACAAATGTAGACTCCAATAGGTAACTTCATAGATAAAAGAATGAATATAAATTACAACTAGAACAAGTTTGAGAAGAGATGGTCTACGTTGTCAGACTGGTTGAGTAGACCAGTAGGGGTCTGGCTGGAAAGAGAAGAGCAGGGAGTTACCTAACTAAAGTTCTGCGGGGTGATGAGGAGATGAAGGGCACCACATAAGTCTAGGAACAGCCTGTCTGCTGCCACTGACAGAGAGAGAGAGAGAGAGAGAGAGAGAGAGAGAGAACAGTAACAACCACAGAAAGGGATAAAGATAAAGAGGGAATAGGTAAGAAAGTCAAAACAAAAAGTATGACCACGGGGCCTTTACTTTCTTAAGATCTTAGCCAAGGGCCTCCCTGATGGTGCAGGGACTAAAGACATAGCACTATCAAGCTATTGCCAGCCACTGTGGCCTGAGTTCGATCTCCAGCCAGGGAGGTGACGGACATGGCACAGCAGACGTCTCCTGTCTCGCCCACTGCTCCCCTCAGCAGTTTATTTCAGTAGATCTGCCTGTTCAGCTCCCCACTCTGTCTCTGGTGAATCCTCTCCCCAACCCCCAACACCTCTGACTTGTACCCTAGTTCTTGTATGCATAAATAAATAAAAATCTTAAAAAAAAATAGATCTTAGCCAAGATTTCTTATTCCAATATCAGATACTTGGTAGTTTTATTTGTATGGACAGGCTTGAGTGAAACATACAGCATGGAGGCAAATTGAATCAGGATCTGAAATTTCTTTCAGGGAGCACTGTAGATCCATCATGACCTCATGTGGTAGGTGGGAGTTAAGAACCAAGTGTGCCTAAAATGATTCCTTTCTGAAAGTATCCAATATTGAAACTCACTTGAAAAAGCATTCTTTAAATCCTAACTATATCCCCAGACAATCAGTTCTATGGATGGATCACCTCGCCTGAATTGGAAAAACATTGGGAGGTAAGCTGCTGAATCTTTTATAATTCCTCAAGGCCTCTGAGGATTCCTTAAACTGGTAGTGATATGAGCAAAACGGATAACATTTTCTATCTTTTGAGACTAATATTTCTCACCAGGATGCTTCTAATTATCTGTAGATCCCCCACTAAGATCAAAAGCATTCCTCAAGGCCATAGAACAAGAATATCTAATTTGTCACTACTAGTTAAAAGGTTGGGTTGGGCATTCCAGGTCTTTTGAGGTAGGAAATCAGCCTCATTAAGAAACTATCCACCAATATAGACCGGCCATTTTTTGCAATGGTATGAAAAAAAAAATTATGTTCATAAAAGGCAAAGCTTAAAAGAATACTTGAGATTAATTTGTATAATTAAAAATTAAAATGTATTTGGGAATATATGCTATTAATACACTGCTAATTTTTTTAACTAATTCATTCATTTTTACATCATTGTTCATTTTTGTACAATGTTTGATTTCTCCCCTCAGGTGTAATCCCCATAAAACTCCCACCACCACATCACCCATGAACTGTCACTATAGTCTTTTGTGCTCTTCCCTCCCCTGTTTGAACCCCCCCACACACTCCCCTGCTAGTTTTGTCTTTTTTTTTAATTTCTGACCTCTTATTGGGTTTCCCTATATTCCTCCTATAAGCAAAACCATTTGATTTGCTTTCCTTCACACTATTAATTGTATTGACTCAGAAGAAATCAGCTCTTCCAAGATAATGTCTAGAGTGGTAGTTACTTCCAATTCAAACATGGCATTCTTTGAGATAAAATAATTTTAATGATATTAACAGCAATTATTATCATCAAAATGAAGAAATGTTTCACAAATGGTAGACTTAAAATGTCGTTTGCCTACACTAAGGCTACTTTGCTCTATATTTTAGAGACAGATATTCATAGAGGGGCAATAAACAATAGCTAAATGTTCTGAAATTGTTGAATCAAGAACATATTTACTACCATATGGAGGATTGTGCATAAGAGACCTTTTTCTTGTCTCCTCTCTTCTTTAATCTACCTAACAGCGTGTGCTGAATCAGTTAGCCAAGGCCACATAGGTTTCAGCAAGCTGTGCGCTCTTGCTTAAAAAACAGCATGGTGAGGGCCTCCCTGGTGGTGCAGGGGGTTGAGCGCAGTGCTGTGAAGCTGTCCACAGCTTTGCAATGCGAGTTCGATCGCTGGCTGGCCAGGAGATACCCAAATGGTGCGACAGACCTCTCTTGTCTCGCCTGCTGCTCCCCTCAGAAGTATATTTTGGCACATCTGCCTGTTCTGCTCCCCACTCTCTCTGGTGAATCTTCTCACCCCCCGCAACTCTGGCCTGTACCCCACCTCGAAAAAAAAATTACAAAAAAAAAGAAAGAAAGAAAAAAAAAAAAAACATGGTGCAATGTCAATAGTTGAGATATAGCTTATATTTCCGGAAAATGAAATCAAGTGTCTAGATTCATTAACTGATAATAATATATATAGTATTTAGAGAGCCAGCAAAAGGAGTGAGTCAGTACATAAGTAAGTCTCTAACCCTTGCTTTATTTTTTAAAAAAAGATTTTATTTACTTATTTATACAAGCACTGGGTACAGTCAGAAGCGCGGGAGGGTGAGAGAATTCACCAGAGCCAGAGCAGGGAGCAGAACAGGCAGACTGACGAAATACACTGCTAGGGGGAGCAGCTGGAGGCGGGAGAGGTCTGCGTGCCATGTGGGACCCTCTCCTGCGGCAGGGGATCGAACCAGCCCTGCAGAGGCTGTGGGCAGCTTCGCAGCCCAGCGCTCAACTGCTGCGCCACCAGGGGAGGCCCCCTTGCTTTATTTTTTGTTTGGATTTGCAAGAATAACTTGTGAGTGGGACACAGCAAGAGTAACCTCTACAAATTAGAAACCTGCCCCTTCTTCCATACAGACACAGCTCCTTGCCAGGAAGGGGTAAGGTCTGGTGAATGAGATGGAGACTGAATTTCAAATTTCATTTGTCCCATTGAGTGAATGTCCCTGTATATTAGCACAACTGTATGTGATCAATGGTCTTCCTTAGGCAGATATGCAAATTACTCTGGATATCCATTATACACCAGCACAAATCTTTTCAGAAATTTCTTAATCAAGGATGAATGTGTTTGCATCATAGAACATTAGAGTGAATTAATAAGAAAGAGAACATCACTAGGGAGAAATTTTATTATCATAGTGTGTGTAAGCTAAGCAAGTCAAGTTTTATATGCAACTATTGATTTTTGGAAACTGTATCCAAAGGGTTTTTTCTTTTTTTTTTTCTTTTTTTAATTTTAATTTTTTTTAATTTTTTACATCATTGTTCATTTTTAAACAATATTTGCTTCCTCCCACCCCCTCAGGTGTAGTCCCCATAGAATTTCCTTCACCAATGCACCTGCGCACCATCACCACAAGTTTTTTTTTTTTTTCCCATATGACCAAACTAAACTAAAGGCTATAGAGAATGTTAATGAAAATAGTAAATTATTTAGGAAATGAATTCATATAAACCAAAGGGATAAAAATAATGAGCATACACAAACAATATGTATACGGCTTATGTCTTTCCTAGTAGATGCCAAAGTGACAGAGTTTGTATTAAAGGGACAAAGTTTTCTTTAAGTAACTTGGAATTTAATATGGACAGCAAGAAACGTGGCATGAGGTGTTTTATGCTGTTTTGACTCCCTGAAGGAAGAAAACACAAAGACTCTCAAGTTATGGCTTTTACATCTTATCGTAGGCGTCATTTCCTTGAACTGTCTCAATGTAGATTCCATTTTTTAAGAAGGCAAGCTGAGACTTTTTTCCATTACTCTTGACTGGGATCTGGATTTAGTCAAAGTGGCCACTGTCGCTACTTAGGTGTAATTAGAACCACCTGTGAGAATTTTGTGTCAAAAGGAAATAAGGAAAATGAATGTTTATAATGACTGTAACTTTTAATCTCAAAACTTACTTGATTTGACTTAGGCTTGATAATTAGACTTCCCAAACATCTCTCCCTTTTTTTAAGTTGATTGTGACTGAAAGTGATCATGTGTTATAAATAGAGGGATCAAGAGAGGGAGAGACTGCTTTCTTTTGCAAAGAGAATCTTCACACTTCTGTAAAAAAAAAAAAAAGAAAAGTGCACAATATTGAAATCTGAGTTGGAGTGATAAAACATGGTTTGATCGCCTTTCTATTTAGAGGGAGCTAAGTTGACATCTTGTCAAAAATTTGTGTTACAAGTGTGAGCTCTCTTCCTATCCATTTTCCTTCTAATCACACTTTCACTAGAATTCTTTCCACTGTTAAAACTCTCTGAGTTTGGTCTTATCACAATGGTATAAACAGTTTTGGAAATTTAAAGAGAAGAAAAAAATTATGTCAAGCCAGGATAGAATTAGTAAAGCATAAAGTTAGTGGGGGTAGGGAGCTTTTTTTTTTGAGCTTCTTTTTTTCTCCATTTTTCTGTCATCAACTGTGAAATGTCAAATCCTTCAAATGCCTGGTTCTGAAAATCAACTTTGAGGAAACAAATGAAGGTTCCCAGTGAACGAAAGCAAAAGTCATTTGTTGTAAATAGTATAAACCTATATCACTAGACATTTTGGTATAATGCTCTGGCATAAAAGAAATTTTTACATGATCATACCGAAAAAAGCACACCTTGGTTTAAAAAATTCATGAACTTAAAAATTCAAAGCTAAGTTCCATAAGATAAGTGTAATTAGAACTTTCCTTTTCTTCTTACAAATTGAAACATATTTAATATCTAAACTGAGAAATGCAATATTCAGAAAAGAAAATGCAATTACAAGCCTCTCCCCTCTCCAATCATATTTATTATAACTGTATGATCTCACTCAATTAGCATGAAATTTGTACTATAACCTTGGATAACCTCCCTCGGAGACAAAGGCAAAACTTACAGTCATCAGGGTATGAGTAGATACCATCAAATATCTTTATTTCACCCTCAAACTCTCAAAGTCCTTGACTTCCTTTCATATCAGTGACCAAAAGGACGGAAATGGGTGTTTTGATTGAGTTATGGAAGTTGACACTGCTAAGCTTTAGGATTTAGCACACTGGTAATATCAATGCAGATGAAATTTCGACTGTGGATTACAGTAACAGCTTCCCACCCCCAACATTGAAGTACTCGATGTCTTTTTTTACCTCCCACATTTTACCGATTTAATACTGATTTGCTATTTACATAAGTGTATAATTTTTGGAGTACAACTTCAAACCTCCATATGTACAATTGCCTCACTCACCCTCCACCACATCTTCAGAGGCACAGCCTTATCACCTTCTCCCTTTTACCCCCACTTCCTTCCATCTCCTCTGATAACCTAGTATATTTTTCAGAGTTTTATGAATTCTTCTTCTTGTTCTTCTAATTTGTTTTGTTTATTTGTATTACTCAAATGAGTGAAATCATCAGATAATTTTCTTTCACTCAATTTCACTTTCACTCAATAACAAAAATAAATAGCAAACAACTCAATAAAAAATGGACCAAAAGCCTAAATAAATACTTTGCCAAAGAACACATACAATTGGCTTTCAAGCACATGAAAAAATCCTTAAGTCACTTGTTATAATGGAAATGCAAGTCAAAACTACATGAGATATCACCTCAACCCTCTAAGATTGACTATATCAAGAAGACAGGAAACAACAAATATTGGCAAGGACGCAAGGATGTGGAGAAAAAGGAACTTATTCACTGTTGGTGGGAATGTAAATTGGTGCAGCCTCTATGGAAAATGGTACGGAGTTTCCTCAGAAAAATAAAATGGAAATACCCAAAGAATATGAAAACACTTGTATGAAAAGATTTGTGCACTCTCCTGTACATAGCAGTTATTATAGAAGCCCAGACATGGAAGCAACCCAAATGCTCACTGGCAGGTGACTGGATAAAGAAATAATGGGATACACTCAATGGAATCCTACTTACCTATTGAAAAAGATGAAATAATGCCTTTGGGACAAAATAGATAGATCCTGTGATGATTATGATAAATGAAATAAATCAGAAAGTGAAATGTAACTGTTCCTTTAAGAGCCCTGGTGGAAATCATAAAATTTCTTTTAAAAAAAATTGTTAATTTATGCATACAAGAACTGGGGTACAGGCCAAAGGTGTAGGGGTGATAGAATTCATCAGAGACATAGTGGGGAGCAGAACAGGCAGACTGACTGAAATACACTGCTGAGGGGAGCAGTGGCGGAGACAGGAGAGGTCTGCTGTGCCATGTGGGTAGCTCCCTGGCCAGCTGAGGATCAAACTTGTGCTGCAGAGACTGGGAGAGCTTCATAGTGCTGTGCTCAACTCCTTACTCCACCACGGAGGCCCCTAGAAATTATAAAATTTCTCGCTATTTAGTTTCCCACAAGACTGTTGAAGTTCTGTTCAGGCCAGGAAGAACTTAAATGAATATTAAACGAGGAGGCGGATCTTAGTTTGAATCTTGCCTCTGTGTTTACATGGCTGAGAACTTGTTCGATCAAGTTTCTTGACTTCTAAACTCACTTCACTTGCTGGAAAAATGAGTTTGAGCATTCCCACTTCAAAGAGCGTTGGCAAAATGAATTTAAACATTAACGCCAAACTCTGCGGGGAAATTGTTCGAAGCTATGTAGTATAAAGTGTTATTTTAATTTTTTTGTCGTAGAGGGGTTCTTGCTTCTAGCCCATCTCACTATGTAGGAACTTAGGACAGAGAAAAATATTCTATATCTACCTACCTAGGTTCCTTTCTAGTGTCTGCATAATACTCTGCTCTTTTTGAACTTTCAACCCTCTTTTAAATATGTTGAGGGGTCCATGCCCCATGATGCTATCTTCCTTAGCCCACAAAACATAAACAATAGCTTTCTCTTGACTGCTCCTGGAGACAGCAAATTTAACATTAATTCATGATTATGTGTCAACCCCAGCTCATTGATAGACTTTCACAACTTTTTTTTTAAAGATTTATTTATGTATACAAGAGCTGGGGTACAGGCCAGAGATGCAGGGGGTAAGAGGACTCACCAGAGACAGAATGGGGAACAGAACAGGCAGATTGACTGAAACACACTGCTGAGGGGAGCAGTGGGCAAGACAGGAGAGGTCTGCTGCACCATGTGGGTTGCTCCCTGGCAGGCCGGGATCGAATTGGTTCTGCAGAGGCTGTGGATTGCTTCATAGTGTGGTGCTTAACCCCTTGCACCACTAGGGAGGTCCACTTTCACAACTTTTCTTCAGATCTCTTTGCTCTCTTTTCTCTCTATCCTGGATACAAAATTCATACTTAATCTCTCTTTAAAAATACATTTTACATTTACATATTTCCTCTATCTAATATTTATTCATTGATCAAACTGACAAAGATAAAGGGTCTTCTAAAGAACAACATGATTTCAAAAGGCAAAATCACTGTCAACAACTGAATAAAGAATATATGATAAGGGCCTCCTTTGTGGCACAGCAGTTGAGCGCTGGGTTGCAAAGCTACCTGCAGCCTCTACAGCGCCGGTTCAATCCCCAGCTGCTCCCCGGCCACGGAGGAGGGTCCCACATGGCCGCAGACCTCTCCTGCCACCCACTGCTCCCCTCAGCAGTGTACTTCGGTCCTTCTGCCTGCTCTGCTCCCCGCTCTGGCTCTGGTGAATTCTCTCACACTCCCGTGCTTCTGACTGTACCCAGTGCTTGTATAAATAAATAAAATAAATAAATAAATCTTTTTTTAAAAAAAGAATATATGATAATGTTTAACCTGGGAAAGTATATTTTTTCTAAGTACATTCTGTTGATGACTCATGGTGCACTTACTTATAATCTACAGCTGAACCAAGTTTAAATAACACCTGTGAATGAGACACGAGAAATTCTCACTTTCAAGGAGCTTATAGCCAAGTTTGAAAGTAAAAGAGGTTCCATCTACTTGTAATATAACAAATTTGGCACTGAAAACACCATGTTTTGGCCCTTTTCTGCCAGCTCTTTTCTCATAAGCAGCCCCCATTCCTGCAGACACACAAGACTGTGTGTGATAAGAACAGATGACTCAGACAATTTCCAGAATGGATGATGCAGGGGTATAGAATAATGAAACTCTAAAAGTCCATTTTTACATAAAATTGGCCCCTTAAAATTCTTTTTACATAAACCTAATATGTGTGATGCCGTATTAGAAAAACCCACTGCTGCCAAATATCATGCTATTAGAGAACAGTCACCTACCTCAGTGAGTAAAGGGTGGTATGGGGGTGAGATGGAAGGATTGACTACATATTCTGTTGCAAGTCACCTATATTTGATGACTTCTATGGACAGCTTTTCCGGTCAGTTTTGGAAGCCATGAAAATTTTCTTTTCTTGGTTCTTTCTTTGGTTTGGGAGTCACAAAATTTTCTTGCATAGGATGCTTATTTAAGTTTTTATATCTGCCTACCTACTTTATTACCTTTTATATTGCATGTGAGACTGGATCAGTTTGCAAGAGAACAAAGCTAATTACAGTGTTCCAGGCCTAAATATAGCATAATGACAGAGTGTCATTCAAGGGTAGCACTGAGCTGAGGAACTTTCTGGCAGGCCAAGACAAGGGTTATTCAGCTTTGTGGGGATAGCTCCAGGGGCTTACTGCGGGCAAAGCTGCAAGTTACCAAAAAACTTGAGCAGGTCATTGAACATTCAGCTTAACCGAAAAGGAACATTCACCTCGTGCCTGCTTTGCCTATTTTGTATTGACACTATTTTTAAAGATAAAATGCAAATATGCAATAAGCTGATATTTGATAGAGAAGATCAATTCCAATTACAGACATTAAGAAGCTAAGGACTTAGCTACAAGTAATAACAACCAAGAGATCTAGCAGAGAATATTCCTAGGAGTGTCATTTGAAATAGTCTCCCAAGTGGCATAACTGGCATGATTTTCAGCATGGAATAATTTGTCATTAGGTTTAGTTATTAAAATGCCTCTCTTCAAAGGCCTTCTCTTATATGACTGTTTTTATTTGTGTGTTTTGGGTTTGCTTATAGTTGCTACCTCTAGTTCTATGGATATATATGTGCATTGCTTATTTCTAAGACATACACGTCTTCAAGGGCAGAAATTTTGATAGTATAAATACATGTGCAATAGTTGGCCATCCTGATACTTATACAGTCTTTATGTCAAGATCATGCACATCTTGATACTTTTAAGATGTGTCTGCCATTGGCATTTCTTAAGAACATCTGACTTTCATTACCAGTTGTATCGCATTCTATTTTCTGTTCTTCTTACTATCAAATGCTCACTGAATTCAGTAGTCATACTTTGTATTACTGCCTGTTACTAGCACTAAATTTCTCAAAGACTTTGAGAATGACAAGGAAACAAAGGACATGCCCAGTGTTCTCACCAGAATTCTACCTCCACCATGGAGATAAAGCCAGTAGCTAGCTTTAAACCTGAGACAAGATATGCAGTTTCTTACTAACTATTCTGCCATCCTTTGTGAAAAGAGCTTGAAGAAACATGGCCTAACACACAGAGAATGGGAAAAAGACATCGCAGTTTAAAAAGAAGTCAGTAGTACGACCTCCCTGGGCGCCTACAGGTTAAGTCTCAGCACTATCACAGCTATGGCCTGAGTTCCATCCCTGGGCAGGGAGTTAACCCACCTATGGCGAAGCAGACCTCTCCTGTCTCACCTGCTGTTTCCCTCTGCAGTGTATTTCAGTCAATCTGCCTGCTCTGCTCCCATGTTTGTCTCTGATAAAGCCTCTCACCCCATGCCCCACCCTGCCCCCTACACTTCTGGTCTTTATCCCAGTTCTTGTATACATGAATAAATAAAGTTAATCATTAAAAAAAATAGAACACCTGTCAGTCAAATAGACTGCTCTGCAATATGTCTGAAAGAATGGGGCAGAAATGTTAATGCTTCAAATTAAAGAGCTTCTGCACAGCAACCGAGACAGCAACCAAAAAAAAGAGACACCTCACTGATTAGGAGAAATTTTTTACACACAACACTAATGATAAAGGACTGATCACAAAAATCTAAAAAGAGCTGACAAGACTCAACAAAAACAAAGTAAATAACCCAGTCAAAAAATGGGCAGAAGAACCAAAAAGAAACTTCTCCAAAGAGTAAATGCAAATGGCCAACAGGCATATGAAAAAATGTTCAACATTACTTGTAATCTGGGAAATGCAAATCAAAACTACAATGGATACCATCTTACACCAGTGAGAATGGCACATATTAAAAAAACTAGCAACAACAAATGTTGACAAGGTTGTGGAGAAAAAGGAACTCTCCTGCCCTGCTGGTGGGAGTGCAAACTGGTCCAACCACTATGGAAAGCTGTGTGGAGCTTTCTCAACCTGCTAAAAATGGAGCTTCCATATGATCAGCAATTCCAGTCCTAGGTATTTACCCAAAGGACACAGAATCATTAATTCAAAAGGGCACCTGCACCCTCATGTTTATAGCAGCACCATTTACAATAGCTAAGCTTTGGAAACAACCTAAATGCCCACAAATAGATGACTGGATCAAGAAGATGTGGTACATATACACAATGGAATATTACTCGGCAATCAAAAAAATAAACTCATGAAATTTGCAGCAACATGGATGGAGCTGTGCAGGATCATGCTCAGCGAAATAAGCCAGAAAGAGAAAAGAAAAATACCAGATGGCCTCACTCATAGCAGGAATTTAGAAAACCTAAATAAGGGACCAGGAAAAAGACTAATTATTATAAAGTAAAAATCAAAATCAACAAGCAACTATACACCAGAGACAAACTATGGGGGGTAGGGGAGAAGGGAATAGGATCAAAACAACAGGGGTGTGGGAATTGTATGGGGACTATAACCAAGATGAAAATGCATACATTGTGCAAAAATGAAAAAAAAAATGATGTATGTAAAATATATATAAAATTAAAATAATAATAAAAGAAAGAAATGTTGATGGTTTTGCTTTGAAAGAAGTTGGGCACAATGTGATCACTTAACCCTTTACTTATCACCTTGAGTGGTTTTAACTTAAATTTTATCTTTTTTGGGGATTCAGTCTCCCTGTCTTTGCTTGATGGGGTCTCTATTTTGACAGCTTTGCAACACAATTATTATTTATATCAACTTACCAGCTACTGAGGAAAAAGCTAAAGAAAAACATATAAATGTTAATACCAATGTAGTCTTGTGAATGTGGGAAATGTGAAATACAACTTTTTTGACAGCTATAAAATTGTCTCATAATGAAAATAGGGGACCTATAATTTTGTTTTATATTTTTCAAATTAACAATAGCATGAGCAACTAAAAATATAGTTGAAGTCATCCAAGTAGCACTTCCTAATATTATGTCTGGGAAAAGAAATAAATTCAGGTTTATGTTTGGTTACATGAATGTAAACAACCATATAATAACTTCTTTTCTTGGCCCATCCCATATTTATAACACCAGTACAGACAGACTTTATGAAATCAGACTCCCCTAGAAAATCACTTGAATATGGCAGGAACCAAGTGACAAGACCTTAAAAATGTGTTGTCACTGAGAGTTTCTGTTTTTCTCAGAACAATATTTTTAGGTGTAAATGAGTCTTTCATTTTTCTACAAGTAAATGGTGTATATGTTTGAACTTTTACTAATGTATAAATAAAATAAGTAGGTTAGTGGATTTTTACAACTGAACACTTCCTTGTACCATTTCTAATACCAAAAAAAAAAAGGCCCAGAAGGCTTATCGGTCTGTCTTCACTTTACTTCCATTCAAAGCACAAAAGGTGACCCTCTCTCACACTGATCAGCTTTGTTCATTGTTTAACTCTTCATGAATTAAATCAAGAGTAGCCAAATTTTAATGATCATCTCAAATGCCTCGTTGATAGTTCACACCTCCTGGATGAAAAATTCTGTGGTGGAAATTGAATATGCTATACAATTTACATATGTAAAATATGGGTTAAAGCTTTGATAGGAAGAAAATTTACAAACCACAGAGTATGTATTTCTAAGAGAGAACCTGGACCTCCTGTATCCCTGATCCTGAGGCGTAGACAACACCCAAAGGCATAATGGTAAAAAACAACTGTGGCTATACTCTGTCAGACACGAAGTATTGTCAGTGCAGCTCAACAATGATAACACTAACTCTGTCAGGTAGGACTTCAGTTGACAGAGAAAGCACAGTGGAGGTGACTGACTTAAGATCACATGCATAAGAAGTAGTGCAGAGAGAGTCGGCACTCTCCGACCAGCAGAGAGGAGGAAAACAACAAACTAAAACAACCAACAAGAACAAACTACGCAGCAAGCGGGACTGTGAGTGGAAAGGAACTATTGCAGCCACCACACCCCGTGAACGGGAGCTGTGGAGAACCCTGCAGGATTCACGGATCGGGATCGCGGCTGCCCAGGTCCCCGCGCCTGCGACCTAGGCTTGCGGGGAGACGCTTGGAGGTCCTCACTGGGGTGAAAGTCCCTCACTGAGTAAGCAGGAACCAGGCGCCCAGGCACGGGAGCGGGGTGCAAAAGGCGCCATTCCCACACCACTGAACTGGGCTACAGCCCACGTCCTGGACCTGAGGGCATTGAACTGAGACCCGGGGCATGAAATTCGGGGCATGGGTTCTCCACGACGGTGGGGCACAAGGCAGACACAGCACCCCAAAGCCGTTGAGGTTTACCCTACCATTCCCGCTCTGTTCCCTGTCCCACAGGGTGGGGGGAGGCGAAAAACAGCCCCCCCAAGGACAATAGGAGAGATCTCTGGCGCCACCTAGCGACCAGGAAAAAAAAAGTCACTAACACCCCATAGAACAGGAAATTTCTTAAGACTGCTTGAAAAGGGCAGAAGGCTCCCGGAGGAGAGAGTGGCCAGCTGGGAAGTTAGCCCACGCCAGGCCCCTTCCGACCAGCAGTCTGAGCCAACAGAGGGAACAGGCACCCACGGCCGGGGCAGACCGGGCACGCAGAAGAGTGTGCCTGAGACCGGAAGCTCAGGGAATGAGTCCCACGTCGCCATTTTAGAACAGGGACATTTCTTCAGTAAAGACTGCCTGAAACCAGCAGAACGCTCCCTCAGAAGCCACAGATGGCTCCTGGAGGAGCCAGAGGGGAGCGGAGAAGTTCACCCAAGATGCCGGCCAGTCCAAGCAACACAGTGTCCCAATGCATACGACAAATTAGAAAACAGACAGTAGGGAGTAGCAGAACCACACGCAACCTAACAACTCCTCAGGAAAAAAGCACACCACAAAAAGAAAACCACCCTCCAGATTACAACGACAGTAACTTGGAAGAACTTCTGAGACTTCCAGAAAGAGAATTTAAAATTGCTGTGATTAAAAAACTGACAGAAGTCATAAAGGAAAACAATGATATGAGAAAAATAATCAACGATCAGAAGAATGAAATTGAGTCCGTAAAGAGGGAAGCAAAAGAAACACAGGAGATCAAAGAATTAATGGAGGAACTAAAGAACTCTGGGAAAAGCAATGAAAGCAGAATAGATGAAATGGAAGAACGAATAAGTACTCTTGAAGACACAGAAATAAAAAGAACCAAAACAGAAAAGGAAAGAGAAGTACAAAGGAAAAAGAATGAAGAAAGACTTCGGGAACTATCTGACTCCATGAGGAAAGGAAATATAAGAGTTATAGGAATTCCAGAAGGAGAGGAGAGAGATGAAGGAACAGAGAAAATATTCCAGGAGATAATTGAAGAGAACTTCCCAAATGTGAAGAAGGAGCTAAAAATTGATATACAAGAAGCAAGAAGAACACCAAACTTCCACGACGAAAGGAAAAATACAGCAAGACACATAATAGTAAAACTCCCAAGAATCCAGGACAAGGAAAAAATAATGAAGCTGGCAAGAGGGAAGAAACAGATAACATTCAAAGGAAAACCAATCAGGCTGACATCGGACTTCTCTGAAGAAACACTATGGGCAAGGAGAGCGTGGAGGGACAGAGTCAACAGACTCCAAGAAAACAGATGCCAACCAAGAATACTCTATCCCGCAAAGCTCTCCTTCCTCTATGAAGAAAGAATAAGGACCTTCCCAGACAAAAAGAAACTCTGGAATTTCATTAAGACTAAACCCCCACTCCAAAAAATACTACAAGGAATCCTAAAGCCAGAACCTCAGAGGGATGAATAACAACGAAAGAAGGCCAAAAAAAAAAGTTATTAAAAGAATAAATTAATAAAATCAAAGGAAAGACAAACACAATGGCAAATACAGATTCTAACATATCAATATTAACTCTAAATGTAAATGGACTAAACTCTTCAATAAAAAGACACAGAGTTGCAGCCTGGATTAAGAAACAAAACCCAATCTTTTGCTGTCTCCAGGAAACACATTTAGCTACAAAAGATAAAAATAGGCTCAAAGTTAAAGGATGGAAAACAATCCTACAAGCAAATGGACCAAAAAAGAAAGCAGGAACAGCTATACTTATATCAGATAAAACAGACTTCAAACTCAAAAAAATAAAAAGAGACCCCAATGGTCATTACATTATGATCAAGGGGACAATATTTCAAGAAGAAATAACACTCATTAACATATACTCACCAAACGAAGGAGCACCAAAATATATCAGACAACTGTTGTCCTCTCTGAAAACAGACATCAGAGAAAACACATACGTAGCTTGAGACTTCAACACACCACTATCAACAATGGATAGATCAACAAGACAAAAAATAAGTAAAGAAACTAAAGCTCTAAATAAGGACCTAGAGAATTTGGGCTTAACAGACATCTATACAACACTAAACCCCAAAAAAACAGAGTACACATTTTTCTCAAGTGCACACGGATCATTCTCCAGGATCGATCACATACTGGGGCACAAGACAAACATCAACAGATACACAAAGATTGAAATCATACCAACCATCTTTTCTGACTATGAAGGCATCAAACTAGAAATAAACCATAAAAGGAAGGCAAGGAACTTTCCTACATCATGGAGATTAAAAACCACACTACTGGAAGACCACTGGACTAATGAGGAGATCAAAGAAGAAATTAAAAAATTCTTTGAATTGAATGACAAGGAGGACACCAATATCCTAAATGTATGGGATGCAGCAAAAGCAGTAATAAGAGGAAAATATATAGCAATAGAAGCTCACATCAAGAAACAAGAAAGAACTCAAAGAAACAACCTAATATCGAAGCTCAAAGATCTAGAAAAAGAACAACAAAAAAACCCCAAAACCAGTAGAAGAAAAGAAATAATAAAAACCAAAGCGGAAATAAATGAAATTGAAACTAAAAATACAATCCAAAAGATCAATGAAACCAAGATCTGGTTCTTTGAAAAAAATCAATAAAATAGACAAACCCCTAGTCAGGCTCACAAAGGAAAAATGGGAGAAAGCACAAATAAACAGGATCACAAATGAAAGAGGAGAAATCACAATGGACACAGCAGAAATCAAAAGAATAATCAGTAACTACTATGAACAGTTATATGGAAAAAAGTTCAACAATCTAGAGGAGATGGACAATTTCCTACAACTCTACAATCACCCAAAGCTAGATAAAGAAGAAATAGAACACCTAAACAGACCAATTACAAGCAGCGAAATGGAAATGGTAATCAAAAACCTCCCCAAAAACAAAAGCCCAGGACCTGATGGATTTACAAATGAATTCTACCAAACATTCAGAGACGAATTAGTGCCTATCCTTCACAAACTCTTCCAAAAAATTGAGAAGGAAGGGACAATACGAAACACGTTCTATGAAGCCAACATTACACTAATACCAAAACCGAATAAGGACAACACAAAAAAGGAAAACTACAGGCCAATCTCCCTAATGAACACTGATGCAAAAATCCTCAATAAAATTTTAGCTATCAGAATCCAACAATGTATCCATAAGATAATTCACCACGACCAAGTTGGATTCATTCCAGGGACACAAGGATGGTTTAACATCCGAAAATCAATCAACGTTATCCAACACATCAACAAAAAGAAATATAAAAACCATATGATAATATCAACAGATGCTGAGAAAGCCTTAGACAAAGTGCAACACCCATTCATGATAAAAGCCCTTGAAATTCTTGGGATACAAGGAACATACCTCAACATCATAAAGGCCATCTATGACAAGCCAACAGCCAGTATCATTCTCAATGGTGAAAAGCTGAAAGCAATTCCATTAAGATCTGGAACAAGACAAGGATGTCCACTCTCACCACTGCTTTTCAATATAATACTGGAAGTCCTAGCCAGAGCAATAAGACAAGAGAAAGACATCCAAGGAATCCAAATAGAAAAAGAAGAAGTCAAACTATCACTATTTGCAGATGATATGATAATATACATAGAGAACCCCAAAATCTCCACAGAAAAACTAATTCAACTTATCAATCAATTCAGTAAAGTGGCAGGATACAAAATCAACACGCAAAAGTCAGTAGCTTTCCTATACACAAACAACAAATCTGAAGAAGAAGAAATCAAAAAAACCATCCCTTTTATTATCGAAACAAAAAAAATCAAATATTTGGGAATAAATCTAACAAAAGAGGTAAAGGACCTATACAAAGAAATCTATAAAACACTGTTAAAAGAAATAGAAGAAGACACAAAGAAATGGAAAGACATCCCCTGCTCATGGATTGGAAGAATAAGCATTATTAAAATGGCCATCCTACCAAAAGCAATATACAGATTCAATGCTATTCCAATCAAAATTTCAATGTCATTCTTCAAAGAAATAGAACAATTATTGATGAAATTCATATGGAATCACAAAAAACCCCGAATAGCCAAAGCTCTCCTGAAAAAAAAAAGAAGGGAATGGAGGCATCACACTCCCAGACTTCAAACTATACTACAAAGCCATAGTCATCAAAACTGTATGGTATTGGAACAAGAACAGACATACAGACCAATGGAATCAAATAGAAAATCCAGAAATAAACCCACAGATCTATGGTCAACTAATCTTTGACAAAGGAGCAAAGACTATGCATTGGAGCAAAGAAAGTTTGTTCAATAAATGGTGCTGGGAAAACTGGGTCGCTACATGCAAAAGAATGAAGCTTGACCACTACCTCACACCATACACGAAAATCAACTCAAAATGGATTAAAGAACTAGACATAAGACCTGAAACCATAAAATATATAGAAGGAAATATAGGCGAAACACTACGTGATTTGCACATCAAAGACATCTTTACAGACACATCACCCAAAGCAGTGATAGTGAAGGCAAAGATAAACAGCTGGGACTACATCAAATTAAAGAGCTTCTGCACAGCAAAAGAGACAATAACAAAAACAAAGAGAAACCCCACCAACTGGGAGAACATTTTTGCACCCAACACTAATGATAAAGAACTGATCACAAAAATCTGCAAAGAGCTGATGAGACTCAACAACAACAAAGAAAATAATCCAGTTAAAAAATGGGCAGAAGAGCTAAAAAGAAACTTCTCTGAAGAGGAAATGCAAATGGCCAACAGACATATGAAAAAATGTTCAACATCACTTGTAATCAGGGAAATGCAAATCAAAACTACCATGAGATACCATCTTACACCAGTGAGAATGGCACATATTAAAAAAACTAGCAACAACAAATGTTGGCGAGGGTGTGGAGAAAAAGGAACTCTTCTGCACTGTTGGTGGGAGTGCAAACTGGTCCAACCACTATGGAGAGCTGTGTGGAGATTTCTGGACCTACTGAACATAGAGCTTCCATATGATCCAGCAATTCCACTCCTAGTTATCTACCCAAAGGACACAGAAACATCAATTCCAAAGGGCACCTGCACCCCTATGTTTATAGCAGCACTGTTTACAGTAGCTAAGCTTTGGAAACAACCCAAATGCCCAAAAATAAATGACTGGATCAAGAAGATGTGGTACATATACACCATGGAATATTACTCAGCATTTAAAAAAGATAAGCACATGCAATTTGCAGCAACATGGATGGCGCTGGAAGGGATCATGCTCAGCGAAATAAGCCAAAAAGAAAAAGAAAAATACCGGATGGTCTCACTCATAGCAGGAATCTAGAAAACTGAAATAAGGGACCAGGAAAATGAATAACTATAAGAATGTGAAAATCAGAATCAACAAAAAACTATGAAACAGAGACACTTTTGGGGGGGGGCAGGAGGGGAGGGATTGGGATCAGAAAAGGGGGGTTGCAACTGTATGGGAAATATAAAAATAAAATTTATTATTAAAAAAAAAAGAAGTAGTGCAAAGGAAAGCAGTCTCCAAAGTCTGCATATTCAACCACTAAACTCGAACTGGTTCAGAACATGAGCATATTTACCTTCTTATAGATAGTGCTTATAATGCAAACACTGAAAATGACTCACAAGCTTGTGAGCGCACATGATACAGTAATTAAGCAGGAGTTGAATCTTCTTTTTCACGAAAGTGTGGCACTCCAAGAAATGGAGAAAAAAAGTGGCATCAATGTCAAAAACCTTGGTGACCTAGAATCTTTAAACAACCAGCAGGGGACAGTCTCATAAGGAAAAATTATCTAATGAAGAAAACCAGGTTAAAGCTGGAAATATATAAAAGTACACATAGATCTAGACCACTGGCTCCCAACTAGAGGTGATTTTGCTCACAGGGGATATTTTTCATTGTCTGGAGACATTTTCAGTAGTCACAATTCGTGGGAGGAGGTGGGGTAGTAGATGGAAAGTGGGAGATGGGGGAGGTGAGAGAGGGAAACTTAGGTAGAATGAGAGGTGGGTGGTTTGCTCTTGGCATGGGTAGAGGCCACCCTTAAAAGCCTCAGCATCCCCCATGTGCAAAGAACCCCCCACAACAGGGATTATTCCGTCTCAAAAGGTGATAGCAATGAGCTTGAGAAATATATTTTAGAGGGGTTTTAAATGCATTTTTAAAAAATGCATTTTCCCATTTTTCTAAATTATCTCCTGTGCAGAATAGCAGAAAGGGGAGGAGAGTCACAGGAGACACCTGTGTGTGTGGGTTCACTGAGTGTTGTGCTGTGAATGCGCTTATGCCTGTAGAACCTCTTTAGGTTTTCTTGTAGTAAATATGATGATTGTTACTCCGCCCCATGTAGTTTTTTTTTTCCTTTCTTTTTTATTTGATAGATGCATATATATTTTTAATTGATGTAATGTTGATTGACATCATTGTTTGTATTTTGGGAGTAGAGATACCCCCAAACTCTCCATGTGTTATAACCACAGTGTACCCAGAGTCACCACCATGGCTCATTCTTCTCCCTCCTCATTTTATTCTCAGTCCTCTTACCTTCCTCCTCTGGGTTCCTCAGTTTTATGATGAATTTGCAATGGCTAGTTTTTAAGTTTGGTTTTATCTGACCCTTTGTATGATTTCTCTATGTTATAAGTGACACCATCCAGTGTTTGTCTTTCTCCTCCCCATGCAGTTTTTCTTTATTTTTTTAAAATATTTTGTGCAGCCATTTCTTTTTAAAGATTTATTTATTTTTTATACAAGAGCTGGGGTACAGGCCAGAGGTGCGGTAGGGTGAGAGGATTCACCAGAGATAGTGGGTAGCAGAACAGGCAGATTGACTGAAATACACTGCTGAGGGGAGCAGCGGGCAAGACAGAAGAGGTCTGCCACACCATGTGGCTATCTCCCTGGCCGACTGGGAATCGAACCCATGCTGCAGAGGCTGCAGACAGCTTCACAGCACTGTGCTCAACCCGCTGCACCACTAGGGAGTCCCTGTACTTTTTCTTTAGAATGGAGCACAAGGCATAGTGTAGGTGGGTACCTATCACAATCTATGTGCTGAGCACTGTTCTTGTGAGTCTGGATTTTCAAAAATCCCCATTTCTTAAAGATAAATAGCTAGTGGATAAAATATTTTTGGCCTTTTTTTTAAAGCAATTTAACATAAAAACAAGAAGATTTCCCATATGAATTTGGAAAAATGCTTTTAAAATCTATTTATTGGAATAATCTTGATGCTGAGTCATATGGTATTCTGTGTGATAGAAAAATGCAAAACTGTGTTAGTTAGATGCTTACTTCATAGGCAAATGATTCAAAAGCATCAACTAAGTCCTCTTTAACCAGAGTTTCCCAAATTTTAAAATGAGCTATCAATAGAATCATTTATGGATTTTGTTAAACAGCAGATGCTGATTCAGCAGATCTGGTGCAGAACCTGAGATTATACATTTCTAGCAAGATTCCGCCGGCGATACTTCTGCCACAGGTCCCAAACTACTTTTTATTTTTTATTTTTTTTGTTTCTTTGTAGTTTTATTTTATTCTAACACAAATACATCCATCCAGTTACCATTTCCATTATTCTGTTACATCTCTCAAAACTTGTTTTTTTTCCCATGATTGACTTTTTCTTTTCTTTTTTTAAATTTAATTTATTTTATATATTTTTACATCATTTTTCATTTTTGCACAATGTATGCATTTTCATCTTGGTTATATTCCTCAACCTGCTAAAGATGGAGCTTCCATATGATCCAGCAATCCCACTCCTAGGTATTTACCCAAAGGAATCATTAACTCAAAAGGGCACCTGCACCCCTATGTTTATACCAAACTACTCTTTAAATAGCAAGTCTCTGAGCTATGCAGTGTCATTAAAGCACAGAGAAATAAATAAAAGATTGTCTTTGAGAGATACACACAACATCTATAAAATTAGTTC
Source organism: Talpa europaea (assembly GCF_964194135.1). Taxonomy (NCBI): domain Eukaryota; kingdom Metazoa; phylum Chordata; class Mammalia; order Eulipotyphla; family Talpidae; genus Talpa; species Talpa europaea. Next base: position 24,859,311 of record NC_140078.1, on the reverse strand, counting down.
ATGGTTGAAATACACACAAATGTTGAGATCCTTCTGGGTGATAAATGCAATTTTCTAGAATTATATTAAAATCATCCACAATCTTGCAGTGGGGTGGGCAAATCGAAGCGAAGACACTGAACCCAAGATTCCTTGGATACAGTCTGATCATGAGCCCAGGACACTATGCTCTTTCATCTCAAACTTGGTCAAAGACTGCAATGTAGTCTTTGTGAAGTGTCTGTCCATCACTACTTAAAGCGCCAGACAAGAGGAATCCCAGAGCTCTATAATGAAAACATTCTGTGGCCGCTAAGGCCTCTAAGCTCTGCAGAAAAATGGATTACTGTCAGGCGATGTGTCAAAGGGTTTATGTTCAAGGTAGTGGAATTACTGTACTTAATAAAGTTCCAAAGACCTAGAAGTTGACTGAGAACTTGAAGCTTCATAAAAAGAAAGGAAGGAAGGTGGAGAGATCATTGTTTCCTGTAATTCTACTATCACCCTCTAAGGTTCCAAACACAGAGTCCATGAATAGTCCTTAGGGACATACAAATGCATATTCTCTCTCTCTCTCTCTCTCTCTCTCTCTCTCTCTCTCTCTCTCTCTCTCTCTCTCACATACACACATACACACACATTCTCAGAGCAAAATCCTTAAATTTCATTAAAGTATCAAAGTGGGTCTGCTTGTTTCTTGCTTTTCTTTTTCCTTTGTAAATTCTGCCCTTCTGTTTACTCACAACTAATCAGTGTCATCCAATCCCTACTGCACATCCCTCCCTGGGACACATGCAACTGTAACCCCTTTATTTTCACTGGAAATGTCAGTCTCCAGGATTATGCATAATGTCTACGAAATTCTCCACATATCCCTCTTTGAGAGAGATCTAGCCAGGTCCCTCTACAATCTTATTAGACATTGCAATACTGCATGTTGGGTAAGACTAGACTAAAGTGAAAAGATGAAGCTGACATGCAGACAAACTCATGAAAGTGACAAGTTATGGACATTGACATGCTCCTTGGTCCTTCCTCCTTGAACTCCAATTTCTGTCTTATGAAAACAGATCATTATTTTTGAGAAGGAATTGTTCAAGTTCTTTTCATGTAAAAAGGTAGCAGTGTTTGATTGGGAACTTTAGTTAAAATCATATTTAAATATACATATATTTAAATTCATCATCTAGCCACACAAATACAAATGATGGTTGTATTAAAATACTGACTCAAAAAAACATGTATTTACGTTGTGAATAAAAATAGTATAGGCTCAAGAAAAATCTGTCATAATGTGAAATATAACACACATGGAATGCATTTCCCATTGAAGACAATATTTCTTTCTTACACAAATGTTTTACTTGCCATTGAAGTGAAAGGAAGTTCATGAAGGTTGGCCAAACAAAGGAGGCCATTTTTAACACTGTACAGAATGAAGTATTTCTACTGCCAGTTACCTTAACCATAAAAGGTACAATAGCTCTAGGACACAGCCAAGGGTCATGAGTGGTGTATGTGTTCACCTAAGCATCCAAAAGCATGAAATGACAATTTGCTTCAAATATACTGTTACCATTTTATCGAAACAAAGAGCGTATGCTTACATGAGCACTAATGCAAAGGGAAAGAAAAAGAAAGTGAGACAGAGAGATTGACAGAAAATAGTATTGAAGACCATTTTCTTAAATTTACCCACCAAACAGTAATATCTGATCACGAACCAGTATGAATTGATGATATCTGGTTGTGTTTACAGCAGGTAAATAGCACTAGGTTAATTCCAAGTTAAATTCAACCCAATTCAAGAATCTGGATTGATTTAATAGCCTAAGTATTCCCCAATAGCATTTAAGAAATGGAAAAATTCAATCAAGCTGTTGCTATTTTGGTTAAGGTGGAATATAATCACTTTTACTATTTCAAAATTAAATTTTAATGACCTTTTTAAGAATCATATAGGCTTCTCCCTAAAGAAATTTCTTTTAAGAATTGGCATTGAATCACTTCCCTAGGTCTCAGAAATACACTGCTCTAGTTAATGATATATCCTCAAAGATTCTCTAATAACAAATGTCATGTCACATATGACATTGCATTTTCCCTATTTTAAAAGCAGATTTATTCTATAGAATGCCTGCAACCCTTGAACAAAGATGGTATCGCCCAAAAACATTTTATTAAAAAGTTAAACTTACATAAAACATAAGTTTATGATCATATACTTTTCACTTAGAGTTGAAAATTATTATTACCATTTTATCCCCCACATTGATTTTACATTCTCTTTCTATAGGTAAATATATATATATATATATATATATATATCAGTATTGATGTGGGTACAATTTATTATATACCTATTTTATTTTATATATTGAACATTGGAGAGTGAGTTGCATTCACTATCACTCTTAATGTTTAATAATTCAACCTTGAAATAATTTAATAATCTTGAAATAGTTCAACAGTTATTTTCTTAGAACAAGGTATTTTCTTATGTCATAGAAATCCTAAATTCAGTGTAGGCTTGTGAGGCTTGTCAGTTTAGGCTTGTTTGCTAGTTTCCTTGTAATTATATCCAGTATCATTTTCAAAACTACATATAACACTGTTTCCCATAACACTATGTTTCTCAAGAAGAATAACAGCATTTAAAAAAATAATTTATATATACAATATGAAGATATAAACTACACACAAACACACATACACTATCACCCTCAGTTCCAGTGATACCTCCTATTTGTTCAATAACCCCACACATTCTTAAACGCCATGCAGCAGGTAGGTACAACTTTCCCAAATGAACAACTGGACAGGTAGATATAAATGCAACCTAATCTCACAATTATTTCTCATGATCTTCAATATAAAAACCAATTCCATGAACATTTGTTTCTTAAAACTACAAGACATTGCCTTTCCATTCTAGTTTCTATTCAGTAAAAATAAACATTTTCTTATTTTAATAGATCTATCATTCAGTCTGTTTTCCTTGGTCCAAATACTTCTATAGCATTAACATTTCAATGATTTTTTTTTGACAGGATATTTAATCCAGAGCTCTTCCATATTAATCTGGGGTTGTAGAATAAGTCTGGACTTTGTCATGTGTTGTGCTATGAAAGTAAAATTCCATTAACAACAAAATGGGGAAAGAAATAAGGAAAAGCCAGAGGGTCAGAGGTGCAATGGAGTGATTTTGACTTTGAGCTCTATTCAAACAATTACAATTCTTGTGGAAAAATAATCTGACAGACTTCCTAGAGATTTGTAAGGATCCAGAACTTGGTCCAACACCCGTTCCTGGACGGCTGCCACTAGTCATGGAGTTTTTTTCTCTACTTCACACATTTCTTAGAACCTTCTTGAATCTTTCCAGTTACCAACAAGCATGCCAACACTATCTCAAGGCTGCTTCTGTGCTGCAATCATCCAGTCTCTTGCATCCAAGTCATTTCCAACCCAGGGAGAAAACCTTTTCCTGAAAGTGAGATCTGTCTATTTTAGAAACTTTTGGTGCATTGCATATATATATCTGTATGTTTTTTCAAATTACAGACTTCTTGATTTTTGCAAGGGAAGAGTATGGGCATATTACAGGTCTGAGTAGGTTTTGTTTACCAAAATGTTAATTTATTGATTCAAAAAATGTTTATTAGGCATGTACTATATACTAGGTAATAGATGGTTACAGCCATGGATATAACAAAGTTTCTGCTCTCAAGCAGGTTACATATTAGTACAAAAAGGATTTCATTTCCTAGGAGATTATACTAATCATGTTGATTAGAGTAATGATAACTTTCAGAGAAGCCAACCAGTTAACAGAGTGATTAACCATAAACAGTAATCAAAAGATAAGGTGAATTAATATGAAAGTGATTTTTCATAAAACCCTTAAGTAAAAAACTTTGGCAAGAAAGAAAAGTATAATACCAAAAACTAAGTTTTCAACATAGCCTACCAAAAATTAGCAAGGATTTGAATGGTGAAAATAAAAATGATAGATTACATGTATTTTTTAAATATGTAATAGGTTTTCTTACAAATTGTTTCCATCCTCACTAAAGCCTTGGGAGGTACAATTATAACTTGTGTATTAAGAATGGGAACAAAGGTTCAAGGACTTAGGCAGACTTGCCTAAACTTTGAAGAACCGGCAAGGAACTAAGCCTTATTTCAGCCACAGTGAAATAAAGACATCACATCAAAATACTAAGGGCTATTCCCTTCTTTTTTAGCCCTAAACCTGCCCCACCTCACTTGCAGATATAACAGATAGTTGATATACAATATAGAAAAGCACATAGTAATTATAATAGTAATAATTACTAATATTAATAGTGGTAGAGTGAGCAGGTATTTTTATTTTTTAACTATATTTTATATTTTAATTAAGGCAAAACTCATTCACTGCACTGTATATGATTCAGAGGTACAGGTTCACAGCTCTTTAGAAGTATGTTACCACAACACACCCACCACCAAGGCACCCACAGTCCTCCACTGTAATCCATTGGGTCCCCTCCACCGCTCAGCAGGTATTTTTTTTTAAAGATTTATTTACATAGAGCTTCCATATGATCCAGCAATTCCACTCCTAGGTATTTACCCAAAGGACACAGAAACATCAATTCCAAAGAGCACCTGCACCCCTATGTTTATAGCAGCACTGTTTACAATAGCTAAGCTTTGGAAACAACCCAAATGCCCAAAAATAGATGACTGGATCAAGAAGATGTGGTACATATATACCATGGAATATTACTCAGCATTCAAAAAAAGATAAACACATGCAATTTGCAGCAACATGGATGGCACTGGAAGGGATCATGCTCAGCAAAATAAGCCAGAAAGAAAAAAGAAAAATACCGGATGGTCTCACTCATAGCAGGAATCTAGAAAAATGAAATAAGGGACCAGGAAAATGAATAACTATAAGAAAGTGAAAATCAAAATCAGCAAACAACTATGAACCAGAGACACTCTATGGAGGGTGGGGGGGCGGGGAGGGGAGGGATTGGGGTCAAAATAAGGGGGTTGCAATTGTATGGGGAATATAAAAATAAAATTTATTTTAAAAAATAATAATAAAAAAATAAAATAAAAAATAAAGATTTATTTACTTATGCATACAAGAACTGGGGTTTTGGCCAGAGGTGCAGGGGGGGTGAAAGGATTCCCCAGAGACAGAGTGGAGAGCAGAACAGGCAGATCTACTGAAATACACTGCTGAAGGAAGCAGCAGGTGAGACAGGAGAGGTCTGCTGCACCATGTGCATATCGGATTCATGCCACAGCGGCTGGCAATAGCTTGACAGAACTGATACTTAACTCCTGCACCACCAGGAAGTTTCTTGAGCAAATGTTTTTAAACTGATGCTATATATTCATTTATTTAACCATTCATTAGCTTATTTAAATACTACTTTATTGAAGTATAATTTACATATAACAAATGTACACGTTTATGGGTATAGTTTTATTATTTGGGACAAATATATATCAGACAAATATATTAATATATCTTATAGCTGTCACCTGATTGAGATAGTAGATCTTTTCTAGTGGCCTACAAAGTTTCCATGAATCTTTTCTCAGCCAGTCTCCATGACACTCTCAGGTTCAGGCAATTACTATTCTATCTCTGTCACCAAAGAAAGTTTGGCCTGCTTTTCCATTTCTCATAGGTGGATCCCTTGAGTATGCCAACTTTTGTGAATGACTTGTCACTCAACATTAATTTTTAAAGACTTAATTGTCCATGTTGCATCTGTCACTAGTTTGTTCTCTTTATTGTTTAGTTATATTCCATTATAGGAATACGTCACAGTTTGTCTTTCCATTCTTCTGTGAAGGATATATTTTTTATATCCTTACTACTTGGTTATTATGACTAATGCTGCTATGAGTATTTTTGTACAAGTTATTTTGTGGGTTCATGAACTCATTTCTCTTTGTTACATATTAATGAAATCTCTGCACCAGAGAGTAGGTATAAATACGATATTCATTTTTCAAGGGGGTTGTGTATTTCTACACTCTGATTGGCAATCTATGACAATTCCAGATACCCCCTATTCTGAGCAACATTAGCCATCGTGGTGGACAGGCAGTGGCATCTCATGAGATGACAATGCTGTTTGCTGAGGCCTGCATTGGTGTCCCATGTGCTGTGAAGCAGGACTTTCTTCCTCATATGATCAGTACCAAGTCCTCAGTTTTATGGTCAGCTTGCTAATTTTGACTTTTTAAAAATTTATTTATATATATTTTTACATTGTTCATTTTTGTACAATGTTTGATTTCTCCTCTCAGGTGGACAAATATTGTTGAACCATTTTGCAGATGAGAAAAATATAAACTGTAAAGCTAAGTCCAATAAGCAGCATCTATGTTTATCAATTAGTGACTATGAAGAGTGGTTATTAATTATGGTGAAGAACACTTAATTGTGTAAAATGAATAACAAATATGTCTTGTACATGGAACAAGATTGATAAGTCATTATATGTTGTTCCTTTTTCTTTTTTTCCTTTTCCTTTTTTCCCTAATATCTTTCTTTCTTCTGTCTTTCCCACTGGAAACATTCTCACATCCCCTGTCTCCAGACTGCCTGCCTAATTCAATCACCATCTTCTTTGGTCTGCTCCAAGACCCCTCTGGAATGAGACTTTCCAGCACTGCCCAGGTCTTTGATTAAAGATTTGGCGGATTCCAGTGATTCCAAACTTTGGGGATTACTTCTACTGCTCTGTGTCTTGACTACCATTCAATATATTTTCATATGTGTATTCCTGATAACTCAGGCATCCTATTTTACAAACATTTTAACCGTCCCATGTCTAGCAAGCTTCTTGCTCTTTTTGTGATTCTTCCTGAATTCCAATGGCTTAAGCAGGGCTTTTAGCTCTCTAGTCAACTTCAGACAGTAGCAGCCAACACTGCTGTCTGAAGTAGTGTTCTTTGACAAACAACACTGTTTATTTTTCATTTTTCTTTTAATATTTTCTTTCCTTTTAAAAACAAATTACCAAATTATGTCTCTGCAATATCTATATTCAAAATAGAATTCCTGATATATCAGGGCAAATCATAATGAGCACTTCAGAAGATGATTGATTTCCTATTCCATATTTTTCTTTAATTCAATACTGTCATCTGTGATTAAACAGCCAGAGCTCTCTGAAAAAAGGACAATATAACAGATTGAGATTTTATTGCATGAGCAGGTGGACACATTTTTATATTATTTAATTGTCATTTTAATAGTAGTATTTTAACTTATTTCACTCCAACATGTGCAAAAATTAGATGTAAAATAATAAATACAGTGAATTCTACATTTTAATTAGATTTCCTCTTAGGTGGTAACTTTGGGGAAAAATCTAGAGAATTTAAACATTTTTACTGCATGTCCTTGCTGTTTTTCCTTTTTAATTTTCTCTTGGACAAACTTAAATGGGATTTTCCTTAAAGTGAAACCCAACCCCCAATTTTTGGAAAACACAGCATCTTGTTGATATTTAATCTAGAATTTCCAGGCTTCAGAATTTTAACGTAGTATGATAGGAATGTATCAGTACCTCCCTCTATGTGTGCTTGTGTATATGTGTGTGTGTAAATGGAGATATGTCGGGATAAAATGTTATAATTCTATAAATGTTTTAACAACTAATACAAGGATTAAATATAAAAAGAACATGAATTATTTTTAAATCAATGTCATATCTCTAAAATGCAGTTATGAATTCAGTATTTCTAAGGTAACATTTTATTGGGAGGGTGAAAAAAATTTCATTTTTTATTTTTTTTTATTTTATTTTTTTCTTTTATATTGATTTTTTATCAAATATTTTTAAATACAAGATTTTATTTTATTTTATTTTAATTTTTATCTTACAGATTTTATTTATTACAATGAAGTAACAAACTTAGTTTACTTATTAAAAATCTTTTTTTTTACATGAGATCTACTCAAATTCTGATAATACCTTTTTTTATTAACTTGTAAATTATTTACCTCTTTGACTAGTTCTTTTTTTTAAATAATAAATTTTATTTTTATATTCCCCCATACAATTGCAAATGCCCCATTCTGACCCCAATCCCTCCCCTCCCACCCCCCACCCCCCAAAAAGTGTCTCTGGTTCATAGCTTTTTGTTGATTTTGATTTTCACTTTCTTATATTCAAAAAATTTCATTTTTTAAACCTTGCTAATCTGGTAAAGTTTAATAAAAAGCACAGAGGTTGAAAAGTGGTGGCCAGTGGTATTCCTCAAATCACATCTGCCCCTCCCTCTGGCATTATACTGCTAAGAGGTGTTTAGTTTTGACTTATCTTTATTGAGAAGTTAAAGTTACAGGTAGACTAGACCAGTGTTATGACAAATGATAGCTGGAAATAAATTTGATATGTGAACACAAAGTTTTGCTGAATATAATAAACTGTGGTACTTTATAACTAGATTTAGACTAAATATACACATACATATTTCATAAAAGATTTTCACATTTCAAAAAGGAACAGCTCCTCACTTAAAGTTTTTAATTCTGTAGCCAATATTTAATATCTTTCTATATGAATATTTCAAGATGTAAAAAATAGAATACCCCAAATGTTCTACTCTAATTCAAAGGTAACAAGTATCATAATTTTGTTTATTTTTACCATTATTACATCCAAAGAATTTGTATCAAAAAAGAATATTTTGACATCTGGCTCCAATCCAAAAATAGGATTAACCCAGTAGGTTAAACACAGTACGTTACATATGAAAAATACTAATTATTCTTTAATAAGATATAAAGTCTTCATGTTCCATAGGGACTAAGGGAGAATATTCTAAGCACAATCATGGAAACAGTTTTGTCCTTAAAGGAGAGTGTAGTTTCCACCAGATCATAGAGAAGTGTAGTAGTTCAGCTAAGTCAGTACAGGTGTGTAGATTCCGGGTAAACAATAGGCAACCTTGGAGTTCAGCTAGAGGAACAAGTCACGTGGTCATGCAGTAAGAACCCAGGTGCCAATGAGAGCAGAAAGCCTTCAGGCATGCAGAAGACCTTGCAGGAATGACTGCTCATTTTGGACTGTCCACCAGCCTAGCTGCGTGGCCAGTATGCCTGGGGCCTTGCAGAAGGAGAGGCTGGTTGGAATGACCATCTACATCACAGGCACTATGTGCAGACCATGTGAGGGTTTTGATTTCCATGTTGCGAGGACTGCAGAAAGTTATCACCAGACAGAGCTGCCAGGTCACAGAGAGGTCTTGTTCTGATTTATGACTGGGATAAGTTCCACTGTATGTCTTCACACTCTCACTGTCTATGCCACCTCTCTAGAAACTGCAGTTAGCTTCTTGCTCCTACAGTGTTTCTTCTCCACAGCCTACTGAGAAATCAACACCTGCTCACAAATGCTTGAAAAGCCATATTGTTTATCATGAACATATATGAAGTGTGTGCTCAATGATGAGGACAATAAATTGAAAACTGACAGTTCTCCCCTTTAGCTGCTCAGTAACCATAACTTCTACACAAGTTTGAACTTTTGCAACAATAGACACAGGTTTGTTTTTTTTTTTTAATTCGTTCTTCTCCAGAATGTAAAGATACACAGCCCCATAGTCATTGTGTTAATTATGGGCTATATAAATTACTCCTTAGGTTCAGTCTGTCTTATGAAATATGCTGTTACCAAAATTTAAATAGGTTTACAATTATTTTGCCTGCAATTGCTCCAATCATTTATTACTTTTGGTAACTCAATTATTTATTAACTTTAATAAATGTATTAACCTCCAACAAGTCTTATATGAATTTTTAACAGGAAGGAGAGGGAAGAGGGAAATAACTAATATGTGCAGATAAACAAATGAATGAAAGATGTATGAAGAACCTTTACAAAGCAACTACAGTCTTCATTTCTGTAATCCTCAAAAGGTCATAGTTGATATCTGCAGCATCCCACTCTGACTATCCCTTGATTTCAGTTAGAACATCAGCTGTTCTAATTCCTTTACTCAATAGAGTGACCCAAACTTTCATTCCTGAAGGATCTTAATCATCAGTCATCCTGCTTTATTTCAGTTGATAGAGTTTTCCATTACTCTTGGATGTTGAAGTGCTAAGTGGCAACTTGGAGAATCCTGCAAATTCCAGACATAGTTCTAGTTCTCCTTGTCTTTATGGTACAACAGCAACCAAATTTACCCTTTCAGTCAGTAATCAAAATTCATCGCTCCAGTCAGTAGGTTAGATCCATTATAGCTGTCTCCTTTTTTTTTTCTTTCTTGATTTGATGGCATAGGTGTCCCATCCTCCAATTTAGTAGAGTCATGATTATGAAGGCATTGTGTCCCCAGAGAGAAGCATTAACCCCTTGTGAGCTAATGTCTCTAATCCATCAGAGCTGAATGTGCTCAGAATGGGAAGTAAACATTTTCCAGGTAGAAGAGCAAGAGCAGCCACTTCCACTTTCATGCCTCGGTTCCAAGACACATACAGGTACTCTGGCTGTAGGAAAAGTCATGCTCTGCAATGGTCTCCGAATTAAAGTGATAACTGCACTTTGTAATAAAGAACGCCACTCTTTGGGAGTGTTAGTTCCCAATTGACAAAATATCTTAGTTTTAGTAACCCTTTTCAATAAGGCTAACTGCTTTCAGATGATGAAGCAGGTGATGAAGACCACTTGATTCCAGGGCATGAGCCTGTTGCTACACTTCCTTTGCTGTAAAATACATTTCTTGATCTGATAAAATGCTGTGTGGAAAGTCATGATGGAGAATCAGGCACTCTGTGGTTACACAAATGATGTTGTTGCTAAAAGAACTATTATTAAGAGAGAAGGCAAATATATGTCCAGTTCAATAAGAACATATCTTTGTTGCTTCCACAATGGAAGAAGGCTAATGTAATTAACTTGCCACTAGATGGCATGGTGGTACCCAGGAATGGTGCCATATTGGGAATTCAATGTTGATCTCCAATATTGTTAGGTCAGGCTACACATTAGTGGTAGCCAGGTCAGCCTTCACAAGAGAAAGGTCCCACTGGACCCATGCATTGTCTACATTTTACTTTATTCATGGATCCATTGAGCAAGAACTGGGGATACTTTGAAAAGATGCTGACTGATATCCACACAAGTGTTATTTGTCTGCTTATTTTTTTAAAAATTCTTGTCTGCAGTAGATGCCTTCTGGTTAGTATCCACAAAAGACATATATAGCTTCCCTTTCTGTGTTCATTCTGAGAGGTCAGTCTTCCCCAAGTGTATTTGTCACCAGTCTTTTCAATCTGACTTCTAAATCCCTAAACCATTCAGCCAAACCACTGGAAGTGCCCCATTAATCAGTATAGATTTTCACTTTAACCAGTTTTTACTGCAGAAGCAGTAGAAAACCAGTGTACTCCATGATGACCTCTGCCTTCTAGGAGGATTTTTCTCCATCACTATCCTTTCAGGGTAACTCCTGAATGGGGCTGTATCCCCCATGTAAATAATTATAGTCCATTCCATATGGAATTATATTCAATTCCACATAATTGAATTAATTCTTACAATTAATTCAATCCAGTCTAGTGTTACATCCTTTCTGTTTTGGCCTAGCAGCTTTAGATCTCTTCCCACACATGTTCCCCAGGTTATTCTCAATACATTTTTTTAATAAAAATTTATTTATTTATGCATACAAGAGTGGGGGTACTGGCCAGAGGTACAGAGGGTGAGAAGATTCACCAGAGACAGAGTGGGGAACAGAACAGGCAGACTGACTGAAATACACTGCTGAGGGGAGCAGCAGGTGAGTCAGGAGAGGTGGGTATACCATGTGGGTAGCTCCCTGGCCTGCCAGGTTCAAACTTGTGCTGCAGAGGCTGCAGGCAGCTACATAGGTTACATTTTAACCCCTTACACCACCAGAGAGGCCCCTATTCTCAATACATTTTAACAAGATCTTGCTATTTTATCCTGGGCTACAGTGTCTAACTATCACCCTGGATCATGCTGAATTTGAGATCTAGTTATGGCTTGCATTTTTCTTTATTCAATGTTTGTTTCGTTATTGTAAACCTTTGACAATTTTCCAGAGGTCCAACAAAGTTGATTGTGATAGTTTTTGCTCAAATTTTTTTGGTGTTTCTCCATCATTTTCACTGATGCCACTACACCAAGGAACTATCTTTAATCTTAGTGACCTTCAAATATTCTCACTTATTTTCATTCTTTCTCCTTTAGTCTAAAACATGTGTTTCATCAATAATGGCTTAGCTCCTCAGTTTTCCTATCTGTTTCATAGAATCCCTTCTCTTCAAGGGTCTTAAATAGAGGCTGTATTTATAGAATTCTAAGAACATTACTTGGCATGGAGAAGAAGTTCAATAGCTTTCCATTATATGGTAACATTAGACCTCTTCCATGATCTACAAATTTACTTTTTTTCCTGGTTATTACATACATTTATTTACTACCTTCTAGAGGCCAGACATACTGCTAGGAATGGGAGATCCACTAGACAGCAACATGCAATTCCTGTCTCCGTGTAGTCTATAGCTTAACAACAAAAAGAGAAGTAAATCACAAGTGCTGTATTCAAAAGAGAAAAGGTAGAACATTAAGGGAAAGCCCCATGAGTAGACCTAGTAGTTTTGAAGATTAGTGAATATTTAGAAATGATATTTGAAGTTGGAAATTGAATACCCCATGTTTTCTAAAATATCCAGAAAGAAAAGTAGATGTTAGTCATGCCAAAGTAAAGAAATATTCTAGAACACAAAATTTTATGAGCAAAGGCCCCCCAAACTGCCAAAGAGCATGAATTATTTGGGAAAACTTCAAGAAGCTCATTGAGAGTACAGAGCGATAGAGAAGAGACTACTGCAGAACATGATTATATTTTAAATATTTATTAGAGTTTTAAAAATACCAATCATTAATTAATTTATCCATAGAGAAAATATTATCAAGTACCAAATATTAGATATTATAGAGAAAAATTCCATTTATTATACTATATAGCTAGAAACGTTGTCACTAAATAGTTTTCAAATCTATCCACTTGACAATTTAAGAGACATGTAGACTCTTTAATATATTAATTAGGAAAAATACTAACAAAGTAGGTATCCACTCAAAAAGGTAGCAAAAGCAAAATATGTTTAAAGAAAACTGAAGAAATTAATTCATTTCAAAGGAGAATTAATGAAATCTAAAACCTATTGAACTTAAATAAAACGGAGAGATTTTTATCTTAAAATAGAAAAGTTTATGTTAATATATCTAAAAAATGGATTGTTTGGGGAAAATACATGCAAACAAATCCATCGGAGAAGTGTTCTTGCATATAATTTCTTACATATAATTTAAAACTGTTCTCAGTTCAGTTACATTCATATCCATGGCACTCCTAAATCACCAAAGCAATACCATCTCTATTAATTTCAGCACTGTTTATATTATCTATGTCTTCTACTCTATTCCCATTGAATAATTTCATTTTTGTTTTTTCCACTGCCCAGACATTTTCCATTAAATATAAACAATAAAAACTCTTCAAATATACAAAGATGATATCCATATGTTACCATAATAAATATTTACAATTAGAAAAAATAGAATGGTTCTAGTTGCACAAGAGACTTCCCTGCTCTCAAAATCTTAATATTCTGACTTTCCTTTTGCTCAAAGAAATAATGAATATTACTACTCAATAAAAAATAAAAGGAGCCTTAGAAACTCACAGAAAGATCCAGGCAGTCTTCAGTATGAAACATCTTCTCTTTGGATATGCCTTGTTATTGTTGGATTTAGGTAACCCAGCGGACTGATAGGGTTTTGTTAGGATCCACACTCATGATAAGATTGCTGGCCACAACCTAATACTATTCATGTGAAAAAGCACCCATAGGGTGCTAGCTATCTGCCCAACATTTTCCTTCAGTAGACTTCATGTTTTCACATTTCTTAATGCATTGATTTCAGTCAGATAGGTTTTATTGTAGAATGGAAACTTAATTATGAGCAGATTCTGCCTTTCTAATCTATTTAATTTATTGTTTATACCATTTTAATAATCTCAATAAACAAAATAGTTGCCCATTTGGTTAACCTAGATAAACGTTCTCCCAGATGTTAAACTATCTCTGTCTTTTACCCTCAGTTTCAACCTATGATTTCATCATATCTGCACAGAGTACAGTAACTAAGTGACCTAAAATTATCTTCCCTCTCTTTTCACACCCTTTAACTTGTTATTTTTGAGGTGATGAAGAGTTAGGGGAATAAAGCCCAAAAGTATAATATAAACAGTGATCTTACTAATATGAAGTCATAAATCTCAAAAGATGCATGCAGGTTCTACTTTTAAGAAAACAAGCAAGAGCAACTTCTCTGGGTGTTTTGCAAAATTAAAGTGTCATTTTTCCACCCATATGGATTCTGTGAAAATTCTGTCCATACAGGAAGGTCCAGTCTGAGAAATCCTTTAGCATGTAGTTTTTAATTCCAGCCCTCACTACCTTCTCATATGCTGCCTCTCCCCATAACATCCACTGCAGAGGGGGCTGCTTTAAGTTCCAAATTATGAAAATGCTTTCCCTTCAGTTTTTAACTGACTATGTGCAGAAATTTGAAAAGAAGGAAAGAAGAGAGTAGAGGAAGGAAGGAAGGAATAAAAGAAGGAAGGAAGGAAGACTTTCTGATGAGCTGACATTTGTTCTCAACGTGGAATGTATTTAATCATTTTCTCCAAGATATGAATGGTAACAGGATGTTTATACCAGAGATAAGATTGAACTGAAATTTTAGTTCACTCTGGGAGCTAATAAAAGTTAAGATTTGAATTTAAGTATCACTTTCTCCTAGAAGAATACCAACAAGGAAATGGGGGTCAAAAGGACAGCGACAGTGTTGTAAGCACTTTATCTGAAACATAAACATTACTGGAGTGCATTTGGGACCAAATTACCTCTCTCAGATCTGGGATGTTAGCATTCCTGCCCTACTTAAAGGATGCCAATTTTACTTTGGCTTTCAGGAGGGTTGATCTAGGGCTTGGTTAGAGAGGAGAAACGGATCTTACCTCAAGGACTAATATAACTCAGGCAATTAAAAGCCATCCCACCAAGGAGGACCTCATAAAACCCCAAATCCCTGGAACAGAATCTTCCCCATAAATATCGCAGGTGAACAGAGCATGTATCACTCCATTCTGGAAGACAACAGTCAGTTTTCTCATGTAAACAGACACCGTTAGTGGAGCCAGAAACACTGAGCTTGAAAGACTAGATATTCTGGTGATTTAATAGTTTCCAGGAATAGTTTATGGACACAAATAAATAAATAATATCAATTACTTCTGTACAATGTCTCTGGATCTCACTTTTTCAGTGAAGTTTGCTATCCTCAAGTCCATCATGAAGTATTGCAATGAAACAATAACTCTTTGGATGCAGATGCCTTTTTTTCCTTTTAAAACGAACTTTATATATTATCATTTGCAACTGCCAAAATGTGAAAGCAACACAGTTTCCAAAGACTGATGAATGGATAGAAAAATGTATCATATGTACACAATGGAATATTATTCAGCCCTCAAACAAAAGGAAGTTCTGATACATACTATAGCACATGGGTGTATCTTAAAGACATTGTGGTAAATGAAATAAGCCAGTCTCTACAGGACAAATACTGTATAAGTCCACCTCTCTGTGGCACCACCACTAGTCAAATTCATATAATAGAAAGTACACAGTAGAATGGTGGCGAGGGATAGAAAGGAAGTAGGGAGCTACATGATGTTTAATGGGAACAGCATTGTAGTTCACGAGATGAAAAGCAAGCGTTCTAGAGATGGTTGGTGGGCCAGAGCACCACCATGTGATGGCCCTAATAATGGATCTGCACAAAATGGTCAAAATGGTAAGTTTTATGTTATCTCAACACACTAAAACATAATAAAACCATTTTAAGTATTTGAAGGAGAACTCTTTTTGTTTGTTTGTTTGTTTATTTATTTATACAAGCACTGGGTACAGTCAGAAGCGTGGGAGGGTGAGAGAATTCACCAGAGCCAGAGCGGGGAGCAGAGCAGGCAGAAGGACCGAAGAACACTGCCGAGGGGAGCAGCGGGGAAGACAGGAGAGGTCTGTGCCCCATGTGGGACCCTCCTCCGGAGGCCGGGGAGCAGCCGGGGATCGAACTGGTGCTGCAGAGTCTGTGGGCAGCTTCGCAACCCAGCGCTCAACCGCTGCGCCACCAGGGAGGCCCTTAAGTATTTGAAATTAAACCTTTCTAATTTATTGTGGAATATCTCAATCCACCCCTTTCTAAAAACGCTGTCCTGCTAGCAACTTGTTAAAAAACCCAGGACCATCTTTACAGACACATCACCCAAAGCAGTGATAGCGAAGACAAAGATAAACAGCTGGGACTACATCAAATTAAAGAGCTTCTGCACAGCAAAAGAGACAATAACAAAAACAAAGAGAAACCCCACCAACTAGGAGAACATTTTTGCACACAACACTAATGATAAAGGACTGATCACAAAAATCTGCAAAGAGCTGATGAGACTCAGCAACAACAAAGAAAATAATCCAGTCAAAAAACGGGCAGAAGAGCTAAAAAGAAACTTCTCTGAAGAGGAAATGCAAATGGCCAACAGACATATGAAAAAATGTTCAACATCACTTGTAATCAGGGAAATGCAAATCAAAACTACCATGAGATACCATCTCACACCAGTGAGAATGGCACATATTAAAAAAACTAGCAACAACAAATGTTGGCGAGGGTGTGGAGAAAAAGGAACTCTTCTGCACTGTTGGTGGGAGTGCAAACTGGTCCAACCACTATGGAGAGCTGTGTGGAGATTTCTGGACCTACTAAACATAGAGCTTCCAGATGATCCAGCAATTCCACTCCTAGGTATTTACCCAAAGGACACAGAAACATCAATTCCAAAGAGCACCTGCACCCCTATGTTTATAGCAGCACTGTTTACAATAGCTAAGCTTTGGAAACAGCCCAAATGCCCAAAAATAGATGACTGGATCAAGAAGATGTGGTACATATATACCATGGAATATTACTCAGCATTCAAAAAAGATAAACACATGCAATTTGCAGCAACATGGATGGCGCTGGAAGGGATCATGCTCAGCGAAATAAGCCAAAAAGAAAAAGAAAAATACCGGATGGTCTCACTCATAGCAGGAATCTAGAAAACTTAAATAAGGGACCAGGAAAATGAATATAAGAAAGTGAAAATCAAAATCAACAAAAAACTATGAACCAGAGACACTTTTTGGGGGGTGGGGGGCGGGAGGGGAAGGATTGGGGTCAGAATGGGGTGTTTGCAATTGTATGGGGGAATATAAAAATAAAATTTAATATTAAAAAAATAATAATAAAATAAAATATTACAAAAAAAGATATAATTAGCACTAAATACATTATATTTGGGAATTTCATATACAAAAATAGGTATATCGCTTTGCTACAAATAGTTTTTAAACAGCAATGACATTGTAAATAATACCAGTGTTATTACTTTTTATCCTCTATCAGACTTAAGAAATTAGACAAGGGTTGCATATGTAATAAAAAGGAGATTTGTACATTTTCAGTATATATACATTTTCTTCAGAATCATTACAAATGTTAAAGATAATAAAAATTGAGTAAATTTCTGCAGAGTGGGAGAAAGTATAGATGATGTAAAATTACTGTATATATGGTTGGTGATAGGCGAATGGGTTAACCTTTTATTTGTTTGATTTTTTCAATATGTTTTTCTTAAATTACTGAGACAAATAGAAACCAATAGCCCAATAAAAGTAAATATAAAAATTAAAAAAAAAAAAAAACCCAGGACCAAACTCTGAACCGCTATATACTTCTTTATAGAATGTCCTTGACTGAGAGGCAGGAGTGCTCTTACAAATTAAGGTGAAGCAGTTTATTTTTTTTAAAGATTTATTTATTTATGTGTACAAGAACTGGGGTACAGGTCAGAGGTGCACGGGTGGAGGTTGGGGTTGAGAGGATGCACCAGAGACAGAGTGGGAGTAGAACAGGCAGAGTGACTGAAATACACTGCTGAGCAGCGGGGAAGACAGGAGAGGTCTACCTCGCCATGCGGGTTTCTCCCTGGCCGACTGGGGATCGAACTCATGCTGCAGAGGCTATGGATAGTTTCACAGTGCTGCATTTAACCCTTTGTGCCACCAGGGAGCCTCAGGAGAAGCAATTTAAAATGTCAATAATTATGCTTTTTATTTCATATGGGTGGGTGCTCTGAGCATGGAGAGTTTGCCTCTGGGATTGACACAAAAGTGTCTTGAAGGATCACCTAGTTGCTGTCCCACAACCTGACTAAAGAATGAGGAGACGGCAATTGGTTTGAAACCCAAATTTTGCAAAGCTGTAAACTGGTTGTGAGTTCCATGAGTACCAGCCAAAAAGTTGCTCCACCAGTCTGCTTCTTTGTAGATTTTGTCTTTTTCTGGCCTAGCCTAGAAATGCTTCCTGCTGGAGTTCCTCTTGGGCTAGTAGGTTTGGTTAACCAGGCATTTTATTTGCTAAAAAGATGAGAGCAAGCAAATAAATGAGGATTTAGCTGAGAGAGGGAAAAAATTCCCAAGAGTAAAAACACAAATTAAAACTTAAAATATCTGCATTTTACATTAGGAAAGGCAGAAAAGGTTAGTTTTCCAAACAATATCATTTCGACTGATTTTGAATTGTCTTTAAGAAATATTTCCGGGGGCCTCCCTGTTGGCGCAGCAGTTGCGCGCTGGGCTGCGAAGCTGCCCGCGGCCTCTGTGGCGCCGGTTCAATCCCCGGCTGCTCCCCGGCCACCAGCGGAGGGTCCCACATGGCGCGCAGACCTCTCCTGCCGCCCGCTGCTCCCCTCAGCAGTGTACTTCGGTCCTTCTGCCTGCTCTGCTCCCCGATCTGGATCTGGTGAATTCTCTCACCCTCCCGTGCTTCTGACTGTACCCAGTGCATATATAAACAAAACAAACAAACAAATAAATAAAACATGCCTCTAGAAAAATTAAAAAAAAAAAAAGGAAAAGAAATATTTCCGGGCCTCTCTGGTGGCATAGGCGGTTGAGCGGCGTACTGTGAAGCTGTCCACAGACTCTACCACGGGGGTTCGATCCCAGCTGGCTGGCGAGAATCCCACATGGCGCTGCAGACCTCTCCTGTCTCGCCTGCTGCTCCCCTCAGCAGTGTGTTTCGTCAGTCTGCCTGTCTTGTTCCCTGCTCTGTCTCTGGTGAATCCTCTCACCCTGTACCCCAGCACTTGCATGAAAAAAAAAATCTTTAAAAAAAAAATTTCTTTAAAAAGAAAAAAAATTTCCATCCTTCCTTCACTAATTTCTGTTACATCCTCTCTAAAGACACATCTAGATAAAACTCACATTTACACTATCTTAACAATGAGAGGGTCGGGAAAGTAGTCAATGCAACCAATTTTCAACACGATTTGATTTTGTGTAAAGACCTAATTCAGATGTTGAATAGTTGCAAAGATTTGGCAGAATCTTGACCTTTGCTCTCAAACTGGCCTCCTGTGCATTAATCTAAAAACGTCCTAGGGCCTCCCCTGGAGGCGCCGTGGTTGAGCACTGAGCTGTGAAGCTGCCCACTGCCTCTGTAGTGCCAGTTTGATCCCTGGCTGCCTGCGAGGGTCCCACATGGCGTGCAGACCTCTCCTGTCATGCCCGCTACTACCCTTAGCAGTATTTCCTCAGTCTGCCTGTTATGTTCCCTGCTCTGGCTCTGGTGAATTCTGTCACCCTCCCGCACTTCTGACTGTACCCAGTGCTTGTATAAATAAATAAATAAATCTAAAAAAAAAAAAAAAGTCATGTCTTAAAAAAAATAAAAAAATAAAAACATCCTGCTTTCAGCACAACTGCACAGTATCTATTGTACAATGCATCTAGAAGGAACTCAGCTGCTTGGTGCAGGATCATCTCCTGTGCATCCTACCCAAGAGCGACAGAGATGGAAGACTTAGAGACAGGATGGAAAGGAGAATGTCACACATATAATCACTTCTGGAATTCATCATCCTGGTTAAAAATAACAATAACAGTGTATACACCATCAGTCATCACATAACACAGAAGCAGCCCACCCTTCAACAAAGTGCTGATACCATCCACCACTGGGAGAACAAATCCCCTGAAGCAATTTCCAGCATAATGAAAGAGATAAGACAAATTTAATGAAAAACAAGTAGTTCTTCCAAATAAAAGTAAGTCATTTTAAGTAACATGATGCCAAATATGCAAATAAATGCAAAAGGCTCATGGAGTCACAAGAAGCACATCAAGGAGAAGAGGAAGGAGGAAAAGTTTAGACTCCTCAAGTTTTGGTTCAATTTTCTACCCTTTATGTGCCTCTTATTTAATAAAACTCATTTATTTGCACAGTTTAGTGGGAGAATATGCGCTTGAGAGAATGGATGAGAAATAGCAAAGATAGTCACTAGAACAGATTTATTATATAAAACATGTGAAGAACCCTACTATGCTAAATTTATATGGTTATTGAAATTCTAATCTTTTATCAGTTAAAATAAATGAAATCCCAGTTCTTATGGTAGACATTAAATGAAAATAGTTAAATTTACCTAACTAAAATTAAGAAAAAAACAAATGTTCCTTAGAGTTCTTTGATCTCCAAGAATATTTTCACCTTTTTCTGATGATATTAAGCAGCCAAAAGAATTTTTCAAGTTAATAGTATATCTACACTTGAATAATTCACTCCTGCTTTAAGTCCTCAGTTGTTGAACTTTCTCCTAAATAATTACCCTAGCCTTGCTCTCACTAATATGCATGAAATCTTTTTTCAAATGTTATTGTAACACTGAGATATTTGCCCATTTATCACTAAACAATTATGGTAGGTAAATTTCTAAACAACTTTAGAAATAAAATTGCATATTTTGGTCATAATGCATCTTACAAATGCAAAATTACTATATGATGAAATTTATTATAAGCTGAAATCATTCTAGTTCTAGTAAATGAATTATTAAAAGAACTTCATGTAGTTCATGAAAATCCCTGCAGCATAGAAGACATAAAACATTAGTGTTAATATCAAATCAAATTATTCTTTATTAGCTGTGCCATAAAATCTTACTAAGAAAAATAACACAATGGGTCCTTGGGTTAATTCTGGACATTCCCCTTACCAATTATAAAATTTTATTATCACATTTTGTTCCACAAACCTGAAATCTCTTCCTTGTAACTCTATTTAGTTTTCTTCCTTTAAGAGTTCATGCAGGGCCTCCCCTGGTGGCACAGCGGTTGAGCAGTGGGCTGCAAAGCTGGCCGCAGCCTCTGCAGCGCTGCTGGTTGGATCCCCGGCCTCAGTCAGGGTCCCACGTGGCATGCAGACCTCTTCTGCGGTGTCCGCTGCTCCCCTCAGCAGTGTACTTTGTCAGTTTGCCTGTTCTGTTCCCCCGCTCTGGCTCTGGTGAATTCTCTCACCCTCCCATGCTTCTGACTGTACCCAGTGCTTGTATAAATAAATAAATAAATCTAAAAAAACCCCAAAAAAACCAAAAAAACAGGCAATATCAAGAGTTTGAGAGAATGTGGGACCATGAAGAGCTTCACAATCTGCTGGTGGCATTATAATCAATTTAGAAAATAATTTGAAAATATTTAGGTTGACTACATGGCTGTCTGTGACTCAAAAATTTTTCTGTAAGAATACACTCCAGAAGAGCTTCCCCCAGGCATGATAAAATATGTATACAATGCTCATTACAATGTTTGTTAATAGTAAGATGTTGAAAACAACATAAATGTCCATCAATATGGACATTTAATGAAGGATTAAACATCAGTTAAAATAAATACACTGGGGCCACCTGCATCATTGGCAAAATTTGTCAAGAAAATTGTTGAGTTAAAAGATTAAGATGAGAATGGCTATATATCGTGTCATACTATTTATGTACATTTAAAATCCCAATGAAAACTACGTAGATTTAAAAAAACTAACCGAGAGGGATGCATACATCTTTTTTATTTTTCCAACATCAAATAGTGATTTATTTTTTTACATCCCTTCTATCCCCATGGCTTTCTCCCTGTCCCCTCTCTTAGCCTCTGAAACCTCATTTGTTTTTTTTTTTTTTTTAATAGAGGCATGTTTTTATTTATTTATTTATTTATTTGCTTGCTTGTTTTGTTTATACATGCACTGGGTACAGTCAGAAGCGCGGGAGAGTGAGAGAATTCACCAGAGCCAGAGCGGGGAGCAGAACAGGCAGAAGGACCGAAGTACACTGCTGAGGGGAGCAGCGGGCGGCAGGAGAGGTCTGCGCACCATGTGGGACCCTCCTCCGGTGGCCGGGAAGCAGCCGGGGATCGAACCGGCGCCGCCGAGGCCGCGGGCAGCTTCGCAAACCAGCGCTCAACCGCTGCGCCACCGGGGAGGCCCAAACCTCATTTGGTTTTTAATGGGATGCATACATCTTTAAAGACAGTGGTTAACTCAAGGAAGGAGCAAAGCAATCAGGGTTGGGGAAGAGGACTTTTGCAAGTTCATCCACATGTACATTTCATTTCTACTAAAAATGTATCTGAAACAAATCCAGTAAAATATTATCCTTTACGACATCTATGTCATGGCTTCATGCACTGCAAGTTTTAGACTGTTCTCTGCATTTTTCTGTGTGTTGCTAATGTTACAGGAAGGAAAGAAGTAAATAATAGAAGGAATAGGAAGTAAAAGATGAGAAACAATGACAGAAATAGAAAAGAGAAAGCAGTGTCACATTTTAGAAAATAAATCTGAAACTAGTTTTTTGTTCTTTCAGCACTTTCCTCAATAAAATACATTTCAAGAAAATTAAGTTTAAAAAGGGAGAGCATAGAATGAAAATTGAATTACATAGAAATTAATAGAAATGCGATGATTAAGGTGAAGGACATCATAACGTGTTACAAAATTTTAGTTTTAGATTTCTTTAGAAATCACTAGGCAATCACTTCAAAAACCTGAGGAAACAAAGTGTACTATTTCTCATTTTCAAAAATGAGAAATAAAGTTAAAAGACAGCAACATTTATTCAGGTTTGCAAGGGAAGTCTGGGTAAGCACTGGGATTCAAGCTCCTTTGTTATTTTTTTTTGAGACAACTACAAATCACTTTGAAATGATTTCATTTCTACTTATTTCACTTTTCTCCCACCTAAGAGAATAATTGACATTATTTGAATTCCTCCTTTACCTTATCTTTTCCAAAGATTTTTTTTTTTTTTTTAGATTTATTTATTTATTTATATAAGCACTGGGTACAGTCAGAAGTGCGGGAGGGCGAGAGAATTCACCAGAGCCAGAGCGGGGAGCAGAGCAGGCAGACTGACGAAGTACACTGCTGAGGGGAGCAGCGGATGGTTGGAGAGGTCTGCGGGCCATGTGGGACCCTCCTCCGGTGGCCGGGGAGCAGCCGGGGATTGAACCGGCACCACAGAGGCTACGGGCAGCTTCGCAACCCAGCACTCAACCGCTGCGCCACCGGGGAGGCCCTCTTTTCCAAAGATCTTTTTGAGAGTTTTCTATCACTTTCATAAGAATGTCTTACAACATAGTTAAATCACATTTTTATTTGATACACCATATCCTGGAGTGGGTATCATTACTTCCCAAAGAACTCAGATACTACTACATATTTATACCTCCATCATAAAAAAAAAAAAATCCTCTATGATGTTTTGTCTTTGTTATGCTAATATCTATTGTTGGGATAACTGGATACATAATGGAAGTTTAAAAACTCTTCAACCTCGGGCCTCCCCGGTGGCGCAGCGGTTGAGCGCTGGGTTGCGAAGCTGCCCGCGGCCACTGCGGCGCCGGTTCGATCCCCGGCTGCTCCCCGGCCACCGGAGGAGGGTCCCACATGGCGCGCAGACCTCTCCTGCCGCCTGCTGCTCCCCTCAGCAGTGTCCTTCGGTCCTTCTGCCTGCTCTGCTCCCCGCTTTGGCTCTGGTGAATTCTCTCACCCTCCCGCGCTTCTGACTGTACCCAGTGCATGTATAAACAAAACAAACAAATAAATAAATAAATAAAACATGCCTCTATTAAAAAAAAAAAAAAAAACTCTTCAACCTCAACAATATCAAGTTGAGCTACAGTTTTCTACCAGGAATCACTACTCTTCTTTTCTTTTTTTATTTTTTATATATATTTTTTTAAGATTAATTTTTATTTATTTATTTATACAAGCACTGGGTACAGTCAGAAGCGCGGGAGAGTGAGAGAATTCACCAGAGCCAGAGCGGGGAGCAGAACAGGCAGAAGGACCGAGGTACACTGCTGAGGGGAGCAGCGGGCGGCAGGAGAGGTCTGCACGCCATGTGGGACCCTCCTCCGGTGGCCGGGGAGCAGCCGGGGATCGAACCGGCGCCGCAGAGGCCGCGGGCAGCTTCGCAACCCAGCGCTCAACCGCTGCGCCAGCGGGGAGGCCCACTACTCTTTTATTGTACATATACCTACTCAGCAATTGAAGTCATAATTAAAGGTAGATTTGGTCACTGAGAAAAACTAACTGCACCAATAATTTTAATAATTAAGAAAATCTAGAGTTTAAAAAAAATATATACAATACTTAAAAATTCATCATTTAGGTAAAAATATATATTAAAATTTCATTGACCCACTATTTACATTCATTCCTCTAAAATCTTCTCAGGATAAGAAAGCCATCTTTTTTCAATTAAACTTGACCCAGCAGGATGTCTTAAAGCCACATGTTAGAACAAACAGTTTAGGCAATTAAAGATCTAGGAGTTGATGGCTTGGTCTGGGAATTCAACTGGCTGTTAAATAATCATCTAATTGAGACTGTGGAAAAGGACACTGGGAAGTCAAGCAGGGATAGCTCCCCTGCATCTGAATTTGAGATGAATTATATGCCCATAAAATATGAGGCCGATATCAAGTTACTCATTATGCTACACAAAGAATCAAGGAAACAGAGCAAGCAATGCAGTTAGTTAAGAGAATCCATAAAATTAAAGCTCATCTGTTTGAAAATCAACTTCGACTAGACGGAGAATACCTATTATTATAAGTACAGTAGGTAAATTGTGATTTGAGTGGAATGTATTTGTATATGTAGTCTTAGCCAATATAATGTCTTTTTGTAAATTTTCACAAATTAGGCTCTCTAAACAAAGCTGATTAGGTTTATTCTGTATCATTATCTCAGTGGCTCAACAACATAAAAATTTAAAAAACTATGACAGGGTGGGGTAGAGTGGGAGAAGGCCACTGTGGAAGAAAAATGCCAGTTGGACAGGGGAAAATGGTTGAAGATTGTCTCAGATTGGGGATTTGGAACATATCAGTTAGGAAAATTAATTTCTGTCTTGCCTTTCTATTCCAAAACTGGTCCCTGATGACCTCATGATATTATTTATTCATGAACTACTAAAGGGAAAATTTTTGTTCCTTTTTTTTCTTACACGTTGTTCTTACACGTTTTCTTACACGCTGTTCTTTTTGTACAGTATTTGTTTCCTCCCTTCAGGTATAGTCTCTGTAGTTCTCACACTACCAATCACCCGTGAACCATCACCACATCCCTTGTGCTCTTCCCTCCCTCTTGATCCCTGCCTCTCCACCTCCCTTGCTGTATGCCTCAGACTTATCTTCAGCTTACAAGTTATGTATTTTTTCATGACCTTTTGTTTGGTTTTTCACATATAAGTGAAATTATCCAATATTTATCTTTTTTCTTTTGACTTGATTCACTCAGCATGATTCCTGCCAGTTCCATCCATGTTGCCTCAAGTGGGATGAGTTTATTTTTTTTGATTGCTGAATAGTATTCCATTGTGTATATATACTGCATATTCTTGAACTGTTTATCTGTTTGGGGGCATTTAGGTTGTTTCCATATCTTAGCTATTGTAAGTAGTGTTGCAATAAACATAGGAGTGCTGGTTTCCTTGTGAATTCATGTTTTTTGTTCTCTGAGTAGGTTCCTAGCAGTGAAACTGCTGGATCATATGGCAGATCCATTTTCAGTATTTTGAGGACCTTCCACACAACTTTCCATAATGGTTGGAGCAATTTACATTCCCACCAGCAGTGTTCCTTTTTTCAAAGGAGAAATTTTTTGATCAACTTCCTTTTAACATAGACCTATGTGTCTGTCCTTTTTCTGAGATGCTTCTTATACTGAGAGCTCATTGGGTATGGTCCATGTAACAACATCAATTGCTCTAGGTATTTTATAAAAATTAATGTTAGTATATCTCACAGAACTGGAATTTCTCATGAACTTCTATTAACTGGCAAAGGAAATCAAAGTTGGGAAAACATTCTTTCAAGAGAGAACTTCTGATGTTCTTAGCCTTGCTATATTATTACTCATACTGACAAAGCCAATAGAAAAGTAAGTCAAAGAAATACAAGAACATGTGAAAATTACCTGTACACTCATCTACAAATATATGCATACACATCTGAAAACAGGAATAAGTGATGTTTTACTAACAGTCTTTGGGGACATTTTATTATAATAATAAAGTAGTTGTAGTCTAGAATGATAATGAGATAATACATATTTCTGTACAGGATCATTATAACATTTGTTCATAGCTTTCATTGCCAGCAAGATGTTTTAGAGAGAGATGGCTAAAATTCTCTTTCAAATATCTTGTAATATGTTCTGATGGGAAGTTTTTATGTCCTTTAGTGTAGAAGAAAAAATGAAGTATAATGCCTTTTCTTTTTTTTTTTTTATAGAGGCATGTTTTATTTGTTTGTTTGTTTGTTTTTTTTTGTTTATACATGCACTGGGTACAGTCAGAAGCGCAGGAGGGTGAGAGAATTCACCAGAGCCAGAGCGGGGAGCAGAGCAGGCAGAAGGACCGAAGTACACTGCTGAGGGGAGCAGCGGGCGGCAGGAGAGGTCTGCGCGCCATGTGGGACCCTCCTCCGGTGGCCGGGGAGCAGCCGGGGATCGAACCGGCGCCGCAGAGGCCGTGGGCAGCTTCGCAACCCAGCGCTCAACCGCTGCGCCACCGGGGAGGCCCCTATAATGCCTTTTCTAAGGATTGAAGTGAGTACTACAAAGTCACTATCACTTTGAGACTTTTGCTCCTGGTGAGTAAAATAGGCTAAAGCTATTTGACTTACAAGAAAATATTGAGCTAAATAGAGAGTAAAGAAGGGATGCAGAATGCTTGTTGACTCTTGAAACTCCAGGAATCTTACAATTTTCCCATATTATCTGCTAGCTTTGCTGTGGGGAAAAGGCACAGATCAAGTTTTACTCTTTCGTCATTCATAACAGAGAGCATAAACTTCATTTCCAAGACCTAGCCTTACAGAACATATAAACCCATATTTGATGTTTCCTCCTTTATTGTCAGAGGTAAAAATACATGAGTGTGTCATAAGACCTGACAGAAAAATTAACAAAACCCATAGATTAACACAATTTTTCCAAATTCAGAGGAAAGGAAATTTATAGTCTCAGCAATTTCTTTAGCAATACACATGTGTGTTTAAAGGAAATATACATCTGAAGAGGTGGGATTCTATGTTTCTGCATCATATAGAGTGGTATAAACCACAGTTACCTTAATAAAAAATTATTAAAAAATTAAAAATAAATGTACCTGGCATTACTGGTTGCTACTCATCATCACATTCTCACCTTTTTCACTTTCTTTGGGGTGGCAATATTCTCAGTAAAATGCTCACCAGAGGTATCAGGGAAGAATAAGATATAAAAGGAAACTTTCTAAATCAATACTTTTCAATTGGAATAAAAACGTAGACATAGACCAATGGAGTATGGTTCAGAGCCCAGAAATAAGCCCGCACGTATATAAACAGTTTATGATAAAGTAGCCAAGAGTACATATTGAAAAAAGCAAAAACTCTTCACAAATGGAAAGCAGAATGCCTATATCTAACAATTTGTATATTTTCACAATATATCCTAAGTCTAGTGGCCTCTACCTACCTACTGTTTGCAAAAATACTGTCTTTTCCTTCATTTCTGCTTTAACACCTGCTATTTCCTCTGCCATTTGCATCATTGTTTCTCATTTACCCCAAGAAAAATCCTAGATATACTTAAAGAATCACCTTTACTATTATTTCCTAAAAGTATTCTACTCATTCTCAAGGTAGGTTCTAGTGCACTTTATTTCTTTCTCCCAGTAGTCCTGAATTTTCAACTTCTTGGAACCCAAAGATTGTAAGGTTTTCATTAAAAAAAAAAAAATCAGTGTGATGTATGCCCTAGTAAATCCCTAAAGAATGAAAAAAATTACAAAAGTACTTGAAGATATCAACATTACAGGAACACACAAAATTGCTTAGTGTGTAATGAACTATTATAATATATATCAAAAGTGACATGGCAAATTTGCATGACTTCAGTTGTACAACCAAAGATTAAATGACAATGACTTAGAAAGAGGAATAGTAAAATCTGGTTTTTATTTTCACTGTAATGGAGATTTATAGAAAGCTTTGAAAAAAACATTTGCAGGGTAGAAGGCCTGGCCAAGATGCTTTCTCTTAAGAGAAAATGCACATTAAAACTTTCTCTATTTTTAATATCAATACTTCAATAAGTCATTGAAAATACATGTTGAAAGAGTAGACTTTAAAAATGTCTCTTAAAAATTCCCAAGAAATGGGCCTCCCTGGTGGTACAGGAGGTTGAGCGCAGTGCGGGTTCGATCCTCAGCCTCGGAGCAACCACATGGCGAGCATAACTCTCCTGTCCCACCCGCTGCTCCCCTCAGCAGTGTGTTTCATCAGTCTGCCTGTTCTGTTCCCCGCTTTGTCTCTGGTGAATCCTCTCACCCTCCCGTGCATCTGGCCTGTACCCCGGTTCTTGTATAAATAAAATAAATCTTAAAAAAAAAAAAGAAAAAATTCCCAAGAATTCCCTCTACTTTAAATTAACTCAATAATAGCAGCCTAGATATATCTGCAGTGACAGATCTCTCTCTCTCTCTCTCTCTCTCTCTCTCTCTCTCTCTCTCTCTATCTCTATCTTTTAACTGGGTTAACAATTCACTAGATGTTTTTTGTGCAGTGAGTTCCATTTATCACTCTAAAACATGGTTTTATTGTTTACAAAAATAAAATTTGACCACAACTTCTTCAGAATATGACAATTACACAAAGTTAGTGATACCTGCCCAACCAACCTAACCTGGAAGAAGAAATACTGGCTTGTGTTCAACATGCCATTAAGCATTCAAACCTGTTCCAGCCTATTTAATTATGTTTACCACAAGCTTCAATGGCAAAGTTATATGGAGAAATATGCTGTTATATGAAATGACTTATTGCTATATTAAAATCTTTTGCAAAAAATGATTAGCATATTATGTGTGACTTGGCAAGTAACTCTTTGGAGATAGTTTATATAATATGCAAGTCAAAATCATTTTAGGTGATTCCCCTAAGGAATCAGCAAAAACACATCACAGAAAACCAGAAAGGTTAGCAGTTCAGCTTTCACAAGTTCAGTGATTGCTGCTGCTAATTAGCATTTATTGACTTTCTACTATCATGTCACTATCTTCTTGGTTTACATGGGAAGAGTTTAAATTACTTGTTAGCCTAGATAAGTAGACTACATTAAATGTGCATATTATGTATTTAAGAAATATATACTATAGATGTTAAGAATATATATAATATATATTAAATACAAAGAAAAAACAAGACATAGTATAAAGGGATTGAAACAAAAAGAAGGTAAAATAATGCACAGAAAGAGAAGCAGAGTGAAAAAATGAGGAATAAAAAGAAAGCATACAACAAATGCAAATATACCACAACCCAGATTATATACATAGTCTAGATTAGTTTTCTAATGCTATGATAAAATATCACAAAATTTGTGACTTAAAAGAATTTTAATTTATGCTCGGTAGGATAAAATCTGACCTGGTCTCACCAGGTTGAAATAAAGGTGTCAGGAGAGTTATACTCCTCCCTTCTGGAGGCTCTTAGGAAGAATCTCGTTTCCTTCCTCATTCAGGTTGTTGGCAGAAACTCGTGTTGTGGCTATAGGTCTGAGGTCCCTGTTTCCTTGCTGACTGTCAGTTGAGGACTCTCTCCAGGTTATTAGGGGCCACTGGCATTTTTCAGCTGTAGTGGCCTTCCGCTTCAAAATAAAAAATGGCAATTTGATTTCTTCTCATGCTTCATCTCTCTCTCTGACTCTTGTCTCCCTTTCTCTTATGTTTTAAAACGTCATGAGATTACACTGGGTCCACCCGAATAATCCAGGATAATCTTCCTTTTGGGAATCAGCTGATTTGCAAATTTAATTCCATCTGCAAGTTCATGTTGACACGTAATGTTAACATTCCCGTGTAAAGGATACCAGGGCACAGACATCTGTAGGATGCCATTATTATTACTAACAGTTTATTTTAATAGATGAATAGAATATGTAAATCTATTTAACTGTATAGGTATTATGCATTATCCATCTCTCATTCATCTGAATTGGCATAGCTACCCAACACCTAATGGTGACAGTTTAATGCCAAGCATATCATTTCACAATTGTTTCAAGAATAAAATCATCAGAGAAGTTAGGATCTGTGGTATTTTCCCCAGAAGTGATAATGTAAATTTAAATATAAAGAGGCATTACACAAATCCAATTGTAAGCTAAAAACAATAGTCCGTACTCCTCAAAAATGCCAAGATGATAAAGAGAGACAGCAGATCTGTTTCAGGTTATAAAGAAAGAGACAAGCAATCATACAACAAGTTATGTTGATTTGGATCCTGGATAAGGGTTTATTTAGCAAAAAAGGACATTATTAAAACAATTGACAAAATTAGGACAAGGTCTGTATATTAGAAACCATTATTATGATAATGATTTCTTTATTTTTGATAATTGTACTGTAGATATGTAAAACTGTTTCCTAGATTTAGGAAATAAACACATTTTTATTGTTTCATGAATAACGTATTTCTCAAATTATTTATAATAAGTAATAATAAACATGTAGGCAGATAAATAAAATGGAATAGCAAATGAGATAAAGTGACAGAGGGAATATAAAATTGTTTTCCTAAGTTTTCAAGATTTATATAAGACTAAAATTATTTCAAAATAAAAAGTAAAGCAGATGACTAAAGAAGGTAGTTATTTTCAATGGCAATTCTATAAACAACTCTTCAATTCTGTAACAATTCTGTAATTTCACAGAATGACAATTTAAAATGAGTGCCATTTGTATGATATATTCTGCATTAAAGATAGATCTTACAGTTAACAACCAGAAACTTGTTACTGATAGGAATTGGTTGTGGTGGGGGTGATCAAAAAATTTGCTAGCACAACAGCTAGTCTTATAATTTGAATTACATGTTTAATGGGAAGGAGTTCCAGCAAGACACCAGAATCCTCTCCTTCACACATATACAAAAAAAAAAAAAAAGTACAGCTATAGATAATAGTTCTTGAAATAAACTGTACAACTGGAAGAATGTTTTTGTGGGAAAAAACAAAGTCAGAAGAGGATAGGAAATTATGAAAAAACAGAATTTCACTCGCAATGTCACCTGAATAGCAGGAGCCAAGGGAGGGAGGAATAACTACAGTA
This sequence comes from Talpa europaea, assembly GCF_964194135.1. Taxonomy (NCBI): domain Eukaryota; kingdom Metazoa; phylum Chordata; class Mammalia; order Eulipotyphla; family Talpidae; genus Talpa; species Talpa europaea. The sequence continues at coordinate 24,827,661 of NC_140078.1, read as the reverse complement.
TGGAGCTTTTTGATCTTTCATTTTTGGTGACCTAAGGGCTCTGTAAGGGTAGGACTGGACAAGGTGCAGGTTTTCTGATCCAGCAGACCGGGTAAAGGAGGAATCAGAGTCCTCAGTGGCTTTTGCAGGTCTTTTATTGGGGTTCACCAGGCATATGGCAGGCAGGGGTGCTGGGGGGCCAGGAGGCTGGCCGTCCTTCCAGCCCCCAGCAAATCCACACTCTCTCTGGGCTCTCTGGCGATCTCTGCTTCTGCTTCTTTGCTTCTCTCATGGGCTTTTTTCTCAGCTTCTGCTGGCGTCCCTGTGACACCGCCCTTAAAAGCAGTCTTAGCTCAGCTGAATCCCATCTACCTATGCCCACACCCTATTCCAGGTGCCCGCCATCAGGCATGCATTCAGGACAAGGATCCATCATCTATCCTGATGGCAGGAGGGCAGAAAAGCCTGACATTTTCTTTACCCTACAGGCTCACACCCATTTGGAAGCCCAGTACAAAGAGACTGCATTAGAAAGGGGAGTGTCAACAACCAGAGGTGTGTAAAACAAAGGGGCCTTCCTCCGGAGAACAATAGGGTCCTGGAAGCAAGCATCTATGGCAAGTTCTGTGGGGAGCGGTGATAGATTCTAATAAGCACTGCTAGAAATAAAACAAGGAGGCAGGGCCAGAGAGCAAAATACTCCACACCAATCCCATTAAGGGTGCATATGGTTATCAGGCCACAGCGTCACCAGTACCATTGCTGAGCTCATCCAAATAGTAAATGTCAGTTGGAGCCAACAACTCCCAGGTATAAGTAGCTGGAGTTTGAGCTTTTGGAGAAGACCCTATTAGTGGAGCTTGTTGAGAGTGGAATGAGACCCAGCTGTGGACCCTCACTTAAGCGACTCCTCTTTACAACTGCCTTTTATCTTATGTACAATGCCTGTCCCACCCCACCTGGGGCCACCACAAAGATGGCAATCATTTAGGGAGCTTGCTATCTCTAGTTAGAGCTTCTGGTTAGAGCTTAAAGCCTTAGCCCGGCCCCAGCAGCTTGCACCTCTGGGGTAAGTTCTCTTTGGGGAGATTGCTGGGTACAGACCCTTTGTCACAGCTCCCCCGCAACTGTAGTTCCCACCTGAGGCCACAACCCCATAGAGAATATTGAGAAAAGTCTGCAATATGACTTTTAGGAACACATGCCCGTATTCACTTGTGACTCTTACGGGAAGCCACAGCCCAATCCTGAAGTTCCCAGATCACATTGCTCCTGCCCACACACCTGGGAAAAATTACAGGTTGCAGAACCTGCAGAACAGAACTGGGCCACAGCTCAAGTGTCAGGGTTAGCCTGAGGCTTCTGGGAAAATTTTGACTGAGGAACTGGCCTAGAGGAGAGGATTGTTGCAGACCTACCCCTCAGTTTGAACACCTGCAGCCCCTAGGGAGGCTTGACCTCTTGCTACTCTCTGGCAGCAAGCTTTTCGCTTCCTGCTGGCTCCTGCCCCATGCTGGCACTAGAGCTCCAGTCATTCAAACAGAAATAGAGGTGGAAATCTATAAAGGGACAGATATCCAAATATCCTGAGTGAACAGCCCGGGATTATATTCTGTGATCTGTCATCTTAATATAAGGCCAACTCATTAAGTTAAGGAAAGAGGGTTGTGTCTCAACCCATAGAGATTAACACATACTTTCAAATACAATGTAGAGACAGAGGAGAATACTACAAAGGATGCAACAAAATAAGATCTCGGGAAAAAATCTAAAATTCACACAACTCAATAGCAAAATAATAAAAATAATATTAGTAGAAATTGGCAGATCTGAATAGACACTGTTCCAAAGAGACAATGCCTCTTTAAAAATAAAATGTTGATTTATGTTTGTAAAAATTTAGAATCTTGGTTGATTCTGAAGGGAAGGTGAGGCAGCAATCACAAAGGGCACTGAAGAGTCTTCTGAGGTTATGGAGATATGTGCTGTGCCCTGGGTGAGAGGAAAGTACATGTGTCAAAATTCACCACGCTGTGTACTTAAAATGTATGCATATTACTGCAGGTAAACTGAACATGCAGCTAGTATGAATAAAAGTCTGTGGATATTTAATCACATGATTTTTGCCTCTTATACTCACTGGTCTTCTTGCCACCAACTCATACACTTGCTTAGTGAATTAAGGAAATCCTACATTTACAAGAAGTTTCCACTGGAAAAGTTACTATTATTTCTTAAAGAAGAAGACCTGGAATATGAGTTAACTGCAGGAACTGGCTACATTGTAACCAAATCACATCAATTCTTTATTAGGAGAAAGAATAAGAAGAGCTGTGACTCTACTCAAAAGTAGGAACATAAATTGCCCAATTTGCTTTTAAATTTCATCTACTTCGCATGGCAATAAGCCACAGGGGTCCCCAGAACAAGTGCCCATCAAGGTGATTTTCTTCGGAAGGTAAGAAACACTGGCATTTCTCTCACTGAAATATTTGCCTAAAGATATTTCTGTTCCAAAGAATGAAATGCAAATATGTTTCCAGTAGCCTGAGGTAGGATAGTGGTTTTTATGGTTTTGCTTCAAAACCTGATGAAAATTGGGAGTGAGTTCATCTCTTTTTATAAGGTTATTTGGTGAGGTTTCCAACATGATCTAATCTTGCCCTGGAAAATGAACTAAAAGGAGTTGACTGGTTATTAGGAATGAGTTCACTAGCCCCACTTTGGAGCCATCCAAGTGGATGTCTTCATGGAAGTCTCGAGGCTGCTCTATCCCAGCTGGGTTCAGGGACCTCCCTGTGACTTCAGAGGGACTTCCCAGGGCAGAACGGGGAAGAATCATATCCAAGTCCTTTCATATTTTCAGTGTGTTTGTCTTTCCATTACCTACTCCTATTTTCAGAACTGTATAATTTAACTTCCCAAATTAAGACCAGGTTAAAAACCAATAACCTCTGCTCACTCTCAGCCATCATCTATTGTGCCCAAATTAAAAGTTAGACCAACACATCTATTTTTCTCTATTGAAATAATATAGGTGGATGGTACTGATATTAAATCTTTTGAAAGTACACTTGATTTGAGTGACAAGCAATCATACTAGTCTAATAAAATCAACCAACTTCTACAATTAAAGGGGAAAAACTGAAAGAAATATTCCTGGATATTTTGTATGTTAATATATAACTTTATGTGTTTGCTAGTTAAATAAAGACTTGAGGCAATGCCTAAGCTTAATCAGCATATCCAGCATCTTACCTTGTGTGTGTGGAGGAGGGGAGGGGACTAGGGGGAAGTTGTGATGGTGTTAAAAAGTTATAAGATCTATTCTCTTACAACTTTCAAGTATACAACACAGCATTATTAACTATAGTCACCTTTTTGTATATCAGATCTCCAGAACTTGTTCATCTTATAAATGAAAGCTTGTATACTTTAAACACTTTGACTCACTTCCCCCACCTCCCTCCCAGACAACCACCAATCTATTTCCTTGAATTCTTTTATTTATTTTTTTTTAAGTTTCCACATGTAAATGAGAACATTCAACCTCTGTCCTTCCTTCTCTGTCTGACTTACTTCACTTCTCAGAATGCCCTCATGTTTCATCCTAAGTGGCAGAATTCCCTTCCATTTTTATGACTGAGTAATATTAAATCTATGCAATAGATATGCTTCTCACCTGTTCTTTATCTATTTACCCATTATGGAACTTAGGTTGATTCTATGTCTTGACTATTATAAATAAAGATACAATAAACATGGGGGTGCAGATACTTTTTTGAGATCGTTCTTCATTCCTTGGATAGAACCCTGAAGTGAAGTTGCTGGCTTATATAGTAGTTCTATTTTTTTAATTTTTGAAGGGAACTCCATACTATTTTCCATAGTGTTTGCACAAATTGACATTCCCACTAACAGTACGCAAAAGTTGGGCCTCCCCGGTGGCGCAGCGGTTGAGCGCTGGGTTGCGAAGCTGCCCGCGGCCTCTGCGGCACTGGTTCAATCCCCGGCTGCTCCCCGGCCACTGGAGGAGGGTCCCACATGGCGCGCAGACCTCTCCTGCCGCCCGCTGCTCCCCTCAGCAGTGTACTTCGGTCCTTCTGCCTGCTCTGCTCCCCGCTCTGGCTCTGGTGAATTCTCTCACCCTCCTGCGCTTCTGACTGTACCCAATGCATGTATAAACAAACAAACAAAAACTAAATAAATAAATAAATAAAAACATGCCTCTATTAAAAAAAAAAAAAACAGTACACAAAAGTTGCCTTTTTTCCATGTCCTCACCAACACTTGTTATATCTTGTCTTTTTTATGTTAGCCATTCTAACAGAGAGGTGGTATGTCATTGTGATTTTGATTTCAATTCCCATGGTAATTATTTTTCTACCTTTTAACCATGTACATATCTTCGTTGGAAAAAATGTATTTGCAGGTCCTTTTTCTATTTTTGATCAGATTATTTAGGGATTTTTTTGCTATTGAGTTGCATGCCTTCCTTTTTATCTTGGATATTTAACCCCTCACCATGATTTGCAAATATTTTATCACATTCTGTAAGTTACCTGTTAATTTTGTTGATTGTTACAGCAGCTTGTTATATTGAAATAGTCCTGCTTACTTATTTTTGGTTTTACTGTTTGAGCTTTTGGTGCCATACCCAAAAAAATCACTGCCAAGAACAATGTCAGAGGTTTTTCCCCTGTGTTTTCTTCTAGGAATTTTATGGTTTCATGTCTTACTTTTCAGTCTTTATTTTGAGTTATTTCTTGTAACTGGTATAAAATTGGGGTACAATTTTATTTTCATCATGTGGATATCTAGTTTATCCAGCCTCATTTATTGAGGAGACCATCCTTGCACTATTGAGTATTGTTAGCTCCTTTGTCAAATATTGATTTATCAGATATCACTTCTTTAATTTTATGTTGAAATATACTGGAAAAAGAACCTATGTGAGAAAAAGATTTTTGTCAACAAGTCACATTTTCAAAGTTTGTTAACAGAGTAGAAAACATTATACTTTATTCATGTAATTAAGATTAAATATTCAGAATTCATAGTAAATACTCTTGATCTTAGCCAAAAGGCCAAGAAGTGACAGAATTCATATTAAATGATCTTAGTACAGTAATTAAAGCATTTATTCAGAAATTATTAACATTCTCTCCACCACCAAAAATGGTTTGAGGAAGGAGACTTCCTCGCACTAATTTAAGAGAGAATAGTAAAAAGCAAAGGAATTTAATGTTTCATATGCTCAAAACTTTCCAATAAGGTTAGAATCGTGTCTTCCAAATACTAACATCCCACCATTAGTATAGGACGCCTAAGGCTTTCTATATGAGGTTTTCTCACTGGTAAAATAATTAGTTTCTATTAAAAATGTACACCACTTGCTGTTAATGTTTAAATTCTCCTCCATTGATCTATATAGAATGATTTTATTTTTTGTATGTTGTGTAAAATATAATATTTATTGAGCATTCACTATACACGTGGGTCTTTACATTGAGGTTAACATTTATAAAACTGTGTACCAAAAAAGTAGATTCTACTGTTATTAACCCCAGTTTACTTTCATTTTTATAGTGAAGAAAACTGACATTCAGAGAGACTGAACAATTATTCCATTGTCAGAAAGTGGCAGGTTTGGGTGCAAATTCACAGCAGTTTGACTGCAAAACCTATAATTTTAATAATAATCATGTTAAATATCTCATGACAAGCATACTTGATGTAATAAAATTTATTCTTCCTGTATGGGGGCTTAGTTTATAGTGGGAGAATTGCCCCCTTGAGTGAACTGCTGACTTTCAAATGAAAATGAACCCTTATACGGTCAGAGGGGTGTTCTGTAACATTAAATACTGATGTGGACACTGCAAATAGGAATCGTAAATAGGAGGGAGCTTTAGAACTAGATTTGAGTGCTTGGTCCTTACTCATTTCTCTTTGGTTCTACCTGTCAGATTTCTTATAGTCTTTAAATGTAAATCAAGTTATTTTCAGTCTCTAAATCTCATATTATTTTGAGATTGGACAAAAAAAAACACCAGGCAATGGTTTGGCTTAACTGAAAAAAAGCCACCAGACACACCCAAATAAGGAATATGCAAGCTCACTGTGCCATTATAAGAATATTTTTTGAGGGCCTCCCTGGTGGCACAAGGGGTTAAGCACAGCATTGTGAAGCTATACACAGCCTCTGCAGCATGAGTTCGATCCCCAGTCAGCCAAGGAGCAATCCACATGGTGCAGCAGGTCTCTCCTGCCTCACCAGCTGCTCCCCTCAGCAGTGTACTTTGGTCAATCTGCCTGTTCTGTTTCCCGCTCTGTCTCTGTTGACTCCTCTCACCACCACCACCCCCCCCCCGCACACCTCTGGCCTACACCCCAATTCTTGTATGCATAAATAAAAAAATCTTAAAAAAACAACAACAATATTTTGTGATATTTTGGATTGACTGTATCTCACATTCACAAAACTCATCCATGAAATCCATTGAGTAACATATTAGGACACTGACAAATTTTTTCTCATTCTTGTTCACAGGTCAAAATATACATATATCCGTTTATTCGAAAACATATGTTGAGAACTTCTCTCAGACATTGCATTAGGTAATGAAACAAAACAGTAAGACAGTCAAGAACCCTGACCCCAAAGAAGTTATGTATGTAGGAAGAGAGAAACCAAATAAGCATATCTATGCGTTCATAAATTGTTACAAAAAATAAATACTGGAACTCTTTGATAAAGAGAAATGGAGACGATTCCTTTTGGAGTCAAGGTCAAAGTGGTATCTTGATGAAGTGACATGTACGTGAAACTCTCAATGGATAGATGAGGAGGAGCCAACCAAGAAAAGAATGGAGAGGCAGATTCTAGACAGCACAAATTATATTACAGATCACAAGTGGGATTGGAGGTGGTCATCATGTAGAGGACTGGCATGAGACAAGTTGGGAGATGTAGGTTAGGGACCATACTGAAGAAAATAATGGATCTCCCTGGTGGCACAGGGATTAAAGTCAGCACTATCAAGCTATCACTAGCCACTAAAGCATGAGTTCGATCCCTGCCCAGGGAAATAACCCACATGGCGCACATGGAGCAGCAGATCTCTCCTGTCTTGCCCACTGCTCCCCTCAGCAGAGTGTTATGTCAGTCTGCCTGTTCTGCTCCCCACTCTGTCTCTGGCCTGAACCCTGCACCTCTGGCCTGAACCCAGTTCTTTATGCATAAATAAAAATAAATCTTTCTTAAAAAAGAAAGATATTAAGTTTTCTGGTAAATATGATTGAAAATTATTTCAGCAAGGGAAGTTATAATCTAATTTGTCTTTTTAAAAGAACATTTTGGATCCTGTGTGGGAAAACTGTATTGAAACATGCAAAAGTTAAATCGGGCAGACCAAGGAAATTATTGATGGGGTGTAGTAAGGGAGGAAACAAAAATTCCTTGTGCTATCCAAGCAGGAAGATTTGAGTGTACATTTATTTGAGCAAAGAACTCTAAATCTCAAAGGAAAGTTCTAAAGTGGATATATAAGGTCAGCAGAAAGTTCACCCAAACAGAAGTGGAAGCGATATTGCCAATGAGATGAATTGTTTTCAAATAAAAGCAACGGAACTATTTTATCAAATGGGCTCTGTGCATAATAATAATTTCCTTCTCTGCAGAATTTTTCTACTATGGCTCTCAAAATTTTATGCCCCATATTTCATAACTCACATGTCAATGCTACTAAGGAAAAGATTTCTAAAGAACAATGGTTATTGTTAACTGAAATTCTAAAGTTTAAGAAAGTGATGAAAGTATTGTTTAGAAAATGTTTTATCAATCTCAAGAAGCTTTCAAAAAGAATTCCTTGAACAACTACTTAGCTCTTATTTTTCTTTCTACTTCTTTATCTAAAGAATTAGTATCAAGTTGAAGGATCATAACTGTAATGAATATAATATGTATTTATAACAGATAGATTTGCATATATTTAAATATTTTATTATACATGTATATTATATATGCATGTTTATACTATGTTATATATAAATTTTACTAAGATTGTTCCATTTGTGGTTTTAGATCAGGTGTTAAAACTGCCTGGTTTTCATTACATTTTCCTGGAGAGAAAACAGTATGGAAAGGAAGTGAAGAAAACACTGTGTGTTATTTATTTTTATGAGTCCCATTGCTTGTTGAATCATAAAGGGACAATCGTGTTAGCCTGTAGTTGTATCACTTATGGTGTTTAGAGAGGCTTATGTAGATTCCCAGGGCAAGAATTCTAACAACCTGACTCAAAACACAGTCTCTCTTTCTAGATCAAGCTGACAGGAAGGTAGAGAATATATTATAAGATTAATTTATGGAGTCTGTGATGAGAAACCAGATGTCCAACCTACATGCAAAGAAAGGTATAGCTAATGAAACAGAATATTAAAAATAGAACAATAAAAGTAGAAAATATGACTCTTCTGATGAAATATATTGATATCCATATATCCCATCCTTTATCTGGGACATAATTACCTAGTTTGGAATCAGAGTAACTGAGGGTTATCTTTAAAACATCAGTGTTGCACTGATGCATAAAATAGGCTATCAGTGTTTGACAGCATTCTCTTCTACTTGTTCTTCAGAATTATAAGACTATGCCTTTAATGTTAAACATATTTACATTGACCTGAGTCAATTGAATTGTCTGATGATTCCTTCAGTAATTCCAAAACGATTTTTTGAACACCCACTTGGTGAGAAACACCATGCCAGATGTTGTAAGTACATCAGAATATCTTTAATACGCTTTTTTTTTTAATAGAGGCATGCTTATTTATTTATTTATTTATTTGTTTTTTTGTTTATACATGCACTGGGTACAGTCAGAAGCGCGGGAGGGTGAGAGAATTCACCAGAGCCAGAGCGGGGAGCAGAGCAGGCAGAAGGACCGAAGTACACTGTTGAGGGGAGCAGCGGGCGGCAGGAGAGGTCTGCGCGCCATGTGGGACCCTCCTCCAGTGGCCGGGGAGCAGCCGGGGATCGAACCGGCGCCGCAGAGGCCAAGGGCAGCTTCGCAACCCAGCGCTCAACCGCTGCGCCACTAGGGAGGCCCACATCAGAATATCTTATCTTCTAATGTTTCATCACAAGTTCACTGATAGACTGCATGGGATGCACCCACTTTTTAGGCTCTGACATGAAAGCAAAACTCAGAGGAATTCCTTTAAGCTTTCATCAGGAAGGGTGACCCCTACGGGCAGACACCGGAACTAAAATCTTCCAAACAGGAAAGAATTAAGGTTAGAGCCAAGGGGTTGGAGCGAGAAAGGAGAACTAAACGGGTGTCCAGAGCGAAGGGTTCATAAGGAGGATTATGGATATTGAAAAGTCAGAGAAGATATACTGGGGAACTTTGAAATCTCCCCGGAGGAATTTAAGAATTGTTTTACTTTCAACTGAGTTCTTTTAGGAGTCTCTAACACGTTAACATGCATTGTGAATCTCCTGGAGAGAATATATCAGGACATAATCTTGATTATTTTTTTAGTTTTGCTTATGAAAATTTGGGTATGAAGTGCATAAACATCAGCCCAACAGTGATGTACGTTTAGGGAAACCCTATTTTAGGAATTTGAAACTGTTTCACAGTAAGTTAGCATTAATTTTTATTAACTGAATCGGTCTCACTTAAGACGTTTTTGGGGTTTATATATTATGGATGATCCAAAAATGACCAAATCCTAAATTGAAAGACAATTTGGTGTCCATCTGTTGCTACCTGATGTTAAAAAACCTCTTTAAAAAAACACAGTATTTGATTGTATAAATTCTGGTGACGGGGAAAAAATATTTTAAACTAATATCACTTACCCCAAAGGAAAGGAATGATTAATTCCCTTATTGATGTTGCTATAAACCAGTATTTCTCAATCTCAGTGAATCAGATAATTCTTTGTCTTGGGGAGATGTGCTGAGTAATATAGAGTGTTTAGCAATATTTCTGATTTCTATTGGAGACCAGTAGCTACACCCCCTCCCAAATTGTGACAATCAAAATAATCTCCAGAGATGTCAAAGGTCACAGAGTTTGGTGAGAGTAGGGAGAGAGTGCCTTGGTTAAAAACCACTGATCTGAACAGAAATATAAACAAATTAGAAAGAATAACCTTTTTGTCTGTGGTTTGTCTCTCTAATGTATTCACCTTTTTAATTCCATTCAAACCAATTCAGTTAATGAACAACACATAATGAAACTAGGTTAATATGTCTGGAATTCTTTTTTTGTCTTAAAAAAGAAAAATCCCCTGACCCCAGAGCAGCAAATTAGAAGGCAAGTGTTTACACAATCAAATTACAGGTAGTGAAGCTAAGGGCCAAGAAGTACCCGTCGTGTATTAGTCTGTTCAAGCTGCTGGAATAAATACCATAGAGTAGATGGCTTAAGCAACAAACACTTTATTTCTCATAGTTCTGGAAGTTAAGAAGTCTAACGCCAGGGTGCCAATAGACTGGATTCTTCCCTTGCTGTATCCCCTTAAAGGAAAGGAAGAGAGGGGGAGAGAGAGAGGGAGAGAAAGATATTGATATTCTTTCTCAAATCTCTTCTTATAAGGGCACTAATCTTATTCATAAGGTCTCCATCTCCATAACTAATTACCTCTCAAAAAAGCTCCACCTCTTAAAACCATAACTTTGCAATTTAAGGTTTCAACATATGAATATATGAATGGGCTGGGAACACAATTTAGTCATAACAAAATGTCACAGGAACCATTAATACAAAAAGACTAAATACTTTTTTCTTAATATATGTTTAAGCCTCAAATATGTTTTCAAAGATCACCGTCTGCAAACTGTCTGATTGAATTCCCTAAAAGTCGTCACCCTCTTTTCCCCTTGCAAACCTTCCCTTAGGTAAGTATTTTTTTGTGGGGTCGTTGTTTATTTCTCTTTCAAGTACCATAAAAGTGGGCAATGTTTTTCCATGGGTGCAAAATGTACCTAGGACGCAAATAAGAAAGAGATTATCAGAGAAACAGCAACACCCTCAATCCATTTCTTTCCCTATCTTGATTGGAGAATATATCGCCCTCTGGTGGCAAGATAACCTATTTCTTTCTGCTTTTATCTCAGGAGTAGACTTAGGAGCTGGAACTTATTTTCAAGGCTGTTTTATAGCAATTCTGTCATGGTGCAGACAGGAGGAGGTACTGTATTTCCTCTCCCCCCCGCCCCCCCCAAAAAAAAATCAGACCATAGTAAAGTGAGGCATTGTTTGTTTGTTTGTTTGGCAAATGCTCACATTCATTTTCTTCAGTTAGAAAATGTGACATTTTTGACATGCATTTTTGTCTTTGAATCAAGAATAAGGTTGAAGGGCCTCCCCGGTGGCGCAGCGATTGAGCGCTGGGTTGCGAAGCTGCCCGCAGGCAGCCTCTGCAGTGCCGGTTCGATCCCCGGCTGCTCCCCGGCCACCGGAGGAGGGTCCCACATGTCGTGCAGACCTCTCCTGCCGCCCGCTGCTACCCTCAGCAGTGTACTTCGGTCCTTCTGCCTGTTCTGCTCCCCGCTCTGGCTCTGGTGAATTCTCTCACCCTCCCGCGCTTCTGACTGTACCCAGTGCTTGTATAAATAAATAAATAAATCTTTAAAAAAAAAAAAAAAGATGAGAACATAGACACTAGATTAATCTTGACTTTAACCTTATTCTTTTTTTTTAAAATTTATTTATTTATTTACACAAGCACTGGGTACAGTCAGAAGCGCGGGAGGGTGAGAGAATTCACCAGAGCCAGAGCGGGGAACAGAACAGGCAGACTGACGAAATACACTGCTAAGGGGAGCAGCCCGCGGGACAGGAGAGGTCTGCGCGCCCTGTGGGACCCTCCTCTGGTGGCCGGGAGCAGCCGGGGATCGAACCAGCGCTGAAGAGGCTACGTGCAGCTTCGAAGCCCAGCGCTCAACCACTGCGCCACCAGGGGAGGCCCTGTTCTCATCTTTTAATTACATAAGTAAAAATACCCTTACTAGAACAGGCAGGAAATTTCATGGGCCTCTTTAGGTCAACTTTATTCTCTTTCTTTAAATAATGTTCTAGTGAATTATAAAAAGAAATCAAAGACCACTGTTCCAATTGTGGTAAAGCTGGGCCTATCAAATGTTAGATTCAGTGGGAAAAATACTTTAAGAGCTGACAGCAAACCCACTCTCCTGTGATCGTGTTGTCATACATCTTGCTCATGGAACTTGACATCTGCATATTCACAGGTAAATGTGGGACCAAAAAAAAACCCTTGCTTGTACGATTTTAATTTTTATGACTTCAAGTCATTTTAATATAAACTTGGCAAAGGAAAGGAAATAAGAAAAATCAGAGAAAACTACCTGGCTGAATTAAATATATTGGTCTGGATCAGTGAGAGTTTCACTGTCTGCCAAAATTGACTTTCAGCAGCATACAGCACTTTCAGTAAAGAGTGGGTGGTGTTACTGAATGGATTTAGCATCATCTTAAGGAGTATTCCAGACAGACTATGAGACTTGGAGCTCAACATTTATTCCTGTGCTTTAACACATCAATCTATAAAAGAAATGTATCAGCCTTAAACCTATTATGTCCAAGGTTGTCTGTTTGGCACTGGGAAATAACTTCAACAACCATCCCTCCCTTAAGAAATAGAACAAAGTCTCTTGCAATAAATGACAAGCACTTCTTTTCAGGGAATAAGTTCCTTTGGATAAAAAAAAAAAATCCATTTGACTGGAATGTCAATGAACTTTGCAATGACCTAAAAAAACTAATCACTTTAATTCTACATTGGCCAAGAAGCACTTTGGCAACATGGAAGAAAGACAGTGTATAAATAGAAATAATGAATATGATTACGAACCAGATCAGAACAATACAAACATGCCCCTTTCACAAAGGCAAAGTTTTGATCTATCAATCCCCAGATGCTTCTTTTCTAGAGGATAAGTCAATGAATACTGACACCAGAAACCTCTGATTGTATGTGCATGAGACCTTGGTCTCCAAATCCCTTAAATAAATGTCACACCCTTGCGCATGTGTTGACTGGCTTCGAGGCACCAAGCTCTACTAAATTTCAAGGTGCAATGAAGATCCCGCCCTGCAAGGTGCATTGGAACTCCCATAAACCATTTGCCTCATCCTGGCTCAGGGGTTTAGAGGAAAATCCGCCAGCATCAAAGCAGGTGCAACTCTATTCTCTGATGCCTATGGTCTGGGGTGGGGCAAAAATGCTCCAGAGAATTCTTTTGTGTAACTTTTATGAGTCTGGGAGTACTCTTTACAAGCATCTTTCCCACCCCGAGGCAGATGCAGATTCACACACTTCACAGTGGTCCTATTCAGTCTTCTGACATCCACTCTCTGTCTCCTGGGTGTATTGAAATTGTAAGAGCAATAGAAGTAAAAGGTACAAATATTGGAAAGGCTGAGATCCAAGGGTGGAGTCTTATTTGAAATAAATGTTAAAGTAATGAATACCTGGAGACCCTGAAGATCATTTGCCTTTAAACAGCAGCCTATTCAGCATGGGGGGGTGTTGAGTTTAGGTGACTAATTTAACATTTGTAAGGTTATCGAGTAAGAATTTAGTCCATTTTTGGTACCATTTTTTGCACAAACTGGTCCAAAATAAATAAGCAGTACAGCTGTGATGCAGAAAACCTCCTGTGTAAATTATTTTCATGTGTGTGGCTTTTAAAAATGAATTTCCATCAATCTTTCCATGGGTTTTGGTCCACATTAGTCCTGACTATTAACTGTATTTTTCCGAAAAGTTAAGGGAGGTTGCTATCTATCAGGGACCATCTCTATTTTAGCCTCATTTGTTATTGCTGTTGTTTTGTTTTCTGTTTGGCTGGGGGAGGGCTGAAATTTTTTTTTTTTTTTTGCTTTTGTTTTGTTTTTAGATTGGGTTTGAGACTGGCCGCATATTTACTCCAAACTCCTAATATGCTACAGAAGTTGGTTTGGTTTGAAGCAGTGCAAGTGATTAAATCTGGGTGGCTTCCCACCTCTCTTACCCTATCAACCTCTACCCCCTGATGGCAGACACTCAGATTCTTGGCTTTACTATTTATAGTTACAGGGCAGCTATTGCTTTCCCCACCCACCTCTGCTTCGATTTGAAACACATGCAGGGAAAAAGAGGAAGGGGACTTTAAGGTAGGAAAAGCAAGAACCACACCCACTGGAGAGCCACCATTCCATCCTGTTTGCATGTGGTTAAACACCCAGAAAGAGAGGGAGTTTGCTGGGACTCATTTCAGTCTATCCACACTTGCTGGTCCAAATACACTGGTTTCTTATTATCTGACTCATTCTGACTTTGGCATAAGTCAGTTTTTTGATCATGATGGAAGAAAAACTAGTAAGTGGAAATGCCTGATATGACAACCTCTCATGCTTGACAGTAAAGAGAGGAAGACAAGAAGAAAGCTTTCTTCTTATCATTTTCTCAGGATTATCACACTCAGAAAAAACAGTACCTGGTCCTACGAAAACCTGATTCCCAAATGGTGCCTTATAGCAAACACCACATGCATGCGTGCGTGCACACACACACACACACAGAGTTTATCCTTTACAACTCACTTAAACATTTTTCTGGAAGGCGAGAAGGTAAGGAATCTGAGAAAATTAAAATCTGTAATAGTGTTTTGGCAAACTCTTCACACTACAAATGTTATTCATAGGCAATTGTTTACTTGTGCCATTTTTGGTTAAAAAAAAGATTTGATAAAGTGTTAAGGGTGGAAATCTGGTGACAGCTAAGTCTTCATTTTTTTATATTTTAAAAAGAATCCTAATAGAATAAAAATTTTCAAAAGAATTTTTTAGTATGACCAATAATATCACATTCATATTTTTATCTGCTGAGCAAAGAAAAGAGATCCTGGGAAAATGATTAATTCATAGGGCCCTAATCATTTTCATTCATATTCAATATTATTAAGAAAACCTGCTATTTGGGGGCATCCCTGGTGGCCTAGCCTAGGGATTAAGTCTCAGCCCTATCACCACTAAGGCCTGAGTTCAGTCCCCAGCCAGGGAGCTAACCCACATACGGCACAGCAGACCCCTCCTGTCTTGTCCACCGCTCCCCTCAACAGTATATTTCAGTAAATCTGCCTGTTCTGGTCCCCACTCTGTCTCTGGTGAATCCTCACCCCCTGCCCCACACCTCTGGCCTATACCCCAGTTCTTCTATGCATAAATAAATAAAATAAATTAAAAAAAAAAACACCTGCTATATCTGACTCTGTTATACCAAGTCATGGTGTTTTGACCCTGATGTTGTAAGTTCAGGTTGGAGGCTGTCAGTCTGCCTCCATGTGGTGTGCCTTCAACAGTTGCTCTGGCTTCCTTCATACTTTTTGTTTCCTTGAAACTTTGAAGTTTCACACCTACCTTTGCAACGTTTCCTACATGTAAATAAGTGACTGGAGTAATAATCATTTGCATAAAAGCTAAAGAAAAAAGCTAATAATCAGTGGTCATTACTACCCCCATGACAGGTCAAAATTGGAAAGGATGTTGATGTCTGACATAAAATGAGAAGCAGAAATCTGAACTCAAGCACTTCTTGGTTAACATTCTGATTTTACTCATTTCTCATTGTGTAACATTGGGCCAGTTATTGAAATAATCTTTCCATAGCTCAGTCTCCTCACCTACAGAAGAAAGTTGGTAAGTGTGTATTGCATAGGAGTTATATTAGAATTCAATCACATACAGTCCACCCACTAAGCCTGACATTCAATTTTAAATTCTGAAAGAAAATCAACCACTGAACTCTAAATTAGCTGCAACTAAAATGGTTGCATTTCTACAATCCTACTCTTTCCATCAAGAAGATAGTTTCTGAATTCAATATAGCATTTTAACAACGATATCAATTTCTGCTTTGTACTTCACTCTCATAATCTGCTGTGTGAAACAAAATCTAACAAATATTAAAAACCACTGCATTTTCCAGTGTATATTGCATATTATGTTTTTAAGGAAAGGATATGGCTACATACATATAGCCAACCAATTAGCCTCATCCAAGAATAAGAAAGATAAAAATATGATGTGAATTTTTCTGTATTATTATCTGTTATTGAGACAAAGAGCCCTTCTCTGGGGTTTGGATGATTTCCAACAGGAAGATCAGGCCAATCCTCAAAAATCTCAAGCCACAAGGGAGTTTGCAAAGTTGATTGATAACAGCTGATCACACATCCTACCTATCCCTGCCCCTCCCCCCAAATACAAAAAGGAAAGAGGGAAAAGCAAGCCACAAATGGAAACTCTATCACCGGGCACATCATTTGTCAGGTTCATTGTGCCATCTTCTCTTTCCTCAAGACTCATTTCTTTACACGCCAAGCACTCTCTGGATGCTAAGTCATGGAGCATAACACACTGAAAGGCTGGCAAATTGAAATAGTTCTTTTTAGGAAAAGTATAAAATTGGTACCAAATCTTAGTTACTGAAAAGTGTTTCTTCCAGTTCTGTGAAATACTTAGAATTTTTAAGTATGCACAGTAATATCACATCCACATTTTTACCTGCTGAGCAAAGAAAAAAAGATTCTGAGAAAATATTTAATTCATACAGTCCTTATTATTTTCATCCATATTTAATATTCTTAAGAAAACCTGTTATAAAAGTCATGGTATTTTGACCTGATTATAGGTACAGAATGCAAATGATATCTGATAACATTTCCCTATTTATTTCCATTTAGCAGTTTCCTTCAATATTAAGATCAAAAGGCACATTATTGAAGGTGATGGATTGATTAAAAGTCAGATATGGGTTTTGCTTTTGCTTAGTTTTCCACATAATCAATGTGTCATCCTTGCTTCACAAGTCATCAGGGGCCTGTCATGTCTATACCAATCTACATGACTCTTCAAAGAATCCTGCAAGTACCATTAAAAGAAATTTTTTTTTCCCATAAAGTGGATTTTTGGTAGTGCACTTAGCCCTCACATATACACCAAGCCGATGCAAGGGGTTGACCTGCCCCTTCATGTTTGAGCCTAGATCCTTGGTTTGGTGTGATGTTTATACTGTTTGAAAATTCTAAAGAATGTAATCACAATTGAGATACTATTTAAGAAAAATCTAAAGAATTATAAATGTTATGATTATATGATCTATGTAAATACATACTATGTAAATAAGAATTTTGAATTATCAAGAGAGACACATTTCTGTATGTTGAGGATAATTGGAGGATAGGGGTCTGATTTTTAGTTATATCTTTCTGCCTATGTGACCACTTGCAAATGAACTAAAGTGAGTGCATTTCACTCTTCAGTTGTATTGATAAACTGGTAATGGGTAGGCTTGTTATAAGGATGAATGAAGGACAAAGATATCGCAGTTCTGGCTGTTGTGCAATCAATGATAAACATTACTACTGTTAAAACCCCATGCTCCGGGCCTCCCTGGTGGTGCAGGCAGTTGAGTGCAGTGCAGTGAAGCTGTCTGCAGCCTCTGCAGTGCTGGTTCTATCTCCACCGACCTCAGAGCAACCCACATGGCAAGCAGACCTCTCCTGTCCCGCCCGCTGCTCCCCTCAGCAGTGTGTTTCATCAGTCTGCCTGCTTTGTTCCCCGCTCTGTCTCTGGTGAATCCTCTCACCCTCCCGCGCATCTGGCCTGTACCCCGGGTCTTGTATAGATAAAATAAACCTTAAAAAAAAAAAACCTTGCTCCTAGTGACTTCTGATTCCCTAATTGTCATCTGTAGAGTGATTAGTTTTCAAATTCAGTATAAAATATTTAGTTCATCCATTGAAACTTTACAGTATGTACTCTCATCAATCATTTGTCATCTTCCCTTTGCTTTGCAATTCTCCAAAGATTGCATGGATATTATCAGGATTTTTTTATGTTACTTTTGTTTGACAAGAAAACCTCTCTCATTTGTTTTTCTGTCTGGTACATAAATATGGTAAAAACTGCACAGCCTTGCAGAGTTGTTAAAAAATACTCATTCTATAGAAAATCCAGAAATAAACCCACAGATTTATGGTCAACTAATCTTTGACAAAGGAGCAAAGACTATGCATTGGAGCAAAGAAAGTTTGTTCAATAAATGGTGCTGGGAAAACTGGGTTGCTACATGCAAAAGAATGAAGCTTGACCACTACCTCACACCATACACAAAAATCAACTCAAAATGGATTAAAGAACTAGACATAAGACCTGAAACCATAAAATACATAGAAGGAAATATAGGCAAAACACTACATGATATGCACATCAAAGACATCTTTACAGACACATCACCCAAAGCAGTGATAGTGAAGGCAAAGATAAACAGCTGGGACTACATCAAATTAAAGAGCTTCTCCACAGAAAAAGAGACAATAACAAAAACAAAGAGAAACCCCACCGACTGGGAGAACATTTTTGCACATAACACTAATGATAAAGGACTGATCACAAAAATCTGCAAAGAGCTGATGAGACTCAACAATAACAAAGAAAATAATCCTGTCAAAAAATGGGCAGAAGAGCTAAAAAAAGAAACTTCTCTGAAGAGGAAATGCAAATGGCCAACAGACATATGAAAAAATGTTCAACATCACTTGTAATCAGGGAAATGCAAATCAAAACTATCATGAGATACCATCTTACACCAGTGAGAATGGCACATATTAAAAAAACTAGCAACAACAAATGTTGGTGAGGATGTGGAGAAAAAGGAACTCTCCTGCACTGTTGGTGGGAGTGCAAACTGGTCCAACCACTATGGAGAGCTGGGTGGAGATTTCTGGACCTACTAAACATAGAACTTCCATATGATCCAGCAATTCCACTCCTAGGTATTTACCCAAAGGACACAGAAACATCAATTCCAAAGAACACCTGCACCCCTATGTTTATAGCAGCACTGTTTACAATAGCTAAGCTTTGGAAACAACCCAAATGCCCAAAAATACATGACTGGATCAAGAAGATGTGGTACATATACACCATGGAATATTACTCAGCATTCAAAAAAGAAAATCCCATGCAATTTGCAGCAACATGGATGGCGCTGGAAGGGATCATGCTCAGCAAAATAAGCCAGAAAGAAAAAGAAAAATACCAGATGGTCTCATTCATAGCAGGAATCTAGAAAACTTAAATAAGGGACCAGGAAAATGAATAACTATAAGAAAGTGAAAATCAAAATCAACAAACAACTATGAACCAGAGACACTCTATGGGGGGGTGGGGGGTGGGGAGGGGAGGGATTGGGGTCAAAATAAGGGGGTTGCAATTGTATGGGGAATATAAAAATAAATTTTATTTAAATAAAAAAATGAAAAAAAAAATAAAGAAAACCAATTGCATTAAAAAAATAAAGTTATGTAGAAAATGAAAAAATAAATAAAAGTCAAATAGCTATACACACACAGAGAACATCATGTTGCACATCTTGGGCTTGCCACAGCTTAAGTAAGCACTGAGATTATGATGGCAGTAAGAGTTAGCTCTTAGCCATACAAATGAATTTCAAATATGTGAGACATATAGATAAATAAAAGAGAAGCAAAAGCTCAGAAATTTTAGATATACACATATATGGCAATTTGATCTTCAAAAAAGCAAAAGGGCAATTCAACAATTGGCCCTCAAAATAATTAGATATCCACATGCAAAGGGAAGAAAAGAAGCAAGGTAGGAGAGAGGGAGGGAGGGAGGAAAGAAAAGAGAAGGAAGAGGAGGGAGGAAAAAAGAAAATTGCAAAATAACTACGTCCATACTACTTCTCACCCTTGCAAAAATTGAAAACAGATCATAGTAAAATCTAAAACATGAAAAGAGCATAGTTAAAAAAAATACTCATTCTAAATTAAATTAAAAGCAATAAATATAAACATAAATATCTTTAAGTTGAGTTCTAAAGGGATTGCATCAGTAAGATTCACTAAGAAAACTAAATTTAATCTGTGCGATGGATTCACCCAATTGTCATTTTTGTCAATGTTCAGGGAGCTTAGTCATTCTCTATTTTTCAATAAAATGTCTCCTAGACTAATAGGAAACCTCAAAAAGTAGTTCAAATAAGTTAAAGTATCCTCTAAAATATATCATTAGGTGAAAGGTTTTAGGGAAACAATTAATTAAATGGAATACCTTGGCAGGTGGCTGTGTTTCTTTGTTGAAGGATGTGCAGGAGCATGTCTAGATGAATGAATAAGTTTCACCCAATAGACAAGAGTTTGTACATAATTTAATACTTAATTATAAAGGCTGCAATTAAGCTATGAATGTGTTTGGAGCTCTTTCACAAGCATTCACTTGAAGCAAAAGAGAAAAATCTCCAGAAATTTCATGAGAAAAAAACAATTGGACTAGTACAGCGTTGGGACAATAGAGATCCATCAAGAAAAAAATAATAGATGATAGTTGGTTCTAATAGATACCTCAGAGGAAAGAACCTCAGATATGAATAATTTTAATAATTGCATGATTATATAAATAGGCACTTTCAAAGGAGTCAAACTCTTTTGAAGGAGCCAAATTATTTGTGTGGTATTTTTTATTTTTTATTTGCAGGATAATTATCATCTAAGCATTGCTATATCTATCTGTGGGGTGCATTGATATTTTGCATAATGCAACATTTCCTCTTTATTAAAATCTTCTTTAAGCATAAAAAGAAAATATGTATCAAAATCTACAGAGAGACCTTTCGTTATTCTCCAACATGTACATATACAGCTATAATTTTCTAACATTTGAAGAATCAAACATATTATTCCAGGTGGGATAAAAATGAGTAGTGTACTTAGCTTAAACAAGCTCTTTTATTTTTTTTAAGATATTTACTTTTTTTTTTAAAGATTTATTTATTTATTTATACAAACACTGGATACAGTCAGAAGTGCAGGAGGGTGAGAGAATTCACCAGAGCCATAGCGGGGAACAGAACAGGCAGACTGGTGAAGTACACTGCTGAGGGGAGCAGCGGATGCCTCAGGAGAGGTCTGCATGCCATGTGGGACCCCTGCCCCCGGGCCAGGGATGGAACTGGTGCTGCAGAGGCTAAGGGCAGTTTCACAGCCCAGCGCTCAACAGCTGAGCCACCGCCACCGCCACCGGGGAGGCCCTAAATGAGCTCTTTTTTCCCCTATTTGGGAGGTCAGGCGCTTTTTCTCTGGGTAAGTGTCTATCTTAAGGTGGTAGGGTGTGAAAAGCTGAAAGTAGAGAAGTTGGACAAGCACACCAATGTTCAGAACAAGAATTGAAGGGCAAGTGTTATAAACATCATCATCTGAAGAAAGTAGGAGCAACAATTTTGCTTATGTACAACCTGGGACCAAGACACAAGAAATGAAATCATCCTTAAAAAATGAGTTCTGGGTGGGTAAATTGCACAAAGGGGCCAGCAGTATGGAGAAGGATAGAATTAAGTGAACTTAATATAGTACCTACACCTGATGCTCAGGCTCACACCTGAAACTCATATAATCTTATCATGTAATATGTCAATAAAATAAATAAATAGAATTCTGGTTAAAAATAAAAACAAGTTCCCTATTATTATCCTGAGAGCAACAGAAGGTAGAATGTCAAGGACTGTCCTTGTTCTGTCTTAAACTCACTAATTCATATTATCTGATAATATAATTATCAGAAACATAATTATGAGAGAGCTGGAAAGGATGGAAACTTTCCTAAATGCAGTTTGGTAATTTTTAAGTTCTAGTAATAACTAAACTTAAAGAACCAAAAAAAAACCTGCCTAGCAATTATCCTAATTTAAGTAAGAGTAGTTACTAATTATTCTAATATATTAATTGGTGCCTCAAACTGTATGTATGTGCTTGCAAACAGTTTCTTCCCTTTTCTTGATTTATTAGTCTTTAAGTCCTACATATATAATATATCTTTTAAATTAAAAACACTGTTAATGCAAAGTCAACTTCTTGGTAGATAATAGGGGCAAGAGATATTTAACATGACCTTCCTAACCTTTTATATTTCTAGTTAGTTCAGGGTAATTTAAAATCTTTCAAAGTCCAATTGTTACACATTTAAAATTAGAATCATTTGAATGTATGAGTTTGGTTACACCTTCAAAATAGAGCAATGGAGTCTGAGTCATGGAGTGAAAGTGAGCACATAGCAAGGGTTTGGCTCTTTGGCCTTGGTCCCTAAGACTATTCCACTTTGGCGCATCAATAACATTTTGAAAACCAATCAAGCTGCCTGGAAGTATCTGAGACATCCCCACAGTGTCATGCATTCATGCATTTGTTTATTCAACAAATGTTTGTGAAGCACCAACCATGATCCTGGTACTAGACAATGGGTTTTAAAGAAAGAATAAGAGTTTAAAAATGTGTGTGTGTGTGTGTAGGATGGTGGGGTATACAGACATGAAGTTCTGCCGACAGGATTACAAGTACATGTTTACATGCATTTCAGGGGTTCAACAAAAGTAGCAATAATTCTCTGAATTGACTATGTCAAGTTTTCCTACAGGAATCGCCTATGACACATATGAGGCTATGTATTCCCAGTGACGCTCACTCCTTCATCTCTCATTTATTCAACTGGGGAGGGCTGTGGGGGATGAGAGAGATAGAAACCACTTTTTTATTATTTATTTTGACTCATAAATGAGACAGGAGAACAAGGGCAAGACCAAGAGGGCCCAACCCTTCTAAGTAACATATTGGGAGTTGGCTTTCCACTTGGCCTACCCTAAGTGAACTCTTCATGGGTGAATTCTGAGACCTGATCTCTCTTCAACCTTAATCTCTGAAAAGCAATCAGTCTTGTTCCTACATGAGAGATTGAGTTGGAGAATAAAAGACCAGCACATCCTTGGCAGGGAATCAAGAATTAGGAAATACCCTAAGAGTCCAAATTCATGCCAACAGGGCAACTGATAAGTCCAACATCACTGGTGGGGGATGGTGTGCCTACAAGAAGAGATGAACTTTGAGAAGGACCAAATTCTTTGCAACTCTCATTAAAAACCTCTCTATGCCATGCATGTGCTTATGACCCAAGGGCAAAGCATCCTACTAATGAACTAGATGACAACTTCTATTCATAACACCATTCATGGTTTCTACCAGGTCTCTGTAATTCAGGAAGCCTTCGACTTAGAAAAGATGAATTTAAGAAAAACATTTCCAAAGTCAAATATGTTATGACATTTTGTTGGCCAGTGAGGAAAAAAAAGTCTGATAAAATTAAATGTCTTACAGAATCTTTTGCCATGATTATCAGGTATATAAGTTAAATCGAATTTAATGTTTTTCTTTAACTTGAATTATAAAGCCATCTATCATCTGGAGATTACCATAAGCAGATAATGTTATATATAAGCTGTTACTTGACTTTCATATCTATTTAAAGGGAAAATATATGCTACTTTCTCTTAAATTAAAAGATGGCTCTATTCAACTTGTTCTCAATACATTGTTCCACCTGTTGGAGACATGGAAAATCTCTCACAAAAATTTTCAGTTGATTAAAAACTAAGTAAATAACAATTAGTTGTTTCTACAATGACAGAGAGCATGTACGTAAGCACTGTGATCTGGAAGGAAAAAGAAATATATTTTTAATTGTGCTGCAAACATATTTCAGTTGACTCATCAACAAATTGGGTGAATGAGTATCCACAGCAGAAAGCTTGGGAAATGGAGGACTGAGAAAGAATCTTGGTTTTTGAAATAATAAAATATGAGGGGTCTTGCCTTGTGCTGTTGACCTATGTGGAGAGTTTGAGGTAGAGGTAATGAACACTCTTGACTCCAGGGTGTTAGTGTAAACAATCTCCAGGCTCAAGTATCAGCCATTTAAATAAATTCAGGAGACAGAGGAAGTGATGTTTATGGGCTAGAAGTCTGAGCTCCTTTTTAAACAACTATGGGTACACATCACAAAATGGAAACCTGATATAATGGGAAGAAAACAAGAGGAAATAGCACAGGATAAACTTGAAGGGAGGAGTTAGAAAACTTGAAATGTAGTTCTGAGAATGAAAAACAAAGAACTTGATCCATTTGAGACCGAATAACAAGTGTTACCTTAAAATGTTAGTGTAGGGCCTCCCCGGTGGCGCAGAGGTTGAGCGCTGGGTTGCGAAGCTGCCTGCAGCCTCTGAGGCACAGGTTCGATCCCCGGCTGCTCCCCGGCCACCTGAGGAGGGTCCCACATGGCGCGCAGACCTCTCCTGCCGCCCGCTGCTCCCCTCAGCAGTGTACTTCGGTCCTTCTGCCTGCTCTGTTTCCCGCTCTGGCTCTGGTGAATTCTCTCACCCTCCCGTGCTTCTGACTGTACCCAGTGCATGTATAAACAAAGCAAACAAAT
The DNA here is from genome assembly GCF_964194135.1 of Talpa europaea. Classification (NCBI taxonomy): domain Eukaryota; kingdom Metazoa; phylum Chordata; class Mammalia; order Eulipotyphla; family Talpidae; genus Talpa; species Talpa europaea. The sequence goes on along the minus strand of NC_140078.1, from coordinate 24,803,323 downwards.
AAATAAATAAAAACATGCCTCTACTAAAAAAAAAAAATTAAAAAAAAAATGTTAGTGTATCACTGTTTAGATAACTAATTGTTATCTGAGCTTGCTAAAAAATTGTTTTTTTTTGTAAGATACTATTAACTTTTCAAAGCTACAATTTTCATTTATTTGTGTATAGCTGAAATTTTGCGCTGATAGGCCAATTTTTAAAGAATTTACCTTTTAAATATTAAAATATTATGTATGCTCACATTTATTTTACTAAATCCAATATAAAATTGCCAATAGCTTATGAGAATAGTGTGTATACATCCTTAGTATCAAAAGTGATCTGGTCTAAAATTTAAACATGTTACTGTTAGTTTGCTAAGTGAATTCATACCAAAATGTAAATGGATATTTCTAAAAGAAAAAAAGGCAATCTGAAAAGGTCACATTCTACGTGTTTCTCTATGACATTCTGGAAAAGGTAAAAAAAAAACTATGAGAAGGTGAAATAATCAGTGGCTGTCAGGGGTTGGGGTGAGGGATGACTAGGCAGAACACAAATTTTTAGGGCAGATTTTTACATTTGGGGGGAAATACAGTGTAACTATTTATAATGATGGCTATTTATCATTATGTATTCCTCCAAACCCATAAAATATACACCGAGTGACCCTAAGGTAAATATAGCCTGTATGTGATTATGATATTTCAATGTAGGTAAATTGATTATTATATTTCAATTTGTGGTAAAAATGTACCATTCTGGTGAATAATGTTGATAATTAATGGGGGGAGGATATGCATGTTGGGGAAGGGAGAGGCAGGAAGAATACAAGTATTTCTCTACCTTCCTTTTAACTTTATTGTAAGGTCAATAATTATTTAAAAAATTATCCCTAAATAAATGAATAAAGGCAAAGGATGGAAATAAGCAAGAAGCAAATTTATGTAAAAGCTAATGGCTTTGTTTCAATCCATGAAGCATGCTAGATCTGCAGGGTAGAATAAAAATATATTAATTAATACATACTAGAAATGAGGGCCCAACATTCATTAATACATACCAGGAATGAGGACCCAACGATCTTTTTGCCTCATCAGTGATCCAATTTGATGGTTGTTGAGGGTTTCATTGCTGCCATTGGACTACTACAAACTGTCATTATTGTCCTCTAAATTCAAGTTGTAGTACGAATGTTCTTTTCATAGGTTGGTCCTGAAAAACACCATTGGCCCTAATTGAACAGTATGCTTAAATTGCATACCTGCACAAATTACCTGAGTGTTGAGGTAACTAAAGCTCTATTTCAAATCAGACTGGGTCTCTTCAAATCCCTTTCTATATGTCTAGTTTCTCGGCATGCATGTTTTGTATCAGTTCAAATTCAACATCACTATAATATAAATCACCAACTTCCTTTCATCACAACCAACTATCTCCCCAAGACTCTCCTAATTCTGTAGACTGTTATCATTCTCCCTTGCTATCTTCCCCAACTAGCACCAACCAGCACTTGCAATCATACACACACACACACACACACACACACACAAATAGTCTGCCAAGTTCTATTCATACTATTGCTCTTTATACCCTATTTCCAGTGTCTTCACTTTGTTGTTTATAAACCATATACTTGATACCCTGGTGTCTAACCTCTCTAGCCCCTGTTCTTTCTAGATTCTCTTAGCAAATAATTTTTCCTAAATCATTGAGACCTGGTACTTCACTCATTCTCCATTGCTTATAGATAAAACCCCAAAGCCTTTAGTCTTTTTCCATCCAGTTCCCTTTTATCCTATCTATTCTACCCAACTCTCTGGTCTAGACTGCTGACACTTTACTTTCCAAGCACAATTTGTGTTTTCCCTCCTGCTTTAGGCTTCTGCAACAACTACCTCTGTTGAAATGTGTCTATCATGTTTCTTCTTGTGAAATCTATGTCATCTTTTAAGTTCCAATTCTGGAATCCCCTATTCTACAGAGTTGTGTTCTGGCCAACCTTTTAAGACTCCCTTAGTATTACATCTGTGTCTTTCTTATGGTACTTATCACATACCTCCCCATATTATGTTTGTTTGTGAAGGTACTTTATCACTCCTCTTTAACCAGGTTGTAAGATTAAATCCTGTCTGATTAATTCACCTTGCAAGCCCCCTACAGTGTTTTACACACAGTAGGAACACAGTAAATATTTGTTGGGCAAAGAGCAAGCAGTTTGATGGAAAGCTTAGAGTTTGAAGATCTCTTATAAATTTCTCATTCCAGACTAGTCACTAAAAGTTTGACATGCTACTTACGAGATTTTAAAGGATCACATAATGAAATTACCCACTAAAAGCAACTGAGAAAAGTATGATATGTAATCAAAATTCACCATATGATTACAAACCATCAAAATAAAGAATTAGCTCATTTTTTCCCACAACTTTAAACAAAATCTCAAAAAGGAAGAAGAAATTTCATGTTTCCATTATGCATATAGTTACGTTTGAATACCTAAAACCTCCTTGTAAAATGGTTCATATCTAACCAAGAAACTGTCTTAAGTTCACACTACATATTTCTTCAGCCATACAAACACATGTGCATAAAATATCAATTGATGGACAGGTTTTCATACCTTATAATTGTAGAAAAGTTTATTTTGAAGATGTTCCCTTTGGGATTCAAATAAATCATAAATTACTTCAGCAGATTATTAACTATAATCTTTGGAATAACCGAATCATGTTTGCAATTAATTTGCTTGAGACTTCTTTTCCTTTTTGGAAATTATAATAGGGAGATATGAAAATAAGAATCTGTATATCACCGGCATTTTGTCAGTTTTTGCTTTTATTTTCAACCCTCCAATGAAAGAGCAATCCAGGGCCTCCTCGGTGGCATAGCGGTTGAGCGCTGGGGTGCGAAGCTGTCCACAGCCTTTGCAGCACCAGTTTGATCCCCAGCCGCCGGGGAGGGTCCCACATGGCTCGACAGACCTCTCTTACAGTGCCTGCTGCTCCCCTCAGCAGTGTATTTCATCAGTCTGCCTGTTCTGTTCCCCGCTCTGGCTCTAGTGAATCCTCTCACCCTCCTGCGCTTCTGAGTATACCCAGTGCTTTTATAAATAAATAAATAAACAAATCTTTAAAAAAAGTAAAAAGGAGGGGCCTCCCTGGTGGCGCAGAGGTTGAGCTCTGGGCTGCGAAGCTACCCGCAGCCTCTGCAGCTCCGGTTTGATCCCCAGCCGCTGGCGAGGGTCCCACACGGCGCGCAGACCTCTCCTGCCGCCCGCTGCTCCCCTCAGCAGTGTATCCTCAGCCTGCCTGTTCTGCTCCCTGCTCTGGCTCTGGTGAATTCTCTCACCCTCCCGCGCTTCTGACTGTACCCAGTGCTTGTATAAATAAATAAATAAAATCTTTAAAAAAAAAAAAAAGGAAAAAGAAAGAGCATTCCATTTTGAATCAATTATAAGAAATCTGTGGAAAGCCATGTGAAGATTCCTCAACCTACTAAAGATAGAACTTCCATATGATCCAGCAATTCCACTTTTAGGTCTTTACCCAAAGGACACAGAAACATCAATTCCAAAGAGCACCTGCACCCCTATGTTTATAGCAGCACTATTTGCAATAGCTAAGCTTTGGAAACAACCCAAATGCCCAAACATAGATGACTGGATCAAGAAGATGTGGTATATATACACAATGGAATATTACTCAGCAATCAAAAAAGATAAACACATACAATTTGCAGCAACATGGATGGACCTCAAAGGGATCATGCTCAGAAAAATAAGACAGAAAGAAAAAGAAAAATACTGGATGGTCTCACTCATAGCAGGAATCTAGAAAACCTAAATATGGACCAGGAAAAAGAATAACTATAAGAAAGAAAAAAATCAAAACCAATAAACTATGAATGAGAGACACTCTTTGTGGGGGAGGGAAAGGAGGGATTGGGGTCAAAATTGGGGTTGCAATTGTATGGAGAATATAAAAATAAAAAAATATATAAAAAAAGAATGCACCCTAAAAATGAAATGACTGGCTAAGGTTTTCTGGAGGCTTGATTGAGATTTAGGGCAGGTTAATTTAAATGTCAAACTTCCATTAAGTTATCTAACAAATCCATCTTCCATGTGGAAAAAGACAAACTCAGTATAACCACCTCTTGATTATCTCACACAGTAGCTGCCATCTGTCTCCGTGGTCCTAATTGAGGATAAATGATTCAGGAGGTAATGATGCTTCAATCTTTAGACATAGTCTTAACTGGAGGTTTACTTATTTATTTTTAGGCATGAAATGCGTATTTATTCAGAAGTGAATTCTTTTGGAAGCTAACATTTATTTAATCACTCAGTCTCTCCACCATCACCCAAAACAAGGAAAATGTTATGGGGGAAATCTGGAAAGAGACTGTGGACTTAACTGATCCTATTTAAAATAACTTACTCTTGAAAATTTTACAAAAAACCATGACCACGTGAACATATTACCAGTGACCACCCAGTGTCCTGGATGGGGTCTGTGAAGGTGAGGAGCCCCCAAACCTAAGCTTTTTTAGTTTCACATTCCATCCTGCTTTGAACATGGAACATGTCTAGGCTATTCTGATAGTTCAATCAGAAGTTTATTTACCTAAAAAAAAAAAAAAAGAAAGAAAAAAGAAAAACAAAGAAGAAGCCATTAAAAAAAATGAGACAAATTATGTAAACAATCATGAAAATTCCAGGATATATTTTACTGGAAGTTTAATACACACATCACTTATGGTAAAAGTTTCACATGTAGGGCCTCCCCTGGTGGCACAGGCGGTTGAGCGCAGTTCTGTGAAGCTGTCCGCAGCCTCTGCAGTGCCTGTTCGATCCCAGCCAGCCGGCAAGGGTCCCACATGGCATGGCAGACCTCTCCTGTCTTGCCCACTGCTCCCCTCAGCAGTGTATTTCATCAGTCTGCTGTTTTGTTCCCTGCTCTGTCTCTAGTGAGTCCTCTCACCACCCCCCATCGGGGCATCTGGCCTGTACCCCAGTTCTTGTATAAATAAAATAGTGATAATAAAAAAAATCTTAAAAAAAAAAAGAATTGTTCTTTCCATCTAGGTTGTGAGAAGGGTTATATGAAAAAAGCACACAACAAATGTGTGGCATAAATTTTAAATCCTAATAAGCAATCAATTTTACTTGCGATAGCTGGTATATTTATTGTTGGGTTGGTGCTTTTATATTATTATTATTATAGTGTGGCCAAACTCCTTTTTTTACAGAATGTTTAACAGTCTTAAAGGCATCAAGTAGTTTAATGTCTAAGAGCATCTGTTCTTTGCCATAGACTGTTTGAATCCTCGCCCCTCTGCAGACCAACTGTCTAGTCTTGGTCAGCTCAATTAATACCATTGCCTCAGTTTCCTGGTAAAATAGGCATAATAGTAGTCTCTACCTCCTTGTGTTATTGGGCAGATGAAATTAATTAATCCATAAAAAGCAATTAGAATAGCTCAAGTGTTCAATAAACACTGGTTATTATTAGTATTACTGGTATTTGTAGGATATCATTATTATTATAGCAATAATAATAAATAATAATAAATCTACCCCCATTGTTATTATTAACAGACCTACACTGCCTATTAGAGTGGTGGTTAGAATATTGACTAACATATGATAAATGCTCAATAAAAACTACCACCTATCCACAGTGTCCCTTGCTGGCTATAGGGCTTGGCTTTCAGTCCGTGTACACTATGAGGTGTATCATCTATGCATTTGCAACTTGGAGAGAAAAATGGAAGGACACTGTTACTGGGAATTTTTTTTGCCCCCCCTCCATTTTCCTCTTTTCAAAAGTGGTATCAGAGCTGATTGGAAGAGAAGTTTAATAGCCTTGCTATACATTGGATGTGTAAGATGAGTATTTGAAGAGTTTCAGCATTATTTAGCATATGTTTTCATTTAGAAGTGACTTATCTAAAGAAAAATTAATACTGTTTAGTACAAAACTTGTCATATCAGGCAATAAGAAACCATAAAGATTATTTGGATAGGGATATAATTTCATATTCCCTTTAAAATGTTACAGCACTTACTGGGACTGTTGGTATAAATTTGTTTCTACCTGCTCTTCCCTGCTAAATACAGATATAAACTCTGAAAGTAATGCAAGAGTCAACCTAAGGAGAACTTTGAAAGGTGAAAAGAGGAAAAAAGGCAGGTGAGCAGCCTGATGATTGAAGGAACAGCATCCTTTAAATACAGTTTCTCACTCACTCACCCACAGAAGGGAGCCAAGGCCAGTGTTTCCTGACCCCCAGCCTAACCACAGAAGGTTGTCCAGGTAGACTCGTCCCATCACCAGATTGAACAAGAATCCCTCCCATAAAATGAGCCCCGCATCACTGGTAAGAGAAAGAGATAGGGAGCCCCATTGAAAACAAACATCTCTTCTCCCCTGGGCTGGGAAGCATATTCCCCTGCAGAGAGACAACATATAAACAGATGTGCAGCAAGAGTGTCCCACTGTAATAAGTACCCGGCCTGGGAAGCCTCTTTATCCCCTGAAACTCCCTTTATCCAGAAATATTGAGGTCTCAGGTCTCCTAGCAAAGAAAATTCCCCATAGCAAGGGGTATAGCTGGGTATTCCCTTCCTCTCATGGTTCAGAGACTTCTCTGACCCAAAGAGAGATAACATGTAATCTCAAAAATGTTTAATCAAGAAACTTCTTTGTCCCTTACAGGGTTAATTCCCCTATCACACCTAGAGGTGTCAGATGTCCTCACCTGGGAATAACCAACCAACCCCTTTAGGGGCACCAGCAAGAACCAATGTGAGCCCCCAGAAGCACCTGGCATACCAAGCAGACCAAAATAACATTGCAAAGGCTCTGGAAATTAAATTGTGAATCAAACGACCATCCACAAAAGTAGATTAGGACCTGTTTAGGGTGAATCCTTACTTAAACAAAAGATGTAAATAAGTTCTGGATTTTCCAAACATAATAGCCAAAATGTCCAGATTGCAATGAAAATTTCATTTGTCATATCGAGAAACATAAAAAATCACAACTTAAATGGAAAAAGGCCACCAAGTGATAACAACAAGATAAATCACGGTGGAATTAGCTAACAAGCCATCATAAAAATATTTCAACAAGCACCTGAAAATTCTCTTAAAACAAATAAAAAAACAGAAAGTGACCACAAATGTTTAATCAAGAAAAACATTACAAAAAACAAAACCAAAAAACAAACCAAATAGAACTTACAGAACTGAAAAACACAGTAATTTACATTTTTTAAAAACCTGTTGGAGGGGCCTCCCTGGTGGCGCAAGGAGTTAACACAGCACTGTGAAGCTGTCCGCAGCCTCTGAAGCACTAGTTAGATCCCCAGCTAGCCAGGGAGCTACCCACATGGTGCAGCAGACCACTCCTGTCTCACCCTCTGCTCTCCTCAACAGTGTATATCTATAGATCTGCCTGTTCTGCTCCCCACTCTGTCTCTGGTGTGTCTTCTCATCCCCCACACCTCTGGCTTGTACCCCAGTTCTTGTATGCATAAATAAATTACAAAAACCTGTTGGATTGGTTAAGTAACAAGTGTGGAGATGAAAGATGATGAATGAATGAGGATGATCCATCAAATTTACACAATGATCCATCAGATTTACACAATCCAAGCAAGAGAGAAAAAACAGGCAAAAGGAAAAAAAACTAGCATGTCAGGGAATTGTGGGTCAACAACAAAAGAGCCAATATCCATATCATCAGGGCTGCAAAATGAGACCAAAAAGTGGTGTAAACGGGTGTTTGAAGAAATAATGACTGAAAACTTCCAAATTTGGTGAAACAAACCAAAGATTTAAGAAACTGTATAAATAACTAAAGAGAAACCCTCAGAAATCCACACCAAGACAGCATAATTTAACTTGTGAAAAAAAAATTTTAAGTTTTCATTTTTATGTAGAGGAACTCGGGTACGAGCAGGAGGTGGGGGGGGGGGTGAGAGGATTCACCAGAGACAGATTGGGGAACAGAACAAGCAGATCAACTGAAATACACTGCTGAGGGAGCAGCGGGTGTGTTAGGAGAGGTCTGCTGTGCCATGTGGGTAGCTCCCTGGCTCAGGATCGAACTTGTGCTGCAGTGGCTGCCAATAGTTTCACAGTGCTGAGACTTAACCCCTTGTGCCACCAGGGAGACCCTTAAACTTGTGAAATTTTAAAGAAAGAAATCTTGAAAGCAGCAGAAGAAAACAATTCATTGCTTATAGGAAACACCAATTTGAATAGTGCGTTTTTCTTAGGGAAAAGAGGAGAAGCAGCTCGCTTCCCATTTTCCATAGAGACTTGGAGAGCACTGTGACAGGGCTGCCAGGGAAGCCACTCCTCTCTGTGCTGCATTTGCTCACAACGTGACTCAGTGACACACAGGGGTCACCTGCAGCAGGAGAGGCTCCTTTCTACCCCAGGTTCTGAACCAAATAAACAAATAGCACACCAGCTTTGGAGAGACACACGTCAGAGCCAAACATGTAATTTGGAAAATTATATGTGGCTAATTGCCCGGAAAAGGCCTCTTAGCTTTTCACAAAGATTCATAGGGAAGATGTTGGAAGCCTCATCAGAAAGGCTTAGAACATTCATCTTCCTGGGACAAGAGTGAGAAGAGAGTATTCTGGGGAACATAGGAAAGGGGGGTACAGAGGTAATTATGTTTGCCCCAGGGGAATAACACCAATGGATAAACAAGAAACATCGCCATAAACTCCTAACTTAAATTGCATCAATAGCTCACAGCTATTTCAAGACTATGTCGTCTTCCTAATCTTAGACTTCCTTGAGATACACACACACACATATGTATATATAATATATTAATATATTATATATAATACATACATAATTTAGTTTGAAAGTTATTCACTTACCTAACTTCAGGTTATTTGCAGATTTATACCTCAGTATGATAAACAGGGAATTATTCTGGCTGAAAAGTTCTATTTCATAGGTATCAAATGGTTTCTTTTTAGATGATCAGAACATCTGAACTACAGAGGAGTCAAGTCCTAAAGTTTGTATCTCCATCTTATTATAAGGCACAAAAGCCTCCTGAGGCCTTCCTATTACTCCAAGTTTGTGCTTTTAGACCCACCCCCAAGGCACAAAGAGGTGACAGTCTTTTGAGTTAATTTATACCAGGACTTTGTGTGTTTATTTCCCTCTTTTTTAAAAAAAAAAAAGATTTATTTATTTTTATACAAGAGCTTGGGTACAGGGCAGAGCCACGGGAGGGTGAGAGGATTCACCAGAGACAGAGTGGGGAAAAGAACAGGCAGATTAACCGAAATACACTGCTGAGGGGAGCAGCGGGCAAACAGGAGAGGTCTACCGTACCATGTGGGTATCTCCCTGGCCGGGCGGGGAATCAAATCTGCGCTGTGGAGGCTGCAAACAGCTTCACAGCGCTGCGCTCAACCCGTTGTGCCACCGGGGAGGCCCTCCCCCCCTTTTTTTTTCCTGCCATGTTTGGTGCAAAGGAAAAGGGACCTAACAAATCCCCACAAAGAGATTCATATAGCAAAACTGGATGAATGCTGTTCTCCTTCTGCCTTTTTCCTCTTTCATACGAGGAAGTTTAAAAACAGAAAATTTGCACGGACCTCAAACCAAACCTAAAAAGTCACCCTCAGCCAGGCACCAATCTCTGCTGGCCACTAGCCAGTGCATTGTTTAGGAGTCGCTGTTTCTTAGGTCTTTATCAAAATACATATAAATGACAGAGAAAGAGACAGAGAGACAGAGAGAGAACACAGTACAGTCACCTTTTTTGACGACTGGTCTTGGCAAAAACAAAGCAGAATAAAACTGTTCAGATAAAATTATGAAGAGCGTAAGAGCATGCTGGGGTCTTAGACAAAACCATCTTGTCCTGGTGATTTTTTGACATCTTCTGCCATGACAGAAATAAAGGAAATGAATAAAATACTCTCATCTCTTGACACCCTCAGTTTCCTATATCCTAGTTGCTGAGGTAGAAGCTGGAAAATGTGTATTCCAGGTAGGTGAATAATGCTACGTTGTGGACCCCAAGCCCATCCCTTTCACGATGAGATCTGCTTTCAGCCCCACTGAGAAGCATGTCCTGAGTAAACTTGATTCTGACAACACCTGTATCAGGAATCTTGGATCAGAAACACAAGTGCCTTCCAATAGAACTTTCTGTAATAGTGGAAATGTCCCCTAAACCATGTGGCCTAGTAAGGAGCCACTTGCCATGGTGACTCTTGAGCATGTGAATATGGTCTGTCTAAAAATTCTTAATGACATTTAATTTGATTGAGTAAAATTGAAATAGGCACATGTAACTAGGGAGTCATATATGGGACGATAATAGTGGCAACTCCAAGGATGCTAATGTTCTTTGGGTCCATTTTTGACACCTTTGGATTCAGGGGGACACTTTCCAACAGTACATGAAAGAGAGGCTGGAATCACAGTTGATTTTCTAAAACAATGTAATCCCTCCCCTATTTTCTCCCCCTTTGGGTGCTTCAGTTCTATACTCAGCTTTTAAGGGTCAATTTTTAAGCTTGTCTTTATCTGACCCTTAGTTTGTTTTCTCCATATTCCACATATAAGTGTCATCATTGGGTATTTATCCTTCAAAAGATGGAGGGAGCACAATAGACCTGGTGGTGGATGCACTTAGTGATTATACTTCCAAAATACCAACAATAATGTGAACCCACATTACCTCAATAAAAATAAAAATTAACCCTTGACAGTTGACCATAGAACTGAGGCATCCAGAGGGGGGTTGAGGACAATGTGGGAGGGCGCAAAATGGACTATGATGGAAGACTATGGGTGCTTTGATGGTGAGAGTACTGTAGTGACTGAATCTGGGGGACATGATGGGGGGAGAAATCCTAAAATTACAAAATACTAACAATGGTGTAAATCAATGGTACTTCAAAAAAATTAAAAATAATAATAGTATTACCTTGATCAATTGAATGAATAAACCCACTATATGTATGTATATATGTTTAAATAAATAGAACAACGTAATCATATTACTTTCACATGAGTGTGGTAACTGACACAAATGTAACTGGTTTGCCAAAAGTACAGACCTGCTTTGAGAGTGATAGCACTATCATCTGCCTTTTAACCCCCCCCACCACACCCCCCAGACCAGACCGACCTTGCTTATTTTGCAGTTTCATTGCCTATCTGTAAATGGTTTTGTACAGTGCTTTTATCACTTGTAATCTGATTTCTCAAATATTATGTACTCCTTCAAGTGAAGGCTTTGTCCACTAACTGCTAAAAATCTATCTATACAGCTGCTTGCTTTGTCTAGAACACCAAACAGCCCCAGTCTCCTACCTGGGTTGATTTGGCTAAGCTCTCAGTAGTTTATGGTATTGGTGATTTTTACTTTTTCAATTTTTGCTTCCTAAACTTCTGTAACTTCCTTTATTCCAATTTTTTAAACTAACTTTTATTACTTTTTATACTTGTTCTTAACCTGTGACAGTGCCACTTCAAAGGTTACCTAGAATAATGGTTCTCAAACTTCAGGGCACACAGGGTAAACAGATTCCTGAGTCCTAAACCCAGAGTTTCTGATTCAATATGTCTGGTTAGGGCCAAAGAATTTGCATTTTTAACAAGTTCCGAGCTGTTTGGGCAGCATCTTGTCTGAAGACAATTGTTTGAGAATCACTAACCTAGACTTTAAGAACTCTTCTTGGTTTCCTGGACCCCTCATCCCACCTACCCCATGACTCATCGTGTCAGCATAAACACAAACAATGCCATTTTCAAAACTTGATGTGCATATGATCCAGTTGGGGTATTGTTCAAATGAAAGCTTGGAATCAGTGGATCTGGAGTGGACTTTGAACAATCTGCATTTCTCACACACTCCCAGCAATGCCCCTCTGCTGGTCTACACTCTGAATAATTACACCCTAGATTTCCTCACCTTAGCTTTCTCCCTTAGTCGCTGTGTCACTCTGAAAACAAAAGTTTACTGAAATTTGCTAAGGAACTAGGCTCTTCACTTTCATTATTGCCTCAGAGTTCTTCCTGATAACAGCGCTATAGCTACCAATGGCCTTCCCATGCTCATGGCAGCCATGTTGATTCATTGTGGTGATTCTGATTGCTGTCTGGAAGTAACCTCAAAACCCTTCTTAGAGTGTGCTAGTCAGGCATTAAGAAATTCCAGTAAAGTGAGAGGAAATTGGTTGGTTCTCCTTGTTCAAATAAATATCCCCAAAATGGTTATACTGAACTTCATTAAATGTTTTCTACCTTTTATGCCACTTGATATATACCTGAGAATTCTCTATATTCTCTATATACCTGAGAATATTTGTGCATATGGCTGTTCAGTTCCTTCTCCCAAATAACCTGGTTAATTTTAATATAAACATCTTTTTCTGTAGTTTTCAACCATCATCTGGAATTATCTCGTTTTGGTAAAAATTATAATCTGCTTTATTAATATTAGATTCTTTACCTCTTAAGATGACATGTGTCCAAGTTAATGGCCAACTTAATGTCTTTAGTATTTTCCTCTTTTTATTTCTTCCTTATCTAAAATAGGCTCATGTTTCACCTCCAAAATGAGTACCTTTGATGCTACAGCTAAATCAATAAATATTTGGGTTCTGTTTTTGCTTTGATTTTCACTCCTCAGCAGCCACTCATGTCTTAATCTCCGGAAACTGATTCCTTTTCCTCACCACACTAACCATGGGTCTCACAGAAGTTTACCCAGGAATTCAATGACATTTTCTCAGCTCTCAATGCAGTAATTGCTAGCGATTAGCAGTTTTGAAGCAGAAGGTTTGCTTTTCCACTAGCTCCTGGTCCACTCTTTGTTTACATCCTTTGCTACACTTCTTCTACTACTACATATTGAGAAACCAAACAGGAGTTGTGTCTCTAGTACACTACAGTGTATTCTCTGCAGGAATTTCATTTACTTTCATAGTTTTGGCAAATGTCTCTTTGGGTGATAATACAGAATCTGTTGTACTTTTGGGGAGATGAATTCTTTCCCCATCTTTACCTTTGTTAACCTTTTTATTAAAGTAACATTACATTATAACATTATATAAATTTCCAATGGGCATCATTAGGAATCAACATGTGTATATACTACATTAAGTTTATCACTAAAAGCCCAATTCTTCCTTTCTCCAGACCAAGTCTTTTAAGTTTTATCCATTTCCCCAAAATCATTGCTGGGACTCTTCACATGGATTTTCTCACATGCTAAAATTGATTTCCTCTTTTACTTACCAAAGTCAACTTCCTCTTCGGGTTTCTGATTTTGTTCTTCAAGTTGCTTATGTTCAATGTCCTGGAATCCGCCTGGACCTGCCCTCATGTCACTCTCTACACCCAATAAGTCCTCAGATCCTATAAATGCTTCCTTCAAAATGTTTCTCTAAACATTCCACTCCTTTTATCACTGTCAGTTCCAGGCCAGTTCAGGTCTCTCATTACTTAATCTTCTAAGCATACGGTGCATTTTTCAACTCTTTCCATGTCAATTAATCCAAGAGGCTTCCATAATGGAAACTCCCAAAACACTTCCTTCTTCTGTCACCTTCATGTTCCCAAAATCCTCATCATACTACCTCCTGCCATTTCCTACATCAAAATAAAAAATAAAAACCCACACTCCTGTTCAAGAGGCTCTGTAATCAAAGCCATTCAGTCCATCCAAACTTACCTCCTTCTACCCACGCTTCATGAACTCACACTTCAGCAACACCAGTTCACTTTTTTTCCAAATATGCCATCCCTGTGTGCACAGGTCCCTGCCAACCTGCCCCTACCTACTGCCAGTACCCTATACCTGTCTTCCTGCATCCCAAACTCTGGGTGGATTCCCCTACCTTTGCCACAGTATGTTTTATGTACCTGAAGTCTTGGTTTGACAGCACAAGTAGCAATTATTTTTCTTTACTTGTACTACTATTTACACTTTCCTATAAATTCTAAATTCCTGTATAGAGTCAAAGCTCCCTATCCAAGGAACTTTATCTTACGTCTAAGATGCCTAAAATGACAGCCAATAATAGAAGAGCAAAGTCAACAGACAGCTAAGGTTATTTTATTTTTTTTCAGACAGCTAAGTTTAAACGTAAAAATTTTATTCATTTTATGGATTGTGTTAGATTTTCTATGCAGTTTGAACTTAGCATAGCCCTCAGGGTGATAATTTTATACAGTACCCTGCAGAAGATATATGCACCAGAGCAGGTAGCATTTCCTCTAATAATGAGGCTGTAGTTGAACTAAATCTTGCTTCATATTCTAGCTAGTAAATGTTCCTAAATATTTTCAAGCTTCCCCACCGTCACTAAGGCTTAGAAAGGCTATTTGTCATACTTGCAAAGGCTTCAAATGAGGCATGATTTCCAGAAGAAAGCAGCTGTGTAAAATTGGCCTGCAAATAGAAAGACGGCATGACTGTGGGACACCTAGCCTGCTGTCAACAACCAAAACTTTCACTGGCACTGGTAAATGTTTTATTGGTTTAATATTAAATTAACCACCCCTGCATACGGAGTGCATTATGTTTAATGGCAATCTGGTATTTGAAACTTCAGTTTGCTCATATGCACCTGTAAAATTAGTATTTCCTAATATTCCACTAAGTTTGTAAAGCTTACTTTATTTTATATGCACTTTTCAAAAGCTTGACATAGGCAGTGGAACATGGCATTGGCAAAGGTCTGATGGGCAAACTGTTAATCAACACCAAAGAGGGACTTTTTTCTTCTATCTACAACACACACTATTTGAAATGAAGATTATAAGGTTTTTGTTTATCTTGAATCATCAGCAAGTGATTAATGCACTTTAGTTGCCCTTCATTTTGCTGAGGGAAAGTCTAGTTGGTAAGATGAGTAATTGCAGGTTTACTAAGATATGTCCTGAGGATGATTCTTCAGGCTGCTCCTGTTTAAATACCTTAACTGTTACTAAACCCTGGGTAGGGAGTCATTTTTGGTTTTGCCCAGACATTTTAAGCCTTCAATTAGAGAGGATTATTTACAAATAGTATTCATTTAGGGGCAAAATTTCCCTTATTATAAAACAGTATTTTTATAAAAGCCTAAAAACAATGAAGCTTAGATTCCATGCTTCTCTTATTAAAAGTTATTATATAGCTAACCCAGAACTCACCTTTCACATTAATCAGCCAATTTATACAAACCATTGTCAGCCTTTGATTCGGCTTTTGGCACTGAGAGCAGTTTGAACTAAGGTACAAATTAAAACCAATTTTAATAAATTCAACTGGTAGTGTGGCCTCTCAACCTTTATCTTTATGGACTCACTTTCCAAGGTGCACTGCTGAGAGCCTGACCTCATTCAACATTGCCTATTCAAAAGTGGCTCTTCCTTTCTGAGCCAGTACTTTTTGGATAAGTGTTCTCAACTCTTTGGGGGTACACAATTTAGATAAATTCATAGATAGAAAACAGACTGTGGTTGCCAGGTGCTGCTGGCAGGAAGTATAACAGTGACCACTCCATAGGCTTGGGACTTCCTTTTGGGATAATGAAAATATGTTGGATTTAGGGACTGCTTGTACAACATTGTGAATATATTAAAATGCTATGGAACTGTAGATTTTTAAAAGTTTATTTTTATGCATGGGGCATTCACCTCCAAAGAGAAAAGAGTGGATTTTAAGCATAGGTTTTCCCAATATATAACTTTTAAGCCCCACTCAGGACAACTCTGCAAGTAATACTGAATTACTATTAAAAAAAAAAAAAAGAACACCAGAGCAAAGTCAACTTCTGAAGACACACAAAGCTTCTGGCAATATCTTACATATCGTTACATAATCATTATTGCCTAATAGACCTCTCACAGCCATCTCTGTTAACAGAACTACGGAAAGACTCAATGACATGCCTCTCCCACCTTGAATCTCTTTGTACCAGTCTTTGATTATCTCCCCACCTAGTGCTGCTTTCCTTCATTTTTTTTCATTTTCCAGTGTCCCTTGCTTGGCCTAGCCCTCTTCTTGTCCCTTCCCTACAGGATTTCAGAAAATTTCTCTGCCCCTACTTGACTGCTAAGGATTCCCAAGTCTGGACCTGCAGCCCCACTATCTCCTCGTTTCAGACTTGTGTGGTTTGAGCCACCCGTATACGCAGCAGATGGTCATTTCCCCACTGGAGCAATTATAAAGATATTTTTTTGAACCATGTCATTTTCTAAAAAGTTAGGAAAGTGTTTCATAAACTTTATGTCTTTGAAGCTTCACAAATCTTTGTGAGATGTACAGGGTCACTCAGTTGATAAATTGCAAAGGTACCTATTGCTCGGCATCCCAGTTTCTCACCCATCTAACTGTGTGATGGGGATATCTTTTTATACCTTCATAAATGGTTCCCTCTTTGACATTGGAAATTTCTGTTTGCGAAGTCACTTTCTCCACAGGACCTAGGAACTAGAGTCTTATGAGTCATTCTTGATTTTCTTCTCCCTCATTGTCAACATCTAACCAAGTTTCTTACCCTAACTCTATTCTTACCCTGTAAGTCCACTCTCTTTCATCAGACTATTGCAAATTCTCTTGACTGACCTCCTAGTTCCCAGTTCCATCCCTGCAAGGTCCCATATGACTAGATGCCATCATTCATTTTGACCAAGAGACCACTGGTTGATCATCACTGGCTATCAGACCACATCAAGAGTTTTTACGGGACATGCATGACTTCTTTGCATCTTCCCACTTCCCATACCCACCAGTCAGGAAACCTCTCCATGTCCCCAACTCAGGGATGTGGAGCTACCTTCTGTTACATGAAGCCACCGCATTTCACACTCTTTTCTACCTTTACTTAGACTGTTTCTTCTTCTTCAATGTCCATCTTATTTATTTTTTAAGTGATGAAATCCTCCCAAATTCAAATTAAAATTCACTACCTTTATGAAATATTTCCTGAGTCCCCATAATTGGCCCAGGGAGAATTCGTCAAGCTTTAAAAAAAAAAAATTATTTATTTATGCATATGAGAACTGGGGTACAGGCCAGAGGTTCAGGGGATGAGAGAATTCACCAGAGACAGAGTGGGGAGCAGATAAGGCAGATCTGAAATACGCTGCTGAGGGGAACAGTGGGCGAGCCAGGAGAGGTCTGCTGCACCATGTGGGTAGCTCCCTGGCAGGCTGGGGATTGAACTCACACTGCAGAGGCTGCAGATAGCTTCACAGTGCTGTGCTTAACCCCTTGCACCACCAGGGAGGCCCAAAATTCATCAATCTTTACTCAGTGTTCAATAGAGTACTATGCGTATCATGTGATTATTCCTAAGGCTGCCGTAACAAATTGCTAATTTGGCTTCATAAAACAATAGAAAATTATTCTCTCACAGCTTTGAATGCCAGAAATACAAAGTTAAGGGTCTGGCAGGGCCACATTCCCTATGGTGATCACATTGGAGAATCTTGCCTTTTCCAGCTTCTAATGGTTCCAGCATTCCTTGGCTTATGGCTACATCTCTCTGGCTCTGCCCTCATACTGTATGTGTAATAATACCTTTAGTCTGCCTAACACTTGAATGGCAGGTTTGCTAGCTATTGTAGTATGGTTGACGAATCATTTGCATGCACAATTTTTTCTATTTTTGTTGATACCATCTTTATGCCTAATTCTTTTTATCAGACCTTGGGTTTTTTTTTTTTCACCTTTTGAAGATTTACCATTTTTCTGCTGGTTTCTTAAAATATTGTGACAATATTGCTGGGTAATGACTCTTTTTACTCATTATGCCAAAGATTTCATGGGGCAGTTTAATGTAATTAGTTCTGAGAAATGTTCTTCTATCACTTGATTAATAATGCCCTCACTATTTTTTCTGTTCTCATTTTTGCAAACTCTTATTAGTTGAATGTCAGATCACCCAAAGTAATCTGATAATATTCTTGTCACTTTATTATGACTACCATACATATCCTCATCTTTTTGTCTCTATATTCTAGATATTTTCCTCAGTTTTATCTTGCAACATTTTACCGAATTTTTAAAATTTCTGTGTACTTTCTTATTCTTTGATTTGTCTAATTTTAGCAACATTTTAATATGCATTGGGTACAATATCTCCATGTTTCTTTTTGAGATAATAATAATTAATGTTTTCTTTCTCTATTCTGTATTGCTTCTCCTTACTTTGATTTTTTTCCAATTTGCTTTGGTATTTATCCTTTCTGTAATGGATTTTCCCGAAGTCATTGATATTGCCCAGATCCATTTACATTGTACAGCAGAACACTGAATGGTTGATCTAAGTACATGTATATTTATGGGACTCAGACATTAGTAAGTTTGACTCTGAGGTGATCAGATGAAATGATGACTAGATTTTCTGGAAGACTGCATGTATTTACTGGTCTTCTTTCTGGGATAATGTTATCTTTTCATGAAGAGAATCTTCAATATTCTGTCTGGGAAAGGATATGTTTAACAACAGTACTAGAAGTCTGAAATTGTTTCTTACCTTTTGATAAATAGAACACCAAAATTCATCCTCCTTTTATCTCTTATCCCCAATCTCTGAGATTTTTCTGGTTCAATTGCTCAAGAGAATACATTTGTAGGCTCTTGCAAACATGGGGAGTTGGAGGAATTTTTGTCTTTTTATTGCAAATGATGATTGTAAGGCTGAAAGTTTACTTGTTCCTCTAAATGATTTTTCAAATATTTTATTACAGTTCATCAATTCATCATTACCTCATCTCCCCTGCCAATTCCTTAACCACTTTCTGATTTTAAATTTCTGGTCATGTCAGCATTCCTTAACTTGTGACTACATCTGTCAGAAGTTTACCTTATTCTGTTCTTACACTTGAAGGGTACCATCACCTGCCAGCCCTGGCCTCAAAATCATTTTGGTTTTGCTTTCCTTTTTCCTAAATCACTTCTACCAACTTCCTAAACCTACTATCCACCACATACAAGCATTTACATTTTCTCTGCCTGTTACTTACTTAGGGTTCCAAAAAAAATCTCCTAGTTTATTCAAAGATTAGGTTTCTCACTCTACTTCTTTTGTGCCTTTCTGAGAACCTCAGGAGAGGAGATGTGAAAAAAAAAGATTCTTTATCCCGTCATTTGGAAAGATGACCCTTCATTTCCTCTTCAAGCCCATACCTTGTCTCTCTTATATTTCAAGTTATACTAGTTTTTTTCTTCTAACAAGACAGTCCTGCCCATCACCATCCTTGGACTTTTAAAGGTACATTTTTCCCTTTAAAATCCCACCTTTGACCTTTATTTCTCATATGGAAGTAATATTCTGTTCCTTATTTCTTCCAATAGGATTAAGTTGCATTTTTCTCCATGAGCTCCAAATTGCCTATTATCCCTCCCTCCACTTTTAAAATTATATCTATTCCTTACTTTGAGGATAAGTAGCTTTCAATGCAGGATTCAGAACAGGAAGATTAACAAAGCTTACTAACAACAAATTACTCACAGGAAGTGAGGAAAAGGAGAGATTACTGGATAACCAGGTATACTAGTCACTCATGAAACATTAACCTATTTCCCACAAATTTTTCCTTAACATTTAAACTTCCGGAAATGCCTAACATAGTATCACAGTACGGATGCTCAATGATCTAGCAAACCAAGCAGGTCTCAATTAGTCTGAGTACAATTTTCTGATATAAGTTTAATGATAAAAATAGACTTCATTTTCTTCTATTGCAATCATGCATTTTATCCAAAGCTTTGAAAATTGTAGTAGGTACATTACAAGTCCCACAGTGTCAGTAAAAATATAAAATCAACTAAGCTATATTTCAAATACCATTGTCATTTTATTTTTTGAATGGTTCACACTGAGACATGAGGTAATAAAGTATGTTTTTATAAAAAAGACTGTAGAAAGTACCAGGAGTACTAAGCTAATCTGGGCTAGATTTAACCTCTTGTTTAAACACCACATAATCTTCAAAAAAATATGTTCTTCATGGAATTATTAAGCTTAAACTCCAGGTTATTTTTTGCTTTGAACCAAATAAGTATCTGGTTTACATTTTTTCAAATATAAAAGTAAAATATGAAAAAATATAAAATATTTTTTCAAATATAAAAGTCTATTTTCTGATCTATCCAGTTCCCACCCTATAACATTAAATATATTCTAATTAAAGCAAATTTAATTGCAAAATGCCTGATAGCTTTAGAGTTAAATGTTTACATTCTTTAAAATCATTACATTGCTGGGGAAAATGTAATTAAACTTGGTTACATATTAAAACAGAGACCTGATTATGTATTTTACTTAAATGTGTGCCTATTTTAAAGAACATTTACAATTATAATGATTCAAATCCAAAGAATAATTTGTTGAATGTAAGACTATACCATGAACTTCATAGTTGGATAAAAATCACTGGATTCAAAATCATTCAATTCCCTACATGAGCCAGAATTTGGATCAAATATTTGGAAAATGTGGTCTACTATTAAAGCTCTTAATTGAAACTCAGTGAAGAAACTATAGAGGATCTAAAAACTCAATGTAAAGAAGAGAGGAAAAATAATATTTCCCAATTTTATAGGAGGTTTTTTTTTAAGATTTATTTATGCATACAAGAACTGTGGTACAGGCCAGAGGTGCGGGGGTAAGAGGATTCACCAGAGACAGAGTAGGGAACAGAACAGGCAGACTGACTGAAATACACTGCTGAGAGGAGCAGCGGGCAAGCCAGGAGAGGTCTGCTGCATCATGCATGTTGCTCCCTAGCACTGGATCAAACTTGTGCTGCAGAGGCTGCAGACAGCTTCATAGGTTGTGTCTTAACCCCTTGCACCATCAGGGAGGCCCCTCTAGGAGTTATGTTACAATGGAAAGGATTATTCCTTAAGTATGGGTAGTTCTTGATTGTACCATAAACCTGAGAGCTATACAGTAATGCATACCCAGCGTGCTGCCAGAAACAGTGAGCAACCCTGTTGCCTTGGAAAATTCCCTAAAAAGATGATGGGGAGGACCGGTCACACTGCTCCCAAACCTGTCTATCATAGCTTGAAACCTGAAGTCTGAAATCTACTTGATTCAGACCTTCTCATCTTATGCTAAGTCCCTTCACCCACTAAATGGCCTACCCTGGAGTTTGTCTATAGTGTAAGTCTTTACCCTGGACTCACATTGTGTGGCAGTCCCTGTCTTGGTTTTGAATTCCCCTCTAGCATTTAAAAAGGCTCTTGATTATCCCACGTAACTCTATTCTGCCCCATTTCTTTGGAGGCAGAACCTGACTCCCTGCACTAGCTGAGGCCCTCTTCCAGATTGACTCTTCTATTTCTGCCTGAATGGATTCCCTTGGACCACCTCCTTTATAACTGCACCATCCCCCTATTACTTGATCAATTACAGAAGCTTGCACACAGTGCTCACCTATAGACTTAATTCTCTAGTCTTTCCCCATACCACAACCAGAATGGTCTCTTGACCAAACATCTGCCTACGTAGCCTAAGCTTGCTCAGGGGGGTCCCCTATTTCTCTGAAGATGAACTCCAGCTCCCAGCTCCTCTAATTTCACTTCTTATCTTGCTCCAACCCAATCTCTATGTGCTATTCCTGTTGGATTACTTACAGATCCCTACAGAAGGTCACTCATGCTCTCTGACCTATGGAATTACGCTAAGAGATCTTAACCTGAAATACCCTTCACCCTGAATCTAGATTCACTAAGAGAACTTAGCCTGAAATACCTTCACCCTGGTGCCAATTCATCTCAAAGTCAATACCTTTTAGACATCTAATTTAAAAAAAAAAAATTATCCTATTCTTTTTAAGTAATATTATTGATACCCTAAGGACTTTTTCCCCCAAAATTCATCTTAAGACTCAAGTGAATTACTTTTGCATGGCTAACTATCTTTTTAAATTGCAGGACTCTATGGAAAATGAAACCTTTATTTTTTTTGGCAGCTATTTTGTGTTGTTGTATTTATTGTTGAATACCTTAAGAAAACTCAACACTTAATGCTTACTTCTCAGCTATATGCAAACAAGAATCACAAAAACTTACTGTCTTTCATACTTTTTAGACTCTGTAACTAAAGTCAGATAGTGAATGTTTGATCTTTATTTTATTTTACTAATACTGCAGTATGAACCCAAGGAAATGCCTTTAGATCTAAGAGAGTCAAGGAAACAGTCTTAAAAAAAAGAGTGAGGGAAAAAAAAAATTTAAGCCACTATCAAATATGTAAATGTACCCATTACTAACTATCATATTTCAAAGAAAGTGTATTTAGATGAATTGACTAATATTCAAGGATGCATTTTTGGGTATATTTTTATTTTTCACTGTGGAACCATGAGAAAGATCTCTCATTACCTTCACTTTAGAGAAAAGGAAACTAAAATTCACACACATTAAGCGCAATGTGTCAAACAACTGTCATGGGTGGAGGTTCGATTTGAATCAATATCTTTCCACCGCACAGTCCATAAGTCTTGACATCCAAATGATGTCATGAGTCTCTCATTATAAAGGAAAGACCAAAACCTGTCACCACTGATGTCTGCTTTAATTTTTTCATAGTTTGGGAAAAGGGAAGGAAAATAGATTTGAGAGATGTCTGTGGACTTGGGGAGCAGTACATGAGAAAAGCTATCAACTCTCTCACAAACCATCGCAAAGCACAGTAGCTTTAAGCTACAATGATTTATTACTGCCCACAAAGACTGCAGGTTTATTGGGACTTGCCTAGTCTAGGCTGGGTTAGGCTAGGGCAGAAATGCTTTTAACCTGTGGTATCTGGGGAGACTCTGCTTCCTGGGGCCTGCCAGCTGAGGGGATTCAGCTGCAGGGTAAAAGTCCAGCTTGCTCAGATCTCATTTCCCCATGTCGTATTCTGCAGTTCAGGCCAAAGGGGCAGCTGTGACAGGGAGGGTGTGCTTTAATGGAAGGGACAAAAAAAGGCAGTGAAATCTCTCGAGACTGAAGAACTGGGCTGCAAATGAAATGTTGTGTCACCTCCACTGTCATTATATTGGACAAAGCCAGGAGGGCTGGGTCCCACACCCAAGAGAGGAGAAATGTACTATGTCTTCAATGAGCTGATCACAGGGTGAAGACAAAGAGATAAAGAAACAGTCAACAATTCAACCTTCTGTCTAAGAGATGGCGCTCTCAACTGTGATTTGAAAATCTGAGATTAGGTACATTGCTTTAATGGAGAAAATAAATTAACTTTTATTCCTCCCATCTAGACTTCTTACAAATCTTGAGGACCAACTGAGCCAGAAAGTGTTATTAAGCACTGAAATGCAAAATAAATAAAAAATATTCTCTGTACTTCAGGTAAGACAGAAACATAAACAGTATCTTCATAGCATACAGAATATCTCATACTCTAAAAGGAGAGTAATTTGGGGACGTTTCTGGATCTTCATTTAGAGTACATATCAGGAGGTTAAAAATTTCATATCATAATAAAACATAAAACATCTCAAAATTTAGCTTAAGAAAATAATTGGGTAAGTGGACCGAGGTGTATCTACTAGGGTATTAATCAATTCTTTAAAAAAGCAAATAGGGCCTCCCCTGGTGGCGCAGTGGTTTTCGCGCTGGGCAGCGAGGCTGCCGCAGCCTCTGAAGTGCCGGTTCAATCCCCGGCCACCGGCTAGGGTCCCACATGGTGCACAGATCTCTCCTGCCTCCACTGCCCTCAGCACTGTACTTCGGTCTTTCTGCCTGTTCTGCTCCCTGCTCTGGCTCTGGTGAATTCTCTCACTCTCCTGTGCTTCTGACTGTACCCAGTGCTTGTATAAATAAATAAATAAATCTTTAAAAACAAGCAAACAAACTAATTAATTAAAAAAGCAAATATCTGAAAACAACCTAAATTCAATAGTATCAGAGGAATGTCTGGAAGGATATGTCCCTGGTATTTAAGTAATATCTCTGATTGGTAGGATTATAGGTGATTTTTTTCTTTTCTGTTCAATTTTTTATTTCCTCTCTAGTGAACAGAGGTTACTTATATAAAAATAATTTAATTAAAACTACAACTAATTAAATAAAACTTGAAATCAATTTAATTACACTAAAATAGAAAATTTAATTTGCTAACTGACATAAATTATAAAATAATGGTGTGATTTGGTTCATAACAGTATACCATATGCAAAGTACAAAGAACTTAACTGTGTCTGGGGTGGGTGGGTATGAGGAAAATTTTACAGAGAGATTTTATTAGATCTAAATTCTGAAGAATATAAGGGAGCTTGCCAGAAGAAGAAAGGGTAGTGAGTCTGTGATGCAGTAGATGGGGATGTTTGTAGAGATCATGGACAGTTAAAAAATGTAGGCAAGAGAACAATTAGCATTTCCATCATTCTAAAAGCCTTAAGTGAGGTTGAGGAACTAAGGCAAACTTGAACATTTACAAAATTCTGACTATAAGTGTGATTTCATTCATTTGTGGAATATAAAGAAAAGCAAAAGCAATCAAAGTCATTACATCAATATATTTTCTTAATTGAGTTGATACCAGTGGAAAAAAAGGATAGTGTATGTGTCATTAAGTGGAAGCTGAGGATCAGACATTTGTGATGTTGAGGAAACGGTGTGAATCAAGGGCTCATTTTCTCATGAGGCTTCATGAAATTTCTGACTCCGCATTAAAAAGTTTAGATAGCAACTGAAAATACTGTTGATTTGAATAATGTTTAGATTTGAAAATCACAAATCACTCATGATCAAGACATTTCTTGGGAAAAGCAGAATAGAGTTTTTCAAAACCATGGGGAGGATGTGGCCCATTTACTGATTTCCATTCTGGACTTGATTTATAATCATATGATTTCATCAAATTTAGGCTTAAAAGGAGAATTTCTGCCAGGCAGATATTTTAGACCAGATTGCTGGACATCATCATATTTCAGGACTGTTACATTTTCCAGCAACTCCACTACTGCTCAGTGCTTTGAATGTGCCCATGCTTTTTTTCCCCTTCATTTCCTTAGAACTTTTATAAGTGATTATTTTCTTCTGTTAATATACAAACTTGAACTTTGTATATTTACAGTTTTTCAGAGTCATGCATGTTTTGTTTCTGTCCTCGTTCAAAAATATTAATGAAAGAATATGAGTTCAAGGGCAAACTTGAAATCATGCTGTAAATTTTGGCCCATGTTCACTTCTATTCTACATGATTTATGTTTTATTTCTATCTAATTATTTCATGTATATATTTTACCATTCCTCCCCCCTTGCAAGAGATGAATCATTTCCTTCAATGCAGCAATTGGAACACATGCATATTTTGTCCTATTCTAACACTAAACTGTAAAATTTGATGAAGTTATGAATTCAAAGAGAATCATGTACACAATGTTCTTCTTGCTCTTCTAAAATATTTGTATCTACATACCTTGTACTTTCAACTTCTTAATAAAGTTTTCAACTTAAATTCCTATAGGAAACAATTTTTGCCAGTTACTTTTGCACCTAAATTGTGTGATATTTCTTGACAGTAAGTGACTTTTGTAGGAAGGATGTAAACAAAGGCTAAAATAAAATACTACACAAGCATACATACAAAAAAGTAAAAGCTCTTTAAATCACATCTATAATTTCAAATACATCTATTGTTCAAGTTCTTTTTTGATTTGTTTAGAGCAGTAGTTTTTAATCTCAGCTAGATATTGTAATCATGTTAGAAAGTATTGAAAACTACCCATATTCAAGTCTCACCTCAAAGCAATTGAGTATGAATCTATGAGAGTGAGGCCCAGCATGAATATTTTATATATCCCCTCAGGCAATTGTAAAGGACAATTCTGGGGTCAAAGCAATAGTTATCGAGTTAGACTTCTCCAACAATCAAAAAGGATTTGATTTACCCAAAGAAATTAACTGATAGATGAATCTTGGGATAAACTCAAGCCAACAAGTATGTTGAAACTGCCAACAGGGACAAGAAACAGAGTCAGCATGGATTTTAAAACGTGTCAAAAATTATTATTCCAGGGCCTCCCTGGTGGCTCAAGGGGTTAAGCACAGCACTATGAAGCTATCCATAGTCTCTGCAGCACGAGTTCAATCCCCAGCCAGCCAGGGAGATATCCACATGCCACAGCAGACCTCTCCTGCCTCGCCCACTGCTCCCCTCAGCAAGTGTATTTCAGTCAGTCTGCCTGTTCTGTTCCCCACTCTCTAGTGGATCCTCTTACCCTCTGCCCCTGCACCTCTGGCCTGTGCCCCAGTTCTTGTAAGCATTAAAAAATGAATCTTTAAAAAATATTATTATTCCAAAGAGTCCATCAGTTCAGTTATACCAGACCACGCATTCTTTCATCTTAAGGTGATAACATTGCAGACTTCCTCACTGCTCTATGTATCTTCTGCCTCCTTTCCATTTGCAAAAGATGGCCTAATTCACCAGAGGGTCTGTTATCAGATTAACCAGGTGATCCATTTCAGACAGATTTCTGATCCAGACAGAGATCCATTTCAAGATGAATACTAATAGGCTACCAAAACATCTCCTCAACCCAGAGTTCTTTTCCAACAATTAACCTTATAACAGAGCTGAAACAATGCTGTTAATTCTAATGCAAACTAGAAAGAAATCCAAGAAGGAAACTGCACTCCCAACTTGAGATCTTGAACTCTTTACCATTCAGTTTCATTCCTGTGAACCTTTGTGTTTTTTACTTCTTTAATGCAATCTCTTCTGAAATAATATACCCTCTGACTTCAGATTAACAAAAACAAACAAGCAAACAAACTTCTTTTTGACCCATCTGTTTTTCCGTAACAGTTTTATCTACTTTGACAGATTTTAAGTGCTATAGTCATTTCAACCAGTAATTGTATTTATATCATCATTGAGACTGGTACACAGTAAGAGAAAAGCAGCTCAGTGTTTTTGGCTTATTGTTTAAATATCTGAAAACATTGCAGCTGGAAAGAATTCCATTAATTTGTGGCTAGCACCGATACATCAGCTTCAAAAGCTTCCAAGTAAACACAGGGAAATTGGCATTGCTATCTTGTGGCAAGAGGCAAAGAACAGAGTGGTGCAGAGTTCTCCAAGAAGGAAACATTAACCCAGATGTGAACAAGACAATGAATGAATTGTTCATTGGAACTTTTCAACCTTCCAGCTGTGAGTGGCAATTATAATCACCAATGCATCCAAAAACTCAAAAGAGATTTAAACCTGAAAATTACCCATCATAGCCCAGGCACAATTAGGTCTCCATAGCTCCATGAAGTAAAGACATCCCAATTTAACTTAGACACTGCAGAAAATTAACTTCTTTTTAGGGGAAATGGAGAAAACCTTGTGGTCCCCTTCAAACACACACACATATGCTCACACACCCTACATTTTAAAACAACTGGCATTCCTCTTGAAGAGTAAGCTCTTCATACTCAGTGCATAACTCTCCTTTCACTTCTACTCAGAAAGGCAATTTTTTTTCCTAATATGGTAAATATAATTTATTTGCAAATCAACCAGAAAGGATTACAGCTGGCTATTTTAGACCTTGAACCTCACAGAGTTGTGTTGTACTGTTAACTTGTTTTGCTCTGCTGAGAGACAGAAGTGTTTGTGTTTTTGCTTAGATGCTAACCTTCTGAATCATGAGTTTAAGAAATAGCTTAATGATTTTTAACAGTGACCAGATAATCAGATGGGTGTGCATTATCCTCTGCTATCTTACAGTTTCTCTATCACGTGAACCTCCAATTCAGATTGCTTTCGGGCTTCTCTTCTTAAGGGGTTGTGTTTCTGTAACACGCATAGTCAGCCAAGTGTTCCCTCCCATGTGCCATAAGGAAAGTTCCTTCTGGTAACATTTACTGTAACCAGCCAACATGAATGCGACTGTTTCAATATAATTTGTGTGCATATTACATAGAAATCTCTCTGATGTCACCTTGATATATATATAATGCCAAAAAAAAATCTTGATTATATTATCTATCTGTTCTCTCTGGAAACTATTCCAAAGTTATTATCTGTTAAAAAAAAAATCAGGTGTTAAAATATTGTTAATGGTTTTGACAAACTGAAAGTATTTTCAAATTATTTAAGGAGTACTTTTAGATATGTGCAAGGACATATATAAAATATAGTCATATTAATAGCATTAATGTTAAAGTTAATATTTTAATGCTCATCAAAAAGAAAGAATTGAGCTTTTAGTAAAGGAAAGAAAACTACTACTGCAAATATTATAGCTAAGGGAACAATTAACAGCTCTTACTTCATGTAAGTCAAAGTATAATACCTGATTCTAATAGAACATTACTTTATTTTTTAAAAACAACTTTATATGCACAAGTTCCTGATTACAAACATATAATACCACATTGGCTTTTGATCCATAAATTTCTATACAATAGCTCTTTTTAAGAGAAATAAAAATCTGAATCACATAACTTAGAACATTCGGCACACAATTCAAAGCTGTAAACATAAATAATTCTACTTTATTTTTATGGGGAAGAAGGACCTCTCTGTGGTAAGATGGATTTCTCTACACTATTATCTACAAATTTTGGTTGGAAAAAAACAAAATGTTTCTTGCCATTAAATGCAGCAAGCTCATGTGAATTTGATAAATCAAATTAAATATGTGTGCAATATATTTAAGATAGATTAAGAATGTATCCAATCTTTTTGTGCTCCATTAATAAAATGTTTGTTTATAGGGGAGACTTCATGCACACGTTTTATGGGGAAGTCTTAAATCTGACTGTCTTTTATAAAGTGGACAGAAGATTGTCCAGATGATGGATAGCCATCACAATTCAGGAATCATGAAACTAATTTTTCCAAAATTCCATTTCATACTCAAAATCCATATTTCCAAAAACTAAGCCAGGCACTGATGCGTCTGAGGAAACATTGAGCAAAAGGTGGGTTTTCTTTTACATTCCTTGTATAAATTGTAAATATTGGTTTTATGTAGAAAACATAACATAATATCATAGATTTCATCTCAAAATTTTAATGCAAAATATAGTCTACGACTCTTGGCAATTAAGACATTTTTCCTATTATGTTTCACAGGGAGTGAAACTCTTTTAAATGTCTCTCCGTAATATTACATTCAAAGGTATATTCTAAGGCAATGATTTTCAAACTTTTAACTGGTGGTCACAGTAAAAACAAAAAACATCAACTACATTTTATATTGAGAAATGCTGCGCACATATATGTACACACATACTACATAATATGTAGTATATATAGCATAGATTATATATGTATATACATACACATATATTTAATTGGAACTTAAATTTAACAAAACTTTCCCTTATTAGAAGTTCTGCTCTTACAGTTTATATTCCACTCCATTTCTTTCTATTCTAAACAGGTATTTTATTTTTCCATACTGATAACGACCCATTCCATTTTCCATGGTCCACCATCCAGGATTTAAAAACTACTTTTCTATTAATTTTGGTCCTGCCAATTTCTGTCTGGAGGCAGAGAGGTCTTCTGTACATTTTATGTCCCTGTCAGGTTCCCCACTGTGTTCAGGACCCCAAAAAGTGCAAATCGAATTCAGGTTCTTGAAAAATACAAGTGGAAAACAGTTGTTGATTAACGTAAAAATTTTGCCCGTGAAAAGATGGGTTTGTGGAAATTATCCAAAGAATGGATGGGCTATTCATACAAATGGATAATTTTTCACCAGTTCCTCCTGATTGAATCACACCAACAAAATTCATAGACTGAATTTCACCAGGATATCCCTCAGGGAGACATAGAGAGAAGTGTGTCTAATCACAGGGTGCTCAGGTACAGGGCATCACACACTTTAAGGTGAAGTTAACAAATCCCTGGTCGACCTTGTTAAAGTGACAAATTTGGTTGGAGAGAATTAAAGTAAAACTGAGATTCTGCATTTTTAACAAACTCAAAGATGAGGCCAGTGTTTTCTTTTTTTGTTTGTTTGTTTGTTTGTTTGTTTGTTTACAAGAAACACACTTTGTGTAGTAAGGCTCTATGGGAGATGGCGTTGTTCCTGAAAATGGACATTTAAGTTTTTTTAGGGTTGTAAAGATTATTCTTTTTGGATATTTATCCAGAAGAACTTTCCTTGATCAACTGTCTTGCTTTTGGGGGAAAGAACTACATTTTATTAAATTAAAGGAATTCAGGGCCTCCCCTGGTGGCGCAGCGGTTGAGCGCTGGGCTGCGAGGCTGAGGCTGCAGCACCGCTTCCGTTCTCCTGCCACCGGCGAGGTTCCCACAAAATTAATTAATTAATTAGTTAGTTAATTAATTAATTAAAGGAATTCACGTGTCTAGTTGTATACTTACTACTGATTTTCCATTATATCTTTTTGCTTTCTCAATTACTACTAATTTACATTCTGACAATGCCTCTTACTTGTATATATTGTTAATTTCATTTGTTTTTAGATAAAAACATAAGACTCAAAACTCAGGATCTATGGCTGAGTCAATGTCCACAGAGCCACAGTCTGAGCTTCAGCTAGTTTCTGAGTAGTCCTCACTGTCACCTACTCCTGCTCAACTTTCCGTGAATGTTAAGTGAAACTCTCCCTTTGACAGAGACCATTATGCCACCCAGCCTGTACTCAAAAGTAAAGCTTTGAGCTTCAAGTGTGAGGGAGGGAATCTGGAAGAAAGAAACCTCACTCCGTTTTCACATGAGGATACTGGGCGGTCAATGAAACTAGCCTAAGATTCCATTTTCCAACCACCAGAGTAGGAAAACATCCCTCCCTCTGTTCGGTTTTTAAATGAAAGCATGATTACAGCTAGGCAAAATTATGCATGCCTTTGACTCAGAACATGAAAAAAAATGAATCCATTTATTAAAGTGGTATTTGTTTTGTTTTTAATTCTCTGTTACAGTTAAACTGTACAGACTTAAATTTAAAATGACTTTCATATTGAGCCTCAATTGACGATAACCATCAAAAGCTCATATTTTAATTTGACAGCAAATAAAATTTATAGTGGTGGGGAAAAGAGCTAGTTGAAAAGAAGAGAGGATGAAATTATTTCTAGACACAAATCTCAATGTATTCAATTCATGGACCTATCTTTTAGGTACGAACTAAAAAAGTACTTTTGTAAGTGGTTTAGCTACCATCCATATTTTGCAGTTTTTAAAATTAAGATGTTAAAAACCACAGATGAGAATTATGAGTTTTTTCAATGTACTTGGTGAAAGTCAGATTCTAATTTTTCATGAATCCCACCTAGGCCAACGTAGAGAGATGCTACTAATAACGCAACTTTAAAGAAAAAGGGAAAAGAATAATATGATCAGTTTATCCTTTTTAGCTTAGGTGTTGAAAGAAAAATAATAATCTTTTCTTACCTGAAGTGTTGTCTCTTAGTGATCAGCAAGCAGTCCATCCTGTTTCCCACGGGGGGGGGGGGGCAGGAAATTAGAAATAGAGTTCGAAACAAAAAATATTTTATCACTGTGTGTTGCGTTGCCAACACTGCACTGACAAATGGAAGTCGTGGAGCAGGCTGTAGGATGCAGAATGCTGCTTCAAGAGCAAGATACTGGCCTTTTGCTTAATAGAAGAATTACCCAGCATCAGTTGTAAGGGGAAGGAGGACTAAGAGAAAAGGGAAGGGTGAAACTAAAAAGTGTGCTCTGTCATCTATAGTTTCAGGGGGCGGGAGTCTGTCCCTTAGGCATTCACATCTGCTTGAGGCGTTTGGTATTGTAATTGAAATCAAGCCCTAGATCCCAGCCTGGTTTCAATCTTATCAACAAAGCATTCTACTGATCAGCTTCTGGGGTTCCTTGTCAACAGCCCCCCCCACCCCCACCCCCCCATACCCCCCAACCCCACCCCCCCAGGCTCTCGGTCTTACTTTGTGATGAATAGCCTTCCCAGAGTGATCAAGCTTTCTGCTCTTAATTGATTTGAAAGGCACTTTGCAGGGTTGGGCTCCTATACCTGACTGACTGGGCAGTTCTGACCTTGTATAGGAATGCAGCACCCATAGGTAAGAAAAATGGTAGCCGAACTGGCCGCTGAGGGTTAGCAGACACACAACAGTGGAAGTGGCTAGAAATGGGGGACCCTTGACTCTGGCATCTTCAGTGAATGGGAAAGCTACTGAGTGGACATGCAACAGGGTGGTCCCCAGGAAAGGGGGAGGTTCCCTGCCCCACCCAAGGGAGGGTGGAGCTAAGCAGGGAGAGAAGAAGCAGAAGAAGAGACTGAGGAAGGAAGCAGGATGGAGCAAGGAGACCTGGAGGAGGCGCATGGAGCCTAGAGACACGTGAAGAAACTGCGCTTGTCTTTTGGTCGTGGACTGGGTGACACAGATGTGGGTGAGACCCGTGGGGAGGTGACAATGGCAGCTTTTATCTTGATGTTGATTTTGCTCTTTTCCTTCCAGGCTTGTCCAGTTGTTTGTGACCCTTGTCTGTGGGTCCCCACTGGAAGATGCTTTAGACTTGTAGCAGGCTTTGGGGCCTTGTTCTGGGCCAATCCCATTTGGATGGACTTTTACCCACGAGGGGACGGGTAACTCTGGATGCTTCATTTAGAAACTAGACTCTTTGCCTTACCTGTATTGTTTCCTAGTTTTATTAAAGTTCCTTCCCATTAAAGCCTCCTATGTTTTGTGTTGATGGCGGCAGATGGCAGAACCCATGTAGAATAGGCAGGTTTGCGGGGTTTGGGCTGTCCCTCTCCCTGTCCTATAACAGATTCTCCTTGGTAGCATGATGAGGTTGGGGCATTCACAACTAGGTTCACGTGGGAATAACTCCCCAATTCCATTTTTGTTAAAGAGGAAAATCAGACTTAATACCTAAGACTTTGTATTCCAGGTAAGATACAACCTGATGGTCAACAAAATCCAAGATATGTAACAGGGTGGTGCCCAGGAAAAGGGGAATTTCCAAGTTCCCTGCCCCACCCAAAGGAGGGTGAAACTGAGCAGGGAGGAGAAGAAGCTGGGGAGGAAACTGAAGCAGGAAGGAAGCAGGATGGAAAGCAAGAGGGAGACCTGGAGGAGGCACATGGAACAGGGAGACATGTGAAGAAGTTGCACTTGTTTCTTCGTCTTGGACTGGTTGAAACAGATGTAGGTGAGAGACCCTGTGGGGAGATGACAATGGCAGCATTTATATTGGTTTTATTTTGCTCTTTTCCTCCCTGACTTGTCTGGCTGTTTCTGAGCCTTTTCTATGGGTCCCAGCAGGAAGGTGCTTTAGACTTGGGGCCGGCTTAAGGTCCTTGCTCTGGGCCAATCCCATTTGGGTGGACTTTTACTCATGAGGGGATGGGTAAATTTGTGGGGTTTTCTTGTTTGTTTTTTAATTTTATATATTTTTACATCATTTTTCATTTTTGCACAATGTGTGCATTTCCATCTTGGTTATAGCCCCCATACAATTCCCACCCCCCTTGTTTTGATCCTACTCCCTCTCTTTCCCACCCCGTAGTGTATATCTGGTTTATAGTTGCTTGTTGGGGAAACCAATCCTAGATTATTTTATTATAATTAGTCTTTTTCCTGGTCCCTTATTTAGGTTTTCTAAATTCCTGCTATGAGTGAGACCATCCAGTATTTTTCTTTTTCTTTCAGGCTTATTTCGCTGAGCATGATCCCTTTCAGCTCCATCCATGTTGCTGCAAATTTTATGTGTTTATCTTTTTTGATTGCTGAGTAATATTCCATTGTGTATATGTACCACATCTTCTTGATCCAGTCACCTATTTTTGGGCATTTGGGTTGTTTCCAAAGCTTAGCTATTGTAAACAGTGCTGCTATAAACATAGGGTGCATGTGCCCTTTTGAATTAATGTTTCTGTGTCCTTTGGGTGAATACCTAGGAATGGAGAATATGCAGTGGAGCAAAGAAAGTTTGTTCAATAAATGGGGATGGGTAACTTTGGGTGCTTGATTTAGAGATTTTATTCTTTGTGTTTTCTGTATTGCACACTAATTTTTTTTTTTTTTTAAAGTTCCCTTCCATTAAAGGTCTTTTATGTTTTGTCTTGATGCGGTGGATGGCAGAACCTATTTAGAGTGGGCAGGTTTGGGGATTCTGTGGTGCCCCTCTCCCTGAGAAAACATCACATCCTTTCAAGAGAAGGGTGGTCACAGAGTTCTTTATGAAAGCCTAATGAGGATCTACACAGCACACATGTACACATGTGCATAGACACGTGTGCAACATACTGGAAAGATCTAATATTAGAAAGAACTTATTTGAAGGGGAGGATATGATCAGCCACACATCAGGTATCTAGTCCTCTCTGATTTCCCAAATTCATTCATTTATTCAACAAGTACTTATTTTTTTTTAAGATTTATTTATTTATTTATACAAGCACTGGGTACAGTCAGAAGCGCGGGAGGGTAAGAGAATTCACCAGAGCAAGAAGGGAGAGCAGAGCAGGCAGACTGACGAAGTACACTGCTGAGGGGAGCAGCGGGTGGCAGGAGAGGTCTGCACGCCATGTGGGACCCTCACTGGTGGCCGGGAATCGAACTGGCACTGCAGAGGCTGCAGGCAGCTTTGCAACCCAGCGCTCAACCACTGCCCCACCAGGGAGGCCCTCAACAAGTACTTATTAAGGACTAACTAGGTAGCAGGCATCATGTTAGATTTTAGAGATATAGAAAGGAACAAAAATTCCTGTTTATCAGGCTTATGCTCCATATTTTTTGTATGTGTATATGAATATGCATAAGAAATAAAGACTAAACAGAAAAAGAAGTGGAATGTAGATAAAATATCTCATAGGGAGACATTTAAGCAGAAGTTAGAGTCCTAGGGAGTTATCAACCAGGCCAATATCTCAGGAAGACCATTCCAGCTTGAAGAATTATTAATTGCAAAAACTATAGGCTACTAATTCATTTGCAAAGTACTTGGATTGGGGGACCAGGGGAGTTGAAGAATCCAGGGTAAGTTTGCAATCAGTCTAGCTTATATATCATATAACCATTACCAAAAAGCCTACATGCTACCAATAAGTGTCTCCATCTTTATTAGTGGGGCTTCCAGTCTTATTTTTTAGAGTTACAAGGACTCACATTCCATTCCAAATTCTGGTGTGTGCATGGTTATAAATTATACCCATAGTCATACTCATTTTATTGTACAACCGTTCTAAGCCAACCATAACTTTCCCCACCCATGAGTGCTAGTGACTGTTGGAGAAGACGAAGAAAAAGTCCTTGAATCTTACTATCTAATACATCTTGCTGCAATGTCGTGGCCTTGTCACGATCTCATTCTTCTGGGAAATTAATGGTCAACCAAGGGATATGAAAAGGAGTGGTAAGGGAGTTGTTCTAAGTCCCACTTTGATTTCTATGAGGAGTCTTGTGCTTTCCGTAACCTCACACATTCATTGGCATCTGTACGACAAATCTTCCACTTTTCTTTTTGAATTAAAAATTAAGATTCCCAGGGGAAATTATGCAATGGGAAATTGACACTTCAATAAACTTGGCTCACACATTTTATTGATTATGGTAAATCTAATTATTGCAATAAAACCCGGGAAAACCCCCAAAAATTATTCTTTTCATGCTCCAGTGGTATATATTTCTTCCTATTATACCAGTACTTCCCTGATTAGAATCTACTTCCTCAAAAGTAATAAATAAATCAGGGGGTGATTCCAACTTAAGTTTGCCTCAATTGTCTCACAAAAATCTTAATGACTTTTTAACAACTTTTGTGGATGATTGGACACAAAGTACGACAAAGACACTTTAAGTACTCCTTCAAATAAATATTAAACTTAAAAATATAATGAATGAATATTTTAAACTGAAAAAGATCAAATTATATACTTGCAATTACTCAAGACTCTGGATTCTGGTCAAAAATTTTTCTTTCGTTTTTTCTTTTAAATTAAAAATCCTTAAGTTGTGCCTGATGTGAATCTTATTTTCTTTGTGGCAATTTCCCTGGGCTCAGTGACCTGTAAAAAGTCAGACTATTGGCTGTTGGGTGAAGGTTTCATTTTACTTGACATCCTGGGACTGGCTGGTGTATGATTTCTTGGCCCTCTGGCCTGTCTCTCTCCCACTACCTCCACTTCAGCAGGCCACTTCCAGAGGCCATGCCCTGAGGTCAGGAAATAAGGCTGACAAACCAAATGAAGTCCATCAGAGCTGAGAAGACCCCCTTCTTTCACCAATCCTAGAGATTTAATCTTCTCTAAGATCCAAGTTCTTATTCATCTTTGAAGTACAACCATTTCCTTTTCCTCCTGATTTTTTTTTTCAGGAATAAAAGAAAAAAATCACAGTGGCAACCAATTTTAATGGCTTTGACAAAAGAAAGAAGGAAGGAGAGGGAGGAAAGTAGACATTCCAAAGTGTTCTACATACCTAGATATGAAAGAGAATAGTTTTCTAAAGAAGTCTCTTCCAAGAAAAAGATCTATGTAATAAAGCCATAAACTACTACCTCACACCATCCACAAAAAAAAAAAAAAACTCAAAATGGATTAAAGAACTAGACATAAGACCTGAAACCATAAAATATATAGAAGGAAATATAGGTGAAACACTACATGACATGCACCTCGGCAACATCCTTAAAGATTCATCACTCAAAGCAGTGATAGTGAAGGCAAAGATAAACAGCTGGGACTACATCAAATTAAAGAGCTTCTGCACAGCAAAAGAGACAGTAACCAAAAGAAAGAGACACCCCACCTACTGGGAGAAATTTTTTGTGCACAACACTAATGATAAAGGACTGATCACAAAAATCTACAAAAAGCTGAAGAGACTCAACAAAAACAAAGTACCCTCATAGCAGGAATTTAGAAAACCTAAATAAGGGACCAGGAAAAAGACTAATTATAATAAAGTAAAAATCAAAATCAACAACCAATTATAAACCAGAGACACACTAGGGGGAGGGGAGGAGGGATTATGGTCAAAATAAGGGGGGTGAGAATTTGATGGGGAATATAACCAAGATGAAAATGCATACATTGAGGAAAAATGAAAAATGATGTGAAAAATACATACAATAAAATATTTTTTAAAAAAAGAAAGATTAAAAAATTTCAAGATTCAATTAAAGTAATGTTGATATTATTTCTTCATTGATACTACTTCTTTAGATTTTCCAAGGAAATTCTAGAAGTCACTCAATAGTCAATTTGACTTTGGAAGTACGACAATTTCCTGTTGGAATATAGACCACAGTTCTCACGTATGTCTTCTTGAATATTTTTAATTAGTATCATTTGGTATGTTGAAAAATTCTTAATAAATATTTTGGACAAATGAAAATCAATTCTAAATATTCTGTATGTGTTTTTTTAAACTGTCAATTCTATTCATTCAAGTCATTTTGTTCTCTATCTGCTCTTCTTTCTATCTTGACATTTTAAGGCAGGACCATACCTGAGACTCATAATTCGTAAAAGGCTAAATGTTTAGCTTCACTTATTTCTTTTTGGGATGCTACAAACATAAATGTGAAAACACTTATCTACATAACTAAGAATTCCAGACTGCATGCTGGCTATTGGGCAGCATTAGCAAAACAATCTGCAGTTGTCAGAATTGGATGTGGAGTTTGAAGCTCAGATGGAATATCTCCAAGTTTTAGAGGGAGGGTAATAGTCAAAAGTCAAAGTCCAAATGCTTTTGAGGGGCCTCCCTGGTGACACAAGTGGTTAAGTCTCAGCACTATGAAACTCTCCGCAGCCACTACAGCACAAGTTCGATCTCCAGCCAGGGAGCTAACCCACATGGCACAGCAGAACTCTCCTGTCCCGCCCACTGCTCCCTTCAGCAGCATCTTTCAGTCAATCTGCCTGTTCTGTTCCACGTTCTGTCTCTGGTGAATCCTCTCACCCCCTGCATATCTGGCCTGTACCCCAGTTCTTGTATGTATAAATAAATGCTTTTGAAATGTCCTGTTCTCCATCAATGGGTAGAAAGGAATTCCATAAATTTCTTTTGAGCTTCAAAAGGAAAGTAAAACACAAATTTCAGATGACATTTTAAATCAGAAAGAACCTGCCTGAGTCATTGCTAGAAATAAATTCTTCTCTAGAATGTATCTGTGTCAATGTACCTATCTTTAAATTGCTTCCCTCAATTGTCTTGCTAACCACAGATACTAGTAATGAAGGTTATTTGAATTTTATACTTCCTTTTCCTTACAGTGTCTTTACCGTCTTTACCATCATTTTGTCTTACTGCTTGGATAACTAATCACTGCAGCAAATCAGCTAATCCACTGCTCTTTACTACTTGTCATCAACAGTAAAAAAGAAACTAATTTAAAAGTTGTTCCCTCTTACTGAACTACTAGGCTAGAAATCTAAGTCTAGAGCGCCAGCATCTTTTCCTTCCTTACCTAAGACAAGGGCCCACTTTACCAAAAGATGCCTTCAGAACCCATTCACTCCTTTATTACAAAGTACATAACCTGGAAATGAATAATATGCAAAACCAGACTAAAATATATCATGGCAACTGGGTCACAGAACTGGCAGTGGTCACTTTCTGGTCCTTTCTGTGTGAATTCTATTGATTGCTCATTTCTTGGAACTAACCGAAATAAAATGACTTAATAAAAAGTTCATGGTAAAACAGACAAAATAATGGTCAGAGCATTTTAATTAAATTGCCCTAATGCATCACTTGACAGAAACTTGTTAGCCTTCAAATCCAATTTATCTGTTCAAATCCAGTTGTTCCTCTTTGTGCAGAGTTCTTTTTGAAGTTCTTTGGAGGTCTGGGGACAAGAGGAAACCAGCAGGACTTGGAAGAGGAGGATAATCAACCTCTAAATTGCCAATTACATCTCTGGTATTGTTGAAATAAATTCTTTCCCGGCGAAGACATAAGAAACCTGGTGGCAAGTGATGATGCTAATAAAATGTTTCTGTTCTGTGAAACCATGCTAAGGAACATGCAGGGCTGGCAGGCTTTTGACCCTGGCACTCAGCTTCAATGCCAATTTTTGGTGGAAGGTTTCTTTTATTTCTGTTATTCTGCTTCTATGTGAACTGCTTTGGCTATACAGCAAGGTTAGAAAAACAAAACTCATCATTCCCACGTGGTCATCTCTGTGGGCACGAGCTCATTGCCTCCAGGTGGTATCTTATGTGGGTCCTATGATGCTTGGCATCTCTGCCTGGGGATAGGGTGATTTTTGTTAGGAGCGACTTTGGATGAGGAAAGAGAATCTATGACGTTCCAGTTCACTCATTCTAAGACCATGAAGTAATATTTTAATGTCTCAGTTTTACTCTCTAGCTTTGAAAATAGAAACCACACGTTTCCTCCAGCCCATGTGCTGGACTGGTCTGAAGTTTGATTAAGTTATGTAAAGTGTTTTTAAATGATAAAGATGTGTGTAAATGCAAGAAATGATGATGTCACCCAGCCATATTCACTTCCTCTCAATGTTATATTAGTCTAATTATAGGGGATTAGTCATAATTCTCTGTGATGTTAAAATCCTGTTACAATTTATTGCCTGAAAGGAACAAGTTCTTTTGGACATTATGAAATTTCAATTTTGTATTGTTTACTATTAAATCAGTCTCTACAGCACCTCAGTCTCTAAGCTTTAAAGTTCCTACTCCCCAGCTCCGTATTTCATCTTTGTAGTCACATATAAAATTATTCATGACTTCATATGGAAGGAGCTTTCTGTCCCCTATTTAACATGTGGGGACCTCCTTTGAATCATATTACTCACAAATTAAGTAAATGAGATGAGAGGTAAATTCTAGATAATAGAAGGACTGAAGTGGAGGATCAGTTGCACACATTGCCCCAGATGTCAGGTAGCAGGTATACATACATCTCCCTTTGCTGCAACCAAAGGGCATAGGTATTAAGAATGGCTCTTTCAGGTGTTAAAGCCACCTCTCCAGTTCTCCAACCCATGAGGACATTGACACATACACATTCACATATGCATTCTATTAGTTAGCTCAGCCACCTCCAATAAGACCCAGTCCTGAAACTACTAACTAAACACCCAGGATCTTTTATATGCCTTGGATAAGAAACAGAGTATTAAGTCATCCAAGCTGTTTGATTTGCAGTTTAGAGGCATCGGTTGCTTAACTGCTGTGATATCAAGCACGTGCACAGGGAGAGCATGTTGTTGAGTATTTTTATAAGGAATTAGTCAATGTAATTGTGGGCTGTAAAGAGATTGTTACACAACCTCATTATGTGTTGTAAACACTTCATCACATGACATCTTTCCATGTCATAAATACATCATCAGAAAACATTATGTTCCTAACGATGACTTCTCACATCCATTCATCATACAAAAATGAGCAAAGACCATAAAGAAAGAATAATCTGTGTAGTTTTTCACTGCTATGATAGCTCCGTCTGTAGAATTGCTTATGATGTGTTGTGTATTTACATACGCTGCTACAGGGCATGAAGCTAAGTGTCTTTGCTCTTTGTTTTTTTGTTTTCACTACCAACTTTTTGCTAAAGGTAATAAAATTTGACCTGAAAAGCATATTTTGTAAAAAAAAAATATATATATATAATTAAAGAAAGTGGAAAAAGAGGAAAGAAAGAAAGGAAAGGAGAGAGGAGGAAGAAAAGGAGAAGGTTACATAAAAGAATAATTTATAGTTTTAAAAATAATTGTGTAATACAGGCCTATTTCTGTTCATGGATATGTATTCTTTCAGACATGTTTGATTTGAGACACATTTTACAATTATTTTATATAGATAAAAGAAATGGTTACTCTCTGATTAGGATTTAAATATTAATTTTACTCATTTTCTAGGGTCAATCTATTGTCATTAATTCCTAACATCCATCTTAACCAATACCCATTTCATAGATTAGGGGGTAAAAGAGAACATCTATAAGGTCAGGCTAGGTAATGGTTTCCAAATTTGTTCTAGGACGTCAAACAGTATTAGATTTCCAAAACCTCCTTCAGATAAAGCTTGTAAGCCCAAATAGTCTCAATTGTCCCAACCTACCTTAACCATGAAAACTCAGCTTTCATCTGTTTTTCTTTTTTTTTTTTAAGTGGGTACCAAAATATAAAATCCACCGAACTAAATAATATCCATGTTTCATTGAGCCTTAAACATCCACTATATTTTATTTTTGCACCTGGGGATTGTGAAGATCTTTTGCTAATCATAATATTGTCCAATATCAACTAGGTTCCACCTAGGCACTAAAAACTGTGTAACTACTTCACTATGTTTTATTCATTTTATCTTCACAATAATCTATTATCATCTCAACTTTTCTATAAGGAAAATGGGGTTTAATGAAGTAAGCAAACGAAAATCACATATAATTGAAGAATATTCAGGAATGAATCACATTGAAAGTTAATAACCTTTCTTATTTTCTTTGCATCCTTACATTTGAAGAGCTAAACCCAAAGGACTATATCACAGCTCTGCACTTCCTAGAGGTCACAAGTGAAAATAAAATTTCACTCAGTCTAACAGGAAAAGCCTGACTCATTAAATTCATGGCCCTGATGGTTGCAGAAGATGTTTAGGGGCAAATCCTTTATATGTAGATCCGGTGGAGAAAAAAGATACACAATGTGCTCACTCACTTATGCAGCAATGGAAGGAAAAGAGGAATGAGTCTATCACTATGTCAACATTTTGAGGAGAGTGAAAATATGCATATTTGTATTTAACAAATATATTCTTAAATAATCTCCAAGTAGAATGTACGAGATCTATATATATCCAAATGCATTTCTTAGCTTGCTTCATGGCTCTTGACTTACAATGTAGACAATGGGAGAAAAAATATTTACTAAAACTGGTCCCAGTAAACTTTTGTGTCCATAATAAGAGAAACAATAATTACCCATTTCTATGACTCTGCTTACAGAATGGGAAAGAAAAGCCGGAAGTAAATGGGAAATATTTCTCTACTTGTAAGTGACTTTGAGGGGATCTGCTTCAGAGCAGCCTTCATTCTATGTTAATTCTGTTGTGTTTCCACTCTAAGGAATGGACAGGAGCAATAAACCAGCAGGAGGCAATGTCCACACCTTTCACTCACATGCACACACGTGGGCTCAATCTTTCTTTCCAGTTTTTCCTCTTTCTGCTTGCTGTATAGCTTCTCTGTACTAATCCATTCACTGCCAGCTTTAGTGAGTAGGAAAGAGTATACCCTGTCCTAAAGCCACCTCATTCTTTCATACCAAGAGTCATCCTCAAAGCATAAGGAATTCTCTCACCAAATTATTCAGAGGCATATAAAGACGAGGATTGCCACAGTGACAGCTAGAATAAAGAATCAACCTTCAGTCCCAGGTGAAGAGGAGAAATTTGCAGGGCCCTGGGCTAATTGACCTCTGATTTCTTTTCCACCTACATTCCCAAATTAGAGGGTAGCTAAATGAACCTCCCTCTCTGGGAAGAAGAGATGATACTGCTATGAGCAAGGCTGGAATGTTTCAGGAAGACGGGGTTGGGAAAGAAAGCAGAGGAAATCTCTGGACAGGGAATTGTGCATGTCGAATGAGTTCAAACCTCTTCCACAAATTAAGTGAAGTATTTTAAAAGGAAACAATATTACTTAAGTTTTATTTGTTTCAGCTACTTGGTTACAACTCCACATGGACACAATTAATGGAGGAAATAGACTATTTTATAAGCCCAGGACTCTCCCTCAATCTGTAACCAAGAGAAATTCTTTGCCTTAATCACCGTACATTCCTTTCAGATAGCCTTATATTGCCAAAATAATTATCCCAGGTTTAAGAAAAGATTTTGTCTAGTCACTGCCCACAAAGTTACAATGGTTGGAAGTAGAATGCTCCATCTATGAAATAATAGTGAACTTTGTCCTCTTCTGCAATTTTTGCATGTGAATTTTAAACCCTTAATAATGCTCTATTTCACATGCATCTACACACTTGTACACACACACATGCATGCATACATATGTTCACACATGGTTCATCAAAAGCAATATTTTTTGTAAATCTAAGAATTGATGGTGTAAGGGCAGGACTGGGCACAGTGCAGGTTTTCTGATCCCATGCAGACCGGGTAAAGGAGGAGTCAGAGTCCTCAGTAGTTTTGCAGGTTTTTTATTTGGGGTTCACCAGGCATATGGCAGGCAGGGGTGCTGGCTGGGGGGCTGGGAGGTTGGCAGGCCTCCCAGCCCCCAGCAAGTCTTCACTCTATCTGGACTCTCTGGCGTTCTCTGCTTCTGCTTCGGCTTCTCCTTCAGGTTCTTCTGCTTCTGCTTCTGCTGCTGCTGCTGCTGCTGCTGCTGCTGCTTCTGGCTGGGGCTGCTGGCGTCCCCCCGTGACGCCGCCCTTAAAAAGCACAGTCTTAACTCAGCTGAATCCCATCTACCTATGCCCACACCCTATTCCAGGTGCCCGCCATCAGGCATGCATTCAGGACAAGGATCCATCATCTATCCTGATGGCAGAAGGGCAGAAAAGCCTGACATTTTCTTTACCCCACAGATGGGAAGCCTAGATACCCTGAAAGTTCTGTTTCCAGGAAATGATTCACCTTGCCCAGCCCAGATGTGCTCACCAGTGAAAAAAGAGAGGCTGTTAATTAATCATGCAAATAGCAAAAAATGAACTGGAATGTAGAAAAGAAAAGAAAGCAAAATAAACAAACAAAATCACTTAATTTTCTCAAATTTCAAGGAAAAGAGAGCTAACTCTAGAAACTGATCAGTAAAGGAAAACATAAAGTTTATGGAAAGAGACTGTTGAAGGGTTCCATTCCTTCCTTTCTCTTCTCTTCCATAAGATAAGGTAAAAGACTTCACAAACATCTCAAAATTTCATAGCACTAATCTTTTAACATAATGATTATTTTGCTCCTTCTAGAAAGGATGATCTTTAATGCAATATATGTATTTTATTTTCCTTCTTGCCTATGCAAATTAAACCAGCTGTCTCAAGTTAAAGTGTAATGATGGTGAAGTATCCGCAAGGTCTGAGTGATGGAGATAAACTAAGGTATCATTCTGAGCATTACCCTCACATGAAATTCCATCCTAATTTCTGTGCAGCCACCATAAAATGCAGCCAATCCAAGTTTATCAGCTGAAGTGAAGACTGTGTGAACATTCCTAATCTCTGAAGAGCATGGCAAAATAAATAATCACTGGACCCACTTTGTTTCTGCTTTTCCCTTCCCTCTGCACCTATAAATATGGTTTATTGTATACATAGCTTTTAGGGTCAAGTATTAATGGTGAGAACCATTAAGAGGGCAAAGGTCAGTGGCTCCTGACTTCAGTGACCCTTAAATTTAATCTAGCGTGGTACGAATAGAATTAAAAGTGATGAACTTGCAAAGTGTGATAAAACCTGCTTCACCCACACAATTGGGCAGAAGCAGAGGAATGAAGGAAATTTAAACAATAAAAATGAACTTTGTGATCTAATTACAGCCCCAGAGTTAAAGGTGAACACTCACAGTCGACTGTCACGCATGAAGGACAAACTCTGACATCTTTAAAATATCATGTGGTTTCTGGAAGCCAGAAGCTGTTCTGGAATTCTATCAAACAAACACTGGTCTTTATTTTTATTTAGCTTTATGTCCATTTCAATAAAAGATGACAAGACAGCATTTGGAAAATATAGAGACCAATTTCTTCAGTCTAGTGAAGCTTTACCTTTCAAATTAAGTTCTTCGAATCAGTCAGATTTACACCTATATTTTTTATTTCTTTCCAG
Source organism: Talpa europaea (assembly GCF_964194135.1). Taxonomy (NCBI): domain Eukaryota; kingdom Metazoa; phylum Chordata; class Mammalia; order Eulipotyphla; family Talpidae; genus Talpa; species Talpa europaea. The sequence continues at coordinate 24,758,600 of NC_140078.1, read as the reverse complement.
CCTGAGAGTTTAGCATTATGTGGTTTTCTCTTTCTCTCCTTCTTCCACCTGTTTTCATTTAAATATATCAGTTATTTGCTCTTGTGATTTGAAAGTTTCAATTTACCCATCTTTTAAAATACCAGCTATACTTTCTTTTGACTTTATATTATTTTTATTTCCTTTCAATAATACTTTTCCTGAAATTTTAAAAGAAATTTCTAAGATGCCAACTTACTCTAAGAAACCATCTTCTGAGAATCTGATTAATTCAGTAGAAGTTTTCAACTTATTGCATCAAAATAATTATAGGTTTTTATAATATTGTAAAAATAACATAAATAATTTCTGTTTTCCTTTACACAACTCCCCCAAATCTTAACAATTTACCACATTGTATATAATTATCAAAATAAGGAAATTAATATACCAATGCTATTAATTATCTATAGAAATTATTCAAATTTTACCCGTTTTCCCACTAACATTCTTTTTCTGGCTAGGCTACAATTCCACTTTGTATTTATTTGCCATATCTCCTTTGTCATCACAGGTCTATTACAGTTCTTCCCTCTTCCCTTATTTTTCATGATTTTGACCTCTTTAAAGTCAGATATTGGGCCTCCTTGGCGGCCATGAGTGCAAAAAAATCAACAGCCCCACCCAGATCTAATATACTGTTTACAAAGTGTATGACTTGGAAGTGATTGCAGAGGCATGTTTAAAAGGTATTACTACAAAGAATACAAAGGTGGTCTTTCTTTTTTTTTTCTTTTTTTTTTTTAGATTTATTTATTTATTTATTTATTTAGTTAGTTATATAAGCACTGGGTACAGTCAGAAGTGTGGGAGGATGAGAGAATTCGCCAGAGCCAGAGCGGGGAACAGAGCAGGCAGACTGACTAAGTACACTACTGAGGGGAGCAGGGGACGGCAGGAGAGGTCTGTGCGCCATGTGGGACCCTCACCCTGGGTGGGGGATCGAACTGGAGCTACAGAGGCTGCAGGCAGCTTTGCAACACAGTGCTCAACTGCTGCACCACCAGGGAGGCCCCTATAGGTGGTCTTTCTTGCCTTTACATTTCATAGTAGAACATGGCCTCCTTTCTAAATAGGAACACTATAAATACAAATGACAGTACTATGTGGTATATTACTAATGAAAAATATTATATACATAGGTGATATAATACAATATAATATAATATAATATAATATGTGATGTAATACGTGTAATGTAATGTAATGTAATAAATATAAATGGCTTTGTTAGGGAATAGGTATCTCCATGGGGGAATGTCGGTTTGGTATCCCAAACCGATTAAGATTACAGGTAAACTAAGATGGGGAACAGAGGCCTTGGAAATTGACAACACTGAGTATCTTTCTGAAATACTACAATCGTTCATGTTCAGACAATTTTCAAGTCTGTTGTTTTTGGGCCACCCAGAATGTTTACCTGAATACCCAATGACATCAGAGACATTCAGAAACAAACCAGAAAGATCTGTCAGATGGCCATTGCTTGCCCTCACTTCATCTGAAGATGCTTCCACTCCAACATCTAAAAATCTTCAGCAGAAATACTCATCATTATGGCTTACACAATGAGGGTTTAACTTCAAGATCCTACTGGCAGGAGGAGCTCCAGACATAAGACGCGTTGTTTAATGGCATTGATCTATTCTCAGGACTGGGAGACTGGCTCTATGAATTCTAAAACATCTCTAGGAACTTTCAAAGTAGGACTGTAAGGAAGTAATTGCTACTTCCAAATATGTCTCCTTGGTATAAACGTTGTTTCCTTGGAGGGATTCTGAAATCTAGACGGAGGTTACCCTTTTGCAGCAGACATTTACATACAGAAAGAAAAATCTCCATTGTAAGTAAACTAGGAAAACTGAACCTCTTTAGAGTTTATTGGCAAGAACAAATCTTTGTAACTCTTATCTTATCAAGGCAACAACTTAAGTCTGCATAATAGTCCTGCCTTGTTTACTGTGTCTTTCCTGGAAAACGTCTGTAACTGACATTTCCCTTCCCTGTCCCCCAACATTCTTTGTCTTTATTTGCAGTGGAAATATGGCAAGGAAGTGACTTAAGCTGTTGATATAAGGATATGAGTTATTCAATTTTTACTGGGTCTCTCCCTTGTATACGGGAGGTATACATACTATTATTAAACGTCTATTTTTTTTTTCCCTTGTCAAAGAAAAGAGACCTAGCCTCTTTAGCAGATAAAATATCTGCTCCCAATATTCATCATCCCCTAACTCTCTTTGCCCATATACCCAGCTCAGAAATAAGGCCACTCTTTTATGAACATGGAGTAACAAGTGAGCCAAAATGCACCCTGAACCTCTCTTGGTGGCCCATTTGGCTTCCATTGTGGAAACTTGGATGGAGACCTAAGAACTAAAGCAGTTGGACTAGCCATATCTATCTGAGAGAGAGAAACCTGACAGGGAACATGGAGAGCACTAGGAAGTGGGAGTCGTTCCCGCCAATTATAAGAGTTCCCCTAGGGCCTCCCTGGTGGCCCAAGGGGTTAAGACACATCCTATGAAGTTTTCTGCAGCCACTGCAGCACAAGTTCAAACCCCGGCCAGGGAGCTACTCACATGGAGCTGCAGATCTCTCCTGACTTGCCCACTGCTCCCCTCAGCAGTGTATTTCAGTCAATCTGCCTGTTCTGGTCCCCAATCTGTCTCTGGTGATTCTGTTAGGGGGAAAAGGATGTCCTAAAGCTAATTCCATACAGGCCTTGTGGACTCCACCCCTACCCCAGGCCAAAGCCAAAGACACTGGGAACTCCAAATCCCATCACCACCAAAGGGAAGGTGGCTGGGACCTGAGGGTGGGGTTAAGCAGCCAGGTTGGTATAAAGCCAGACACGTGGGCTTTGGAGGGGTCCCCCATTTTGACTCTCTGCCAGCTCGCAGTGCCCAGCCAGCTCTGAGAGTGCTTTTAGGGTTTCCAGGTCAGCGGATCGGGTAAGAGGCATTAAAGACTTTATTTCCCTATTTTCTCCCTGAGTTGTACATTTTCCTTATTTCCTTTTCCCTTGTAAATAAACCTTTTATTAACCTTTTGTGTATGCCTGTAGTGGAGTATTAATAAGTCCCTTGTAAGGGTGCGGGTGAGGACCCATAGCCAGGCAACCCGTTCAGTATTGGGGCTGCCCTATAACAATTCCACACCTCTGAACTGTACCCCAGTTCTTGTATGCATAAATAAATAAATCTTTAAAAAAAAAAGTTCCCCTAAACTTACCTGGGCTTGACTGGGAGCTCCTGCTCTTGGTGAAACAAGTCTTTGGTAAATGTCTGATTTATCACAATAAAGAAAAATATATGCACATATGCATCTTTGAGAACCTTCCACAATTCCATACTTTTTTTTTTTTTTCAGAAGGTGGTGGTTTTGTTATAGAGCAGCCCCAATATTGAATGGGTTCCTGGCTGTGGGTCCTCACCCGCGCGCTTTGGGGTGGGGGTGGAGTCCACAAAGCCTGTATGAAATTAGCTTTAGGACATCCTTTTTCCCCTAACAGTTTGAGACTGAAAATGGGCACTACTAACTATCCCATCTGTGTGCAGTGGTGGGTGTGATCATTTCTATAGCCAGGTTTCATTGTTGAATTCTCTTTCAGTGTTGTTCTATGCCTTCCTGGGATTGGAAGACCCAGGAGCAGGTTCTGAGATCAAATCACCCTCCAGGCAGATACAGTGCGCTAAGGAGTATGAGAGTTGGGACTGATGCCAACTCTATTTCTCAAAGGCAAGATTCTCCTGGTGGGTCACCTTTTTGATGATACAGGTGCAGAAATCATCTGTCCAAAAGAGAGAGGGTGAAGTACAATTCTCAGGTGAGGAGATGGTGCCATTAATCTCAGTTACTTTGGTAAAAGTTTCACACCCCATCTTTATCAGAATCTTATTTTTGGCTGCTTCGCCATTCAATGTAATTTATAATTTTTTTTTTTAATAGAGGCATGTTTTATTTATTTATTTATTTGTTGGTTTGTTTGTTCGTTTTTTGTTTATACATGCACTGGGTACAGTCAGAAGCGCGGGAGGGCGAGAGAATTCACCAGAGCCAGAGTGGGGAGCAGAGCAGGCAGAAGGACCGAAGTACACTGCTGAGGGGAGCAGCAGGCGGCAGGAGAGGTCTGCGCGCCATGTGGGACCCTCCTCTGGTGGCCGGGGAGCAGCCGAGGATCGAACCGGCGTCGCAGAGGCCGCGGGCAGCTTCGCAACCCAGCGCTCAACCGCTGCGCCACCGGGGAGGCCCCATTCAATGTAATTTAACTGACACTTTTCATCCAGTTGCATGATGAGCTTGGTGAAGGGATCTGTGATAACTTTCACAAGTGTTGGAGCATTTCTTTCATTCTTGAAGTTGAAGGTCTTCATCACAAGGTCAGTAAGGATCTCTGGGGAATTGGTGGTGGCCTTCAGGGCAAGAATATTAATACCATGAGCCAGCTGAAGAAGCTATGGAAGGTGGCTCTTTAAAAGTCCTTCCGAACTCATTCTGAATTCCTGCCTGCATAAGCACACATATATAATATATGTAATGTGTAATACATATTACATTTTTCAAATTCTAAAACGCTTTTAGCTTTTATTCAAGTGATCTTCAAAAGAACCCTTTTTTGCTTGTTAATTTGTGTATTATTTTACAACCCAACTAAGTGATATTTCATCTATGAAAAAGCTTCCCCAAGGGCCTCCCCTGGTGGTGCAGGTGGTTGAGCGCCGCACTATGAAGCTGTCCACAGCCTCTGCAGCACTGGTTCGATCCCGGCCGACCTGCGAGGGTCCCACATGGTGCGGCACACCTCTCCTGTCTCGCCCGCTGCTCCCCTCAACCGTGTATTTCATCAGTCTGCTTGTTTAGTTTCCCACTCTGTCTCTGGTGAATCCTCTCACCCTCCCGGCATCTGGCCTGTACCCTGGTTCTTGTATAAATAAATAAATAAATATTTTTAAAAAAGAAAAAGAAAAAGCTTCCCCAAGCCTCGTGAAAAATGGTCTCTATTTTGTCTCTAACAAAGCATCCTTTGGCCTGGCTAACATTACGATGTTACTGCTCCACTATCTCATTATTTAGGTTATAAATTCATCAAGTGCAGAAACATTTCTCTTCCAATCCTTTCATGGCTAGCATGTGGTGTAGTCCCTGAAATGTTGGAAGTATATGGCAGACATTAAATGGAGTTAGTATTATATGCTTTCGACTCTTAGCGCTTTATTTTTTTTTTAAAGATTTATTTATGCATACAAGAACTGGGGTGTATGCCAGAGGTGCTGGGGGTGAAAGGATTCACCAGAGATAGTGGGGAGCAAAACAGGCAGATCTACTGAAACACAGTGCTGAGGGGAGCAGCCAGTGAGGCAGGAGAGGTCTGCTGTGCCAGGTGGGTTAGTCCCTGGCAATAGCTTAATAGCACTGTCTTTAACCCCTGCACCACCAGGAAGTACCTCTTAGTGCTTTATTAACCTTTAAATGTGTCCATATTTTCATTAATGACTCTAAGACTAAACTATATTTTAGAATAATGGAAAAGGGATTGGATCTAGAAGATTCAGAAATAGTGCAAACCTCTGAAAAGGATCTCCTGCATGTATAGAAGAAAATTTCAGGAAATTGGCATTTTCAGTAGACTTTAAGAAGACATGATTTCCAAGAATCTGGAATATAACTTGATAATGAAAAGGCAACTCTTAAAAGAAAAAGGAGATAAGGTAGGATTTCAAGTAAAAGAAAACAAAATATCATGAACAAAGTTTAACATGTGTCATGCAACTGGTGCAGAAAAATATCTCTGTGCTAATGAATAAACTCAAATTCCTTCAGAAATCTGAGGGGAAAGGCATAAAATAAAAATGATGAAAAAGCAAGTGATTGATGAGGAGAATAGCAAATAGAAAAATGACTTCTGGAAAACGAGAGTTCCTGAATGAGTCACTGGGGCTGTAGTTTGGAAGCAATATTCAAAGGGATGTGAGTTGAGAAGTGAGATTTGCAGAAAGTATAGAAATTATTTTCCTTCTCATGAACAGTCATCATGTTCAAGTCAAAGTTAGTGGAAGGAGGACAAACATTTAATCTCATCCTGGCAAACACAAGAGAATTTAAAAGAATACTGCAAATATCCAGACAAGAAAAAGCATAAAAGAATAATTGATAATGTTATAAAACTCAAGATGGTCTTAGAGACATTTTATCAATATATCAAGTGCCAAAATATAATTGTGGACAATGGAAAACTTATAAGAGAAAGATGTTAAATTATGAAAATTGATCTGTCATTATTTATAATAACCAAAGTTCTTGAAATAAGCAAATTGTAGTGCAGTTATATGAAAACTATTACATAGCATGGAAAAGAGAAAAATACTGTTGAGTTTTTTAAAAAATCCTGTTATAACATAAAAGCCACTTATGTAAAAATGAAAACATAACATAATACAATATGTGGTTTTGAATTCCTATACACAACAGAAAAATATTCAGAAAATACACGCCACTTTCCTGTAATATTTGCATCTAGAAAGGGGGCAGGAGAAGAGAGGGTTGAAGAGGAGAATATAAAAAAACTTCATTTTTGACTGGAATATTTTATTTAAAAAGGTCTAAAGCACATAAGACGCTACTGTATTCACTTTGGGGTGGCAAATAAACAGCATTTATTATATTATCTTTTGTAATTTTCTACATTTGCCCTTAATTTAAAAAGAAAAGCAGTTATAATGATAAAATTGAGGTATCACTTACCTTGTGTATAAATCTGTGTACTTCATATATACATATATTTATATTTTACTATATATGTAAATTGCTATATGTATATGTACTATAGACATATATGTGCTATGTCCATCTTTGACCAAAACTTCCTTAAATGACACATGACTGTATACATATGTACCATGATTTCTTTATCTATTCATCTGTCAATGTACCCTTAGGTTGTTTCCATATCTATTGTTAAGTAACACCGCAGCATTGTTTGAAATAGCAAAAACTAAAAACAAAATAAATAGATTGATTAAATATACTCCACATAATAGATATTTTACAGCAATACAATGAAGGAGGCAGCATATGTAAACTGATATGTAAGTGGATAAAAGTAAGTTACATAACAACATATTCATAATCTGGTCATTTAATTTGTTTGTGCTTATGTATGTATGCACAGGATTCCAGAGAATCTGTGTTTTTGGTGAAGGTGAGGTAAAGGGTTTTACACTTTTCATTTTATACCATATGGTATTATTAAATGTATTTTTATTTTCATGATTTATGATAAAAACTTCTCAAAATATATTTGAAAAATAACCTAAAACCCTGAAGCACAGACAAGTCCCTATTAAGCATGAAATAAGCCAAAGTATATGTCAAAATTTAGTATGTGAAAAAAGTATTAACTCAAACCACTGGCACAAATATAAACTTTTTAAGTATGGTGCAAGGAAAACTGGTGAGACATTTGCAAGAAGAAAAGTTATATTCAAATCTCACACCATACAGAAGAACAAGCTCCAAATTAGATATCTATATACAAAATAATGTAACCACAAGTGTAATAGACAAAAACACTGGTGATTTATTCTTAACTTCAGTCTAGGGACTTTCTAACCAAGACTCAAAACCCAGATGTATTAAAATATAAGATTGATCAGCTTGATTATATAAAACTTACATAAAAATTATAAAATAGTCAAAAACAAGTGAAAAACTAAAAGAAAATTCAACATAGATCACAAAGAATTGATATCACTTGTACATAAAAAACTTAAAAATAGAAATATGGAGGGTTAAAAACCCAATAGAAAAAAATGGAAAATACATATAAAAGAGAATTTCTAAAAAAAAAGAAAGAAAAATGGCTCTTAAACATATGAAGAATATGTTCACACTCACAATTAGAAAAGTTCAGGCACACAGTTACATAACTGGAATTATATAAATATATAAAACTTGCTTCTCTTTCCATATATGGAAGCAGGACTTTATGCCTTATCATGATTTACATTATATAAAAATTTGAACAACTCAACTGGAAACCTCAGTACTCAAATTCCAAAAAGTCCTTGATTAGGCACCCTAAGTATTTCAAATTTTGGTGATTTTTTTTATGATGTTTACTTACACATTTCAACAGTCCTTCAGAAACAGAATGATGTTAAATCTCCTGATCTGGGGTCACTCTCTCAGGAGACTACACATTCTGGCTGCAGTTTCTGTTTCAGCAATCATTTGGACCATTCTTGCAAGTCAACCAAACAGCCCCCTACACATGAAGACTTGGTTGTGCACATGAATAGTTGGAATTGGAATTTTTTGACAGAAAGAGCCCTTATCCCAGAGATTTGTCATTGATCTAAATGTGGGATGTACAATAGATTCTTGAATGATCTTTTCTTGCTCCATTAATACTGAGCCCTATATTCATGCAACCATCAAATGTTATGATCAGAATCATTAGAAGTCATCAGTGCCAATAGCCCAAGAATGGGAGAGATAAAATGACTCTCCCAAGATCACCTAAGTGGAGGTGGAGAGAGGAATAAAAGTCACCTTTTCCAAATCTATATTCAATATAAATTTGTGATCATTCGCTACATACTTTATAGTCCAGTGTTTCTCTAAATGCCAGAATTTGACACCAAGGGTCTGAACACTATCAAATATCAAATACTACAACTACCAGTCACTGATTACTCAAAAAGAATGAAAGCTCAATATGCATAAAGATATTGTGAAAAGATCTTCTGATTAAGGAGATCTGGGCTGGGGCCTGAAATTCTGCATTTCCAGAAAATGATGTCCATGCTGCTCATCCATAAACACAATTGGACTGGCAAGAAGTTGAATGACCTTTCAAGGATATCACAGATCAAAGAGTAGTACTTTGCTAGTCATCCTCTGATAAAGTGAGAGCAGTATTGGGGATGAGAAGGGAGGATGATTAAAAAGCCTGTGAGATAAATGGAGTACTAGATTTAGGGAGAAGAGAAATGAATATAGAAATTTCACATTGGTTTTGGATTGACAGTGATACATTTGAAAAGAAGAACTGATTTATGACCATCCTCTAAAATGTATATGCCAATAGTCTCATATAATACACATGGGAGGTATCAGTTTTAAGCCTGTTCCCCAATAAGTAGTCTAATAAGAAACATTTTCCATTGTTAGTGCTTTCTCACAAAAAGAAGCCCCTAATCTGTTTCTCCAAGGCTAACCTTCCACGCCTCTTTCCCTGTCTCTCAATATACCTAGAGAACCACACATAACGAAGAGATTATTTGGGGTATTTGCAGTTACCATAGACCTTGTTACTGCTATGCCCCAGGTGTCAGAGAAAGATAGAAATCACTCAGTTTCAGAGACAGAGTTTCCATCACCAAAAGCTGCAAAGATAAAACCTAGAAGAATTAGAGGTGGCTTAAGACTGACTAATTATCTTTCCACTTACCCTACCAGCTTATCTGGGTCCATTGAGGAATTTATCTTCATTTTGTCTCTTGTATTTAGTTTGTTTGAATAGGAAATGAACTGCTTAAATTTCATGGGGTTGAGTGTTTAACCTGAATGGAACCACATGAACAAACTGCAAATACTGATGATGACTCAAAAGAGGAGAATCTCAAGTCCTGCACTTGTAGCTAAAGACAGAAATGTTATTTATACCAAGTCAGCTGGTTTAAAGATATGTAAGTAATCCACATGAATTACATGTCATATAAATAAAATAGGCAAGAAAAAAAAAAAAAAACCTCAACATTTCCCCTTAAGGAAATCAGGCAATGTGCTTAAAAGAAACCCTAATAACCTTTGCCTGCATTTATTAATATGTTGCTTTCCCAAGAATTTGGGTTTGGGAAGGAAGTGCTTTCTACTAGCTGTGGACAAACCAGTCCCTTCGGACTCAGGCCCAAGAGCAAGTGGAAAAGGGCATTTTAGACAGAAAACAGAGATATCAACTGAGCTTTTGTCCCCAAACTAGCATCTATTTTGCAAAAGGCATTTGGTTCCATGTATCCCAACAGTGTAACGTTTCAAAGCTCCAAGTTTTTCTCAAGATGACTGTCCACATGCAAAGTGCAAGAGCATTTTTGTTCTACACCAGGGTAACTATAGATAACGGGACAAATAATATGTACTAAAAGCCATGTGGGAGACAAAAGGGCACTTTCTCTTCCTTATGGGAGAAAAGAACAATTGTTCTGGGGTGGAAGACAGACAGAGGAGTCAATGCACTAATGGCTTGTTCAACTATATCCCCAGAGCATAATCAGCTACATTGATTGATTATGGTCAGATGACTAGAAACCAAAATAATGCTTGTAAAAACAAGGGACATATGTTACTTGTACTACAGGACACAGGCAACTGGCAGGGCTCAAAAAATGGAGATACCCAGCCCAGGAACAGTGACCACCTGATTCATTTCCTTCTATTTCAGTAGACAAGAGAGAAAAAATGCAGAATGCTGCTTCCATGTCAGAGGAGAAGGATGTGTTGTTGCATCTGATGACTAAAGATGACCAATAAACCATCCATTTTAAAAACCCTATGAAAATGAATCACCTCTTCTCTCCATGACCCCCACACAAGGCAGAACTCACAGCCAAACAAGCAGGTTAGTACAAGGCAAAGAGAACACCACCACGTGAAAACTTCTTCCTCCTGATGACCCTCCCTCTGGATTGTTGTTCTAAGAGCTAATACCAGTTCTACAATTTATGTGGTTTCTAAAACCTAGGGATAGGTATGAAAGAACAAAATTCACATTCAAACTTCAAAATAGAGTGGTTTTTAATAGTATCAAAATTCTAGCTCATAGAATCACAGAATTCCAGCATTAAGCCAACCTCTTTCATGTGACCATTAAGGGAAAAGCTCTAGTACAATCAGATGACTTGCTACAAACCCCATCATTCTAATAATAAAAGTAATAAGTGTTAATAGTTGCTACATGTTTATTATGCCTCTGACACTGTTCTAGGCATATTTGAGAACATTACCTCATCCCTTATGACAACTATTGACTGAAGTGCTGTTATTAAATCCATTTTGCAGAAGAAAAAAAACTTGAGTGTAGCGTGCTTACATAACAAGCCCAAGGTTCTCCAGTCAATGAAGAATGAAGCCAGACCTGAAACCCAGGCTGCCTGAAAGCAATCAGAGCCATACCTCTAACTGGAAGTGTAGCAAAGTGCTGAGACTGGACCTGAACTCTCTCTCCCTGTTCAGTCTGCCTTGCATCTACCACATCCCATTCACATCACTTAGCTCAGTTCAAATAAGAACGGTTCTTTTAAGAGCTGAAGAGACCTGCGATCTCATTAACTACTCTAGTAGTTCTCTCAAATGGCCTCATGAGTACCCATAAGTATTATTTTATTTCTGGCTCATAAACTTTCCACCAGGATAGGACACCACATCGGTGAGGTTGTTAAATCTTTATAATAGCAATATTATGCTAATGGAAAGTATTCGTCTATTCCTCACCCCCCCCACACGCCCCAAAACCATCTGGTAGGTTTACCTGGCAATTACTTAGAGATGTCATGGTGGATCTTAAAGCATAAAGAATATAAGGATTCATAACTTCTCTGAGCAATGGAGTTTTCCATGTGGTAACAGGCTGGCATGACTGGACTATTGGATTTAGACATAAACAGGATACTGGAAAAGACTCAGGGAGTGTGCATGGCCACTCTCAGATTAGAATTCAGGTGGTAAAGAGCATAGGTATTTCCAAGCCCAAGCTTTCTCCTGAATTTGTTGCCAATATTTTGATTGCATTATGAATTTCTTTCTTTAAATGGCTCGTTCTTTAATATCAAATAATAAAACATAGATATTAGAGCCAATTTAAGTAATTTAGAGTAATTAGAGTCTTAAGTAGGCAGCACATGTTCTGAGCAGAACAATCTCTCTCCAAACAACAGAGATGTCAGAGGTTTTCAGCTTGGGTCTGTTTTCTCTCTCCTCCCTGTGGCTCAAACACCAGGAGGAGTTTCCCTTCCTGGAGAACAGTTACCCAGTAACTCCTGAAATGGCTGGATAAACGTTGGCTGCCGAGCACATTCAACCTTGAAAGCACAACAATCTGGGATTTTAATTCAAACAAATGTGAAAATGGATTATAAATAGGATCCAGCTGCATTTCTAATAGTGAAGAGAAAAAAGAGCTGAGACCAAAAAGTAAGAAAAAGGAAAATGAAAGCACCTTGCCTCCCTCTTCAAATGGCGTCCCCCACGCTGCCATCACCGCCCTGTTGAAAGAGGCCTCGAGAAGGTTTTAAAATGTTTTAATTATATTTAATTAAGTTGTCATTTGTTAGTTGGCTTCCTGAAAGTTCTGCCTACTTAAGCCAGACTCCATTTTCAGACCTACACATTTACCTACAGCCCAGCTTTTGGTAAAGGTAAAAAATCGTTTCGCAGACACTGTCTTCCCGGAGACTTGGCATCTTGCTGCCCACGTTGCAGGTTATATATTTTTAGTACAAGCGTTGGCCAGGACAAAGCAAAACTTCTGACTTCTGCAGGTGGTGACAAAGACAACCCTTCCTCAGCCCCCAACAACCAGTCCTTTTCTCTTTTCCACAGCAGTTTTTATGGAAGTCAGCATTTGACTATGGAAAAACAGAGCAATTCATCACAAATCTTTAGCACTCCATACAATAGTGATACCCACCGCCTGGATCAGTGGGAAAATGCAGTCGTACCCACGGCCTGGATGAGTAGGGAAATCCAACCGTCACAGTTCAAAGTTCCTATCAATAGACAGTGTCAACCCTATTCTTAAACGTCAACCTCTACCAGAGGATGTAATGGAGCTTCGTACTCTGTCCTGCTGGCAGCTGTGTAGGAAGGTGCAAGTTATTCCTTGTACAACCACAGAGGGCGCCACCCACGAGGCAGTCATGGATTTGTACTTTTACTCTGATAATTTTCCTGCAGATGGCAGTAAAGCGTCTTGAGGAAACAACCCCACTTTTTAATTCATGTATTTGGCCTGGGGCAGTGATGACCCATAAGATGTCTTTGCTTTGCATTTTAAGCAAAAACAGATCTTAACCTAACACACTTCTAGTTTTTTCACTCCAATCTTCAGAGTCAAAGTCGATTTTTTGTCAAATGAAAACACTGTCATTAGCAAATCCTGCTATAAAGTACAGGAAACATAAAGAGTTTTCATACTGATGACCTACATTTATTAAGAATAAAAAACTGCAACTGAGAATTAAATAATTAATTTTAAAGGAATAAATCCATTCCATGTGTACAGTGCTCAACAAGCTGCATACATATCTCTCTTTTTGTTTCTTTGACTTAGTAAAAAAGCCTCAACTCTTCCTCTATTTGCTCACAAGAATCAACAATGCAGGTCAGACACTAGATTTGCCTACAATGGCAAATGCTTCCCAAACATTTCAGCAAACCGCCCCTACGTCTAGTCCCGTCCAAGGATTGTTTGTTTCACCTGCAAATATTTCCAAGGTGAAAATGTTTATCCCATTCCTTGTGGGGAAGCAATTATTTGTTTGAGAGGAAGCTTAGCTAGATAGCAGATAATTCTGCAAACATGCCCCCAGATCAATTGTGACTAAAAGGTCTCCAGTTCTCCACCCCCATCTCCCGGAAATGTTCTGTTAAATTTTAGGATATATTCTTACCGGTCTCTAAGATTTGTTTATATATTTGTGCACAGGAAGGGTTGTCAGTACCTTTCCAAAAATAATGCGTGCTCTACAAAGTCACTTACCTCTAGGGACTCTCTGAAAAAACAGAACTTGAGAATATATATGTGGCATTGAGAAGCTACAGCTGTCAGGGGCCTGAATATATTTGTATCAAAAGCAGCATACTTAGTTGTCAAAAGAAATCTAATCAGAAGAAACAAAAATGAAGATAAAGATCAAAAAGTAGGCAGGATAAAGGGCAGAGGACAGAGGCAGATAAATGTCATAGACAGGGGCTTCCCTGGTGGCGCAAGGGGTTAAGCGTCAGCACTAGGAAGCAATCCGCAGCTACTGCAGCACCAGTTAGATCCCGGGCCAGGGAGCTACCCACATGGCGCAGCAGACCTCTCCTGTCTCACCCACTGCTCCCCTCAGCAGTGTATTTCAGTCAGTCTGCCTGTTCTGTTCCCCACTCTGTCTCTGGTGAATCCTCTTACCCCCCACACCTCTGGCCTGCACCCCAGTTCTTGGAGGTATAAATAAATAAATCTTTTTTAAAAAGGTCATAGACATTAAAATGGTTCTGATGTTTTCAAAAAAATAAAAGAGGTTAATATTACCGTAACAAGAAGCTAAAGTTCATTTCTTCCTATTAGATTTATCTATTAAATTTATCACTGAATTAATTTTAATCTTACTGAAATTTCTTTCAATGCAGACTAAAGAAGGACAATGAAGAAGAGGAAGAGGAAATGGAAGCAGGAGGAGGTGGAGGAGCAGGGAGGAAAGGGAAGAGGAGTATGAGAAGAGGAAGGAATGAAGGAAAGGCGGGAGGGACAGAGGGATATGGGAGAAAAGCTAAAATTAAATCTGGGTCAAAGTTATGGAAGCTGCTGTGTATCAAATTCATAAAAAAGCATATTCTATGCCTCATCAATTTCACCTCCAATAATTTATTCTATAGAAATAAGAATATGTAGAAACATACAGGCTTGTATATTATTGTTCCCTGCACCATTATTTAGACTAGTGGGTAACTAGAAACACCTGCACTTCCAACTAGAGCCGTGGCGCTTAGCCCTGCTGACCACTTCTCCCTCATCTTAGCTACTCCTTGCATGTTAAACTACCATCCACTGAACAACAATTTTAAAGGTTTCACAAGTCCAAGAAGCTCTCCCTCATATGCTCTGCCCTATCACTTGTCACAGCTATTCCTTCTCATCCTTCAAACCACAACTTTATGTCACTTTTCATCTTTCCCATTAATTATCCAACCTGGCATGCTTGCACTCATTTAATATTTTTGTCCATTTTAATTGCAGATGTGTGGGTTTGTTTGAGGGTTTCATGCCGGATTCATGCCTAGAGTAAACATCTCCATGATAACCAGAACCATATTCACTTTTCTATGCCTTATACCCATAGAAAAGACTCATAAAATGTTTGTTAAAAGAATAAATCTACAAAACAAGGGTATAAAATGTGACATTGTAGGAAATTATTGAGAACCAGGTAAATAATAAGTGAGGAAATCACAATACAAACTAACACCTGCAGAACTATTCAAATGACTGGCCTGGAGACACATCCATAATCCATGGCATCTCTCAAAAATGGCTATTAAAAGTTACAAATCATCAGAAGAAATTCACCAGTATTTGGGAGACTCGATGGAAGTAACAAACAAAAAGATTAGCAAGCAAAATATGAGAAATTAGAAAACAATTATTGTATTTAAAATGATATAAAATTAATGTGTTCAAGTGTTTGGAGTCTTTAAAGTAGGAATGGGTAATATAAATAAGAGAGATTCCATAAATAAAAAAACACATTTACTTTGAAAGCACTTAATGGAAACTCAAGAAATAAAAAAAAAGGAAAATAGCCTCAAAGACAATGAGGCAAAATGTAAATTGATAAACAAGTAGCAATGTAAATAATAATTGTATACCTAATAATTTAAATGCACTTGAAATGCAGGATAAAGGAAATACAGAATCAGGGAGGATGGGGCTGAGTTGATCAGCATTCATTTTATTTTCTTATATAGTTTGGGAGGAAGATTGAGATCAATTAACTCTAGATTTTTGTCACATGAATAAAACATTCTTAAAATATAATGGTAACCACAGCAAAATGAAAAGGAGGAAGGAAAAAAATGAAGAAATTAATTAAAAGATAAATGAAGAAATCTGTTATTTCAGTTTTCTTGATAGAAATCAAGAAATAATAAAGATTCTTTGGGTAAAGAGAAAATGTAACATTTATTGACAATAATATGGTATATTTGAACATTAAAATGAATATTAAACATCTGAACATTAAAATGGGCAGTAAAAATGAAACTGGATTAGGCATTACTTTCAAATAACAGATACTTCAGAATGTATTTTTTCATAAATATATGTAAGTTTTTGCAAAATACATCACAGAAGTTATTGCTTGTTTTCATCAACTTTACTGTTATCCTTCATCATTTACATTTCAATCTGGCACACAGAGTTGAAGCTAGATACTTCCCTCTTAGTGAAACACTAGAATTCAACTCTTTATTATTATGTCACAATTCTTAGCTACATACAGAAGGTTTATTGGAGTTCAATCTCTTTATTTTAGAATGAAGACATAAATACATACTCATTTTACAGGCTGGTTGAACTTAGAATGAAAGGAGACAATATATATAAAGAATGGTAAAATCATTAAGCAAACCTTTTGAAAAATAAAATATTCAAAACTAAACAATTCAACTAGAAAATGGACAGGAGATATTTTATATAAAATTATATGCAAGTAATAAATATGTATATGAAAACAATGTCCAACATCATTAGCCATTAGATCAATTCAAATCAAAACCATAATGAGATATCAATAAACACCCCTTAGAATGGCTAAAATAAAAAATAGCAAACCACTAATTGCAGGGAATGCATTTCCATGGGAATATAAAATGGTACAACTACTCTGGAAAAGAGTTTGGCGGTTTTTTATAAAACTAAATATGGTCTTAACATATACCCCAGCAATTGCAATCTTGGGTACTTATCCCAGAAAAATGAAAATTATGTTCACGCAGAAACTTGTACATGGGAGTTCAAGGCAACCTTATTCATAATGCTCAAGCTGGAAATAACCTAGATAGCTTTCAGTGGGAGAATGACTAACTAATTGTGGTAATCCATATGGAATACTACTTAACAAAAAAACAGAGAAAAAAAAAAAAGAAGGAAAGAAAGAGGGAGCAAGTAAAGATGGAATCAGGAACTACTAATATAACCAAGAACTTGGACAGAGCTAGGGAAATTATACCGAGTAGAAAACAGTCAATCACAAAATGGTTAACTACTATATGATTCCATTTATATAACATTTTTAAAAGATGCGTTTGTGCATTGGCACAAAATGGTAATGAAAAACAAATTAGGGGTTGCCAGAGGTTTTCAATGGGTTTGGAGGGGATGGCTACAGAGTAGCGTAGGGATCCCTGTGTGCTTTGATTATAGTAGTTACAGGAAGCTACACATGATGAAATTGCATAGAAGTACATACAAACATGCATGTTTGCACACACACAAATAAGTGCATATACAACTGGTGAAATGTCAGTTTCATAGCTTTGAGAATCACTGTATTTGTGTGAGGTTTAGAGAAGTTGGGGAAAATGTGCACAGGACACTTCCTGTAAATTACATGAAAACTTCCTGAGAAAATAAATGTATTTCAAAATGAAAATGAAAATATATATGTGTGTGTATATATATATATATATATATATATATATATATATATATCGTTTACTCTTTTTCATCCTAAGGTATTATAAGTTTGGCTGTGGCATTGGCTTAACTGACATCAGGCACCCAAAGTAGCCCGTCACTCTCCTGGTAACGGACTGATAAAAGCCCTCCACAGGACTTTCCTTTGAAGGGTTTTTGAAATTGATTTGTATATTCTAAAAGAATGAGTTATAAAATGTTACCCTTGGAAAATTTTTTAGAACTTTAAAATTCTCGTAATATGGGAGGATAGGGGGGTGGGACAATGGGATAAGGCAAAAAGCTAAGTAAAAAGTTGCCAAGGAGGTAATCTGTCATGACCCATTGGTTTTAGAAACAATATATCAAACGACTTTACTAAGGAATGTCTTCATCTTTGATTTACCTCTGCTATTTTCATTTCTCTATCCTGTTCCTTTTCTCTAGATAGGTTTGATTTTCATGTATTTATTACAAGTTATTGCTTAGCTTCATGGGACTCCCCTTGCAGTGACAAGTATAACCCCTAACCTTCCCCGCCACAACTTATCATGAAGAAGTTATCTTCTGCACATTCCTATCATTTCTTCACAATCATTCTTGAAATGCATGGAGTTGATGGCTTCCATCTAGCACCCAGAATTGTTGCAGCCCCACCCTGGTGAGCAATGCTTTGCCCTTCTCAAGTCTGTCTTCTATCTTAATGCCCCCGCTATCCAACCAAATTAAGCTGAAAGTGTGAACATCTGTTTAAAGGAAACATACAACTCTGAAATCTGCACATTCCTACCCTGTTTCCAAAGTAAAAATCAGGGATGGGGAAGATCACCAACATAAAAGTCCAGGTAGGAGGGCTTTCATTTACGCCTTTGGTACACTTATGATCTGGACTCTGAGAATATCCATTAGTGCCTATCTTCAAAGTACTTGTAGCTTTTTTCTCCACCATTATATCCTGAGTGTAGAGATACGTCATCCTTTTTCCTAATACAGCTTCATTGTCTCACCTCCCACACCACTTCCTTCAGGTCCTTGTTCCTTCTCTTCCAGGCTTCAAGCATCGGTGTACTGCAAACTCCTTTCCTTCCACATGGGGCAGCAAACTAGCATTGTCTGGGTCTCCTTCATAAGCACCGCACTATGCAGCAATCTGCGGTCTCTGCAGCATGAGTTCCATCTCCGGCCAGCCAGGCAGCAACCCACATGGGGCAGCAGACCTCTCCTGACTCGCCCACTGCTCCCCTCAGCAGTGTACTTCGGTCGATCTGCCTGTTCTGTTCCCCGCTCTGTCTCGGGTGAATCCTCTCAACCCCCACATCTCTGGCCTGTACCCCAGCTCTTGTATGCATAAATAAATAAATCTTAAAAAAAAAAACTAGCATTTCCTTACCAACACCTTTCATTGACACTGACTCTGACCCCGCTGTTGAGTGTTGCCCTGTATCTCTGAGATATTTAGATAGCAAGAAATAGATACATTTTATGCTGTCTCCAAAGAAGGAGGTATTTAGAATCTCACAGAACTGAAATGCTAGAAGATTATCAAGCTCTGTCTTGCTGACTTGTCCTTGGCACTCTCCTTCTTATTGTGTAGTTTCTGGATTTCTGTACTCTGCTCGTCTCTCCATTCTCTGCTATGGCATCTAGTTTGAGAGATTTGTGAACACTTTTATTTCCCACAGAACTTCAACTTGAATGTAAGTGATTCTGGGTTGCTCTACCCTACCGACCTCAACTCTACTAGACCTTGTGCATCCGTCTTCATTTAGGTTCCCTCAGGCAGGGCCTTTGAGACAGGGATCCGAGTGGCAATATTTTGTTTAACAGGTGATCCCAGAAAATATTGATAAGGATGTGGGGAAGTGAGATTGGGAAGAGAAGACAACCAATAATGTGTATATCAAACCAGTTACCATGGTGGATACAAGAACTTAATCTTGTTGGGAGAGGGGCCTCCCTAGTGGTTCAAGGGGTTAAGCCTTAATACTATGAATCCATCTTCAGCTACTGCAGCACAGTTCAATCCCCGGCCACACAGCTAACCCACATGGTGCAGCAGACCTCTTCTGTCTCACCCGCTGCTTGCCTCAGCAGTGTATTTCAGTCAATCCACCTGTTCTGCTTCCCACTCTGTCTCTGGTGAATCCTCTTACCCGCCTCCCCCCCGGCCTGTATGTTCTTGTATGCATAAATAAATAAAGCTTTTTTAAAAATATGGTTGAGAGACACTCAACAAGACACTCAACTCTGAGCATCTCAGGGTTCCTCCAGCCAGGTGGCAGGGAAAGATAGGGCTGTTTATATGCCAACTCCGTTAAATCATTGGTCAAGAGTACTCTCTGGGCATCAATTGTCTGGAGCTTCTAATTTCTGTGATCTTAGAGAAAACTGATTACTGGAAAAAACCATCAAGCTTTCAGACATTCAGTCACAGTGTTCTACCACTGTAAGGTCCTATGGCTTGGAATAGCACATGATAGATAGCATGTAACATCATTTCTTTTACTTTCTGTGTATCTTAGGTCAAATTTGAGTGAGAATATGATTAGATCAGTTTGGATTCTAGGTCCCTTTTTTGTCCAAATAATGTTAGCTTTTAGAGCAAGGTCATCTGATGTGGACATAGTCACAAAAACTGGCCGCACAAATTTCCATACATATCTAAGAATACAATACTCTTTCCCACCATAAGCTAGTTCTTCCTTTACCCCCACTTTATCTCTCAATTTGCCAGGTTAGCACAGTGAACATCCATTCCTGCCTTGACAAACAAGCCAATATTCTCACAATATTATCTGCCTATGCTCTGCACAGTCTGGGTAATCATCTTTTTGCATGGCTGCGTACTGTCCTTCTTGTGAAGATCTCATAGTCTAAGTTCCCTTGGGCAGGATTTCTCTTCTCTAACGTTTGTTGCAAAGATCATCTTAAAGAAAACAGCACCTTCATATAAAGAATCCTCTAAAAAAAGAATAATAGAGCCTCCCCCATGGCGCAGCAGGTTGAACGCAGCACTGTGAAGCTGTCCACAGCCTCTGCAGCGTGGGTTCGATTCCCAGTCAACCAGGGAGATACCCACATGGTGTGGTAGACCTGTCTTGTCTTGCCCACTGCTCCCCTCAGCAGTGTTTTTGGTTCATCTGCCTGTTCTGCTCCCCGCTCTGTCTCTGGCGAATTCTCTCACCTTCCTGAGCCTCTTGCCTATACCCCGGTTCTTGTATAAATAAATAAATCTTTTAAAAAAAGAAAAAAGAATAATAATAGTTTGACACATGGCTTTGAACCAAACCCCCGAGTCTATTCCTATTCAATATGCACATAGACCTTCCCCATACACTTGGATATTGCACAGTGCCCGAGCAATAATTTGACTCCTTTCAGCAGTGGTTTACACATTTAATGGAAAGAAAGATTGGAATTTTCAGGAACTAATGCATCAAATTAGATTAGCAAAGTGGAGGTAGTTTCTATAGTTTACCTCTATTACAGGTACAAACACAAGCAGGTCTGGCTAGGAACAGAAACGGACAATAGAGCAACGTTGTACAGTTCCTCGTAGACAACTAAGAATGAAGATGCGGGGAAAGACATGCCAAAGATGCCCAAAGTTAGTACTGGAACAAAGGAATTCACTTAGAAGTGCATGCAATTATGAAAAGTATAATCACATCCTTCTTGACCAGTGGTTTCCATTATAAGACTTCCTGTTAAGAGAATCATCTTGATAACATTGAGCTTTCCCTGGGCAATGATGCAAATGATTTCATTTCAATGACTCAATTAGGTTTTAATTATCTCAATGTATCTTAATATAGGTGGAAGTAGGTAGTACCTTATGTGAATTCCCACAATTCACATGGGATCTAACTCTGTCTAAAAGGAACTCAGCTTGAAAAGTCCATTAAGTCCAATGCTAACAACTCCAGGGCACCTCCCTGTGAGGGAAGATTCATCCTTATGGTTTTCATCCAATGTTTACTGTTGACAAATAAGCTAGAAGTTCTTTTGGAGGCCATTTTGTGTTGCATTTGAAGTGCCAGTGCTCCTAATAGATGTCACGGTCTTCAAAGTGGCCATTAAATTTCAGAAAAGTTAGCAATACCATTTTAACAAAATACTTTATTTCAAATAATTGTAATTTCCATAACACTTTGTCAATTTAACAATTCTTTAAATAGTCTCCTCCAAGGTACTCAGTTTTGAGATTATTTAATATAATAAGTATTTTATCCAATGAAACTCAGTTTTTCTATTATCAGTTCTATATACAATGTATTTTTCAAGAAATATATTGGAGGTAAACAATGCCAAATGAGTGAATCAAAGTACGTTTTAGTTTTCAATTCTTAGACCTTAAAGAAAAATGAGAGAGGACCCTGACACGATTATAGTTTTTCTGCTCTACCACCCAGAGAAGTGAACTTTAATAAAGCTTACTTTAAAAATAAAAAAATGAGCATGGATATTCACAATAGGATTGGAATTTGACATTGTAAACTCAGCACAAAATTTACATCTAACTTCTTCACTTGTAAATAATAAGATTTTAGAGTGAACCCCATATTCTTTTATAATTGTTACATTTGGAGTCCAAGACTTAGAAAATTGGTATTGAGAAAACTATATAAATAACTTCCTTATACTATTTTTCCTAATTTGGGAGGGGCCCATTGATTTGAGCTTTCTCATGCATGCCATTCTAAATATGTTTTCTTTCTCTGGAGACCAGCCACACCGTCCCCTCTGGCACAGATACACTTTGTGTTCTCCATTTGTCCAACACTTCTGGAGTGCCTGCTTTGTAACTAATAACTGGGAATACAGAACAAGACCAATAAGACACTTGCTCATATCAAGTTTGTATTTTCACAGGGAGATGTAAATCACAAATAAATGTCCAAGCACCATAATTTCAGATAAGTGCCATGAAAAAAAGTAAATATAGATGGAAAGTTATCAAAAGGGAGTGACAAGGTTAAGACCAAAAGATAGAGGGGATCAGTATCAGTCAGGACAGGCTAGCTTATTCTGACAAATAACCCCTAAATTTCAATAACTGAAATCACGAAAGACCTATTTCTCACTTAAGCAGAGTCTCCTATGGGTCCAGAGACTCTGTAGTGACTTGTTTGCTATATGATGGCTCAGCATCATGCCTTCACATCAGCACAACCTTCTGATGTCCAGATGGCTGGAGAATATGTAGAGTTTTTGCACTGGAAAGTAAATGTTTCTGCCTGGAAGTTGCATGTGTCACTTCCACTTATATTTTATTCTTCAAGTAAAGTCACCTCATGCCCCCTAAACTCAAGGGGTCGGAAAATTAATTTTTTTTTATATCATTGTTGATTTTTAAACAATCTTTGCTTCCCCCCACCCCCTCAGTTGTAGTCCCCATAGAGTTTCCTTCACCAATGCACCCGTGCACCATCACTTCAGTCCCCTGTGCTCCTTCCTCTCTCTCTCCCTCTGATCCCTCTCCTGTCTCCTCCTCCCCTGCAGGATGTCTCTGATTTATAGTTGTCTGTTTTTCTTTGTTGTATTTTGTACTGTTAAAATTTTTTACACTGATGTCTCATTTGGTTCCTCTATATTCCTGCTATAACTGAAATCATCCAATATTTTTCTTTTTCCTTCTGGCTTATTTCACTGAGCATAATTCCTTCTAGTTCTATCCACATTGCTGCGAATGGCATGAGTTTATCTTTTTTGATCGCTGAATAATATTCCATTGTGCATATGTGCCACATCTTCTTGCTGCAGTCACCTATTGTGGGGCATTGGGTTGTTTCCAGGTTTTACCTATTGTAAATAGTTCTGCAATAAAACATAGGGGCACAGGTGTTCTTTTGAATCAATGTTTTTGTGTCCTTTGGGTAGATCCCTAGTAGTGGAATTGCCAGGTCATACGGTAACTCCATTTTTAGTAGACTGAGGAATCTCCAGACAGCTTTCCATAGTGGTTGGACCAGTTTGCACTCCTACCAGCAATGTAGGAGAGTTCCTTTTTCACCACATCCTCACCAACATTTGTTGTTGCTTGTCTTTTTTATATGTGCCATTCTCACTGGTGTAAGGTGGTATCTCAGTGTGGTTTTAATTTGCATTTCCCTGATTATTAGGGATGTTGAACATTTTTTTCATATGTCTGTTGGCCATTTGCACTTCCTCTTTGGAGAAATGTCTTTTAAGTTCTTCTGCCCATTTCTTGACTGGATTGTTTATTTTGTTTTTGTTGAGTCATGTGAGTTCTTTGTATATCCTTGCCATCAATCCCGTATCAGTTGACTAGAGTGCAAAGACTTTTTTTCCCAATCAATGGGGTGTCTCTCTGTTTTGGTCAATGTGTCTTTTGCTGTGTAGAAGCTTTTCAGTTTGATGTAATCCCAGGTGTTTATCTTTTCCTTGACTTTCTTTGCTTTGGGTGATGAGTCTTTAAAGATATTATTGTGATGTTTGTCTTGTAGTGTTGATTTTGTGTATGGTGAGAGGTAGTGGTCTAGTTTCATTTTTTTGCATGTGGTTATCCAGTTTTCCTAGCACCATTTAATGAACTAACTGTCCATGTTCCATTGCATATTCTTCACTCCTTTGTCAAAAATCAGTTGTCCATGAAAGTGTGATTTTGTTTCTGGGCTCTCTACTCTGTTCTATTGGTCTGTGTGTCTGTTTTTGTTCCAATACCAAACTGTTGTAATTATTATGGCTTTGTAGTATAGCTTGAAGTTTTGAAGTGTGATACCTCCTTTTTCCTTTGTTTTCATCAGTAGGGCTTTGGCTATTCATGGTTTTTTGTGGTTCTATATGAATTTCATTAGTATTTGTTCTATTTCTTCAAAGAATGTCATTGAGATTTTTATAAAATAGCATTGAATCTGTATATCGCTTTTGGTAGGATGGCCATTTTAATAATGTTAATTCTTCCAATCCATGAGCAGGGGATGTCTTTCCATTTCTTTGTGTCGTCTTCTATTTCTTTTAACAGTGTTTTATAATTTTCTTTGCATATGTCTTTCACCTCTTTTGTTATGTTTATTTCCAAGTATTTGATTTTTTTTGTTTCAGTTACAAGAGGGATGGTTTTCTTGATTTCTTCTTCTTCAGATTGATTGTTTGTGTATAGGAAGGCTACTGATTTTTATGTGTTGATTTTGTACTATATGAGCTATACTGAACTGGTTGATTATTTTGACTAGTTTTTCTGTGGAGTTTTTAGGGTTCTCTTTGTATATTATCATATTGTCTGCAAATAGTGACAGTTTTACTTCTTCTTTCCCTATCTGGATTCCTTGTATGTCTTTCTCTTATCTTACTGCCCTGGCTAGGACCTCCAGTATTATATTGAAGAGCAGTGGTGAGAGAGGACATCTTTGTCTTGTTCCTGATCTTAAAGGAAACGCCATCAGCTTTTCGCCATTGAGAATAATATTGGCGGTGGGTTTGTTGTAAATGGCTTTTATCATGTTAAGGTATGTTCCTTCTATCCCAAGAATTTCAAGGGCCTTCATCACAAATGAATGTTGGACTTTGTCGAATGTTTTCTCAGCATCTATTGATATGATCATATGGTTTTTATTTTTCTTTTTGTTGATGTGTTGTATTACACTGATCAATTTTCATATGTTCAATCATCCTTGTGCCTCTGGGATGAATCGTACTTGATTGTGGTGTATTATCCCTTTAATGCGTTGTTGGATTCTGTTGGGAAGGATTTTGTTGGGTGTTCTTCTCACTTCTTGTATGTCTATATTTGTCTCCTTTTTCATGCTTGGGAAGTTTTCTTCAATTATCTCCTTGAATAATTTCTCAGATCCTTTGTCTCTCTTCTCACCTTCTGAAATGCCTATAACTCTTTTATCCCCTTTCTTCATGGAGTCTGATAATCATCTGAGGGTATTCCCATTCTTCTTTCTTTGTACTTTTCTCTACAAAGGGCCAGGAAATTATGATCGATAATCAGAGGCATGAAAACTGGAAATACTAACAAGTGGCTGCTGTGTTTACTTTAACACCAGAGTGATGAGTCATTATTAAAAACTGAGAGAAAAGCATTTCAGCCAGAGGAACAGCAAAGGCTAAAACCACAGTTGAGAATGAGGCATGGAGAGGGAAGGATAATGAGCATGGAGGAGAAAAGAAGCCAGATTCTGAAGAAGGTGGAGGCCTACATCATCATCAGGCTTTGCAGCCACATGAAAGGATTTGGGTTTTATTCTTGAAACAATGGGAAACACTTGAACTATTTCAAGTCACTGACAGATGCAGTAATATTTTTAAACATGCACACCTGCCTATATAACTGTTCTTTATCTGAAAAGTCCCAGTTTTGAGGCCTCCTTTTCTTTGAAGCTTCTTCTGACTCCCGCAGCTGGCCTTGAGCAATCCACCCTAAACTTTCCTCTCTTCTCAGAATAGATCTCCATTTAATCACGAAAGTTGCTAAGTCATAGTGATGGATTTCCCTGCCTTTCTCTTCATGTAACTGTAAGATCCCTGTGAAGGCAGGGGTCATATCTTTTTGTTTCTTCTTTCCCTAGAGCCAATTGTGATCCTCACCATTCTGGACAAGGATTCCTCTGAGAATGAATAAACTCTGAACTTCGCTTTGGAGCTCAGGATGAGCAAGGATGCTAGAGATCTGGGGGAGCTCCAAGGCCTCTGGCTTCCTAAAAGCTTAAGGACAGCAGTGGTCCTACCCTGAAACCAAAATGCAAAACAATTCCAAGGGTAGGGACTCACTTTCCTGCCAAATGTCTGGGGCCCTTGAGATCTTCTGAGGTTTCCAAGACTTCAAGAACTTGAAAATTCTCAATTCAATTGCTATTGCTTTGACCCATCCCCTGTATTTTTCAAATAAAAGAAAAAACCCTAAGAGAAAGAAGGGTTAGATGAGTCACTTAAGTTATAAAAACAATAACAGGCCAGGGTCACCTCACTCTGCCTGTGAACCTCTCAAAACAGTTATGGATCTGAGCCACCTTACTCTCTTTTACAGCAAATCTCCCAGGAATAAGTAAGCTCCCAGTGCTCTCTAAGTCCTCAGAATGAAAAGTCTTGAGGAGTGGGAAGCAGGATGCTCTCCAGGCAAGGACATAACTTTGTAATTCCTCGTATTTCGTGTTCTGACAGATCACCTGCTCGCTGCCACTCAGGGTACCCCTATATTTGCTCACAATTTTGCCAGAGGGAGGTACCTGACTCAGTTTTATGGACTTTTTATTGTTCCCAACTCTGTGTGTTTGCTCAGTGTCATTATCCAACGGTGAAGCAAACTTCCCATCCTAAAAATAGAAGAGGATAAGGTGATTTACAAAAATATATCAAGATTTCCTTCCCCTTCACAGGAAAAGTGGGAACATGCTCTTCATCTAATTGTCTCCCTGCTCAAATTAGGAGCAAGAGTCGTGCCTCCACGTGTCTGGATTCCTCCCTCCCAAGCAATTATTTCCAAGTTGTGCTTACCTGGTTTGAAAAGTGCCTTATAAACAGAATCATATTCATGTATTAACGTTGTTACAGATGTGATCGTGGCCATCATTCATATTATGTCTCATAAACTGTTACATTGTAGAGCAGAGACATGAAAATTCTCAGAAGATATTTTTCACTCTTCTCATTTTCTCCAGTGGGAGAGGGCTCTATACTCCTCCAGCTACTTCATACTCATCCTCAAAGCCAATATTACCTATATTCAAAGTTTGTCATCCCAATATTTTTGATTATCAAACTTTACATGCAGATATATGAATCCAAATGGAATTTGAAACTTTCCCTTTCTGTTTTCTCAGAAGGTTTCTGCTCACTTGTGATCTGTAAAAATCCTGAATACCAACTGATAGAACTTGGGCAAAATCAAGGACACTGTTGCCATTCAATTTTTACTTTTTTCACATGATTAAGGAAGTCCTCAAATGGAAACTACCCAAAAAGTTAAGGATCCAAGTGATTTTAAGAGATTTCCAGCTACAGCTTCATTTTTAGACAGGTCAGTTTCGGACTCATCAGTATAGAGAACTAGTCTGTTCAAGTTTTTTAATTGAATTTTACAACTGTGCTCCCCGAGCCACAGGTTATACGAAGTGCTTTTCACACAGTCTGGCATTAACTCCTCACAGGGCATCTGTGGGTCCAGAAAATTGTTTTCCCCATAGCAGGACAGGAATAATGATGTTGTTTATCAATGCAGCAGCATTTTCTAGAATTAAAGATATATTACCAGCATTGGTAAGCCACCAACTCATCCTCATTGTCTACCTGAACTTCCTGTAATGCAGTTAAATAAGAGCTCAAGTTTTGACAAAAGATACCCTCAGCTTGCTGTCTTTGAATTCCCAATAAATTCCCTTTGATTGGGAATTTGGACACATTACTGAATACCACTGAACTTCATTTAGTTCAAAACCTATTAACTGGGTCTCCCCGGTGGTGCAGCGGTTGAGCGCTGGGTTACGAAGTTGCCCGCAGCTTCTGCAGCACCTGTTCGATCCCCGGCTGCTCCCTGGCCACCAGAGGAGAGTCCCACATGGAGCACAGACCTCTCCTGCCGCCCGCTGCTCCCCTCAGCAGTGTACTTCGGTCCTTCTGCCTGCTCTGCTCCCCGCTCTGGCTCTGGTGAATTCTCTCACCTCCCGTGCTTCTGACTGTACCCAGTGCGTGTATAAATAAATAAATAAATAAATAAATAAATCTAAAAAAAAAAAAAGAAATCTTAAAAAAAAAAACCTATTAACAGAGGGGACACTCCAAAAAAGGCAGCCATTATTATTCTGCATTCAGAACTTCTTTAATTTTATACTGTGTGGCATTCACCATACTTGCTCACTGTGTGAGGTAAGAATTTCAAAATCCAATTAAGCAAATTCTTTTTGAACGACTACATCTATTGATAGCTATATGTACTATGATACCAAAGATATTCCTTAATTACAGGGGGCTCCTAGGTAATGTGCTACTAGCTTTGACATCATTTTAATACTAGTTTTGACATCATTCACATGACAAACATCTTTCAGGAATACACAGTTTTTTAAATATTCGTTTCCTCCTCCTCACATAGATGGGAGTTCCCTCTCCTCACCCTTTTAATATTGGACTTGATTAAATTACTTGTTTTGGTCAATGTGATATTCATGAACATGATAGAAGCAAAGGCTTGAACTCTGCTTGTGTGGTTGGCATTGCCGCCTGCCATTCTGCCAGTCATCACAAACAGTAAGATGCACCAAATGCCACTGGTCCAAAGAAGGTAAGAGGTACAAGGAGTAGATCTGACCAATCCTGAAACTTGGAAGCAAGCCAGATGAAACTGCTTAGACTAGTATAATCCCAGCTCACTGACAAATACATAAGACATGATTATTGTTGGATGCTTGTGAGTTTTTAAGTATTTTGTTAGGCAATATTAAAGTGGCACTAGCTGGATGATACTCAGCTCTGTAAGAAATGGTATATTATGCAAAACACTTTTCTTTGCTAGTAAGAGAAATCTAAAAAACTGGCCTATGTTAAAAAACAAATAATTGAATTATATCTGTAGTTTTAGGCAAATCTGGATCTAACTCTCCTTGACTGGATGGGAGCGCGTGATCAATTTGATGAGAAACCCTAGTCGGCCAGGTGTAGGCTATTTGACCTAATTGGTCAGGTGTAGGCTACAAACAGGCCATGGAGCTTTTCCTGGTGGAGGTGACATGAGGGTGAACCACTCCCACCCAAACCTCAGAGACTGAGAGTGAGGAGGGAATGTATCCTCAGGGAAAGATTAAGACACTTGTACCAAAGTGGTACATAGAGACCGAAATAACAGACGAGCACAACACACAGAGTTCTATAGATTTGAATCCAGCTCCTACTTCAGAGTGTCACTGTAGGACCCAAGGGAAAGCAATTTTCTCAGAGTATCTTGTACTGTTTTTTGTCGTGCCTTCCAGCACAGGTGGCCAAGTAGAAAACAGGTAGCCTTGAGATGCAGTCCACATGTGTAGAAAGCCGTCAATAACATAACCTTGATGTGCAGCAATAGTTTGCATGCACAAAATATACTTCGTGTAAACTAGGCTTAAACTTGACCCTGTGCTGGCTTTGTCTACAAATCAGATAAAAGCTAATAAGTCTCCTCCATGATTGGGGGGACTCTCACAGCCTCACTGGCCACTCCTGGGGCTTCTGCAGTGGTCAGAGTGGGTCGATGGGGGGGGCGCCTGCCACTGCTGGATGCACTGCTATTGCTGTGTATCTCCTGCTGCTCATAATAAAAACTTGCTCCAGCTCCCCACATTTGGGTCTCAAGACCTGCTTTCTCATCTGCCGCCATGGAGAACTGGGCAAGCTTGTAGCTGAGGCCCCATGGTCACATAAGAAATGCTGTCAGGCCTCAGAAGAGGTCTCATGGGCTTATGTTCTAGCATTGCCTTCAAGCTCTGTGTCTCAGCTTGGCTGCTCTCACCGGCCCTATTCATCTCACTTGCCCTGGTATTTTCCTATTGCCTTGGCCTATTTGGGTTGTGGTTGGTTGGTCAGAACAGAAGGTTTTAGTTCTCTCCACACTAACCAGAGGGAAATGATCAAACCTAGAACTAAAAAAAGCTAGAAATCAACCGCTGCCAGTTTGCATAAACGAACCTAAATGTATAGCCAAATTTTGGATTTAAAACCAGTAAATTATAATTCAGTATCTCTGAGTTGTTCTGGCCAAGCGCAAAAAAGGAGGTTCCCTCGAAACACAGGTTATAAACCAAGTTTGGATATTGGCCACTGATTTGGTAAAGAGCTCTGTCTCTGTGATTTCTTAACAGCTACTCTGCCAGTAAGTTATCATTCTGAACTATTTTTAAAACCGGCACAACATCACCACTCTGAATCAGGAATCGTTAATGCAAAATAGCCAAGTACTATTAATAATAACCATCATTAAACTAGTACTGGGCGCGTCATCCCGAAGGCTTGGATACATATGCCCTCCCTCTGCTCTGTGCCAGACGCCAGTACGGATACAGGCATGTGAAAACCGCATATTCGGTTGGTTTCTTCTCACTGGTTTGATGAGGTCCTGACAGCCTTTTAGACAGCGATTGATCATTTTATTCCAAGAAGGAAAATTATGCCTTAAGTCTCATTGTTTCCTTCCAGTATTGAACTCAGCCAGTTTTGTACACAATCAGATGGCAAATGGATTCTCCCTACAAGGTTTTTATCCCTGGAATCAAATCAAATCAGAAGAATGTCTTAGCCCAAGAGACATGCCTTTTTGTTGCTGAACTCTTTTAACAAATAAAGAACAGATTAATTTGTCAAATATATGCATTGTTTAAGTAAACACTCTGGTAATTAGAAGCAAGGCAGGCTTCATTTTCTAGTCCAGACATTAGCAGTACCTTTGTAGGAGGCTAGAGGCCATTATAGGGGTTCCCAAACATTCTCTGAACTTTTTAAAAAGTTCTTACTAAGAAGTAGACTTAAGAAATGTTATTTTATGAATGAGATTTGCATTATCAATTATTAGAAGCAAGATGTATTGCAGGAATACCCAAAATTTCACCTGTCATGCTCTTCCTCAAACACTTTTAGCATCATTCTCTAAGAATGAGTATAAGACTGACCATGGATCAGCCCTAAATATTCTTATCCCATAGAAAAACAAAATGAAATCCTAAAATATTCAGAAACTTCCCAGGTGCCTTATGGGTCAGCCAGAGTCAAAGTTTAGAGTTCTCTGGGAGACTTAATTTCTTCTTGATAGCATGCTAAAAGGATTCTAGAGGCCAATTTCCCAATGTCCAAATTATTTTTATTTTGAACAACAGCAATAATAGTAAAGTCTTGGCTTTTAATTATGCTTTGCTGTTTACAAAGTCTTTCACATGAATTATCTTATGTATCAGTTAAATGATTATCCCATTTAAAACATTAACTAGGTAATGCAACATAGGAAAAAAAAACCCAAGTACAGATATTCATCTATATATGCATTTACATCAGTGCTCACACCCTCATTACAGGAGCCACGGAGTCACTATCTGTGCTTTGCAAAATGCCATGACTTCACATCCACTCTAGCTACATCAACTTGAGAGATAGGTAGATATCAACTATTACTTAGACCCTTATTTTTCACATTGAAGAACTGAAACAAGTCAATTATTCAATAAAGCAGCTAAGATTATTCAAAGTCTAGGAAGGAAGCCAGGCTGCTGCCTGTTCCTATGTGAAGGACACCCCCTCACGGCAGAACTGAGTGAGCTGGTTGCCCACAGAGACAAACCCAGCAGGTGCCCCTTTTCTTTTTAGTTGTAGCACCTTCTCATGCTCACCTAATCTCAGCCCCATGCTGCCAAACATCTTGCAGATCAGGTGTGTCCAATCCTCACAGCAACTTTATAAGTTGGAACTGTTACTGTGTCCATTTTATAGATATAGACCTGAAAGCCCAGAGAGGTTAAGTAACATGCCCAAGATCACACAGCCTGGTAAACTGCAGAGCTGACATATGAACCGAGCTCTATTTGACTGCAGGCAAAGTCTATTCCTGTCTCCCTGGCCCACTAAATATCACTGTCCACATTTGCTTCCCAATTTCCTCCTTTCTACCACCTTGTAGAATTACAAGTTATCATAGAATCAAAAACTTTTTCTGACAAGATATCCTCTTCTCAATATTATTATGATGAGAATATTTTAACAGAAACTCTGGGGAAACATTTTTTGTTTTGCATTAAAAGAAGACTTGCTGTATGTCAATTATTAACTCCCCACGTTAATTTAATGCATATAATGGCTGGCAACTTATAGCCCTGGCCCTGTTGACACAGGTTTTGCAAAGCTACTTCCCCCACAGATAATATTTATTATTGCAGTAAGCTGGCCTTTTGTTGCTGCAGTTAGGCAGGAGAATTTGTGGGTGCTGGACCTCTGGAAAAGCAGTTTTACATGCAAATGCTTATGTAAAGTAATGACAAAAGAATAATATCTTGTAGAACATAATTAAAACTGCTTAAATGAAGTTTGGGGATTAGCACCACGAAAATGTGCGCAAAAAGAGGGAAGAAATCCTCTATGACTTTCAGTTTTCAAATTTTGTTTTGCTTTGTTTTGTTACTTCCCTAGATGCTACTATCTAGCATGGGCTTTTTCTTTCTCTTACCATTTTGTGAGTGTTATTTGCCTTCTTAGCTCTGGACACAGAACCAATAGAAGCAAGCAGAAGCTCTGCTAGGCTAAGACCAACTCCTGTCTCTTTTCTACATCCTTCCCCTTCTTCAAAATCAAGGACCACAAAATATCTAGTTGGAAGACTTACTTAATCTCCAATTTAATATTTGTAACCTTTATTGCTCCATAGACTCATTTGACAATCCTGTGAAATCCACTGATTGCTTTGTAGAATTATGATTTTTAAATGAATTCAATGAAATATGGATACATAGAGTTAAGGAAAATAATTACATTGAAATGGTTACAATAGTACCTTTAAATTGTGTTAAAGTAGTATCTGTGCTTTTTTTTCAGTGGACTATTTTGGAGAACCATGAGTGTTTTGGTGTTGTATGCAGTGTGGTAACCTTCATCTGAAGCCATGTTACCCTCTAGCTCTGCATCACAAGGTCTTTTAAAGCAAGATCATCTCGGGCCTCCCTGGTGGCGCAGCGGTTGAGCGCTGGGTTGCGAAGCTGCCTGCAACCTCTGCGGCGCCAGTTCGATCCCCGGCTGCTCCCCGGCCACCGGAGGAGGGTCCCACATGGCGCGCAGACCTCTCCTGCCGCCCGCTGCTCCCCTCAGCAGTGTACTTCGGTCCTTCTGCCTGCTCTGCTCCCCGCTCTGGCTCTGGTGAATTCTCTCACGCTCCCGCTCTTCTGACTGTACCCAGTGCTTGCATAAATAAATAAATAAATAAATAAATAAATAAATAAATAAAAAACAAAATAAATCTTTAAAAAAAAAAAAAATAAAGCAAGATCATCTCAATGAAAAAAAAAAAAAGCAGTATGTGTGTTCTTTTGTTAAAGTTTTAATTAGAATGATCTTAAGGTAGGTCTAATACTTACCCAAGTTTCAAAGTAGTGATGAGCATCAAGGGCATTTTGAGATATTCACAATTCTGTGATATTTTATGTGACAGAGTGCTGACTTACCCTGGGATTTTCCCCATATTTGTAGTTGATGGGAATACTACATTTCCACTAAGTAGGAAATATAAAGAAGTAATTTTCCAACAAAACTCATGGACCCTCTGGTTTTTATCCATGGACTCACTGGTTGATCTCAAGATAAGCATCCTATTTGTAAAGATCTACAGTCTCATTGTAAATCTTCCTTAAATATCTTTACCCTGTGAACATTGCAATGTCGCCAGTGCTCATCCTTAGCCTGTCCAGCAATCCCCTGTAAGGGAGGAGTGTACACTTCACACCTGGGTTTCCAGAACCCATCAGTAGGACTGGTGTAAAAGACACGTTGACTTTGCTGGAACTGCTAGGAAACCTGAAGTGATAGAGATTAGTCATTAAACCTAGACCTTGGAAATTAGGATTTAGTCTCCAAAGGACTTGATGCTGAAAAATGACCAGCTGTTAGCAACCAGAATAAACCCAACCAAAACTATGTCTACAGAAAGGAAGGCTTCAGTGAAACCACATCAATTATAAACCTTGAGGAGAAAGTAGACACAGAAAATGATTTTTTTAAAAGGAAAAAGTGAAAAATTCAAAAAATAGTAAAGAAAAAGAGAAAGAAAAGGTAAAAATAGAAAGTATGGATTTAATAAATTCTCAAATCTGTAGCAACCCAACAGTTATTAGAAATAACCATCATCCTAATCATTATAGCTTTAGTTTTAGTCAAACAGCTCTGAATATCCCCATTTAGTCTTCCAGAGTGACAACGTCTGACATCTGTCTCCTTTTACCAAGGAGAAGTATACAGAAAAGCAACCGTCACTCAAGTGAAAATTACACTGCTTATCTCTGAAGAGTCCATGAAACTCGGGCAACTTCAAGGAATGGGTCAGCCCGCAAACATAGTCTTTTGCACTATCTTAAACATATATATGTATATATAGCTATGCAAATTCCACACTTCCTTTCATGCTATTTTCAGATTGTTTTTCAAATTAAACATTAGGCTCTGCAGCTCACAGAGGATGTTAGATTAAAGGGCCGGTCGCCTTCCACAAGGTTTGGGTTTTCCACATTTGCCTAGAAATAGTTTTTCTCTGGGTGGGCCAGGTGAAATGCAACAAAGTTATTGTTACCTCACTTCCCTTGGGTTTTTGGGTGGAGAAGCCAGATGAAAGAGAAAAGAAAAAAGAAGAAAAATAAAAGAGCAGCCAGGGAGAAAGAACAAGGAGAGGGAGATGCCATTTCAGACACCGTGATTTTGGTCACCAGATTTTTCGTCGTTGTTGTTTAAAGAACAAGGAGAGAAGAGGCTGAAAAAGAAAAAGTGTTTTACAATGAAGAAAGCAAAAACATCCACCCCTCCCAGGGGATGTCAGAGCTGGTCAACCCAAGATGTGACAAGGCAAGTGCGAGGGGACCCCACGCTTTCAGGTTCCATGAGATTCTGTCCTGTCAACCAGGTGGGGCTCTGGGCTGCATTTCATTCACTCGTACAAGTGATGGGCCTTGGCTGTGAGTTAAAAGAGAAATGTTCTGCTTGACTGCTCAGTATTCTACCCAAAATGAATGCACCATCACTTTTTCAAGGAATTCTACAAGTTTCTTCATTAAATTATATAACCTGGCACAACTAGTCAGTTTTCTTTCATTTAAAGTGTACCAGCAGATTTCTTCCCAGTCAGAGGAGTATGCTTTTAATTATGTGACCGGTTTAGTAACTGAAGCACACCGTGCTATTAGTAAGGTGGTTGAAGAGCCGTTTTGACAAGCTCAGAGCCTGTCAGGGACATGAACTTAAGTCCTGAGGCAACATCTGACTCTTTCCCGCCTTTCGAATCTGAATAATTCACAGTTTTCATGTGGGGGTGATGTTTACATACTTCCCAAACCTTATGTGCAGTGAATTTAACAATAGCTGGGAGAGAGGTAAGGACTTTGCCCTTCTGCAGAAAAATGGTGCTTCCAAAAAGCCATTTTCCTCCGTCTCCTGTTGTAATTTATGTTATGACGACGCTATAAATCAGTCATCGTACCAGTTAATTTTTTTTCAACAGCTATTACATTTGCTAGTTTTGCTTCAGGCCATGAAGTAACAAACACAATTGTTATCAAGGAATGAATTGTGCGGAATAACAACTTTGCCACACTGCTTTTCCGGGAGGATGGAAATGGCCAGCACTTCTTCAAGCCTCACAGCATTTCCTTGCCTCTTCCTCCCCCAGAAGCTGAGACTGTCAGCATGGGCCTCTGAATGCTGAGCTCACGCTTCTTAACAGTCAGATAAAGATGTTCAAAATTAAATAGAAATTGACTGCAGAGCATGGCTACTAGAGGGAGAACAAGGTCTACACCATGTAGACGCCACCAATGTCCTGGAATTATTTGTAAGGTCTATAAAAATCAGCTACCCCAAAAGTCATCTTACTTGAGATCATACCTTATCAGGCACATTTTATTTAATCTCTATTCTACCTTGTAACTATTTTAGTGGCCAAGTCAATTCTTAACTTTACCACACTTGCGTGCATGCATTCCTTTCTGTCTTAAGCATATACATTAATTTCTTTACTCCTGCTACCATCTGGGAAGAGGCAGGGGAAGCCTGGCTTTGGAGGCAGTCATCCGGGTGCTGAACATTTTATGTCCAACTGGAAAGAGCTGGTCTCCTACAAAGTCAAACAAGTTATGACCAACTTAGGCTAGAATAAAGGGTCAAGCTAATGATTGCAATTTCCCAGCTGCCCCCACCTCTCTTCCCATCCCCACTCACTACACGCATGAGCCCTCAGTTTCCCATGCCACTGCCCTCAGTGTGAACCTGGCAGGAACTCAGTCAGGAACACAAGGCTCCCTACTTGGGAAAGGCTGGCAGCTCTGGCTTCTCCCAAGCAGCCCCCTGGGCGTGTCTGAGAGAGTATTCGTTTCTGTAACTTCTGTTTTGTTTTGTTTTGTTTTTTAATTTTTGTGTAGAAGAACTGGGTTGTAGGCCGGAGGTGGTGGGGGCAGGGAGAGGATTCACCAGAGACAGAGTGGGGAGCAGAACAGAATGGGGATTTACTGAAACACACTGCTGAGAGGAGCAGTGGGTGAGACAGGAGAGGTCTGCTGTGCCATGTGGGTCAGCTTCCTGCCCAGGCATGGAACTTACACCACAACAGTGATAGTGCTGAGACTTAACCCATATGTAGGCCACCAGGGAGGCCCAACTTATATTTCTTCATCTGCAAGTCAGGAAGGCAATCACCCTCATCCACAAGGTCCTTTCTATTACTGAACTCCAGTAATCTGTGATGAGACCTCTTTCTCTCTCTCTTTTTTTTGAAAATATTTGAAAAGATAAAAAGATTATATTCTTTAATCTTTACTGTTACAGAGTGACACAGATGTCTATTGTTCCTACACTAGAGAAAGGACAAATGCTAGCTCTTAGGAAAAATATCAGTGATTTATTGAGTTCCCAGTAGGTCCAGATATGTGCTAAATATTACACATCCATAATCGTTAGGTTACTTACATACATGTTTATAAAAAATGAACATATTAATTTTAATAACAGGACCATTCCCCTTAGAATGGCTACATGCAATTCCTGACCAAGATTTTAAGAGATGATTTTTTAAATTTCTGATAGTCATCATTGATAGAAAACATTATTCACGTGAATTTTTAAGAAAAAAAGTGAAAACAAATTCGATAGGACAATTCAGTTTGATGAGTTGAAGTCAGTTTTGAAAATGTTTTTTAAAAAACTTTTTGGGCCTCTCTGGTGGCGCAATGGGTTAAGCAGAGCACTATGAAGCACAAGTTCGATTCCCAGATGGCCAGGGAGCTACCCACATGGAGCAGCAGACCTCTCCTGTCTCGCCCACTGCTCCCCTCAGCAGTTTATTTCAGTCAGTCTGCCTGTTCTGTTCCCCACTCTGTCTCTGGTGAATCTTCTCACTCCCCGCACCTCTGGCCTGTACCCCAGATCTTGTATGCATAAATAAATAAATCTTTTTTTAAAAAAAAAAACTTTTCCTTTTTTTAATTGACCAAAGTAATATTGGACTTTTTTTATATAGTGAAAAGAGATTTAAATCCAGTGAAACTTATCCAGACCAGGTATTTAAATATATATGCCCAGTAAGAGGAATCAACGAGCTTGGTGGCAGCTGAAGTAGAAATGAGTCATGACTGTTATATATGATTTACATACACTCTTAATCAACTTCAGTTGATTTGTTCTACCTTACTGCATAATTCACTGCAGCCAAATCACCCCTGATATGCACAGGGGTAGTATCTGGGTAAGCATCACTAAAATTGAATTGGGGAAAACTGAGTTTACTGTGAAGGTCTCTCACTTGCTCTCTCTAACTGGTACGTGATTCTCAACCAAAGAAATTAATTTGCATTTCAATCATTGAAATGTGCAGCAGGCTGCGCCTCCCATGCTGTCTCTTGACATGGTCAGGGCATTGGGGGAGACTCCCGAGAAGCAGGGAGTTCCTGTGCTCCCCCAAGAGGGAAAGTTGTACTTCCCAAAAGAGGGGAGTTCTTGCACTTCCCAAAGAAGATCTGAACTAGGGAGTCTTCATGGCAATGCCTGCTAATGCTCTCCTCTTTGTTCTTGGTTAATGCTGAAGTAAGTTGGTTATTAATTGGCATGTGAAAACCTAATTGGGACCCAGGTGACAATTGAACTATCACAAAGGAAGTAAAAATTGTTAAAGATATAGTTAGGAAAGAAATGTTTTGGCCCTGAGAACTATGGAGAACAATCTGCCCTGAACCAGCTGTGCTTGGAAACCAAACCTAACCTGGGGGGTACCTGTTTGTGGCAACAATACATCTCCTGGTGTATGAGAAAAGTTAACAGTCCTCAGGTTGTGTGGAGGTTAGGTATTTTTAGTTGAAAGTTAGATTTCTGTAGAACTAAACAGTATTGATGAGTTACTTTAGATCACTTTGAAGTAATTGATAATAGGCTAGATTAATTGAGTACTAGGGAATGGGTTGATTTTAGTAATATAGCATAACAATGGACTTTCATGTCTACTCCAAAATTAGGAAGGCTTGACAGGATTATTGATTGTTACTGAACATTGTACTGTCTCAGACAATTGATTATGTTAGAAAAAGAGTTGTACCTAGGAGAGTCATTGTCCCTATTGATTTTCTTAATCAGATTAAGGAAGTGTCCTTTTGTAGTATGAGATCAAGTGGGTCTTTGTATATTCATGAGAAAATATGTAATGATTGTCTCTGTTCTGCCTTGATGCTTATGCTGATGTAATCTCACCGCTTGCCTTAAGGTATAAATAAAGACCTGCTGAAACCCTCAATAGGAGATACTTGCATGAAAGAAGGTGTCTGTGTCTTCCTCACTCCTACCTTGCTCCGCTTCCCCTCAGCCCTCCGAAAAACTTCACCAATGCCGTCCTCTCCTTTCTGAGATCCCTGACACGACATCTAGCTGGAGCTGGTCTCCAGCAGAAATGGATCCCCCCATCCTTTCTAGCTCTTAAGTGATACCATCTGAAAAAGATATTTAACGTTACTATCATCAAATAAATGAAAATTATTATTTTTCCCCAAACAACAAATTTCTTAAAGAAATGCAAATTAGGGCCTCCCTGGTGGCGCAGTGGTTGAGCTCTGGGTAGTGAAGCTGCCCGCAGCCTCTGCAGTGCCAGTTCGATCCCCGGCTGCTCCCTGGCCACCAGAGGAGGGTCCTGCATGGCCCGCAGACCTCTCCTGCCTCCCGCTGCTCCCCTCAGCAGTGTACTTCGGTCCTTCTGCCTGCTCTGCTCCCCGCTCTGGCTCTGGTGAATTCTCTCACCCTCCTGCCCCTCTGACTGTACCCAGTGCTTGTATAAACAAACAAATAAATAAATAAATCTTTAAAAAAAAAAAAGAAAGAAAGAAATGCAAATTAAAACCAAGATGAGCTATCACCAAACACCTTTCAGAATAACCAAAATTAAAACAGTAACATATGCTGCAGAGGATACAGATAAACTGAGTTCTTTATACATTGCTGGTAGAATACACCATGGCACAGTCATTCTGGAAAACAGTTTGACAGTTTCTTATAAAACTAAACATGTAACTATAATAACAACCCTGCAATTGGATGTTTATTGCAGATAAAATGAAAACTTAGGTTCACATAAAAACCTGAACATGGCTACTCAGTGTACATTTATTGGAAATGACGCAGATGTTCTTCAATAGTAAATGGTCATACAAAATAATGAATTCATACTGTGGAACACTATTCAACAATAAAAAGGAACAAGCTATTGATACACCACATAAATCTCCAGGATATCACGCTGAATGTAAAAAGACAGTGCCAAGAGATCTGTGATTCCATTCACAACATACTCTTGAAATGACGAATTATAGAAATGGAGAACAGACCAGTGGTGCCATGTTTCAAGGATAAGAGGAGGGACGAATGAGAATTGGGGTGATATAAAATGTCAACAAGAGGCATCTTTGATGGTGATGGAATTGCTCTGTATCCTGACTGCATCAATGTTAATATTCTGGATATTTCAATATTCTGATAATTTCATTTTCAGGATATTATCATTGGGGGGAAATGGGTGGTTTGTAGGTTATATGGAACGTTCATAGGATTTCTTTGTATTGTGACAGCATGTGAATCTAAAATCACCTCGAATAAAAAGTCTGATTTAAAAAAAATACTACTGCATATGCTGATTGTTCTGTGCTTCCTGGTTCCAACTTAAGGCCTGATGGAAATCCAGGGAGGCCAGGGGTAAAAGCACACAAGGGTTTGACAAAATGACAACACCCTTGTTTGGCCTTTGAGCTCCCTTTGTGATCCCAAATGCTAGGAATGTGTGTCTGCCTTCAGCAGCTGTGTGGAGGCTCCAGGACTCAGCAGAGTGACCCTCTCAAGTTATAAGATGCAGGTGGCCACTCCAGGGAGAAAGTGTCCCTTGGAGATGATGCAAAATAGCCCCAAGCTGAAAAGAACTTTTACTATCCCCACCACTTGAAAAGCTATTTGCAGAGCTGTGCTAATGAAGTTAAAGTGGTTTGCT
Source organism: Talpa europaea (assembly GCF_964194135.1). Lineage (NCBI taxonomy): Eukaryota > Metazoa > Chordata > Mammalia > Eulipotyphla > Talpidae > Talpa > Talpa europaea. Next base: position 24,717,972 of record NC_140078.1, on the reverse strand, counting down.
TCTCTTGGCAGAAACAACAAATCTAGCTCCAGTGGCTTTTCTTTCAAGAAATCCAGGTGCTCTGTGTACAGGACCCTCACACTAGCAAACACAGACTTAGGAGGCTCACAGCATATACCCCTTTCTGATGAAAATATTATATTACAACAAGAGATGTAAATGCTTCCAGGCCTGACAAAGAGAACTCACTCCACGTCCATGGAGGGAATAACAGAATTAATAAAAGTTAGCTATTATTGGTCACTCACAGCACACTTTTACGTGTTATCAAATCCACTGGTATCTGAAGCATTATGTATAGTTATCCTTATAGCTCACAGAGCTGGAAGCCAAACTTCAGAGACATCAAGTGACATGCTCTAGGTAGTAAGGGACAGGCTAGGATCTCACCTGCTCAGAGCTGTGTTTTCTCTCTCCCCAGGACTTCTGACAGGTGTGTGGGGGAGCAGAGGAATGCCAGACCAGGACAAGCATGTCAAGAGACACTGAGTAGACAAAGAAAAACACTAGAACCTATTTTTTACAGACATTCAGAAGTTTACTATAGCTGAAGTTACATTGGCATAGATTTTGTATAGCTCCCTATCAATTCCCTTCATTCAGTAATTATTCTTTTGGGGTATCTTTAGTGTGGCTGTGCTATATAGTGCCCCAAGCTCATAGTGGATGTTCCAGTTATTTTACTTCTGACTTTAGCCCACATCTGGGTCAGCACCTAAGAAGTTCTTTATTCTGCCAGCACATATAAAAACTATATGTCTGCTTCAGATATAATTTGATCTTATTTTCACATCTCTTTCTTCTGCTATAATCTATAGTCATAGATTATTATGACTATTATAATCTATTATAATAGTCTATTAATCTATAGTCTATAATCTATATATAATAGACTATTATATTATAACTATTATAATCTATGACTATTATCTTTATAGTTGTTATCTGAAAACAGTTGTTCCCTAAATAAAAAAAATAATAATTTTATTATATTTCTTAATTGTTACTTACAGGTGTTACTTAAGTCTAGCCCTTGGCAGAATTATAACAGACAGCAAATTGTTTTAAGAAGAGAAAAAAACAGGGCCTCCCCTTGTGACGCAGCAGTTGAGTGCTGGGTTGTGAGGCTGCCTGCAGCCTCTGCAGTGCCAGTTCGATCCCCGGCCACCAGCAAGGGTCCCACCAAAAAAAAAAAAAAAGAAGAAGAAGAGGAAGAAGAGAAAAAACAAAGTGTGTTTCTAAAATCAAAAGTTAAACATCATTTAATAAAATTAATTAAAGAGAACTATAGCTTTCCATGGCCGTAGAAAATAAGTATTCAAAATAGTGATTGATCATAGAGAAGTGTAAATAATCCATGATCTTTCGTAATTTACTAACTCAATAAGATTAATATACTTCCATAATTTCTTTGATGCTTACTGCATAGTTATATTTTCAAACTTTGGTGTGACTTGTCTCAGATACTATGAAGAAAGCGGACATTTTCGATTTTCTGAATCTTTCAAAACCTACAGTTTCTTTATGTAATTTATATTTTATCAGCTTTAATTTGTGCAATTATTTCTGTGAAGTTATAAAAGCAGGGACTTTACAGAATACACACACAGCAATGTCTGTCTGCCAATAATAGGGAACTTGCTAACCAGGCATCCTAATGCAGAGTCTCCCAAATTGAGACCAGGGTCCACAGGTAATTCTTCTCATCTTCCACCTAAACATCCTACTTGCTAGAAAAACTTAATGCATTAAGCCAAGGTGGTCAAGCAAACTAGTCAGCAGCTACCACAAAGCACGCATTTTACCCAGGGGGGAAATATTGGAACATTTTAAAACATCTGCCAGCGAGAAATAAAGTATCAGATTAAAGAGAGGAAGCTACTTACAAGGTCAGTTGAGCAATTAATAGGCAAAGACAAAAAGTCTCATACAAGTCCACAGGTGTTCCTTTTCCCTTCCTGCATAGAAATTGTCAAATACAAGTTTGGGATTAGAAAAGGTGCCACTTTTGACTATGCCATACCAGATAAATAAACAACTGATTCCCAAGATTATTCCTGAAGGATGATGACTCTGGAAATCAGTAACTACAATCAGTTACTAGCATTGGTGAGAGTATCTGACAAGAAGTCTTGGAAATACATTGTTTTACAAAATAATTGTAATTAGAGTACCATTAGTAAGTTAATTGAAATTTTAAAAAATAATGAATTCAGGAAGAAGTACTCAAATTTGTAACTGAAAAATTTGAAATGTGTTTAAAATATTACAGAACAGCTGGAAAGTTTGCAGCTGCAATAACAAAAGTGTAAAGTTTTACATCAAGAGTTTGTTTTGAAAACTGCAAGATTCCAGTAACTTATTGTTTTATTCACTGAGAAACTCCCTGTTTTGAGAATTGACATCAACATGCAAGTGACAAGTTACCAAACTCACTTCTTTACCAATTTCCTAATGTAGATAATGAATGGAGGTTAGATTTAACTAACCCCAGACAACAAGAGTGTACTTTTGGCTTCTTGTTAAGTAACTAAGGAATTAACATATGTGATGAGACCCTATTGTAGGCATCTACTGAGTCAAGCACCAAGAACAGAATAATGAATGAAAGATACAGATTCATGCCTTCATGGGGGTTACTTTATTAGCTGCAAAGACAATACTGAAGACAATAAAAATTGTGATAAATGGTAGGAAGGAGAAGTAGCTGGTGATATGAAAATGCATTATGGGGTGCAGATATGGTCTGGGGAATCCGTGAAAATTTCCTTAAGGAAGTAACATTGGAGCCCAGGTCTCAATTAAGCCTCAAGGAACTCAACCATGTGTTGAAGAGGACAGGGTGGCTGGGGATGAAGTTGGGAGCCCTCCAGACTACTGTGAATTCTAAAAATGTTTCTCTATGATTGAGAGAGCATGATGCATTATCAAAAGAAGGTCTGTGTGACCATGGACATGTAGAAACATCTAGCATATGGCCAAGGGATAAGTTGTTGGTTGTTGAATCACAGTGGTAACAGAGGAGATACAGTCAGATGAATTAATATGAAAACTATTTCTAAGTTAACTCAATTGGACTTGGAGATGGCTTGGATGTGGAAATTAAATGGAAGGAGATGAGGGTGTCATGATGGAGTTTGAATTTCTGACTTTTCCAATTTGACTGGTGTCATTCAGTGATAAAAAGTACAGCTGGGTTGTGAGAGTAGTCACGTGTTCCATTTTAAATGTACCACATTTGAGAAAGTCTCAAAGAGAGACGTGCATTGGAGATATAAACTTGGGAGTTGCTGATGTAGAAATGAGTGAAACTTTAGGCCTGGACAGATAGTCCAGAGTTAGAATATGAAACTAAAATTGGAGGGGATCCAGCAGTGTACTTCGGTCCCTCTGCCTGCTCTGCTCCCCGCTCCGGCTCTGGTGAATTCTCTCACCCTCCCGCGCTTCTGACTGTACCCAGTGCTTGTATAAATAAATTAACAAACAAACAAATAAATAAATCTTTAAAATAAAATAAAATAAAATTGGAGGGGCTCTTTCACTCATTCCTATGGATTTCCAACATTAAAAACTTAGCAATATGAATCTAAGGAGAGATGACATAAGCGGAAGGAAAAGTGAGAGATTAGCAGCATCACCCAAGGTCAGGGAAAATCAACTTAAGTCAAAGCTCTGGTGTACCTCAGGATTTCAGTGAGTTTCTCTGTGTGGTTACCTAGACACGTGGTTTAAACAGTGACTATGACTATAAATAGTCCCACCAGCAATGTAGGAGAGTTCCTTTTTCACCACATCCTCGCCCACATTTGTTGTTGCTTGGTTTTTTGATATGTGCCATTCTCACTGGTGTAAGGTGGTATCTCAACATGGTTTTAATTTGCATTTCCCTGATTATCAGGGATGTTGAACATTTTTTCATATGCCTGTTGGCCATTTGCATTTCCTCTTTGGAGAAATGTCTTTTAAGTTCTTCTGCCCATTTCTTGACTGGATTGTTTATTTTGTTTTTGCTGAGTCCTGTGAGTTCTTTGTATGTCTTTGTGATCAGTCCCTTATCAGTTGACTGGAGTGCAAAGATTTTTTTCCAATCAATGGGATGTCTCTCTGTTTTGGTTAATGTCTCTTGTGCTGTGCAGAAGCTTTTCAGTTTGGAATATAGGGAAACCCAATAAGACATTGGTGTAAAAAAATATTAACAGTACAAAACACAACAAAGCAAAAATGGACAATTATAAATCAAAGACATACTGCAGGGGAGGAAGAGGGAGAGGGATCAAAGGGACGGAAGGAGGGAGGAGCACAGGGGACTGAGGTGATGGTGCACGGGTGCACTGGTGAAGGAAGCTGTATGGGGACTACACCTGAGGGGGTGGGGGAAGCAAATACTGTTTAAAAATGAACAATGATGTAAAAATTTTAAAGAAGATGAAAAAAAAATAAAGTCAAGCCAGAAGGAAATAAATAAATAAATAAATAAATAACAGTGACTATGGCTATAAATAAATAGTGTTTTGTTTCCCCAGAACTATCATTTAGATGAAATCTTTGATGGAAGAGATACTCTTAACCAGCTGATATCATAGTCACTAACTACCCATGGCTATTTAAATTAATTGAATTAGATTAAAATGCAACATTTTGATGGTACTAACCACACTTCACATGCTCGGTGGCACCCGTGCCTAGGTGCTACCACTTTGAACAGTGTAAACAGAACACTCCCAGCACTGGGGAATGGTTCTATTGCATAGCAAGAATCTGAGAGAATCTTATGTTGATGAGGAGGGTAAGGGGACAGCAAGTTACCACTGTGGCCTGTGGCTGGCGGCAGCTCACTCCCATCTGTGCCCTCTGAGAGGCTGTGCTGAACTCACCTCAGAACCATCTGCCTGGGGATGAAGGACCTGAAGTGTTTATCCACTAACTGTCATCCCTCAGTCTGAAGATGGCACATGGGACAATATCTCTCTTAGTACCTTCAGGTTCATCAGTCAGGTCCTCTTTCTGACAGAGAACACCTTTGAAAGAGAGACTCCGGGAGCTGTAGACATCTTCCAGAACTCTATTCAGGGACTTCTAAATGGGTTGAGCATGATGTTTTGGTGCACCCTTAATTAGGCCCTCATAACCCAGGCCTAGATTCTGAGGAGATGATCCTAATGATTCATCATCTTATACTTCCCTTCATCCTCCATGGAGCAGTCTGGGTGATGAGCGTGACTATATCATGTGGATGTTATATTCCATCCCAGCATAGAATCCTTTCATATCTCTCCAAGGACTCATAGACACACCTCAGGTTCTCTCTCCTGACTTCTGCCCAGCCCTCACGGTATCTCCTACCACCTCTGTGTCCCACATAATACTCTGTCACTCCTCAGGACCTTGCTTTCAGGGCCCAGAACATTCCTTGTGCCCTTCACTCACAGCACCCTCTCCCCCACACCTGTATCCATAGACAGGTGAGTTGCTTGTCTTCTAAAACTCAGTTTAGATATCCCCTCCGCTAGGAAGCCTTTCCTCATGTAGGTTATTCCTGGCATGCTTTGCACCCCTCATGTGCCATGTATGTAATTCTGACTATTACCCCCATCTGAAGAAGGCCCCCTGAATGTAAAGACAGTACTGAGGAGTTTTTAATGTATTTTTTGTGCCAAGAACCCCTTTGGCAATCTGGTGAAGCCTCAGTCCTTTTCTCCAAATATTACTTTAAATGAATAAAATAAAATGCATGGAATTTTCCTGGCCCCTCCTTGTTGATAAATGTGGCTTTATCAAGAAACCACTGGAGGTTCATGACTTGCAGATTTTGCTTATGCTGATTACTAAAGAAACGATTTATTAATTTTTCCCCAGGGCCTCCCTGGTGGTGCAGCAGTTGAGCACTGGGTTGCGAAGCTGCCCGCAGCCTCTGCAGCGCCGGTTCGATCCCCAGCTGCCGGGCGAGGGTCCCACATGGCGCAGACCTCTCCTGCCGCCCACTGCTCCCCTCAACAGTGTATTTCGTCAGTCTGCCTGCTCTGCTCCCCGCCCTGGCTCTGGCGAATTCTCTCACCCTCCTGCGCTTCTGACTGTACCCAGTGCTTATATAAATAAATAAATCTTTTAAAAATTTTAATTTTTCCCCAAACATATGATCTAGCAGCAGATATGCATCCTTATGAATACTTGGATGAAACTACCATTTTTCAAGTAGTGATGACTATCAACTATAGCATGAATCAATAATGAGAATGTGATACAAATCTATTTCCTAATATTACTCAATGTTTTTTATCGCTTACATTTGTAAGTGAAGGAAATGAAGCTAAATCTCAGGAATAAGTTGGTGAACATATGAGTGCAACTTTTTCTTCTCTGTCCATGGCACCATGGATTCTATCCACACCCACAGTAAACCACAGGGTAGGAAGCACTAGCTTCAAGCTCCGGTTTCCAGTTCTTCAAGCATTTGCTGAATGAGCTGCTTCTCTCTCTCTGCATCCATGCTTGAGCTTCTGACCTAGACTTCCCTTTTCTCTAAATTTCCATGATTTTATGTTTAGATCATTCCCCAAATTTCACGTTTATAGATACAAAAGCGTTACCTTAATATAACCTATCTTTTATGCCTAATTCCTATATCCCGGTGCAACCCTTTATGTTGGAGACTCAATATCAAGTTGGTCTCAGTCTTTTCTGAAATTTTCCAGATTTGCTTGGTGTGGACTCAGTAATAGTCCTTACCTTTTCTCTTTCCTTGATCCCTTCTTGTTGCTAAATGTGGCTTTATCAACAAGCCGCTTGAAGTTCATGACTTGAAGGTTTTGCTGATGCTGATTTTATGCCAAGGGTGATGCTTCCTTGTGCTCTCTAATTCGTCAAGCCTCAGGGACTCTGGCAAGACTGCTTCTTTTTTCACCCACTTTCAGTCCCCATTTTATTTGACCCTCAACTTTGGGTCATTTGGGGGACATCTAACCATCAAAATAATGTTGCTTTGTCTCAGTCTATCTAGAAAATCAGCTCCTTCATTTCAGGGCTGTGCCAGAAACTTTCACCTGCACCACCAGACTGCTTCTCTCCTGCCCACCCTGCATTGCGTCCCAGAAGGTGAGCACATACAGGCTGTGTGGGCTAACTCCAGGCCCTCTAGCTTAGTACTCATTTTTTCAAGGGGACATAGGAAGGCAGGAGAGGAGAAAAATTGAAGTATGTCTTCCCCTGTCTCTCTGTCACTCTGTGGCTTGAACACATTTCTCCACTAAAGGATAATCCTCTGGAGCCTCCCTGGTGGTGCAGTGGGTGGAGCGCAGCACTGTGAAGCTGTCCACAGCCTCTGCAGCGCGGGTTTAATTCCTGGCCGGCCAGGGAGATAACCACATGGCGCAGCAGACCTCTCCTGTCGCACCCGCTGCTTCCCTCAGGAGTGTTTTCAGTCTGTCCGCCTGTTCAGCTCCCCGCTCTGTCTCTGGTGAGTCCTCTCACCCTCCCATATCTCTGGCCTGTACCATAGCTCTTGTATAAATAAATAATTTTTTTAAAAAGCCAGTGTATAGCTTTTTTTAAAAAATAAAGAATAATCCTCTGCTACCACTTGAATGGCTCTTCTAGAAGCTGCTTTCCACCTTGCCTCTTCAGTCTTACAAGGAGCAATGGCTCCCTGCCATTGCGAGATCAAGAAGCTTCATTATCCCTGGTCAGTCTTTTAAATCTGCCACCTCTCTCTCCTCTCACCTTCACCCTGGTGGATACAAGGGAGTGCTTCCTCAGAGCAGATCTGCCTACCAGACCCACATGAGTCCCAGAGTGACTCACAGGCACTCCTGCCTGACACTCCTACAGAGCTCACCTCACCGAGCACACTTGAGCCCTTCCTTACTGTTGCCTCTGTACCTCATTATTTTATTCACCCATCCAACAAATGGTGCATATTTTTGCGTCCTTGAAGCTGCATGTGTTATTTTTAATTGCAATTTGAAGGAAGACTTTTTGCCACTTATCAAGAGAGGAATTTTGGGCAAGCTACTGTCCAAACTCAATTTCCTCAGTTATTATTGTTTTTAAATATTCTTGTTTATTTTTTCATGTTTGTGGAAATTAAATCAATGAAGGTGTGAAAGTGCCAAAAAACCATGCCTGATTTCTGTGGACATCCACTCTGAGGTAATAATTTGTGCAAAGAAGTTACTGGAGTGTTCACCGGAATAATACCTGTTGGTTGAGGGATGCAGGACTGAAGGATAAAATGCAACAAAAGCCCCAGCATATCCTACAGCAACTTCCAAGCTGAAACAGCTCTTCTGAGCTGACCCACTAAGAAGACAAAAGGTTTGTCTTAGTCACTGATATCCCCAGTGGTTATGAGGGATCCCCCAGGAGGGGGAATCACCTTGGGTGCAAAGGCAAAGCCCAGAGAGGCTCACAGCTGAGAGTTGTTAGCTGCTCCTGATCCCTGTGACACAGAGGAGGAGGGTATAACGCCTCAGTCTTGGAGGCTGAGTAGCACCCTGCATTATCCCCTCCATGGAGATCTTGTTAAATAACTACCAGCTGCTACCAACTCAGCCTTCGACTTCCATCTCTTGTGGAACATAAGGACACAATTTTGAAGTGTGCCAATACCAGCTAGGATAATTGAATAAAATGTTTTTGTATGCATAGTGCTCCCTCACTATTTCTTTGCAAGGCTAGAGTGGAAAGCCTAAATGCATTTGAAGAGAGTTTCTCAAGCCATGCCCCTAAGGGTAGGGTGGAGTGAGATAAGAAGGGACGCTGAGGACAACCTCACAGCTGGATGTAGTCCAAGCTTCAGCTCCAGGCTGGACTTTATTTTGTGTATAATTTTTCTAAAGACTTATCTTCAAAAGAACACCCTCAGAGTGCACATATGTCACATAGGAAGGGAGGGAAGCCCCTCATCTTCATCAGGCTGTGGCTATTGAGCAGGATGCTAACAGGCCCAGACAACTTGGACGGTGTTAGCAGCAGGATCCCTGGTCCTGTCAGTCTGTCAGATTGCCCTGGTGCAATCAAAGCAGCAGGATAGTAAGGCTGGGAGGTCTGTAAGTGGATGGGCAGGAGGCTCGAATAGAAAAATCTTAAGACATTAATTGATCATGGGGTCTCTTGCCTCAAGTCTGCACCGCTCATGGAAAACAGCAGAATTCACAGATTCAGGACCCTCCCCGGAGCTTTGGACATAAGCAACGGTCCTTCTCAAAGGCTACAATGCAATATTGAGCCCTCAAGACTATTTCACAGTTTCTGGCATCCTGGATTCCTAGGGACAAGCCTTCCATTCAGGATGGAAACAGACCCATGGGAAGAAGCACCTGCCCAAGGAAAGGAAATGTTCGAGGAAGTTCCAAGCAGAGAACACAGGTTCACAGCTGGTTTATTATATACACATGCTCTTTTCTCTTTCCAAACAAAGAGCAGGATTGGGATGACAATTCACCTCAAGGTTTTAAAAAAAACAAAACAAAAAAACGATGGCAATGAAGGGTAGTTAATTCACCAGATACTCTAAAGATAAGCAACACTGTAATTTCACATGATATTGCCTGTAGCCTTTTTATTTTTGTTCCTGCTCATCCAGGAGTACCTTCCTCCCTCTCCTGCACATCCTCCTCCTGCTCTTCCTTCTTTTTTTTTTTAATTCTGCCCATCTTATATGGTCTGGCTATAAATTTTGTCACTAAATCTTCTCCAACTACCCCTGCCCACACCTGCCTTTCTTGTCTAATATCTTTAATCATATTTGGGTCATACAGTGATCCGAGTCATCATTAAAACATAATTGACATTTATGAAGTGCTAATTATGTACCTGCACTGTGCTAAATGCTTTACATGGTTATCTCATTTAATCCTCAAACTACATCTAAAAGGAGATCATTTTATCAACTCCCTGTGACATATATAGAAATTGAATGATCAGGCCTAGGTTTTTCCCTCTACTCACATGAGTTCTTTCCACTGGAGGTGGAATGTGTTTCCTTGACCATTATCTTGAGGCTCAGCTATGTGACCATTGCTATGGTCAATGGGATGCCATAAGTGAGAAAGTCTAGAAGTGGATTTGAATGGGGAAGTTCTTGTCTTATTTCTCTTAATGTTTCATCATTGCCATGGAAACAGTATATTCCAGTTTCTTCATCTAAGGGGAATAAGAGACATGAAAACTAGCCTTGAGCCTGATGGCCAAAAAGTAACCCAAGCCAGCTGGATCTTCGAAGCCCCGCCTAGATCAGTGAACATCTATATAGTCACATGAGCACAAATAAGGAATAGCTTTTTTTAAAGATTTATTTATTTATGCATACAAGAACTGTGGTATAGAACACAGGTGTGGGGGGTGAGAGGATTCACCAGAGACAGAGCAGGGAACAGAAGGATTGACTGAAATACACTGCTGAGGGGAGCAGCAGGTGAGTCAGGAAAGGTCTCTTGCGCCATGTGGGTAGCTCCCTGGCCTGCCAGGAATCAAACTCATGCTGCAGTGGCTGCAGATAGCTTCATAGTGCTGCGTCTTAACCCCTTGCACCACCAGGAAGGCCCAGGAATATCTATTTTAAGTCACTGACTTCGGGTTGGTTTCTTACTCAGTGATAACTGACTGATACATGCACTAAGAGGTTAGGTTACCTGCACAGGTTCTCACAGTTCATGGTGGTGAGAAGATTCAAGCACAGATTGTCTTAAATTGAACTCTCACCCTTTTGAAAACTGTGATGTCCATCACCACTACCACTACTATCACCTTTTCCTTTATCACCCACAACCAATTACATCTATTCAATGCTTACTATGTACTAAGGACCCTCCAAAATACTATTCATATACTGTCTTGTTGAGGCCATCAATAGCTCTCTGATAAGTACTGTGACTGACTACATTCTGCAGAAGGTTCAGGAAGTCAGTTGTTTGCCCAAGAGCACACAATTAGTTGAAAAACAAGCCTTCATTCTCTCAGTGTTCTAAACTGCCATGATCTATTTCAATATGCTACTATCTTTTGAGGGAACTCATAGCAATCTTAAATGAAAAATATTAATTATCATTTATTTTCCAAGAACCTCTTCTTGCTCAAAAATTTTCAACAGGCTATCTCAAACCCTACAATGAATTCTTTTGAAAATGTTTTGTTTTGCTTTTGACTCATTTTATAAGTACTGCACTTAGTTCTTAGATAGGGAAACCTACCTACCTAAATAAAACTATTATTTTAGAAATGAGGACTCTGGGGCTTAGAAAAATAAATTTATTGAATCAATAATATATAACAAATTAGTCAGATGTTGATGAATATAATCCTGAATGCTCAACTTGTGTATAGTAAAAATGAAAATCCAATGTCTATCTCCTCTTTGAATAGACATATAGCCAAAATTTCCATATTTAGCCTTACTTTCACTCTTACTTCTAAAGGTATTTGAAGGCAGAGTCAGCTTCCTAGGTGTGCAGCCTGTGCTGACACCAAGGGCCCCACACTCAGAAGGGCCTCTGCGTGGTTTAATCCTCTGCTATTATCATCTTTGAATCCTCAATAATTTTTTAATAAGAGGCTCTCCCTTTCATTTTGCACTAAACCCTCCAAACCAGCCAATTTTATGGACTTAGGTGAAATCTCCAGTTCCTTAGCTTTGGTGGGAGGGTGATGGGGGAGGATTCTTTAATATGCAGTCAGCCAATTCTTTGCTTTCCACTCTGCTGGCTATCATCTACAAAAACCCTCAGGCCTAAAAGGAAAACTGAAGCAAGGCCATAAGTCAAACAGAGCCAGTAACTCCATGAAAATCCAGTCCCACTGGAGTGACAGGAGGCTAAAAGCAGAATTGGTAGAAAGTCTAAGAAGCAGTGGTCCTACCAGGAGGTTTCACTTTCTCCTCCCTTGGACCATGTTATGACTTTAAAGAATAGACAGAGCAGGGCCTCCCTGGTGGTGCAGCAGTTGAGCACTGGGTTGCAAAGCTGCCTGCAGCCTCTGCAGCGCTGGTTCGATCCCCGGCTGCTCCCCGGCCACCGGAGGAGGGTCCCACATGGCGCGCAGACCTCTCCTGCCACCCGCTGCTCCCCTCAGCAGTGTACTTCGGTCCTTCTGCCTGCTCTGCTCCCCGCTCTGGCTCTGGCGAATTCTCTCACCCTCCCGTGCTTCTGACTGTACCCAGTGCTTGTATTTATATACATAAATAAATCTTTTAAAAGAAAAAAAGGACAGAGCAAATCTCAAATATATACAATTGGGTTTCAACCAATTTCTGAAACCGACCCTTCTTCATGTCAATATTTCTTTTTCCATGCTAACACTGTGATTTCTTGCCTTGAAATCACTCCAAATTTTCACTATCCCTGAATCATCTCACCTACATAAAGATGGTTTTGAATGAGTAATACTAGTTTAACCCTGAGGATAATACAGAATAATAATGTAGTTATTTTAATAAGAACAAATCATAAATTAGTTTCTCCTTCTACTTTATCTTTATAAATAATAGAGTCATTTAGAGTTAATGTAGAAACTTATAATAAAATAATCAGGGCAAGGCAAGATTCACACAAAATATCAATCTTGTCATCACAGAGATTGAACCAGCTACCTTTTCCTTTTGCCTCATCCTTATTCTTACATGTGAAACATTAAGAATGGGAAATATTAAATCAACAAAATACATGCTAGTTATGGGAAAAAATGACTTTTTTACCCCAAGAGATAGGAAAGACCAAAACCTCTATAAAGGTGAACTAATAGGAAACTGTAAATGAGTTGTGTTGCCACATAGAGTCATCTGAAAAAAGTTTTATTAAAAATGCCTCCAAAGCTTATTACATTTTATATTATACCAGGTGGAGCTAGGATGAGGGAGGGAGTTTATAGAGGAACTGTTGAACACAGTTTTATTGGAATGGTTGTTCCCTTGATTACAATAAGGAGAAAAATAGGACTTGGTTTGGTTATTTGGTTATTTGAAACTTGTACATACACACTTTCTCACACAGCTCAGCTTTGAGCAGAGCAAAGATCCTTTCCTCGGTTATGAGTGAGTTTGAGATTGCTTTATTACTATTACAGAAAACCTGACTTAAGTGTCATCTTTTATGAAATACTGTCCATGTTGGAAGCATTTTGAGTTCCATTTTCTGCTATCGTGATTGTAATTACTGATTAAGCACAAGGGATTATTTATAATACAGAGAAAGGCTAACATGCAGCCCTTGAGCAATTTAAAAATCAGAGGTAGATAAGACATTTTAGAATGTTAAGGTAATTTGCCAAATGCAACATGGGGAGAGGGAGGAGAAGAAAGACATATTCTTTTATGTTTGTAGCTAAAGGGGGACATCTAAACACATATCGATTTAACATGGCTCGGAAATTAAAGTTATGATATCAATAACATATACCGAACCACATGTTAGGATGAAGAAAGATTGTATCTTGGAATACAGGAGTCTTCCTTGTGCAAATCCCATTAGGTCCAATAGGGAGTTATTCATGCATTCAAATCCCACCCGTCCTTCTCCTCTGTACCCCCAGACACAGACACCCTTGTTCTGAATGATCCGTGTATTTATCTATTTCACATAAATCAAGAATTTAATAAAAAAAATCCACCAACATGGCCATTTGAGACATGAATCACGAGTGCTGTATATATAAATCATATAGACCTTAAAAGCATTTACGATACAGCCCCTTTCATGCAAACCGCCCAAATGCTTTAGAGAGCTAAATCACAGAGAGGAAAATGTAGTAAATAAAATGGAAAACCAATGGTTAACCAAACTAATGAACAAAATGTCTAGATGCCGCTCATCTCTGAATGGATTCCTTAGAAATAACTAAAAGAGAATTTTCAAAGAGATCATTACATTCAGTAAGGACAACGGAGTATGTTTGTTGTCAATGATTTTTTGACATGCTCCTGGAAGAAAAATCCAACATCTAATAAGAAAAGACAGACAATGAGCTCAGAAGATTATATGAGAAGTAAAAACAGAGCTTCAGTGAAGGACAAAAGCATTCACTTGACATTCCTGATGTGTTAAACAGAAAAGTTCTTATTTACAATTCCACTGTAAGTTTTCCTTTTGAAAAATGTTTTTTTTGTTGTTGTTGAGTAATCATTTTAAGTCAATTCCCTTTACCAAGAAGTTTTCAATTATTTATTGTCCCTTAACTTTGTAGGCCCCTAAATTGCCAGTGATTTGCATATCTTGTTGGATTATCATGAAAACTTTATACTCAGTGGATGAAAGCAAAAATGTTTCCTATGCTTTTCTCTTCAACAGCATATGAGCACAATTTTTTTTCATTTCTTCTCTATTTGTTTCTTTATTCCCTGAAGGATTTATGTATTTCTGAGCTGATTTTGTTTATGACTTTATTTTTTGTCACTGTCATTAAAATGAGAGCTTATTATATGCATATAAACACATACACATGTAGATGCATATATATGTGCATCCTTATAAAGAAATTGAGAGAGATTGAATAATTAATGAATAGAATGAATTAAGAGGTAGGCAGCAAATACCACTGAATAAGCCCCTTCTTTTTGGATGCACAGAGTTTAAGGAGCAAATGATGAGTTTTTTAATGTGTGTGGGCTACAGCTTCAGCCATCAGCTTCTTTGGGAGTTTGCTCAGTTGTGGCCCTTCCTAGGGTAGCCATATCCTATGACTGATCAATATGGAACACAAAGACCCAGCATGGGAACCATCTTGGACAACTCCATATGGTGGTATTAGCTCTTAAATTCCTCCATAAGCTTGGCCAAAGCTGCTGAACAGCCTGCATCACAGCTCAGCTCTCCATGCAGCAATCCCATACTGTAATAAATATTCTAACACACTGGGCCAAGAAGGATAGTCTGCAAAAAAATGAAAAAGCTAAAAAGCAGACCCTGGGTACAAAAATGATTCAGGTTACTTCTTGTGGCCATGAAGCCAAGCACCCTTAACTTCTGATCTCATGCCTGCCAGCCAGTTCAAGGACAAAGTAAATATTGGGGGGGGGCTTCTGCACAACTGTAGATTTCAGGAACAAGATGGTAGGTGTGGATTACTAGTGGACAGGGAGTGCTATGAGTCCCAAGGTATCCAGGGCTGAGGTCAGAGAATGTGGTCACTGTAGTAAATAACCTGCTTCTTCCTGCCTGACTTAGAGTACTTGCTGGAAGACCTTTACTTGGAAACAAGCACCTACATCTGGCCTCATCAGAGAAACAGGGGCCTCATATGAGGGTCTTTTCAAATGTTGCACCTGCTCTAGTATGTCCTCAGGCTCTCCTTCCAATTCCCGGGGCCTCAGTTTACCCACCTGTACATATTTTCCTACATTACTTCAAAGAGATGCTGGGAGACTTAATTAATGTTTGTCAAGCATGTCTTATATGAAAGGAATCATGTACAGTAAGTTCAAAGTAGTCTTGGCCCTGCTGTTTCTTTCATGTGTGCTTAGAAGATTTTTCAGCCTTGATAAAAACTCAAAAAAAAAAAAATGCCACTTGCTCTAGTGCTTTTATTTGGGTCCTCATATGTTGATGCTGTCAGCATTTTCTTTGGATACCAGAGTAAAATGAATAAAAATCAGTCAAACAATTGTTTCCATGGATCACGCCACCACCATTCTCTGGGTGGTCAAGGATTGAAAGCATGACAATCATTCTGACAGCCCCTTCCCTTACCACTGCTAGCCCCGCAGTATCACATATGTATGACAGGACTTACTTGTATCTCCAAGGCTTATCCATTATTTCTACCTCTTTGATTTTTCTCTGTCCTCTCTCCTTAGATCTCCTGGGACTAAAGGAATTCTCCATAGTCTTAAAGCCT
Organism: Talpa europaea; assembly: GCF_964194135.1. Lineage (NCBI taxonomy): Eukaryota > Metazoa > Chordata > Mammalia > Eulipotyphla > Talpidae > Talpa > Talpa europaea. Next base: position 24,702,153 of record NC_140078.1, on the reverse strand, counting down.
CCAGTCTGGCAAATTTTAGGTCAAGCAATGGCCTCGCTCACCTCACTCCCCCACACTTCCCCATTCCCCGCACAGACACGACAGTGAGAGAACATTTCTTCGAATGTATGTATTTGTTTGTGTCCACCTCATGCTCAGGTGCCTTATGGGATCCTCATTGCTTCAGTCTAAAACCCAAAGCTTTAGGAAGAAAATCAATATATTTCATAAGAAGGTCTCTGTCTACATCTCCAATCTCATCTCCCATTGCCACACCTTTCAACACACATAGCTCTGTTTTTAGTTCTCCAAGATTCTAAGGGCATCACCTCTGCAGCCGTTAGACATAATGCTAGTCCTCCTTCATTATTTAAATCTTGGTTTTTGCTTTCTTTGTGAAGATTTATTATTTCCACAAACTGACATATATCCCAACTTTCCTGACTATGCATTCCTCTATCATACCTGGATTGTAGAGTAATAATTTTCTTACCCAATTTTCCTACTGGTCTATGAATTCCATGAGGAACAAGATGATGGTTTTTGTCTCTGTATCCCTAGTGTTTCTAGCAAACTGGAGATGTTCAATACACAGTTATTGAATAAATACAAATGAGTAAAAAGGGTGAGGGGGATGAGCTCAGGCAATTCTAAAACTCGCGGATTTTAGAAGCATCCTCATTTCTAACAAAAATGTAGCAAACAAAGCAAGGGGATTCTTGGTTAATCTGTGAGTGGAGAATTCTATAATGCTTAAGGTAGAAAAGAATGGACAATCCTCTGGTTGTTTTAAGTTTCTAAGACAAATTTTTGCAAAATATTACCATGTTTCTTTGGCAAGATACAAAATTGATAGGCAGGGGATCAACTAGATTGATCAAGGAGGGAAAAGCAATGGATTAAAATCAGTCTACAACCAAACCAATATGGGGTCAATATAGCAAGAATAAAGAGGAAGACACAATGCTCTGTGCTCCAAATTATAGCCTTATTCTGAGCATTGGGTTCCCAGCCAGGTTGCCCACTGGAATCACCTAGGACCCACTTATGATCTAATGATGAATCAGAAACTCCAAGGGGAGAGCCCAGGGATTTATGTTACAAAAAGGGCTTCCAGTTGATTAGGAAAATGAGACAGATTTAGGGACACACTGACCTATGATTCATGTATTCATTCAAAAATTTACTCATTCACTGTTTCTTCACCCACATATTCATTTACTCATGAAGACCAATAATTAAGTGAAGGGAAAGAAGAAATGTGGAAGGAGGAAGAAACAGCTCCCTTGCCCTCATTCCTGATGTGCTCTTTCTTCTAGAACTGTTTCTCAAGTGACTACTTGTTTTTATTTTTTTAACCCTTTTCCTTTCTTAAAGCAGAGTAGCTTCGAAACCACAAATCCTCTTACTTTCCAGTATCACCTTCCCTCGCAAGTGGTCTGAAGTCAATTCAACTTTTCCATCTGTCAGAATCCTCTGCAGAAAAATATTAACAAATTTTTTGAGCAATTATATTCCCCTCTGTTTTTTCCTTCCCTTCCTTCCCTAGCCCCAGGCAGGCACTGAGGTTCTGCCGGCAGAGTGGTCTGAGGGAGGAGATGGTTATTACTCCTGGCAGAGGAAGCCTGAAATTACGGCAAATAAATGAACACCTAGCAGACTGGTCCTGAAAATGTGCCAAGCTTTGCTTTAATCATTTAGATAGAAAATGAACTGGATGAGTTATAAAATTCATGGGAGGTTCAACTTAAAGGGAAGGGAGCTGAGCACAGAGGAAGAAGAGTTTTCCAATAATTATGGAAAACTAATAGGGCAATGTTTAGTTAACAAGACTTGTATCAGGTTTGGTTTCCACTTCTGACCCTTCTTGATGATTTCCTTGATAGCACCAAGAAGCTAAGAAGCTTCCATATCATATTCCAATGCATGTTTATTATGTAGTGAAGTTTTTTTTTTTAAAAAAGAAAAGATTTATTTATACAAGAACTAAGATACAGACCAGAGGCGTGGGAGTGCGAGAGAATTCACCAAAGACAGAGTGGGGAGCAGAACAGGCAGAATAACTGAAAACACTGCTGAGGGGAGGAGCGGGCGAGACAGGAGAGGTCTGTCTTGCTGTGTGGGTATCTCCCTGGCTGGCTGGGAATTGAACCCATGCTGCAGAGGCTGCAGACAGCTTCACAGCGCTGCATTTAACCTGCTGTGCCATCAGGGAGGCCCCTATGTAGTGAAGTCCTATACTCAACTTTGAAACCTCTACTTGAATGACAGCAACTGAACCTAATAGTAGGATTTTCCAGCAGAGAAAACTTGGTGTTTAATCAATAATACCTACTGCATGCTCCACAGTGTCAACAACTCACCCAAATTCACATGGCGGGAGGGAAATTGTCCCCATATAAAACTTAAATATCGAGATGTCAAATTCAGTAGCAGCTGGTGCCTGCTGACCTGCTAGGTGAGCTCACCCAGTGAGAAAAACCTGAGTAGCTGAAACTCATGCCTAATTTGGTTTAGAAATTTCACTTGAACTTAAAGTTTTTGGTGTTAGGAGCTGGCTCAGTGGCCAGCAGCTTCTAAGCATTTGGTACCTTGGTCATTGAGCAAGCCTGGAAAACTCATTTTATAAAAGGACTCTTGAGATTCTGTGGACATCAAAAAGCTCAAACAAAACAGCATTTTGCCAGGAAAGGAATAAGAACTATGTGGATTCAGGTAGAGTGCTGCCTCCCTGTCTCCTAATACCACTCCATGATCCCAGTCTTAGGAGGAAAGATTAGACTAATGAGGGAGAAAAAGATTGAAAAAGATTTTCTGCACGTGGTAGACATAGGGTTTCTTTGAGCCTTACATGTTTGTGGGAAAAAAATGATGAATATTAGACCATATTGAAACATTTTCAGATGACTTTGCTTTAGACAAAAACACCCATTTATAAATTTAGCCATGTGATTCTCAAAAGAACCTGTTTGTGATCAATAACTCTAACTAACAACAATGAAGTGAGCAACCAAATGATGAGTCGACACTGGGTATTCTTAGTACCCTGTTGTGAAGTTGTCTGCTTTGTAACTTAACAGATATACATGAGACCCTTAGAAATTAGTCTAAGACAGTACTAGATCTATTTATTGCCTATAATATGCCAGTTCTATAATAGGGGCTTTCCCAGGAAATAAAATTCAATTTTGTAATTATCCCTTAATGTAGTCTGGTTCAGTTTTCATCCTTTGGAATTATTTTATCCTGGTTTTCTCTGAAACTTTCCACCCATGGCTGACCTAACTTAACCTCTCTGTGCCTCAGTTTCTTGATCTGTAAAGTTGAATAATAAGAAGACCTATTTCTTTAGCTGTAATGAGGGTTAAATGTGTTAGTACAAGTGAAAATGTTCAGGATAATTGCCTGGCACAAAGTAAGGACTCCAAACTTATAAGTTAACATCTTTATAGTTCTCTTATAGCTATGGCAACTAAAGCTAAGAGTAGATAGGTTACTCAAGATCTTGCTAACTGACAAATGCCTTTGTAGCACTGGGGACTGATGATATGTGTCTCTCTTTTTCAATCCACAGAATCATTTACATTAAGGTCTATAAGAAATTATGTAGATTTTATTGAAACTATGAGGATACATGAAAAATTATCCTATCATAACCTTAGCTATAATTTGCATTGTTTCCTTCCTCTCTTTTCTCTATACATGGCTATGCAAAGCTGAAAACTTAGTATGCAAACCATCTTGTATTTGGCATTTTATTTAGCATTATTCATAATTATTTTTTGCATTAGATCTATAACTGTCATTTTTCAAGGCTGCAAATTACTCTGTCTGGAGACCACACCATGATGTGTGCAATCTTTGTGTGGTTCAGTAGACTCTTATCCTCACCCCGACCCCAGCACTCCCAATTGAAAGATAAGTCCATAGAAAAGGAAAGTAAAATTTGCCTGAATGACACTTGAACTAATGCCAGCAGGAACAGAAATGAGACCTTGAGTCCTGCCTCTGATAGTTTCCTTAGCTCCACTCTTAAAAGGTGCAGCACAGAACCCCTCCCTGCCCAGCACCTCACCAGGTCCATGTAAATGCCACATGAGATAATGTATGATAATGCATGCACTGAAAATGAAAAAGTCTTATAAGTATCTGTTTTTCTTGGTGGTTTTTTTTTTTTTTCTATAACGGTGTTCTCAACAGGCAAATAATGACTGAGACAATGTGTAATGTTGCTGAGCTATGTAGCAGATAATGTAGAAAGTTGCAGGGCCCATTCAGTGGCAGGGCCCTCCAATATTCCCCTATCAACTACTTGGATTGTCTTGGAACATTAGATGAAGCTCTAAGAAATCACATAGATCATAAAAAAAAAGGTCCAATCATTATTCTATTTTTTTAAATATTTATTTATTGTGTAGAAGAACTGGGATATAGGCCAGAGGTGCAAAGGGTGAGAGGATTCACCAGAGACAGAGTGGGGAGCAGAACAGGCAGATTGACTGCATTACACTGCTGAGGGGAGCAGCGGGCAAGACTGGTCTGCTACACCATGTGGGTCACCTCCCTGGCCAGAGATTGAACTCAGGCTATAGTGGTGATAGTGCTGAGACTTAACCCCTAGGCCACCAGGGAGGCCCCCCAATAGCTGTTCTTGGTGAATGTCAGTTCAAATGTTTACAAATGTCTTCAGCCTGTAAATAAACTTAGTAGATTTGCAGCACCCTCTAAAGCCATGAGGGGAGGGGGTGGGAAGAGCAGGTGCAGGACTCATGCATTTGGATATGACTCACAGTTTTGCATCTCTGTCAACCGCTTGACTCCATGCTGATTCCATGTCCCCCATTTTCCCCACAAAGGCCGCTCTTTTGATTGGAACTACAGCTGAACTGTGCCTCACCGGGCTGGCCCCGGCTGTGGACTTCTCTGTGGGGATCAAGAAGGGCTTTACACCTCCTTTGCCCTGTCACGAAGGAGCACCTTGACTCCACACTTAACCGGATCTGGCACTAGCACCACTTCCAGTCTAGACGGTAGCCTAAGAGAGGGCTAATGCTAGGTTTCACCAGACTGAGCCTTGCATTTGTCATGGCTCTGCCCACGGTGATTCCTTTGATCTTGATCCTAGCAAACCACAGTCATTGACAAAGGTAGAATGGATTTCTGCCTCTGACAAGCTTTGATGGAAATTCCCTTGACTCCCAATCCCCTCTCTAGCCCCTCTCTGCTTCTGTAGATTTGCCTCCAACATTTAGCCCTGTATCCAGCTTTAAATCTCGCATTAGAGAGGCGACTGAGCCAGTGTGAATCATAAGCTGCCCTATTATGGATATCCGGGGCCATAGCTGACCCATTTGGGAAAGTATACGGTCATCTTCGGCATTCTAATCATAGATTCCAAGCTCAGCATTCTTCATTTAATTTTCTCTGAAAACTGGCTGGGCTGTGATCTGATCCTCAGAGAAGGGCAATCATTTCTAAAGGACAGATTGTTAGAAAAGTTTGCAATTAAAAACAACAACAAATATATGCAGGCTCTTTGTGGTTATGGTGAAGGAATGTACCCAGCGTTCATGTCACTGTCATCGGGTGATGGCCTCTAAAAACAAGAACTCTTCCCTGGGCTTTGCAACACTGTGTTCTTTTTGTTCCCTGTGTGAAGAAAGAAACTAAATTGAAGGATAACTTGGTTCAGACGTTTCAGGTTAGAGTAGCTGGCTCGGCAAGGGAAGTATGACCAAATTTAAGAAAATCATGGCACTTTGGAGGTAATGTCTAACTTGTCATTTTTTAATGAGGGCACTGAAATCCAGCAAAAGAAAAAGCTTGCTGGAGGCACAAGTGAGCCACAGAGTCGATCTTGAACTTAGTGCTTTTGACTCCTGAGCCAGTGCCTACATCTTAACCAAAGGGTCTGTCCAGCGGTCAAGGTTTCCTGCAGCAGGCAAGCAATCCTCTGATAAGCCTCTTCATCCCAGATGTGTGAGAACACCATGACAGCTCATGGCCAGAGCTTCTGGCCTAGGATTTCAATGCGCGCTCAGGGGTCAGCGTGGACTCAGCCCTCCCAGAAAAGGAAGAATCTACATAGAATTTACTAACAGTTTAACTCAGGATGGAGGAGAGAAGAAGGCCAGTGCTACTGATGGATATAGATTTCAAGTTTCTCAAGACCCAGATTATACATTCCAATCATTTGCCTCACCACACTGAACACACACACACACACTCACTCACACAATACCATGCACCTTCCCCAAACTAAAGAATGAACATGCTGTGTTTAACAATATCAGTTAAGATATCAGTCAAGAAGAAAATAAACACATTATCACTTTGCCTTTGGGGCATTTTTTTCTACACACATGCACACACAGAGACAGAGAGAGAGAGAGAGAGAGATTTGCCTAGTAAATCAAAACATTCACTGGAGAAGGAATTTAGGGGGCTGCTGGCTGCTGGCTGTCTGTGGAGGGGGAAGGTGGTGGTGTGAAAAGTGAGTCTCATGGCCGGCATGCAAAGGGCAGGGAGGGAAGTGGGCAATGCGGCATTTGACAGGTGCCTGGCTCTAGCTCCTGCTGGCCAGGGCAATCATCAGCTCTATTCTGCTTGGCTCCCTTGGACAACAATTTAGGAGCCAGCTGCTTTCTGCACTTGGCTCTGAAATTGGGCCAGTCTTTCTGCTCTGTTCTACAGAGGTATCCCCAGCAGGGAGCAGGTTGAGGTACTGGCAAGAGCCTCCAAGCTTCAGAGTAAGAGTTTATGGAGGAAGCAATTATGCTGCTGGAACTGGGGAGGCCCTTTGGGCAGAATAGAAAGAACATGACCTTGTCATGTAAAGTTTTAAAAAATGGTCTCCATGAAATATTAACATCCAAACAAACTCCTCTTAATATCAGTGGTGCCATGGAAATGGATCCCTTCTCCTTCCTACAATGACTGAATCAACCCAGGAAGACACTTGCCCACCCTTGTCAACCTTGCTCCCACCAGACTGCCAATTTTGCATTGGCCACTGTGAGTCTCTGTCATGCCATTTGTGCTTGTTAGTTGTTTCTGTTTTCCCGTATGTTCTTCCATCTCAATGTTTAAACTCATGAGCTTCTGATTACAGTTGCCTTTTGCCAATGATGCCACTATAATCAGATTCCTCTGGAGGTCAGTGTTACTGCAAAGCAGGTGGGAGGGCAGTGGATCCTGGTCCTTTACTTTCCCCTTCACACACTGAACACCTTTGTTCAAGAGACCATGACTCAGGCTGGAATGCCAGTCCCTAGAAGTGAACTGGTCCCTCTTTGCTGGAGAGCCCAGTCCGAGGAGTTCTAGTGCCAAAGTTCCATGCCACTAAGAGTGGCCAGTATCGCAAATTTCATTTGTACTTGATGCAAGATATAATCACTTCATAACTTCACCCATGCAAGATTCTGGAATTTTATCTTTTGAAAGAACCACAGTAAATTAACTCATAAAAGCACTGTTCATTTTCTGGACTTCTTGCAAGCTCAGCAGTTAGCAAGCATCTTTTTAACCTCAGAAACTTCTCTTTCAACAAAAATTTACTCTCAAGAGATAAACTAAGGGTCACTCTGGTGGAGGAAACAGTAGGGACTCCAAGCTTTTGGCCTTATGTCCCACAAAGCATGGTTTACAAAACGCCTTTGTCCTAGTGTTTCTCTCTTTGAAGTGCTTCTTTCTTTCATGCCTCCCCCTTTAGGTTGTTATATTTATTTCACAAACTTAAGACTTCTTTAAAAATACATCAAGCAATTTTACTCTTTTTCTAAGCTACTTAGATAACTATCTCTATATAATCATTTGCTTGTGACCCAACGAAAAATATACACTCTTCATTAGGTCACTTGTATTTCCATTGAAAGGCTTATTTTTATTCACCAGTTTTTTCTGGATAACATTCTTTTTCATCCCTATTTGATACTCTCCTCATCCAACTGGATTTCACTGTTAAATCACCCCTTTTCAGCACTCGTATCCCATAGAAATGTTGAATTCAGTATTTTATTGTTGACATATGCACCATGGGTCAAGAGAAGTGAAATGACTTGCCCAAGATCACACCACCAATTAGTGACAGAGTAAAGACAGAACTTGAGCCCTTGGAAATCTGTTTGGTTCACTCCTTCCCTCATACTCCTCCAGGATCTTAAGACTTCATTCTCAGCCACATCTGAATAGGCTGTCATAAGTCTCCATGCAATAAAATAAGCAGGTTCAGCCAGTAATTTCTAAAGTTGCCTTCTAGCTCCAGTCTTTCTATAAAAGATGGGAGAAATCATTGACTCTGGCCAAACTGTTCAGGGTTTATTCCATTTGAGATAAACTTCTTCTGACAGTTCTCAACTGTCCAGGTAACCTCTATTAAACTATTTCCCCTTGCACATACTTTTGTCTCCAGCTCTAGCCAAAACCCAGGCATGCAGAAATGGCAAACAGCTTGGAGGAAGGCCTTCCAAAGATGTTGGAAGTTTCAAGAAAGACTTTTGTGGTATTTCTGGCCCAGTCAGAATCAGCAAGTACCAGATTGCTCACAAGGAAACTCATTCTTGCACAATTTCCAACAATACACCCCCCACCCCACCCCCAAACTTGCCTATTGCCACGCATTCCCTCCCCTTACTCAAACATGGTTTTCTGCAGAGTCAATTTTTTTGATAGTTCAGATAAGGTTCAAATGAGCTGTTGAACTCTTGAGGGTTGGAAGCGAACCTAGCATTTTGTTCTTTGCTCATCCCCAGTAATGATTATGCCAGGCTGTCGCTGTCAAGGTGGTTTGGGTCACTTAGTGAAAATCGGCATAATTGAAAGCATTAATCAACAAACAATTACATATAATGGTACAGAATGACTACTTAGGAGACCTTACATGATTCTGACCAAGTCTGTCTGTGGTAATAATAGGAGGCAGGCAACTGTATCACAGTTTTTTGAGAAATAAATGGTGTCCAATTTTTGCTAAAAAAGAAATAAAAAGATGGTATCAAAGGTGACGAGGAGCACAAAATTAATGCTTAGGAAGCCAAAGAACTTGAAATTATCACCCATCTGTAAAGCACATTCTAGTGATTTTTCTAGGTGTAGCGGGAAGCTTTTATATATTTCAACTGGATGATGCTTCTCATGTTATTCTTTAAAATGCCTCCTTTAGACTTCATTAACCTTTAGTTGTTTCCAATCATCAGAACTTTGGGGTTGATTTTGAGATACTTATTTTTCTCATGAACTTGGGGAAATAGGGGAAGCAATTAGATCTTGTGATTTTTAAGGCTGCACTGAGAATAAGGTAAGAAAATATCATAAATTTTATTTCATGCTTTCTTGCCAATTGACAGAAATGTGCAGTCCATATGAATTCATATAACGAGGGTGGAATGTTGGAAAAACCAATAAAGATTTTGTGGTCTGACCTATAATAAATGTAGTTTGATTTAGAGTCTGTTTTTCACAACATGGCAAAATGAATCATAAAATAATGGGCCCTGAAACTCCTGCATTTTTTAACAATAGCCTGGGGACAGTTTACAGTGTAATGAATTGTAATTAACCCACCTTCAAAATCTTTTATGAGTATTTTGCCAATTAGCTCCGCATGCTTGCTAATGACTCATAGCTAGTGCATGTCTTTACAGAACCGGATTTTACAGTGCACATCGCCCTGTTAACTCAGCACAAGTGTGCAGAGTGGTAAGGATGACACAGGTAGATTGGAACACCCTCAATAGTGTCCCCACTTTGCCAACCCAATGGATTCAACCATCATTTTTCCAAGCCCAAGTTAACCATAATGGCTTGTGGTGTCAGAGGGTTTTGGTTTCTGATGGATTGCAAGGAATGCTTCATTCCCTGTAGACACATCTGTTGTTACTTAGCACTAACATATATAATGCTACTAATTGTGGAGCCATCTTTGTTTTCTTTACTTAGCACTCTGGTTAGCATTATTTTATCTTCGTGGTTCATGGCTTTCTGCCATTGACAACATAAGTCCACTCTAGAGAAAATAAAACAACCACCAAGCTGTCTCCTTCCATAGTTTACATGAAACTAGAGGGACCTTGTGCCGCCAAACTTGCTTCCTGGGATCCTACTTCTGACCTTGCTTTGTCAAGAGTTGGTTTTTCCTCACAAAAACGATGCTTTCCACTGATCCGTGTGCAGGCTCAGGGGATTGTAGCAAGGAGCAGGAGTCTGGCTTTTAACTCCATGCACTAAGAAAGTTAATTGTAGGTAAGGTCAAACTTTCCCAACTCTTCATTTCTCGGAGGCCAAGCCAGCAAATTCTAAAGCCAATTTAAGAAAACTAACCAAAAGTGACAAAAGAGTTACTCCATAATTTCCTCAACTATGTATAAAGAATGTTAAGGGTCTATAATGTTACCAATATTTTCCTACCACTCTAACAAAATGAAGACATAGAGGTTAATTTTCAGACTATAACATAATAACGTTATACTTGGGGAATAAACTACCTAAAAAATGATTTCATTTTGATGAAATGGAAAAGTGAACAGTAGCTCTTAAGCTCACACCTTTGAAGTAATGATGGCTCTAGAAAAACAGAATTCTTGATAACTGGAAACAGTTTATCTGAAGGAAGACAAAGACAAAGGAAGGAATGTGAATCCTCCTGAACGAAGCCTCTGTGGGTTACTGCTTTAGCATGAAAGTAAATAGAGGCCCCCACAAAAGAGGCAGAGGGTAGAGGAAGAAAGGAAGAAATCTCCAAGCAATGTTTGGATCCTTTGGAATCCCCAGGTATGAATCCAGCAAGAAATTTCTACTCTCAACTGAGGTTTAAGGGTTGTTCTTTTAACTTCCCACTTACTGTCTAGGCCCAGTTTCCTTACCCAAATGTAAAGGATCAAATAATGGAAACAAAATTATTCTTTTGCCAAGACTTAATTAAAGTGACTGTAGTTCCAGGCATTATAACATTGAGTGAGCCTTGTCATATCTAGAGGAGTGAACTGGAGGTATAGGAAACTCCTTCTTTGGCTTGGGTCCTTATATACTTGATGAGGGTACCCCTCAAGTTGCAGAGAACCAGTCCTTCATGAGTTCACTGAAGGTCAATGGCTAATGACTTAAGGACTTGTAGAAAGGGGGACATCTACATGTCTACGTGTCTACATGTTTACCTGGTCCATTACTATTATGGTCTAGTCCATGTGTCTCTTGACCTATCCGATTTATGAAGAGATTGGACACCTTAATAAGACAAGTGACTGTCTATTCTATAACTTATGAGTAATGAGCTGAGTCAACTAGAGTTACATCTCTTGAGAATTTTAATTAAGAAAAAGTGCAGGCTTTGGGGCCTTGTTTTTTTTTTTTTTTTTTTAATAGAGGCATGTTTATTTATTTATTTATTTGTTTGTTTGTTTTGTTTATACATGCACTGGGTACAGTCAGAAGCGCGGGAGGGTGAGAGAATTCACCAGAGCCAGAGCGGGGAGCAGAGCAGGCAGAAGGACCGAAGTACACTGCTGAGGGGAGCAGCGGGCGGCAGGAGAGGTCTGCGCGCCATGTGGGACCCTCCTCTGGTGGCCGGGGAGCAGCCGGGGATCGAACCGGTGCCACAGAGGCTGCGGGCAGCTTCGCAACCCAGCGCTCAACCACTGCGCCACCAGGGAGGCCATGGGGCCTTGTTTTTTAAACTGTTGGACCATATGGAGATTTGAAAGCAAAGAAAACCACTGAATAAAGTAAGGAACAAGGCTGGAGATACCAAGAAATATTGGTTTTTAATGGCTTTCCAGCTCTCTATTGTAGTTTCCAATGAACTCCAATGGGGCTTTCTGTGCTTGCATAACAAAGCATATTCTGGAATACCAGGATATAAAGAAAAGCTGCTGGAGTCTGGGTCTGAATCCAGTCTCTGACATGGGCTAGTTCTGTAGCCTTGCACAATCTATGACTCAGTTTTCTCCTCCACAAAATGGGGCACTTACTGTTCTTCAACAGTGCGCATCAGATTGTGCGCACACTGAGATCACATTGTTTGGAATAAATAATTTCTGAACAGTGTTTTTTGTTGTTAATACTCTGTGACTGGTAAGAGGCTCCCTCTCCTCCCTCAAAACAGCTTATTTTACTTCCACTACAACTCATTAATTTGAGAAATCAGCCTTCCTGAATGATAAGAGGCATTCCTTAGACAAGCTACTTATTCTGTGTTTCCCATATTCATGACCCTCATTACTGCCCAAGGGGATCATCTGACTGATAGATAATCACATGAAGATATTACTTCAACTGCTACCTCTATGTCAACACTAGTGATCTATAGCAGAGTCTAAGTTTCAAGTAAAAACCAAAAATGATAAATTTGCATACTTCATTGTTCCAAATAGACATTTGAAAGACTGAGTTTGGGAATTCATTTTGTGGTTTGAAAATAAGTGAAATTAACTGCCACATTGTCTATCAACTATGCCCTGGGCTTTATCTAATTAATTTCATTTTAGAGGGTGTAAGGGATTAAGTCGAGTTCAATATTTTATTTAGTCATAGAAGTACAGATCTGCAGGAAATAATATTTCCTCCATCACATACTTCATTCCTGGACATTTAGCATCAACTATCCATGTTCGGAGTGGTAAGTGTCCTTGTAACTGTATAGCTTGTCATTTTCATTTGCATGTCCTCATTTGCATGCCTGTTCTACTGGGTAATCAGTTCAGTTTAGCACTCAACACTGCTTGATGTAAATAAGCTGATTTTTAAAAAACCCATGTTGAGAGAATATGAAGTAAAAAAAACCATCAATTATTTCCCATCAACGATCAGAGATAGATAGTGCCAGAGTTGAGAATTACCATGTTCTATTTAGTTTCCTCTAGTTTGGGCTAACATTTAATTGCTAGCACATTGGAATTTAAAAGAATTCAACTCTTTCAAATTTAAATTAACTGAATTAAAACTCAAAAATGAAATTCAGAGTGCTAACATCTCTTTTAGACTGCTTAAACACTGAGTTTCTCATTCAACTCAATATGATGACAACTAATTTTTTTTTTTACTTAGTTGTAGTTTATGTTATTTAATTTCATTTTGTTCCACTGTATTTTTACCTTAACAGAAGTAGACGGGAAGATAGTCAGGATGCATTACTGCCTGTCTTTCTAAAATCCACAGAAAATAATCAAGGAGAGGTATCTTGGGCTTGGAGAAAGTGATGGCCTGAAAATCAACAGTCTTGTGGTTGTGGGAGTGAAAGTAAAGATTCAATCAATCCCCCCAAAAATGCTATTTACCTTTCTATAGAATTTTAAACTTCAATAAAACATATAGATCTTTCCAATTGAAAAGGAAGACCACTCAAGAATGAGATTTAAGAGTCAACTAATTTTTTCTAAGCATCTCTAAGCATGCAAAAATATTCTTGTCTGGATAGGACTTTTGTATATTTTCATTTAATAATGGTATAGATGTGTACATATAGGGAACATATAAAAAGAAGAATTTGTTCTTTCTTTCAAAATATCTTAGGGCATTTAAATTCCCCTATTTTAGTACCCACTGTATTTCTGTTCCTTTCCATAAGGTTCAAATTAATGCAGTTTTTTTAAAGTGCATTCCTTGATATTATGTACTTCCACTTTATGTGACTTTGTTCAGAACCACACTATATAATCACACCATATAAATAATAAATAACCATATAATCATAAACCAATTTTTATGAACCAAATTGGGCTTAATATCATACTAGCTATATAATAACTCAAAGGATATAGACTTTGACACAGCCCTCCATGAACTTACCGATAAAGAGTCAATGCATTAGATTTGCAAACAGGAGAGAAATTTAAAACCAGTTCAGTAAAGGTCAGAGAGGTAGTCCCATCATTTACAGGTCAAGAGGAGGTGTAATTAGAGGGAAGAGATAAGGCTGAGCATGTAATTTGGATGGAGATGAGAGAGTAGATAGGAGATTCTTATGTAGGTAGTGATTGTGTTACAGCAAATTTTTCCATTCTAATGGAATATGTTTACTTATTTTATTCAATGGGTTTTTATTTAACATATGTTGTATGCATAACACAAAAGGTGCTAAGGGGTGAGGGCAAGGACCTATGAGATTTGCTTCTTCCATAGTAGAGACTTATAATTTAATAGGAAAGATAAAAGTAACATGCAAAATAGCCTTGTAAAGCTGTTGAACCGAAAGCATTGTGAGAAATCATGTCTTGTTCATCTAATAATAGTACAAAGAGATATATAGCAAATATCCTAATGGAAAAGTAAGACAAAAAAAGAGAGAAATATGATTTATATTTCATTATATGATTTGGGGAGACCAAGTAAAGTCCCTTAAAGAAGTGCAGCTTCCCAGCTAAGGAAGAATGGAATGGTGAGAGTCGTAGTGTAACAGGGTGGTCCCCAGGAAAGGGGGAAGTTCCAGGTTCCCTGCCCCACCCAGAGGAGGGTGGAACTGAGCAGGGAGAAGAAGCTGCAGAGGAGACTGAGAAGGAAGGAAGCAGGATAGAGAGCCAGAAGGAGCCCTGAGGGAGGCACATGGAGCCGAGAGACATGTGAAAAAACTGTGCTTGCCTTTTGGTCATGGACTGGTTGACACAGATGTGGGTGAGAGACCCGTGGGGAGGATGACAATGGCAACTTTTATCTTGATTTTGATTTTGTTCTTTTCCTCCCAGACTTGTCTAGTTGCTTCTGATCCTTTTCTGTGGGTCCCCACTGAAAGGTGCTTGAGATTTGTGGCAGGCTTTGGGGCCTTGCTCTGGGCCAATCCTGTTTGGGTGGACTTTTACCCATGAGGGGACGGGTAACTTTGAGTGTTTGATTTAGAAACTATATTCTTTGTCTTTCCTGTATTGTTTACTAATTGTATTAAAGTTCCTTCCCATTAAAGTCTTACATGTTTTGTGTTGATATGGCAGATGGCAGAACCTATTTAGAGCAGGCAGGTTTGCAGGGTCTGGGGTGCCCCTCTCCCTGTCCTGTAACAATAGGAGGAGGAGTTTTCCAAATTGACGAACTGCTTTCTTACTGAAGTAGCATTTTAATACAAGTTTTCAAGTTCAACTCACCTACTGGATGTATCTTTCAGAAAGAGAAGATGTGCCCTTGATCATAGTGGTGTATTTCCTACTTTTGAGAGAATGCAGATGACTCTGTAACCATGAACTGTCTTCCTGGGAACAAGTCCCCTCCTCAGTCTTGCATAGGTAGTAGCTAATAGTTTAGAAATGACAGCATTTACCATTTGAGGGTAAATGTGGGTGATGCAACTCCAAAACAATGAGCAAATAAGGAGTTGTAGAACACAGCTTGACTTTTTTTAAGGGTTTGACAGAACAAACCTTTCTTATTATATGACTTCATATTCAGTATAAATACATGAAATTCACCAATATTAGAGAAGTGATACTGAGAATAAACTTAAAAGCATAGGTAAGGGAAAGATCAAGATAATCCCAAAGAATAGAATCATGATTGAACTTCATCTGACATCCTTCCCACCTTTGACATTCTTAAGAATATGACTCAATAAATTATTATTTATGAGTTGTATCTTTAACTACTTGCAATAGAAAAGATCATTCCTATCAGCTCCTGGGATTCTCAATTTTCATACAAAAAAGTTACATAATTATGGCCCTTTCTGGTGGTGCAAGGGGTTAAGCACCACACCGTGAAGCAATCCACAACCTCTGCAGCATGAGTTCAATCCCTGGCTGGCCAGTGAGAAACCCACATGGCCAGGCAGACCTCTCCTGTCTTGCCCACAGCTCTCCCCTCAGCAGTGTATTTCAGTCAGTCTGCCTGTTCTGTTCCCCACTCTGTCTCTGGTGGATCCTCTCACCCCCCTCATCTCTGGCCTGTACCCCAGTGCTTGTATGCATAAATAAATAAATCTTTAAAAAAGTTACATAATTACAAATATTAGAATTTTTTAATGTCTTATCAAAATATTTAACAAGAAAGCTGAAAATATTATAACTCAAAATCACTGATAATAAAAGTGATGAGCAGGCTAACACCACAATGTAGAAAGATTTATCTCTTAATAGACTGTTGATGGACTTGGCTAGATAAAAGAAATGAGCAATCTACTTACCTGACAAGCAGCTAGGATTAAATTTTACCTACTTCACTCTCTGTCCCTAGCTTAGAGATTCATGAAATTTCTTTATTAACAAGAAAGTTGTTAAGTGAATAAGGTAATAGTGAACTCAGTGAAAAAGGTAATAGCCTATCAAAGTATTTACCAGAATGCCTTATACATAGCAAGTTCTCAATGAATGCCACTGTTATTATTATGTTCTTTTTACATTCTTATTGGTATCTAAGAAGGCTAGACTAAGTTTAGTATAGATGTGATATTTCTGCATTTATTTCTGGTTCCAAGGAAACAGTAAAGCAGAAGTTGGTATATCATTGTCTTTAGTGAAAGCAAACATTTTAATTGTACCTAATGGATGAATAAAGAGAATAATCAGGGGCTAATAACATAACTATAATATTTGCATAATCTTATAGAAATTTGGATATTTGACCATTTTTTGGTCTTAAAATGATAATTTCTCATAATTCTCACTAACAGAAAAGGAACCTTGGGTTAAAATTTCAAAAGATAACATTATTCCTGAAAATTATTTATGGTAGAAACTAAACTAGCATTTTAACAAAACTGATGGCTTTTCTACTAACTGGAAGAAAATATTGTTAAAAAATAGCAAAGGATGAAAAGACTTCAACAGACAGACATCAGAAACTAACTATAGGATATGATGGAAAGAGAGCATTGAGTTAAGGAATAATTGGAGGAAAAAAAAAAACTTAGATAATTAAAAGCCAAATTAGAAGAGTAGTAGTAAAGAACTGACATGGTTCAATAAAAGATTGAGATGCATAAGTTACATGAAATTGGAGCAAACAGATTGTCTTCATTTGCCCAGGACCTCTCACTTTTTAGCACTGAAGTTCTGTGTCTCAGGAAATCTGGCAATCTGGGGCACACTAAGAGAGTTGGCCACCCAATTAGAAGACACATTTGCACAATTTACCTCAAGGTAAAGGTCAAGGGGGGGGGGGGCAAGGAAAACTAAGGAGAGATACTCCAACCAAATATTTAAGTATATTTTCAATAAAGAAATTGGTAAGATTAAACCATAGTAATCACAAAAAGCATTTAGAAATGTGCAAACATCCAGGGGCAAAACAGTGAATTGTAAGTGAATTGTAAGAGTGAATTGTAAGAGTTCACCAAATGGCTGATTTGATTAGAGTGAAGACAGAGAGAGGCTCACTCCATGAGTGCTGACAAGTGTTAGTGAGGGTTACACTGCAAGTAGTATATCTCAGAGAGGATCCTAGAATAATTAATATGGGAGTGGAAAAGTAAAATAGAGAAGTCAAGAAAGTATTATTATTGAAAAAGCTATCACTGCAAGCGAGTATAGCTTTACACCCAATAAATACTCCAGGAAGAGATAAATTCATCTGTGCTCCCACTAGTGGGAAAAGGTAGCTGGAATTTTGGTTGGTGATCTGTTTGGGGCAACTTACAGTGGTGGGTGGGGAGAAAATTAACTCCTGGACATTTTCAAACTATTCTGTTTGTGAACTAGGTGGGCTCTGGCAGCAAAGGAAAGCCTTCAGGCAAAGAGCTACAGGTGTTTGCAGGTCAAAGCCCTTGATTTGCAAGAAAATTGTGAATGCCAGAGTGGATGGGTGGGGCACCAGCAAAGTCTGCTATCAAGCTATCAACACAAAGTGACAATGGAAGACACACATTACTGGTTTAACTTTAAAATGGCACAACTGCTTTGGAAAACAGCTGGATCTGATCTAGTATAGTTGAGGATGTGCATCCACATGATCCCACAATCTGCTCCCTTTTTATAACCAAGATAAACTAGTTTATGTGGACCAGAATAAATATTTTAAAAATAGCTTTAATAGTATCATTGTCGTATCTCCAAACCAGATGCTACTCAAAGCTCCCACCAACAGAAGGATGGAAAAATAAATTGCAATACATTTATAGAACTGACAGAGAATAAAAAATCAGAGCAAAAAGGAAGATGCCCAGCCCAAGGAAGAGGAGTAATTATCACTTCACCAAGAAAGGCAGAAAATCTTGTCTTGAACTTAAAGCCTCTGAGAATAATGTATCTCTAAAAGTCATGCAGCCATAAGACAAGAAATGGTAGTCATGAAAGACATCACACAAAACACAACAGAACATTGGTAAGGATAAGAAATCAAACCAATCACTGGAAACAATCAAGAGTAGGTTGGATATTACAGAAAAATCAATGAATCAATGAATTAGAAGTCAATCTTGAAATTAACATAAAGGGAAGAATAAAGAAATGGAAATCATGAAAGGAAAGTAGAAAAGTCATTCCAAATGGAATACATAATGAACAATAATTATTTCTAAGTGACTTAGATGGTTCTTTTTTGAAGTTAAATAGTTAAATTAGCCAGGTTATATTATCTACTTGAAAAGGATGTTAATAAAGGATTACCCTTCAATCTGAAGAAAGGCAGGTAATATAAAAGTAAAGATCAAAATTTATTCCAAAATGTTTGAATGATTATGTTTAGAGAAAGAAATCTTCTGAGTGGGAAAAAACATGGTGGTGTTTTTTGTTGAGGGCTGTCTGCTTGTTCGTTTTGTTCTGATTTTCACAAATCCTCAGAAGGAATCATGGTAGAACAGAAAGACCTAATATTGCTCTACAAAATCTCCATGCATTTGTTTCTGCAGTCAGTCACCAAAGTGGATTAACAGATATAATTTTGTAAAATCAAGTGAAATATTTTAAAAGTCCTTAAGAAACATGTATTTCCCAGTAACAATCTTTTCTGTCTTTTGGTGGCTCGCACTCTGGATTCATAGCAAATCCCTTAAAAGTGTAGGTGATTTGCAGTCAAAAAGAGAAAATATGTTTTCTTCACTGTCTGAAATTCTGCTAAAATTCCACTACAAAAATGATACTAGATTAGATTTATTTATTTATTTATCTATTTATACAAGCACTGGGTACAGTCAGAAGCGCGCGGGAGGGTGAGAGAATTCACCAGAGCCAGAGCGGGGAGCAGAGCAGGCAGAAGGACCGAAGTACACTGCTGAGGGGAGCAGCGGGCGGCAGGAGAGGTTTGCGCGCCATGTGGGACCCTCCTCTGGCGGCCGGGGAGCAGCCGGGGATAGAACCGGCGATGCAGAGGCTGCGGGCAGCTTCGCAACCCAGCGCTCAACCGCTGCGCCACCGGGGAGGCCTGGTACTAGATTAGATTTTAAAAAGTATCTTTTAGCTAACTTAATGAACCTTACTTACTTTGTGTATTTTTTAAATGGTCTAGAAAAAAATTTACAATTTTTATTCAGTATAATGATGTCGAGATCATCAAAGTAACTGAATATATCACTGATCTGTTCCCTTTATTGTTGAATAATATACCATTCTACATAAATTCCTCAATAACACTGAATTAACCAAAGAGATCATCACATGAAACTGGACTACTGAAAGTCTACTCTTGAGAATATAAATCTCTTCCATTCCATAAAGAATAAATATCCAGATAACCAAATGAAAACAAAATTTTAACAACACATTGAGTGTCTGACACATAACTAGTGTTCAAAATGTTTAATGAATAAAAAAATGTTTTCCTATTTAGAAAACATAGTTTTGGAGTCACTAAAATGGCATCCTTTTCAGAAACCTGCACAGTCCCCAGATTTTCACATCCAAACTATTTATCACTTTTATTAACACGACCTGGCTTTAGTAGAGAAAACCAATTAAGTCAATTGTCAGCTAACTTAATCTAATCACAGAAAAGTAAGGGCAATAACATCCTCAACTGAAGTTAATTTTTCTCCATTTCATGAATAAACATTCTTCTCCTGCCATTTGTCTACAGAGTGCATGTCAATTCAATTAAATACCATTTAACCTTTGAAGGAAATAAAATCAATTAATATACAAGGATCATCATATCAGACACTACTACAAGCATCATCATTTAATTATCACAAAATCTTGTAAATTTCATCTCAGTATAAAGAACTTATAGCCTAGAATGGTTATGCAATTTTTCTCAGATTTACACAACTTCTAAGTACTAAAAATACTATTCATTCCCAGGTCTGCATTCACTGCACTTTCCTTAAAAACTCATGGATTTAAGTGGTAGTTAGTGATGTGAGCACAATTTGAGAATGAGTAAATATTTGGCTGAGTTTAGAAAATGCCCATTTCTAAGAAATAACTCACGGACATATGCCTTTAAAATTATGTTGTTGTTATTAGATATTTATTGCAGTACATTAGATAATTATTGCAATATAACCATAATGTCATAACCAAAACATAAAAATCACAAACCTAGCAGCTTAGCTTAATGCTACACATGTTCATTATCTCAGAGTCTATTGATCAGAAATCCATGCCTTTTTTTTTTAAGATTTATTTATTTATTTTACACAAGAACCAGGGTACAGGTCAGATGTGTGGGAGGGTGAGATTTCACCAGAGACAGAGCAAGGAACAGAAAAGGCAAACTGACGAAATACACTGCTGAGGGGAGCATAGGGTGTGACAGGAGAGATCTGCTGTGCCATGTGGGACCCTCATCAGCCAGGATCGAACCGGCACTGCAGAGGCTGCAGACAGCTTCACAGCGCTGTGCTCAACCACCTGCACCAACAGGGGAGGCCCCAGAAATCCGTCTCTTAACTGGATCCTCTACAGGACTGCAATCAAGGTGGCAGCTTAGCCTGTACACTCATCAAAAGTTCAACTAAGGGAAAGATCACAGAATTGCTGCCAGAATTCAATTCTTCATAGATGTCAGACTGAGGGCCTCCCCTTCTTGCTGGCTATTGAACAGTGACTATCTTCAGTTCCACACTATGTGCCCTTCTCCAATGTGGCAGCTGCTTTATCAAGCCAAGAAGCAAGAAAGGCAGTGGAGCGAGGTTGCCACCAAGATGGAAGTTACTACCTAATGTAAGTGACAAACCATCATCTTTGCCATATTCTATTTGTTAGGACTGAGTCACCATTCTGACCTATACTGAAGGACAGAGAATTACATGTGGATATGACTATCAGAAGGCAAGGATAATTGGGGGCTATTTTAAAATCTATTTGTCATATCCAGTATATGATGGAAAGTCACCAACCACTGTACTTACCCTTCTAAAGATATTGTCTCATAGAATGCAAGGAGAAGAATTGTTCAACTCAGCCTGCCCTTATGGAACTCTCAAAGCAGAGGTGTATCATGGAAGGATCGCCCTTTAAAAGGATCAGGTCTTCACAGTCAGCCCAGGGAGAATGCACAGCTCATTCAGGATGATACAATTGACAACACCATTGCTGTATTTCATGTATTCTATTTTGAGATGCTTTGAGATATAATAGCATTTCATTTATTCCCACAATAAATATACAGAGTAAATAAAATAGCTATTAAATACCCCTATTTTAACATAAGAAAACAGAAAGTCACAGAGGATAAAATATTGATAACTTGCTCAAGGTTATACATCTACCTGAGTCCCTGTCTGGGGATTACTCTTGATTGAAGAAAGCCTCCAGCTACAGGTTGAACTCCCTCCCTAGGGAAACTTGCATATAATCACTGGTCCATGCAAGGGGTATAAAGGCTCCAATTCCATAAAATACATCATTGGAAGTGAAATTACTTAATGAGAACTCTTCAGTTAGTCAGACTGGGAGTGTGTGTGTGTGTTTTCCTATTTAAAGATATTTTCCAAAGTAATCATTTAATGATCCTGAGTTTTCTTGCTTGCTGGGGCTTGCTGTCATCTTTATGATGTTGTAAAAGTAAAATAAGTATAGGAAATGTAAATGAGCTAAGAACATTTTCAAATTGGCAAATGTATGAAAACCCAAATGGCAATATGCACAGGATTCTCCTTATTTTATGAATGAGATGCACTGAGCTATTTTTATCATGTGATAAATTCATTCATTTATTCATTTAGTTGGTCAGTTCCTTTCTTAATTGTTAACCTTTCTCAAGTCAATACTGCCCTCAACATATGTTGCAACCTTAAATAACTTCCTAGATTCCCTATTTTCCTATCCATAAAATGGGAAAATGACACTTATCTAATAAAATTATATAATGAGTTAATAGACTGAAAGTACATAACACAGTTTCTAAGCAATCTAGCTAGAAATTAATTCCTACTTTGCCTTTCTCCCTTTATTTCAAAAATCAATCATTGAACAGGTTTCTACTAACTACCTATTTACTCCTTAATAATTCAGCCTAATTTGTGTGAGATAATATCAGTTTTGCTGTCCTGTATAATTATTAGTAGCTCTTCCTTTCATTCTCAAAAATGCCCTTGTTTTAATGATAAATTATAGTCACTCCACTAATGGCCCACCCAGTAATGGGGCACAAAGCCAGCCTGCAAATGTGTTCCATATATAGATTATTTTGGCTCTTTAGTCTTGGGTAACTTTCAGGAAATTAAGATTCAAGCAGTGGAAAGGAATATTGTCTGATAAGTCAGCAGTCATTGGGAATTTCTCTCAGACTTCTGACAAAAAACGACCCATAAAGACAGATGGGAAAGATCAAGAAATTTTGGAAATGAGATTTGTTAGGGAGAGATTATAAACTCTTTCAAAATACTTTCTTCTGAAAAAGACAAGTACTGGATGATTTCACTCATGTGGAAAATAGAGAAACAAAATAAAGGAACTGTCAAAACTAAACTAAAACAACTCCTAAAAATATGACTGCAGAAGTGAGGCTACCAGAAGGGGAGAGAAAGTGGGGGTGGGAGCAAAGTAGAGAGGGTGGTCTATGGTGAAGAATTATAAGTGCTTTGATGGAAAGTGTTGAGTGATGACATACACACGAGGAAGTGTGAACCTACTCACTGAATCATATATAGTGTTGTAAACCAATGTTACCTCAAATAACTGTATGTGTGTGTGTGTGTGTGTGTATATGATAAAATACTGTCTTCTGAGACAGAAAAAAGATAACATCAGAGGATTTTCCTTCTTTTGTTCCCAAGAGGATCTTGGAAGTTAACCAAAAGGACTTTATAACTAGAGAATCTTTTTGCTTGGGGTGAAGCTGAAACAACACTTCGACATCAGATACCAGCACAGATTGCACCAGAAGATACACAGACAAGATTCATGCTTCACTGAACAAAAGGTGGGTTGAAAAATGCCTGCAGGTTGTGGTTCAGGATGGGAGGTTTACCATACAAACTATAGTGATGTCACTCAATCATTGGCCCTAGGGAGGGGACAACTGAATGGGAAGGAGGCACATGCCCTTGACTGATGGCTCATAGGTGCAAAGGAGCTAGAGGGCTCCCAGAGAAAAGAGCAAGGACAATGCGTGAGACTGTGCTTCCCCCACTCCCTACACCTCTTGGGATTGGTACTCACTAAAAATGCATAGATTGAAGAATCTCAGGTCTGGAACCCCTAAGAAAAGGGATCTTGGTGGTGCAACAAACATAAGCCAGTCCCTCTCACAGCACTTTTGTACCAAGTGTTAGACAACTTCAGGTCCTACCCCCACTCCTGACTCAGGAGTAGTAAAATCAGATCTCCAGACCTATGGAAACCAGGAAAGAACAAAAGTTTAAAAGCACATAAAAACACAGTGCCATCTGCTGGAAAAGTAGAAATAGTTCAAATTTCTAAGCTACCATTACAGATATTAAAAAAAAAAAAAAAAATAGGGAAAACTAAAGCAGCAATGCACAAACATAAAACACAAAACATGTCAACCTGAGACCTCAAGGGAACATGACATCCCAGGAAGAAAGCTGGTGAGGGAGGAAAAGGAATCCTCACATAATGTTGTTGGGAATGTAGACTGGTCTAGCCCCTGTGCAAAACAATATAGAAGTTCCAGAAAATATTAAAAATAGATCTACCATAGGATCGAGCAATCCCACTCCTGCCTTTCTACCCACAAAAAAGGAAAAATAATAATTCAAAGGTATATATGCACTCCTATGTGCAGAACAGCACTTTTTACACTAGCCAAGTTAAGAAAGAACCGAAATGCCCAAGGACAAGACAGAATGAGTGGATTAAGAGAAGTTGCGCCTGCCTGGGGGCGCGCACATGCGTGTGCGTGTGCGTGTTCGAGTGCGTGTGTGTGTGTGTGTGTTTGTGTGTATATACAGGGGAATAATATTCAAACAAGATGAAATCTTGCCATTTTCAGCAACAGAAATGGAAATAGAGGACATTATGCAAGTGAATTAAGTCAGAAGGAGGAGGGATACTGGGAAATTTCACTTGTATGTGGAACACAGAGAAACAAAACAAAGGAACTGATAAAACCAATTCAAAACAAACGCTAGATGTCTGAGAGTAGAATTGAGATTATCCAGGTGGTAGGGGGTGGGTGAGGAGCCAGAGTAGATGGGGTAAAATGGACCAGTGAGTGGTGAGTGTGGTGCAATAACATGCATCTGAAGAGGTGTGAACCCGTACCTCTGAATCACAAACAGTGTTCTAAAACAATGTTACCACAATTAAAAAAAAAACACAAAAATTAAAGTCCTTTCTTCTTACACTTTATTTTTACCTTTTTCTTGTGGATGTAAATGGTCTCTTTTTGAACTGTCATTATTTATGACCATTGATTTCAAAACCTAGTGATGCTTTGACACTTGATGAGAAGTTTCTAGCTTTATGCTATAATGAGGATTACAAACAAGTTAATGGGCTCCTATTCAGAATTCTTTGGGCATATGTTTCTACTAGTCTTGGAACTACTGTCATTTAAACTGATGAAATTTCCAAAGACTTGAAATTA
Source organism: Talpa europaea (assembly GCF_964194135.1). Lineage (NCBI taxonomy): Eukaryota > Metazoa > Chordata > Mammalia > Eulipotyphla > Talpidae > Talpa > Talpa europaea. The sequence continues at coordinate 24,677,334 of NC_140078.1, read as the reverse complement.
GATAGAAACAATTATACCTGGACTTATATAAGACAAACCTGAAGACAGAGAAAACAAATGGAATCACAAACCACATGAGAAGAAAAATAATGTTTGAGTCAAAATTTGAAAGTTTATACTTTGAAAAAAAGTGGTGGGGGGGTAGAAGAACTTTCATCCAAAAGGAAACTCTCCTGCACTGCTGGTGGGAGTGAAAACTGTTCCAACCACTATGGAAAGCTGTGTGGAGATTCCTCAACCTACTAAAGATGGAGCTTCCATATGCCCCAGCAATTCCACTCCTACATATTTACCCAGAGGACACAGAATCATTAATTCAAAAGGGCACCTGCACCCCTATGTTTATAGCAGCACTATTTACAGTAGCTAAGCTATGGAAACAACACAAATGTCCAAATACAGTGACTGAATTAAGAAGATGTGGTACATATACACAGTGGAATATTACACAGCAATAAAAAAGATAAACTCATGCAATTTGCAGAGACATGGATGGAGCTGGAAGGGATCATGCTCAGCGAAATAAGCTAGAAAGAAAAAGAAACATACCGGATGGTCTCACTCATAGCAGGAATTTAGAAAACCTAAATAAGGGGCCAGGAAAAAGACTAATTATAATAAAGTAAAAATCAAAATCGGCAAGCTATGATAAACCAGAGACACACTATGGGTGGGGTGAGGGGAGGAGGGATTAGGGTCAAAGTAAGGGGGTGGGGTGGGAATTGTATGGGGAATATAACTAAGATGAAAATGCATACATTGTGCAAAAATGAAAAATGATGTAAAATATATATATATAATAAAATAAAGTATAAAAAATGAAAAAAAGAGACCATTCTGGTTGTGGTATGGGGAAGGACTAGAGAATTAAGTCTATAGGTGAGCACTGTGTGCAAGCTTTTGTAATTGATCAAGCAATAGGGGGATAATGCAGTTATAAAGGAGGTGGTCCAAGGGAATCCATTCAGGCAGAAGTAGAACCTTTGCAGACTAAGATGGAAATGCATACGTTGTGCAAAAATGAAAAATGATGTAAAAATATATAAAATTAAAAATAATAATAAAAGTTTAAAAGGATCTTTCATCCATTTTGCTTATGAGAAAAAAGAAGTTTTCTGTGGCCATAGAAATCTGTGAATGTATTCAGCCTATAGTCCGATAGAAACCTTAATTAAAGTTTATCTGTCTTAGAAAAAGACTGAAGACTAGAGACTGGTTAAGTAAATTGGTTTCTTTCCATTTTTTCTCCTCCCTGCCCTCATCTCCCCTCCTGCTCTCCTCTCCCCTTCCCTTCTTTTTCTTTTTTTCCCCCATCTCTCCTCTTCTATTTCCCTTTCCTTTCCTTCTGTTTCCTTTCCTTTTCTTTCTATATTATTTAGCTTTCAAGGTAAGAAATGGTTCAATTCCTTCAGGATCAGAGGACCAGAGAAAGCCATACACATGTTGATTTACTGCATGACCTGAAACAGACCCTTACACCAGAAAGCTTCATCGTCCTAAGTACCATAAACTTTCAAATTCACTTCCAAGAAGGTCTTTATAAACATTTCCCAATGAGAAGGCACCTAGAAAAATAGCACTTTACAGTTTTAAGGGGTTATACAGAGGGTGAAAGGATGCCAGAGAAGTCAGCTGAAGTCAATTGATTTCCATTCATTCCCTAACTATAATGATTCCATACAGTTCATAAGTCTTTCTTTTCCTTTGTGATAATTAAAGTAATAAAATTTATATAAACCTAAGAAAATGCACACCAAAAAAGCCAATTTGAAACTCTCCAAAGTGGTACTCAGGTTTTTATGACATGTGCTTTACAGAGTTCTAAGCTACAAGCAAAATAGACATGATTTCAAGGTGTGGGTGGCATGTGGATACCAAAGACCTCAAATTGGAGCACTTTAATTAGGTATGTCTTGCATAACCAAAAAACAGTCTACTTTGTGATCACTTCAATTCACAAATATGAGATTCCTAAGACACTTAGGGTATTATAAATGTGTATATTGCATATGTAAGCATAATGAAGAATTTATTATGTAGATTGATTTGTTTCATCCATATCCCTTGAGATAGGTGAAATTATTATCCCACTTTGTAGATGAGCCAAGTGGGGCTTAAACAGTTTAAATAACTTGCCCTAGGTCATGTAACTAATAAGTGTGGCAGAGCAGGAATTTGAGCTTAGGCCATCTGGTTTCAAAGAAGATACCTCTCACCGCATTATCCACTGCCTGTACTTCTGCTCCATGTACAATCAACTACAGAAATACTTCCTTTTTCCCTTTTTGCTCTTGATTGTGTCATATGGATTCTGAAAGCCTGACACTTTGAAACTCAATGTGTAGGGCGCTTGGTAGAAAAACGAAAAAACGAATGAAGCATGTTTACATAGCTTCTAATAGAGATCATAGAATCCTCACAAAATACATATGCAAAGTAAACTTAAGAAAATTTGTTTGAGGATAGACAATTCCTATTTTGATGGCTTAAAATAAGCAGTATCATATCCATATTTTTTAAAGAAACCCATTCAATTAGTTTGTACAAACAGTGGATAGAATTGAAAAGATGATACCTATTTCAGGCATATAATTTTAATGAGAGCAGAATAAATAGCACTGTAGTGTATATCCATTTTATGGACTGCTTATTTAATTTATTTTCCAACTGTTCATTCACTTGAGTTTTGACCCAAATTTCAGAATGGAACAGATGTTTAGTCATCTTAGAAGTAAAATTCACCCCAAACCAGGGACCTTCAAAACACCAGTTTTTCATGATTTCCATCCATAACGTAACACAATTAGTGCGCCTGCAAAGACTCATAAACTTGAGAGTTTTAGTCAGCTTGGGCTGAGTTTCAAGGTCGTGGTGAAGTTTGAAGCCAGGTTCTCTTGCTCAGACCAAGGACAGATTTCAAAAGTTTCACGACCCTGGTGTTTTATACCCCTAGAAACACCTACTTCCTGAGTGGTGGAACTAACATTCCACCATAGATCCCGAGAACCAACTTCCCTAAACCATCCTTGATTTGCGATAGAGAGGAATTCTATGACAGGCATGAATTTGCACAGCTCCCTAACTGTAACTATCCCATCAAGTACATCAAGCACATCGAGTATCAATGCAGTCAGCGTCTCCAATTCACAACTTGCAACTAAATCAATTCTTCAATTAGACAATAAAAAATTTGATTAAAAACTCTCAGCACATAGAGGATCAATCAGGTCATATACAATTACTTCTAATTGGTACCTCTCTAGAGACATACATTTTTTTTTACCTGCAGTCAAGGGATACTCAAAGAGGTGTAAAATTCTTTCATGACTTTGAAAAACATCAAAGCCGTTCCTTTTAATCTAAGCCTTATAGCCAGCCCAGAGTAGTGACTAAAGCTCCAACACCTATAAAGAAAAACAGAGGATTTGAAAGAAATTCCAGCTAAATGTTCTAAAAGAGAAAATGGTGATGTTAAGAAACTGTTTACACACTAAACTTGTAGTGTAAAATGTCCCCCAAGAAATACTAAATTGCAAAATTGATCTTGTAGGCATTTCAAGGAAGAAACCCTGGGGTTTCACCAAATATAACATTCCATTCATTGTCTTTTAGAGTTACTTTGTAAAGCTAATTATTCAAGAGCAAATTAATGATAACATCCTGTCCCTTGCTGCTGGATTCATAATGTGGCATTATAGTTCTCTTGGATAGTCAGACACACAATTTAGACTGTATAAGAAATAAATTGATGAAAAGACAATTGTTGAATTTACTCTATATAATGGAGAGAGACTAAAGTGATAAATTGAGGTCCTTTCAATAGCAGAAAGTCAAGTGAATCAATCAGTATACAACCTGGGACTCACATCCAGGTTCTAGTTCCAGGTAAGCAGCTGTATGGGATGTGAACAATCATTAATTACACTGAGACATGGGGCTTGCATCTGTAAATGAAGACATTGGATTAAAGAGATTTCCAATAGCTCTTCCAGTTCAGAGACTCTGATCTTATGGTATTAGAAACACTATGGGAAGCTCGCACATGGCCAAGTTTTCTACAGTACCTCTTCCTTGCAATGCCAGAAACAAAATATGAAATTGAATGTTTCTATTTTTACGCTAAAATGGAAACAGAGGTGGGAAGGATAAAAGGAATCCATCATGCAAAAGAAACAGTTTTTGTTTTAAATTTCAAACCCAATAGAAATTCTAGCTCTCCAAGGATATTATGAGGCTGTAATCTTAGCCCTCTGCTTACCTGACCTTTAGCAGCAGGGAGTCGGGAGCAGCAAATAGGCTTGGAAGTCTATTTCCTAAATCAGTCTCATTCCCTCCAACTCCTGCCCTTTTTGTGAATTATTACACCACCTGGCACCAGGAATATTATTGACTCTGGAGCAGGGAGCTTAATTTTGCAATAAATTTTACAGATTGCTAACTGAAAAACAAGAACAAAAATGAACTACTAGGTAGTTGAAACCGCTGACTCTCACTGCTCCTTCCTGCCCCTGGTAATTTATGGCAGTAGAGCTGGGCTCCCACACTGCGGCTGCCACTTTGGCTTGGCTGCTTTGCTCACCGCGCATGGGGCGACAGGCCAAGGAAGGAAGCCGTGCTCCCTTGTCTGTGGATTTTAAACCACACTATGCACACTGGAATTCCCACAGCCACCCCTACAGTCATAGTTCCTGAGATCTCAGAGGTAAAAGTAAGTGATAAAGCAGGAGCATAGTCATGCTGTTTGGAAGAAAGAGAGGAGGAAAAAATGCTTTGCAATAGGTTGGAATGTTCATTCTATTTCTTCTGTGCTTTTTCCTTTCAACATAGCTTTATGACCAATTATTATATATAAGTCCTGGATGAATGTGATAAAGTAAAAATAAGAATAGAACATGATTTCTTATTAAATCAGATATTGCTATGTAACAAATCCCAACTTTACACTTATGAATTTAGCTATAGGTCAGCAAGTGGGTGGCTGGTGTAGGAGAGCTTTGATTAGGATAAGTTCATTCTGCTCCAACTAATCTCTCTACTTCCAGCACATTAGTCTGGGCTCGCATCCTGTAGTAGCGAGAGAGAATATGCTAGAGAAAGAAAAAACCCTCAAGTCTCTGCTTACTTCAAATTTGCTACTATTCCACTGGTCCAAATAAGACATGCAGTCAAATTCAAGCATGGGAGAGTGGATTCATTGGGAGTGGATGCAGAGGTTCATGAAAAAGAAGGGCCCTCATTACAAGTCAGCTGAGCACAATGACCTTGAAGAGCTTGCATCTAAGCTTATAAATAGCCTTCACCCAGTGACAGAGATTCCCCACTACAGCAACAGAGTCAAAAGCACCTCGTGTAGCTTAGGTAGATGAAACATTGAGTCAGGAAGGCTTGCCTACCTACAAGGGGGCAATGCCTCTGATTTGAGTTTTGAAGGATACATAGGAGAATATGCAGAGGTGCAGCATGAAAAGGAGTGACAGAGAAGAAGAAACAGTCATCAGAGGATCTGGATGTCCCTTGTGTGTGGTGTAATGTCTGTAAGACCATCACAGTAACTATATTCTATGTTTATCCTGGTGACCTTCTGGAAACTACTTCTTTCCTTCCCGTGTGCTACAATCTTGTTTGTCCTCCTTCTGCCCCCACTCCCCATTCCTTCTCTGTATCCTTCTTTGACTTTAGCAAGTCAATGATCCTAGTTCACCACTGCCCATACATGGGTGACTTGCCTGAATGTTGTTTATTCTTAAATCTCTCATTGACTTAGACTTCTCACTTCTCTATCCTTGACTTCTATAGCTCCCTCCCTCCTGGATAGTTTTTTGAGGCTCTACTCCCAGGACACATCAAGGTTATTATTGTTCCCTCAATCTTGTTTATCCCCCACATTTCAGAATGTAGTTGTTGGCAATAATATCTGCCCACATAGAAATTAAGAATTTTTATCTCCCTTTTTACTCCCATTTTACCTCATATCCAGTCAATCCCCACATTCTGTTGACTTTGACTCAAGAATATTTTCTAATTCAATCTCTACACTAATGCAATCACTACAAATATAGCTTCATCACAGATCACCTAAGCTTACATCATCTCTCACCTGCACTGACCAGAGAAGCCCCCTCACTGCTCTCCCTTCCTCAAATCCATGGAGCTTCTAGTGTGATTTAGGTGAAATGTAAATCATACATGAAACCTCAATGCCTAAAGCCGCCTGTGGCTCCCCATTATTTAGCTACAAGCATATTAACATCTTCACAAGACACATGATGCCCTTTTAAAATTACTGCTACTAATGCTGATGTTCTATTTCCCACCTCTCCCCACAATACACCCTACATTGTGGCAGTATTAAACTTGTTATTCTTTGCAAGGTTATTTATGTTCTTTATCTCTGTATTCCTTTCCACCCTTTGACTACTCTTACTCATCCTGAGAAACTCCATCAAGATATTACTTCTCTACAGAGTGCTTATCTGATCCATGCTCTGCTTTCATCTCCTTCAGATCTACACACCTTCCCACTCTCCTTGTATTCTGTGTATGTCTTCATTATTGAAGTTAATATTTTTTTAATAGTCATCAATGTCATCAAGTCTTTATTTGAGTACAAGGTAACTAGGACATTGGCAAATGATAGACTAGAAATGTGTTTTAGGCTGGGGTTTTTTTTTTTACATTATTGTTCATTTTTTTAACAATATTTGCTTCCCCCCCTCAAGTGTAGTCCCCATAGAGTTTCCTTCACCAATGCACCTGTGCACCAACACCTCAGTCCCTTGTGTTCCTCCCTCCCTCCCTCTGATCCCTCTTCCTCCTCCTTCCCTGCAGGATATCTCTGGTTTATAATTGTCTGTTTTTGTTTTGTTGTGTTTTGTATTGTTGTATTTAATATTTTTTTAATTAATAAATTTTATTTTTATATTCCCCATACAATGGGGTCAGAATGGGGGGATTGCATTTAATATTTTTTATCATAAAAATCTGTTCATCACCTGCTGTGCCTTCTATTAGAACAGGGAAAAGATATAATGCTTCTTCATGTACTTAGGGCCTAGAATGAACGATGAAATCTGGGAGAAGTGGAGAAGCATAGATAGTGGTGTGCCCTGAAACCAGCAGGTCCTTCACCCACTAGTGGAATTAATTTAAAAAGTTTGTCTCAAGTTAGTCTGGTTTCCTTATCTGAGAGACACAGATATTTACATGTTGTATGTCACATGGTAGTTCTCTAAAAGAAATAAGCCAATATAGGCAACAAGATTAGCACACTGCTTAGGACATGGTGAGCAATTAATAATCACTGGCTCTCTTTATGGTGTGTAGCTCATTAGGATTACTAATAGATACATGGAAATATGGGAAGATGATGGATGATGGGTTGATGGATCAATAGATTAAAATAGTCTGATCAAACCATTGAAATATGAAACAACAGAGTATATGTGAGGAAATGCAACCAGTTCATTATCACTGCAGAGTAAAAAATTAAGAATGGGGGGGAAATAGCTGATTTGATCACTTAGAGACTCACAATCCTAAGTTATGCCTTCTAACACATTCTCTCAATGTTGAACAGTGGTGTCCAGACTTTTAATTTCTAGGAATCCCTGCCGGTAATTCTGCCTATGACCTCAGAGGAGCCTGAATCCAGAAGTATGAATGGAATCAAAAATATTTTGGGAGGCTTAGTCCTCTGTAGAGTTGGGTCCTTCCAAAATAGAGAGTTAGCGATATGACTCAGGGTGTCTCATGGTGCCCTTTTGTTGAATATTGTCAACAGTCCAAAAATATAAATTCAGTAAGTGTAATCACTGTATTTTACTCAGGCAAAAAGGAAGTACAAATGTTGTCAAAACATGATTTGAGAGGAAGAAGTCAAGCTATTACAAGTGAAATATAGAATGTGTGAAATACATGATCTCTTTGAGGTTGCTAACTGCTAGTACTTCCTGAAATAAAACAAATGCATTTCTGTTATTTTTGTCAGGAGATAAGATTGGAGGAAGCTTTCATGTCATTCAAAGGGCTGAAGGGTATGTCAACCTTTTGCATTAATGGGCAAAAGTGATAGGAAAAGGACATCTGCTGTGCAGAAGAAGCTGTTATCTAAAAAACAAGATATTTTCACCATCTAGATAATTCCCTCACTCTAGCATCCATAGAACCAGGGATCCTGTTACAAAGGCAAGTACATCGAATCTTCCAGGAACCAAAGAAAGATTCAACCCCAAAATCAGTGTCAAGGAAGTCAAATGAAATTGAATACTTGTACTCTTGCTCACAGATCTTTGATATTTCTTCATCTCTTTGCTGCAGTATCACCTTCTATCAGGGCACCTTGGTGTCTATTAATTTACATGTTCAAAAATCACTCATTTGGGGAATAGAAAGCTCACTTGAGTGACATACAGTTTAGGATGACATCGTCATCCTGGATCACACAGAAACAAAAGATTTGCTTTTCCCAGAGCCATAAGACATAGTCAACAGCTAGAATAATTTTCTGAGAGTAATTTCATGCATCTGCCCCACCCTTCAGTATTTTAAAAGAAGAGCAAAGCACTAAAGGATAGAAAAACTTCCTCTGTAAAACTTGTCCCATAAGATTTCTTTGAGATAGGTTAAGATAAACACGCGAGACTTCCAAATTTATATTCAGCTTGACATAAGACCACATCAGAATTAAATGTGTTTCAGAGAGGAAAAAAATTCCCAAATTTTTTTGATATTTCAGAAAGTGGTTCTGAACCTTTTCTTTTTATATATAATCAATTACTTTTCCCTAAAGCCATTAGAGGGAACTAGGACCCTATGAAATCTTACCTAAGCTAAATTCTGTAAAATCTTAACATTTACTCATCTTTTTTTTTTTACTTGTGCTATTCTTCAGGAAGAGCTGACTAGTGAGGTTTTATTCAAGTCCATTCTCGCTGGGAAAACTGCTTAAGTTCTGTCATGTTTGCACTGTCTAAAGCAGCAACCACTGGCCAGATGTGCCTATCCAGGTTTAAATTAATTAAAATTACAAATGCAGTTTTTTAGCTACCCTAGTCACATTTTAAGTGTTCAATAGCCACATATGGTCCCTGGTTACCATATTAGAGGAGATGTAAAACATTCCTATCATTGCAGAAAGTTCTGTTGGACAGCTCCAACTTAGGACCATTGTCTGAAAAAACGAAGAGGGAAACCAAGGGAATAGATTATCTTCTTTGCTTCTGTTACAAGTTACAACTATATGCTCCCTTTACTAAATACAATTATGGACAGCAAAGGCCATAAATCTTTGGAGCTACAAGGTGTGGGAGAAGTTAGGCTGTTAGCAAGAGGTTATGACCCTATTACAGGAAGTAGGAGTTGCTGCCTGCCACATTCTGAAAATAAATTGGCCTTTGGTACTTCATTTTGATTCAATGTAAAAATTCCTTTCATTTCAATGCTTTATAAATAGTTTATTATGGAAATAATATCCAAGATACATCATTACATTGCTCTAAGATATTCTTCTATCTCTAAATGCTTTTTATCAGTACCACTAAATATTCTGTTACAACCTAATATACACAAAATGCTTGCAGAGTAAGGAAACAGGTTTCAGAAATAGAATGTTCAAATCTGCTCAGTGACCAAAAGAATCTGCAAGCAAGTTACCTTCAGATTGTCAAAATTTAAAAATACTAGAATTTCATTGATTCATAACATTGTTTAGTTTTCTGAAGTGTACAATATTTTAACACCACTTAAGAGTATATAGTTTTTGTCACAGTTAGGCATGTGACATTAGGCATGAGAGGAGCACTTTGGTCAAAATCCAGAACCAAGCCTGCAAGCAACTTACAACCATTGATTTGGATGATTGATAAGCAATAGAAGGAAAAGAAAAATATGTATGTATCTGAAGTGTTTGGATTTGTCTCTTGAAACTTGTATATTGAACTGGGAAAACTGCCCATATATTTCATTCTCCATGAGAGAGCATTTCAGTTCAAATCACCATTTCTTTTTTTCTTGATCTTCCTAGTTAATATTTTTTCTCTCCCACTGGGTCTCTCTCTCTCTCTCTCTCTCTCTCTCTCTCTCTCTCTCTCTCTCTCCCTCCACCCCTCCTTCATAGCTAGATAGGTATAGACATAGACAGATAGGTCTGTTTTCAATTCCTCAACAAAGTTATATTTATTTATTTGAGTTTTGAGTGACTGATACAAAGTCCTTAGAATCTTAATTGGAAACGTTGCCTAGGGCATTTGTGACAAGCTTTTCAGAGAGTGCTGCACTCCGGTGAGGCTTTGGCCTCCTTCCTCCAAGCCAGCATGCTGCAAAATCTCACTGGACTCAGATATCCAACTATCAGGGAGGAGAGAACAAACCAGAGAACCTGCAGTTGTCACCCAAGGACTTTACAGCCGCTGCCAGGCACTCCTCCCGGAGGTGCCCAGCAAAGCGCAGGGCCTCTCCAGTTTGTGCTGTGGCCTCAGCAGCAGGAATGGCTCCCAGAGCCCAGAACCAGCTGCCATCCATACTCAACCCAGACTTCCTAACGATATCACATCATAAAACCATCACGCATCTGGCACACATTTATGGCCAAGTTGGCAGTATTTGATATGAAAAAGAAACCAAAGACTGAATTAGCATCCCACATGGTTGTTTGTGCAAGTCATAGACGTAGTGCAGAGGCCTATGGAGAAGAGGCCGCAAGACGCCCACGAGCCTTTCCTTAAATGAAAGTTGAGCCGCCTAGGACCATGAACTCCTGGAAAAAATAAACCAGCAAACAAACAGAAAACTCACAAAAACAGTAACAACCCCCCCTGCTTTATTGCCTTAACTTGTGCTTTCCCTGGGGACAGTCTTGTTACCTGGAGACTTCTTTTTTTTTTCTCTTTTGGTTATGTGGGACAAGTATCTGAGCCATCTTTCAGATGGGAGCCTAAATTAGCAATGGGCTGTAACCCCTTTCTTAACCTGTAATTCCAAGGCACTCATAAGACCGGCTTCCAGAGTGAACTAGGTTTCATTCTTCAAGTCTGGAATGTCAAAAGGAAACCCGGCTTTCAGGAAGCAGGGCTCTGCACCAGAATGTGAATTCTTGTTTATAAATGGGATTCTCGCTCCTTGCCTTACTGCGAAGTATCACCTTCCAGATAACTGAAGCAATGATTGGAAAGTTGTTTTGGGAGCATAAATCAGGAAAGAATGGGAGGGAAAGCTGCAAGTACTTTTGAGGGGGGCTTAATGAACATAGATCCTGACAAACCTGTGTTGTAGTAGCTAAAATAATTGGAGATAGTCGTTCTTTTCTAAATTTAATTCTGGAGAGATAATCTAAGAATAAAGTGGAATATTACATGGGAATGGAATATTACATGTCCTGGAAAAACAGGGACGTCTTCTTTGAAAGTAAACAAGAAAAACATAAAATCATTAGAAGAAAATCAGGATGAAGTTGTAATTTTATAGAGGGCAAGACCATTCAAAGTCAGACAAAGTATAGGAGCCATAAAGGCAAAAATTGCTATCTGAATGACCAACTACAACTTTTTTAAAAAATTAACAAAATTTTTATTAAATTAAAAAGTAAGCCAAACTGCAAAGTGAAAGAATCCTATATATAGGTGGTGATGTATTATCAAAATTATTTTTACCATGTTAACATTTTCCTGATGTTTTCAATGCTGTCAAATGTATGACAAATAGCTAACTTCTAGAAATTACACTGTCTACCCACAAATCAATGGGCGTGAATCAATCAATGGCCCTATATACAAAAAAGCAACTTTTGTAGAAAAAGAATACAGAAGCACATAAACCTCTATGAAGATGCTCAAACGACTTATTTATTTTTAACAAGTAGTTTTTTTTCCCTCAATGATGGAAAAAAATAAAGACATTTACTATAAGATTGGCAGAAACTAAAATTTCTAAGTTGCAACTGTGTTAAGGCAGGATCCTGTGCTGCCAGATCCCTGAAAATGGTACAACATTACAGATAACAACTTGGCAAAATTAATTTTAAAAATGTGCATTCCCTTTAACCTAAAAAAATTCTATTACTAAGAATTTACAGTCACAAAAATATTCCATCCTTTTGAAGGTGCTATGTACAATGCCAACATAGATGTGTAATATACATGGCATTGGTTGTAACAGTAAAAAAAAAAAAATCCTGAATGTCCAGTAACTGGGACTGACTAAATATATCTCTGTATAAGTGACCACTACCGCACTGGTTCAAAGATGAGCTACATTTATATCCTGAGATCATAAGTCAATTTGCCAAACTACTGAAATAGCAATTTTATGTTGTACAGCCTAATAGAAAAAATTCCCCAGATACGCGAGAGAAAAAAATGTTGTCATGTATAGTTTAAAGAAGCATTTATATATTTTTAAAGAGCATGTATGTAATATATCCTCCTCTTTAAAAGTATATAAGGAAAAGGTAATTAAGACTATGGGACAAGGGATGCAGGCAGTGTATTCAATTGCTGTTTTTCATTTCTCTGTACCTTTCTGTACAGTTTGATTTTTAAAACATTTCTACATGATACTTTCACTAAAAACACAACAGAATTAAAGTTCCCCTAGCACCTTGCTAAAATGCTATTCAGTGAAAAAGAATTAAACCAGCCCTCAGCTTGAAAGAGCTGTCTTCTGGCGAATGGCAGGGCCACAAAAAAAGCTCATTACCATCTCTTTCCAAACCATTGAAAGGGGTAAATTTTGTCCGTGAGCATAAACAGTAATTATCCATGCATTTCCCTTGCAACTTCTTTATAAAGATTTCAAGAGAATGAATTACAGTGGATTGAGTTTCATGTAGCAGAGTTGGCCAAATGCAGGTGAGATTCTGAGCCATCTTTGATCCAGGTGGTAGAAAAAGTAAAAACTACAATAGCCAGATACTCATAGTATCTCATGAGGCCTTAAGCCTACCCAAATAAGGAATTTACCAAGGGAGGTAGAACTTCCTTTATTTTCCATATGCTTCGTCTTTAAAAAAAGTCATGAAACAAAATGTACATGCAGAAGTTAAAAACTTGTGTAATCTTTACCTGGTTTATATGTCATAAATGTTTAGCTATAGAGGAGACACTGTTGTGTCTATGAAACAGTCAGGGTTCCAGTGGACAAATACCCCTATTTGCAGCATTTTTAATTTCTGTGATGTAAACAATCTTACCATAACCAATTCCAAGCTATCAAAAAACATGTGCAGCTGAAAAGAGATAGCAAATCTGGCTCTTGCAAATCAGTGCAGGCTGACTACAAGTCTCTTTAGTCTGCTGTAATCTAATTAGAAAAAGACCAATTACTCAGTCTTTATCTTTAAAGATGTTGTCAATTTTGAAGAATGTGGTCCTTTTAAAAAAAACAAGTGAATAGTCCTCATTTGGGGTTTGTCTAACATTCCCTCATATTTAGATTCAATTTATGCATTCGTAGTTGGGATATTGCCTCTGATGTACGTCTCAGAGTATTACACCTGGAAGACAAATGATGTCAGTTTGCCCCACATTTACGATGCTACTTTTAATCACTGCATCAAGGTGGGAACTGGTTTCTCAACTACCTACTTAATATGGCTCCCCAGCTATAGAGGAGACACTGTAAAATAATACTCTTTCTCATTAAATTTTCCTGATAGATGTTGTACTTAAACAAAGAGATCTCAAAACTGAAGAAAAAAAAAAAGAAATTATCAGAATTATATAATTTAAAGAGTAAAAACTGGCCAAGTTCCACTCTGAATAGAAATTTGTGGGCATAGATTTATGTCCTACTGGGGATCTATAGGATCCTTTAAACCAAGTCAAATCAAATTTGATCATGTTTAAAACCCTTATGCCTTCTGAGCCCACCATATCATCAGCAATAGGTTTTTTTTAAATAATGCTTTCATCTTAAAATTAAACCTTGATGTTTTGTAAGATATACCTCCCCCTAAAACATACAATGAAACTTACTTTCTGATAACCCTTTTTATTACTTCTTAGTACCAAGAAGTTCCACAGTTTCATTTATTTAGTGATTAATCCCAGGAAAAGCAAAGGCACTTAATAGCGTATCTCTAAATGCAAATAATTTCTCATTTCATCTACAAACTATTAGGGAAATAAACATACGTGTATATATGTGTCCTTAAAATTCAGTAGGAGTGATTTTCATATGAAGATGCCAGAAAAATAATATCCAATATATAGTGATTGATAAAACAAATTTGTTAAATGTAAATGTCATTGTTTAAAGAATTTAATTGGAATTGTACAAATTTCCAAACATTTATTGGAAATTTATTTTTTAAAGTAGGTTAGAATTTCTAATATTACCTAATAGCAAACTCAAGTCTCTCATTTGAAATTTAAGATAGCACATAGACTATGTCTAAGAATACCATGAGTTTCTAATCATTTATTTACTTGTTCAAATAATTGTATATGTTTCTGAGATTTAAGCAAAGATTTAAATATTTTAGAATGTATCAAAATGGTTGAAAGTTGAAAAAGCACCCAGAAAATACATAGGAAATATTAGAAGAAAAATCACCTTGGTCATAATAAGACTTAATCATTGATCATGAAAAAAAAAAAAAACTGAAGCAAGACAATAGCTTTCCAAGACAAGATTTCCACGGGACTTAAACAGAAAACATACCAGAAATGAATAATCCACACATTGTAGTGAATATGGAGTATAATGTGAGAAATCTGATAACTATGAGTAACACAAGGCCATAGATACACTAAATTTTGCCATGGCACAGTTTTCATCTGACCTATGCCCAAAACCCTAAGTTTATAAAAGAAGCTTATGGCAATGAATTTGCTGAAGACCAGTCTTTGAAAACATAATTGAATGTATAAGCCAGAAAAGCAGTATTTTTGGTGGAGCTCCAGTGACCGAATCCAGTCCTGACTATGTTGTTCTCTACAAGGTTATGTCATCATACACATTGTGTTGAGTACCAAAAGGGAAAAAATTATAGCATTTCAAACAAATGATTACATATTGAGAATTAAACTTTTCATAATAACTGCTAACAAATAATAACAATGAATCATCACCCCCACTACAGCACTATTTATTGGCCTTTTGCAATGACTATGGTATGGAGTCATACAGTAATAAGACAAACCTTAAAAGCTACCATAATTGAATTTAAATTTTCAAGGACATGTTGTTGAAATTAGCATGTTAGAATCATATGAAATATAAAATTAGTAATAACTTATTATGGATGAATAATCATTATGTATTATGTAATATTAAATAAAATATATTATTTAATTCTACTATTAATCATCTCCATACTTATTCCAAATTCTTTGGAGATATTATCTTTGACAATTACCAAAACAACTCTTTTTTGTTTTTTTTTAAATTTTTTAAAAGATTTTTTCAAATTTATTTATGCATACAATTGCTGAAGTAGAGGCCAGCGGTGTTGGGGGGTGGAGGGGGTGAGAGAATTCGCCAGAGACAGAACGGGCAACAGAATAGGCAGATTGACTGAAACACACTGCTGAGGGGAGCAGCGGGTGAGTCAGGAGAGGTCTGCTGCGCCACGTGTGTTTCTCCCTGGCCAGGGATCGAACTTGGGCTGCAGTGGCTATGGGTAGCTTCATAGGTTGCGTCTTAACCCCTTGCGCCACCAGGGAAGCCCCAAAACAACTCTTAAATGAAGTAACGAACACCTTGGAAGTGCATTAAATGGACTAAAAATATATTGTCATTATTTTGGCCATTACTATGTGTTAGGTGCCAGATTCTACAACAGCAACTTTAGAAACACTATCTTAGTTAATTATAAATACAACTCTGCACAAGAGTAATTACTAGCCACATCTTAAAGTTGAAAAAAATCTGAGATTCAGAAAAACAAGTGAAGCTACCCTAGACCTCATAGTTTTTAGGTGATGGCTCTAAATTTTTCTTATACTTTAATGCACCCACTTTAGCTTATTCCAGGGATACTGCCTTTGACTTAAGCACTTTTGGCATTGTCTGAACCAAGTGCAGAATAGAATCAGCCTCATTATTGTCAAGTTCTCATTTGGATCCCTCTAGTTTGTCCCCCATATTTATTCTTCATGGCAGGTGTCTGTCCATTATCAATTGCATGCCTCCCTCCCACTGCATGTTGTTTCAGAGGCACATACTTAATGCGCAGAAGATATATTCCCTTTATAGCTCTGAGCATGGAATTGAGTGTGTGTGTGTGTGTGTGTGTGTGAAAGAGAGAGAGAGAGAGAGAGAGAGAGAGAGAGAGAGAGAGAGAGAGAGAGAGAGAGAGAGAGAGAGACTTCAGTCACTTCAGTCGATCTTAATACAGGGATTTCTGGGAATTCCCCGAGAATGCTGAAACTCTTACTCTTCCACTCTGGGTGATGCAGGATGTGAATGTGATGCAGTAGTATCTCTTTTGGCACTATGAGTACACAAACAACACACAGAAGAGGGATGAAATGAAACTCACTGAGAAAAGGACTTGAATTCTGAACAAACAAATATATGTTCCAGAGGTGGAAATCCAGTGAAACTCCACATTTAAAGAACCAGTAAGGATTAGATCTACTCTATATTTTTTCCTACACAAGTTTTATTTCATTAAAATATAACTGACATATCATGATATATTAGGTGTGTGTTCAGCATGATATGTATGTATTGTGAAATGATCATTACAATAAGTAGTTAATGTCCTTTACCACAAATTGTTGATCTTTTTCTTAATTATATTAACTATAGTCACCATGCTGCACATCATATCCTAGGGGTTTATTGATCTGATAACTAGAAGTTTGTACCTCCTGGCCACCTTCACCCATTCCACACAAACCCCAACTCTGCCCAGGGTGTTCTCTGTATCTGTTCACTGTATGTATGTAGGAATTTGGTTTTATTTTAGATTCCACATAGGAGTGAGAGTTTTATTTTCAATATAGCAAAATGCCTACATCTTTCCCTTTAGAGTCTGCCCTTTTGTTCCATGCAGAAGAAATTCTTCCTCTGAAAAAGTCATAGGTATTTGAAGTCATAGGTATATTTACCCATATTTTTTGATATGTTTCTGCTTTGTTTTTAATATAACAAAATGTATTTTCATATTTGGTTCGAGGTAGAAATCTGGTTTTCTTCCCAATTAGCAGTCTAATTACCCAAGCACCATTTACTAAATAATCTATTCTTTTCTTATACATTTACCTCCATCATATATGAGATTTACACATCCATCCCTGTACTTTTTTCCTTTTATTGATCAATTTGTGTATCTTTAACATTACAGTGGAATAAATTGCTTTGTGTCTTGACATCTATCAGGGTGATCTCCCTAATTACATTCTTTGAAAGTATTTTAGTTATTCTGAACTTTTGTTTTTCCTTGTATATCATGCGGTCAGTGGGAAAAAACAGAATAAACATTATGGGGGAATGCTAATATCCACAAATAACTTTCTGTGGAATTTCAAGCTCAAATATTCCTTTAGTGTTTTCTCAATTTTGGATCTTCATTTAATGCATGTTGTAGCTGATACTAAACTAACTTCAAATCTGGTGCAGAATGTGGCTATCCTGAATTTTGATGCAAGGAAAAATGAGTTGGAATAGTTACTTTCTTAAAAAAAAATGAGTTTGACTAAGCTAAATAGTGTTGTGTCGCTGGGCCTGCTCTCAATTATAGCCTGAAACATCCTGATACACACCGTTGCTCTTTTGTTCCACAAGTAGGAAGGGCTGTGCAGGAGGAGTCAAGCATGTATCCTTCAAGCTGCAGATGTTGCAAATCCTGTAAGTTACAATGCTTGAAACTCAAATAGGAATTTCAACTGCCAAGTTAAGGATTGCCAGCACTAGCTCATTTCTTTGAACAGCTTTTTAAAATATCCATTCCTCCACCTCACCCTACCCCCAAATTCTCACTAATAGAAAGCAATGCTGGAGAACAAAATACAAATCTTGGGCTTTGTGACTTCTCTAAAACCTGTTGACCAAAGGTCAAAAAGGAGAATGAGGTCAAAATGTAGGTCAGGACAGAATCCTACTGCCAGGCCCCTGGTCTGAAACCTGGGCTTTCCACACGGACAGGTCAGTAGTCAAGATTTAAAAATAAAATCAAGGAGATTTCCTTCAAACATTTTAATATGTTGGAAAGAACACATTGCTAGAAACCCTATTGTTCCATTCCAGGAGTATCCATGACAACCATTTTGAGTCACTAACTTTACAGATAGTTATTTGTGTCACCAGCTGACGGCATTGTCCAGCCACTCCTTAATATTGTCTAGACACCTTTCCCTTGGATTTCCCTCAGAATGTTCCCTGGCACACTTGCTTCATAAATTTCCACTCTTCCAACTTCAATTGTGGTACTTTCATTAGTTCAAGAGCAGTTTCCCAGCAAACAGATCACTATTGCATGTGATTCCACTTCCCCTGATCATTCTACACAGCTCAAGTGCTATTATAATTTCATATTGCGACCTGACTTCATCAAAACCTAATTCTTTATGGCCTCAATGAGTTCATTTTGTGAAAATGTTGTTCTTGTGTCAACAGAGTAAATTTCTTAGGCTCAGATGAAGACATAGATCCCACCAGAACCAGACTACAAGCCTCTATAGGGCAGCACTGATTTTGCTAGTGGGTTGCCCGAATAGGAGATTGAGAAAGAAGGGCAGAGCTGCCAACATAAGCTGTTCTGTCTGCAGCCCCCAGGGAGAGTCATTGTGGGCTGGTCACGTCTTTTGCAAACATTCAGGTCCTGTCACTTAAGATTTTGTGCACAGTCCCCCTGTCCTCAGTTCTAAATAACTGTACTGTGGGGTAGGTAAAAGGTATCAGGCTTTTCTGCCCTCCCACCATTAGGATGGATGACAGAACCCTGCGGTCCTGAGTGCATGCCTGATGGTGGGCACCGAGAGTAGGGTGTGGGCATAGGTAGATGGGATTCACCTGGCCTGAGACTGGGCTTTTAAGGGCGGCATCACGGGGAAGCTGAGAAGAAGCCGAAAGAGAAGCCGAGAGAGAAGCAAGAGAAGCAGAAGCTGAGAGAAGGCCGGAGAGCCCAGAGTGAAGACCTGCTGGGGGCTAGGAGGTGGCCAGGCCTCTGCCTGCCTTGTACCTGGTAATCTAAATAAAAAGCCTGCAAAACCATTGAGGACTCTGACTTCTCCTTTACCCGGCCTGCTGGATCTTAGAAAACCTGCACTGTGTCCAGTCCTGCCTCTACAACTGGCGTATGTCAGCAGGATGATCCATGCAGATGGGTATGGAGCCCTCCAAAGACCTGGAGGGACCAAGGAGTAACAGACTGTGTGTGCCTGTGACAGCGCTGGGGGCGCCATGGCGGCACAGAGGGTGGACAAGGTCTGGGAGCTAAGGAATAAGACCACGCCTGGAGGAGGAGACGCCTGAGAGGAACAGCCAACGACCCCTGAGGCAGCAAGAATTATCAGGGAAGAGAGAACCACGATTCGGAGCTCGCCAGTGCTGATGCAGGGAGAGGCCAACAGACTTGGACTAATGGACTTGGACCAACAATCCTGCCAGAAGGCGGAGGACCTTGGCAGGTTATGTTTTTTTGGCAATCTGGGGGTGGCCAGTGGGCCTTGATGGCCAAAAGCAGCTAGGCGGAGGAGAAAAGCCAACTGAGAAGGCAAAATCTGGTGCTGATGCCAAGTTTGGGAAGCCCTGAGTGGCTGCTAAGCACTAAGTAAGCTGAGGAAGGTTAGTGAGTCTCGTAAAATCACCTGTGGGTGATGCCCTGCTCGTTCTTGAGTGAGGGTGAGGAGCTGAGGAACCCGTCCTTGGGGCTTGGGTGGGGAACGTGGCTTGGGTGGAGCCCAAGCTGAAGAGGGGACCCAAGAGAGGCCACAAGCTGAGAGGGGACCCAAGAGAGTTTAGATCCCCGACCCATGTGCTTGTACAGTGGGTTGGCCCGAGTGCAGGCGTCTGCGAGTCACATTGGTGGCTATGAAGGCTGAATGTTGGAGCGACTGCAGACAGAAACTCTGGGGATTGGGAGATTACACCCGAAAGAGTATAAAGTATATGTATTGCCCATCCCGGAGTACATCCTGGGGGTGGATGTACTACGTGGCTTATGGATAGAAACCACAGTCGGAGAGTTTCGCCTTAGAGTGCGAGTGGTAAAGGCAGTGGTGAGAGGACACGCTAAGCATCCGCCCCTACAACTGCCAGTCCCTAGGCGAGTGACTAATACCAAGCAATATCGGTTGCCCGGAGGCTACAAAGAAATTAGAGGCACAATATCAGAGCTGGAGAAAGTGGGCATTGTGCATACTGCCCACAGCCTCTACAATTCGCTGGTGTGGCTGGTGAAGAAGCCCGATGGCTCTTGGCGCATGACAGCAGATTACGGTGAGTTGAATAAGGTAGTTCCCCCTTGCATGCTGCAGTGCCTTCAGTGGGAGATTTGGTGGATCGTCTGAGCCACGAGCTGGGAATGTATCATTTTGTAGTCTACCTGGCAAATGCTTTTTCCCCGATAGATATAGCCCCAGGAAGTCAGGACCAGTTCGCCTTCACCTGGGAAGGCCGGCAGTGGACATTTACTGTGTTGCCACCGGGATACCTGCACAGCCCTACTCTGTGTCATGGGCTGGTGCCAGCAGATTTGGCCCCGTGGGAAAGGCCATCTTCAGTGTGTTTATACCATTATATTGATATTTTATTGACAAGTGACTCTCTTACAGATCTGGAAAAGGCAGTACCTCTCTTATTAACACACCTGAAAACATGCGGCTGGGCAATCAACGAAAGCAAACTGCAGGGGCCTGGACTGTCAGTTAAGTTCCTGGGAGTTGTTTGGTCGGGTAAGACAAAAGTTATCCCCGAAGCTGTGATAGATAAAGTGCAAGCTTACCCCACTCCAACCACAGTGAAGCAGCTGCAAGCCTTTCTGGGTCTGCTGGGTTACTGGAGGGCATTTATACCTCACATGGCCCAGCTCCTATGACCCTTGTATATGTTAATATGTAAGGGAGCCAGGTGGGATTGGTCAGCTGAGGCAGACACAGCATTTGCCACGGCCAAACGAACTATAAAGACTGCTCAGGCCTTGCAGGTTTTTGACCCAGCCCGACCCTGTGAGCTCGATGTGCATGTTACTCAGGAAGGGTTCGGGTGGGGACTCTGGCAGAAATCAGAGAGGCTACAACAGCCTATTGGGTTCTGATCCCAACTCTGGAAGGGGACCGAGGTTAGGTATTCCTTAATTGAGAAACAATTAGCTGTGGTACATGCAGCCTTACTAGCCACAGAAAGTATAATTGCCACAACCCCTGTCTTAGAACCACTTACCCAATAGCTGGATGGGTATGGGACTGGACAACAAAGCCCCATAGTGGTACTGCTCAAACGCCCACTTTGGAGAAGTGGGGGGCATACTTAGAACAGCGCTGCACCCTGTCAACTAGCCCCTTAAGGGCGGAGTTGCAGGAGGTTCTTGGTCCTGTGACATATGTTAGTATGGAACCAACTTCAGAAGCCTGTGTAGAAGCCAAACCTGAAGCTAGTCCCTACAAGGAGGGTCGAGCACCGATTCCAGCAGAGGCCTGGTATGCGAACGGCTCCATCCAGGGCCAGCCAGCCTCTTGGACAGCAGTGGCTGTACACCCAGAAACAGACACTATTTGGTTTGAAACTGGGACAGGACAGAGCAGCCAATGGGCTGAACTGCGAGCAGTATGGATGGTGGTGGCCCATGAGCCTTCCCTGCTAGTAATCTGTACTGACAGTTGGACTGTGTACAGGGGTCTGACACTCTGGATTTCCATGTAGAATCTAAATGACTGGACAGTTATGCATCGGCCATTGTGGGGCCAGGCCCTATGGAAAGATCTATGGGATCTGGGGCATCAGAAGCAGGTGACTGTTTATCATGTCACAGGACATGCCCCATTAGCCTCACCAGGCAACGAAGAGGCAGATACCCTAGCCTGGGTTTGATGCCTTGAAACTGCTCCAGGGCGGGATGTTGCACAGTAGCTACACAGACGCTCGCTCTACGCAGGGCAGAAGACAATGTGGGCCACTGTGCGTTCCTGGGGTCTACCTGTAACTTTAAAAGAAATTCAGACTGTTTGTGAAACATGTGTAGTATGTTCTAGGACTTACCCCCGGAGACCTTCTGCATCTACAGGCCAGGTGTTGCGGGGGCAGGTACCTCTGACAACACTGGCAGATTGACATCATTGGACCACTACCTCGCTCCAATGGACAACAATATGTGGTCACCTGTGTGGACACTGCTACCGGGTTATTGGCAGCTTACCCTGCTCCACATGTGGACCAAAAGCAGTGTTGGCAGCACTGGCACGCCTATGTGCTGCATATGGACATCCGCTGGTAGTGGAGAGAGACCGAGGGACTCATTTTACAGGAGCCCGGGTGCAGCAGTGGGCCAAGAACATGGGTGTTGAATGGAAGTTTCACACTCCCTATAATCCCAAAGCTGCAGGGATGATAGAGAGGTATAATGGCCTGCTGAAGCAAGGACTAAGAGCCACTGCCCCCACTCAGACGCTGGCCGGATGGAGCCGACGTCTATGGGAGGTGTTGCAGTCATTAAATGAGAGGAGCAGGAAAGGCGGCCTGGCTCCAGTGGAGGCGTTGCTGCATCGTGCCGCTGCTCCCATCCAATTACAAATAAAGACTTCAGACATCTTATTAAAACTGGGACTTGGACAGCAGGGCAACGTCCTATTGCCAACCCCAACTGGAGTGTACCCAGGGCAGACCTTAGACTGTGAATGGCCCTGGACAGTGAAGGCTCCCCACATGTGCTGGGTGGCTCTGATAGCCCCTTGGGGGTCGTGGCCTGGAGGCCTATTTACAGATAATACCATGGGTGACTGCGCAGTGGCCGCCACGGGTGTGTGTTACCCACCCTGGGGTGGCAGATCAGCTTTCCACTCCTGCTGCATGTAGAACCCACTGATGCCTCTTCACTGGCAAAGCAAGCGTGGTGCTCACAACCTGGAAGGCCACTGATGCCAGCGACAATATTGTCCTCAGATGCCAAATTAGCATATATATTGCCAGATGGGAGGGATCTCCCATTGCTGGTACCGATAACTTCTCTGTCTTTGCGCCACTAGGAAAATTGAATTTAGTCATTTTGTTATGTATTTCATTTGCTTTTGTGGGCCATGGCTGCAGTGTTTATAAAGACTAAGAGAAACATAAGGACTGTATGGCAGGAAACCCTGAGGGGGTGGACTGTAGGGTAGGTAAAAGGTATCAGGCTTTTCTGCCCTCCCGCCATTAGGATGGATGACGAACCCCTGCGGTCCTGAGTGCATGCCTGATGGTGGGCACCTGGAGTAGGGTATGGGCATGCGTAGGTGGGTACACCTGGGCTAAGAGACTGGTTTATAAGGGTGGCACAGCAGAGTGCGGTGTGGTGGTGGTGCGGTGTCGAGGGTGGAGGAGTGGAGTGTACAGAGGAGTATAGCTACTACAAACCACGGCGAAGAGCATGCGGCTGCTAGAACTATTCATAAACCTACCCGGAATGGGTTGGTTGCTTTATATGTACCTTCCACTTGCTCTTCACATCTAAGGATGGATCCCTAGACCCAGCGCTGCTGCACACATGCCACTTGCTCCACGTCTTTCCTAATCTTTGTAAACAGCTCTTTCACTAAGCCTTCCCCTAAGTATCATAATATGAATGTGCCACCTGTTTCCCTCCGGGGAGATGACAACAATTTTTATGCAACATGATTACACAAAGTCAGAGACTTGCATTATGAATGTGGATGTCTGGGTAAAAATATACATTTTTAATGCTTAAAATAAATACAACAATATGCAGTACAATGTGCTGGAACACCTAAAAGAAAACATTAATAGCATCCACACTCATGAGATTTCCTAATGACCAGTCAGGTGAATGGTATTGATCTGGGTTTTGAGCAGGGGGTACTAAAGCCGGCTTATGCCCCAAGAGCTGGCGGTGAACATCACTTCCCACTCAGTGTTTAGAGGTGGAAGTCTGAAATTGGCCATGGAGTACTTACATTACGGAAATTGGCAATAACTATAAAAGCAGGGGTTTTCCTTGAGAGAGCTTATAACCAGCAGGGCACCTTCTGTGTGACTGACTCTAAAGTTGCAATGTTGTCTGTTCCCCCCCATCTGTCAGCTTGTCCTTTTGTTTTTTTTCTCCTGAAAGTACAGACTGAGATAAGGATGCAAGTAGCTTATTTCGGAAGTGATCCCATAGGGAGTAAGAATGATCCTAGGAAAATGAAATGGGGAAGGAGGGAAATTCAGTTAAAAGATGAATTGATCAGTTTACACTGTGGTCACTGGGAATCCAGCTCATGGGGACCCTCTGAGGAACCTCTAAGATGTGCTATGTCTAAAATCGAATATTGAACCCCCAAGACCTGGACTATGCATTCAAGAAGATGATCTTTGCATTTCAGTACATAGATGTACACATCCTGTGTGTTTACATGTGAAGGAAGTCCAAGTATGTGATCTATGCTTCATTTTGATACCTGACTCTCTGTCCTGAAATTGTGGGTGCTGGGAATTTCATAATGTATCTGTTAGAGAAGAGGCCACCTCTCAGGGCCTCAGATGAGAAAGGAAAAGTGGTAAGTGGATGTCACCAAGGTCAACCATCTGCTTATTAAAGAGAGAGTCAAGTTTCCTTGCCCCCGGGAAGCCGTAACCTGGCCATGTCCACAAACTTATCCAGTGAATTAACTTTTGTTTTTCTTCATTTAAGGGGGGAGGGTGGGGCAAGTCTCCACTATTTGGACATTTGAAACAAAAGGAAGAAGTCTCCCAGACCGAAAGCTAAAGGATCCCAAACTAATAGTGCCTGATTATAACTTGCATTATTTTAAGCAGGAAATAAAAGGGATGTATGGGACAAGTAGGGGGCTGGGAATATTCTGTTGATTTTTATGCCTTTGATACATGGCCTTGGCCACACTGCATTTGTAATATCCTATTAATCAAGTAGAGGATCTTTAAAATAATTTATTTTTCCCTAATATTGATAAGAATTTCTGAAAAATGGAGGCCTCTCTGGTGGTGTAGGGGTTAAAATCTCAGCCCTATCAAGTATCTCCAGCCACTGTGGATGA
Organism: Talpa europaea; assembly: GCF_964194135.1. Classification (NCBI taxonomy): domain Eukaryota; kingdom Metazoa; phylum Chordata; class Mammalia; order Eulipotyphla; family Talpidae; genus Talpa; species Talpa europaea. The sequence goes on along the minus strand of NC_140078.1, from coordinate 24,652,204 downwards.
ATTCAATCCTCGGCCAGGGAGCTACCCACATGGCACAGCAGACCTCTCCTGTCTCACCAGCTGCTCCCCTCAGCAGTGTATTTCAGTAGATCCGCCTGTTCTGCTGCCCACTCTGTCACCCCGCCACACCTCTGGCCTATACCCCAGTTCTTACATGCATAAATAAATAAATATAAATCTTAAAAAAAAGAATTTCTGAAAAAGAGGACTGTTGATCTTCTATAATCACTAATAATTTTAATGAGTCTTTGGAAAATAGTTGGATGAACTGAAATCTTAGGACCAATGACCTGGGTTTATCCCTGAGACATGCCAGGGTTGCTGTAGGGCTTGTGTGTATTTGTTTCTTCCCATATATATTTTTGAATGCTTATTAGATGCCAAGCATTTTCCTAATTTCTGCATATACAACAAAAAATTAAAATAGACACATGAACTTTCCCTTTTTTTCCTTTTTTTCTTTTATAAGAAAATCAAATTTTCCCATGTTGCTTTTAAGTCTGTCTCAGCATTTACCTAGTGTTCTCAGGCCTCCTCCCTGTGCCTCTTCCTGCTACAGAATCCCCAGGTAATCCTCTTTGCAGCTGGCCTTCCTCCAGTTCTTCCTCTCCTCCATCACTTCTGCAAACTAGAAGAAGGGCCCATTTACCCAAGGGTGAACTCTCTAACGCTTTTGTGGATCTATCATTAAGATGCAATTTGCAGGGCCAAATAAATGAGTGACTGAGGACTTGTGTTGAAATCAGTAGACCATTAAGAGAAAAAAAAATTGCAGTTAAGGCAGACATCAGGAACTAGTTGATAATGTTATGGACTGATATACTTTCCATTTTGCTTTTTAGGGCCTGAGAAATATTCTGAACAATATTATGCTATAAACAGAACAACAATAATAACACAACTTAGGCCCCTTGGGAGAAACTAGTTCTGTGTGACTTCCTCACTGGTGGGTGATCCAGCTCCACTTTGATTGAGAACTATGGCTCCTACTGGCCGCGGACCCTTGGTGGCCTCTCTTAAAGGGAAGCTGATTTGCAGACACTGGTTTACCTCTATGTGATGGGCTTTGCTTGCAGTTGCCTGGCACTGAGTATTACCGGAGGGTCCTAACCCGGTCCATACCTAGCAGGCTGACTCCCTGGGCTGCTAAGGTCAATCAAGATGGTTTTCAATATATGACCCTTCTCCTTATTTAGTTTCTTTGTAAATTTTGGACTATCAGCCTTAGAGAATGGCCGAGCCCTGCTAGCTTCAATCTTACCGTTCCCTGAAGACTCATTCCCTTTTATCATTATGTCTTACTTAAGGCACTTCCTGCCCCTTGACAAAGCCAAAGCTGCCCAGATGATGGCTGTAATTGAGCCTGGAATTCACACTTGCTACTTTCATTCCTAATCGGACGCCTCTCAGGGATCATCCATCATTGCTTCTCGGAGTCTAAAATAGACCTGAGAACAGTATTGCATCATTTCTTTATGTGATAAGTTGTTAGAAAATTAAACTAATCCTGGGCAGAGTTTCAGATATTTTTACCTCCAAATCATGGTCCTGGGACAAAGTAAATGCTTCAGGAAAGGTGAGATAATTGCTGTTCTTTGTGGTTGGTCCCAGTTTTAAAATAAGTGAGTTGTACTATTTTTATAATTAAGTGTTCTTCTGTCTAAATCCAAAAATGAGTTTCTAGCCATATCTACATGTATCAGCCATTTATTCCTGCATGGCAAGCCCACCCTAAATTTTAGAAGCTTAAAACCATGGCAATTACTGATTTTTTTGTTTATTTCTTTTTTTTTCATTAATATTCTTTTTTATTCCCTCCAGCAAAGCAACCATGTCCCTATCCCATCTGCCTCCCTCCCCCAACCCCTCCATCTCTCCCCTATTCCCTCTGATAATCATTATCTTCTTTGTGTCAAGTTCAAATTTTTATTTCTTCTGTTGTTTGCATATAATTGTTTTGGGGGGTATTTGTATTCCACATGTGAGTGAGACCACCCAAAATCTGTTGTTCATTTTGTCCATGAAGGCACAATTTGAGATTGTTTGGTGGGGACTGTTAGTACCTGCTCCATGTGACTGGGCTGGGAACTGGAGGAGGCACTGTTTCTCAGTTGACTGACCCCATGACTGGCTGGGAGCTTTGCTGGGGCTGTGGGCAAAGTGTCATACCCCCTTTCAATGGGTCCTCACGTTGGGCTATTTGGGATTTCCCACTGCATGAACATTCCAAATGTATCGAAGGACACATTTCTGAGAGCTAGCCTCAGTGGTCACATAGTGTTTGACTTCATGTTATTTTACTCATTGACACAATGACAATGGCCCTTCCACCTTTAAGGAGAAAGGGCATACTGAGACCTCTGGGTCACACATTGTTAAAATTCCAGATCCTGAGGGATAGGAGATATTGTTGCTGCCATTAATGGAAAACATATTCTGTACTAGTCTCAAATTATTTTTCAGAAACCGATTGTATACACTCTGACTCTCAAAAGGATCTCAGCCACAGACAGGTATTTCCAGGTAGTCTAATTAAATAGCATTACTGAAATATAGTTGAACATTCAGGGCCAAAGTATGTGTTTTCTTCCTTTGAGATCCATTAAATTGCTACAAAGATTCAATTTCTTCATGCTTGGGAATATATTTAAAGGACTATAGGAATGTGAACGATAACCACGCAGATTGACTTTAAAAAAAGAAAATGAATAGAACTATCTTTGAATATAGTCAGAAATTCACAATGTGCTTTGGTTCTTTAGGACCCTGAGGAAGGTATGAAGGAAAATCAAGAACAAAAAGGTAGACCAAAAAAGTGTGAATAAAGAAAAATACATAGCAAGAAAGGAGACAAAGGCAGCAAGAGGTAAAGGACAAGACGTGCAACTGTAGCAGCATGACAAGGTTTCCTTGGTTTTCCTTCCTTCCTACCTTCTTTCCTTCCTTCCTTCCTTCCTTACTGAGCAGCTTCCAAATTCCAGGCATAACCCCTCCAACACACTTTCTTTTGCATCCTACCTTCCTTTCCCACGAACATTATTTTGTACAATTTAAATAAGAAGAAATGGTGCGCCACTAGCAACCCCTTCCATTGTTCAGTGAAGGAAGTGACATAAACCCTAATGGTTTCAAAGTTTTTAACTATTAAAATATGACTAGGGAAGTAGATGTTCAATATCCACCTGCTTCAGCAAGATGTAATGTGATTTTAAGAGTATCATTGGCTCAAAATGTTTGGATAGACTACCCTATGTGTAACAGTAGCTTTTACTTTGAGTGACATGCGGAGCCATGGAAGGTTCAGGGATGACTCTAAATCAAGCTCTAATGGAATTGCTCTGAAGTGCATAGAAGAGATTGTGGCTAAGTGGTGAAACCGGAGAGTAACAGGGGCCAGGTAGAAGCAAGAGGATTATTTAGGAGGCTTTTATAATAACCCAGGCAGAAGCAAATGGAGTCTCAGTATAGGATGGTTGGGTGGCCTTGAGTTGTGGTTGGACTCAGGGTTTTCTGATGTGGCTGGAAATCCACATTATTTTAGTTTTTGTTAGTATTGCTTCATTGGATCTCACTAGGAATTTTGCCCTAAGTACCAAGAGTGAAAACAGAATTCAATGCCAGCTTAAAACGGTGGCACTAATTAGTGTTTCTCTCAACTTTGTTGTATATAGAAATCACCTGAGGACTTTGTTAAATCGCAGATTCACTAGACCTGGGGAAGTGGTCTGAAATTCTGCTTTTTGAGGTGGCCAAGTGAGTTAACAGGTCAGGGGTGATGAAATTAAATGAAACTTACAAATAGTAACTAGTCATGTACAATCTTGAACCTTTGGTGTAGATATTGAATAGTGCACATTCACATGCAACTTCATGCAAAGATTCTAAATGGTGAGGACATTCTGTTGCTTCTCTTTACATTTTGGCAAAAAGGTCAAAATGTATATAGAATATCGTTACTGTAGATTCCTGTTTTGTTCCTTTTAAAGTAAAAGTTGATTTTCAATTTGTAGATCCTGATCTATGCAAAAGTTTCTTACACAAATTAACAGCAATAAGTTACACAAGTCGAGCATGCATATAATTGTACAACACGGCAAATTCAAAACTATGCATATATATTTTAACTCTTAAGATCAACACAAATGTGAAGTCAGAGCTCATTAAATTAGAGACTGATTTAACCAAATAATTTGTGTAGCTCTTACACAGGTGTTCCATTTCAGAAAGTATTAGAGCATAGCGCCGGGGGCCTCTAAGCTAATTTCTAACCTGGACTAATCATGCCAGAAATAATGACCCTCCGTTACTGCCTTGTGAATCAGACCCTATGATATTTAAAATAATTAAGATCAAAGCCTAAGTGGAAGGTCACTGAATTCACCAGTCATAAAATGTTAGTACAAAACTGAAGGCTATACCTGTTTGCTTAACAATCTTTAATGTTGAAGTTATAGAATGTCATTGAGAAGGACACAAATATCATCTTCAAAACTGCTGCTCTCTCTCTGAAGGGACTGCCAGACTCTCCACGAAATGGTTATTCAAAACAAAGGTGCACTCAAAAGTTAATTCAGTATGAATAGGGCAGGTCTCTAGGGCTGGGCTGATGGGCTCTATCGGCTGGCTGGCTGCAGTCCCAATAGATGAAATGGATGAAGATTTGCTTCCCATTTGTAGGCGGTTGGAAAGTGTGAAATGAATTGGTTTGTCCGGGCTGAGTTCCCAGGAAAAGGGTGTCTTTCATACCAACTAAACTGGCAGGGTGCTTCAAGCCAAAGATTTAGACAGTCAAATAAGTGCTAATTGAGTTAGAGGTTTGGTTAGGAAGTGGGTTGACAATTAAGTTCAGCTAAGGCCCTTAATGGCCCAACCACTAGCCTTGAGAGGTTTTGGAATAGGGCACCAAAGCAGAAGGCTTCTAATCCACTACTAAGACTTTGATTGAAATTCCTAATCTTTGGCTGGAACAAGTGTGAGACAGCAAAGATAACTGGCCTGGGTGATAGAGGCAGAGGAAGTTATGAAGTTGATACCGAGGATGTGTCTCTTCACAAGATTCTACTAGAGATAGACAAGTCTGCAGACCCACAATGGGAGCTCAAAAAAAAAAAAAAAAAACAGGAAAAATTTCATTTTCAAAAGAGGAAAAAACTAGTAAATAGATTTTTCTGCTTTTTTTTTCTGTGGCTAAGTTCCCAGAAATTTTTACTACTAAAGAATTACAAGAAACAAACAAACAAACAAAAAACCCACACACATACAGAGAGTATTTTTATTTAACAAACATTTTATTATTGCCAGACACTCTTCTTATTGCTTTGCAAATGTTACCTCACTTAACACCTCATAACAGCCCTCTGAGGTAGATAACATTATTAACATCCCTTTACAAACAAGGAAACTGAGGCACAGGGAGTTTCAAGAACTAATAACTGGTTGAGGGGACATCAGAGTTAAAATAAATGAAGAGGAGCTGACTGGAGAAGAAAGGAAGAAAATTTTTATTATTCTATTTGGAAGGAAGGAAGAGATATAAAAATCCAAGAGAAAATTTAATAGGCCTCTTCACTGCCCTTTTCCCACAAGTGCCAAAATGAAAGGTCATTAATAACGCTTAAAACTGAAATTTAGTACAGATAAAAGCAATCCTCATTACCCAACTTATAATTAACTGGAGAATTCACAGCTGTAGGACATTATAGGGGGAAGATGAGGCTTGCCGATTCAGGCTGCTGATCTTCAAACAAGGTGTTAAAACCAAGCCACCAGATCTCTTCACTTGTAGGTTGTAGCATTGACCATTCTGCCTTAGATGATGGTGAGAAGTCTAAACTTGGAAAACAGATCCTTAGAGTCTTATGGATGCAGGAAACTGGAGACTAAATATGTTTCCCCAAACCCCCCCTCCGCCTCCGCAAAGGAAAACCTTCCCTTTGTGAAAGTCACTCTTCTTTCCTTTGCATTTTTCCTAAGGGAAGATTGTCCAATCTCCTCCCCATTCATGGTCAAGTCAATATCAGCATTATCCTTGCTCCTCCCTTTCCAACCTCTTTGCCTTCCAACTTCCTGCAAAACTCCCTCTTCATAAAGCCTTAGGACACATAACTCAATCACTCCGTCTCTCCTTAGGGTTAATGCCTATTGGTTCCTAGATACACCCCCCAGCACTTACTGAAAGCTTTAGTAACTGGATGGGGAATATAAAAATAAAATTATTAAAAAAAAAAAACTGGATCACAGTCTTTATAGACTACCATAGCTCTTGCAAATTAATATCCAAATGGACAACGCAACCGTTATCAGATATGGACGGTCATCTGTCTGCCCAAACCTGATGACTATAATTTCTACTGCTTTTGCTAATTTCTATGACCATATCCTGAATTTCAGGATGGTGTCACTTCTGAAATTTTAGTTCCAAATACGCTTCGTCTATGCACATTCATTCCCTCACTGCATTCCTACTAGCTGCCCTTTTCATTCCTTTCCTATACAGCCCAGCCATTCCTGGCTTGTCCTTTCAAGGTCCAATTTACCTATCCGCTCATTATTGCCTCATCCTGTACCTCCAAATTCTAGATTAATCCAACCATATGCTTTCTCTCTTTTTATTCCCAGGCTGTCAAATACTGGTGGAAAAATACAATGCAGCTTTGCGGATGGGTGACACTGTTGAGAGGAACAAGAAAACAGATCTATAGATTTATACAGTTTCCAGGAAGCATGATTTAATCCCTGGCCTCTGGCAAGAAGTGACTAATTAGCTCAAGACCCCCTACCTCAGTGCCAAAGCTCGTGGGAAGTCAGGCTCAATCCAGGTGGATAACAGCATTACACTTCAGATAACTTGGGTAGTGTCCAAATTCTCTTATACAATAAATCCTCAGGTTTAACCAAGTTATTTTAAAGTTCTGGAATTTCATTGTATGCAACTCCATGTAAAATTAGTGACATTTGGGCATCATTTTGTTACATTTTTGTATTACTTTTTTGAAATGAATTTGACCTAGACTGTAAATAATGTGTTTAATGATGGGGTCCAAAGATGACTGGAGGTGAAAGACATGCACCATATCACCTCAAGCCTAATTTAATCTCAAGGGTATGTTCAAATATCCTTCCACCTAACAATAATCACTGTCTCTTTCCAAAATCACCTTCTATTTCGCATCCAACATTTTTGTGTTCTACTCAACAGATTATAGTAAGATCTCATGTATCTCGTGTCTTTCCCCATTAGTAATTTTCTCATATAACTGAAAATCTCCACCTTTTAGTGGTATTAAAATGTATATAAGGTAGCCATCTTTTTGAAGTTGAATAAATTCTTTCCTGCTATCTTAAGGATAATATATGAACAATATTTTGTGATTTCTTGAATTTGCAGAACCTCTTGTTAAAACTCCATTCTACAGTAGAATATGCAACATCTGTTTGGCGGCTCAAAGAATTTTTATGATTCCCTCTGGGTTTATGTCTTTGTTCCCAAAGTGGAAGTGACTAGGAAAATGTCCTACAGATAAATATGTTGCTAAATTGCAATAAATATGTGCTATTATATCAGCGGTATCAGAAAGTTTAATAATGGCCTCTAAACATTTTCCTGAGAGTTGTACTTTTCTACCTAACAACAGAAATAGTCTCTGAAGTTTATGAAGAATAGTGTGTCCTGATCAAAAATATGAAAATGAATTCACTTGTAATTTTTAGACCTTCTCACATCATTTTTGATTTCACAGTGAGGATCATGCTGTTCAATCCCAAGCTGACTTTGGAAACTCTGAATTTATTTGTCTGCAGAGTCCAGCAAACAGGATGGGGCAAAAGTCAAATGGCTTTACTACTCTGAGTTTCGAGTACTTCAGTTTTCCACTGATGGAGAGACTACCAGTTTCTCTGCTCCTCCAGATTCCAGAGTCCATGCAGAGTGTATGTGAAAGCACTTTGAATTGCATAGCAATTTCATTAATGAAATAACAAGGCTAAGACCAGGAGCACTTTTGGTGATTGGCAGGACATTATTTATCCTTTACTTCTAACCTAATGTGCATCAGGGACTCAGAAAAAAAAAAAAAAAAAAAAAAAAAGAAGAAATAATTGAAGGAGTCCTCTCTGTTACTGCTGGAAAGGAATTAGTAATATAAAACAATGTTGCACCCAAAGCTAGAAGATCCTTAGTCATCAGAAACCTCATGGGAAAGCAGAGTGGCAAACCCTCAAAATTAGGTCAAAGGAATTTTCCTGAGTAATTGGTCAAATAATTGGAATGATCAACCTACAAGTCAACATGTTAATGTTCAGAGGAAAACTTTTTTACCTATGTGAAAGCCTAGGCACCTATCGAGATAATTATCCTGAAGACAAAATAGTAGTCTGTTAATTACTGAAAGAACAGATTTCAAATATCAGAAGAATTGCAAAACAGCATTGAGACCCTATTGTGTGAGGAATTTTTGAAGGATCTCAGGTAGGATTAGCTTCTAAAAGAAAAACAACAAGGAGAAATGTGGAAATATGATGGTCTCCAAATCAAACTCTCTTGATGCAAAAGAAAGAATAGATGTATTCTAATTCACTTCAAATGTTACAAGAGAATATTAAATAGATGCAGATTTAAGTAAGAACATGTTAGCTACTAGAACGGCCTGGGAAAGAGACAGATCCTTTGGATAAGACACTTTCCTTCCATGCTATCAAACCACAAAATAAAGAACAGCCAGCTGAGATTTCCTCATATATCCGATTTGTCTCCAAAGTATTTGAAAAGCCTACTTTCCAGTTATGACCCAGAAAAGGTAGGGGCCAATGTGAGTGGCCTGATGTTCTCAGAGTCTGCAGCACAGATATTTCTTCATTATTTGAAACTGATCAGGTGAGAACCAGGTGTCAGACAAAACAGGAACTAAACCTCCAGAGGACTCCAGATGTGTGGTTCATAGCACATAAAACTAGGGCCCTTCCTTGCTCTAAACACAATGAATACTTACTGAATTAAAACATAGACAGAAACTGAAAGCAGGCAGAGTGAGAACTGCCCACACTGACATTTCTAAATATGCCAGAGAAACTTTCAACTGCATGTTATAACTTTATAAATTATGTGTAAACATGACCTCTGAAAAAATGCCACGGTCGATGAAGCTGAGAGTAACTTCTTTAGTGAATTATAGCTGGGACAGTCATTTTCAAACTCAGCATGCAATTTTCCACCTCTCTTCCAAAATAAGCACTGTAATAAGCGTGTATACACACACACACACACACACACACAGAGACACACACGGTGGGATCCAGGCTTCCTCCTGCTGGCTTCCCATCCCCCCATCACACTTCATTTTCCCAGTAATAATTCTTTGCTCTGCTTCAGGATATCCCAGGCTACCACCCGTCCCTGATTTCCTCTGTCCATCCTCCACTACTGGAACTTCTGTAAATCATTCATGGCATTCTACTGGCAATTTACAAATGGGAAATCAAAGCCAAATCCTACCCACTATTTCATGCTCATTTCGATTGTTTGCTTCTGATATATTGACTCTGACAAACGAAAGAGACTTGGGCTGTTCAGTAAGAATGTCTAAGTTTTTTGCCTGAAATATTTTCTGAAAAATACAAACAATTAAAACTTTTGGAGCACAGATGTGTTAGGCAATGCTATAAGATGGGTACTGTTAGGATCTCTTTTTAAACAGGAGGAAATATTTGAAAAGTTGCCCTCTTAGGGTGTGAGGAAATGGGACTCGAGCTACATCCACATACTCTATAACTCTACTTTCAATCATTATTATCTTGCTTTCAACCCACAACAATTTAAATCTTCAGAGTACTATCTTTTTTTCCCCATTTTATAGTGTCCCCTCTGTACAAATGGTTGACAAGTTGTTTTTAAAATTTAAACTTAGATTTTTCCTCCAAATCCCTGAGGGGGACTATCTCATCTCTGGCAATTTTATCACACTACCGTTTGCTCAAAACATTTTAGTAACTCCCTCTGGACCACAGCATGGAAGTCCATTTTTTTGTAATTATTGTTTAAAAAAAATTCCCCACATTTCAGTCCCTCCATAATTTGAGAATTACTGCCCACTATTTTTCTTGGATTTGGATGAAAAGAGTGTCAACCCAATACAGAGAAACATGGAATGACAAGGGACTTTTCTTCTTATTGATTCACATATTTATTTGCATGGAAAGATATAAAAAGGAATATTTGAAATTAAAATTGGCCCCATTCACCCGGGATCTAAACCAATCTGTTCACTCACTCTAGAACATTCCTCACACCCTCCTCTTTACACATTACTGCTTCTTAGGAGGACTTCTCCTTATCGAAGATGTTAGAATCTGGACCCACTGTTCAAGATTTGGTCCCCTTTCTTTATCTATGTGACGCCTGCTGATTTTCCATGCACAAGTTATTCCTTTTTCTTCTCACACTCACTTGGGTCAGTTCTACTTGCTCCAAGCTTTATTCATATTGAAATGATTGAAAATGGTGCATTCAGGATCATAAACTTAAAGGAAAGTAAGATCAGACTTTTTATACTTTTCGGTAGGTATTACTGAATCAATTTAGAATACCTAGGACATAAATAGCTCTTTGATATGGAGTCACATAGGAATTGGTTAGAATTTAAAAAAAAAAAAAACATAACTGGGCCTCCCCAGTGGTGCAATGGGTTGAATGCAGCGCTGTGAAGCTGTCCGCAGCCTCTGCATCGTGGGTTCAATTCCCAGCCGGCCAGGGAGATTCCCACATGGTGTGGCAGACCTCTCCCATCTTGCCCACTGCTCCCCTCAGCAGTGCTTTCGGTCTGTCTGCCTGTTCTGCTCCCTGCTCAGTCTCTGGTGAATCCTCTCACCCTCCCACACCTCTGGACTGTACCCCAGCTCTTGTATAAATAAAAAATAAAATAAAAAATAAACTAAGTTTACATTTTAATGTTCAGAAAGCACACTTGATTTTTCAAGTCAATGCCAATTTTGATTAGAATATTCCTTTCCATAAATCCCATAAAAATAAACAGGTGTTGGAATTTTCACTGTTTGGCATTACTCACAGCAGCCATTGAAAACTCCTTTGTCAGACAACATGACCTGACTTTCAGTTCAGAAATAAGGGCTGACAGAGCAGGTATATTTACTAGGGGGTCATCCAGTTCATATTCCATATTTCCTGCTTCAGCACAAGACAAAAGCTCCCAAACAAGCAACGGACTCACCATTCTTCAAGATATTTATGCAACATCATCAACTTTCTATTGTAACTAGACATTGCCTAGCATGAGAGCAGGGCCAGGATATCAGAGCATGAACAATTTCCCAATATGCTGCAAGAACTTTCATCTAAGGGAGGGGCCATGTCACTTGGGACTAGAATCAGACACTGACCCTATCACCTGACTGCCATTGACCTAGAAGCTCCTGGAGAATAATGCTTCCATTTCCAAGATAAAGATCAAACACCCATACTCAGCTCCTTCCTCTACCCTCCACCCTTCTCTCTCACCCCAAAGGATGCTCCCAGTTTCTGTTAAGGGATATTTGGTGATGGAAGATTAGCAAAAAAAGCAAGGAATGGGGTAAGAGTCAGAGAAATAGTCTTACGCCTGAAGAATCACATCTAGACATACATATGTCCTGAGGTATAGTCTATAGACTGCCTAAAAAACACTTTATAATAAAATCCTAAGAGAAATAGGCTACGTTAATGGTAACAGCATGTATTTAGTTTTAAACATGGAGGAAGAATAAGTAACACTGGAATAAATTTGATATGCCAAGATGGTTACTTCAACTCCAACAAAAGGTTTGCACTTATATAAAACAGGATTCCATAACCATCTGGGTTTAATCTTTTAATCAATGATCAGAGGTGCTCTTCTATTTTAGGGTCTATACTCTGTGGTTTGACAATAAAAATGTCTATATCTGCTTCAAAGCTCACCTAATCATCTCAAATTTGCTAGAATTTCACACTTTATCTAGAAATATCATGATGATGCTAGATTTTACTTTAAGGGTCTGATGATCCACTAATAACAACCTTAGTTGCAGATTTAAGGAACACGAAAGAAGTAGATGAAAGAGATAAGTCAAAAGAAAGGGTGTTTTTATTTTAAAATTTGGAAGATGAGAACAATTCTATGATCTAATTCATATAAAAATATCATGTGTGTGTGTGTGAGTGTAGAAGGGAAAATAAGTAGTTGGACAAACTTAACAGGAATTTCTTCCCAGTACCTTTAGAATCCCTAATCCTATCACTTCTCAATGTCCGTTTCCCTAAGAGTAATGATTGGGTAGGAAATTGTGTTAAATAAGGAGCCTCAAAGGATGCTTTGCATCAAGCAAAATCAGTGAACAAACTGAGGTAGTAAATTTATTCAGTTTTTCCCCTTTTCCTCTTCATTCTAAAATGATCATAAAATAATAATAAGTATTCTATAAGACAGCAAAATTTCTATTAAGCAAAAATTTAAGATCTTGGTTGGGGAAGTCTCTAGATATATATACACACACACACACACAACACATGGCACCAATGCACAAAAGCAAAGATCCACGCCAAAAAGAAGTACATTTATAAAATGTATATATAAATTAATATATAACATTGTAATGTATAGATACTTAATTTCTTTCCTTTATTTGGAGGCTGAAATCCCCCGGCTCCTAAGTGCAGCTTCTCACTAGGATTGTTACAGGAGGTTTCACATACCTCAAGGGACGATTTCCAACCATATCCTTCAAGGCATATTTTCCTCTAATTAAACCTAATCCCTATTACCTCCTGGTGGCCTCTAAAGGCATGGTTTTCAAGAGTCACGGTGTTGTCTGGTTTGCCTTCCCAGAGAGTAACAAATACAGCAGGTCCCACCCATGCTCAACCTGCTGAACCCTGAAAAAAAAAAAAAAAACACAAAAAAAAAACAGAGAGAGCAGGAAACAGCCAGGGCCTCCTCTGCAGGGTTTACGTGATGAAATGCAGCTCACAATTAGTTGCCCCTGCAATTTTCACACCTGGGGCTCTTGAGCTTTGAGGGTGCAGGTGGCCTAATGCAAGAGTAATTAGTTCCATGTCATTAATTATTTATATGGAGCTTATCACCCTGGGTTGGCAATTTTTGTTGACTCAAAACTGCAGGTGTACAAAGGAAAAGTACATTTTGAACTCTTGGCCTCTAAAAAGCAATGAAAAATGCTATTCTTTGAATCTGTCTTGGAAACAGACTCTAGAAGAGGGGACTGTCATTCATAGCAATTGTTGGGTTTTGAGAGTTGACAAGTGATTTGAAATGGGACTCACCATTGCTACATCGGTGACAGTGATTCTTCTTGACTCGCATGAAATACTGTTTTTCATATATATATTACAAGAAAAATGGTCCTATTGTGTTGCTAAAGAAAAACAGGGAAGGGGAATCCATTGTCACTGCCTATAATTTGGATCTAGTTCCTGGAAAACTGTGTATAGCTGCAATAACAACTGGAAATCCGCATTCAGAAGTTCTGGTGAATCTGATTTCCATGGTGTTTATCAACAAATTGCTTTGTTCAAACCAACTAGGTTCCTCTAACCTCAGCTTAAGCAATTGTTGGGACAAACTTTTCCCTCACTGACTTTATGCTTTCCTTGTGATTTGATTTTGTTGTGTTATTTATTCTTACATTTAGCTATATGTGATTCAGAGGCATAGGATTTCACCTCTTCAGACACCACATCACATCCTCTACCAAGGCACCTATAGTCCTCCACCCTTAGACTTTTTGATAATATAATTTATTTTAATAAATTTACTCATTAAAATCTTTAAAATCATTAAAATCTTAAATGATTTAAAATCATTAAAATCTTTATTCTCAACAAAGTCTGCAAACATCCAGATCATTTATTTATTTTATTCTTAATTGGTTAGATTTAGCCACACTTAAGATTTTAAACTCTTCAGGGAGTAGGATCAAAACAAGGGGTGGGGGTGGGAATTGTATGGGACTATAACCAAGATGAAAATACATAGCATTGTGCAAAAATGAAAAGTGATGTAAAAAATATATGAAATTAAAAAAATAATAATAAAAGATTTCAAACTCTTTAAATTTTCTCTATTTCCTTATCCTGATGTTGATTTGCTGCCTGTTTCCAGTTATTTACTTCTCTGAATGAGAGAGTGTAGAGTAGTAGTCTTCCCAAACTAGATATCTCTGGTTCAGGATCTTTATTAAAAATGTAGAACACAGAACTAATTCAAAATCATTTATATAACTTTAATCTTCTCTCAGAGTAATTGGAAAGCAGAGAATCTCTGGAGATAGCATCATTTTGAATTATTATGTATTTATACTTCATCCAATAACAACAAAATATATTTTTCTCCCATAACAATCCATTCAATTAAGTTCATTTTTATTGTGCTAAGACTGGTTAACAACACTATATGTTTCAGGAGTTAAGGCTCACACCTCTTCCAATGTTATGTTATCACACTACCTCCCATTGTACTCCCTCCACCCTTTCATCCCATCCCCCTACCTTTCTCCTCTAATATCCCAAGCTCTATTGTCAGAATTCAAGGGTTTATTTTAGTTTGTTTTATTTTTCTGTTCCTTTGTTTTGTTTCTTTATATTACACATATGAGTGAAATAATTCAGTATTTGTCTTTCTCCTTCTGACTTATTTTGCTTAGCATAATAAGTTCCACCCCTGCTGTTGCAAATGGCAAGGATTTTTGTTTTTGTTTTTGATATGTGAGTTTTATTCCAGCATGTATATATGCCACATTTTCTTTTCTTTATGCAATCATCTGTCCTTGGTTGTTTCCATAGCTTGGTTGTTAAAAATTGTGCTACAATGAACATAGGAGTGCATATATATTTTTTAATTAGTGTGAAAGTATAAAAAAAAATCATTTGATGCTGGGAGTGTCTAAGGGTTCCAAAGTGAGTTCTTCCATTAAAAGCAGTATCAGCATCACTTGGGCGTTTGTTAGAAATTCAAACTCTCAGTTCTACCCTAGATTTTTCAAATAAACACTAGAGGTGGGTCCCTGCAGTCTGTCTTAGTAAGTTTTTTAGGTGCAAGCTCAAGTTTGAGAACCATTAGCATATGCACTTGCTTTGTTAAAATTCTAGGACATTTGTATTTATTCAACTCATATAAAAGCATAAATAGCATCACTAATAAATGCTCACAGTGGTTTGGAAGTTCAGAAAGTTCATGTTTATTTTGCCATAAACGTGGTCTGGTTGAAAAACTTGTGCAGCTCTTTCAAGGCTGGACATTCACTTCACTCACTCATAAAATAACTATATAATTTATCATTTAAGAAACTCTGGAGAATAACAGGAGATGCTATAATAATTACACAAGAAAAACCATCATAAATTGGAATTATCATAAGTAAAATGAGACATATGGACCTAAGAAAACTGAGTCTTGATTTTTGTTAATTATTTTTCTCTTACATCATTGTCATCGCCATTTTGATTTTTTTTAAACAATTTTTTTTAAGATTTATTTATTTTTATTTATTTATACAAGCACTGGGTACAGTCAGAAGCGCGGGAAGGTGAGAGAATTCACCAGAACCAGAGTGGGGAACAGAGCAGGCAGACAGACGAAGTACACTACTGAGGGGAGCAGCGGGAGGCAGGAGAGGTCTGCGCGCCATGTGGGACCCTCGCCCGGTGGCCAGGAATCGAACTGGCACTGCAGAGGCTGCAGGCAGCTTCGCAACCCAGTGCTCAACCGCAGCGCCACCGGGGAGGCCCGCCATTTAGATTCTTTAAGAAAATAATGATTGCTTTAGACAAGACAGAGCTGGCTCAAGTGTCTTCTAGATCTGAAATTTTTTACAACCAGTACGCTAACATTTTCCATTTGTCACAAGAATAGTGTCTTTCTCGTGACTAAATCTAAAGAGAAACCAATGTACCTCTCACTGGTCACCACATTTTTAATTGTTTTACTTAACTCAAAAGTGTATTTGAAGATCTAGAATATCAATCGAGGGGATTGTGTGGTGAGGGTTAAGTTTGAAACTCCAAAATTCTCAAAGTTTTGAGTGCAAAAAGAACGTGTCACCTCAGCAGCAGCTAAAATATCCCAGTATCATGCACTGGTTTTACTCATTCAAGAACAGTCACGTGTGTTGTGTTGGTGTTTGATTAGTAATTTTCTGGATTTTGTTTTTATTTTTATTTTATGTTTCCTATTGAATAAGCAAGGGTTATATACTACATTGAAAGGTGGGGATGTTGGTATACTCAAAGGTTCTCAGCTAACATTGACACTTTCAGCAGACTGGGAAACTCCACTAAAAGGCCCCCTTACACAGAAAATTAAATCAAAAAGAAAATGTAAATTACTATCATTGTAAAGAAAATCCAGAAATTCAGAAAATAGTTCTTTTCTTTCTAAATGCTACTGATTCATAACCTGGTGTGTTGGCCTCAAAGGAAAGCAGTTATTCCAACAACAAAATGGGTGTACTCAGAAATGAGCAATGGAAAAAGAGGGCAGATTGGAAAGTGCATTCAGGATGAGACCCAGGTATGTTTCCTACACCCTTGAGGGATACCCTCCTTTCAGTTCCACTGGAGGCAAAAGCAGCATCATTTCCCAAGGGAATTGCAAGGTATGCTGGATTCTATAGTTCGATGATTTATGCATGCCTGGACACTCTCTTTCTGGCCACACCTGGCCTCATTTAAATAAGGTCCTGTATACGTGTTTGTATGTGCTCTGTATATTGGATATTGGGAATATTTTCTATTTCATTTAACATCATAGTATAAAATATCAATCCTTCAGACCTAACATTAACTTAGGAGAACATCAAACATATAAATTTTCTCCAGAAGACCCATCAATTTCTAAGTGGTTTTATTTCCCTGCAAACCTTCCCATCTGAAGTCCCGTTTTCAAAAAAATACTTCCAATATCTAAATGAGAGTTTTAAAGCACTGTCAGAGAGTGTCTCAAGGAACCAAGAGCTATTCAATGGCTATTTAATATTTTCATAGTAATGATTAATAATAAATGGGACTTTAGGTTTAATAGATTTTCTTCAACAGAAGTATATTTGTCCAGATGAATGGATCAAGAAGAAGTGATATATACACACAATGAAGTACTACTCAGCATTCCAAAAAGATAAATTCATGCCATTTGTGGCAACATAGATGGAGATGGAAGGGATTATGCTAAGCAAAATAAGTTCAGAAGGAGTAAAATAAGTATCAGATGGTTTCACTTATATGTAGAAAAAAATATAAGAAACAAACAAATAAACAAACTGACCATAGACCTGCAGCATCCAGGAGGAGGTGAGGACAGGGAGGAGAGGAGGAAGGTGAAGAACAGAATGGACTATGGTGATGGGCTAAGGGTGCTTTGGTGTTTGGAGAACTGTGGTGGCCATACCTGAGGGGAGAAATCCTATACTTTCAAAAAATTAAAAGGATGGGGCTTCCCTGGTGACTCAGGGGGTTAAGACGCAACCTATGAAGCTATCTGCAGCCTCTGAAGCAGGAGTTCCATCCCAGCCGGCCAGTGAGAATCCCACACATGGTGCAGCAGACCTCTCCTGTCTCGCCCGCTGCTCCCCTCGGCAGTGTATTTCGTCACTCTGCCTGTTCTGTTCCCTGCTCTGTCTCTGGTGAATCCCCTCACCCTCCCGTGTATCTGGACTGTACCCCAGTTCTTGTATAAATAAATAAATCTTTAAAAAAAGAATATTACAAAATACGTTTAGGAAGTGCTCATAATATGCAAAATATGAAAGGCCAGGAATATGCAAAACAATTATGTCAAGCTAAAAATTCAGACATAGAATGATTTTATATTTTATATTATATACTATATATAATATAATACATTTTATATTATATAATATAACAATACATTTTATATTATATAAAATGTAGTAGTAGAAGAAAGATAGGAAAGAAATATGAAAATATTAACAGTGCTAATTTTTGAATAATGGAGCAGGTTGGTATTTTCTATTTTATACTTTTTACAAATGCATATTTTTCCCATAATAATGTAAATATTATTTGACAATGGAAAAAGCTTAAAATGTTATTTTTAAAAGCATGGTACAGGGAGAGGAAGGACTGCCCAGCAAATATGTAATGTATATTTCTCCTTCAATTTATTGAGTAAGCACCTATGGACAAATAATCAGAGGCCTTTAAGAAATGGAAAATGGGGCCTCCCCTGGTGGCGCAGTGGTTGAGCACTGGGCTGCGGAGCTGCCCGCAGCCTCTGCAGCGCCGGCTCGATCCCCGGCTGCCGGCGAGGGTTCCACATGGCGAGCAGACCTCTCCTGCTGTGCCCACTGCTCCCCTCAGCAGTGTACTTCATCAGTCTGGCTGTTCTGTTCCCCGCTCTGGCTCTGGTGAATCCTCTCACCCTCCCACGCTTCTGACTGTACCCAGTGCTTGTATAAATAAATAAATAAATCTTTAAAAAAAAAAAAAAGAAATGGAAAATGTACTTAAAAAGTTCATTTTTGTAATAATATGTCACATTAAATAACATTAATATATATCAATTCCTCAAGTTTCATTTAGGCAAATATGGAAAAACTTAGTAAATATGCAAAACACCAGCTTTGGCCCATTATAGAGTGCTGCGTACGCCTCCCCTGGTGGCGTAGCGTTTGAGCACTGAACTGCGAGGCTGCCTGCAGCCTCTGCAGCGCCAGTTCGTTCCCGGCCGCCGGGCGAGGGTCCCACAAAAAAAAAAAGAAAAAAACCATACAAATTGAATATACATTCAGCCATAGTTTCTACTCAGGTCTATTAAGACCTGACTAATTAAAAGTTAATCCAAAGGCATAGTATTCATTTATTTACATTAAATATTCCTGATAACACCACCACGTTCTAACATGATGAATTTCCCTCTAAGGTTCATAAAATATTTTATAATCCATGAAACTAAACTCATTTATTTCCTAGATTCTGGGAAATGCTGGTAAGTAGATAGAAACCTAAGTTTAAACTCAATAAACTAGTCCAAAAAGTGCTGAGATAACTTTACTAATAATTCAATGATAGTTATGAATAACCATTTGTTTAAAAGTCTATTGTGTAAGTCTATAAATGTTCACTTTTTTAAAAAAGAAATAAGGCAGTGGATGTATTTATTCCGTAGAAGAAAAAACTAAAGAACAATGTCACTTTTGGCTTTCTTATTAAAAGGATCTTGACATGTAGAAGTAAAAAGAGGTAGATAGGATCTTAATACATCTTTAGCAGATCGACCACCCAAGGAGTCAAATTTTAGCTGTATATGAGGAAGAACTTTCTAACACCTAGAACTATGCAATCATGTATTTCCCTGTTTGGGGAAATACTAAGACCCTGCAGGAGTCTTCCCTCCAAAGCCAAATAGCAATCTGAGCAGCTGCAGACTCTGGAATCTCACTCCCAACAGGAGAAGAGGCAAAAGTAAAAGTAGCTGAGCTTCCTCAAAGCATGACAGAAAAACTAATTTGAGAGAACTAAACTAAATGTCAGGTAAACTAAATAGAGTTGCAAAGTCATCCCTCTTTTCTACCACCAATATTCCTTTGCAAAGGAAACATTTTTTGAATGTCACATTTGGAAGGATTCTAAATAAAGAAGTGTGAATTTGAGTAGGCTAAAAGTAACCATCCAAACAAATCACCTGGTATTTGTATTCAGAATAAAACTTTTCAAAAGAAAAAAGGATATCATTAATTAAGACTCCTTTTGATTTATAATTTGAGATAATTCCAAATATAAATTTTGCCTAGATCTCTACAGTTTACTTTCTTATCTACAAAAACTAGATTGAGCAAATTAATGTAAACAAAAGTGGAGGTGAGAGGTGTTCGAATTTACTTAAGAGAACTAATTGTTCTCAAACACATTTACAACTACCCAACTGCATACAAACAGTATGTTAATTATAAATGATTCTTATCTATTCATTCAACCAGGTCTAGCAGTGGCTTAGTAGCCAGAATACTCTTACTTTATGTATCAAAAAAATTGAAAATGCATTTGTTTTAAAATATCCCAAAATTTTGATTTTTTTCACATTCAAAATGACCAGCTCCTAGGTTTTTTTTTTTTTTACATTTTAAAAGATAACATTCTCCAGAAAATAGCTGCACTCTTCTATAATATAAGAGTGTTTTCTTTTATAAAAATGGTTCCAGAAAATAAATTAGCCAAATCATCTAAATGGAAATTCCAGCATTTCTAATTCTGCTCTCTTTGTAATAGAAATATAAATGGGTTATTAACTAATCTTATCAAGATCTCAGATAAATCTAACATTTTCAAGTAAGTGTGTGTGACTGCAGGTGAACATTTTTGTGAGATGTGTGTATATATGATCAGTTTGTGAGTACATCTATGTGTAGATGAGTATGTGTGGGTGTGCATGAGACTGTGGTATGCTTGTGTGGACCTAGTGTTGTATTGTCTATCGTTGTCCAAAGATAAAATTGTATACCTTTGTATGTCAAATACCTTCAAGGTACTTGACGCACAAGAAAAAAATCAAACAAAAATTCCTTATATTTTAGTTGGGAGAAACAGACAATAATTACTTGGTAAATGCTTTGGAATAAGGAAAAAGTAGAGATAGGCATGGGCTGTCTGTACTGTTCAGAGCGTGGGGTAGGTTGCAATTTTTCTAAGTGTGGTCCGGATAGACTCCCTTGAGAAGTGGTGTTTGAACAAAAAATGGAAGATGCTGAGAAATTTCACCATGTGTATCTGGGGGAAAGAAGAACATTCCAGCAGCAGGAATGGGCAACATAAAGAGAGATACACTGAAGAAATAACAAGCGGAGTGACATGAATAAGGCAAGGAGCAGGAGGAAACAAGGTCACAGGTAAGGGTGATAGTGAAGGGCCTTGAAGGCCATGGTGAGACTTTGGTTTTTCTCAGAGATAGATGGGTCAGTGCCAAGCCACATGCTTGAGCAATTAGCACTGAATAAGTGATAGTCATAACTAATTATTATTATATATTCAATTCTATCTCCACAGTATGATCATTACCCTATTTGACAATTAAATGGAAAGGATAACATTTTGTGACTTACCAGAAGTTAAAATGTCAGTTACAGGCAAAATTAAAGTCATAGCCTGATCTTCTACAATGAACTTTTGTAGGTAGTTGGATAAATAGTTCCTTCCTCCTAAAATTTGACAAGTCTTTGGGCTTAGCAAATGAAGTGGGAAGGGGCTTTTTGAAAGGACTAGAATTGCATCTCTGGAGCTACTTCAGATTCTGAGTGAATGGGAGATAAGAGGATTTACAAGACGGTCACACACTCACTTTCAGAGGAACATGAAGGCATCACCACAACCGTGCCCTCCCAAGTTCATATTTCTTTCCCTTTGGCGCATTGTGATGGCCGAGGCCTAACCAAGTCTACAAGATAGCGTAGACCTCAGATCAGACCCAAGCACAAGGCCAGCTCATCCTCACTCGTTTATGGCTCATCCCATTCATATCCTACAGAAGATGCTCTTCCAAAGGTCTGCATCCCTCCACATCCCTATGCAGTTTCCTCAAAAATCTTCACTCCCAGTTAAACTTTCCTTGAAAAACCGTGTACTTTGACCCTGAAAGAGAACTTGAAACTTTACCTCACTATAGATGTAACAAGTCCAAGCACTTGTAGCAAATGTCATTACACCATTTTCTAAAATCACAGAGGCCAGTGCAGGGAGACAATTCCTTCTCTCTGAGACAGCATCCACAAAGAAACAGGGCTCCCCATCAACCAACTGGAAT
Organism: Talpa europaea; assembly: GCF_964194135.1. NCBI lineage: Eukaryota > Metazoa > Chordata > Mammalia > Eulipotyphla > Talpidae > Talpa > Talpa europaea. The sequence goes on along the minus strand of NC_140078.1, from coordinate 24,630,410 downwards.
CAGCGCCATTGACCCCCTCCAGTCTCCTCTGACCACAGCTACTGCCCATTTTAACAACGATGATGTCTGCTGTTCTTGCTTGGTGAAAAATACCCTAGACATCCCCTCCTACCTTTCTCTACCCCACTTAACAGCCTCCAATTAGTTGAGTCTTGCTAGGTCTTCTAGGTAATAAATTATTCTTTGCCACTGTTTTCAGAGTTGTTTTAAGAGGCCCATCAGTGCAGGCAAGTCAGAAAATAACTCTTTAACATACCCTGGCAAACCACCCTCCCCTTGATGTAGAGGAAAAGATCTACAGGCATTAAAAGGACCTCCCTCTGGTTAATAATGTATTGACCTGTGGTCTAAATCAATGTTGGTAGAAGAAAAACGAGCTTTGAGAGAGGTGTGATAAAGTGGCAAATCACATTTCTTTTTAAATAAATAGCAGTTGTTTCCTTACTTTATATATATGAATGCCACCCCTCCTACTTATCTGCAGAGATCCTGACCTGGGTTTTTTTATTCTATTGCACTCGCTGTTGCCACCTGCTGGCAACATATCACGTTTGACGTGCAGGGTGGTGGGGGTACTCTTATAGGAAGCAAAAATCCTAAGCTTAATTAAGGTCAAATAAACATGTTCATTCTCTATGTACTCAGTCTTCCTTGAGATAGGAAAAGGAAAATCCAGAAACCAAAAGGAAAAATGCTATTCACAATTTTAAAGATGTTTTATTATCTTTCAGTCCTATTATTCTACCAGTACAAGAGATTCGGTCATCCTTCTGAGCATCTATCCTCCTGAAATATATGATAATTTTAAGGATTATACAAGTTAAAGGTAATAGAACTTGACCTCAAATGCAAGATAACTTTTCGTTTTCCCTAAGCAAATTTTCAAGGCAAAAAAATAACTTTTCTACCTATTCCCAAAGAGCCTACATGTAACAGCTCCTAGAGCACCACATCATTCCTAAAAGAGCCCTCTGAAGCATATTTACCAATGCTCCTGGAAAAACTCAGAGAAAGAAAGTTGTTTGAAGTAAAGTAAATCTACTTTTTAAAGGTCCATACTGAGATTTAATTTACAATGGATAGGAAATGGAAATACATTTTTTAGATTTTTCTACACTCATAAATAACCAATACTATAGTACATGTTTCCTTGGAAATTCAGACACATTGGAAGCCACTGTGCACACCTATACATGGATAGCTTCTAAGTTACGGTCATAAAATAGGAAGTTTTCAAATGAAAATATACCAGGTGTCGGGAAGTTCAGGAGTTAAGGTCCCACAGCAAGATTTACACACACACACAGCACAGATACCACATCATAAAGAGCTTTAAAGTCCTCCTCAGTGGAAATGCTCAGCACAGACAACTTAACACTTACATGTATTTCCATTTTGAGCTTTAATTTGTAAAGTGAGCTGTGCTTTAATGTAGATATTCCTTTTTCCATTCCCTGTTCAGTGGCCACAGTAAAAACATGCTGTGGGCCCTTTTCTTCACTGTACCCTCATACTAGGTTAGCACATCATTTCCGTAGTCCTTAAGTACCACCTATATCCTGAGATTCTCGAATCTACTTCTTCACTCCTGATTTCTCACCAGAACTCAGATACAGAGTCAATTTCCCACCTGAGAAATAATCAGCATTTCACATCTAATATTCCCTAAAGCAAAACCACTGGTTAATTCCCCAAAGCTGTTTTCTATCTAAATTTCTTCATTTCAATAAATAGCACTTAAATCTCCCTTCCCCCCAGCTGCTTAAGTTAAAAACTCTAGGAGCTAATTTTGATCAGACTCTTTTCTCTCACTCTTTCTACATAATCCAACAGGAATTCTTGCTAAATCCATAGGCATCAAATTCTCTAAATTCTAATCCACTCCATCTCCTCTCCTACCATCTGTATTAGTCATCTATTGTGATGTAATAAGTTATTCCAGATCATAATGTCTTAGAACAAAGAGAATTTTTTATTCCCTATGGTTTCTAAAGTCAGGAATACAGGTGACTTTGCTGGGTGGTTCTATCTCAGTATCTCAGAGGTTGCCATCAGCCAAGACTTCAGTCTTCTCAACATGGAAGTGACCTTCAGAGATCACACAGGCGTGACTCAGTTCCTTCCTGGCAGCTGGCTGGAGACTTCAGTTCCTTGCTACATGGGCCTCTCCTTAGAGTAGCTGTGAACATGGTAGCTTTTCTCCCCTCGAGTGAGGAAGCCAAGAAAGAGAGATACCAAGATGGAAATCAGTCTTTTATAACCAAATCTTAGAAGCAACAAAACACCACCTTTGCTATATTCTATTGGTCACATTAACTAATTGTGATAAAATGTGGGAAGTGACTACACTAAGGTGTGTACATCAAGAAGAGGGAGTCACTGGGGACCAATGTGGTAGCTACCATATCAACCTAGCCTAAACCTCTACTGCCTCGGTGCCTGAAATAGCCTAATCCATCTTCTCATTTCTCCTTTTACCATTTCCACTAACCACTCAGCATCCACAAGTATCTTAAGTCATAAATTAGGTCTTGTCATTCTTATACTTATAACCCTCCAATGGCTTCCCATTTTACTTAGAGTAGCATGCAAACTCTCAGTGGCCCTACCTACTTGTCAACTTCATTTCCAATCACACCCAGCACCCTTGATAAGGTCCTTTTTCCAACAAACAACAAACTAGTTTGGGTTCTTTTTCTTTGCAGGATTTCATATTGATGTGTCATTTCCAAAAAGTTAGCCCATACTGCCACATCCAAAGGATTCATTCAGGCATTCCCCTGCCCAATGTCATCCCTGCCCCCTGCTCCCCCACACAGAGTGTATTTCTTCCCTGCTAAATGAATTCTAATTTGTGTTCAAGGGCAGGCAAAGACATCTTGCTCTTGGGGAATGCAGTCTCCTCTCCTCTACAAGGAATGATTCACAAGAGCTTTGTATCAGGCTTAGTGATCCTTTCCCTTTAAAATGATGAAGCAAAAGTTTCTAGAAGTGCTATATGGTCCTATAACTGATGAGAGGTGAGAGAATTTCTATTAGGGATTTCCCTTATAAGATACAAATAATAAGCCTGATCAAGGCAGCATCTTTTTCTCCTACTACTGCTTAGCTGAATGTGCTACCATGAAGATAGAATATCCAGTGCTATGAGGTAAGCAGCCATCTGTGACTATGAGAGAAGAAGTATGACAATCAAAATCTAACACACTAAGAATGGTTAAGGAGAAAGACACCAAAAAACCCCCTTCAGAATTCTGGTCTTTGAATCACTACACCTTCTGGTCTACCAATCTCTGGACTCCATAGAATGTAAAATAATGACATATATGTATCACTTAACACCCTGAGCTGATCATATCTTTCTGATACACAGAGCTGAAAGCATTCCTAATTAATGTATTCATTCACAAAGAACCTTCAGTGATGATGACTCACTCATTAAAATATCTTAGGCTCTATAATGTAGTGTGCACTTAAAAATGCCTGATGACAAAGAACTAACAGAATTAACAAGGCCTATAATTTTCTTGCTAAACTTTCTTGAAGATCTTAAGTAGTAACAAATGAAGGCTGAAATATAAAAGTGGCTTGTTTTATAAGCACTGCCATGGAAAAGCTTCTTTAAAAAAAACAAGAATAAAAATTCATCTTTGATGAGTCTGACTACTACTGAGAAATAGTAGTTATTGTTTGACCTCAGTGATCTGAGACTGAATGATCTGACCTAATGAAAGAACCAGTATTATTAAGCCCATTCCACAGATGGGGAAGCTGAGGCTCTGAGAGGTGAATTTGTCCAAAGTCATCCAGCTTCCAGGACAGAGCTGGGACTTGAACCCAAGTCCGCTGAGCTGATAATTCAAACTTATTTCCAGAAGAGATGTTCAGTCCATCAACAACTCCCTTCATTCCTTTTGCTTTTTATCTACAGAGTCAGAATCTTTAAAAGTGTCTCACCTGAAGGACCTGCACATCTATGATTGAGGTATAGCTCATCTTTGGTCATCTTTTGGCTATGTCTTAAAGAGCACACACTGGAGATAATTTAGATAAAGTTGCTGTTATTCACCCAGAAGAATTCTTTTCAAACTTTGCAAAGCTTATTAAATACCTGGAGTAAGAAGAGTGAAGACTTGTGACAAGAAGCTGGTATTTAATGCTGGAGTGGTAGAGTTCATGATGCCTTTGCTATTCATACTAAATTCCTTTGTCAATATTCAATTTTAGCATGACTTGCCCATTTAATTCACCTCCTTATTAACATATACTTTTCCTACCCCAGACTAATCCTTCTCAATTGTAAATTACACTGGATTGTTCTTGTACTCAAATTTTCTCATGGCTTCACATGTTAGGCAGGGTAAAATTTGAAGCCCTTACGATGGCTGACCAGGTCCTCTAAAACACTGCTCTCCTTTGCTCTCTGATCTCATGGCCTAAGAGTCTTCTCTTTGCTTGCTTCTCTTGGATAAATTGGCCTCCTTACTCTTCCTCAAACCAGACAAAAACTCTTCAACTACAAGGCTTTTGCATATGCAGTTCATTTTGATTGGAAACTTGTTGCCCCCACTCCAAGATGCCTTATTCCCTCAATTCATCTCTCTACTTAAATGTTTTATTATCATTGAGACCTTTATTGCAAATTACATTGAAATAGCAACATTTTCCTTCTAACACACACATTTTTTCTCCCCCTGCCTTTTTTTTTCCCCTCCGGAACAGTTTTTACAGTCTAAGACAGTATAAAATCTGCTTATTCACTGACTATCTTCCTCCCTTTGTCATATAAGCTCCTCAATAAGAGGGACTTAAGGGCCTCTCTAGTGTCCTAAGGGCCAAGTCTCAGTGCTATAACCACATGGCATAAGTTCAATTCCTGGCCAGGGCACTAACCTACATGGTGCAGCAGACCTCTCCTGTCTCGCTTGCTGCTCCCCTTAGGAGTGTGTTTCAGCAAGTCCATCTGTTCTGCTCCCCACTCTGTCTCTAGTGAATCCACTCACACATACCCCAAAACCTCTGGCCTACACCCCACTTCTTCCATGGCAAAACAAAACAAAACTGTGTCTTGATTTTGTTCAGTGTTGTTCTAGGATTTAAATAGGCTTATCATGCAGCAGGTGCTCAATGAATATTTGTTGAACGAATGAGCAAATGTATCTCAGGGAATGAAATCACATCACTGCTCATGACTGAAGATTCCTTATCTATCAAAGGTGTGACAATTAGTGGATCTCTTTCTTTTCTCTTTGTTCTCTTATACTATAGGAATCAAAATGTAGCTCTTGTTTGAGAACCAAGAGGATGAACACGGGCCCAGAGCCAAGAATGGGCCATTTCTCTTAGCCTTCCACACCTTGACTTCCTGGGTGGCCCTGGGCAAGTCACTTAACTCTGTTCTCTAAGTTCTCCATTTATAAAACAAGACTAACACTTACCTACCGCACTGGGGAGTTGGGAGCATTAATTAATGCTTGTAAAGTGCCCTGGTATTTCTCAATTAAAAGATTCAATTAGAGTAAATTGTTACTATTAGGTAAATGAAAACGAAATAACGAGACGAGACTGTTCTAGACACTATAATTCATACATGAATTCCAACTTAAAAAAAAAATCAGAAGAAACCTTCACCTACATTGTAAATCCAAAAAACATTCTGCTCAAAAGACAGCCTTTTCAAAAATTTAATCATCAAAGAAGAAATTCAGTCTCAAAGAAGTAACATGCAACTTCTACTAACCTAGAATGTTCCCTTGTTGTCAAATCTAGTTTGATATAGTGACTAAAATTACACATCAAACATTTGCCCCTGAAGAAATAAAGGAATATATTTTAGCACATTATCTAGTTTATGTATTTTATCCTTAAAGACCAAAGGAAAATAAATATTTTAAGCATAAATTTTTTTTTTCAAAGAAAATCTACTTGAGTTACTCATGCTGTTGCAGACATCCAAGATGATCCAAGAAAACAAGAATACAACGAGCAATATTTTGGAACACCAACACTGTGAAATAGAGCCAAAACCACACTAAGTGGGTAACTACAAGAAAACTGAAGATCTTTATTTTAAAGGTTTTACTAAATTAAACCTCAACTAATTTCTTTTCCACCTTGTCCAAAGAGAAATCTTGCTGGCATCTTAACTATATTTTAAGTAAACCTCCCCCTCCCACCATTGACTCTTCTTAGTACTATCCATGAAAAAGAATGACTGTCCTTCCTTAACTCTTCTTCCTTCTCTCCTTTGTCTTTTTTTCATGGTCATGAAGGTCCTCATAGTGGATCTATTCTGCCTGCTGGCTACAGGACACCTAGGAGATTTTTTTCTTGGGTAAGAACCCAATTGGGGGCCTCCCCGGTGGCGCAGCGGTTGAGCGCTGGGTTGCGAAGCTGCCCGCGGCCTCTGCGGCGCCGGTTCGATCCCCAGCTGCTCCCCGGCCACTGAAGGAGAGTCCCACATGGCGTGCAGACCTCTCCTGCCGCCCGCTGCTCCCCTCAGCAGTGTCCTTCGGTCCTTCTGCCTGCTCTGCTCCCCGCTCTGGCTCTGGTGAATTCTCTCACCCTCCCGTGCTTCTGACTGTACCCAGTGCATGTATAAACAAAAAGCGAACAAACAAATAAATAAATAAAACATGCCTCTATAAAAAAAAAAAAGAACCCAATTGGATGCAGAAGTAGACTAGTGATGGCCAAGGGGGACTAAGACCACCTCTCTGGGAACACTTGTAAATATGGTACATGTAAGGTTTAGAGGAAAAGGGCCTCTCCAGGGTTTATCAGCTCAATGGGCAGGGAATGACCACTGAGCGCCAAGGTAAGCAGATTCACTTTCATTTTCTTTAATCAACCTGACTCTTCAGTTTCTCCATGCTGTTGAGTTGCTAAGAATAACACATGTGAAAAATTTTCTAGGTAGTAAAAACCCACGTAAACCTTTAAAATGATTATTATCTACTAGGCCTGCTTTTTGGCAAATGAACTTCTTTGGTAATCAGATTAATATTCTGGTGTCTCTTCTCAGGAAAAAAACACATAAAAATAAAATTTTAAGGATGAGTTTGGAGGCTCAAGTTATCTCTAGGATTCAGGAATCACAGGCTCTGTGGTCAGTGAAGCCGATTAGGAATAGCATCTAAGGAGATACACAGTTGGGTTCCCATGAATTTCCCTCACTTTAAGTCCATCCCTAAGTGGCCATTTAAATACATTTTTCCCACAGTTAGTTTACCATACAGAAGACTTTTATTCAGCAATTCATGAGCCAGCCACATCCAATCTAGATGATAGACAGGAGTTCTGAAGAGCTGCACAGGTGAGACTTTTTATAGATCAAAGTGAGCAAGAAGAAGGAAGTTATACTTGCTGGTCCATTAAAGCAGGGTGACCTCCCTCATAAGGAGCAAAGGAAACTCCTGGAGCCAGGTCAGGTCTGTGTCTGAGCAGGTCAGCTATGATTGGTTGACCTCAGCCTTCCTTTTCTGGGAAAGACAAGCATAGAAACTTAATAGTTAAGTTTCAGCTTACTGATGGGGGACTAGCATGAGTGCCTAACTCCATCTTGAGCCTAATATCATCACTTTAACACCCCCAATTGCGGTTGGTTTCCTAAAGAAGTCCCTTCACTTTCATCATGTTATCAAGAGAATCTGTAAGTCTGAAGTTAAGAACATGGAACTTAAGACTCCTTGAATCACTAATTTTGTGACTCTGGCCAGAGTCTCAGTCTCTCCAGAGGCGGGGCATATCTTCATCATCTTATGCTTGGTACAGAGAATGTTTAATATATATACTCACAGAATGAACATGTTAATTAGATAAAAAGTCAAGCTAGCTCAGTAGAATAGTCGATGGCATAAAATACAAGAAAAAGAAACATCTAGTAGAAGTAAAGAAAGCTATACACACAAATATAATCTTTCCAGATATTTCCCAAAGTGGGTAAAGTCATGTGAGTTAAATTTTAGATATTATGAATTTTAAAGTCAGCATTTCCATGTAAAGAAATGTTGTATAGATCATGGCAGCTTTTCAACTTTAATGTTCAAACAATTCACCCAGAGGTCTTTGAAATATGTTTTTGATTTAGCAATTTAGGGTGAGGGTCTAAGATCTAAATTTCACACAAACTCCCAGAAGACGCTGATGTGACCAACTTGCAGATCACACTTTAGAGCAAAGAGACAGTGAGCAGAGGAGGTATTTTCTAATTACTCACTGCATTTAAGACCAGGAGGTGATGGCCACTTATGGATGAATTTAAGGTAAGGAAAAGGCCCATAACAAGGTGACTGAATAGACTCTCAGACAGAAATGCCAAGAATCTCCTCTACAATACAGATATAAATGATCTCAGATTACATACAAAGTGAGACACAGTTGTAAAGATGAATTGGACTTTGCCAATCTCGACCTAATTATATTAGAATAAAATAAGCAAATATATTTCACTTGCATTTAGTTTTTTACTGACCAGACATACAAAGGTTATTTATTTAAACATCATTCTCTTTTTCCTTTTCATCCTTTTAGTCCCTTCTTTATACCCTGGAAAATTACCAGGTGAGGATCTATTAACCTCAACTTTCGCTTTATGGCTTCACCATGCTCCTGAAATACATTTACCAAGGGGAAGGTATTCATTTTCATCTTTTATACTTATAACTCCCTACATAACTTTTTAAAGTTCTTGAAAGGGCAGATTTTAAGAGCTTCATAGTCTTGCTACAAGTACACATGTTAATAGGGATCCATAAAACCAGAGTTCCAGGGGGTGACTTGCAGGATCTTTTATTGAAAATAAATTCCAAAGTTTCTCCTTCCTCTTTGCCTGTGGTGAATTACATTTCAGCTGTATTTTAAGTTGACAACAATTTATTTTTAAATTGAAAAAAAAAATTAATTTTCCCATTGACTGTGTTAGCCTAGTGACGTCCTTATAGATTGACCCACTTTCTTCCAAAGGAAGTTTCGAATGGGTCAAGCCAACACATTAGAGAAGGAACACAGAGTGACAATGGAGCAGACACAAAAGAGCACTGGACAAAAAAATCAGAGGCTGTAAGATCTGGCGCTAGCTATAATTTGAAGTAGTCATAGACTCATGGTAGCAATCAGCTGCCTTTCTAAGGCTCTGTACATGACAGCAGTTTAGAGAGAACGAAACTCTGAATGAATCCTCAATTCTAGTTCCTACTCTGGCCCACAAAACTGAGAGAATTTTTTTTTCTCTTATGTAACTTCTCTGCATAAAGAGAGAATTGGGTTAGTCTCTCTGTCTTGATGATTGCTTCTATTGAAATCAGCCTGGGACCATTAGCGAATCCAGATCAGTGAGCCCACCCAATGCTCACATATGTACATAAGTAGGGAGTGGAGAGCTTTAGTTGTGCTACCCACTTATCAATTATTAGATGACTGTTCTGCTGGTAAACTCTGGAGCACATTGTCTAATGTCTTTCTCATAGTTGCAGAAATTTTCTTAAACAAAGCAAATTTGCAGCTAGTTCAAATTGAGTTTGCATAAAGGCAGAAGTCAAAGATTATTCAGAATTTTCAGAATTTATACTTGATGACTTATCCCCGGTAAACTATGTTAGAGTTCTGTTGTTTTTCTCTACAACCAAGTATAAATACCTGGTAGCAGCACATCAGATATGAAACACTACAATCTCGGTGTAATAGTCTACATTGTGTCCATTTTGCCTCAAAAAAATGGGTGTCCCTACTTATATAAGTGATAAGGCAAATTATAAGGGGAAACAAAAATAAAATGAGATTCAAATTTTTAATGTTTTGTTTTGTTTTGGAAAAAGATATCCAAGTTCTAAGCCCATCAGAAGGACTCTGGGGCCTCCCTGGTGACCTAGGGGTTAAGTCTCAGTGCTATCACTGCTTCAGCCTGAGTTCCATCCCTGGTCAGGGAGCTACCCACATGGTACAGCAGACCTCGCCTATCTCGCCTGCTGCTCCCCTCAGCAGTGCATTTCAGTCAATCCCCCCGCTCTGCTCTCCACTCTGTCTCTGGTGAATCCTCTCACCCACTGCACCTCTGACCTACACCCCAGTTCTTCTATACAAAAATAAGTAAATGAAATATTTTTTTTAAATGGTATTCTGACCCATACTCTCTTTAATAAAGGCTAGTTTGATGATTACACAAACCAGATAAATATTTTATTTTCACACAACCCTTTCAAATTCTAAATGATCAAATTTGTTTGTATACTATATGCAAACTTCATAACTTGGTAGATTTGAAAGAAATTTAAAAATAGAAAAAGAAAGAAAAAGTCCACACATAAATGTAAGGGGGAAAAACCTCCTAATCTAAATATAAGTAAAATATTATTTAATATGATGAGAAAAACCACTTAGCATTGCAAAGATAAGCTTCCACATGTGGCTCTTTATTCCAATATCATAAAGATACATATTTTTTTCTCATTTTGCTTTTCTAATAACTGAAAACACATCTTGAAACACTCTTACTGAAGTGGGGAGGGAAGCTTTTCTACAAGTCTCTTTTACTTTATTATCCTGATACAGTGTATCAGGCACAAGGGGGCACTGAAGGTGTGAACAATTCTATCTACCATCCCTGAATGTGACTCCTCTGTGCTCACCTTCCACTTGGCCACAATGGGAGCAGCTGCTTGCTTTCATCCTTCCTTCCCTTCTTTTTTATTTCTCCTTTTCCTTTTTTAATACTCTAAGGAAAATGTCGAGGTTAACTCTGGTTGCACAAGGGAAAATTCATCTAACCCATGAATAACACCATCTTGAATGTCCTTTCTGAGGCACATATATACCTCATCATCATGAGAGATCATGTTTCACTAAAATCCCAAATATTTGAGGCAAGAGTCTACCAGTTCCCTACTCAACAGACCCCTTCCTTCTTGCTACTCAACAGACCCCTTCCAACATTGTTGGTTGCAACTGCAAATGACATTCCCAGCCTTCCTCAGAGATCACTGTGGATAAAAATAAATTAATAATGGAGAAGTTATTGTTGTGTGAGACACCTGGGAGAGTGATCCAAAAGAGGCTCACTAAACTGGTAGGAGGATTCCTTTCCCTCTTTCTCTTCTTCCTGCACAGACAATCAATTCCATGCTGGTGCTGTGGTAGCCATCTTTCAGTTCTGCGAAGATGGCGGACCAGAAAGAAGGAACAAGGCTGAGACCCTGATGGGAGATGGAATTTCTATCTCATCCCAGCATTATCGCTTTCCAAATCTCATATCATGAGAAAGAAATTATCCTACTTTTAAGTCTCTGATGCTATACAATAAAAGTATTTGAAAACTGCACTTCCCATGTAATACTTCCTGAAAGTTTCACAGCTAGCAATGGAGACCCTTTAATGATAGAGAAAAGAAATTGGACCACAGGAAACAGTGCACTGAGCTTCCATCCAGTGCCATGAAAGATAATACATCCATGTGAGAAAACTTGAACTAATATGTATTTTTTAATTTAATTGACTAATATAAAAATAGCAATTAATATTCCCTATAGGAAATTCTTCCCCTGGGTTACAATAAATTCCAAGTCTCCTCTAAATTAGTGATATTTTATCTACAAAGGCAACTGTCCCTGCTACATTACCCCTGCACTCCATACTGGACACCCCAATGGAAAAAGCCACAGGGTTAGTGCAAAACTTTGTCCATTTCCATTGCTCACTGAAATGAGCAGGCGAGCTGCACTTGTAACCATTTCCTCTCTCAGCACCCTGGTCAGCGGCCTCACCCTGAACCCTTACTGCTCCCAACACCCTTAGCTGTCACCCCAGCCTCACCAGAGACCCTGAGATCCTATCCTTCTGGTAAAAGAGAAAGAGCAAAACTCAATGTCCAAAAGCATCTCCTCCTAGAGCAACACCCTATGCTTCTTAGTCTATTGTGCCCATGAAAGAAATGATTATTTTTATCATACTTGTTAATTGAAAATTTAAACTTCCTTACTATTCATGCTATTTTTTTCCATGTTATCGCTGTGGGTGGATAACACAAACTCGACTATTTTAGAATGAGTTTAAATATTTAAAAAATGTGAATCTTTGAATTATAAAATTTTGATGAGGTGCTTTAAGAGAGTCCAGTAAAAAGCTATTGCTATTGCAAAATGTCAATCATTGTTTTCCAGAAAAAGGAGGAGGCTGAAGCTCTACTTATTAGATCAGTTCCAATGGAATGCCCTATTCCATAAGAAAATAACAGTGCTTAGGATTATAGACCATAAAATTTTTGATACAGAATTTATATCATTAAAAATTCTGTCTTTAACCCCCAAACACCATAATATATTAAAAAGAAATCATATGGCTTATGGGAAATAATTCATATCCTACTGTGATTTCTTTAAATGGATAGTGAATTTATATTCTGTAACTCATCTGAGGCTTGGGACAAAATCTTAAAAATAGCAAAGTTTAAGTTAAGCAGAAAGAATGTAAATTTTAATTGAAAGGCAATTAAATACTTAGCAAGCCACAGTGAACATGGCTAAAGGAGTTCATCTACAGTAAAAGAAATATTAATCATATTTAGAAGATGATCCTCCCTCACTAGATATGCCTTCACCCTCATGATCCCCAGGGGAGACATAGGCACATTGAATTTGATAAGCTCTGCTTCAGACTGCACTACTCACTAAATGAATCATCACTTGCCACCTAAAAATTGGATGATAATGCAAACAGAATGTCTTCCCTGAGTATGAATGTTATAAAAATTCAAGTTAATGCCAGAAGCATATACACATCAATTTAACTTGGGTATTGAATTTAAAACCTTACTTTCTGTAAAATGAAACTACCATTTTTCTTAATCTTCACAAGCAAGTCATCAATTAATATAAATTAACACAGAGATGCTTCCTACTAAAACAGGAAGAACTAAACTTGTAGACAAGAAGAACACATCAGCTCTCTTTTCACCATTAGAGCTATGTTAAGAACACAGATGTTTGACTGCCTAGTTATTTGCATAAAGAATCTTCTCAAATTTCTTCCTTTGGCCAGGCTTAGCTGTTCTTTAACTTTCGCTTTAGTAAAAATTATTATTATTTCAACACACATATTCTTGAGGAATAATGAGAAAATTTCAAGGGTCATTTTTCCTTAAAACTTTACATCATTTGACCTTAAACTTGAGAACCTCTTGCCATGTAAGCAGCTACCCATCTACATTTTTGGAAAATTGTCCCCCAATGCATTTTTTATTACATGGCTTGTCCTAGATTGATCTGTGTCACTAGCACTAGGTTGGAAACATTTAAATAATAATCAAGTTCCATTAGTGATATCATGAATGCATTACAAATGAATCAAAAACTCAGATGTGGTGGGAAAGTGAGTATGAACATTTAGATAATTATTATCTGGGCTGGAGAGGAGGCAGAGATGTTGGGAAAGAGAGACAGAACTGGAAAAAAAAATAGCTATGAGAAAGGAAATATCACTGGAATGTTGAAATTGCAAATGAAACCCACAGAAGTCAGGAAATTCAAGAGTTAAGGCTCCCGCTGCTCTCTTAATTCTTCCCCTGGTGTTGGGCAAATGCACTGTATACTTATCTTTCATTACCAGATCCCATAACACTTAGCAACAGAACCCACTTAGGATGGTGATGAAGAAGCATATGGCTCCTTATGAAATGAGCTTTAAATACATTGAAAGGTTAACAACTAGTATAACAAGGTAGTTTTTCCTATAAAAGTTTAATGTTAATTATAAAATCGGATAACATTGTTATGGTGTGAAATATGAAATGCACAAGGCAGTGCTCCCCTGGGGCAGAGTTGATGTGCACCGTGTTCACAATGGAATTTTCCCAAATTCAGTGTATAAAAGTAGAAATAATTCTTTCTCCCTGGAAAACATATGAAAACTAAGGTAGCCACATTTTAGACTCTCTCCTTACGAAAAATAAAAGTCAGAGGTGCAAACTATAAGACAAACCAATGTGGAACGGGAGATGGAAAAACACAAATAATTCTTCCCTCCCTGCCAAGAAAGGTAACATTTCTGGCTGATATGGGAAAACTGTGAATGGCATTATCTCCCTTCAGATTTCTCTTCTTGATGTTTAGTCCTAGTAAATGATTGTTTCTCTAAATGTATTCAAGGTAAAAAAAAAAAGTACCTCAGGAATATATCCACTTGGAGATTAAACACAAAGCAGTAAAGAATAAAAAATTATACAATTCATTTGTAAAATGCCACCTTCCCTTCAGCCCTCACAGTAAAGGTGCAGTAAGTAAACAGAAGAGTTAATGTTGTAGACAAATCAGTTGAGTAGTTATTAAGGCATTGCTGAAGATACTGAAGAGTAAATGAACCATTTAAGGAGGGGCTATATAATTTTGGGGACCTAGTGCAAGGTGAAAATATGGGGCCTTGTTTTAAAATTATTAAGAATTTCAAGATGGTACAATGATAGCAGACATTAAACCAAGCGGAAGGACTTCTAAGTAAGATTGCACACGTTATACACCCCGACTCCTTTAATTAGACCAAATTCTCTCCTCTGCCTTTCTTACAGCACTTATCATACAGAGATTATAAATAATGAATTCCTATTAATCAGTCCTTTGTGTCTTTTTCTTAATTCTCTAACTATCCTGTAAATTCCTGGTAGGCAGGAACTCGAAAGAATATGGGTTCTGGAATCACACAAATCTACTTTGATTTCCCCTGTCTTCCACATATTCATTGTATAAACTTAATCGCATTACTTAATTTCTGAGACTGTTTTCTCATTTGTAAAATGGGGATAATAGTTACCTTCAGGGTGGCAGTGAGGGTAAAATTAGATAATTCACAGTGTTTAGCTCGTAGTGAGTACTTACGAATAACAGCTGTTCATATTGTTCCATCATAAGGTTGTTGCAAGGATCCCAAAAGATCAGAGACTTCACAAAGCCTGATGGTATGGGGTTGGTTTAACCGGTATGATAAATTCATGCAATGGTGTCCTGCATCGCCAGGGTAGTTCTCCACATCCACAGAGAGCTCTCTATCACAGCACCACCTACAGGATGGTGTACCACTTAGCAGCAGCACCTGAGGACTGGCTAATATTCTCAGCCCTGACCTACTAAGTCAGGAACGCCGGTGTAGGTACTCACTCATCTAGTGTGAAAAAGCCCTCCAAATGATTCTGATAGACTCTCTGGTTCAGAAGCACTCTCGTTTAAAAGTCATGGCTACACTACAGGAATTGGGTCAGTGAGCAAATGAGGACAGTCTTCTAAGCTGTATATTTATGAAATTGCCAAAGTCAAGCGCAGAAGAGTTCACAAATTGATTTCAAGTCCAGAGACTCCAAAATGAAGGACCATCTCTCCATCCTGGCATACATTAAGGGAGGGTGTTCCACTGGCTAACATTTGAGGAATCATACTCACTCCTATTTTTTGCTTTTGGGAGAAGAGAAATTTATAGAGATTTTTCCTTTTTTTCAAGACTTTTTGTACCATTAGGATTTTTAAAAATATATACTTATATACATATTTATAAACATGCATGCATAGCTATCTATATGTATACATACATACATATATAATTAATCTTGTCATTAGGTGGTTTCTAAAAAAATTTTTTTTAAAGATTTATTTATTTATACAAGACCCAGGGTACAGGCCAGATATGAGGGAGGGTGAGAGGATTCACCAGAGACAAAGCGGGGAACAGAACAGGCAGACTGATGAAATACACTGCTGAGGGGAGCAGTGTGCAAGACAGGAGAGGTCTGCTGCGCCATGTGGGATTCCCCTCTGGCTGGCCGGGATCGAACCTGTGCTGCAGAGGCTGCGGACAGCTTCACAGATCGGCGCTCCACCACCTGTGCCACCAGGGAGGCCCAAAATATTTATTTTTTAATGGCTATTTTAAAGTAAATAAGCACACCTAAATGTGAATAAACCATGACTCTGGTTACCTAAAGTGAGGTCAGAATAAAAGGTGTTTGAAAGACAGACTGAGTGGTGAGGATTGTCTTCTAGAAGCAGAGAACCAGCCTGAAACTGGGGACTTCCAGCCAGGGGAGCTGAGCAAGCCCTCCTAGCCTGAGGAAATCCTGACAGCAGGGCCTCTAATTTCATGAAATAAGCAAGGTTGACCTTGAAAACTGCCGGCAAGGAAATTACACAGGAGTGAGGGCAAGTCACACAATTCTCTCTTTGGGTTTTCATTCTTTAGGGTTGGTTTCCATGGAAATCTGCACCTGCCCCTTCCCTGGGGTCTCTAAGCCTGAAGACTCTGAGGAAACAGGGAGGAGAAAATGAGGACAATGCAGATTTTATAGGCTTTTTTCATTTGTCTTTGCTTATGGGGTTTGAAGAGATGCCTAATTGTGAAGCAGCCGAGAAATTCATCTGCAATATCCCCATTATTTTGCACTTTTTTGCTTTCTGGAACCTTGAAAATATAAGATAGTAAGGCTTCAGTGCATAGTTATTTTGTGTTCAGATATGAAGTTGGGTCAAATACCGGGAACAGAACTGTTTTCAGTATGTTTTGGTAACGATAAGAATCCTTACCCAAAGAACCCAGACCTTAAAATTTGTCTTGACCCAAACAACAAAGAGCACATATTTTTACTAGTTTGAATCAGTGTCAAAGTCACTGAGACAGGTGGTCAACAGCTGGGGAGTGCTGAACTCAGCCAGGTGACCTCTGAAGCTTTCTCTGGAGTAAAATTGTGTGACAATTGTAGTTACAGACAGAAGTGTCTCTGTTGGCCCATATAGGTTCAGGCCTGATGAGCTACATGGCTCCATGCCCATTCTTTCCTCCCACAAGAATTTAGGTTGAAAAGGGATTACATACAGTTCTCTACTCACTGGAGGGGACAACAGCTCTTTCAGGGGCATCAGTAAAATTTATTTCTGGATGTGGATTCCTGGGGGGCTATAGGCAGATGATAGCAAGTAAATAGGATAAACAAATGCCTTCAAAATTTACAACAGTTTAGGAATACAAAGTATATGATGCACCTAAAATTTTCAAAGGGCCGGGCATTTTTGTTTCCTTTTACTCCACAAAATTAGCCTTGTTTCTGGGACACTCTTTTAACATTGATATAGAAGTTCAAGGCAAGGCTGGCACTTTAAAAAAAATGGTATAATAATTTTGGGTTTTTTATTTGCTTTGCTTGCTTGTTGGTTGACTGTTTTTACCTAGAATATTTTTTTTTAGCTTTGATCTTAGAGAAAAGCTTTCAGTTTGTCATCACTGAGTATGATGTTAGCATGGGTTTCTAATTTATGACCTTTATTAGGTTGAGATATGTTCCCTCTGTCCCAATTTTTTATTTTTTTCTTACGCGGATGTTGAATCATGTCAAATGTGTTCTCTGTACCTATTAATATGATCATGTGACTTTTATATTTCTTTTTGTTGATGTCATGAATTACATTTACTGATTTTCAGATGCTAAACCATCCTTCCATTCCTGGAATAAACCCCACCTTGTCCTGATGCATGATCTTTTTAATGTATTGTTGAATTTGGTTTGCTATGATTTTATTGAGATTATTTGCATGTATGTTCATCAGGAATATTGGTCTGTAGTTTTCTTTTAATGTTTTGTCCTTATCTGCTTTTGGTGCGGAGTGTATGGGTCCCATAAAATGTGCTTGGAAGCCTTCCCTCTTCCTCAATATTTTGGAAGCACTTAAGAAGAATAGGTTTTAGTTAATCTTTGAAGGTTTTATAGAACTCACTAATGGAACTGCTTGGTTCTGGGTTTTTGTTTGGGGAGAGGCTTTGGTGGTTGTTTCAATTTCCTTGCTTGTAACTGATGTGTTCAGTTTTCTATTACTTTCTGATTCAAACTTGGGAGATAAAATGATTCTAAGAATTTTTCCATTTCTTTTAGATTATCCAATTTGTTGTCATAAAAATCGTCATAGTATTCTCTCTTGATCCTCTCTCTCTGTGAGATGTTATTATAAATAACTTCTCTTCTACTTCTGATTCTATTTGTTATTCTCTCTCTCTCTCTCTCTCTCTCTCTCTCTCTCTCTCTTGTTTATCGAGGCTTCTATAGTCTTTTGCCCTTGTTTATCTTTTCAAAGAGTTAGCTTATGGTATTATTTATCTTTTGTACTATCTTTTCAATTTCAATTTATTTCTGCTCTTTTATTATTTCCTTTCTTCTAGTGGTTTTTTTCCTTTAATTTGTTCTTATTTTTCTGGAGCTTTAAAGTACAAAGTTAAGTGATTTATTTGAGCTTTTTCTTGTTTAGTGATGTGGACATATGTCACTATAAACCTTCCTCTTAGCTAGCTGCCTTTCACAGGTTCTGCTACCTTGTGTGTTCATTATCATTTTTCCAAGTATTTTTTAATTTTTTCTTTGATTTCCTTTTCAACTCAATGGTCATTCAGTACCATGTTATTTTGTTTCACATATTTGAGTTTTTTTCTTGTTTTCTTTCTGAGGTTGAGTTCTAGTTTCATGCCATTATGGTCAGAAAAGACCCTGGTTTATGGTCCACCATGTGTGTATCCTTGACAATGTTTCATGTGTGCTTGAGAAGAATGTGTACTCCGCTTTTGGGGGGTTAAGTGCCCTAAAGATTCTATTTAATCCATCTGATCTAATTTCTCTTGTTGATCTGTCCAATGATGTTCATGGGATGTTGAAGTCCCCTACTACATTATGTGTTGCCGGCAATGCTCTATTTAAGTCTGTTAGTTGCCTTATGTAATTTGGTTTTTCTTCATTTGATGCATACATGTTAAGAGAGTCATGTCTTCCTGATGAATTAATCCTTTTCTCATTATCTAATGTCCATTGCTATCTCTTATAACCTTTTTTAACTGAAAGTCTATTTTATCTGATATAAGTATGACTGTCCCTGCCCTCAAGCGTCAGTACACTGTTAAAAATAAATGCTTCTAAAGCTATTTTTATATCCCTGGTGATTTATTTCAAGAGCCCTCATGTGGTTGATTTTCACAATTTTGTTTAGTTTTATCAATTTTTTTGTAAAAAGAAAGAATTTTCTATACTTCTTAATTCTTTTAAAGATTTATTTTATTTATTTATGCATACAAGAGCAAGGGTATAGGCCAGAGATGCAGGAGGGTGAGAAGATTCAAAAGAGACAGAATGGGGAGCAAAACAGGCAGATCCACTGAAATCCACTATTGAGGGGAGCAGTGGGTGAGACAAGAGAGGTCCGCTGTGCCATGTGGGTCAGCTCCTTGGCCGGGGATGGAACTCATGCTGCAGTGGCTGTGGATTGCTTCAGTGCTGAAAATAATCCCCTTGTGCCACTGGGGAGGCCCCAACTCCTTAATTCTTTTATCTGAAAACCTATCGTCTAGAATAAAATGTAATATCTTTAGAACCCCAGCATAGAAACTATTGAGGGTAAGAAGTCTAGAAAATAGCACTTAATTATAAAATAAAATAAAAATCATCATTTAACATGGAGCTTGGAAAATCTGATTGACTATCAATAAATATTAGCTAAGAAATATTTTCATCAGGGAATTAAGATAACTGGGTTTAGTCCTTACGCTGCTGCCCATCATCTGCAAATCCTAGTGTTTTGTTTTAGCCAGCAGAGCTTCAAAAAAAAAAAGGCACCTGGAATTAATTTCCTATAAGGGTCTTTCTAGATCTAATATCTGTACTCAGATGAAAACAGCAAAACCTGGCTAAAAGTTGCTTAAAGAACCATAACAACAGTAGTAGTATAAGCACGTCTTTTGCACCAAAACACTTAGAGTCACTTGCTTGGTAAAATCTGCTGGTGAACATGGACTTGAAAATATGAGTGTGTCACTAGACCCAAGCACCCAAAACCCTTTAACACGTTTATATAATCAAAACATACAAACAATTACCTGCTTTAGAATAGAAAGGATTAATAGGTAACCAAGGCCTAAGCACCACAGTTGAAGTTGGCAATAAAGGTGGCTTTGTGTGTGCAGGTAGGAATCAATACCAGATCTCTCTCCCCTTTATAAGACTAATGCTAGGATAAGTCATTCTGTGAATGCTCTCCTAAAAATCTATCAGCACATGTGATAGCCATATGCTCTTATAATGTAGAATTGAAAAGTGTAATGGGAGGAGATGGGAGGGGAAGAAGGAAAGGTGAGAAAGGAGGAGGCAATGAATTGAAGGCTACAGAGAATTTGCTTCAGGAGGTGAAAGAAACAGTGTGAGCAAGTGAGGAGAGCAAGAAGCAAGCAGGGGGCACAGAAGACCAATTCAATTTTTTGCTTTAATAGCTAGGGTATGGGCCAGAGGCATGGGAGGGTGAGAGGATTCACCAGAGACAGAGCAGGGAGCAGAACAGGCAGATGGACCAAAAGCACTGCTGAGGGGAGCAGCGGGAAAGGCCGGAGAGGTCTGCCGCACCATGTGGGTATTTCCCTGGCTGGCTGGGAATCGAGCCTGCGCAGCAGAGGCTGTGGACAGCCTCACAGCACTGTGCTCAACCCACTGCACCACTGGGGAAGCCCAAGACCAATTCAATTTGAGGACACCTCATTAGTTCCCATTTCAGGAATCCAAGAGCTTCTCCCTTCTCTCTTTCACAACCACCCCAAGCATCTGTATATCTCTATGACTCACCACTCTCTCTTCTCTATCAGCAAATATGCAGTTTCACTCCTCCACCTTGCCTCTTAAATTGGTCCCAAGCCCAGAGATTTCCCAAAACTGTGTCTCATTTTTCGCCCTTGGCAGCCAGCACTAAGGGTGCTCCCCACGTTGACATGTTGCTGGCCACGCTCACCCACTCTAGTGTATGCTACTTTTGACGAGTGAGCCTATGCATGAAGTCTCTAGGAAATAGCCTCTTCAGGGAATCCATTTGGATGCCAAAGGATATATCAGCTATTCCTATAACTGACAAAGTCCAGGCATAGGGTGGGGACCAAGTATGGTTCAATCAGACGTCTGCTCCATGTTCCTGTGATGCTCTTGCCTCTGCCCATCCTCACCTTCATTGTCAGGCTACAGTGGTTTCAGGAATCAGACCTGGCTCGTAGAGCAGGCAGAGGGAGAAAGGGACTATTCCTTCCTCTGGCAGTCTCTATAGTGGAAAGAACTTCCATTACCAGAGTCTCCTTGAAAACAAGTTCAGATTTGAACCAGTTGCTATGGTCAGAGAAATGATAGGCTATAACCTGGATCTTCAACTGATCCTTGGCAAACTCTAAAGATTTCATGCCCATATTAGTCCTCTGGGAATCTTGGTAAAATGCAGATTCTGATTAAAGAGATTTGGAGTAGGGTCTGACAGTTTGCATTTCTAATATCCCAGGGAACACCTGCACATTGAGTGAGAAACAGTGGGTGTATGGACTACATGTGGAAGGACTGGAAGCTTCCTGAAAATGGAGACTTTTTATTCATGATTGAATCTGCAGGGCCTGTAATGCCAGCCAGTACATAATAGGTATCCTATAAAGATTTACTGAATTTTAAAGAATATCTCCCCCCTCCAAATCAGGAAATATCAACCTTTAAGCCTTTCCCATATTATTTAAAACACTCAGATTCTGAATGTCAAAATGAGTAAGTGATGTAACGCTCTGCTTTGTAAATGAAAAGTTACAAATGTCTTCTTTCTTTGAGAGCTCTGATAGACAATCAGCTCAATAATCTGACTGAGACATAAATATTTAGACATAGGGATTGTCTTTGCAGATGGACAAATTTTTGCATTTACAAATATTATATACAATTGGCCTCCCTGTTGGCGCAAGGGGTGTCCTCAAGATGCAACCTATGAAGCTAACCACAGCCACTGCACCACGAGTTCAATCCCCAGCCGGCCAGGGAGCTACCCGCATGGCACAGCAGACCTCTCCTGACTCGCCTGCTGCTCCCCTCAGCATTGTATTTCAGTCAGTCTGCCTGTTCTGTTCCCCACTCTGCCTCTGGTAAGTCCTCTCACCCTCTCGTACCTCTGGCCTGTATCCCAGTTCTTGTATGCATAAATGAATAAATCTTAAAAAAAAAATGTGTACCCTGCCACTTAAGTTTCAGAACACAGTATAAATACTTGAAGTCATCCACTTATGTGATGAAACATAAGCCAGTAACTATGAATATCACATAGTCAACTTGTCAAAATTAACAAACTTTCAAAGCTCAGGGGCCTCCGTCCCCTCCCCCCAAAAAAGTCCTAGATTTATATTTGTAAACAGTCACCACTTCCAAGCCCAAACATAATCCTTTAGTCTTCTTTTTGGTAACCATTCCTGCCCCATGCCCACCCCTACAGCCCCCATCCCCAGTTTTGTCTTTCTAACAAACAGAAAGAAAAAGGAAAAGCAAAATAATAAGTGTTTAAGATTCCAAGGTTTTACTTCAAGCCAAGGCCACATTTCTAAGCAACTTTGATCAGGTAAATTACCTCTAAGTGTCTCAATTTTTCCCTCAGGAAAATTGAAATAATTTATCACCTTTGATCTGCAAATTTGTAAGGGCACTTAGAAATTGAATGAAATCTACCTGCTGAGATTTCTATTTCCAGGAAGACTCCAAACTTTTCCCTACTCACCCTGCTAAATTCAGCTAAAAGCCCTGGGTATTATATATAAAACAAATGTAAAAAGGTCTGAATGGTGCTGAGAGGAAAGCAGGCCAACTGGGGACCCAAAGACCGGATGTGAGGTCCCCAAGGTTCCTTTCTGTTTCATCTATTTCACACTGGATACTGGAGAAGTGGCTCTCAATAGCCATAAGCTCAACCCCCACCTCTGCCACCAAAGACCAAGTGGAGAGCTGAGCCATCCACCCTCGGCAAGTTGGAATGAGGAGCTCCACCAGCCTCTCCCTTAGGGCTTGTCAGAGGGGGCCTAGTGGAGGGTCAGGATTCTTACCAGCATTCGGCGGTAACAAAAACACCAGTGGAATTAATTTGGGACCATGAAATTCCATCCCAATTCCTGTCATAACAATAAGCTCCTTACTCCTTCAGTGTCAATGGAGACAGAACAGAGAAACTGGACTTCCACCTCCACCTGGCAAGCAATATGTGGAGACATAAATTTAAAATACAGCACAATTTAAAATCACCCCCAAGAGAGAAGGGTGTACACCAGGATGTACAGAATACTTTTAGACCATGGTTGAGCTTGGGTAACTGAAATCCTGAGAAGCAAAACCCCAAATAATGGGGGAACACTAAAGAAGAGGCTGTTTCTCAGGTCTGAGGACTTTTGTAGCTCTTTTGATTGTTTTTCTTGCATATTCCCATACCCTTGACTTCTGTTACTCCCTTGACCTGGGAGCAAAGAGGAGTCAGACTCCTATAAAGTTATTCTGCTCTACTTCATAGGGAATTATGGTTATTGAGGACCGAGGTACTGAAACTGTTAGTTCTAATGAATGTGTAGATTATTTAGAAATTTGTTATTCAGAGATTCCACTAGAAACAAAACTGTACTCTGAACACCCCTGGGTGAGGAGCTTAATCCTTTATAGAAGCAGTATTTTCCATCCCTCTTTCAAATGTCCTAAAGGTTTGCAGTGGTGTAATATATGGCACCAGTTTGCTGACAAGTCCCTCAAAAGGTGGAGTTTAATTTCCCTCTTGCCCCCTGTGTGGCTTGGCTGGATTTCCTGACTTGCTTCTTATAATAGAACAAGGTGGAAGTGACTCAATTCAGAGATTGAATCCAAAGGGCTTTGTGTCTTCCACTTTGTTCTTTTGTTTTAGGGTAGAGCAGCCACCATGTTGTGAGGATGCTCAAGCAGCCAATGGAGAGGCCCACATGGAGAGGCACTGAGGCCTCCTGGAAGCAGCCATGGCATGGATTTCTAGCCACAGCAAGCCTTCAGATGGTGTTATGCCTGGCTGACATCTTGACTGCAAACTCCTGAGACACAGAAGCAGTCATGCAGCTGAGTCAGCCCGAATTCCTGACCTGCAGAGCATAGGTAAAATGATAAACATTTACTGTTTTAAACCACAAAGTTTGGGATAATTAAGTACCTTCTACAGGGTCAATTTATACATTTGATTTCTCCTTTATATTTGTATTTAACCATATTTGCACTGAAAACATAGGCATATTTGCATGTTTTTTATTGTTATAAAAATCGGATGAATTAGGAAGTGCTGGAATATTTGCTTAAAAGTGAAGATGGAGACTGATTAGGTTAAACCACTTCCTAAAGGACATGCACTTAACCACCTGCAAAGTACAACACAGGCCTCCAAAAACTGAAGTCAGTTCTTTCCACTATGTTGACTGTTCCCAGCCTTTTCTCTGCTAAGACACAATTGATGAACAGCATGACCATTATAGGGATCCCATGAAATATTCTGTACAAATGATAATTCTAGCTGTATCTTTCTCTCTGTCACCTAAGGAAGTTTGTCTATCTAGCAGTAAATGTAAGTGATGTAAAGTCACTTTTTGATTGCTCTAAATCAGCTCTGTCCAATAGAAACATAATGCTCATCAGAGCTGTAATTTAAAAATTTTAGTAGCCCTATTACAAGAACAGAAAGAACCAGGAGAAGTATATTTACATAGACTTGTAAATATATTTTACATATATAACCCAATGTACCCAAAGTATTATTTCATCATAGATTCAATGCAATAATCATTAATGCAATATCTTTTTTTCCCCCTGCTCATTCTAAAATCATGTAAAACACTCATAGCACATCACTATTTGCACTTGTCACATTCCAAGTGCTCAATTGCTTCATGCGTGTCTATTGCCTAGAATACAGGACGATGTGGTCCCAGCTATATAATTCACAAAATGTGATTAATTTTGATTTGCCATGATTAGAGCTATATACATTATTTATTTAGTAATGGTTTTGCATGCTGGTATATGCCAAGGTGGTATCATACACCACCTTCTAGTGGCTTTTTACCGCCCCAACTCATTCTCCTCCTGGTGGACAGAACTAGAAAGAAAGAAAATAATGGTGAGCAGGTTCCCTGTGCAGAAATCTGGGAAGGTCCTAGGTCTTCCTTAGTACAGTCTAAAAAGTTAAAATATAAGTTTCCAAGGAAAATATCTAGCTTACTTCTGAGAACTTTCTCAGACATTTGTGTATTGACCCAAAAATACACTTGCTATGCTTACGTAGAATATGATGGCCATTTATGAGTTAAGCTTGCAAACACCAATTCATTGAACTTATTCTGCATAGGTGCAAAAAATACTAAGTTGGAACTGCTCGATAAATCACATTTTCTATTAATCCTGTGTGGCCTTCCCCAAAGCAACCTATCATCCTCATAATAGCAACCCATGTTTATACAGCAAATTTACTGTTTATAATTGCCTTTCATATCAGAAAGTAAGAACAAGTGTGAGGGTGCATGCACATGCACAAGCTTGTGCTTACCCTTTTTTTTTTTTTTTAAAGTTATCACTTATCCTTGTGCCAGAGGAGGAATCCCTACAGTACCCTTAACAAAACCACCCACACAGAGCTCTGGGACTGGGGCAGGACCTTCGTTCTTATGATTCATAAAGCAAACCCAAGAAGTATTACCCCCTCCAGTGATGGACCGACAAAGGTTAGAATTATAAATGACAGTCAGGGAAGTTTTCCCTGCAGTGACATTTTCAGCAGTGCTCTGAGGAATCCAAGAAACACAGTACAGAGAAGCAGCTTGGCTGACCATCAGTTAACATTAGTGACATCAGTTCGGTCGCCACGCAGGTAGGAGCTAGGAGGAGAGAGTGGGAGAAATGCCCCCGGAACATCTTTTTTTAATGAAGCATTAGCAGATTTTGTATTTCAGAGGAAAAAATTGTATTCCACTTGGTGAATGGCTTAAGTTCCTAAAAAGTAAATAACTGTTTCAGGCTTTTAAATTCCATATGAAATTATCAATGAGTCATGAGAAAAATGCTAACGTCAAAATTAAAATCAAATGAATCACTGTTTCTGGCTGCAAAGCAGAAGCACTTTACTCCGTGCTTACACTCTGCTGAAGGTCAACTGTCTGCCAGCTCCCCTCTTAACCCCCCCACGTCCACCCCCCTCACCCCACCCCCACCCCAGGCCCTTCTTCTCAGCATCTCTGAGGTGGGTCCTGGGCGGGAGGAGAGTGCTTTCTGTGCCACCACAAGCATTTTCCACGAGGAAAGTCTGTGAGTGACTCGATCACCATGGAAAAGGAAAATCACAATAAGATCCTGTTCCTTGTCCGAGTTGGCCTCTCAGAAGAGTCTTTCAGCACAGTTTCAAAAAACTGCTTAATGATGACCTAGGACCAAATTCCGCTCCCTGTGTATCAGATCATGTTGGCTTTTCCAGCTCCTCTTGGTCTAACATATTCAAGAAAGGTCCTGCTCCCCAGAGGGAGAGAGGGAGAGAGAGAGGGAGAGAAAGAGGAAAAAGAGAAACACATGAAAACCATAATTGGTTTGTGAAGATTGGATGAGTGAGGGAGGATATGGTTTAACAATTTCTACACCTGCCAGAAAATGACCACCTCTTACCCTTCCACATCACTGGACAACCTTGTGGGTCTTCACTCCTTTGGGGCTGTAGGGTAAGGAAAAACGTCAGGCTTTTCTGCCCTCCCGCCATCAGGATAGATGATGGATCCTTGCGGTCCTGAATGCATGCCTGATGGTGGGCACCTGGAGTAGGGTGTGGGCATAGGTAGATGGGATTCACCTGGGCTGAGACTGGGCTTTTAAGGGCGGCATCACCGGGACGCCAGCAGAAGCCGAGAGAGAAGGAAATAAGGCCGGAGAGCCCAGATAGAGTGAAGACTTGCTGGCCTCCCAGCCCCCCAGTACTCCTGCCTGCTGTGTACCTGCTAAACCCCAATAAAAGCCTGCAAAAACCCACAGAGGGCTCTGACTCCTCCTTTACCCGGTCTGCTGGATCAGAAAACCTGCTAAGTGGTCATTCCTCACCCTACAGGGACCCAGAGATCCAGACCCTGCAGAATTGCTAGGCAGGAGTCCTCCAGAGAGTTGCGTTTTGGCAACACTGCCATGGCCAGTTTTTTATTTTTACACCACTGGGCTGAAAAATGGCCATCCCTAAACTTCCTAGAAATACGTAAGTGCGTAACACATGAATTTATACTCGATCCCACAAAGCCCCTTTATTATCTCTAGGACTAGCAGCATTGTTAGAATTTCAATGTCCTAACTTTACTGTGCTGGGAATGGGAGCTCTTTGAGACCCTGCCCACCGCACTATGAGACAAACCCAAATGTATTTCAGGAATGTCTAACAATACCAATGTCTCTCTTGAATATGCATACACAAATATTTAATAATAAATCAGCAGATAGAGTTCAGCAATGTGTACAAAGTCCAGTGCCAGCACCTAATAGGGACTAGGGATGTTCTTTACTCCTTCCTGGTGTATCCTGAGAAGTGTCTTAGTGAACTTGCCAGTACACCAAGGGGTGAGGTAAGAAAAGTGCAAAGGAGCTATCCCTTTATCCTGCCCTCAACCTGGCCATGCCATAAAGACATATTCGGGCTTGAAAGGTGCTCACAAAAGAAAGGAAGGATCTGGAGTTCACGTATATATTCTCTAACACAACATTCTCGGAGATACAGCTCCCCAGAGGGAAGGCATATATTTCCCTTTGGGTAGTAGTTGCTTGATTCTAGAATTCTTGCTCTTCAGCCTTCAGCCAAGAACTGTTTTTACTCACTCAGGTATACAATTCAACAGAGAACCATCAAAAGTAACTACGGCCCCTTCTCTCCACAGGTCAGACGCTCTGCAGCATCACCCAAGGAAGGGTGAATGCATTAATTGTATTTTAAAATCCCTCCTCTGCTTGTGAATGCTGCGTCACTCTTTTTTTTTCTTTTTTTACCACAAACTAGCCATTACTTCTACAGTTCTTCCCATTTTCTTTTATTCATGCAGCACATACACACCTAAAACCTATGACAGTAGATTAGAAAGCAATGGAATGTTCCCCCGGCCTGATTTCACCTATTGATAGTCAAGAGGTTTGTAGTCTAATTCATTTCCTGGCCTTGGTGTGTAAGTAACCAGCATTCGAGTCGTGCCCCATGACATCGGCGAGGACTGGAAGTTTACTGGTCAAACCAGGTGATTGAGCAATTTTTAAGTCGGTGGCAAGGTTTCTTTAGAGGAAAACATTTAGTCAAATTTCTATTCAGACCAGAGAGGCTTCAGAAGATTCTAATTTCCAAGACAGTCTATGATGAACAAACTTCAGGGCTGCCCGTTTGATCCCCATGCCAGGAAATCCTGCCTGTAAATGAATCAGTCAAGTTGGTAACGTTTTCCATGGATTTGACTGAATTCCAGCTTCAAGAACTCTGCAAAAAGGGGAGACGCTAGGAGAGAGGCAGCATCTCAGAGGATGAAGGAGGGAAAAGGGCAGATCCAGAGTGCGAAAGCACGTCAGCTACAAATCGTGTACACATGCAAGACAAACTTGTGAACACACGTCCAACTTGGCAGATGTATAAAGATCGTGTATTTATAACATGCTCCTGAAACATCTTACTGAAATGAGCAATTTAAATGACTTTGATTTAAAATTAGGCTTTTAAGAATTTTTTTCAAAACGTTTCCAATACGACCTACCAAAAAAGCAAATGCAGCTTCCTGGAGACAGTGTTCTCCACAAACTGGAGTCTTGTGCTTCTGAACGTGGCTTCAAAAAGCAATCTTCCCCCTACCATTTTGCCTCCCCACAATCGAAGCAGCTGGGAGTTGGAGCTCAACTTTATTAGTGATTTAAAACACACCCTTGGAAACTAAGCTTATTTTTTTTTTTGTCAATCCAGGTGGGAAGCGTGTTCCAGCAAATGGGAACAACACTTAAGAAAGTTCTCAACAGATAATGCCGTAAGAGCTCGACTTCAAAAATATCTTCTACCGGCCATCTGCCCAACAAAAGGCCAGGGTAACCTGGGAAGAAAACTCAGCCTTCCACAGAAAGACAAAGATAAAATAGTTCAGCCGCCAAATTCGACATCTTTAAAAATGCCTTTTCAATCTTTAACTTTTGTCTGCTTGGTTGTCTAGCAACCAAGTGCCGAAAAGAAACTCCACCCAAAACAAAGTGAAACAAGACAGACTTCATGAGTGTGTGAGTGTTTGTGTTCAGATTCTCAATGTGCAAAGAGAAAAACTCTCTTTCAGACAATTAAAAGAGAAAAAGTCCCGCTTGTGGATGGCAGGAGAGGAAGTCGGGAGTGAGTAAAAAGCAACTCGCAAATGCGTAATGCGGGATGAGGGTATAGTTTCCACACACCGGGCTAGAGCAAGGTTTACACTCTTAAGCAATAAAAACAAACCATTAAGCTAGGCCCAGCACTGTCAGGAAGTATAAAACAGTTCTTGAAACTTTGCAGTTACTATACAAAAGCTTTTCATAAACTCTGTTTCCTGATCTTCATTAAACGTTCACATCAAGTTGCCATGGGGCAATTAGCTTGCCTCCTGAAATCAATAAAAAATCAACAATTTGGAAATAGTTGTACAGTAAAATAGTTCAATAATTATTCTCTCATAGTGTTGTGGCCAAGTGGTTCCAGTGCAAATGCAGTCCAGATGAGCTCCCGCTCCTTATGAGGGGCGCTTTCAGCAAATGGGTTTGCAGAAAGATCTCCTCATCAGAAGGAGTGGCAGCGGTAATGCACTCCTGGCACTGCCTGGGAGGGGGCCCGGGGCTGGGCAAACACAGACTTGAAGTGGCTTTACAGTCAGGGAGGGGTGTACTGCTCAAACACTGCAGGGGGACTCCACTCAAATTTAGAGACCTAAAGGAAATGCTAAACCCGGCGAATAAAGAACTTAGGTAACTTACCCTCCGTATTTGGATTCCAGACAGGAACAAGCCTCCCTAAGAGAAAAATATATATATGTGTATACATGTCTGTGCATGTAGGAATATACGGACTCTATACACACACACGTGTATACATGTGTATACATCTATATATGTTGCAATTGAGATTATGAACTCATTCATTCCTATGACTCCAACAAATATGCAAATCTGCATTGCCTGTAAGAAATCTGCAGTGCTCCCTTAAAAATGTAAAATAAGGATTGATGACCGTTGGGATAGTTTGCAAAACTAAACAAAAAGTGCCAACACGAAATAAAGACAGAAAGGTATTTCTCTGCTGATGCGTTTTCAGAGGAAAATCAATTGCTTTAGCTTTTTCTAGGCTGAGCCCATTCACTTATATGCCTTACTCAAAGCCAATCTTGGCATCACAAATATTCCAATATCCATTAAATCAAACTTCCAATGCCAGCTTGGGAAGCTTTATATCACCCTCCAGGCTCAATGGTGTTGTACAGTGAACTATCTTAGAACTTTACAAAAAAAAAAAAAAAACCAAGCATCATTTTTAGTATAAACAAATGCTTCAAATGTATGACATCTATTTGTTGCCTTCAAAGAGAAAACTTTTAACTCAGGCGCTTGGCACTAAGATCACACAGGATCAACTCAGTGGACTGACTTAAGTGTTAAACTTTTTTAAAGTACGTTAAGGGCTTGCACCTGCTCCCCCATCCACATAGATGTACTGACACGTATTTGACTAAACTGACTGCTACATGCCCAAGCAAGCAAGCGGAGCAGATTTTACAAGATAAGCAACCAAGTGTTTTCATGTCTGAGGGTGGCTAGAACACAAAATTGCCAGTCATCTTGTGGGGGAAAAGAATGCCTTTGAAAAAAAATATGTAGGGCATCATTTTAGATATGGTGAAATGTATTCAAATGCCATCCTGTACACAGGCTGGGTTAGGAGCTTTTCTTCCCCTTGATGTGCTGCTTCATAGAAGGGGCTACAATGCACATGGTCCAGCTCCTGCAGTCGTGACTGAGAAGATGATTTTTGGAACCTCATAATTCTGAGTGTAGTACTTGGGTAACAGCTCTGCCTGAGTGCACATTAGAAATGCAGAATCTCAGGCCACACCCCAGACTCACTGGAATAGACCCTGTTTTATAACTCGATCCCAAGTGGCCAGTAGACACATGGAAGTTTCCATCTCTTTGAGGCATTTCTGGGGATTCCTGTGCACATTAACATCTAAGTTTTATTTATTTATTTTTAAGATTTATTTATTTTATGCATATGAGAGCTGGGGTACAGGTCAGAGATGCGGGGTGGTGAGAGGATTCACCAGTCAGAGTGGGGAACAGAACAGGCAGACTGACTGAAATACACTGCTGAGGGGAGCAGGGGGCGAGCCAGGAGAGGTCTGCTGCACCGTGCGGGTTCCTCCCTGGCCAGCCAGGGATGGAACTCATGTTGCAGAGACTGCAGACAGCTTCATAGTGTGGTGCTTAACCCCTTGCGCCATCAGGGAGGCCCGCTAAGTTCTATTTAAACTGTTTCAAGTTAGATAGTTCACTGTGAAGCCTGCAGGGCAGTGAGATGGTCAGAAAGTTCTGCCCTGGAGAGCAGCAGCTGTAAATTATGTCAGCAGGCTGGAAGAGGACAAGCAATTTACCTGAGTGAAGCAGATTTCCATTTTGACCCTCATCTCACCTTATCTACTCCCTGACCCTCCCCCCCCCAAAAAAAAACAGAACAAAAGGAATAATATCCATGCATTCTTACTTCTTTGTGATTATCCATCCATATGACACTTATTCTACAGTTAAGTTATTCTTTGCTGTGAGGCTAACAGAATGTGACATATAAACATTCAGTGGATCAGTATCATAGAATTAGTATGCCTGTGGAATAGAAATATGTTATGTTTAATAGTGTTGCAAATTGCATAATGATTTTTCCACCTCAAGAAAAAAAAAACTGAGGGGAAAATATGGAACACTTAGATTATCTGGGGTTATAGAGCTTGCTACATCGACCAACTTTACACACTCTCTACATTCTTAGCCTCTTGAGGTACAATTTGAAGAAGCAGTTGGAGGAGAAATTATGAAAAAGGTGGAAGCACAGATAAATTTGTAAACTATTCACCCTCTCCCCAACTTTAAAAGCAAAAAAAAAAAAAAAAAGAGGACCGCCATCTGGACCTACCGTACAGGTTATAACTGTGCCAGGGAGGCCCATGGTGACACAGCCGAGATCAACACGAAGGCAAACCACACAATCTAATCAATTTTGAGAGGTGATTTCCTCCAAGTTCAAAAACTTTTTTTTAAAAAAATCCCCTCTAAGACCATTCAAAGTTTCATAAAGAATAGTGGCTGAAGATTCAAGAGATTCAGTTATGATTAGTTACTGATAATGCTTTCTCAGAATGAAGAAATGGGACCAAATTACTTGTAAGAATGTAGACTATTCTAAGAATATTGTTTCTCATCTGCTAAAAGGATCAGTCCCTAAAATTTATGAAACTAAACAGAAACAAAATATATTCACACATCTTCATATGCATATTGGGATTACATTTTAGGTATATTTACACATATATAGTGTATATGTGTTCATATGTTTATATATATGTATATGTGTGTGTGTGTGTATAGATAGATGTAGATTGATAGCTCACAAGAGAACACATTTGTGTTGATACCACTGAAAGCAATCTAACCAAGAAAATCAAAACCAAATTCTCATCCAGAGTATTGGAGATGAGAAAGCATCATGGGCTATTATTTTTGAAGATGTTAAGCTGTGCACTCTGTCCTTTGTATGCATGGCAAGAGGATGAAGAATGACTTAGGACAGAGGCAATCCTGTTCTCCAAAGTTGCATCTAATACTAGTAATTTTCATCTTTTGAAGGGTGATAGATAGAAGGATAAAAAGATTTTAAAAGAAGTTGGAGGGCCTCCTGGTGGCCTAGGGGTTACGTCTCAGTGCTACCACCTCGAAGACCCACTGCAAGCACCTGAGTTCGACCAGCCAGGAGCTGACCCACATATGGCACAGCAGACTGCTCCTGTCTCACTTGCTGCTCCCCTCAGCAATCTGCCTGTTCTGCTCCCCAATCTGCCTCTGGTGAATCCTCTCACTCCCCTGCACTCCAGTTCTTCTACACAAAAATAAATTTAAAACATCTTTTAAAAAAGTGGAAGTTGTAAAAGATAACTAGTATTAACTATAAAATACAATTGAGTGCAATCTCAAAGCAAGTGTGAAGCCCATCACCCCCAAAATGTAACCACTTTCATGGTCATCACAAGTTAATGCTTGGGAAGAATCTGATTACTAAGTCTGTTCCATTACTCATATGCTATTTTTTTCAGTTCATCCCAAGGCAAAGCTAGGAAAGATTAGAAGTGGGCCTCACCAGTCAAGCCAGAATCCAAGGTGACACAAAGTCCTAGAAGTTAACCTAACACTTCTAGGAAAATAGTGGCAAGTTGTGGGTTCCTTGGCCATGTAAAGTAGCCATGGAACCCGTCCTGGGGTCTGATTTCAACCCAGGCACAGAAGCTCTGCCACTGGGAAGTGCTCACCCTGAGCGGCCTAATTTGACTTCATTCTCTTTGGGCTTCCATCCAATTGGCAGATGCTCTTGTAGAAGCTGATCTCAGACACTTTCCCTTTCTAATTTTTTGGCACCATTGCCTCTGTTGCATGGGATATCATCTCTGAAACTTAATCTTGGGTTCCCCAGGTTTTACTTGTTTCATAGTTTTGGTTTTCTTTTAAATCTTTCTGCCCCAAAGAGGTTCATGTTAAATACTAAATCACTGGTAATCCCTTTGGTGCAAATATGAATTATCAAATGACTTGCTTGCCAATCTTCAATCATTGCTTGCCTTTTCCCCAGCTCCCTCTGAAATGAATGACTTCAGAAGCAGAAGCCCAAACACAAGGTAATCATTGTGAACATGGTACAAATGCACCGTTTTCTCTTACAGGTCGGGCTTTATAGGATGAAACACCAGAGGGCTGATATTTATTATCTGAAATAGGTTTACCATTTGGAGAAATGTTCAAACACAGAGCCTTGGAAAGAAATGCAAGCTGATTGAGCAGAGAACAGGGGTGGGCAGCAACCACCATGGGCACCATTAGGACGTGTGTTGGGCAACTTAGAAAGCTGTGTTCTTCTGAGCACCAAGAGCTCCCAGGTTGAGGGAAAAATTAAATACAAATCAATTTACAAATCTCCCTGAGGGCCACGAGATAGCAATTTTAAATATACATGACCACAAGATCCATATGAAGAAATCTTATGTTTTATTTAATACTTTGGCCAGACCAGCCCCTTTGAAGGGATCACTAGTTTAGGAAAGAAGAACAAACCATCATTCACTTTCCTGCAGATTCATCAATTTCCTCGTTATTTCTATTGGTCCTGCTTTATTCTGTCTGCAAATTAAGGGGAAGGGGGATGGTTTCTATATTATATCAGCAATGTCTGGTTCTTATCCAAATATTCCACCTAATAAGGACGTAAGTTCTCATGGATTGGACAACCACTCTGCAACATTCCTGAGAATTGAATAATATAATAATCTTGAAAGTCCGCAGAGTGGATTATCCACTTTTTTTTTTTTTCTGGACTTGAACTTGTGACCTTAACAGTAGCACTGCAAAAAAAGCAAATGTGCTAAGCACTTTGCCAGAGTAACCTTCCATGTAGACTTTTCATCTTAAATACACACAACTGAAAACAACTACAATTTTTTGAAAATTATGTACAAACCCAATACTTCTTTTGATTACATATAAATACAAATTAGCTATTTTTCCTAAAAAGTGGTTATAATAGTAAATAAATACAAAATAAATCTGACCATTATACTTCATGTGCTGGGGTTGAACCCATATAAAATGTACAACTAAATACATTTTAAAATCTTTAAGGAATAATTTCTCTGATTAAAATATTTGTTTTCCCAACTTCTTTTCGTAGATATAAATATATTTTCAAAATAGCTGTGTTTTTTTTTTCTCCATTCCATTCCATAAATAAAGTCTTCATTGGGAAATATTAAAGTGTCAACTTGTTTTTTTTTTCTTTTTTCTAAAATATATATATATATATTTATATTTATTTTATTTTGCTGTGCTAACGACACCCACAACCCTCCACAACCATGTCCTGATAGTTCTTTAATACAACCTTTTCGTTCTCATCAAGGTACAGCATGGAGATAGCACTGAGTTCCGTTGGGACACAGCACGCCTTAGGGATCTTAGAGTTCACGGAATTGACCAACGTCTGAACGATGGCGTGATTAGTGGAGTTCAGGTGATCGGCCAGGGGGAAGGGGCACTCCCCGTGGCAGTAAAAGGCATGATACCCCGGTGGGGCGACAATCCAGTCATTCCACCCCACATCGCTGAAGTCCACGTACAACGGGTGTCTCTTACAGCTGGACTTAAGGCGTTTGCGCTGTTTGTGTTTCGCCTGACGCTTTTCTCTTTTGTGGAGAGGATGTCCTTTCCCATCGTGGCCAAAGGTTACCAGCAATGGCCTTATTTGTGACCAGTTGTGCTCACCTTGGTGCAAAGACCTGCTAATCCTAACGTGTCTCTTGGAGACACCTGGGTTCTCCGCTAAGTGGGCCACTTCCACCACAAAACCATGGTTGGCGAGCCCCTGGGCCGTCCACCTCATCACAGCAGGGGTCACGTCAAAACTCTCCCACCTGCTTGTGTTCTGATTCACCAGCCTGGTGTCCAAAAGTCTGGTCACAGGGAACTTTGAGTTGGCTGTGGCAGGTTTGATAATTTCATAAATATTAATCCGGTGATGGAAACTGCTATTGTTTTCCAAAGCCTCCTGCATCTGTTCCCGAAAAACCTGAAGTTCTGCTGAGGTGATAAACTCCTCGGTGGGGATAGAAGTTAAATTAAAGAAGAATCGGCGGGTTGTTTTTCCACTCATTTCTGGCAGTTCTTCCAAAGATTCTAATTTGATACAAGAAGGTAGGGGAAAAAAAGAAAACTCATTCAATAAGAGAAGTAATGACAATCTGATTGCATATGGGAATTTGTAAACCAGGGTTTGGTTTTAACTCATGTAAAAATCTGCAACCGGAAAATAAAACTTTCTTCTTCAGATAAAAAAAAGGACTCTCCTTTTGCTATACATTCATTTCAACATGCATACCATGAAAATAAAATTTGATCATTCACTCTTAGGTTTTTTAATTCAATACACAGATACTGCTTCCAGGTGGCTATAATAATGGGGGAATGGTGAAGCATTTCTTTGGAATTCACAGACTTTGGGCAAAAAAAAAAAAAGGTCAACACTATAGTTAGTAGAAGTCTAATGAGTGAGGATTTGAGGAAATTATTGCATTTCTTAAAAAGAAAAAGGCTTTAATGTCAATCCCTTAAACAGTATTTTAAAACATTACTCTGCAATTTAGATGATTTACAAATCTTGATATACAGATTTCAGTTTCCTAATTAAAGACTCTGAAACTCAACATCAACGATGACATTTTGCAAAGCACACCCTACTATTTTACTCAAAAGTCCAGAGACAAAGGCATGTACAGGGATTGACTTCTCTGGAAGCATAAGGGTGGTACTAGGGCACCGTAGTAATTAAGGGCAGACAATTTCAAGAGAAATAATTTCCCTGCTGTTGTCTGTTCTCTCACCTTATGACCCGAAAAATCTAAATCTCAATTTAGATGATTTTGGAAGGAAAAAAAAAATGACTCTCTTCTATTTGAAATTCCTTTATCTTTGAAAATACAAACTATAACAAAAACATGCACCTATCCAATAATAAGCTGTGGGACAGAGACAAACAAAAAGAAAATCTAACAACCTATAAAAATATCATCATGACCTTCATGATGCAAGAGATAATCTCACAATGCAGAATCACTCTTCCACCTCTATTATCATTATTTCTAAATAGCCGCTGAAGTGGGCTCTGCATAAAAGCTCTTTCTGATTTAAGATTCCTGGGTATCAATTTTAAGGAGTTCTGTTTGCAAAGCAAACAATAAAGTGTATCCCAGTATCTTAAATGTTGTAGTCTGCAAGTCATCAAAGTTACCCATTATTAAATGGATAGAAAACATTAGCTTTGAGATATTTTGGGTTTATTTTCTTCTTCTAGTCCTATCACATTCTCTCATTTCACTGTCAAAACAGTTACCAGCTTCAGGATACAATCAAAATGTTAGCAAAATTTATTTTCTGCAGTTCCATGTCATCTCATTATTTTTATCAATTTCAGGGCTATCTTTCCTGGAAATCCAAGCACTGTAAGTTGTTCACAGAATCAAGGGGTCTGAGCAAAGGGGAGGCACTTCAGATCACTTACTCAGGGAATCTACCTGTTAAATCTTCATCTTCAAAGCAACAGTCATCATTGCAAGCTTAGAGGAGCATCAAGTTCAACATAGGCAGCTTATACCAAAATATGCAGTAAGGACCACAAACTTGGACCTTCACACAGAACACCTCAACACCTTAAATCTTCAAAAGCAGATTCTGATTCAGTAATTCTCAAGTGGGGCCTGAGATTCAGCATTTCTAGCTAGGGCCCAGGTGGAAGTGATACTGAGAGCAGGTGTACTGCTTTCTAAGGGTTAAGGTTTTACAGAGTGCTTTTTGTAACCCAGAATAAATTACCATGAACATGGTAAAGTCCCTCTTTGTTAAATAATATAAAAGTCAGTAGAATCGCCATGAGTGTTGGCCAAGAAATAAAGAGTTGGGTGCAGCCAAAGACTCTGAATAGAGACTTCTAAAGCTTATCTATTTGGGCATGGAAAGTACTAAGACAAGAAGTGAGGCCTCTGTGATCCCCTCATGCTTGCAAATCCACACCTGTTGGGGATACCTTTGGGAGCCATCCACAGTCTAAACCTTCCTGAGCTAACGTACTTCACGCCAGGCACTATTTTTAAAATAACTCTCCTAACAAGTGAACCAGAGCTCTCCTAAGTGGCTCCCAACAAGCACCAAGAATTGCATTTAGTTTATTCTTTCCTCTTCTCCCTGCTTTCAGCAGCTCCCTGATTTTTCTACTGAAGGTATAATTTCAGCAGAGAAGCCAATGGCTACCAGAGAAAAAAGGAGAAAGAAATCAGTAGCAGCCACCACACAAAGCAGACCTGGGCCTGACCTTTCCTATACCAGCACACCTAAGAATGGCCTATTTTGGGCCTCCCCTGGTGGCACAATGGTTGAGTGCTGGGCTGCGAAGCTGCCTGCAGCCTCTGCAGCGCCAGTTCGATCCCCGGCCACCGGCAAGGGTTTCACATGTCATGCAGACCTCTCCTGCCGCCTGTTGTTCCCCTCAGCAGTGTATTTCGTCAGTCTGTCTGTTCTGCTCCCAGCTCTGGCTCTGGCGAATTCTCTCACCCTCCCGTGCTTCTGACTGTACCCAGTGCTTGTATAAATAAATAGATAAATCTTTTTAAAAAAAAAATGGCCCCTTTTCTTAAAAAAAAAAAAAGGGAGGAAAAGCGACTTATCTGGGTATAATAGCTGTACTAATAAAGATGCCCAGAGAAACCATAATTGCAACAAAACCCCTGAATCCAAATCCATAGATTGAAAACAGAGGTTGTAAACACACACACACATACACAGCCAGAACATGACAGTCAAGGGACAACTTCCAAGTAAGCATGTCAGGTAAATGAAATAAGGAAAATGGACTTAAAAGAAGCATAAAACAGATCATTCTCCCAAAGATAAAGATTGAATCATATAAAATTGCCACCATTGAATCAGATTTGACCTATAAGGCAGCAATTTCACTTGCTTTGCAATCTTGTTGGAGGTAAATGGCGAAAGGACAATCACTTAGCAAAACTGGCAAAGGAGAAAAATGCACTATTCATTAATAATAAATAAAATGTGAAGCACTTCCTCTGATTTTCTAATTATATCTCAATCAGCCTATTCCTTGAAGGAATAATGCAAAGGCCTCCAAGATAACACCCTGTCTGCAGACTCAGGTCAGAGACAAGTTAGTTCATAGAAACCCCTAAACTTGCCCATGTTTAGGGCACCAACTACCCTTTGCTTTGATCTGTAAGGGAGCAGCATGAATTTTTTTCTTAAGAGTAGAAAAATTAAGATCTATTTGAAATAAAGGAAACTTAAAAGCTGCAAAATATCACAGCAAGCCTGGGTAATCTGAAAGCATAGAGTATTTACCTAAGAAGGTCATATGATTTTTTGAAGATTTACAGATGATAATTTTCTGTAGATAATCCTTGTGAAATAATCTCAACTTGTCATGGGATTCGAGGATTCCAACTTATCTTAGACCTGGACTCCTGAATCTCTAATCCCCAAGGTAGGTATCAAAGTAAGTTAGTCTTAATAAATAGAGCTATGGGTACAAAATGTGGGATGTAAAGAAAATAAGGCAATAGCGATGTTCCACCTTTCTCCAAAAGTGAAGTTCTAACTTAATTGTCTATACTTTGTCAATTATTCATCTACATCAAAGTAATCCAAAAGATTACTGAATTCCTCAGCCAAGCCAGGGTCCATTCTGACCTCCTCTTCCCTAGACAAGGAAAGAATATGCAGTAAAAGACATAAGTCATCACAAGAATGTGAGCTAGTGGGCTGAATAATTGTTTTTTCTATTGTTGTTTGAAGTTTTTATTGGGGGAGGGGCAGGTCTGGCACTAAGAACTCTATGTGAATTATCTCACAGTAAATTGATTAGGGAAGAACTGTTATTATCTTCATTTTGTAAACAAAATAGTTGGAATTCAAAGAGGTTATGTAACTTTCCTAAGGTCACAGAGCTGGTAAGTGAAGAACAGGGCAATGAACTTGAGTCTCCTACAGTTCCCAAGTTTCTGGCCACTAGAAGGCACTAGCTAGCTTAAGGGAGGAGTCAAAAACTAGACCAAAGCCCAGCCCATCAGGGGCACATTTATATTTAACATGATGGTAATCATAGGATGGATGAGTTCTGTCCCAGAAAAAGGATTGGAAATCTACTACTCAAGTATGGTGGAGGGAGTTCCCAGAACTGCATGAGCAGATGAGCTAAGTGGCAGGACCCAGCAGATGTGGAGTGGTTATTTGGAATCACTGACACTTATGGTTACCTTTTTATTCTAAAGTATGGCAGATTTCAGCAAAAGGAGATTTGTCATTTTTAAGACTATCACGGGACTCTATGGGCGAAACATGTCCATGAAGACAACAATGAAAACTTGGGAATGTTCTAGCAATTCAGTAAGGTTGGCAACCATTGCCCTGAAATAGAAATGAAAGTGGTCTTGAATCATAAACAGTATTTTCTAGAATATTAATGGTGAGAGAATTGATATATCAAGGAACTATCAAATACCAAAGGGTAAAAGTAATCAGTTTAAAAGCAGCAACAAAAGAAATGGCAACGAAAGGAAAAAGCATGG
This sequence comes from Talpa europaea, assembly GCF_964194135.1. Taxonomy (NCBI): domain Eukaryota; kingdom Metazoa; phylum Chordata; class Mammalia; order Eulipotyphla; family Talpidae; genus Talpa; species Talpa europaea. The sequence continues at coordinate 24,590,150 of NC_140078.1, read as the reverse complement.
TCATCTGCACTGACCCTGATTTGACCTTGGCCTTCCCTTAGCCCCTCTTACTGCCCTCGAACTAAATACACAGAGAGCAAATTTAAAAGCAGACAAAGCAGCTCAAGGAGAAGGGATGAAGTCAGAATATAGAAGAACCACTAAAATGGGTGGCAGGGAAATCTTTGGGGTGAAAACTAGCACTGGGTAAAAAGCTTCCATTTCTATGAGCACTTGCAAACAGAACACCTGCCCTATAACAGGGACATTCATCCTCACACCCAAATACCTGGGGACACCAGGGAAACACATCAGGTGAGAAGGATTTGTTTCGGGAGTTCTGTGTATATGTTCAAATCCTTTGGCTGCATGGGGAATTTGTGATCCAAATTCTCCTTCACAGGACAGTGTCTATTTCTTAAAATTTTCCTATTTTCATGAAAGGAATATTTCATGATATTTTCATTATAATTATCTTTGGCGGAACAGAGTTAGTTACTATGTCAAAGCTTTGGTCACACAGACAATTGATTTATTTCATGCCAAAAGACTGTGTCCTACAGAATCTAGAGAGAAAGCAGGCAATCCTATATCCTAACCTGACAAGAAAGTGGAAAAATTCTTGCAGGGCCAATGAATTCAACCAATTTCCATGTGATTTTAAACTCGAGCAAAGCAGAAGTGAGTTTTCTATCCTTGACAGCAGTCATGAAAGGTCTTTGTAACCCAAGCACTTTTTAATGAATGAAGAAAGAACATTTTTGCAGTGCTTGGGATTTCCCAACAAAAGGCCACTGGAGATAAAGTTTAACAGGAGAGGGCCTCCCCTGATGGTGCAGCGGTTGAGCGCTGGGCTACGAAGCTGTCCGCAACCTCTGCAGTGCCGGTTCGATCCCCGGCCACCAGTGAGGGTCCCACATGGAACGCAGACCTCTCCTGCAGCGCCCGCTGCTCCCCTCAGCAGTGTGTTTCGTCAGTCTGCCTATTCTGTTCCCCACTCTGGCTGTGGTGAATTCTCTCACCCTCCCGTGCCTCTGACTGTACCCAGTGCTTGTGTAAATAAATAAAGAAATCTTAAAAAAAAAAAAGTTTGACAGGAGAAATATATAGACATTTTTGTCTCTGATCACCTGTCACGTGGTCCTACCATCTTCACATACTAGTTGAAAGAGCCCTATCAAGATATGTCTTGTCTTGTAATTACCGAATCATCTGATCCCATCCACAAAACCAACAGGTAATTCTTGTAATCAGGTCCTTTGGTTCTTTAGCAAATAAATGCCCATTAATGCTACATTGACCAAATTCTTTTCTCAAGGCACTGGCCTTAATCACATGGCTTATTAAAAGTTTTTTGGTGGCATGCATGGCACGGGATATTTATAAAGACCAAGCTCTGATCAGGAGACAATGAAATGTTCTTCAAAAAATGCAATCTGATGATATATAATTCACAATCAGAAAAGAAATAGATTTATTGAAATTTGGCTGAAAACTAGACAGCACTTCTCTACCATCTAACTGCATTAAGGGCTGAAGTTACTACAAGATGATTTTAAGCAAGTTGTTAACTTCTGTGCTATTCTATATATAGCATAATTTAAAGATATAAATTCTAACTTAGAAACTCAAGCATACTATTTAACTTAAAATGACACACAAAAAAAATGTCTGTTTAGTTTTGATCAAACTACTGCTAGAGAAAAAAGGAGAAATATACAGACTTTGTTGATGGACTCCTCATGTAATTCAATGTTTTAGGTGTCAACTTATTTAAATCATCTTTAAATCAGAAGAAATACACGGAACTTTCCTGGTCTTAAAAATAAAGTTAAGAGGGCCTCCCTGGTGGCACAGCGGTTGAGCACTGGGTTGCCAAGCTGCCTGCAGCCTCTGCAGCGCCGGTTTGATCCCCGGCCGCCAGGCGAGGGTCCCGCATGGCGCAGACCTCTCCTGCCGCCTGCTGCTCCCCTTAGCAGCGTACTTTGGTCCTTCTGCCTGCTCTGCTCCCCACTCTGGCTCTGGTGAATTCTCTCACCCTCCCGCGCTTCTGACTGTACCCAGTGCTTGTATAAATAAATCTTTAAAAAAAAAATAAAGTTAAGAATGGCTTCCATGCTAAATTTCCAGAAGTAGTTGAAATAGCTATTCTTGTTACTTTTTTAGCAAGACAGACAATTCTGACGGGCATCTGCTGGGAGCGATAAACTGGATCTATAATCATCCCAAAGTTATGATGATACCGTACACATAACAACAACTTCTGCTTTCAGTGGATGAATAAAGGAGTAGAACGTGATCCTATTCCCATTTAAATATGATTTTTTTTTTTTTTGCTAGCAGAGAGCACCTGAACTAGAAACACGCTGAAAATAAACTGTTATCAGTTCAGTTCCCTTTATATAATGCATGGCGACCATGATGGAGGAATACTTTTTGCATGACCTGCCTAGAACATTGCTCTCACAAGTATAATCAGCCTCACATTGGGAGAAAATGCTTGCCTGTGACAGTTCTCATTTGTTTGCATCAAAGGCCAGATTTCCACTTAAAATTTACCACCTTAGCCGAGCAGGCAAGAAAAAGGGAACTTCACTCCAAATTCCCCAATACCCTACAAGTGGTTACCCGGTCATATACAACTCTGTACCTTCTCTGGAACCTCAAGGAACTCCTGCTCTATTTAAAGTGTCTTAAGACAAAAGGGCATTTGAAAGTGTAGGGGAAGAACCTGATAACATGCTTTTGACTAACTTCTCTAATAACTTGGGTATAACAGAGTCCAAGAACATTAAAAAAAAGTCCTTAAAATGGTTCAAATCCACCCAATGCCTTTTTGATGAAACAAGCAGACACATCCTACCTTAGAAAAAACACATGCAGTGTGATAAAAGAAAAAAAAAAACAAAAACAAAAGAACACCATCCTGCATTTCAGTGCACAGTCGGGAGAGAGTTGCTAAAAACTTGTATCTGAAGTTTGCCTTGCTTCTGCTCATCTCAGATTTAAGCACAGGACAAGAAAGTGATTGTAGAAACGGTAAGACTGATCTCCCACGGGGATTAGACAGGGATTTGAAATCTTCCAAACTGGGCTCAGATCAACTGTAAATTAGAAAGACTTTGGAGCCCTGGGCTTTAATTTTTTCAATACTATGAAATTTCTGCCCTTGGCTCTGGCCAGCCTGAAACCTTGGTTTAAGCAGGAGAAGCAGATTTATAGAGCCAGGGCTTCCAAACAGAAGGAAAGAGATCCTAATCTGTCCCTCCTTCTGCTTTTTGCCTCCGAAATTCTTGCACGTTTAACTGACTAGGGGCATGCCTTTTGCCCTCATCTCCCCCATCACTTGATTTCTCTCCAGTTCCTAGAGGAGGAGGAGTTGCTCTTCTGGCTGCCGGCCAGGAAAAGGGTGCGGATTTACCAAAGGGGAACCCCTGGCTCCCGGCCACTCAGGCAGTGCGTGAAAGCCAGGTTCGGAAAGGTTCTAACAGAGGCAAGTATGGAAAGGGGTTGAGCTCACCGGCCAAGTCACCCTTCCAGGGATGCCGGCAGTCCGCCCACGGTGGGGCGCTTTACGGGATGACTCCCAGCCCCGATCTCCGCCCCCACTCCCTGCTCCACACCTCACCTTCGTGGTGGAAGCTGCGCACGGTGTTGGCGAGGCTGGCGGCCCTCTCCAGCCGGTGGTCCGGGGCGGGCGCACCCGGCTGGCCCGAGTGCAGGCGGTACAAATCCAGCATGTACGGGGGCACCACGGCGTCCCTGCTGGGGGTGGGTCTCTGCTTCAGGCCGAACATGCTGAGGAGCCGCAGCTCGAACTCGCTCAGGACGTCGTCCGGGGGTTGGGAAGAGGAGCGGCCAGCGGACGCCGCGAACTTCCTCCGGCCGAGCTCGGGAATGAGACCGGTCGCGCCGCCCAGGAGGACCTGGAGAAGCAGCAACGCTAGAAGACAGCGGGTCCCGGCCACCATGGTCGACCTGCGGACAGGGCCGACGTGAGTCACCGAGCTCCCAGACTAGTCCCCCCGCTCGTGGCCCCGCGGCCCGGGCTCCCGCTCGGCGCGTTTGCCTGCTCCTTCGGGGTGTCCACTTGGTTTGCACCACTCCCTGGGATACTCCAGAAGGGGGTAAGGCTCAAATATTTGGGATAACTGAAGCCCCCCTAGGTCTTGAGCCAATGACTTTCGCCCGCCTATCTCACTTTCAATCCATTTGACATAATTTGCCCACCCCCACCAGCGTCAATGACTGCCACCTTTTTTTCTCCTGTGACATTTGCGCTGACAGCCTGTGCGGGGAGCCCTGGGAAACCACCGCTTGCCGACACCCCCAGGGCTCGCTTGCATATAAACATGCAGGAATATTGCATGTAACTTCCTTGGAAGCGCTGTGTAGGACTTCCTGATACACGCAGCGTCCATAACTTGCAGACTTGGTGAACTTAAGAGCACAAGTTTTGAAGTCACTTGCAACTTGGGACCCAAGCTTCTGGAATCCCAGGTGTCAAGACAGGCCACTGGACTCCAGCGTCTGCGCACACGTACACACACACACAAACACGCGCGCGCGCACACACACACGCGCGCACACAAGGACTCAAAACACACATGTATCTTCCTGGGATTACGTAAACGTCTAATATCTATTAGTTCACGTGTCGGTACAAAGTGGCACTGAAGTCCTGCCCCCCTCACATTCCTGTAAAAAGAAAGAACTCGACATCGAGTACTGTCCCAAATGGGAAGTGAGTGGCTCTGAGTAGAGCGAGCAGGTTCCCCCCAAAACTGCAAGGGATCGCCATGGCAGGGCCAACAGGTTGGCAGCTAACGGGTGAATACAGGGGCCACCCTCTTGAAGGGATTTCTTTGACTTTTTTTTTTTTAAATGATTTAAGTGTTAACAGCCCTAATAAAATACCGAAGAGAGGGCAGGAAGGAGGGGTGAAAAAAATGCAAGCCAGGAGGGCTAGGCGGACCGTCTCCAGGGGCGGTAGGACGGGGGCGCCCGAGCAGGGGCTCAGCTGCACGTGGACCCGTGGGGGGGTCTGTTTACGTCCGGCCAGACTCGTCCCAGGAGGGACTCGGGAGCAGCGGCCGCGTGGACCCCGCGCACCCCCTACCCAGCCCCAAGACCTCTACCTTTAGGAGACTGCAGACCGTCTAAGAAGCACGCGGGGACACGTCCATTGAAAGAACCTCCACATGGAAAAATCTCTGGCCGTAGGACCTGGCGCTGGGAACGGGTTCCCTTCCTGTGCCTCCTACGCCTCCTCCTCCTGGGTGCCGGCCGGCAAGTCCTTCTTCTCACGCAGGGAACAGCTTCTAGGGTCGGACCCAGCGGAGGGGTGGAGCGGCGACGGGCTCGGAGGCAGCGAGGCTGGGGCTGCCGCGGCCAAGGCACCGGCGCGAAGTAGGGAGCGCAAGTTACTCTCCCTGCAAGTTCAAGAAGTCTCCAGCCAAGTGCTGACACACAACAACAGCGAGCGGGGGGGGGAGTGCGGGGCAGGGAAGGGAAAGGAAAAAGGAAAAGCTGGTGCTGTCGTTGTCCTCAGGAACCAGCGCCCGCGGGGCGCGCGGCTCCACGCGGGGCCGGCTCCGGGACTCGGGGGTCGAGGATCGGGCGCTCCGCGCTAGCTCCGCTGCGACCCATGGCTCGGAGCAGCCATCCTGGGCGACGCCGGGTCCGGGGAAGGGCGCAGCGGCGATCTCGGTGCCAGGAGAGTTGCCCGCCCGCATCACTCTGCCTCACTCCAGCGCACCCCCATGAGTGCTTGCCAGTTGAAATCACCGCGGCTCCGGCGCGCAGCCGTCCTCGGGCGCATTCTCCGGCGAGTCCAGCCGAGTCCCGGGCCGCCTAGGCGGGTGACCGCGTTCTCCCCTCGCTCTTCCAGCCCCCGGGCCAAGCAGCCGCCCCCTTTGTGGCCAGCCTGAGGTCCGATCACACTTCGGTCAGCGCGTCCCAGGCCCCCGAGCTCCGGCGGGAGGCGCTCGGCATCGCGGCACGGGAGCTCGGCTCGGGGCTCCCCCGCGCTCGGCGCGCCGGTCCTCGGCGCTGGCTCGGCCCGGGCAGCCGAGGCCACGGCGCAGTGGCGCGCACCGCCGGGCGCTCGCTCCAGCCCGCGCAGGGTCTGCGGCGCGCGGGTGCCTCGGGGTTCCCAGGAGTCCCGCGAGGCGCTCGCCCTGGGATCGTTCGAATCGGCAGCGGAGCCGGTGGCCGCTCGAGTCCGGCAGCGGCTGCCAATCCCCGGCGGGGTGTGGGAAGCGGAGCGAGAGGCGCAGCGCAAGCTGAGCGCAGCGCTGCGCGGCGGGGCGAGGACTCCGGAGGCGACGGCGGCGCAGTGGCGCGGCGCTCGCGGCTTTTAAAGGGGACGCCGCCTGGCTGCTACCTCGGAGGAGGCCGAACACCTCCCCCTCGGTGGCACGGCTCGCTGGGGATCCCCGAGCGGGCGGGAGCAGCGCGCAGGGGTGTGGATCGCGCGCGGGGCAGCCGCGGCGGGGTGGGGCCGGAGGCGGGGAAGCGCCGCTGCGGAGGGGGGCGCTCGCGGCCCCGGCCCCGACCCTCCGGGGGCAGATCCGCTGGAGCCACCGACCGTCCCCGAGACCGCCGGGGGCGAAACCCGGGGCAAACACCGGGTCGGGACTTTATTTCCCACCGGACCCGTTATTCGACTTTCAGTTTGAAGGCTTTTGGTAATAAATGACTAAGAAAAAAAACATTAAAACTCAACCAAGTTAGAGGGCATCTTGGCACAGGCTTGGGGTAGACACTTGGGTGTTTCTCCAGGTGGGAGGAGAATTAAAAGAACATTAGAGACCGGAAAGTGGATGCTATTTCAAGTTTAATACACGGATACATGTAGTAACGTAGGTAACACATTTACATATGTATACGTAGAGATTCGTTTTATAGAAATGTGCATGTTTATAGTCATAGAAATAGATGCAACGCACCATGTATGTCTCTAAATATATCCATCTGTATAAATATATGGTAAGGAAAGCACATGTTTCTATAAATATGGCTATATATGAATTGATGCCTTCTTCTATACATGATATGTTCAAGGTGGACTGTGTGCATGTGTGTGTGTGTGTATGTTAGATAAAGCCAGGATAAGAGGGATTTTATTTCTTTTTATGGTAGCAAACATTTCATGCCTTGTGATATTTATCTCTCTCCCAGCTCTGAGGCAGGCGATTAGCATCTCAGAGAAAGGTAAAATGATGCACTGTGTAAGCCAAGCATAGGAGACGATTCCAGTTTGGAAACTCAGAACCTTCTGTCCCACACTGTTTTACCAGACCCCCTAGCAGCAGGTTTATGACATGTGGTCAAGTGACTTGCCTGCCTCAGCTGAAATATTCCCCAAATCTGCTGCACTGTGAGTGTCCAGGCCAAGGCTTTCTTTCCTTCCGAGGATTCCAGGGTCCTCAGTGCACAGGTCGACTGGATTGCCGGAAAGATCCTAAGTGCCACTGGCAAAAGATTTTTGGGAAAAGTCAGATAGGCAAAATCAAGTGTGCCTGTGCAAAGCCTTCAGCTGGAAAAGTGAGAGAGAGTAAACTCTGAAGCTGGAGCTAATAACAATCTATTATCCATGTGTATTTTTTTTTTTTCAGTTGGGAAACTAAAATAATTCTAGGTTCCGCTCCCGTAAATCGGATTAGCAACCCACAGAGGGGAATTAGGCACTGGCTGTTTCTGAAAGTATAAAGGTCAAATAAGGTATTTCAGAGGAAGCCTGCCTACTAGGAAAATAAATTTGGGAGGGGGGGTGGCAAAATGTTCAAGAACATGCTACTTTACTCCCTGAAAATAAAGTGCTATGGAAACTGATTGTCACTCTGAATCATTGGATCAAGTAGGCAATAAAACATATTCTACTCACAGACACTGAAGTCAAAAAGTGTTTACTGTGTTTCCAAAACAATTTCCTTCCTTAGCCAGTTTAATTGAGAAGTTAACAATTATTTCTGTCATCGGTGAGATATAAAAACAAAACAAAACAAAATTTATGTGAGACCTAAATCAGTATGTCGCTTTTAAAGAGGAGAAGAAAGTTGATAGCTGTTGGATGCCCCTCAAGTAAGATGAAGAGTAAATCTCAGTGATGACACCAATGAAGTCCTGCAGCTTTAGGCCTTCAGAACTTACACAATGGGAACTCATCAGTTAATGAAATGATCTTCAAAGGTCAAGAATCTGAGGGGAAACTGGTACTGCCAGTTCAGTGCTGCCCACCTCAGAATCTCTCTTATGTAGAAGATGCAATTTCTGAAGGATTATTGAATGCCTCTCTCAAGCATAACTTCATAAATTTTGGCTTTCTCTCTCAAGATCCAAGTTCTAGGGTTGTTTTTTAGAGATGGCTGCCCTCTTGTGGTGGAAACGAGTTTGAACTCTTGTGAGAAAGACGTCAACAAATTAAATCAATAATCTCCACACACTGATTTGGGGTGCAAAGTACAGGAAAATCATACCTACCCCTCATTTTCTAGGCAATAGGAAATAATTAACAATGACGCCTCTATAATGGAGATGACCTAGCTCTTTATTCTCCTTGTTGGTAGCCATCTACCACCTGTAACTTCAAAGGTAAGCTGCTTTTTTTTTTTTTTTTTAAGTCGAGTTTGATAAGGTCTGTTTTGTCTTGAAAATATCACTTACTGCTAGTCATGGTCAACGCTACTTTTTTGAAGTTTCATTAATAGTTTTGCAGCCCATAAGGTAAATTAATTCTTTCTGGATGTATCAAATGTGGTGGATCTGCCAGATGTGGGGAGCAGCTGAACTGGAGGGTGGAGTTATTCGAGGTGCAGGAGATGGTAGATTCAACTCCCTCAGAGGGAACAAGCAAGTTGTGTAAAAAAAGCAAAGCCTACCAGGTAAGGATTCTATATAAGGGAGGTGATTGCTATTCCCTTCCAGTCATTTCATGCCAGTTTTTCAAGAGATACCGGAAATCGGCATTTGATTATGTGTGGACACCACCAAGGATGAAATTAAGTGCTTAAAGAGTCATACTTTGGCAACTTTTCCTTTAGCAGTTCAGCCCAGATAATGTTTAATTTTATTGCATCCTGCAGCTATTAGCATTCACCATTGTTCTTGCTAGGCCAACCATTATACAAATTAACATTAAAATAATGATCCTGGCATATTGTAAAGGTCACAGCAGGCATTAAATGATCCATCTACCTTGTAATTGTCATTCCACTGAGACCTGTGGCAACTCCCCTGAGAAACCTCTTGGCTTCTTAGCATACATATCACTTTGTTATTAGAGTGACACCCAACACCTATTCTACTTACTTCCCCTGGATGAGATTCTTTCACAGGGAACCAGGAGCCACAGCAAAATAGCAGCATCGAGTCAATCAAACTTTTACCTATGGAATGTACGATTAGATATGGTAGGAAGGATGGATAAGGTGGAGTGATTTATTTGCAAAAGTAGGCCTACAGGGCCCAGTCAGGGTTATTAACTTTCAGGCAAATAGGCACTACATCTTTTTTTGCTATTATTATTTATTTATATATATTTTACATCATTGTTCAATTTTAAACAATGTTTGCTTTTTTTCCCCCTTGTGTGCAGGCCCCATAGAATTTCCTCCACCAATGCACCTGTGCACCCTCACCACAGTCCCCTGTGTCCTCCTTCTTCCCTCCAATCCCTGTCCCTCCAGTCCCCTGTCCCTTGCAGAATGTCTCTGGTTTATAATTGTCTGTTTTTGTTTTGTTTTGTATTGCTGTTATTTTTTCCCCTGATGTCTTATTTGGTTCCCCTATATTCCTCCTATAAGTGAAGCCATCGGATAGTTTTCTTTTTCCTTCTCACTTATTTCACATAATACCTTCTAGCTCCATCCATGTTGTTGCAAATGGCATTAGTTTATCTTTCTTGATTGCTGAATAGTATTCCATTGTGTATATATACCACATCTTCTTGATCTAGTCATCTATTTTGGGGCATCTGGGTTGTTTCCAGGTTTTACCTATTATAAATAGTGCTGCAATAAACATAGGGGTACAGGTCAAATAGTAACTACATCTTTAACATTTTGGAGAATGAGCTGTGTGAATTACTAGACTGCGTATTAGGATGCACACTGGAGCCAGTCTATAAACAAACATACGATCATAGCCTGAAACAGAATTGGGTGCCTGAGTTTTAATTCTGGTTTGGCTGTGGATGGCTGAATTTAAAATGATTATGTACTAGCCAATCTATTGATCGGGATAAATAAGTACATGCTCTGTTTGCCTTAGATGGCATGATGAGCATCAAAGGCATAACATGTGTGGACTTGAGAATTTAAAAATGCCTACAAATTGAAGATCCTGATTACTACTTATTCTATGTATTTTTAAATGTATTTTCGGGGTTTCTGCCTGAAACGTGGCCTGACTTTGAGACACAAGACTTTCTATGATTCTTTTCTTTTATTTTTTTCCCCTAACAACTTTTGTTATCAAATTGCCAGGTTGTGAGATTTTTTTTGTCAAAAAGATCACTAGTTGGGATGATCTAAGACAGAAACAAATACTTATATACGCTCAGCTACCTCATAAATAACATGTATATATTAATAACTGATGTTGTTTGGGGGAGAGGCTGTTCTAAAGGAACCCCACAAATTCAAGTTTTATAGACCCCACCCTTACCCCAGGCCAAAGAGATCCAAGGCACCAAAGATTGCAGATCCCTTAATGTCCTCATCAGCGAAGGGAGGATTGCTAGCAACTAAGGGTGGAGTTAAGCAGGCAGGCTTGGTATATAACCAGATATGTAGGCCTTGGGGCAGGTTGGTTTTTTGCTGGGTTTCAGCTTGCTATTGGGGTCTCAGCTCAGTAGAACTGGTATGATGTATTCACCAATTTATCTCTCTTTCTCCCTGGGTTATTCCTCTCTTCACTTCCCTTTTTTTGTAAGTAAACCCTTTATCAACCTTTTTTGTGTGTTTTGCAGTTGAGACTCATTATAAGTCCTTTTTAAGTGTACTTGTAAGGACCCACACTCAGGCCAACCCATTTCCCATTAGTGTTGCCCTGTAACAATCTCACCAGGGTGTTGTAAAAAATAAATAAGATAATCAATGTCAAGACAAAAAGAAGTTTCAAAATTGGAATTACCATACACATGCAAATTTGGTCATTGGTTCTTAGAAGATTGATTTTATGTTATTTCTTTTTGCACTGGGTCATCACAAAAATGAATGTTAAATAAACCCATGCTTCTGAAAAATAGTCTTCCAAATAGGTTGTTTTAGCTATCCATTACATTTTATTTTATTGACATAAGTGAATATACTTACCTCTTGTCAATGATATTTAAATATTTTGACCTTATGTTAGACTGTGAGGTGCCAACCAATAGTATCTCTCTTTAGATATCCAGTCTCTAGATATTTATTGAGCAGCTGTTACATCCATGGCACTGTTCACTTAGGTTGCCGGAAATAAAAAGATACACAAAGTTGTACACATAACATATTTAAAAGAAATGAGATGTGTTTGCAGATAAATGGATGTAAGAAATATGATACAAAAACTTTGAGAAGTGAGAGTTTAGTCCAGAACAAATGCTGTAGGTTTAATGGAAAACAATGTCCCCTCTGGAATGTGGACTCATTTATAAAAGGGAGGTGGGGGACACACATGATGAAGGCCAGAAGCTCTGTAAATCCATTGCTCACCCTGCCATATAGATAAGTCTCTCTCGCAGAAGGACTGTTTCTGGTAAAATCCTAATTCTGGATAATAACTCCCATTTTCATTCTTATGGGTAGTTAAGGAGTGGTGAAAGTTTCTTGTGAATGGAATACTATTCAGGAATCAAAAAAGATAAACCATGCCATTTGCAGCAACATGGAGCTAGAAGGGATTATGCTCAGTGACATACGTCAGAAGGAAAAAGAAAAATATCAGATGGTTTCACTTATAGGAGGAATATAGGGAAACTGAACAACGGGTCAAAAAAAGACAAAAATTGTAGGCAAACTATAGATCTGAGGCATACAGCAGGGGTGGGGTAGGGAGATGAGTCAAAACAGGGGAGGGAAGAGCACAGGGACTATGATGACAGTTCACGAGTGATGTGGTATGAGATTCATGGGGACTACACCTGAGAGGAGAAATCAAACACTGTACAAAAATGAACAACAATGTAATAAAACAAAGAAGTTCAATCAATTAAAAAAAAAGTTACTTGTAAGCCTGGAAGGCCTCAACTGACCTCAGCATGAAGTCATCTACATGCCACAGAGACATGTCTTGGGCCTATTCTGAACATCTGAACATCTTGGGCCTATTCTGAACAACATATTCTGAAGGTCTATACTTCAATAATCAAGGAGAGGATTTTGCAGATGTTGGGAATCTCAACCCATTCAGCTTAAAGGTCAAAACCACTGAGGCACAGGGCAAGGTTAAAAAGTAGAAATGAGGTGCAGAGAATAGCCAACTGAGTCAGTCTTAGAAGGTAAGCCAACTTCAGACCTCAAGACTCTTACCCTCTAGTTCAAGGACCCTTAGACTCCATCTAGTAAAAATAATGTGAAATAATGTGAAAATGATGTGAAATAATGTTACCAGAGGACTGGCATGGTCAGCATGGTTGGAGATGCATGTTTGAAAAGCAAATCTCATGTTTGGTGGAGTGTAGTGGTGGGGATGAGGGAGTACAGAGAGATGCTGTAGGTAGAGGGACCAGATAGCTCATAAAAAATAAGCCAGTGTGAAAGTTATGAAGAAGATCAGATGGGAAGGTGTGGCATTGAATTAGGTGGTAAAGCTTTAGAGAAGAGAAGAATCAATAATATCTTTAGGTTTTGGAGCCTCGGTGACAAAAATCTAGTGGTGCCATTAACGAGGAAGAGTGTGAACAGGAGCTAGAAAGGAGAATCAAGGGTGCTTCTTTTTGGAAGTACCTCCAGGGGTCTGGCTCAATATCCCCATAGAAGTCTAGAGAAGTAATTAGACACTGGCCTAGCATTCAGGAATGAGATTGGGAGGGGGTCAAGTTGCAGATTTCTAAGCTAAGGCTTAACCATGTGGGGAGGAAATGTTAAATGAACATAAGCCCAGGAAGGGCTTAGAAGATGTGCAGAAAAACTTTTAGAGAAGCGAAGAACAGACAATGAACATTTGTCTTAGAATTTTTGAGGGGCAGTTTTCTGAAGAAGAGGCTGGTCCTCAGTCTTCAAGGCTGGTGAGGAAGGACTGAGGAAAAATTGATAGAAGAAGAATTAACAACAGTTCTTTAGCAACATTTGTTGATCACAAGTGTAGAAAAATGAAATAGAAGGACACTGTATGGAACCGAGGTAGGAGTGAGTGAAGCACTTGTGTAAATGAATGAATGAATGAAAAGAGAAAGAATTATCAGTATGTGAAAAGCATTTCCAGATAGTTCATTGGATAGTTGAAATTATCTAAAGACATTTAACTCAATCAGCAAGGAGTTGTATATTGGCTTTTGGGGAGAATTTCTACGTGGTCATTTACTTTTTCAAGAAGAACTCTCCCAGGAGAACAGTATATTTAAATTCTAATTGATATCAAGGGATTCTTCATCTACATAAACCTTTATTGCATGTTTCCACACCTTTCGCAATTTTGGAACTGCTTGAAGCACAGTGAGCTTAGCAAAGTTACCTCTAAATGGTCACTTTCTTCTCTCCATAGGGCATGCGTGGGACCAACAGCAAATTCTTTTCATCTCAGGCACTTATTAATTCAGTCAGAATTTTGCCACAGCAATGGGGCTTTAAGAGCAGCGACTTTAGCTTTTGATAAAAAATATCCTCACCAAAAAATACTAGTCCAGGAATCGCTTCAACCAATGATTCCTGATGGATATTCTCACCCTGAACATAGTTCCAAAACTGTCTTTCTGGGACACAGAAGGTTTTGCTTTCTGCCCTAATTTATGCACACTTGCCTATTGCCAATAATGAGAGGCCTATGTATGTGACCTTAGAGAGTTCAGGCAATGTCTTTATTTCGTGCTTTCATGTTTACAAAGACCACCCAATGGCACTGAAGACCAGATGTAGCTGAGATGTCAGTGCCCACCACACCCCTCAGCCCTGGGCCCTCCAGGACATACCTGATCACCAACTGAAGACTTCTCCATTCAGGTGGCATTTGCTCTGCCCGCATGTGCTCCTGGGATGACATGTCAGGGGATTAATACCTCCCAGGAACAGACTCAACCGATGCCCAATGGGAGTCAGTGTATTGGTGCCCATTTCCATCACACCTCTGGAGGTGGTAACTCAGGTGATGGGCTAAAGCGGCTCCCAGCATCCTTGGTGATAACTGGCTTGAGGACACATCTGCTTTATTGTTGGTCTTCTCTTTCCTGCTTAGTCTTCACTCCCCTGTGTTTTCTCTTCCTCACTGTAACTGTTATAGGGCAGGGAGAGAGACACCCTAGAGCTCCTCAACCTGCCCTTCTAAATAGGTTCTGCCTCCCACTGCATCAAGACAAAACATATAAGACCTTTAATGAAAAGGAACTTTAATTCAATTAGTGTGCAACAACAAGAAAGACAAAGAATATAGTTTCCAAATCCTGCATCCAGTTACCCATCACCTTGTGGGTAAATGCCCAGCCAAACAGGGTTGGCCCAAAGCAGGGCCACTGAGGCCCAAAAGCCTGCCACAAGTCTAAGGCCTCTTCTGGTGGGGACTCATAGGAAAGGGGCAGACAGGGCCCAGCACATCTGGGACAGAAGGAGCAAAATCAAGACAAAAGCTGCCACTGTTAACCTCCCACGGTTTCTTACTCACATCTGCTTCAACCAATCCAGGATCAAGAAGCAAGAGCAGCTTCTTCACATGTCTCTCTGCTCCATGTGCCTCCTCCAGGTCTCTTTGTTCTCCATCCTTCCTCCTTTTTTCTCTAGTCTCCTCTCTCCTCTTCCTTCTGCTCCACCCTCTCACAGGTGGGGCAGGGAACCTGGAACCTCCCCTTTTCCTGGGAACCACCCTGTTACATAACCTACTTGTACTCAAATCCTTGTGTAAGGATAGGCCTGTGGAGAAACTCATAATCAACACTGGCTCTTCGACTGACCTGAGATAGTCCTACCTGAAGTGCCTCTGATTTACATTGCACTCTGCCAAGAATGAAATAAAATTGTTGGCTTGGGAGACCTATTTCCTGCACTTTGCTAACTTACTCATTTGATGATTTTTAATTTTCCAGGTACTACTAAGTTTCAGGGGCTACAAAGATGAATATGGGGATTTATACAAATTGATCAAATGGAAATTTATACAAGGTACAGAAATTGAACCAAGAATAGAGTCACCACCTCCCCTTGCAGGTCAGAGAAGGTTTCCTGGGAGGACATAATACTTGGTTTGAATCATGAAAACTGAGCAGGTGTTGGGGCAGATAGGGGAGGGGGAAGAGAAACCCAGGCAGGAGGAACAGCAGGGGTAAAGGCAGGAAAGCATGAAACATCAAGATGGATTAAAGAAATGGTTGGCAATTTACTGTGACTGAACAGAGGAGAGGAGGTGAGGGGTGCCAGTATTTTGCTGGGCAAAGGAATTTGGATTTCTCCCCATAGAATCTGTTTTGAGAAAAATTGCTCTGGTAGAAGTGAACATGATGGCTTGAACTAGCGCCAGATGGGAGGCAGAAGGACAAATTAAAAGGCTGTAATTATTTAAGCAAGAGATGGGAGTCCTCGCACATAGCAAAAGCTTGGGGTGAAGAAGCAGGCTATAAAAGACTGAGAAGGTAAGATATGATAGCACTTAACAGCCCCATAGGGAATGAATAAGGAATTAAAACATTAATCAGCATAGAAAAGGCAGAAGGAGGAACATGCACAACTACTGGTATACAGAAATTGAGAAAATTCTTGGAAAAAACACTCCAGAATTCAAAATTTCAATTCCTACAACTATCAATGATTTTGTTTTTGCTGTTTTTAAAGATTTATTTATTTATCTATACAAGCACTGGGTACAGTCAGAAGTGCGGGAGGGTTAGAGAATTCACCAGAGCAAGAGCGGGGAACAGAACAGGCAGACTGATGAAGTACACTGCTGAGCGGAGCAGCGGGCATGGCAGGAGGTCTGTCGTGCCATGTAGGACCCTTGCCAGTGGCCAGGGATCGAACCGGTGCTGCAGAAGGTGCGGGCAGCTTTGCAGCCCAGCGCTCAACTGCTGCGCCACCAGGGGAGGCCCTGATTTCGTTTTCAAGGTTCTTCCCCCAAGGTTATTCCTAGATATATTCGGGATATAAATAGGTGTAAACTAAGCCTGCTTACAATGGGGAACTAACCATTCAGTTATTAGGGTGACTTTTTGTGTTTGAAAAATTAATTTAAAAAAGACCAATTCACATGCATAAAGTATACTAATAAATGGGCAACATTTGGTCTAATCCAAAATAGATTGTTACTAGATAATTAAGGAAAATAGCTACCAATAAGTAAAATGGCTCAAAATTACATTAACAACAGGTCTCCTTTTTTGTAGCGATTCTTTTTTGCCAACTTAATATCGATTTAGCAAATGACTGTTTTAGTATCTTAATAGACAGACTAATACAGAGAAAAGAAGCAGATTTATGGGAGTTAATTTAATATGTTGATAACTGGTATTATCATATTCAACATTTTTAAAGATGAAATCAAAATGCAGTTTTACATGTCACATATCTATAAATTACCCATAATTATAAGAAAATGTCACTGAACACAATTTAATCTATTTTTGAATATTTTAAGTCCGTTAGCTTCCCATAATAAAAACCTTGGGACCATTTTTATGACCAAGTACCACCCTTGTACCAGCTGGTAATCTAAAAATATGTAGATATTATATCACATTTGTCCTGATCCTTTGAGACACTATGGAGTGGTCATTACAAAGCAAGTTTAAGAAAGGATGGAAAAGGAGAGAGGAAGGAGGCAGGGGTAGGGGGCGGAAAGCAGAGATGGAAGCAAAGGGGGAATGAGGGAAAAATATTATAGTTCTATTTATTATTTGTTTATATCTCATAAAAGTAGTATAGGGGGTAAAGATTTCTGGCTAAAGTCAAAGTGTTCTTATTGTTTGAATTCAGAGTAAATTACATTTTGCTTCATTTTAGCTAGTGTCCCCAAATGTCAGACAGAAACAGAACCAGAACTAGCTTCAGTATACATGCATGTGCTATAATTTACCTCATTTATGTATTTTAGGTGGTTTTCATGATGGAGTTACCGGGAGATGTCCGATTCGCATTTCCACATGCCCTCCTTCTTTTGCAGCAATAAATAAATGAAGCTCTTTTAGATTGGAAGTAAATTTCAGATCAGTTGCCTCTTATTTCACATCTGATATCAGTAATTAGAAATCAAAACTGGACGCTTCTTCCATTTTGTTAATTTGGCTTCCCTCTTGTTAAGCCACAAAGGGGCTGAATGGTAACAGCTGAATGGTCTGCAGTTGTCTTTCTACATTTTTTTAAAAAAATATCTCCAGTGAAGTGGGCTAAACTTGAAAATGAATGAGTAATTAATTCTTCCACAAATCCTACCTTAGTGAACTGTATTCTAAGTTACTTTTCCTCTTGTGCTTCATCCTGTTTCCTGAGCTCTGTGGTCAGTCTCTCCTCTAAATCCACATACTAGGAAAGCCTCTGGGGAGATCTGTTTTTAACAGGTCTCACTTTGGAAAGTCAGGGTCAAAGTTGGGGAAGGAAAACGAAGAGAAGAGGGCCCTGGTCTGGCCAGATGGACCAGGCCACCATTAGGGAAGAAGGAAAAACAGCAAGTGGACATGCTAACCTTGCTTACCCCCACCCCACACCTCTCACAGTTTACAAAATGGCTGAATACTTTAGGGAATTTGCTTTCATGTTAACATAAATGAAGTTTATAAACGATTATAAATTGAATGATGACATCACACTTGAATGGTCTCAAGTATTTTTAATAAAGAAAAGAGAAAATTATAATGACTCATGATTCTGTTACAACGATGAATTATATACGTAAAGAATAAGAATTCACATGTTAAAGAATTTAAAGAGAATATAATATAGAAAATGCAAATAAAGGTCTGTTTTCTTATCTAGCCTAAATTGCTTTTGCTAAAGTTAAGCAGGGTTAACAATGCATATGTAGCCTTAGGGAAATGAAGACACTGCATGTATGCTAACTCATGCCATGTGGTATTTGTGTGCAAATATTTTACAAATGGGACTGATAACACACACTGATCTCCACATCTTCCTAGTTTTGAGCTGCTTTTTAAAAATAAATATATCTTTGGAGATCTTTCCACACAAATCTGTCTTATTATTTTGAAGGACAGTATTTTGTTGTATGTTTGATTTGTCCTTCCTGATGGACATTTAGATAGTTCCATTTTGCTGTTGTTGTTCCTATAAGAGTGTTTTAGTAGTAAATTTATATAAAAGTCTGCAAGTTAATTTGGAGGGTACATCATTTCTAACAATATATTTTCTGCTCAGACTATGTTCATTTTAAAAAATGTTGAAGGATAATAGCTGAACTGTCCTTCTAAAAGGTATATATTACTTGTATTTGATTCTTAGGCAACCTGTGTGTCATCAAACATTGATAAATGGTAAGTAAAATGGTAAATTTAAATTTGCATTTATCATTTAAATTTGCATTTCCTTTTATTATGGATGAGTTTGGAAATATCTTGCCATAGACAGACTTACTGGCCACTTTATTTGAATTTTTGATTAGATCCTTTACCTCTTATTCTGAATTGTTTGCCTTTTTCCTATTGACTTAAAAAGTGAGCACACGAAAAACATTACAATATAACTATCATACCTATTTTTAAATTTTTTACACTGTAGATATTAATGAAAATATACCTTTGTCAGAAATGTGTTATATTTTCCATCTGTTTATTATCTTATGAATGTATGATGCTTTTTTTCTGTATAGAAATTTTAAACATCTTTTAAATGCAATACATTTTGAAATGCATCTTCAACTTTATGACTTCTATGCTTACTTCAAAAGGACTTTTCATTGGTCAAGATTATAAATTCTCCAGTGCTTTAATGCTTTGTTATAACATTTTGTTTTATTTTTTAAAGACACGCTTTACCACCAAAGTTTCTTCAAATAAAGAAAGTTTTAAGTCTAATGTAATCTGATGTTAAGACACTAGAACATAGAAATCTGTGACATTAAAATGAAATCTTGGCTACACATGAAATCTTGCATCACTCAGTCATTCAAGAAAGAACCTATTTGCTAGTCTTAAAATATTTTAGTGGATTAATTACCTTTGACTCACCTGGAATTTATTTGGGCTTGTCAGTTGCTTATTATATTGATTGAACTATCAATCTATTATTACTGTTTTGAAATAATATCTTGATCATGTCATTTCCCAGTTATATCTGGGACTTTTTCACCAATCTATGCGTCTGTTTCTTTTTTTATTTTTCTCATCTAATTGCAGGTCTAGCCTCCTCTTCCTAGGGGATAAGCTAGGAAGGAGCAGGAATCTTAACTGTCTTGTTTGTGGTTATATCCACTTAAAACTGCATTCAAAAATACTGGTTGAACACATAAACAAGAGAAAGCTCTATTTCTTGATTCATCAGTGTTAAATATCATTTATTGGTTGTCCACATAAAAAGGGGAAATCAGTAATACTGATACATCTTCTCTGGTCTTCCCTTCACCTTTTGATGTCCTGTTGTTTAATTATTATCCTGAAATTTTCAGTAATTGGAATATGAACCTTCTGAAATCGCATACTGATTTAACTTTAGTTATAAGTGTAAATGTGTTCAGTGAACCCACCTGTTAACTTCTCAGGGCGCTTCTTCTAAGGTAGGCTTTATTGAGAAGAGCTCATAGATCTCATGAGATTCACTCTATTCTTATTTAATGAATCACCTAACACTTATACAGTGCTTTCTGCATGCCAGATACTGTTCCATGTGCTTTACAAATATTAAGTAATTGAATCATAAAATATTAAAGTTCTTGAATTTCTGTATTTAATTCAGTTGGCATTAAGTTCACATGTCCTCTTGGCTTGGCTTGGGGATTTTTTTGCAAACCTCCCTTTATCCATGCTCCATCCCAAATAATTCAAAGGCGTTCCTCTTCTGCCTCTGGCAATGGAAGCCTGAGGCCAACTTCATTTCCACCTTATACTCAACTTGCTTTTTCTACTTGTATTTCTGAGGAAAATCACTTTGATCCTTGAGCTTGAAACTTTAGCAGGATTTATGTGTGTTTGCTATTTATTCATTTATCCTAGAACACATCATAGTTGAACACATTTAATAGATTTGTTAATTTAAATCATTTGATTTCATGGTTTTAGCTAACTTGGGTTAAAAGCGGATGCCATGCTCACTTCGTCAGCACATAAACTAAAATTAGAACCACACAGAAAATTAGCATGGCCCCTGTGCTAATGACATGTAAATTCTTTTTGAGATCCATCAAAAAATAAATCAGATTTGAGTCCATGAAGCCTTATAATCCCACTATGTTCATTGACAATCAATGACTTTCCCAATGTTTAAGGCAGGATTTATTCTACTTTCTCAGTTGTGGCAACTAGAGAAACTGTTAAGTAGGTAGGAATAACAGTAAGAGACTATCATAATTGATAGTCACATTTATTACTTACAAAGTATCAGTAACTCTGCTAAACACTGAGCATAAATTAACTCATTTGATCCTCACAACACTATAAAGTATGTACTTTTATTACCTCCATTTTATAGAGGGAAAATAAAAGGCACAGGGAAATAAGATACCAGCTCCAAGTAGCAGAGACAGTATTTAAATCTTGGAAATCTGATACCAGAAGTGATGGTGTTAAACCTTATTTTATGCTGCCGATACCACAGTCGAAATCACATTAAAGTTTCTATGTAGCTCATGTGGATCTGAAAAGAAATATGGGTATCCTAGGAAGGTTGGTCCATCCATTCATTCAGATATGCCACACATTCCTAAGGGCAGGGTTTGTTCCCATTTATGCTGAATTGATTGGGTGATTTCATTTCATCTTGGCTCATCCTTATTCAACAAAATCAATTTGTGGATAGTCCTTTTAGCATTCTTAGCTGCGCATTTTCATATCATCACAGAAAATGCTAACAGTGGACTGCTATGTTGCAGCAGGCCATCTTTGTCTGCTTATGCCTCGGTGAGAGAGGAAAGGACAAACTTGGCAGCCAGCCATGTAATTAGAATTAACTTTGGCCAGGAAGGCGTGACAGATGAGCCGGCCCGATCACTCCAATATTTGCCTGTCTACATGTGGAATTCCTGTCTTAGACCATGGCACAGAAGGAA
The DNA here is from genome assembly GCF_964194135.1 of Talpa europaea. Taxonomy (NCBI): domain Eukaryota; kingdom Metazoa; phylum Chordata; class Mammalia; order Eulipotyphla; family Talpidae; genus Talpa; species Talpa europaea. Next base: position 24,568,838 of record NC_140078.1, on the reverse strand, counting down.
ATGTTCCTCTTTTGAAATTTTTCTCTGTATACCGATCAAATTGTTCCCTCGGGACACATCATAAAGAAATGTCATTGAATACTCTAATTGTGGCATTCACCAGAGCTATTTTTTAAAAATCAACATTGGTCACAAACTCAGATTTTAATCAAAACCAGAATTCTGGTGAGTTGAGTGGTTTTTACAATATTTTTCAGCTTAAATATTTGATAGTCACTGGTCCCATAAATTAAACCTGCATTCAAAAGATTTGAAGTAGATTAGTTTAGCATTTCACAGTTAAGTTAAAATAGGAATACTGCATTCTTTCTTTGAGGACAACGCGCGTGCACACGCGGGTGCGTGCACACACACATGCACATGCACTCTCACACACTAACATCACCCTACCAAAATACTTATTTTTCTCTCCACTAAGTATTACTCAAAAGTATCTGAAAGTTTAAAATTCAAACTTGGCAGTTGTATAATCCTCCCAGGGGAGGAAATTCAGGAGAATTTAAAGAAAATTGGTTTAGCAATGTGTTTTGAATATAGGCAACAGAACATTTTCTATTTGGGTACAACTACATCAATGAAACTAGAGTCAGGGGAAGTCTTGTCCGATGCCATTTAGAAGGTTGTCAGAGCTAAAGGAGGCGTTAGAAGAATGCTAGTTGGAACAGAGAACTAACTGCCTTAAGGAAAGACTCTATTTCCTTCCATTTCCTGCTGTAGATAAATGAGCACCAAATATAGGAAACCATAAGGTCATTTCAGCAAATAAAAACCAACCCACCATTCTGGGTATCATATGTTGTGGTTATTGCTGCTGGTACTTTGCTCACTGTGATGACTTCAAAGTGTAACTGCACATTTTCTGTCGCTCCTCCTGCACGCCTGGATCCCAGTAGGCTCACAATTGCTTCAATCTAGAAATTGCAGAGGAACTTATAGTAGTTGACTTCTGAGACCAAATCGTAAAAAGCCAGGTAGTTTCCACCTTGTTCATGGTAATGCTCACTCTTGTAACCCCAAGTTGCCGGGCAATAACCCTGACTACCCTGAGACTGCTACTAAGAAGATGGTAGAGCTCACTGGTTAAGAATACAGATGCTAGGACCAGACTGTGCAGGTTCAAATCCCAGCTCTGTCAACTACCAGTTATATAATCTCAAGAAAGATACTTCATCTCTGTGCCTCACTTTCCTCATTTATAAAATGGGGAGAAATAATAGTCTGGTGCACAGCACATGTGGTCTTACCTGTATACCATACTAGTTGTTTAGGAGGTCAAATGTGTTAATAGCTTAGAACAGTGCTGGCAAATAACAGACACTAAGGAAGTATCTGTTAAGTGGAAACACACATATCCTCTCAGACCTGCGTCACAGTTTCAGAAGTAGGTGCATTCAATACAGTATAAAAGCAGGTCTTGCTGCATTTTGGGATTCATAGAACAGATCCCTTTGGCAGCAAGGGAAAAGGTTGTTAAAGATCTGATAAATGTAAGCAGTTCAGACCAAAGAAAATTCTAGGGTCAAAAAAGAAGGATGCTTCAGAAAAACCTCTTTTGCTTTTATTTCCCTTCCTACATTCTAAGCTGATGTTTGCTGTGTTTACATCACTGAATCGGGCATTTCCCTACTCATGTCCAAGCACTGAGTAAGATATTTGAACTTATAAAATTTACAAGTCTAAAATAGTTACCAGCATGTACTCCCCCACTCCACAGCTTGCCTCACCCTGTGAGGGATTGGGTTATAAAAATGAATGAAATCATCATTCCTGTTTACTGGATAATCCCAAAGCTAAAATTATAAAAAGGAGTAAGGGAGACAGCAATGAACATTTAAGGAAAATGAAGACATATGGGTACAGAGAGACCTCTCTAGATATCTCTCAGGGTAAATTACTGGCAAACATATCATAGTCTGATCGTCTGTGGTTTTCCTTCATTCATTTTTTAAATGAAAAAGGGAGGTAAATTTTGCTCGTCGAAATCCACTTAAGATACAGGTCTATTAGCTTAAGCAAATATACAAATATACATGCCTTCAAAGATGCCAAATGTGCTAGTCATTAGCCAGTCTGCAATATTTCTCATATTCTGGACTGGAAACTACATTTCCCAGGTTCTCTTGTACCGTGGCTTCCTGACAGATTGGGCCAATGGGGGGCTGATGGAGGGCTAGGGGGTGGGAAATGGAGAAGCCAGGATATTTCAGATTACATCTGTGGGGATGGTTATCTTCTCCATTACTTTAATTCTCACTGGAAAGACCTTGCCATAGTTGTGGTGATTTCCAAAAAAATCACCCAGATTCTGGTCCTGGTGACCACATTTTCTTCTGTTGAACTTAGGGTTGGTGTTTGCTTCTTGGTATTACTAGTCTCTGGATTGCTCACCATCCCCTGCAGGGCTTTTACCTCTCCCTCATCTATGTCATCAAGTCCCTCTACTAAATTCCTTCTGTTTAAAATACCTAGGGTGATTTCAGCTTTCTTGATTGGACTTCATAGATAACCTAAGTAACTTCTAAAAGTGGTTTTTGATTTAAAATTTATAGGAATAGTGTTGTTTTATTGACCTGACACATATATAGGCACATACTTTATTGACCTGCCTATATTAAGTATTCTTTGATGCTAACTTTAATTCTTTTGAGCAAAATGAGTTCTGTTTGTGATATGCATAGAAGTAATCATAGTTGCTCATTTGGTGGACATGAGAGTTGAGTTGCTCAAGAAAAAGAATTATCTATTCAATTTCCTTTCAATCTACCTTCTCATGGGCTCCTCATTGTACATCCTCTGTTTTTGTCATACAGCTGCACAGTACATTAAACTCATCTATGGTCTATGATACATAAAAACTCATCACCCATTAGAAATAGTTACTCTCACTTCCATGATTTAGCAGATAATTAATATTTAATGGTTCTTTTCCTCAAGTAACACTTTTATTGACCTCAGCACCAAAGACTTGGCATGAATCTTTCCCCATAAACCATTTTATTTGTTCACTTGGTATCAATTTGGGGGTCAGGATATAGAATTTGGGTGCTGGGCTCTATCAGGAAATGCTGTGATACCCTTAGGGATTTGAAATTCAGTAGAGAAGCTAGGATCTGCATTCAGAGCTGACCGTTTGCACAGAGGCTTTATTGCAGCTGCAGACTTAGCACATATGAAAAGGTTTTCTGTGCTCAGCTTCTGGATGGGGCAGATTGCATCACTAGGAATTCCTGTCTTCTAACACATAGTGACCAACACGCCTTAATAAGCATTTGCCTTTTTATTTTCAGGTCAATAACGTCATGCTTTCTGTTCATTATGGAATCAGTTTTTTTTTTTTTTAATTTCCTTTTTAAACTAGAGGGAAAGGCATAAAATAATAATTCCAATGCCGTGACTCTGGTATGCCCTGTGCACTAGTAGTAAGCCAACATAACTCAGTGCAAACGATGGGCCAATGCTCAGGTTTAAATAAGGCAGGATTTCTGGCAAGAGAGGTTGTTGTTAGGGGAAGGTGCTTGTGTATCCTTCCATGAGGTAAATGTTCTCGGAGCGGGTGGGAAATTTGCCCCATGCTGTCAAGGATAGCATCCTCCCAGCAAAGGAGTCAAGGGTTCAAAGTTAATCCATTTGGGTTGGAAACACTGACAGCAGAATCTGAGGGAAACAGAAACGTCACATAGGACACAGCACAGACCATCTCAGGAAGCCAGAGGATGAGCTCAGTCAGCAGGCCAACATCACAGCTATGAAAGGCCCAATCAAATGGTGCAAAGGTAGGGGTAGGGGAATTAGAAAGAGCAGACTGGCTCATGGGTTTCAGTGGGCTGGGCCAGCAGGGAACTAAGCTCAGAGGGGCTGACTCTGGAGGGGTTTCTGCCTTCCCTTGACCCTGCCCTAGCTTCAGAGTTATCCTGTATCCCTACAGCACTTACATATGATAAGGTTGTGAAATGTCCCTCCAAGGAGCAGGAGCCACTGAGCTGCTCTGAAATGTCATAAAGTACTGATGGATATTTTCTGGCATACTACTTCTCAATACTGTTCCCCTGTTTGAAGACCCCTTGCCATATTATCCACATTGTGGCAAACAATGACTTAGATAAATTTTCTCTCCAGATCAATGAATCATGCAATCCTAAGATACTCTTTCATGTTTAGTGTACATTGTGCTATTCTTAGGGAGAGCCAAGTGAATACTTACTTAGGAACCTTCTACTTATAGGCAATCAACTGTTAGGAAAGAGAACCTGGGAAATGCTGACAGGTCATATGTACCAAAAGTTTTCCCTCTTTGTGTCTAGAAGATTTTGAATCAAGGCTAAATTGGAGTTTGATGAAATGGGGATATAGTTACAGCAATATTTTCCCACTCTGCTAGCAAAATGCACAAAAAGGAAACTAAGTCATCTAAACACAGACTGGATGCCAAGGAAGACTGTTAGATAATGCTTTCTTTTTTTCTTTTCTTAAATTTTATTTTATATATTTTTACATCATTTTTCATTTTTGCACAATGTATTCATTTTCATCTTGGTTATAGTCCCCATACAATTCCCACCCCCCCTTGTTTTGATCCTACTCCCTCTTCACCCCCCTGTAGTGTGTCTCTGGTTTATAGTTGCTTGTTGATTTTGATTTTTACTTTATTATAATTAGTATTTTTCCCAGATCAAGAAGATGTGGTACATATACACAGTGGAATATTACTTAGCAATCAAAAAAGATAAACTCATGTAATTTGCAGCAATATGGAGAGAGCTGGAAGGGATCATGCTCAGTGAAATAAGCCAGAAAGAAAAAGAAAAATACCAGATTGATTCACTCATAGCAGAAATTTAGATAACCCTTTCTTCAGGGTTAGATAACCATGCTGAGTACATCTCTGAGTAAGAGTGGGAATGTCTGTGCATGGGGGTGATGGGAAACAGGTGACCTTGAAGGGTGGGAAGAAGGTAATTCTTAGTCCTGAGTCAAGATTGCCCAAGAAAGCAGCTGAGTACCTTTTCAATGGCTTCTAGTACATTCTACAGTTTTGGTACTATTATAATTACAGAAGGAAATTACAACAACCATCCTTTTTTTCTCATTACTCCATATGAAACTCTACCCAGTGGCCTTTCATTCATGGATATTTAGAGTCCAGTAGGTGTTAACTGGTGGCAAGTAGGTTATATCTAGACAAAAAAGTATTAGTTTTGGCCTACAAAAAATTTTAATTTTCAAATTTGTATTCAATATCAAAACCATAAAAAATTTACATAGAAGCCTAGAGCTCCCACTTTTTTGAAAGAGAAAAATCTGACAACACTAGGATATCATTGTCACATAACATCAGTGTTCTGGACCAAAGTAATAACAGAGCCCTCCAGATGGGGTATATGCTCCCAGTTTTCCATAGACCCCACTACTCCCTAACACCCACTGTGATCTGTTGTCATTTATCATTACATTCACAATATTGTTTTTCTTAATATAGAGTAAGATAAAAGCCAACTATGTCTTATATAAACATCCCTATCAAATACAGGAAACAGAGGCGATCTAGAACAATTTATTCATGCCAAGGAATGTTTTCTCACATCTGCTTTACTTAACCCATGTGTGTTACCTGCATGAATGCTGTTAGCATTTGAGTTTGAGAGCCTGAATTAGAACCATTTATAATAGAAGGGTGCAAATCATAGTGAGTTTAATACTGATCACTCTGTGGCACATACATGATCACTTACAGAAATCACCATTCCTTCTGCCCTTGTTCTATCGACAGCCCTGGGAATATAGATGTTAAAAATGTATGAGAGGAGTGTGTCCAAGAATTACCTGCTCAGATGATTAGAATTTATTTGAATCATCAAAACTCCTTTTTGAAATGATTACTGGAAATAGCTTTAAAAGGCTAAATGATACTATCCTTAATGAGCTGTGTGAATAACCACAGAATTTTGCATAAATGGCATGTTAATGAAAGAGTCAATGACCTCTTAGAATTGGCTAGAGAGACCCAGGTGGAGGGAGGCTGCTCCTGCCAGTCAAGACTTCTCAGCACACAGGGGCATAGGATGCCTCAATAGATGGGATTTTATAAGTGACTGTCCCTGAGTTAGAAAATGTCTCTTTTTTTAAAACAGATGGAAACACTGGAACTCTAAGAACTTTAATGCATTTCAGGTTCCATAGTGTTTTTAAGACTAGACTACAGAGATAGTTCAAAGGGGTGGGGAATGCCAGCAGAATGGAACAAGTAAAGACCCCTAAATATGAAACACACACATACATAGACAACAACAATGACATCTACCAAGACACACATTTACATACAAGGAAGCTTAGAGAATTTAATAATTTGTTTATGGTTCCAAACCAATTAATGGACTGACCTAAGGCTCAAATTCAGGTCTCTGAAGTTATCATAGAAAGATGGAGTGGACAAAGAGCTGTCCTCAAACTCCAGATGGGCTGCAGTGAAAGACGTATATTGGACATTTTCTATGTGGGATCAAAGGGCAGATTCACCCCTGGAGGGTAGAAGCAGTAGGGTGTTGATAAATGTTTAGCAATCTACAATCAGCATGGTGGGTAGAGGGAGAAGCCCTGATTTGTAGATTTTGCCAATGTCTACGGTGTGAACATATCCATCATAGCTGATTTCAAGCTGCCAGCTTGAGGTACTAGGTGTGGAGTTCGAAACAGATGTGCACAGCCAACTCTCTAGTTGCCGTGAGTAGGAATGGGTTTGCTCCTGTGTACCACTAGGTAGAAGTCTCAAAGGATTGGACTTTACCTAAATAAGAGGAGAGCCACCCAAAATTGCCCTCCATTGCTTTGTAAAGAAATGATGTAGTCATTTCTGTAGGGCACCAGAAGCTCGATGAGCTATCGTTGACCATAGAAGGCATTCCTGAGCTCCAGAGGATCTTGGGTAATTCTGACACTATTATTGATAGATTTGTGTCAAGGTTACATGCATTCTAGGTGGGAGGGAAGAGAAGGGAGATCTCAGGCTTTGCAGGGAGACAAACCCAATTCTGATTCCAACTTCACAGGACTGTATCACTTTGAATAAGACATTAAATCACTATCAGGCTTTGTTTTCTTTTCTTTTTTTTTTTTTTTTGGTGGGACCCTCACTGGCAGCCAGGGAACGAACTGACGCTGCAGAGGCTGTGGGCAGCCTCGCAGCCCAGCACTCAACAGCTGCGCCACCAGGGGAGGCCCAGGCTTTGTTTTCTTATCTCTAGAAAATGGAGATGGTAACAACATCTCTCTTGGTACTTGATTAAAGAGTGTCATCTCTGAAAAGTGGTCAAGTGCATTTTCTATGTCTCTCTCTCTTCAATATTTCCATACAGTCTTCTCCTACTAAAGGCAAAGAGCAAGCATTTATATGTGTATCACTTTAGAAAAAAATCTGGCTATAGGACTAACAGCTAGCATTCCTGCTTCATGGTTTGATCTGTGTTACTAAAAAAAAAAAAATATGTAATACATCGAGCTGAATTATAACATGATTCCACTGAGATTGGCTGGAAATTTTTAAAAGAGAGAAAGGGAAGTCTACCAGAGTCTTGACCACTAAATCTAGCTAAAGGCTGTAGAACCTTTTTGAGATACTCCTATCAGAAGTCCAGCCAGCTGGAATGTGTTTTGTAACCTTGCCTTCAGTGTAGCATTATCAGAGGAAACAAACAAATGACCTGCCAAATTGGTTTTGGACCCATTTACTCCCGCTGGCACAATACAGTAATGTTCAAGAAGAAAAATAGAGGCCACCATTCCAAGGCCTGAGTCACTTTAAGGGGGAAAGTCAGTACGTGACTTCAGCGTTTCCCTACCCAACAGAAAATGGCCTCCCAGAAACCACCAAGGAAGGGAAAGAAAGCCCTGAGACAAATCTCTTTCCTATTGGGTTGTTGGAAAAGTTGTGATGCACTTTTGCTTCTAAAACATAGAAAAAATATGTCATGAATTTTCCAACAACCTAGTAAGAGGCCTCTGGAAGCAGGTACTTGGCCTTTGATCACATACTTAAGAGCAGGGAAACATTCTACTTCTGCCATCTTCACACAGTGGACTAAGCAGTGGACTCCAGATGTAGTGGACATATCAGATAGAAAGATAGAGATGACATAGCAAGCTGGTGACCAGCCCTGCCTCAAAGAAGATTTTTCTGTCAAAGGACCCCATGAGTGTTCGGAAGACATTCTCCTTAATTTTATTATTTTTTTCCCTTGAAAACATGATTAAATGTTTCAGAGAGGCTGCTGACAAGGGAGAATTGACCACTCCTGGACCAAAGTGAAGGTCTGCTCAGCTGTTTGAGTGTTATCTTCTTATAAGGCCAAGAGCCTGAGTCCTCTCCACAGGAGAAGATGGAGATTCAATCTATGATATACCTGACACTTTGCTAAGTTATCTTGCTGAATCCTCACTACAACTCTATTCTTCTCTTTCTGTGTAATGGAAATCAAGGCTTGGAATCATAAAGTAATGTCTTAATAGTATAATCAACCAAACTGGTAGCTATGAGATTCAAATACAGCTCTAATTTTTCTTAAAACCGTAATACTCAACTTTCTGCCCCATTAATTTCCTGAGTGGCTTTAATGAGTATCAAGCATTGGGCCAAACCCCCATTGGCATCATGATGATTGGACAATAAGTGCAAATCCAGTCCAATCAGGGTCTAACTCACTTCCATATGAACTCAGCCTGGTAGGTTAGTGTGGGTATAAAATGACATACTGAACCAGATTCTACCCTCAAGGGAAAGGACAACACTACCCAGTGGCTAATCCAGTATAGCTTGGGGCTCTGTTGTTGTGAAACAAAAGGAAAAGTCTAGGTGGGCGGATGGAGGAGGTGATCTGTAGATATCAGGGTAGAAAAGACAGTCTTGTAGAGAGAAGACATGTCAGCCAGGTTGGCTTCTGTTAGGTGAAGAGATGATTAGAAAATAACTTAAGTGCAGAAATGAAAATTAATGGGAATAGGACATGCAAAGGAAATTATAATGTGATATCACTCCATGCCCTCCAGAAGAGTTCAAAACTGAAAATATCAAGAACTGACGAGGATGTGGAGCAACTGGAACTTTCAGACATTGTTAGTGGGCGTATTGATTGGTTACAGTCATACTGGAAATCGAGTAGTTTCAACTAAAAATATCACATGTCCATCCTCTATACAGCAAATCTGCTCCTAGAAAGAATCTCAGAAGAGATATGAACATATGTTCACCAAAAGATATCCACTAGAATGTTCATCACAGTTTTATTCACAATAGTCCAACTGGAATTCGCTGTAATATCCATCAACAGGAAATTGGATATATAATTTTTGCTGCACTCATGCAACGGAATATTAACAGGGAAGAGCACGAACAATCAACAACCCTACCCACAGACAAGGATAAATCCTTCTGAACTTGAGACTCAATGAGATAAGTCAAATTAAAAAATGTGGTCCATATAATTCTATTAATAGAAATTTCAAAAAAAAAATTAACCTATGGTATTAGAATTCAGCATAGTAGTTACCCTTAGAATTGCTGGAAGGGGCTGTGAGGGTAAATTCCAGGGTCTCATTTATGTTTCATTCCATAATCTGGGTACTTGTTACATAGGTGTGTTCAGTTGGTGAGAATTCACCAAGTTTTACACTAATGATGAGTGCATTTCTCCATGTGTAATAAAGGTTTTATATATATATATATATATATATATATATATATATATATGTAGGTGACAATCTAAACTAGAACAGATTTCTCTCTCTAAGCCCCATCATGGTCTAGTTGCTCTTACTAAATGGAAAGGGAGGCTGACATTGCAGAACAATGTTCTTAATGTTTCCAATCCCCATAGCCAAGGCGATGTTCATGGGGGGACTGAAAATCTAGAAGTATCTCCAGATAAGTGTGCGCATGAATAAGAATATATAAGAAGAAAAGTCACTTCCTCTTCTACTCCCCCCTTCTTCCTCCCCCCACATTCCAGCCCCCAATCAGCCTCCTGCTAAGTATTAGTTAACCTCCTAAATCAATACATCTTGATCTAAACCTACTAAGAAGGAATGTTTGCATTTGTATCTGGGTTCAAAGTACAGACTACAGTAGTTGGCTTTTAAGTTTATGTTATAGGCTTAATTTTCTTGCTCAAAATGAAATGAGGAATACATTAAGACTGTGAAAGGGAAAAAAAAAACATGATTGATGAACTGGCTTATAGGACTACAGTTCCTTTAGCAACAAAAATATTTGGTACGTTCCCTTATTATTGAGATCAAGCAATGTGCCTGGATCTAAATGACACAAAAATGGTTTGAATTAGAGTCAAATAATTGCCATTCTGAGTGAACATAAACTTTTTTCAGGGGGGTGGTGAATGGGGATAAAAAAATAACTAATAAACTCTGAAGCAAAGCTTACATCTGAGACTTAAGCTTCAAAGCTCTTAAAAGGGAGGCTTTTTCCCCCCTTAAGAGAGAGTGAGATGCATGCAGCAGGAGGAGTGGTTTTCCCAAGCTGATTTTTCTTAAGGGGTGACCCAGCCTGGGTTGGAATGTTACCATGTGATCAGCCCAGACCAGGGCGGCAACACAGTCGCAGCACAGAAGTTAGGACTTTCTGCAGCATCATTAAAATAATTGGGAGAGGAAAAAAAGTTAAGCTTCACAAGCTTGAATCACAAGCCTCTTGGCAAGGCTAACAAGCTTGCTGCTCTGCACTCTCTCTCCAGCCCCGGGTCACCCCCCACCCTTCCCGGTGGCTTGCAAGGACAGACTGGTTATCAGTTGAAAAGGAAGATTCAGAACAAAGTCTTTGTTTTGAGCAGCTCACTGGTGATGTTGCAAGGTTTTGTTGATGACACTGAGAGGAAGTCCAACAGGGAATCTGCTTTTGTTCTCCTGACTGGGAGCTACCAAGCTAAGACTCCACAAAAGGAAGTCAGCCTTGCAATGTAAAGGTGCATCTGAGAGAAGGAAGGGGAAGACTGAATGAGTGGGGAGAAGGCAACACACAGGCTGAGTTTGCTCTCTATTAATGAGAGGAGAGCAACAGGGATCGAGCAAGGAAAGACAGAGAGCTTCAACTAGAGAAGTAGAAGCAACTCACAGAAAAGTGTTGGAGTTTGGGCCTCCCTGGTGGCCCAGAGGTTAAGACTCAGTGCTATCACCTTGATGGCCCATCACAACAGCCTGGGTTCAATCCCCCAGGTTGCTGACCCACATGGCACAGCAGGTCTCTCCTGTCTCACTCACCGCTCTCCTCAGCAGTGTATTTCAGTACATCTGCTTGTTCTGTTCACCACTCTGTCTCTGGTGAGTCCTCTCACCCCCTTCCCAACCTCGGGCCCACACCCCAGTTCTTCTATGCAAAAATAAAATCTTAAAAAAAGTAAGTGTTGGAGTCTGGAGTAAATTCAGCAGCTATGGGTGGCGAGGTGGTTTGAGGAGTGCATCGACAGAATAACTAGATTTGTGTGGGGGACAAGAAGGCAAGAATAGGAAGAAAGATGCCAAAGAAAGAAGAGGGCCTCCCTGGTGTCACAAGGGGTTAAGAATCAACCTAGGAAGCTATCTGCAGCCACTGCAGCACAAGTTTGATCCCCAGCCAGGGAGCTACCCACATGGCACCGCAGGCCTCTCCTATCTTGCCCGCTGCTCCCCTCAGCAGTGTATTTCAGTCAACCTGCCTGTTCTGCTCCCCACTCTGTCTCTGGTGAATCCTCTCACCACCCCCCCACCACAACTCTGGCCTGTACCCCAGTTCTTGTATGCATAAATAAATAAATATTTAAAAAAAAAAAAGAAAAAGAAGAAATTGGAAGAGAGATAAAGACTCACAGAAGGAAGCCCAAGGAATTGTGCTTTCTTCTTCCTCACTATTTGCCTTTTGGGATACTCTGCAGCCAAAAGTGCAACAGCTCCCTGCTGCCCACCATCCACGAACTATATATAGCTGGTGTTCATAGTTGGTAACTACAGTGAGTGCCCATATTGGTTACTAATAGAGGCCAAGAGGGACATATACCTTCCCAAAGAGACAATGGATTTTCTGTCACAATTGATTGATTTGGGTGAGCAGAACCCCTACAGGAAAGAGAGAGACTTTGTCCTTAACAAAGGTATTTCAGAAACCATGGCTAGGGAACACAGATCTACAAAGGAAACCCTCCCATACCTGTTGAATGACGCTCTTCTTGATGAGTGAGAGCTGAAAGTTGGATCACTCTTTGGATTTGGAGCGCATCCTTCACAAAGGCTATGCTCCCTGACTTCTTATTGCACCCCACCTTCTCAGCTGAGTGTGGTATCAAGGAAGCTCCTGCTGAAGATCTTTGCTCACTTGATGTATCTTTTGTGCCTTGCTTTATTCCCTGAATCCCAAAGACGATCAGCTCTCTTTAAGGACAACTGTTCTGTTATGATCCTGTGGGATGGGCAGTCTTTGTTAACTGATCTATTACTTCTCCCTTGTAGGAAGGCTTCCACATGATCACTTACCCAGGCTCTCACCATCTTGTGACTGTCATTTTTAGGGGTGCTGGGGCCCTCACTGTTCTAACCTGGAATGGGGAGAGACTAGAGAAAAGACACCACTTTCCTAATCCCTTTGTTTGGAGGGAGATGACAGATGTATTTGATAGTAGTCATGTCTCCTCCTATTCCACTGGAAAACTGAGGAACATGGCCCAAACTAGACCCAAGAAGGACTGAGAAATGTAGCCCTTTCTGATGAAGGAACCAGCTCAACAGCTGTTTTGCTCTAAGAGCCTGACTCTCTGGGAACAACTGGATGTTACCTTCTAGAGCAAGCTGTGCTGTGGATGTGTACCTTCCCACCAGCCCTGGATGAGGGAGCCAGAGTGGCCCATTGCAAAAACTGGCACAATGACATTTGCTTGAGTGAAAAGCCATTTTTGAGGAATTTGAGCTGCCAATTTTGGAAAGGAGACCACCAAGTGGAAACACAGACAAACAGAAACCAAGCCCCATTCAGGATAAAGCTCCGGAGAGAGAACTACAAAGTCCTGTGATGAACACTTTTTCGGTTCTGACCTTGGCAAGGCTGCCCACTGTTGAAACCGCATAGTCATGAAAGAACAGCGTCAATATTCGAATTCAGACCTCTCTGGTTCTACAAGCTTTTTGAAAACAAAACAAAGCCAAACTTTCCCTATGTTTTGGACAGATTTTAACAGTATTTTTGGTAAATTACTTATTGTCCTCAATTCCCAGGTCTTCCAGTTTGAGAATTATTTATTCACACCCTTTTTCATGTAATTTTGCAGTTGATCCCCTGGAGGCAGAGTCAGCTTCTCTATTGATTGATGGTGGAGTTGACTTTGATTAACTTTTATCAATGAATGTGATGGGAATGGCAGTCCTAGAAAAGACTGTTTCACTGCACGCCTTCCACTCCTGGGAGGCAATCGTTGCTGATGTAGCAACAGCTTCATCAGTCTGAGCCTCCAAATGAGACGTGGAGTAGATCTGAACTCAATTCAGAGGTCATGCTGATCCTGGTCAGCCCCCAGCCTGAAGCAGAACAGTCCTAGCTGCTCTGCATATCCTTGAGTGAGAAACCCAAATGCTGTTGCTGTAATATCCTGGGATTTGGGGTAGCTTGTTATGTAGCTTTATTGTGGCAAGTGGTCTAGATACACCCACACTTTTTCAGCACCTGCTATGAACATTTAACATAGCATGTTACTATTTCTGATCCCATGCAAGTAAATAATTTCTACTAAAAGGGTAAACCTATATCCTCTATAGCTAGCAAAATGGATGTGCTTATCAGATATGAAGAAAAAAGTTACAGTTTAATAGTAAATTAAAAAGTGTGATTCTTTTTCCCCCCCAGAACAATACTCACTTTATTAATAGTTAAAGATTTAAGGCTTATCCAAGGACTTTTCACACAGGTCACACACTTAAGGATAATGTACCCCTAAAGAGGAAACATCATTTCTCCTTTGACTCATTAACTCAGTCCTGGGTAAGACCAAAGATCTCTTTGCTCATGTCTTACTTATCTATGTGGCTTCTAGGTAAAGAAGGAAAACAAAGATGACACCATCATTTCCTTGTTGAAATGCCTCTCTGAGTATCAGTCATATAACTTCTGTTTGGGACACCCAGGGAGCATGGAACTAGAAAGAATACTAGTGAGGGCAACAGGAGGGTAAACTGTATGTCAAACATGTTTTTGTTAAAGGGACTTGCAATTCCTGAAGCAAATTAAAAATGTGTTTTCATGTTTTATGCTGTTAAAGAAACTATGTCTTCCAGCCCTCCATTTCTGTGTCAAGGCAAAAACTATGACTCCATAGATGAAGCATATTTGGATTAGAAGTGCCTTGAGATTATTTTGATCCAGCTACATTATCAAAATGAAATGCTCCAGTCTCTATTCAATTTATCAGTCACTACAGAACTCCCCTTGATGTATTAGTTGCTTGAACAAACATTTTGCCAAGACCAGAAACGGTAACTACACCAAGTCTGCGCTGACACTCCACTGCCCATCCCCACCCCTACTCACCACAAAGGCTTCACCATCGCAGATGTTACCAATCAACTCCTGGCCCTCTTTCTTGCTAAGCCTGGAAGTGGCCTCAGTTTCCTTTTTAATACAGCACTTGCCAGCAGTCACCACCAATCAACGAAATTGGCGCCTGAGATGATAACTAGTTATTTTACTTGACCCAGATCTTTTGGTGCATTTCTAGTATCATTTGTCCTATGCACATTCTTCCTTCTGTCACTTTCCAGTTTGCAAAACCACTTAAAAATCAATTTACTCATAAAAGGACATATTGGAAAACAGATAATATTCTAAATATATATTCTGTTGGTTAATTTTTTTTAAATCTGAGGGTGTCTTAAGATGGCAATGTGATATGATAAAGACTCAGGGAGAATCAAAATTATTAATTAAAAAGAACCAAGCAAATTAAGAGGTCACAGATCTCCTTGGACTATTAGACACAGGAATATGAGCTACAATTTCACTGAAAGCAGTGCAAAGGCCTTAACTGTGCAGAAATGGTCCTCCTGATTTTGTTATACATTGAGGGAGTCTGATCTAGAACCTGTGGCTGGTCCTTGGGCAGAAAAACAAATTTCATGTTGTGACTGTGTGTAAGATTACTCATACTAGACACAGTATAGTTTCAGACAAACCAGGGCATATGCATTAAAGAGAAAATACATATTAGCATAAGTGAGTCATTGGTATTTTCAGACTGAGCGAAATACACAAGTCTGGATTTATCAGTTCAGGGCCCTATGCTTTCCTTCCCTTTTCTACCCCTGCTAAGCACCCCCTCCAATGTTCCCTTTTCTCCTGTTCTGAATGCATCAGTGTCCTGGAAATTCTGGCAATCCTCCTAGGCCAGCTGCTGCCTCTGACCTGGACATTCCCAGCCTTCTGCAGGGTCACGGGACATGCTGTATTCTGGGATTCTTGTCATGAAAGATGGGAAGGCCTTGAAATTACATGCCCTCACTGTCCCCATCGCCCTGTGCATCTCTAGCTGGTGGACCCAGTTTACAAACACAGCGTTTGGCTTCCAGCCCTATCATTGAGGCTCAATGAATCGCAGTTAAATCCAATCCCTAATTTATAAATTCAGTATTCAAGCTAGCTCATTAACTCTCAAAATTGCTCATGGAATAAATAGTAACTATCTCCTTTTCTAGAGGAGAGAAATATGTGCAGAAATCTTTTATAGGAGTGCTTGAGTTTAGATATAATGAATATAATGCCTTATTCTTACATTTCAGAAAAAATAAATTGTTGCCTCAAGTGAAGAATGTGTCTATATATTTGGCAACTTTTTTAGGGTCTCTCTCATGCTTTCCTAGACGGTTGGCTCCTCACTCCTAAGTGAACTATGGTCAGTGTAAGGTTGGCAAACCCCTGCCAATTTCATCTTCTGACCTTCTGAGTAAAGGCTTCATCCTTATCTCCCTTACAAATTCACTGAGCTCCCCCAGAAGTCTGATTGTGGGCACACAGCAAGTATTCAGTCATTCTTTCTGGCTTTGCCAATAATTGGGGCCTGATTGTAATTCTGTTTGGCACAGGGCACATCAACAGAGAGACAGGGCATGCTTGCCAGGTGAGAGATCAGTGGGGGAACACATGTTTCCTTTTCCTTTCATCTTTCTGGGGTGCAATATGGAGAAAGAGTGGGAGACACTTTCCCATCAGGCTCATGTCAGTAAGAAGGAGCCATGTAAGGAAAACATGCATACACACACACACACACACACACACGTGCATAAGGGAAAATGGGGGAGATTTGGAGTTGGCAAAAAGGATGAAATCTCAACTCCTGGCACAGACTCAAACCTGGAAATCCAGTGAGGTTTGCCCATCACTAATGATCACATAATCATATGTTCCCAGCGGAGGGGCTGAGAAAGGCTATTAAAATGCCACAGCTCTGGTGCTCTCTGGGAGAGGAACTTTCTGAAACGTGGTCCCTGTCAGGTTTCCCTTGAGAGTCAAAGGAAAAAATGACTGCAACTTGGCGTCTGCAAGGTGAAGTGTTGGGAAAACTAGCTGGGAAGATTTCTCTCCCCAGCCCAGCGTTGGACATGCCTCCGTTTTCCTTGTATATTTTAAATGTGGTGATGGGCCAGCTTGTTAAGTGTGCTGGCTGGCTCTCTGGGTGACTGGCAGGCAGCCGTAAGTGAGCGGAAACTAAACCATTTGTGGGTAGGAGGTGGCCAAAGTAGCCAGAACCAGGCTTTTGTGATGTCTTCAATCAAAACAGTTATTTCAAAAGATGCTGGCTACTCTGCATTTCCTTCTAGGGAGATATGACTCTCCAGTGGAATAGACTTGGGACTTTGGGCATCTTGACTGATCACTATGGCCAAAGAAAAGCCCAATTTGACCATATTCTATGGGTTATACATGGTAGGGCTCAGTAAAAGTTTTCTTTTTAATCAATTTTATCGAAGTATAATTTTATACAATTAAATGACTCATTTTAAGTGTACAGTTCAAAGAATTGTGACGAATATATACACCCATGTAACCATTACCAAACTCAAATCAGAACATGACCATCACCTAAGCCATTCCCTCCAGCCTTTTCAGCCAATGCTGTCCACCACATTGATCTGTTTTCTGTCACTACAAATTAGTTTTGCCCCTTCTATAATGTCAGACAAATAGAATCATATAGTGTGCATTCTTTTGTATTGGGCTTCTTTTGCTTAAGACAATGTTTTTGAGTTGCACTGATGTTATGGAAATCGTTTGTTTTTATTGCTGGGTAGTATTTCAGTGTATGAATATGTGACAATGTATTTATCCACTCACCTGTTGTTAGACATTTGGTTTTATTGTTGTTGTTTTTTAATGAAAATAAGATAAGGTCTTACAAGAGGTGTAGAAGGTAGAGAAGGAAAAGGAAAGTTAAGATTTTTACCTTTTACTTTTACCTCTGCTGGCCAAGGTGGACAGAAACTAGATAAACACACAACATTTCCCTGACTTTTTTCTCAATATATGCAAAAACATTTTGGAATCTTTCAAAAAGAATAGTAAAATAAGTTAAAGAAATTACAAAAAATTAATAATATACAAAATATCCATCTTTGATTCTTAAACAGCTGAAATGTGCCAGTTTAATTTCTACTCCAGGAGATAGCTAACGTTTAGTGAAAAGAATCCTAAAATTTGGGTCAGAAGCCTAGGTCTCTCATTTAGTGTTCTGTGAACTTAGTAAGACTCTCAGTCCTCACCAGCCTTAGTCACTCATCTGTCAATAAAGAGTGATGTGACACTTAGAGAAGATGAACTGGGGGCAGGTGTCTGAGACCACATGGTCTGGAAGTGATAGAATTGAGATTCCAACTCAACCAGCTTGGTTTAAATTCCTCAGACTGATTTTGACCCTTTTCTCCAACTACCAAGTAGAGCTTGAAAAAAAAAATCTGTCATTTTGAAATAACTGAAGAAATTTGTAAAAGTAGTATAAAAAGGATCTGCATGTACTTGCTCCTAATGCTAATTCTTACATGACTATGACACATCAATTTCTGGAAGATGTTGAAAAGCATCTGTAGTTTGTAGAGTGTGGTAACAATAACATGAAGAAAGTTCCGAGCTTATAATAAATGTGCAAGACCAGTAACCTTTATTTTTTTTAAGATTTATTTATTTATTTATTTATACAAGCACTGGGTACTGTCTGAAGCGCAGGAGGGTGAGAGAATTCACCAGAGCCAGAGTGGGGAACAGAACAGGCAGACTGATGAGGGGAGCAGCGGGCGTGGCAGGTGAGGTCTGTTGTGCCATGTGGGACACTCGCTAGGTGGCCAGGGATCGAACCGGCACTGCAGAGGCTGCAGGCAGCTTCACAGCCCAGCGCTCATCTGCTGCTCCACCAGGGGAGGCCCAGTAACCTTTATTTTTATTATTATTGACTGCAGCTTTAGCTGAATAGTTCCAATGCCTGTTCCCAGGTAAAATCCTCACTGTAGGGTGTCCTCATGGCCATGAACCCAACTGTGTGGTTTTTTGATTCCTGAACTGAGGGCTTGATGAGACCTGAAAGATTCAAGGGAAATCCAAGGTTCTCCGTGGTACCAGGATATAGCTGCAGTGATATTTCCTTTTAAATGGCAGAACCCTTGGCATCATAATAAGGAAGGGAACTTTCTTATGACTCAGCAGAGATTTGCCTTCAAACCCTCAAAATGTTTGCAAACTTCTGTATTCTCTATGGATACACAGATCTTGGTATGTTTCTAAAGGAAGTATCTTTGCAGAAGTTAGGCAGTTTGGAAATGGCTACTTGCCAACATGATTAACGTTTTATGAAAACTGTTGTAATGGAATGGATTTTCCTTCGAGTCATATTTTTATTAGTGACATTTCAAAGTGGAAGGAAAGTCTGGGCTTAAAAAAAGAAAAATGTTAATATCTTTTAAAAAAGCATAGTATGGGATGAGGATTACTCCTGTGATAGCAAGGGGGTACAAGATATGCAAATTGATGTGTATTTTACTTAAGTGTATATGAAAATAAACCATGGTGGTCAAACTTGTTTGATTGGAGGACAAGTATAAGTCACTAGGAAGGTGATTTGGATCCCAGATTTTTAACATTCACTTCTTATACAACACTGGAAAGAATCAACAGGGTTACGCTCCCTCTGAAAACTGCCAGGGAGAATCTTTCTTCATGAAAACATCACACACATGTCACACATATGCACATACCACATACACATATGTAGCAGTTCTTAGCATCTGCTGGTTGCCAGCAATCTTTGGCATTCCTTGGCTTGCAGCTGTAGCACTTTAATCTCTGTCTCTATCATCACACTGTGTTCTCTCCTCGTGTGTCTCTTCTCCTCTTCTTATAAGGACACGAGTCCTATTGGATTAAGGGCCGATATTGCTCCAGTATGACCTCATCTTAACTAATTGCATCTGCAAAGAACCTATTTCCAGATAAGGTCACCTTCTGAGGTAATGGGAATTAGAATTTCAAGACAACTTTTTCAAGGATAAAATTCAAACCATAACATTTGAGTTCCTAAAAACTCCTGTTCAATAGGACAAATAAGCTGAGCATATTTGCAAGGAATTGAGGAGAAAAAACAAAAATGATGGTGTTCTGATTCAAAATGGCAGTGTAAGAAGAAACGGAATTCATCTTCTCCCACAGAGAAAGTATGTAACCACATATGAAATAACTTACAAGAAAGAAGATGTGAAAGGCAAATAAATAGAGTTTCCACAGCAAAGGGTAATAGAATAGAAACAAGACTGGAAGGAAACACAGGAATTGCTTTTGCCAAGGAAGAACTCCCATCCTAGGTATAATGATTTGTGATTGGGAGGCATTCTCAAGGTGTGAAACTTTTACTTGAGAAATAGAGAAAATATTGTATACTGCATTACACACCTCATCCCCTTAATCTATCACAATGGAAACGAGTCCCTGGAGCCTTGGCATTGAGGGCCAGGAAGAAATATGCCAAGAAGAATCAAAGAACTATAGAGTTCTGAGATACCATTGGTAAAGGGACAGAACACACACTCATTTGATAGGAGACAAAGTTACAGCCAATTCATAGGGAGAAGAATCCCATTTACCACACTCTTACAGCATCTGACCAAGAGTCAGTAAGTATTAGGGATAACTTCCAGGTTAGAAACACTGGACAGCACCCACTTGTCAGCCTCTCTCAACATTGCTAATATCAGTTCTGGTGGGTGCCATTTTGGTACTTTCCTTCCAAACAACTGGAGCATGTAGGTAAGCTCCCCTGTGAACTCCACCCACACTAGTAACATAGCAGTGTGCCTCAGCTCTGCACCTAAGAAGTGTGTCACAATTCCACACTCAATCCCTAGCTGATAGGCACCAGGCCAACAGATAGTCCATAGCAGGCAACAGATGTCCCATATTCCTCAGCTAGGCCGGCAGCTCATCCATGTGCTGAGCAACAGTGGTGGGTCAGAGCTGTGTCAGACCCATAGTACAGCCTATTCAGCATACCACAATCCTGCACCACAGCTAAGCCTAACCTTGGTGCTGTAGCTGAGCCAAGCTGACAGCTGGGCACACCATACTACCTAACATAGCAGGCAGACACTTGCTGTGCACACAGGGAAATCACCTGAATGCCTAGATAGAGCAGTTAAAAATGACTACACTCCTGAACTCCATAGGACATCAACTGCACAAGACCAACCCTTCAAGTTCAGGAGAGGTAGAAGAATTGCCTAACACACAGAGGCAAACCCCAGAGACTAAGGCAGAATGGGGAGGCAGAGGGACATATCTCCAATGGATGAACAAAACAAAAACCCAGGAAAAGACCTTGGAGAATGGAGATAAGTGAACTATACAATAAAGAGTTCAAAATAATGGTTGTAAAGGGGCTCACCAAACTTGGAAGAAGAGATGAAAACAATAGGTTTTTGCTATTCTAAGTCACTGAGGTTTGGGGGATGCTTGTTATGCAGCATCCTTTACTGAAATATGACAAACACAATCACTCTCAAATCTACTATGGCTTTTTCTCTTTATTAAATAGCTTATATTTCTAACTGGATGTTTTGTTGGTATCTCAAACCCAATTTGTTTAAAAATTAACTCGTTAGAGTTTTGCTTTTCTTTCTTTTCTCTCAAAGAAGTTCCTCCTTCTGACTTCCCTATTTCTATAAATATGACCTCGATGATTGTGATAACTTGAATTTCAAACCTTGGAATCCACTTCTAATCCCTCTTTCTTTCTACTTCTGCATTTATTTAACTTTCAAGCCTGTGGAACTTTATTCTTTATTTTAATAACTGCTTATAAAAACCTGCTATAGATCTAGTTTTGTCCCTATCTCTGTGGGACTTAAAGATGAATAAAAGCAGCTGCTGCCCTCAAATCTTTAGTCTGATCTGGGAATTGGAATCATATAGAACACTTCAGAACTATACCATTCATGATGTGATACAATTATCTTTAGGTAGAGAAGAGAGACACCTAGCCCAACCTTGGCATTCACGGAAGGCTGCCTGGAGGAAATGATGCCTGAACTAGCATTTCAGGAATGAGTAAGCAGTATTGAAGAATGGGAAATGGAGACATGGCAGGCAGACAGATTGTCCCAAAGAGAATCAGGAAGACATGATAACATTTGGTAAATCTGGAACAGTTACATGTGGTTCAATATTATCTGGACTGGAATTAGTAGGCTTGGGTGGTAGGAAATGAGATGAGATATTGAAGGAGAGTCTAGGTCACAGAAGATTATATTTTTTATTTTAAACAAAATACTATTAGACAGCACCTGCTACATGCCAGGTGACATTCTAAAGCTATACAGACATTAACCTATTTAATTTTGCTGTCTTAATATGTAGGCACATTCACCATTTTATTTTTTTTTATTTTTTTTTAATTTTTCATTCCATTTATTCTTAAAATTTTTTTTTTGAGAGAAGACAGCTCAAATTTATTTTTGAAAAGTTTCATATACACTGTTGATTTTCTACTTTAATTAAATGCTGCATTTTATTTTATTTTTTTATTGCTAATTAGGTTTATTACTGTTAATTTTTTTTTATTATAAATAACAAATTTTATTTTTATATTCCCCATACAATTGCAGCCCCCCCCATTCTGACCCCAATCCCTCCCCTCCCGCCCCCGCCCCCCTAAAAGTGTCTCTGGTTCATAGTTTTTTGTTGATTTTGATTTTCACTTTCTTATAGTTACTCATTTTCCTGGTCCCTTATTTAAGTTTTCTAGATTCCTGCTATGAGTGAGACCATCCGGTATTTTTCTTTTTCTTTCTGACTTATTTCGCTGAGCATGATCCCTTCCAGCGCCATCCATGTTGCTGCAAATTGCATGTGTTTATCTTTTTTGAATGCTGAGTAATATTCCATGGTATATATGTACCACATCTTCTTGATCCAGTCATCTATTTTTGGGCATTTGGGTTGTTTCCAAAGCTTAGCTATTGTAAACAGTGCTGCTATAAACATAGGGGTGCAGGTGCTCTTTGGAATTGATGTTTCTGTGTCCTTTGGGTAAATACCTAGGAGTGGAATTGCTGGAGCATATGGAAGCTCTATGTTTAGTAGGTCCAGAAATCTCCACACAGCTCTCCACAGTGGTTGGACCAGTTTGCACTCCCACCAACGGTGCAGAAGAGTTCCTTTTTCTCCACACCCTCGCCAACATTTGTTGTTGCTAGTTTTTTTAATATGTGCCATTCTCACTGGTGTAAGATGGTATCTCATGGTAGTTTTGATTTGCATTTCCCTGATGACAAGTGAACATTTTTTCATATGCCTGTTGGCCATTTGCATTTCCTCTTCAGAGAAGTTTCTTTTTAGCTCTTCTGCCCATTTTTTGACTGGATAATTTTCTTTGTTGTTGTTGAGTCTCATCAGCTCTTTGCAGATTTTTGTGATCAGTCCTTTATCATTAGTGTTGGGTGCAAAAATGTTCTCCCAGTTTGTGGGGTTTCTCTTTGTTTTTGTTATTGTCTCTTTTGCTGTGCAGAAGCTCTTTAATTTGATGTAGTCCCAGCTGTTTATCTTTGCCTTCACTATCACTGCTTTGGGACATTTACCATTTTATATATGAAGCTATGGACTCAGAGAGAGATGAAGGAACTTGTCTTTGGTGATAGATCTAAGAAGCTGGAGAGGCTAAATTTCAACAGAGGCAATTTTTGGCATCAAAGTTCAAAATTTGAAACACCACATTACTTTGTCAAGGCAGGATGTGAACAGACCCATTAGGTGATTGTAAAATGTTACATGGGCTAGGTATGGATGGACACTGAGGGATGCATTTAGGAAATTTTGGTTAGGTTTTGGGAATGTGGTTAGATAAGGAAGACATGAGGTTACTTGGATGAGGGGGCACTCATCAGAGGGAGGATTCATACTGAATCTAGAAGTTTCTGGTTTCAATGGCACTGTAAGTATTGTCATAAGTGATGTGTGGACTCTAAGATGATGGCATTTGGGAGGAAGTTAATAAATTCTGTTTGGGATATGCTGACTAAAGAAAGTGATCTGACAGTGGGCTAAGAACTGACTTAGAGATCAGAGGGTAAAGATGGCAAGCTCCCATTCTCACCATCATTAGTTCAAGTTATCTTGTCCTTAAAATGCATGTTGGTAGCTTCTTAGCAGGTTCACCTAATCATTGTCTCTTCTCTAAAATTCAACACTTCACATTAGAATTATCTTCTGCATGTACATTTCAATTATGTCTTTCTCCACGTCACCCCTTTCCAAGTCCCCCCACTACTCACCTAAAACCTTTCACCTCTCCAGTATTGCTTCAAAGTCCCTCTAAATCTATCTCCAGTTAATTTCTAGTCTTTTCCTTGCTCCATTGTGGCTTGCAAAGTCCATTTTCTAGCTTCAGGTTCCCAGACATTCCTTGTCTTTCCATGGCTTTATGCCTTAGTGCCTGTCATCTCCTCTTCTGATACCTTATTTCAAAACTCATGTGAACAATTCTTTTCCCATAAACCTTCCCAAGTCACTCCAGCTAGAAGAGGCCTTTCCTATCTCTCCAATTCTACCATTATGTAGAGTTGACACTTCACTTTGCACAGTCTCATGCACAGTGGCTATTTATTTGAAAGATTTGTTTCCTAATCCAAGACTGAAGCATTTGTGCACCTTTTATATTCTATCTATAGATATGTATTAAATTAATACATTCATCAATATCAAGTAAAATCTCTTCTCATTGGATGCACCAAACATAAAAGAAATTTAGTTTGGGGCATTACTGGAAGATACATCAATTTACTTTGCTTATATTTTCATGATCTCAAACATGATATGGGAAGGGTGGAAGATAAAGGGAATCATGCCTCTTAATCATATTCTTCAAAAGTTCCTTCAGAATTTAAAAAGTACTATGTTAATATGATGGTTGTTCAGCCCATTTAGGAAGATGTTGAAGAAGCAATATGATAGCAGACACAAGAAGGGGTAATAAGGAACATCAACTTACACAAAAGTTCAAATGTTTAGAACCACATCATAGAATATACTTGGCAGTACCAGCCACCAAAACTAAGATGTCCATTACTTGAAATGTTGCTTGTGGAGTTGTTTTGCATTGCATGGTTATTTCAGTTTTCAAATGTGCACGCACAGTATCCCAGAGATTATAAGTCACGTGAGAACATAGATTTAGCTCAGCGATCTGAGGTCCCTATAGAATCAAGAGAAGAAAAACTTAGAAGACGTTTCTCAAGGCTGTTTGCTGTATGAATCACAGTCATCCCTAACATCACAGGCATGTTTCTTGGGATCAGAATTTTCTATGAGAAGAAACTAGGATGCCTCATGAAATAATGATCCTTCATTTATGCATTTTAAAGAAATTACTAGGCAGGAGTGATTGAAATTTTGTCTAAAAAACTAATTTATCATTTATTTTTAGCCTGGGATATCCCTGGGAAGTGAGTGTGTGAGTGTGTGTATGTGGATGATTCCGCTCCAGTTTTATACACAACCATGCCTTTTTGTACACAATCATGCCTTGTCTATAATAGCAGTGCTGAAGAAAGTTTCCTTTCCTTTCCACATCTGTATTTAAATGAGGCATTAGCTAAAATAGGATATCATTATCCAAAGCCTCAGCTCACACTTAATGAAAGAGCCGATATAAATTATTTACTGAATGTCATACTTCAGGTTTTAAATTCAATATATTGTGATACATACGCTACATAATTTAAGAGGCAGACAAATTACAATATGGCACCTGCCCATGCTTCTCCATTCGGTCATTTCTGTTGCCTGGGTTAAAGTCTCCCTCACATTAATAATTAAGCAGAGACCCTCCAACTCTCCTCTTAAACAAGCCAGTCTTCAAAAACCTACCAGGGGAAAAGATCCATTTAACTTCGAACAAATCTCATACCATGAATGATTTAACAGCCCAATTCTAAGCTTCAGTAAGTCACTGAAATTTTGTGAAGAGAGGGATCAAATGTGAGAACAGAGCATTTCCCCAAGACGCTTTCTTCTCTTTCTTTTACTACCTTTGGGTCACTGCTTTTGGTGTGTTAGATTTTTTCGATTGCACTTAACCTCCTGTCTCTTCCTCTCCTGTGGGCCAGAATCCATTCTGCTTGTCTTGCCTGCTACTTTGCTTTTTCTCTCTCTTCTGTTTTCTTTCCCATTAGTAATTATTTATTAGTCTCTGAGGTACGGCCCAGGATTTTTCATGGTATTTCTCCCACTTCCTCCAGCCCGTTTGGTCACTGCTGAGCATTCAGAGGGGAGAGTAGGCTTTGACATGTCCGTTGTATGGGGCTGGAGCAGCGCACTGGAAAAGCTATACAATTACCGGTTCCCTGGCATGCTTTCTTCTTGGCTCTTCGGCCAGGAGGGACTGGCTGAGGAGGAAGTATGGTTGGATGCTTAGAACACAGAGTAGTGGAGAAGTCTGAGCCCTGGCTCTGTCTCCTGGCTCCCCCCACCAACTCCATGTCTGAAAGCAATGCACCCCTTAGGAAATACCTTTTTGTTGCTCTTTCTCTGAAGACAAGGTAAGAAATCTATTGGATGCTGACACTTTCACCTCACCGGAATGAATGTCAGTCAGGAACTGATTCACCAAACCTTCCAGAAATTTAAACTGATATTTTTAAGGGGCTTTGACATCCTGAGTTGAGAGCAGCATTTTATTATTCCTCAGAGAAGCTTAATTTCTCACGTGAGCATGGGCAGAGAACTAGGACCACTGGAAACAATTTATATTCACCCTTCCCACTTCCCATCTATAATATTCTGGCCTATTTTTAGGGTAGTGCTCCTAAAATTTTAATTGGCACACAAATTACTGGTGATTTTGTTAATATACTGATTTTGATTCAGAAGGTCTGGGCTGGGGCTTGAGAATTACATTTCTAACAAGCCCCTGTACCACGCCAGTGCCTCAGGCCTTGCCCACACTGAGTGACTAGGTGTTGAGAGCTCTCCAGTCCCCCAGCTGTTTCTTTCTTTCTTTTCATTTTTTTAAAAAGATTTATTTATACAAGCACTGGGTACAATCAGAAGTGCAAGAGGGTGAGAGAATTCACCAGAGCCAGAGCTGGGAACAGAACAGGCAGACTGATGAAGTACACTGTTGAGGGGAGCAGTGGGCAGCAAGGAGAGGTCTGCGCGCCACGTGAGACCTTCGCCTGGCGGCCGGGGATAGAACTGGTACTGCAGAGGCTGCGGGCAGCTTCGCAGTCCAGCGCTCAATCGCTGTGCCACCAGGGAGGCCCCCCCAGCTGTTTCTTTCCACACCAAGTCTAGATTGAATTCTCTGACGAGTGCCTCTCTCCACCCTCCATCAAACTGCACAACCCTCCCCTCCCTTGTCTCAGTTCTCTTGTCTCCCATCTCCTGCGCTTTGCCACCACTTTGGGCAGCCTGTTCATGGCTCCCAAATTTCTTTTTCGCTCTTGTACAAAAAAGTTCATCCTTCTTTTAAGTTCAAGCTACTCTATCAGCACCTCCCTGCCCTTGTCATTATCATTTAAGACCCAGTCCATATCATATTCGGGTGGAGATGGGCGCTTGAATCCTAACCACTGCTTGTGACCACACTGCATATCCTTGTAGCCAGCCCATCCAACACCTGTTTTCCCAATATCCTTACCTATTTTTAAAAAATAAAAATGAACTTTACCTCTACTACACTGCGCCTACCTACTCTAGCTACCACACACTAGACCCGACACTACCCCAAACTTCTATGTATCATGAACTTGTTGGAGGCAGAGTAAGGAGCAAACTCTGAGCCCATGAATAAGGTCACGAATAAACTCCACATCCTGATGTTTTTACAGGTTCTGCCCACAACTCCAGACTGAAGAGATCTCAGATGCTTAAGACTACAAATCCCAGCATGCCATGAATCTAACTTCCCAAAAGGGGGGATCTCTGAACTAGAGGTGGAGTTAAGCAGTCATGCTTGGGTCTATATAAACCCATGCAGACTCAGGATCTCTTGCTTTTTGGCATCCGGATACTGCTGGAAGGAGACACTTAGAGGAACACAAGTAGAGATACTTGGAGGAGCAACCTGGAAAGAGACATGGGTGACAGACACACAGAGAGGCTGCTCTTGGTCCTTGGCAGACAGTGGCAGCCACTATCTTTACTTCATTAAGGATTATGTGATGTGTTTTATATTTTCTCTCCCTCCTGTTCCAACTCTCTGTGACATGCCTAACCCCTTTGTTGTGGTTCCTTGCCAGAAGGTATCTTAGCCACGGTAAGCTTTCAGGCCTCAGCAGCCCTGCTTTGCCAGGGTATTTGCCCATGAGGGGATGGGTAATTTTCAGAGTTTGCTGTTATTTGAAATCCTTTCTTCTTAATCCTTTTTTCTCTTTCTCTATGCACACCAACTCTATGAATGTCTTTCACACTAAGTCTATTTCCTTGCCTCTGTGGATGTGGATGGCCTGATCCCTTTTTTTTTTTTTTTTAAATCTCTGATTTTGCTTTTCTGAACATTCATTTTTATTTTATTTTTTTAATTTATTTATACAAGCACTGGGTACAGTCAGAAGCGCGGGAGGGTGAGAGAATTCACCAGAGCCAGAGCAGGGAGCAGAGCAGGCAGAAGGACCGAAGTGCACTGCTGAGGGGAGCAGCGGGCAGCAGGAGAGGTCTGCGCGCCATGTGGGACCCTCCTCTGGTGGCCGGGGAGCAGCTGGGGATCGAACCGGCGCCGCAGAGGCCACGGGCAACTTTGCAACCCAGCGCTCAACCGCTGCGCCACTGGGGAGGCCCTGGCCTGATCCCTTTTAGAGCATGTGCCCCTTAATAGTTTGGGGTCCCTAAGCACCACTTGGTTGTATGCTAAGAGACTTAAGCCTTGCTATCTCACCCACTGATCTGTTCTTCCAAGTCTCTTCTGCCATTCCTATGGTGATGCCTGATGGTCCAATATCCCCAAGCTGATGTCTCCACTTACCCCGATGTCTTGTCTTTGTGTACATAGTCTAGGTCTTCTAGAAGATCATGTCAACTCTCCTCTCACACACTCAAGTTCCTTGCATTCCTATTTTTTTCATACTTTTTTCTTGCCTTATATCTCCTAAACCTGGGCAACTGAACAGGGCTGAATGAAATCACCCGCCATGCCAGCTGGTGCTACCACACCACACAGTCTTAACCTTCTCTGCTGAGTCCTTGCTCAGCTGCACATTTCACACACTCACATTGCTGGAACAATTCTTACAGACTTTCACCCCTCCTCCAATCTCCACTTCAGTCCATGCCCAAACTTCTAACCTTGGTGAATATCCGTTCTTCAATTATATTAAAATAGAGAAGCTTTTCAGGCAAACTTCTATCTTCCACCATCTACCAGCTTATCTTCATCCACACCCGTCTTAATTTCCTTCTTTCTCTACATTCTCAGAAGATGAGGTGTCTTTTTCTGTGAAGGTCAGAGCCAATCACTGCCACACTGAGCCCCCCCCCTTTTTTTTGTGGGACTCTCTCCGGCGGCTGGGAATGAACCAGTGCTGCAGAGGCTGCAGGCAGCTTCGCAGGCCAGCGCTCAACCGCTGCGCCACCAGGGGAGGCCCCATACTGAGCACTTTTTATGCCCTTTCCCCATTTCTTCCGGGCTCACATCAACTACTCCCACCAATCGCTTCCTTTTCATATTCTATGTCTCTCTACACTTCTCTGGTACTCAGACTTGTTATATGTAATTCTCTTCTATAATCTCCAGCCTCATCTCCCACACATTCCGGTGGTTTCCACTTACTTCATATACTGTGCTGTTTCACGCCATGGTAGTTTTGTCCCTTTAATTGGACTATTCTTTCTTTGTCTTGCAGTCTGGATAACTACTCAGGTTACAAGATTCAAATTGGGAGATGTGTCCAAGCAAGTTTTCATTTCCCACAATCTGAATTAGTTGTCTGGCTTCAAGGTTGCCATCTGCACCTTAAGGTTGCCATGGTAACCTCATTTTACTTCCTCTATTTTATCATAATTATGTATCTAGTTACGTATATGGCTGCTTCCCTTTTAGACTAGGTTCTCCTTGAGGGCAAGAACTCTTGCTTTATTCATTTTTGTATTCTGAGTGATCAGAACTGTGCCTGGAATAATGTGGTTGAGAAAGAAATAGTGGCTTAATGATGAGTAGGAATGCCTCACAAAGTAAACATCTTATTTTACATGGCACCCTAGTTCCAAAGGCTTCATTTTGGGCATTGTGCATTTTAAATCTCACTCAATAATAATAACAACACAATTTTTGGTATAATACCAATAATTTACTAAGTTAGTTTTAGACACTATGCTAAACGGTTTACACACATTATGCCATTAAGTCCTATGACTATACTCTGAAGTCAATATTATTTTAATTTTAGAGGTGAGGAGCTGAGAATCAGAGAGGTTAAGTAACATACTTAATACCTATAACTTCCTAAAGTTGCAAAGCTGGTTTCTGAAATTTAGCCAGGCTGGCTGAAAGATTTATGCCCCAAGCACCCCAAGTTACTTCCCTTCTAGCTCCAGGCTGCTCTTTCCTTGTCCCTGGTCTTGCTCCTTCCTTTGTCTCGAGTAGTGCTTTTCCTTGGCTGACTTGCCTCTGCAGCTTGAGCACCCTCCTCCCTCCACCCATGTCAGCACACTGTTAAGACTATGACGTCTGTGATGTTCTGTTCTATAGTTGTCCATTTAATCTACAACGTGTAATGATTTCATTTCCTAATAATCATTAAGCAATGAAGCGCTACTTAGAACTGGTTGCTGTAGATAATTAGGATGCTACAGGAGTGAGGTATTCTGTGGGTGGTTTATCCCATAATGCTGTCTGGGATAGTTGGAAATGTTGAAATTTAATTCCCTAATGCTTTTCTTCCTTTGTCACTAGCAACACACTGTGTAGAATAAATTCTGCATATTCATCTTAAACAAGGAATGAAAAGCGGGACCAGGGTGTATTAGAAAGCCCAGGAGATTAGAAGCCCAGCATAGGGAATTCTGCTCGAAAGTTTAATGTGCAGGTGTAAGGCGAAGGGACTGAAAGTTTTTTTTTTTTAACCTGATGGCAGGAGGGTGATTTACTTTATCCATACACCCTGAGATGCTGCTTTAAATATAGACTGTTCCTAAAATCTGGAACTAAAAGTAAAATTGGTTTAAAAAATTAATTGATGGACTACCTGATGATTATCATTTTTCTCATTGTCAGTTAAATTGAGTAATATTTGCTTAATACACAGAATTAAAATACAATTGTTAGAAAATCTGTATGACTTTATGCTCAGTTATTATCATGTTTTTTTTTTTTAGGACCACTGCTATGTCCAAACTCTGTCCCTGGTCTTCAATGTGAAGGCAGTGTCATGCCAGCTGTAGTGTTAGCATGATGCTTTTGGCAATGTTGCTTAAATCCAAATTTCACTACCCATTCAACCCACACATGAAGACTGTGTTCACCTGCCACAAGGACCTCACCCATTAAGCAGAAAAAAATATTTGTGCACCAAATAAATAAAAATGTGTGTGATTTCACGGTAATAAAACCTGAGAAGATGAAATAGAGCTCATTTTAAATTGTCTGCACATTTATTGGGGGTCTAGGTTAAATAATTCTGCATATAATTCTTTTAAGGTTCTACTTGTATCTTACTATTAGTAGAGCTTTATTTTGATTTCTAATAGGAAATAGAATTATTATAGAATGTTATACATCCTCTTACAGGGCTATATTGAGATCATCTCAATTTATAATTCACTGTAAATCCTTTTGACTTTAACCTTCTCATTTCCTGAACTAAAGGTATATAAGCAACAACTCTCTTCGGGCTAATTTGAGAGAATCATCACCTTCTAGAGAATATCTATAAAATTAACTTCCCTGACTATCCTGAGCAGAGAATTGCTAAATCCCTGCAGAGAAAGGGAAGAAGCAACTGCCCTCTTAAGGTTACTGCTACTTCTGGGGTTCTAAGATCCATAGGAGGAGATGGCTGTAAGGAATAAGGCTGTTGGTGTTTGAATTAAATCTAAAATACTTTATTCCTTACCCTTCTCGATAAATCCTATTTCTCAGTATAAACAGGGCCTATTTGCCCGTGTTCTTTTTTCATCCGAGGTAAAAATATTCCAATTGTGACATCACCATTGGTTGTTGCAGAAGGGATTAGGTTATCACAAATAAAGTCTTATTGCCCTGGAATGAAATAAATGATGGAGCAAATGAAAACACAGGGGACAAAATGCTTGTTTCTTTCATAAATTCTTCGCCTACCATGTGGAGTGCAATAAAGATGACCTATGGAGACGCAGGCTCGGTTCAAGTTCTCTGGGAGAGGTTAGAAAAGTAGCAAATTAACCTGTCTGATACCTTATCAGTCATTTTTGAGTAATCAACTAAGTTAACATTCTTGTCTTCCACAAATCATTAAATCATACATCATAGACCCGGAAATCTCCTAGTTCCTCCAGCATAAGGTATGGCTGGAATGTGAGGAAATGTCAGATTAGGAGAACTTTTCCCAACAAAAGAGATTTAGCAGCTCCTTTGGAACTTGAGCCCTTTTTAATCTGAGTAAAGCCCATGTCAGTTAGATCAGGAAGGCAAATTGTTCCAAATCTATGGCACTGTTTGATGGGTTAAATTGGGACTTAATGAAATCGCACTGAGAGTTCCAAAAGGAACAATGGTGCCTGGAATGCCAACACCTTTATAATCACACAGTCAGTCACACCAAGACGCGATGCTGGACAGGAAAGCGTGTTGATTTGTGTTTGTGTGTTCACTCTTCATGGCCTCAGTTAAAGAGTAGCAGGAGGGATTGACTTGCTTATAATCTCTCTTCCGCCCCTTTCCTCTCCTCTCTTACCGAGCTCCTGCTTTTTTTATGGATTGAATCAATGAGAGCCATTTTAAGTCTTGCCTCAACTTCCCTGCACCCCTGAAAAATTCAATACAAAGCATGGAGATACCAACACCTATTATAAACAGTACAAATATCAATAGCAAATTAAAAGCTACCATCTCCTGCCCAGGCAAACATGTCCTTCCACAATGGGCTTAGTTAGGGGCTCATAAATTAGACTCAGTAAATTCCTACTGATTATTTAAGTATTTTCCTACTTATGAGTTGCTGAGGATAAGTAGCCTGCTTATAAAGGAATGTGTGGGTATCAGAATAACATACAAAAGCCTGCAGCTTTGCACCTCTTATGTCAAGAAGCAGAGCTAAAGAGTAGGTCCTATTGCTTGTGCTCTTATAGCAGAGGTCAGCAGAGCCTGGATAGCTCTTCCAGATTCCTGTCTCCCTGGCATGCTTTGACTAGGGGAGATCTGATTAAAATTAATACCAAGGACAGCTTTGAAAGGAAGCCAAATAATAAAACCAACCCAAATGGTGGATGCTTTGCAAGTAGGAACTAGATTTTATTTATCTTTTTTTTTTTCCCTTTAAGGTGATAGGCAAATACCTGGCACAATACCTCTCTTGGTGTCTGTTAGCAGGGATGGGCTCTTCTGCCTTCCACTGGGCAGTGGGCACAAGAGTAAGTAGTGTGAGCAGCACTAACTGGTTGAGATGATCCCACCCGGCACTTCAAAATTAAGTCTACAGAGCTGCCCTCACCAGCTCTGACCAAAACAGATGGCCTACTGGAAGGTTCATTAACAGTGGCAGGAGGATGGATGGTTTGGCCTCCTTAAGCTCTAGGCAATCGTACTCATAGCTTCTGCCTTTATACTCCCAACATTGCCAGTCTTCTCATCAAAGAGCTATCCTTTGAAAACTCTGGGGTTTCATTCAAAACAGAAAGATCACAAAGTTTTGTGGAACTTTTCTTTCTATATCTCCCACTTCCATATCTCACTTAGCACACCTGAGAGGTCACCATCTTGAAAGCTGCCTGCATTTCCAAAACAATGTTTAGACAAAGTCACCTGTATCTATGTCTGTGTTACATCTCATCTCAGTACATTGTGACTTCAAACAACCACCATGTTATTGCTCATGGTTCTGTAGGTTGGGAAGTTGGGTAGGGTTAAGTGGGGCAGCTAGTACCAGCTTCACATGATGTTGGCTGCATAAATTTATGCAGTGGCACTCAGGCTGGTTTTGGGGCTGGGCTGATGGGTCCAAGATGGCC
Organism: Talpa europaea; assembly: GCF_964194135.1. Taxonomy (NCBI): domain Eukaryota; kingdom Metazoa; phylum Chordata; class Mammalia; order Eulipotyphla; family Talpidae; genus Talpa; species Talpa europaea. Next base: position 24,535,162 of record NC_140078.1, on the reverse strand, counting down.
CCCATGCCAACTGCCAGCTAGAGCATGACACTTGGCTCTCCTCCTCATGGCCTCTCATCAAGATGCCCCTCTATGGTTTCTCTCTCAACCTGGTCTCTCTCTCCAGCAGGATATCCTGGATTTTCTCATGTGCTGTGAGTTGCAAGAGTTAAAGCAGAAGTTACAAAGTCTCTTAAGGTCTGAGTATGGAAGTCCCAGAAATTCCCTTCTGTGGCATTCAACTAATAAGGACAAATCTCTATATCAGTCCAGATTCAAGAGGTGAGGAAACAGACTTCCCCTTCTGATGGGAGGAGCAGCATGAATATGGGGGCTTGGGAGGAAATGTAGGCTCTCATCTCTGTGGGCAATCTACCACAGATCCTCTGGTTTGGACCCTGGCAACTGCTGCCCCCCTGTAGCTGATATGGCCCCTAAATTATTTCCCTGACCAACACGCTTTTCTCTCCACCATCAGGTACCCAACATGCTTAGCTAATCCTAATCCACTGAAAATAAGGCCTGGGGCCTACCTTGGGTGTACATATCCATGGCATGTTCACTGTTGATGTGGTGGAATGAGACCTGGAAGGTCATGCCCTCCAGACATCTAGATCATTTCCTCAGAAAACTGTGCTGGAAAGTGATCCCCAGACTCCTCTTCCATCTCCAGTGCTGATGTTCATGCAGACAGTCATGTGAACATGGGCCATTGGACCTTCTCCAAACTTGCTCTCTCAACTCTGAGTTCAAATGGCATGTTCACCTGCTCTATAGGTTTCCATCCTGCTCCAGGATCTACGGCGTCAGCCTATACTACCTGACTTCTCTAAAGTTTGTCTCTTGGTTAAAACATAAGTGCTGTTTGTGGCATGGGGTAGAGAAAGGGTAATGGAAATTGATTTGAATATATGGATCCAACCTTACCTTGACCCTTTGTCCCTGCTCCCTCTCCCTTCAACCTCAGACCAAGTACCAAGACATGGTCTTTGCTCTCCATTGAGAAGGGCTGAGATCGACACACCCCTTAAGGATATTATTTTGTACACGCAGGTGGGTAAAAGGTCACATACTTTGTATACAACTTCAGACTTTGGTTGAGCAATTGTGATTGGATGAGGATTATAGGACAATAAAAACTCAGGATGTGACATCAAGGAAAACATAATGAAATATTAGTTGAAAATAATACGCCTAATCTGTATGCAGAGAATACTGCACGCAAATTTCACTTCCATTTTTGCTCAAATACATGTGATTCCCAACATGTTTGATAAAGTAATTAATGCTTAGAAGGTGTTTTGAAATCACTGATAAAAGATACTCTACCTTCCCAGGGTGTCATTACATTATTTTATTTTCCTTTTCTTAGGATCAAGCCAGTGATCATTTCAAACTGCAGCAAATTGATAAAATATGTCATAGAAGGCCACCTTCACAAATTAATTTCTGCTGGTTGGCACACTGTGGCTGAGAGTGGATTGACACGGTGGCTCTTAAGAGTTGCAGACCATGTTAAAAGTACAGTGAAAGGAGGATGAACTATCTCCCCAGAACAAATGTACAAATTTGATACTGTTACGCATTCATTTCAAGACACTTACCAATGCCCTCAGTTTTATCAACCATCGATTTATTGTAAAGAATTCTAGATAAAAGGGGATGTAGCTCTTTGGAAAATCTCAAGGAAGATGAAGATCAATGTAAAGCAGTTTTATTGGGAATTATGTGGTCAGGACACATGTATACTCCTTCAGCATTCCATTTTAATTAATGTCTCACGTGGACCTTCTTACGTAGGTGACCTCCTGCCCTTTGGTCATCTCCACCTTTCTTTCGAAAGATCTGATGGAGGTGTCCTGTAATAACCATGCAAGCTCCCAGGCCGGTGCTTCTTCCTTGGGGGGAAAAAAAGTCCTCTTAATCTATGCCTCACATGTATCATAGGTCTGAGTTTTGTAAGAGGAGGATCCTAACCTGGAGGGTTTTGGTGACTATCCAATTTTCACATGAGCATAATAACTGAAATTACCAGTTACTATACATCCTGTCTATTGTACAAAGAGATACACAATCTTCTATGGAAACAGAAACAAATCTGCAAAAGGTCATGTGTAGTTTGGGCATTTCTGAAACTAGGTACTAAGTCCATTTTATGGGTAATGTGTGTATATGTTCTGCTCTTAATGATTTACTATTTCTAAGGAAGACTAAGTAGTCATGAAATGTAACCTGATAGTGGAATCTGAAAGCAACAGACATTTTCCAACTATAGCTCAGCATCACTTCTTATGTGTATATTTCAAGCACAACGTCCAATCCAATAGATATTAAGTGGTGGAGGTGGCCTTCCACTACATATTTTACCAATTAGCCTCATTTCTAAGTGATCACTGGCTTGATCCTGCCTAAGAAGAGGAAAATAAAATAATGTGATGACATCCTGGGCAGGTAGAGTGTCTTTTATCAGTGATCTCAAAACACCTCCTAAGCATTAATTACTTCTGTAAACATGCTGGGAGGGAGATGTGGTTATGACCATTGTGCTGATGAGGAAGCAGATGCTGGGTCAAGGATCGGTGACTTATGATAAGCCACCAGGTCTGGATTAGGAAGGAAGAAAAATGGTCTACCCTGAAACAGCATTCAAATAACTTGCCTAGCTTTGCTCATCAATTACCAATCAACCCTGCCCTGGCCCCAATCATCGTCACCATTCCCCATTTCTTCCTTGACTGATCCCCTTTCATCGCATCTCTAGGTAATAAAGGCACCTCCTTGAAGCAGATATTGTCCAAGCTCAATTTTATAAGCTGGGCTTCTTGCCACTCAACCAAAAAGGAATCAGGGGAAAACTAAATATAAAACACTTTCCAGGACTTCCAGAGGATTCATTTCAAACAGTCGGTGCTGTAAATATCAGATTATAATCAAACCTACCGAAGCTCTTGAAAACTTAGTTTTGAATGAATTGCTCTTCCTGTGGGCACTACTGATAAGATGTTATCTGGCCCCATGATGTTCTGATGCGTGGTGAAGTGTGGCTAATTTTAGCCTTTCTTCCTGCACATTCCATGCCATAAACTGGATAAGCCACTATATTAAGAAAGTAGTTTCTGTTCATAGGATATGCTTGCTGGAACTTACCCCTTTTCTCCATCATCCTCATCAATCCTATAGTTTTCCAAATTTCCCCGGTAAGCACATTTAAGCCTCAGTCTGAGATTAACATCAGGGCCAGAACAAAATCACATCAATGATCACAAGGGCTATCTTATCAAGGAAAATTCTAGAAGCTCCCTAACCTGTCAGAGCTCCTCAGTGAACTATATCACCCTGCCCTTTAGGTGATATGTTAATATATCAAAACTTTGATAAAGCAAAAATATGCATCATTCTAAATTATTCATGTTTCTGCATCTCTTCTTCGTCTCCCTCAAAATAGACAAGAAGCAAGAGATCAGGACTTAAACAATGATAGCCAGTGTGGAATGAAGTATGGGCTACAAAATAAAATCATAAGTTAATTCCATGTCACGTCACTAGAAAGAAAGGTTACACTCAACTGGGGGAAAAAAATCTTTTTTCCATTGGTCCACTCAAAACAAGCCATGACTTCATCAAGCCTGCATATCTGGTAAATTCCACTAGAAAGTCATGCTCTGGAATTTTTGAATTAGAGGAAGGGGCCAGAGAAAGTTTGACAATAGCCCTAGAGGGTGGTCACGCCTGGTTCCCAGATGGGCTGCGCTGTGGAACCCACAGCCCTCTGGGAACTGCAGTGATGTGTTTTACTTTTCTATTTTGAGCCTGTGACTCACATTACAAATATTGACTTCTATTTCTCTATTAGCATCAGATTTTTTCTTGAATCCTCCAAATTGACTTTGACTATAACTTTGGTTAATATTAAACCTCTTGGGTCAACACATTTTTATAGCTGTGAGCTGCTCCAACCACATGGAATGGGGATTGGCAAAGAGGCATTACAACCAGGAGCAAGACACAGAGAAGCCCCCTCCCAGACTCCCCCCAGTCTGTCCCCCATCCACCAACTATGCTAAGCACTCCTGCCAGATTCATCTTCTCAAAATACTGGTGGGATCATGGTTTCCTGGCGTAAAAGTCTTCCACAACACCCCAATGCCAAGAGAGGAAGGTTTGAATTCCATACCCCAGCACTCAAGGATATGGAAAGACTTTACCTTGTCAAACCCCAAAGACTTTGCCAAATAAACCACCTTCACACACATAGTAATCTCTTCCTTGCTTTTATCCTCCAAGCATTTAGCTCCTTTCTTCTGATACCTAAGTAAATTTGTTCATAAGCAAATCCTCACTCAGCTTCTCCTGCCTTCGCCATCCTAAGCCCTGACATACTCATCTTTGTACCCTCTCTACACCCAGTTCTAGAGCCAGGCACATGGACATGATGAATAAACATTTGCTGAGCTGAATTCTGTCTCAAGGTTTATCTTTTTCCTCTAGGCACATGATGAATAGTCACATGAAGTAGTTAAAAATAGCCACACTGCAAGGTGGCTGGAGCAAGATGTCTTGGGAAAATTGAATGGTTTTTGCTAATGTCCAGCTAAAAGAATATGTATTTGCATTATTTTTCACTTTATCTGGGGTAGTAAAGGAAATTACAGCCGTATTTATAGTAAACATGAAAATATAAATCAAAGAGAGCAATAAAAATAGAAACTCAGAGAGAACACAGCATCCTAACAGCCTTTCTACAGGGAAGTCGTTTGGGGGATAAACTAAAGAACAGAATTAAGGCCCGACACGTGTCTTTCTCTTGCCTTAGCCTATTTTCTGATGGGTGGTTGTGACAAGAGAACAACGGAAAACAAGAGCAGGAGACAGAAAGCCAGAAGATCAAGAGAAACAGTTTAAAATAAAAGAATCTAAAAACCAGGTATCTCACCTAGAAGAAAAGGAATCCCTTGACAACATTAAGTGAATTTGACCGCTCTTTTTCACTGAACTGGAAATAACCAGATAAAGTCCAATCCCTTTGTTTGCAGAGGAAGAAATGGAGGGCCAGAGAGTTGAAATTATTTCACTTCCTCCGGGTGTAAGTACTTTTAACTGGAGGCAAACATGTGGGCTGCTGTAGTTCCTTAAAACAAATGGGCACCTGTGCAGTTGGAGTCCCTCCAGCCCAAGGGTTTGTATGTCCCCACTCAACACCAGCTGATCCTGTAGGTGCTGAGGACACAGGAGGAAATTTTTGATTTTGTTAAGCTAGACCCAAAGGTCTACATAGGCCAGTCTACACAGGGAGCGAGGAAAAGGCTGAATGATTCTAGGAGTTAGACTATCAGTAGTATTCTCAGTAATGTTGGATAAGACTCCTCATTTTGCAAAGATTTGACAAATATCTTTAATTCACATGTTATTACCTATCCCAATCATTAATATGCAGTTGTACAGATGTGATCGTGGTGGAAGAAAGTTCAACTTCCCTGGTCTGTGGTTCACTCTTAAGGGGTTTCCAATCAATGGGCAGCCCACTGGCCTCAGGCAGTGGGGGTCAGGAGGTGTGTGCAGGTGCAGACAGACCAATTCACCCCTCATCCACTCTCTGGTGTTTCTGCCATAAAAATAATTGATCTGTATGCAACATGGGCTTCCATCAGCTGCTTTTTATCAACCTTGCTATTTGAAACACGAAGTCCATTTGCTTTAAGAAAAATAAAGGGTGAGCAAGGTTATTTGACAATGAGCCATTCTAGAAAGTCTAGGAGTGATTTGTGAGTTTTCTCATGGTTTGTAGTAATGGACAAACAAGGGACGTATGTTTCCATTTTATCATATCCCGGTGGATACTGAAAGTCCATATTTTCCTGTTGCTAAAATTTAATGGAAAAAATTTTTTAAATCCCTCAAAAGGAAAGCAGCAACATTTCTTTTATGACTCATTTTCAATGTCAATAGAAAGGTTTGTTTCCTTGGAAGGTGCACTTTAAAAAGGAAAAACAAGTAAAAATTCTAAAACAAAATAAAAATCTTGCCACACATTTTAAGAGCAAGAGAATATCATTATAAGACCAGGAAAAAGTGTTGCTCACCAAAATAAATCCATTCACTCAACTGCACCTTTTTACTCTTTTTTTCTTCTAAAGCAAAAGCTGTAACCACTTTCACCTTTCAATACAAGTGTGTGTGATAGAGTTGTATATCAGTGAATATTCTTTTAAGTTTGTGAGAAATCTCATCTGAAGGATGAATAGTCTTATCTACCAGGATAAGCAGATCTTCCTAGAAAGATTTCACTTTTTCCAGACCTGCAAATGTACATATCAATGTATTCCTTGAGTATATGACCAGTTCGTGACCCAATACCCAATACAGTTTTGGTAAGTTCTAAAAAGTATCGACGACAACGTTAATATTAGCTAGAAGTACTTTAAGTCTGAGACTATATAAATATTTTCTATGTATGGTTTCATTAACTTCCCACCTGATCTCACTGGACATGAACCAGGAGCATCCATCACTTTACAAATAAGAAAATAGCATTTCCTAGGTGTTGATTCAAAGTGGAGTGGACGACAGGTCAAATTTAGAGCCCCCCAAAAAAGTTGAAATCCTTAGAAAAGAAACTCTTACACACAAGCACCTCAGATTCAAATTTATTTTGCTTCCCAGACTGCAAGAGAGAAAGATAATCAAAGATGAGTTCTAAGAACCATGATGACCAGCTCTGAAGTCTACTAAATAAGCCAAACAAAAAGTAACACAGAAGGAGGGCCCCTCTGCCCCCTCACCCCTGTCTATGTCTATCTCCAGTGCAAAGCAAAGGCATGCTGTTGAGTGTGTTCAACATGTATTTAGAGGATGGAGGAAAGATTGCTTCTGCATGCTAGAGTGATTTCTGGAAGATTTAAAACATCTGACCCTGTGGCAGATGCCCCTCAGGGAAAGACAGACAGACATGTAAAGAGGGAGAACAGTGGGTGTGTGTGTATGGGTGGGGGGATAGGGTGTGAGAGGGAGAGGGTAAAGCTAAATCAGAGCACTATTAAAAGCAGTTCTATTTAGCCTGATTTTGATTCTTTGGGGTACTGAGTGGGCGGCATGTTGAAGGCAGAGCTGGGTCGATCACCACACTTCCCTTTGGGCTCAGGTTCTCTAGCTACTAACTGTGGCTTTAAGAATGTTGAAAAGCTTCAATAAATGGTGCTGGGAAAACTGGGCCGCTACATGCAAAAGAATGAAGCCTGACTACTACCTCACACCATACACAAAAACCAACTCAAAATGGATTAAAGAACTAGACATAAGACCTGAAACCATAAAATACATAGAAGGAAATATAGGCGAAACACTACGTGATTTGCACATCAAAGACATCTTTACAGACACATCACCCAAAGCAGTGATAGTGAAGGCAAAGATAAACAGCTGGGACTACATCAAATTAAAGAGCTTCTGCAGCAAAAGAGACAATAACAAAAACAAAGAGAAACCCCACCAACTGGGAGAACATTTTTGCACATAACACTAATGATAAAGGATTGATCACAAAAATCTGCAAAGAGCTGATGAGACTCAACAACAGCAAAGAAAATAATCCAGTCAAAAAATGGGCAGAAGAGCTAAAAAGAAACTTCTCTGAAGAGGAAATGCAAATGGCCAACAGGCATATGAAAAAATGTTCAACATCACTTGTAATCAGGGAAATGCAAATCAAAACTACCATGAGATACCATCTTACACCAGTGAGAATGGCACATATTAAAAAAACTAGCAACAACAAATGTTGGCGAGGGTGTGGAGAAAAAGGAACTCTTCTGCACTGTTGGTGGGAGTGCAAACTGGTCCAACCACTATGGAGAGCTGTGTGGAGATTTCTGGACCTACTAAACATAGAGCTTCCATATGATCCAGCAATTCCACTCCTAGGTATTTACCCAAAGGACACAGAAACATCAATTCCAAAGAGCACCTGCACCCCTATGTTTATAGCAGCACTGTTTACAATAGCTAAGCTTTGGAAACAGCCCAAATGCCCAAAAATAGATGACTGGATCAAGAAGATGTGGTACATATATACCATGGAATATTACTCAGCATTCAAAAAAGATAAACACATGCAATTTGCAGCAACATGGATGGCGCTGGAAAGGATCATGCTCAGCGAAATAAGCCAGAAAGAAAAAGAAAAATACCGGATGGTCTCACTCATAGCAGGAATCTAGAAAACTTAAATAAGGGACCAGGAAAATGAATAACTATAAGAAAGTGAAAATCAAAATCAACAAAAATCTATGAACCAGAGACACTTTTGGGGGGGTGGGTGGAGGGAGGGGAGGGATTGGGTTCAAAATGGGGGGGTTGAAATTGTATGGGGAATATAAAAATAAAATTTATTATAAAATAAAATACAAAAAAAAAAGTGTTGAAAAGCCTTGGCCACTTCTCACAACCACTAAATAGGTGTGATAGCCCCAGATCTATGTAGGCTTAATCGCTCTGCTTCCCTTTCCTGATTTCTCTGCTCACGAGATCCACAGACCAAAAATATACTTTCCCTGCTGCCGACAAGGTCTTGGGGCCCCATCATGGTTACTGTCCTCTGAGTGCCCTTCCCCTTCTTGACCCCTTCTGCTATCAGAAGTTTCTTTCCTGTTGAGGCTTCTAACTCATCAGTTAGCATGGGAAAAGGTTCAACAAGCAGCTGTGTCCCTGGTGCTTCCTGCTGGCCCCACCCCAACCATAAGCTCCCTTCTGTTTGCTGGTCAGCCTCCCTGCCTCATCTCCCACCCTGCATCCATCACCTACCCACAGAAGAAGATGCTCCCTCTTGCTTCCCGGTGTCCCTCCATGGCTACCCACTGGACCAGAAACATCCCTTAATTCGTCTTTTTTCAATTTTTCCTCCCAGGCCTATCTCATCAAAGAAGAGTTTCACCATCCCATGTGCTGTTTCTAGACTTTGTTTCCCGATGGTAACCAGTCACACGGGAACATCTGAGCTATTGTGATAAAATGTCTGCTAGACAATCTTGCCATAACATAATGGCAAAGCACACATTTCCAGGGGTTCTTCAAGACCTCATGTATTAGTGGCAATTTTGACACAGTGAAAAGTCAAGGGCCAAGGGTCATTTGAAAGTCTCCTAATCACATCAGCAAGTAAAGGTTAGTGCTCTAAACTCTGATTATATTTCCCACAGCTTCAGCCTGCACTGCAGCCTCTCTGCATTTAGAAGCCTGGCCTCCCTGTGGCCCTCAGTGACGACTTGATAAACCATTGACCTCAATTATTAAGTGTGGAGCAGAAACAATATTAAACCTGACTCTCCATTCCCCATTGAGCTATCATGTGTCTCTCAGCAACTTGGCAGGAACCTTTTTCTCACCCCATGTCCTTCCTATTACCCTGCAGTATGTCCTGCAACCTCCCGGGCGACCCCAGAAACTCAACTGCACTTCTCTTCTCAAGAGTGAAATTGCGGGCCACCTGCGCTGGTGGCTTCTGCAGATCAGCACATAACCAACAAGCTGCTTCCTTCCCCAGCAGGCTGGCGATTGTCTGGGTTCAAGTGGGTCATTCTTTCTATCACTCATCATTGTTGCTTCCTTGGAAGCCTCCCTCAAAAGATGCTGAGTCATTCCCAAGTAAAGAGTTAATTTTGTGCTTTGCTGTTTTAGAAAACTGAGTCTTTAGAGGAATCTAAATAGGGACTTGGAAGGGGTTTCATCCCACTTGGCCACTGAATTTCTAGACTACCTGCAATTTCTCACTTCTATAATTGCCCAAAAGAACCCAAGGAGAAACTCCATGAACTTACTAAAATAATAACAATAGCAAACCAGATATATTTAGCAAACACCATGTGACATGTGTGTCTCCCACATCATTTAATGCCACAGCAAGTTCATGAAGTAGGTACTGTTTAGTTTCCTTCCATGGGCAAGGAAATAAAGAGCAAGAGGCAGTGGTGTGCAGATAAATGTTAATAACTGATGCACCAGGCACAAATGCCTCAATGTGTTATACTCACCAATTTCTATGGGCTGAAACTTCACTGTGTCATGGAAGACTTTAAAACTACCACCCTGATCTCAGTGAAGGAGAGTTGGGGAGAACTATACACAACTGGGTTTCTCAAGTCAGCTCCAGCACACTCTGGATGAAGAGAGGGTCAAGTTAACACCTCCAAGTCATAGAGCAAGTAGGTGATGAAGCTGAACACAGGATGGAATGATGCCAAAATCCATACTTCTCACCACTAACAAAGCATAGCCAGAACCAACTAGAAGGGGCCTCTCTGATTAGCAGATTGTTTGGAATGTTTATCTTAATCAGGTAATTTCACAGATAATAACAATGGTATTTGTTGGCGCAGATGAAATAATAACATGTCTTGATCATTTTGCCTTCCCTGCACATGAGATAGCACCTGCATGCTGTAGATACCCACAGACGTTAGTGGAATTGCATTGTGTTTAATGGACTGGCATTAAAGGGGCGTGGGGTGACCTTCAGTGAAATCCTGGATAGACTGAGAGTCAGACATCTGCAGGTGCAGTGGGCACTGCATGTGTCATTGGGTGAGGATTGGCCAAGTGAAGGGAGGAGCAGAATTATTCCAGCACACACTCTCCCCAATTGTCTTTTCCCCAGGGCTGTCCCTGGCTCTTGCGCTCAGAACTCTCAGTGGAGCGTGGTTGGGGACACCCCACTTGTTGAGAACTTGTTTCCCTTCTTTGTAGCATTAGGCCGCCGGTGAGTCACTCTGGTTTGGCTTTCAAGTAAAAGGTGGAGGCAGGAGAGGCAAGGCATCCTTTGCAGATCAATGCGAGCAGTCGCCTGAGCTACAAAGCAGGAATGTGGGACCTCACTGTTTTGCATCCAGATCAAGGGTTGGTTTGCAATTTCGCTGCTTCACAACGAAAACTGGAAAACTGCCATGAGGCATCCACTTAGCTGACCCAAGAGATAAAGAAGGATGGTTGAGGTGCTACTGTCCTATGTCAACATGGAAACTAGTTGTGATGTAAGTTCACAGTGGGGCTACAAACCCTGGTGTGATTGTTGATTCAAAGAAGTCACCTGGGCCAGACACAACATGCTTATATACATGACCTTATTTGACCTTCACCAAAACCCTGAGTAAATTGTTTTTATGCCCATTTCTCAAAAGATAAAACTCACCCTTGAGTAGATCCTGGCAGGCAGGAAGCCCCCAGTTCACTCACATGGTTTATCTGGTCAGATTATAATGGAGGTGGGAACACAGAACATGCACAGGATGAAGAGGCAGAGTCACGTGAGCCATCCAGTGCCTAGCCACAGTGGGCAGCCTTTGCTACCCCAGACCTAGAGCTGGAGGAGGGAACAGGGCGAATGGCACATGCTCAGCACCTTGGTCACGGGAGGGAGGCCACTCGATGAGGCACGAACAGCTCTGAGGAGCACGGCCTGTGAAAACCAGACCCTAAGAAAAATCCCCCAACCTTTCTCTAATACCGGCTAGAAGTTGGGGTGGGGGAGGGCAAAGGAAATAGTTAGTCCCAGCTTTTGGACACAAAAAGGCAGGGCCTGGGGGAGAAAAAACACTTCCCTGGACTCCCTGGACAGAAGACAGACCCCAGGAGACATAGAGACCAGAACCCACGTGACCATGAATAAGCCACTTCAGTAGCCCGGGCCTTGGGTTTTCCACCTCTCAAACAAGACACTGGAATTAACCATAAGACACTGCCAAATACTTACACTTCTTAGCCTTCCCCAAACCGTATCACCATTCACAGCTTGCCTGGCTGAAATTAGAATTCACTGCTCCCTCTCTTCCTCTTTCTCTCGCAGTATACATTGCTCAGGGCACACAATCATGAAACAACAGAACAGCATAGCAACGAAAAAGCTGCTAAGTCACCATTTGGCAGCCCAGTGATCAGGACTGGGGAGACAGGGAGGAGGCCTCATTATGCAGAGCGCCCTCTGCATGAATGGTGGTCCTCAGAGCACAGCCCTGCCTCAGAGTTTAATGGAGGTCATTAAGCCCCTTCTCTAGGCTGATTCCAAATGTTGGGTGCAGAGCACAGGCTGGGTCCCAGGGCCCCTTGTCCCTCCCTGCATCTTTGTACAGGGAACAACATACACCACTGTACCCAGCTGTTCTGGTACCATAGACTTTGAAGGGTTACTGCAAAAATTAAATAGATTAATGCATGTGAAAATGGATGACACAAGTAGTAGGTGTGACAAGTAATAGTTTCTGTCCTCTATTTTTTTTTAAAGATTTATTTATTTATTTACACAAACAATGGGTACAGTCAGAAGCGCGGGAGGGTGAGAGAATTCACCAGAGCCAGAGCGAAGAGCAGAGCAGGCAGACTGACTAAGTACACTGCTGAGGGGAGCAGTGGGTGCGGCAGGAGAGGTCTGCGTACCACGTGGGACCCTTGCTGGTGGCCGGGGATCGAACTGGCACTGCAGAGGCGGCGCCGGCAGCTTTGCAGCCCAGTGCTCAACCACTGTGCCACCAGGGGAGGCCCACTGCCCTCTACTTTTGCGTTTGATATTTTTCACAATGGTTTTTCCAATATTCTTTCATTACTGTTTAGCTTTCTCTTCATCCTGACCTTTTAGGTGCTACAGCAAATCAGCAAATATCCCCTTACCTTTTTTAGTTTTTATTTGGAAGGGGGCCATTTTGTTTTAAAAGATTATAGGTTACAAATAAAAAATGAAATCAGAGAATGCTCAGATTTTAATTTTCTTTTTCCCACATTCGAGCATGATAAGGTGAAAATTGCTTGTGCTTGGGTTGGAAGTGGCCTGAGAAGGGGATCGAATATCCCCTGGAAATGGTGAAGGACAAGCTGTTGAGAGGAAATGTTGCTTTGAGCCCAAAGCAGTTCCTTCGGGATCCCCCTGAGAGCCCGGCTCTCCCTGTGCTGAAGGAGGAGAGATCATCCCAGGACAACAGCTTTGCCTCCTCTGGGCAACTGACGCTCCTGCTTCACCTGAACTGATTCATTAATTCAGTGAAACAAATGGTTTGCCTAATATATTTTCCTTTGAATCAACCATTTATTTGGGCATTTTGCAAACACAGGCTTTCTGTGCAATAGGATCAGGTAACGTCAGCTCGGCTCTAGCGGACACACGCAGACTGGGAGCACAGCACGTTTTGAGAACGATGCGAAGAAGGTGGTTTAAAGTTCATTACTGTTGAGGGGGGGAGATAATCAAGCATTTATTATTGGAGCTTGCAGCAGGAATTCTCCACTTGCCCAGGAAAAGGAAGGTGTGTCATCCACCTGAAAGGTATGGGCAACTTGTGTATCTGTTTAAAACTTAGTAAGATCTGAATGCCCAGTAATAAGATGAATGATGTTGTAAATGTCCCCTCTTTATCCAGTTGTTTCCAAAGTGTAGTTAAAACACCAGACTGCTTGGGCCCTACCTCTACCAGGATCACCTGGCACGATTCTAAAAAAGCACCAGGGCAGTCACTAGATGCGATTGCTAAAGGATACCACACTCTGCAGAGGGGAGAGCCTCCGCGGGCCTCCCCCTGCCATGCAGCGAGCCTCCAGCAGCTGAGCCTGTGAGCTGAGCGGCCTGTTCTGCGGATGGGTGATTGATGTGCCAAAGCTCTGAGGCCCAGGAGTAAATGAGTCAGCAGCCGGGAGCAGGAGCAGTGAAACAGGGGTTTTCTCTTGAATTCTTGCTTATTTTGGGACAGTATGATGCTCTTCTCAGAGAGAGCAAATAAAGTGTTAGTAGAGGGAGACGGGCTTATGTAACTCATTTCTAAAACAAGTGGGGCGACGTCACTGAAGGAATCAACACTTTCATTAAAGGAGCTAAATAGGATTGATGTAAACACAGCTGGCCCTCTTTCAGTGTAGACTGATACTATCCTTAGCTCTACCACTAATTAGCTGTGAGAATTGAGGCAAGCATTCTGCACCTCAGTTTCCTCAGATATAAAATGATGGGGTTGTCCTGGCCAGGTCCCAGGTACTTTCCTGATCTCATGTCCCTTGATTCTATTGAATATCAATAATAAAAGCAGTTTTAGTAATAGTGGCATTGATAATTATAGCTAATATTTATCAAGTGCCTTCTTTATGTCAGGCATGGTGCTGGAGGCTCTAAAAATATTTTATCAAAACATATGATCTCATAATTTCCTTCAAACAACGTTATGAGGTGGAGAATATTATTATTCTGATTTTGCATACAGGGAATCTGAGACTCCAGAAGGTTAAGATCCTTGGACAAAGTCATGGATGAGTGGTACAGAGTTGATTTGGTCAGGGTCCCCACAGAAAAGACATGAACAGTATTCAAATGGGATTAACTGAGAATATTTAATAAAGGAGCTTTTTATGGAGGTGTGGGCAAAGCTAAAGGAACCAAAGGGGGACTGCTAACAGCAGGAAACTGAAGGGGTAGAGGTTAAAAATAGACCCCATTGGAGCCTGGGTGAGGGCAGGAATAAGGAAGAGGACCCAGCTGGGGCTGTAACCACTGAGCAGCACAGCCTACACCAGAATCACAGAGAATCTGGGAAGATGTGAGAAATAAGTAACACAACCTCTCTCTCCCTTCTTGCCCTCCTACCTCCTGCCAGCTCCTTCTACTGCCTGAATCTAAACCAAAGTCCAAAGGTGAAGGAGCTTGGGAGAGTAGTTCACAGGGGTCATTCTCCTTATGCAAGAGCAGAGCAGAGAAGAGGAGAGAACAAGTCTGGGGGTGAAATGGAGAAGCAGTAGAGTAAAACAGGAATTAAAGCAAAACTCTCTGAGTCCAAAGTCCTTGAACCTTCTCTCTACCTTATAAATGCATAGAAGGGTGACATACATAAAAAACAAAACAAAACAAAAAAACCCAGTTGTGTTCTCTGAACTCTGATAGGATCAGTAGAACTTGGGAGTCCTAAATGCATGGCCAGTGCCTACCAGGTGGCCCTGGTAGTCGATGTTAATGGCACCCTAACACATACTCTAATAGCCTGACCCCACTGGAGAGTCTTTGCCATGGAGGCCTATCGGTGGTTACCAATGTTACAAGAATGGGCATGTGCAGTTGGGGGGTTATTACTTATCAGCCTTTTCATAAAGAATGTAAGTGTTCAGCTTTGGCAAGTAAGTCCCCAGAAAGAAGCAGCCTCAAATATCCATAACGCATGGAGGTGTACACTCTTTGAGCTATTTTTCTCTGCATGGGACTGCACTTGTCCCCAAACTACTGCTCACCCATGTCTCTTTCCCCTTCATCCACCAACTATGGGACCCTGTGCTCACATCACCACCAGCCTGTTCTGTGCTGTTGTCTTTTGCACAGGCAGCTCTTTCTGCCTGTGGCTACTTCTCCTTTCTTCACTTGATGAAACCAGATTTCTTCTCCAGGAAATGGATCAAAGTTCACCTCTCTGCAGCAAAGCCCTCCTCACTCCCCTTATCTACATTCTTTGCACTAACTTCTATTGCAGCACTTATCATTATGTTGTAAAGATTTCTGTTTGCTTCTGCACTGGACTGTGAACTTGTGAGGAAGTATGTTAGTTAAAAACAAAACAAAAGCTAGCTAACATTTATTTAGCACATACTATATGTCAAGCCCATGCATTAGCTCAGGGAGGCTTATGACAACCCTATGAGATAGTTTTTTTTTTTTTTTAAGATTATTTATTTATACAAGCACTGGGTACAGTCAGAAGAGCGGGAGTGTGAGAGAATTCACCAGAGCCAGAGCCGGGAGCAGAACAGGCAGACTGACAAAACACACTGCTGAGGGGGGCAGCGGGCAGCATGAGAGGTCTGTGCGCCAAGTGGGACCCTTGCCTGGCAGCCGGGGATCGAACCAACACTGCAGAGGCTGTGGGCAGCTTCACAGCCCAGCGCTCGACCACTGCGCCACCAGGGAGGCCCGAGATAGTTGTGATTTTTATTCCCATTTAAAAGTTTCTCCCTAATTGTCTAAGGGTTAGTATTCCACATTCTCTCTCCCACTTACAAATGAGGAAACTGAGACCCAAAGATTAACTTGTTTAAAAAGTCACACAGCTATATATGAGCTTATAGATATTTCTGGAAGTCACACAATTCTTGAATCCTTCTCTCAATAAATGTAAACTATGACCCATTCTCTATAAAAACATAGAAAGTGAAAGGAATTTAATTCGACCAGCAATGTTTATTTATTTTTGACACACATTATTTACCTTGAGAAAATATGACAAAATGTTAACATTTGTTAATTCTAGAATTTCACTTTATGAGAGTCCATTATTACATTAGTCTCTATGTTTTTCTGAATTAAAAAGAGGCTTTCCAAATGGAATGCATGCACAGAATACCTATATGGTATTATTTTATGTAGTAGATCCTAAATAAATATTTATCAGTAATGATGAAAACAAGAAGTCAAGCTATTAACACTCAAAAATAAAAAATCAACACTAAGTAAATGAAAGTTCAGACAATAAAAATGACATGAATTTCAAAGTGGGTTGTTATAGGGTCAAAAAGGATGTCTATATTTGAATTGGATCGAGTTCTGAGAGTGCCAGAAAAAGTTCCTCAGCTCTTGAAAAATATTCAATGATTAAATCATAATTCCACTTAAAAACAAAAAGCCAAGGTTGTTCAATTGTGAATCACTAAACATGACAGGACAGCGCTATGTATAATTTCATGACAAAAAGGAATAGTCACAACAGCCACACCAAATCACACCACAGTAGATTGCGCACAGCTCTTACTTAGTTCCGGAATGTCCAAGTGGCCACACGCCTTTGAATATGATTTTACTCCTTATGTAAGAGAGAGAGAGAGAGAGAGAGAGAGAGAGTGTGTGTGTGTATGTGACTTATTAATCAAATATAGGGTAAAAACTGAAGTAGGAATTCTAGATATCAAAAACAAGCAGAGATTTGGTTTCAAACTCAGATGAGATTGCAAATTTCTTACCAAGTACATAGGAAACCAGAAGGCTGCTTTGAACGGTGTTCCCACACCACTGTGTGCCCATAAGAGTGGAGAGGCTGCCATCCCTCCTGGCTCTTCTGGTCTAAGATGTCCCGGTTCTGCACTTAGAAAGCAATAAAAAGGAGGTTAGTTTCTGGTTTTAGACTGGGGGAGTTACCCAGAGGCTTAATATATCATATCACATTAAATATGTGCATATATATATATATTATATATAGGGCAAGGTAAAATTAAACCTGACAGAAAAGTGAGTAGAGGGTAGCACAAAAGTCAATGAGGGAGGGGATATTTCAATAGCCTCCTGACAATTTCTGTCTCAGGATTCTTCTCATTCAATCTCCTAATTGGATCTCCCACACCATTCCCAACCCTGTCCCCCTAAGAGCGAAGGTTCTTATGAATTTATAAAAGTCTTTTCAGAGAGTTTTGATCTTCCACAAATACCTTCCTCCCACTCGTTTCCACTGTGAACTATCATTGAAATTCACTCCCCACAAGGCCACCAGAGTTACTGTCACTTGTCACTCAACCAACATGACATTTTTCACTGCATGTTCCAATACCCTACTCCTTCAAAGGCCCTAAAGATTGACCCCTCAAAACTTGGCATCTGCCCACATTGCAGTCTTGCTCTCCCAAATCCCCAACCACTCCATTCACAGCTAACTATGCAGTCCCTGGATGACCCTACAGAGAGATACAGCATTTTAGGTACTTGAAAAAACAACAGAGTTTGAAGAAATTTTAGGTCAAATATTTCATTATAAAACACCCAATTGGTTGTTAAAGATCAATCAGAAATGTGTCCCTTATTGACTACATGCATTTAACACTGATGGATATCACATTACATTTGGAAGGGACTTCATACAGTGGCCCCTCTATTTCTTAGGTCCCCCAAAGGTTTTAATCTAGTCTTAACATGAACACAGCAGGCTCTTTCTCAGCTACAGTCTTTTCCATTCCCTTCTCTCCCTGATTGAGACGTACTCCCTGCTCCGCAAGCAGGTAGTTCTGTGCTTACTTTTCCTTGAAGACTCAGCTTAAACATCTGGGTTACTTTGTTGGCTCTGTCCAGCCCCCTCTTTTCCCATGAAATCTCTATCACGGCTAAAGCTTATGGTCACTTACTATATGTGAAGCACAGTCCCAAATGCTTTGCATAAATTTCTCATTTAATTCTCACACACATTTTTGGGTGGTGCTATTATTATCCCCCACTTGACCGATGGAAAATCTTGAGCCTCAGAGAGATTAAGTAGCTTGCCCAAAGCCACACAGCTGGCAAGTGCTAGAACCAAAAACAAACAGGGATGGTCTGTCTCCAGTGGAGTTGGCTTCCTGGGCCTCATGTCCCCCACTTACATCTCATCTCACTTTGTGACACCATCAGTTTACCTGTCTATTGACAGGCCCATCTGTCTATCTGTCCCACTAGACTGTTAGCTTCTTGGGCACAGGATCCATTCATTCATTGCTAGCATCACAGGTCACTGTCTGATAGATACTTAGAGGAAAGAAACGGGAATTCTTCCAATAACCCTGGAGCCATTGTCAACCTTCCAGGGTTCTTCATCTTTTCCATGGTAGCCTAACCCAGTTTCCCACTTGTCCTCATTAGTGTTCAACTCCATTGCAAGGAGACATCCCTGCCCCACGCTGGAGAAGGCTGCATGCGTTATGGTACATAAAAAAAGAAGGCTTACAAATAGCAAGTGTTTTGAAAACCCTTTACTATATCCCATTCCTCTACCTACCTCCACCCAAAAAAAGCTGGGGTTATGAAACACATGCTAAATATTGAGCCATTAAACTTAGGAATATTGAGAGAACTGTTTTCTTTAAAGCTTATTTTTTTCAGCTCTCCTTGTTTTCCCCTGAGTGTTTTTAGCAGTTCAAACAGGTTGGGTTGCCCACAAGGAGCAGGGCACAGGTTTTTTCCATCCCGTAGGTTGAGGTATTCATTCCCACTTTAAACTTCTCTAAATTTATGTGCCAGTATTTTCCACGTAGATGTATTTGTAGGTATGTTCGGGATAGAACTGGACATTCACAGTACTGACTGCAACTGGGAGATTACAGCTGGACAAATTCGAGGTTTCAAGCTTCATCCTCAGCCTGACCTTTGGCAGCAATGGAAATGTTTGCACTTTGCAAAGTTTGTTATTCTCTGTGTGTGCGTGCATGCGTGTGTATGTGTGAGTGTGAGAGAGAGAAAAAAAAAAGAGGGAGAGAGACAGAGACAGACAGAGAGACATATATAGAGAGAGGGACACTTGGCATTTGAGAAAATACAGTAATTCCTGGAATGGATCAAGCTCAAGGTTTCCAGACTCCCGAAACTCCTGCTGTCCATAGTTTTGACTGTGAAAGAGATGCCATGACATATTATCATATTATTGTGAGAGCTCTGTATAGGTCTGACCCCTCTCCTCTCTATCCCGTCACCTCCCCTATGCCACTACCACCTTTGTGACCTTGCATGGGGCCACCATTTTTTTCTTTTTTATTTGAGGTGGGGGAGGGGCAGGTTTACTGATGTATCATTTATTGGACCTTTTTAATATATAATTCGATTAGCATTGACAAATGCTTGAAGTCATATAACCACCAGTGCAATCAAGATACAGGGTAGCGTCTTCATTCCCACCCTCCCTCCCCCCGCTACTTCTCTGTAGACAACTTCTTGCTAATCCCTAGCCGCTGGCAACCGCAAAGATTTTTTTTTGTCTTTATGGTTTTGCTTCCTCTAGAACATCATTATTCAGTATGTACCCTTTTGTGTCTGATTTTTTTTCATGTGGCATGATGTACTGGAGATTTATCTGTACTGATGCATGTGTCAGTAACTTGTAAATATATTTTTTGAGCAGTATTCTATCTACTGAATATACACAGTCCATTATCAGCATACCAGTTATTTATTCACCAGCTGCTTCTAGATTTTAGTAACTATGAGTGAAGTCTCTATAAGCAGCTGCATATAATTTTTGTGTAAAACTAAATTTTCATTTATCTTAGGTAAATACCCAGGAGTGAGATTTCTAGGTTGTAGGGTAAGTATACAAATATATAAAAAAAGATACAAAGCTGTCAAATGTCTCCAAACTTAATCTACCATTTCTTCACTCAATTAAACATTTCAAGTGATCCAAGGGTTCCTGGTCCTGTCCATTAATGCCTAAAACATGGAAATGGCAGGCCAATGGCATGAGTACCAAATGGGACAACTCATGACCCCAGTCCAGGAAACACAGGGAAAATGCATGCACTACTACCATTTCCCAGGGCTTTGAGGCTGGCCTTTGCTGTGGAATGATGGCCTGGAAAGAGTTAAATCAACTCCCCTAGATGACTCTGTCCCCAGGTTGTGAATAAGTCATTCTATCTCATGGGAGGACCAGGGCTATTATTAACACCCATTTCCAGGAGGAGATGGTAAAGCCTGGGGAGTTGAAGAATGCCCTGGAATTTAGATGTTCTAGCACCTAATTCCTATTGTGACAGTGACTCACTGGGTGATTCCTGTGCATCAGTTTGATGCTCCAGACTTAGTTTCTTAAAGTCTGAGATAGGACTGCCATGTTGACTCAACGCACGGCCAGATGTAAAGAAAATTACAAATAGAAGAGTGTCATACAGGTGTGTTAAAGCTATTAGTTTCATAGCATCATGGGCCTGGGCACCCTTCTTCCTCAGAATGATAAAGCCCATTGTTATACCATTCCTGAGATGGAGACTCTCATAAAGATAGGTCACATGACTGGTTCTATGAGACATAGTGAGTCAGAGGAGTTTAAAGAGTCCCCAGGACTCCTCACTGTCTTTCTGAGGTGTCCACTGACTCACTGAATCCCTTCTCTCTAGAATAATCTTACAAAATGAAAATGTTATTGACCCTTTTCAGAGATGTCATAGTAAAGTTGTGTCTTAGTTGACTACCTTACCTTTAGGCATCCCATCCCCACAATCAGATTCCTTTAATTCTCCAGGTCCAGGAATGTTGTGAGGGGATCCAATGAGTAGGGGATCTTGAGCTACATCTACAGAAAACTCTACTAACCCATACTCTCTCTCTTTTTTTTTTTTTTTTGCTTGATAGTTTTTCCCCTTGCTGTGCATGCCATTGTGGCTTCTCTTGGCCAAAACTGTATCTCTGTCATGGGATTACCCTTGGGGTGTTAGACTCGCTGTGCCCTGCACAGTGCCCATGGAGACACCTGGGAACTCATGTTCTACTGGGGTAGCCCATCCCATTGACAAATGAGTGTTGCGGTCTTCTGATTGGGATAATGTGTTTTGCATTATTTTTCAGAGTTTCTTCATGGTCTAAAGTTTTAGTCACTTTGTGGAAAGTGCCTTAATAATACATCCTTTATTGACTGCCTGTTCTACCCATGTTGATCCCTCTTAAACCTCAGTACAGTTCTTTGTACTGTCCAAAAAAACTATTTTCCCTCAATACTTGCCATGGGTCTGGCTTGGGGTAGTCCAATGAAGATGGTCATCTATATTTGATATTTAGATACACACATTTTCCCTAAGGAAGGGGTCTCAGATCTCAAATGATTAAGAACCTAGATAACACATTGCTTTACTCTTGAAAATACCCCACTCCCATCCTGGCAATTCACCATTCCCATGAGCTTTTCAGCACTACCCCTTTGCTGTTGAAGTCAATTCACAGGCAAGAATCTTAAATGTAAATGCCTAAATAATTAACTGATAATAACCAAAGGAAAATGCTTCCCAGGAACATTTTGAGTTGAAGTGTTATTGAAATATAAAATAAAATAGATAAATTTATATCTATAAGGAATCCAAACAATTCTGAATACCTGAGGGGAAAATTTTAGTCGAAGCAGTAAGGGAAGAGTTGGGTCAATTGCTGTGTATTCCACTAATAAAACATTGCTTAATATGTTTTCATCACATAGATGAGACTCTGATGATTGAATTTATATATGAGCACATAGTCTCATATGCACACCAAAGACAATTATAAATCTTATAAGCATACAGGACAGACACAATTGCTTTTAACTGTCTATAAAAGTAAAGGTGTGTACCTTTCTAGAAAAGGTTAGAAGCTAGGGGATGTCATTCAAGTATTTTTACTTGCTGACTTACGACTTATGATTCTCTTAGTGGTTCTTTGTCTTCAAGTTATTTCTAATGTACTGAACACACACACACACACACACATTTCAAATGAAATGCACAGTGTTCTTTCATATCCAGTATCAACATCAAGAAATATCAAACACAGTGGCTGACAGTTTGAGGCTTATTTTCTGCTTTCAAGGAGCTGCCAAAATGTACAAAATGAAACACTCCAATTCACAGCAGGGCTCTTTGTCAGTTTACCTGATCTGAAATTTGACACTATCATAACTTCTAAAATTCTGACTTATTGCCTTAGGAAAAGGAAAATGAAAATCACTTTCCTCCGCAGAGGACGACCGTCTACTTGACAAAACTTGCGTTTGATCTTCACATGTCTTTCCAAGCCAACAAACACAGATCACATCCCATTTCTGTGACATGGAGAAGAAACATAACCTTGAGACTTACTAAAGAAATGGCATGAATGTGGCTGCTGCAGTGCAAGTATTATCAGACTGAACCACTGGCTCTTGCACAGAATCCAGTTGCTGCAGGTTAGCAAGAGCTGTGTACACCTATCATTTCACCACCAGCAAAGGAAGAAATGTCTACATCTAATCACACTCATTTTCTCCAAGCACTTTAGACAATCAGGAATCCCCTGGCAAGCTAAACAAAACTGTACGTGAAGCTGAATGAGTTAGATGTGGGGCAGAGTCACTGATTTGCTCCCAGGTAGATGAGTGAATTCAGCTTCGAAGGAAAGAGCCATTCTCAGAAGGGCCAGCTTCGGCTTTACAAACATGGGGGGTTCAATTAGATAATAATTTTAGATATAAAATAAGGCTTAGTAAAACTCCCAGCCAACCTGATAGAGTTTTGTGCCAACTTAGATGCAGTTTCTTGAGCTCAACGAAGTAAGTGAGATGGAGATAGACAGGTATCTCACTCATATGTGGAAATAAAACAAAGGGACATAGAGAACTAAAATAAAATGAGCCTCAGAAATCTGATTGCAGCATTGGGAACAGAACAGAGATGGTGCAGGTGGACAGTAAATGGGAGGCGGGTCCAATGGAAGATTAAAAATAGAGTGGAAGTTACTGTAGGACTTAGGCATTTCAACAAAATGTAGAATTTTTGTTACTAACTTCATTTATTCCAAACATTTCCCCCTCTGTCTCTCTTCTTCCCTCATTCTTCTCTCCTTTCTTCTACTGGCAATCTGTACTCTCTATTGAAGTATAAAATGGACACAGAAAAGTGTGACAGCTTGATTAATTTTTACAAAGTAGGCCCACATAGCAGTGCAGGACATATTAAAAAAATAAAAGAAAAATTTTCACTAAGTGGACACAGTTATATAACCAGTTCCCAGGTTAAAGACAAAAGATTACCTATACCCCAGGATTCCCCCTTTGCCCTGTGCAGACTCTACTTTCCCCATTAATGGTAACTACTTGCCAGACTCCTAACTCTACAGATTTGTTTTACCAGTTTTTAAACTCAATAAAAATGAAGTCAGGGTCTCCCTGGTTGTGCAGCGGGTTGAGCGCCGCGCTGTGAAGCTGTCTGCAGCCTCTGCAGTGCCAGTTCAATCCCCGCCAGCTGGTGAGAATCCCACATGGCACAGCAGACCTCTCCTGTCGCACCCGCTGCTCCCCTCAGCAGTGTGTTTTTGTCATCTGCCTGTTCTGCTCCCTGCTCTGTCTCTGGTGAATCCTTTCACCATCAGCACCTCTGACCTGTACCCGAGTTCTTACATGCATAAATAAATCAATCTTTAAGAACTTAAAAACGAAGTCACACAGATATACCCCTTTATGTCTGGCTTGTTATAATATGAATATTGTTTAATATTATATTTATTGTATTCATCCATGTCATGCACCAATTCATCTAAGTTCTAGTTCTAGTTTTTCACTCTCATTGCTGTATCGCATGTATTTATATGTATATAGTACATGATAATTTATGTATTTTTTTCTAAGTGGGTATGTGAGTGATTTCCAGTCTTGGGTTATTACAAATAATGCCACTCTAAGTCTTCCAAAACATGTCTTTTGATGATTATAAACATCCATTTATTTAGTGTATAGGCTCAGGAATAGTATAGCTGAATTATATGGTGTGTTCAGATAGAGCAAGTACAATCAATCTTCCAAAAACCTTGTGTAGTGAGGTGTTTTTTTTTTTTTGCATTTTTACACAATAGTACTGTGCATTCGTTTATTTTTAGCAAGTTTTGTGTTTGTTTTTGAAAATATAGCATGTTCCAAAGCATGTCCTAAGCATTGGGATGGGCACAAAGCGCCAGATGCTGATCTTAGAAATCTGTCTTTTACAAAAGGCCAAGAAAGAAAACAACACAAAAAGCTCACAGTGGGAAGAGATATAATAAAGGTAAAATATCAAATGCAGTGGCTGCATCAAGGGGAACTCCACCAACTCCTCAGAGGAAAGTAATAAAGAATATAGTAGATAATGCTAAGGGGATAAGTAGAATCCAGAGAAGAATAAACAAAGAATC
Organism: Talpa europaea; assembly: GCF_964194135.1. Taxonomy (NCBI): domain Eukaryota; kingdom Metazoa; phylum Chordata; class Mammalia; order Eulipotyphla; family Talpidae; genus Talpa; species Talpa europaea. The sequence goes on along the minus strand of NC_140078.1, from coordinate 24,510,576 downwards.
AAGCTGGGTGGTAGGAAAAGTGTGCTACACCAGGTAACAGAATATATGTACTAGGTCTCCACGAGGTCAGAGAGGTTTTTAAAAAGAGGAGTAACCTAATCAGATCTTTAAAATACTGGCAACCATCCTGAATCTGCAAGGGCAGGAAGAGATATGGGTGGTTTAGATCTCAAACTTGTTGTATGTGAAACTTCTGCTGTTTGTGATTTACCTGGCATTTACTATGTGATGCTGGCCAGTTCAGCTTTGGTTTTGTCAACTGTACCATAGTGGTTCCAACACCACATACCTCCTGAAGCAGTTGTGAGGGAAATTAGCCAAACACAGGTCTCAGCTGCAGCCTGGCAACACATCAGCACTCAAAGGGTGTTAATTACTAGGTTAAACAGTGAGATAAAAAAAGAACCAGGCTGATGAGTTATGCCTTTCCTGTGGAACATCATGGGCGTTTTATGTACAACGTGGAAAGGTAATAAAGTTCATATGTTTGAAAACATTCTATGATTCTAATTATGTATCATGTGTTCAACAAATAGGTACCATGGGTGTATTATGTATAACATGGAAAGGTAATGACGTTGAAATGTTTGAAAACATTCTGATTACACATTCATGGATTCAACAAATACATACCAGGCTCTCAAGGAAGCTGCCCTTGTGCTGGACACTCTAGATACTATGAGAAATAGAACCACTTCTGCCTCTAGGAGATGTGATCACCAAGTGTGATGAGTGTTCTATCTTGAAGAAGAGTAGTGAGAGCAAGCAGTTCTTTGGGGGATAGTCAAGAGGGATGATGAAGATAAGTAAATGGAATTTGGAAGAACATGATGGACAAAGGGTGCATGGGTGTGGGATAGCAGGGGAATGACGGACAACATGAAATGCAAACAACACAGAATCTACTAGAAGTAGAGATAACAAGGCTATTTGAAGTCACTCATTCTGGGTATAATGTGCTAATGATATGATAGGAATAATTCATATGCTACTCCATCCAACTAACAATTTTTTTATTGTTTTATTGATGACTTTGCCAGGGAGTGTTTTGAATATGAGGCTATAGCCATTTCTATCAGATGTATATATCATCTTGGACCTTTCATTCTATTTGTTGAGAGAGACAACGAATAAGTAAATGAGTAAATAAACAAGGAAATGACAGACTAATAGATGCTGGAAAGGAAACAGAATGGGTGATGTGATGATATGAATGGTTTATTTAGTTAATGAGGACATGGATGAGAAAGTGTCTCCAAGGGGTAACTTTGCAGCTGTAATATGAAAAAAAAAAAAAAATGAGGCAAAGAAGATTCCAAAGAGAAGGAACTAAAGTAACAGGCCTTGTGGTAGAATTAAGCTGCAGGCACTGGCTATGAGTTCAGAGATGTGGGCAAGAGCCAGGTCACATAAAATCTTGCAGAGCAACATTAGGTGTGAATTTTATTCTGACTTCAATGGGAAGCCATTGGTGGCACTGATGTTAAATAGTACAAAGGTTATCCAGCAAAGTGGCCCAGACAAAAAGTACACTGTGTGGCAATGAGTTTGAAGGAGGGCAATAGAAAAAACAAGTCCACCAGGGGCCTCAAAGGCTCTTCAAGGGGAAGCCCAGGGTCTCTATTTCACATCTAAGAGTCTAGATGTCACTAAAATCTATGTAGTCTCCAGCTGACACAGTCACATGAGAGAAAGGCCCACTTTAATCTTGGACAAGACCCTTCTGGAAGTCTCCTAAAAATGTGTTGGTTTGCCAATCCCTGCATAAGGATGCATCCGATCAAAAGTAGGTAGCTGTTGCTACTTCCCTGTCAGCCTCCAGGGTGGGAACTGATGGCTTGATTTTTTTTTAAATCCATCCAAAATAAATAAAAGACTGTAAAATGTTAATCAAAAGTAAATAAAGGGTTAGAATAAAAGGAGCCAGGCACCATTTATGATTTTTATTGCGTTTGCTGTGGGGTTGGCAAGGGAACTTTAGAAGAAATTCCCCCTTCATTTTCCAGGAAATGATGACTTTGTTCTAGAGAAGCAGCTTCCCTTCCCTGTGACTATGTGTGGTCCAGTGTGCCGGGGAGGGTGGGAGAAGGAAGGGGCAAGCTTGTTTTCCTTTTGCTAGAAATGTGTCACAATACGTCACTCCTTTCCTGCCTTTCTGGTATCCTATAGAAAAGAGATATGTAATATGAACTCTCCGTATTACGGACCCCAGGATACAGGCATAAGAGACATAACTTGGGAACAGGGTTAGTTTGGAAAACAGTTGCATTTCATCCGGACTGTCTCTAGCAGAGATTGTTTGAATGATATAGGTTAGCAGAATATCCAACAGTCCTGGAGAGTAAACTTCCCAGAGATTGCCAGGGGACAGGAGTCATTGTAAAGTAGTGATGTGGTCTTATTTCCATGATTTATTGATTATGAATCGTTGGCCATACAGAAGTAAATAATTCCTACTGTGATCATCTCTTAGAATGGTGGTATGACTGAAGATCAGATGAAAACCAACCAGGATTTTGATTTCACAACACATGTCTATCTTCCTACCTGAGGTCTTTCCAATACTCAGCATTTGCAATACAGCATATTGAATAAGTTATCAACTACGAGCACACATACTCAGCAACATCAAGCTGCACTACCCCTCAGCATGATTCTGGAAACACACCATTCAATGCTCACCGTGACTTGTAAAAAAATTCAAGTATTAAAAGACAATTTTACTGAAAAAAGAATACAACAAACTCCAAAGCTAAAGATGACTCAAGCTGTAGCTTATCTTCTCCCCTCAGCTCCTCTTTGACATGGTGTAATGTTGGTTTCACTTATTCCAAAGAACTAAAGCTATGGAAACATGTATGAAAGTTTCTAAAGCACAATTGCTTTTCAACGTGAATATTGACGCAGTTAATGTTATGTTTCTTTTCTGTGGCGTTGCTATTCAGAAAGAATAATTCTTTTTCCTGTTCTGCCAAAATGTCAGGTCAGGGCTTCTACCCAAAATAATCATAGTCTTTTCTGTTTCATATATTTTATCACTTCTTTGATACATGAAAGTGATGTATGTGGAGCTAAAAAATATTTATCATTATAATAGCACCTGATATTCTTATCTCTGATGATTAAAACAAGGTAGTTCCCAGAGGAGTAAATTCCATACTTATTGCTCAGAAACAAGCTTCCTTAGTTAGCAGAGAAATTTCTACATGATTAGGTGAATCATTTATAAGTAACATCTTGCTAGAGTTAGATGTCAGAGTAATTCTTCTATTTTCTCCTCTGCTTTCCAATTACCTTTAATTTATTCCTCCTTCTTTTTTAGCAATTCTCTATTTTTAGTCCAATATTTGTTAGTCCAATTCTCTATTTTTAGTCCATTTATTTGTCTTATATCCAGAGATAATAGAGCATCAGTCCAAATGTAACTGAAATTAAACTCATAACAAATCAGACCATGTACTTTACCCAGAATCTATAGTGAGGTTGTTATGAGAACAGCTCAGAAATTATTAGCTCTCCAGTCCTCAGTAATAATAGCCATTGTTATTAGTGTTATAAAATCAATAGATGCTGTTTCTCTTCTCTATAGTCTTCACCTTCCATCTCTCTTCACACATCTACCTATCCAGCCTCGAGGTACATATTAATACATAAAAAACTGCCAGTTAATAGAAACGCCAGTTAAGTTAAAGTTACAAGCATAGTAAATATAATTGTTTTTGCTTCTAAAATAACTATCAATTACAATTTATTCTACATGCAAAGCAATCTGCCAACTTAACAAAAAACCTTTGATAATTAAAATAAAAGCTGCCAGTTATTTTTTTATTTTATTTTTTTATTTTTAAGATTTATTTTTATTTATTTATACAAGCACTGGGTACAGTCAGAAGCGCGGGAGGGTGAGAGAATTCACCAGAGCCAGAGGGGGGAACAGAGCAGGCAGAATGACGAAGTGCACTGCTGAGGGGAGCAGCGGGCGGCAGGAGAGGTCTGCGCGCCATGTGGGACCCTCTTCCAGTGGCCGGGAGCAGCCGGGGATCGAACCGGCGCTGCAGAGACTGCGGGCAGCCTCGCAACCCAGTGCTCAACCGCTGCGCCACCGGGGAGGCCCTGCCAGTTATTTTTTAAATGTTTCTCCAATTGAAAGGGGTGATTGATAAATTTGATGTTCCACAACAAATAATATTAATAAATTTAACAAATGGATTTTCATAAATATTATTTTTGTGTTATATATGCTGTACAATGGCATTATTAATTTATATCCATTTATTTAAATATTTATAGGATCTAAGTAGCGGTCAGATATAGTTCTGGGCGTCCAAGAGGCAAAAACAAAATATACTCCACAAAATCCAAGATGCCTCTGAGCTGCCATCCGATTAAGTTACTCAGGTGAAGCACTGCATCCTACAGTGGTCGATGAACCTTGCTGCAGTCCACTATACTAGTAAATAGAAAGCAAGTGACTCTTACCCTGGCTTCCATCCTCCATGCCTCCCTGATTAGTTTTTAATTGCTTGTGAGAAAGATCACTTCAAATGAAACACCCCTCCAATTTCTTACAATTTCTCCTTCTCTGGAAATCACTGCTCTATTAGTTATTTCTCCTTCATGACATTCTTGCCCATCTGGTAAGCACACACCTGAATTCCATGACTTCAACCAGAGTCTGTGCTCCAAGAGGCAGGGTATAACTTTATACTGACTTGTCTCCTGTGATTAGGACTGACTGTTCCACAAAGAGCAAGTGTCAAAATGCTAAACGTGGAAAAAGGGAAGAATAGAAAATAGCATCATGGACTCATTATTAGTACATGGACCACTTGATTAAAAGTGGTGATTGTGTGTTTAATTTATAATGTTTCATGCCTTTAAACATATGTGAATATAATAAAGGCTTACCGAATGTCAAAAATACAAGGAGAAAATACTTATCTTCAAAGGTAACTTCTAGGGGAATTAGTTTTTATTTTGTGTTGTTTTACATATTTGAAACAAAACACTTCAGCATCTTTTGAGCACTGACTCTATATCAAGTTCTACTGAGAAATTTGCATATAAATTCATCTGACTAAACACTTACTAGCCTTCCTCCAAAGTCCTGATTTGATCTGCTATAAAATCACCCAGTTCTTTTATCTTCTTGTGCCATGACCTTTTAAGCTTCAGACTATTTTCATATTGTTCTTTTCCTTCCAACTTGTACCATTTCTGACATTTCCAAATTTTATACTCTTTCAAGTGGATTCTGATGAGAAAATCTGGCAACTCTATTAGTGATTATGGAGTCAAATTTACTATAATTACTTAATACCCAGAATCAATACCTAGGAAATGAAGATGATGTCTCATTGAAATGAATGTTTTACTGGAATTTAGGAAGAAGCTGAAGCTTCACAACAGAAAATACCTTGCATAGTTTGACACACCCCATTGCATTCACCAGAATATACTGACTAGAAGCCAATGATCTAGACCCAGCAAAAAGCTATATAAATTAAGACTCCAGCTTCCTAAAGCAAAATACATAACTATTCCAAAATCATTCAGGTATAAACATTTACTTCCTACCAGGAAGGAGCCCATGAATCTACATATACACACAGTTTACTAACTTGGGAAAAAAAAATTAAAATGTTTTTTTAGAATTCATGGTACTGTATAGCAATTACCTATAGCAGGAAATGAAATATTGTAATAAAAGTTTTCCAGACTTTTGCAACTACACACACACACATACATAGTGTATATATATATAAATACATATATTTATATTTAAATGTTTCATATTGTATCAATTACCTATTGTCATGATAATGCTAGATAACATGTCATATGTAAATTCAATGTACCATTTCTAGATAACATGTCATATGTAAATTTAATTCAATGAATTAAAACATATTTGTAGACTGACGAAAAGTTGACCAATTTAGAGTGTACTTGGTTGGGTAGTTCTTCAGGCCTCCACTGGGCAATGGGGGTGTCTCTGCTCTAGGTGATTTATCCTCCTCTTGGGACCTGTGGGACACCTGAGCATGCTCTTCTCATGAAGATGGTAGAGGGGAAAAAGAGAAAGCAAACACTTTTCAAGATGCTGCCTATGTCATCACTGTTACTAAATTCATTGTCTATTGGCCCTGGCATAGCTCAAGAGTGGAGAATTAAAACAGATAAGCACCACAAAAATAACGAAAAGAATGGATTTAGAAAAGGGTAGAAAATTGAGCATAACAATTCAACTTATTATTATTATAACAATTGTTATTATTAACAATTCAACATATTATACACACATTTGTTTATGTATGCAGGTATTACCTCATTTCCTTCCAAGACAAAATCTATACAAAACTATATATTTCCTAAAGATAATTTGAAAACCTACTCTTTTTTTCTCAATGATAAATGTGCTAGCTTCCAGAGTGACACTAATATCAATAATAGCCATCATATATGAGGAGTTTTAACACGAATCAGACACCATGCAATAGATTTTTCATTCATTACCTAATTTGTACAATTTAGAAATGTTAGTTCTAATATCAGTGAAAGTAGGTGATATTAAGCTCATTTTATAAAGATCAGAACCTGAGGTTCAATCAGGTAAAGTAGAGAATATATGGAAAAGCCTGGATTCAAATTCAATTCTATATGATTCAAAGTATGTGTTGTTATTTCTACATACATTACTTCTGACTATATTTAAAACTCTGGACCACTGGCCCCAACTACCCCTTTCCAATACCATTCATCTCTTTCCTTCCTTCACAGGACCATATTACATACATCCTTTGTCGATAATATACTTCAATCCTTACCTTCTGATATCCCAGGGAAAAAGCTTTCTCACTTCTGTTCTACCATATCTGTGAAAAGGACCTGCTCTAAGATATCTCAGAGTTTCACTTGGGTTTAACAAGCTCTACTAGTTGACAAGCTCTTTGAGAAAAGAAGATAAATCTTCATATTTCTCCTTAGCACCTACATCACTATTTTTTTAGGAACCTTTTCTTTTCTTTTCTTTTCTTTTTTTTTTTTTGTGGGACCCTTGCCAGTGGCCGGGGAATGAACCGGTGCTGCAGAGGCTGTAGGCAACCTCGCAGCCCAGCGCTCAACCACTGCGCCACCAGGGGAGACCCCCTACAACACTATTTTTTATTTTTTTTATATTTAAATATTTTATTTTATATAATTCTTACATCTTTTTTCATCTTTGCACAATGTATGCATTTTCATTTTGGTTATATTCCCCATACAATTGCACCTCCCACCTTATTTTGACTCTAGTCTTTCCTTTCCCCGCCTTTCCCACCACCACCTTCCCCCAGTAGTGTGTCTCTGGTTTATAGCTGCTTGTTGATTTTGATTTTTACTTTGTATTGATTAGTCTCCTATTTAGGTTTTCTAAATTCCTGCTATGAGTGAGACCATCCGGTATTTTTCTTTTTTCTTTCTGACTTATTTCGCTGAGCATGATCCCTTCTAGCTCCATCCATGTTGCTGTGAACTGCATGTGTTTATCTTTTTTGATTGCTGAGTAATATTCCATGGTGTATATGTACCACATCTTCTTGATCCAGTCATCTATTTTTGGGCATTTGGGTTGCTTCCATAGTTTAGCTATTGTAAATAGTGCTGCTATAAACATAGGGGTGCAGGTGCCCTTTGGAATTACTGTTTCTTTGTCATTTGGGTAAATCCATAGGAGTGGAATTGCTGGATCATATGGAAATTCTATGTTTAGTAGTTCAAGAAATCTCCACACAGCTCTCCATAGTGGTTGGACCAGTTTGCACTCCTACCAGCAGTGCAGGAGAGTTCCTTTTTCTCCACAACCTTGCCAACATTTGTTGTTGCTAGTGTTTTTAATATGTGCCATTCTCACTGGTATGAGATGGTATCTCATTGTAGTTTTGATCAGTTTAGTAAAGTGGCAGGATACAAAATCAACAAGCAAAAATCAGTAACCTTCCTATACACAAATGATAAATCTGAAGAAGAAATAAAAAAAAAGATTCTTTTTATTATCAAAACAAAAAAAAATCAAATACTTGGAATAAATCTAACAAAAGAGGTAAAGGACCTATACAAAGAAAACTGTGAAACACTGTTAAAAGAAATAGAAGAAGACACAAAGAAATGGAAAGACATCCCCTGCTCATGGATTGGAAGAATTAACATCATCAAAATGGCCATCCTACCAAAAGCAATATACAGATTCAATGTTATTCCAATAAAAATTTCAATGACATTCTTCAAAGAAATAGAACAATTATTGATGAAATTCATATGGAAGCACCAAAAACCCTGAATAGCCAAAGCTCTTCTGAAAAAAAAAAAAAAAAAAGGAAGGGAATGGAGGCATCACATTCCCAGACTTCAAACTATACTGCAAAGCCATAATCATCAAAACTGCATGGTATTGGAACAAGAACAGACACACAGACCAATGGAATTGAATGGAAATTCCAGAAATAAACCCACAGATTTATGGTCAGCTAATATTTGACAAAGGAGCAAAGAATATGCACTGGAGCAAAAAAACTTTGTTCAATAAATGGTGCTGGGAAAACTGGGTCACTACATGCAAAAGAATGATGCTTGACCACTACCTCACACCATGCACAAAAACCACCTCAAAATGGATTAAAGAACTAGACATAAGACCTGAAACCATAAAATACATAGAAGGAAATATAGGCAAAACACTACATGATATGCCCCTCAAAGACATCTTTACAGACACATCACCCAAAGCAGTGATAGTGAAGGCAAAGATAAACAGCTGGGACTACATGAAATTAAAGAGCTTCTGCACAGCAAAAGAGACAATAACCAAAACAAAGAGAAACCCCACCGACTGGGAGAAAATTTTTGCACACAACACTAATGATAAAGGACTGATCACAAAAATCTACAAAGAGCTGATGAGACTCAACAAAAACAAAGAAAATAATCCAGTCAAAAATGGGCAGAAGAGCTAAAAAGAAACTTCTCTGAAGAAGAAATGCAAATGGCCAACAAACATATGAAAAAATGCTCAACATCACTTGTAATCAGGGAAATGCAAATCATCACTATTTTTTAAATAAATGAATTAATGGACATCAACTTTCTCCTTCCAAATTGGGACTCACCACCAAATAGTTCATGGAGAAGATACCAAAATGTAGCTTCACTATTCCCACAAAGTGCTTTCAGAATGAGAAGACAAATTGCCATAAAATTCATTTGTGTTATATTTCTTGCATGTAAGGGCTGGTTTATAACCTAGGAGATGAGAAAAATGGAAACAACTAGAAGCAAAAGAGGATGAATAAGAAAGGAGGGTAGAGTCTACAGTAGGAGAAGAAAGTAAGAGAGGGGAGTCACAAATGTAGAGAAAAGCAGAAGAGGGAGGGAGAGAGAAGGAGGAAGAGAAGGAAAAAACACAAAATGAGCAAGCAGGGAGTAGGAAATTAGAAAAGAGATAACAGCAATAAAGAAGGAATTAGAACATTTGAAAACAAGTCGTTTAGACTTGATCCAGAGAGGGCAAAAGTGAACAACCATTATTTTGGTGTTTGGGTAAATTATCAAGTTAATGGTAGAAATTTTATAGATGTTCTTAAAATCCTCATTGTGATGGAGATTTATCCAATTCCAAACCTTTTGCCTAAGTGTAAATAGCTTTTGCTTAATACACTCCATTTTTTAAGTACGTTTTTATCTCTTATCCCAAAACTGTAAAAAAGAACACCACTTAATAATCATTTACTATATAATAACATATGGTATCTCATCTTTCCCAAACATCCTTGCCAGTGTCAGGAAAGATTCATGGTTTTCAAAAGATCGCCAAGCACTGTTTGAAATACTAAAACTAATCAAGTTTATAGAGACAAAGGCTTGATGTGTCCAGGCAGTCCACAAGAGGTCTAGTGTAAAATTTAACCCAGCTTGAAGGAATAATGTCTTCTGTCCTTGGCTGTTTCCATCTTCATACACTTGTGGACAGAAGCACTTGCCTTGGAATCTTCCAGGATTTTCATAGTTTTCCTGAATGTATTCAAAGGCAACCATTAGGAGACAAGAAATGCAAAGGTCAAAGGGATTAGATTTATTGAATCAGCCTACTGAGGCCAAAAGGTATTTCTTGGACTCTTGTTGAAACAATAGTGGGGTCAACTGCTCCCCTGCTGTTACAAGGCACCAACTATAAAGATGGTATTTCAGGTGAGGCCTTACCAGTAGCCCAAGGAGGGAAAATGTTCCTTTCGTAATGTGTGAAATGAAGCTTTTCCTCCTCTGCTGAAAGCAAATCAAGCTCCTTTCCACTCAAATATCATGTTACAAACTCCTATGAAATTTGCCCTCTGTCATGTCCCTCTAGATCTTTTTCTGGCCTTGCTAATTTCCAGGTTCTGAACTTCCATGGAATATCTGTGTTTCTCATTAATTTCCACAGATGTATTTCCCTTTTTCTCTCAGTGGAATCTTGGCATCCTGAGGTCGGTCTAGATTTCTAACCTAAAGTCTTTATGTATGTCTCCGCAGTCTTGGAGACATTCTCCCTCGCCTCATTTCATCACTCTCAGGTAATGAACTTGGTCAAATGAGGCAGAGTGAAGTTGAGCTCCGTCAGCAGCCTATGTCGGTTCCTTACTCAATGGCTTGGCTTCCTACGTTGATCACATCCTGAGTCATTTGTAGATGAACCAGCCTTACCCCTGAAAGGTTACATCAGAGGTACTCCCTTGAAGCACTCCTGTTAATGGACTCTGGTTTTGAATTCTGTTATACCAGAAACAAGGTATTTATTTAACACACTCAGCTCAGCTATTCCATTCAGGTACCATAGGGTACAACATTTTGCCAACCAAAGTTGAAAAGCAGACATTGCATTCCTTCACAGCTTCAGCCTGGAAAAGAAGAATTTTTCCATCCCCTCATAAACTCATGAAATGTCCCGCTTGGTGGGTCTACTATAACCTCTCTTAGGACAAATTGGCTAAATGGAATTTCCTAAATGGTTCCACAGGCTGCATGCAAAGAGGGTTCCCTGGTCAAATGAGATGGAGAAATGCATAACATGTCTCCCTCTTGGAGGATGCACATGTACATACCAAAGTTTCTGAAAACATGAGAAATGTAGAAAATTCTTTTAGTTTCTTGAAACCAAAGTTTTCTGAACTTATTTGGCAATGACTCATTTTAATTTAGTACCTTTCACAGATACACAGGACAAAGATTACTAATCAATGAATCTCTAGGCATTCCTGTCAGTCTGCTCACAAATGAGGTATTGGGGTTTTGTTATTCAATTTCTTCGACTTCTCTGTTCTTTGTCATTGTCCCAATATGCCTTTTGGGGCTTTCATGACATAGAAACAAAAGGCAAGTTGGAAGAATACAAGGGTAAGAAACTTCAAAGATAAAGATTTACAGATGAATTATATTGTCCAAAGAGTGCTGCACCACTATCTGATATCCCACAACCTCATTTTACACTGACTTCAGTGAGATAAGAGGTGTAAGTTCCCTCCCCTTAATTCTGAATAGTAGCTTTTACTGCTAAGACTGATAGAGTTTAGCACAAGCGATATGTCTTTGGAAACAAGGTCATAAAAAAGCAATACAGCTCTCACCTGGCGCGCTCTCTCTCTCTCTCAGCATGCTCGCCACCCTCCATGTTGTAAGGAAGCCAGGCTACATAGAGATTACTGTATGCCTTCTGGCCAATAATATTAGGCAGGGTTTCCGCTAAGAGTCAGTATCAACTACCAACATGTAATGAGAAAAACCTTTGGATGACTCCAGGCCCCCTTCTTTGAGTTTCCCTCATTAATAACAAGTGGATCAGAGATGAGCCATTTCCATGGAGCTCTGCCCCAGGTGTATACTCGTGAATAAAATTCGCATTACGTTGTTTTTGAGCAACAAAGTTGTATGGTGATTTCTTACACAGTCATAGTGGCTAGAGCAAGCAGGAGAGCTTTGGAGTGGGGGAGATGAGTCAATATGATTTAAGCTTAGTTTCAGAGATATATTATGATGAAGACAATTGCACACCAATGACAAATGACTAGTAACAAGAGAGCAATTCTTTTTTAGAGTTTGGGGTTTCCACAAATATTACGTGGAATGCTAATTTCCTTATCCTTTATCAAGAAAAGTCATTCATAGGCTTATCATATTTCCTCTCAGGCGCTGTTTATTCAATAGTTTCACTAATTCCAAAGAAGCTATGGACTGAACCTTCGAGTTTCCATGTGCCTCTCTCCCTGCCTCTTTAGAATTGACTGAACTATCATCTCTTGGGAAAAGCCCTCCCTTGTCTCATATCCTCTGTGCATCGTCTACATAGCCTTCACCAGTATATGAATGATTTCATTGATTGAGTTATTTATTGAATGTAATTTCCTTTCTTGTTTTATTCACCATAGTATTTCAACATAGTGCCTAACTAGGCACAGAGTCCATATTTTCTAAGTGAATGGATAATAATGAAGGGCAATTGGAAAGCACTGGAAGTTAGGAAAATGATTTCCGGGGCTGCTTTGTAGCTATAGTGAGTGGTACAGAAGCAAGGCCTCTGTGCTCTGTGCTTCATGCACAATGAAGGCAGTGCACAGATGACCCCCGAAGGCCCGCCTGCAGCACCCTCTGTAGTGCAAACTCTTGAGGCTCTCACATGACCTAAAATTCAACTTCAGCAATCCTTATTCTATTGAAACTGATTTTTCAACACAGAAATTGCATTCAATCACTTCAAGATCTAGGTTACAGTTCCATCTGATAAAGGCATTTGTTTTGGGAACATTTTGGTCCTCGCAGACACACCTTTGTTCTCAGTCTAGTCTGTCTGTTCCAGACATTGTCCAAACAGAGAAACTGGGGTAAATATGACTACAATCTATTTATGACACTTTGTAATTCCTCTTCCCTCCCAAGAAAAAGTTATGAGGGACAACAATAATATAATTTATTGTCCAAATCAGGACACTAGTCAGAGTTAAAGTGGACTTCTGTTAATAATTACTTTCAGGAAAACAGGTCTATATCAGGATGGTCCCAGTGAAACTTGGATGTTTGCTCATCTTTATACATTTTCAGCATGGGTAAAATAAAAAGCCACCAGTATTTTGGCTTTTTTGGTTCCTAATGTATTTTATGTCCAACAAGATTTTGATCGTGTCATTATTTTATCTGTTTTATTTTCACAGTGCCTTTTTAAAAAAAGGCTCCAAAGGATATTATTTTCAAAGATTTATCTATACATGCAAGAACTAGGATACAGGACAGAGGTGCAGGGGGGTGAGAGGATTCACCAGAGACAGAGTGGGGAGCAGAACGGGCAGATCTACTGAAACACACTGCTGAGGGGAACAGCGGGTGAGCCAGGAGAGGTCTGCTGCGCCATGTGGGTAGCTCCCTGGCTAGGGATCGACCTTGTGCTGCACTGGCTAGGACAGCTTCATGGGCTGTGTCCTAACCCCCTGCGCCACCAGGGGGGCCCTTCATAGATAATAACAGTCAAGGACTGGGTAGGAAAAAATTTCCCTGGGAAGTGTTTCACTAAAAAGAAATTAATATGGGTCTGAGTGAAGATATACGGTAGGGTTTTTTCCACTTTTTTTTTTTAAAAAAAGATTTATTTATTTATGCATAGAAGAACTGGGGTGTATGCAGAGGTATGTGTGGGGGTTTGGCGAGAGAATTCACCAAAGACAGAGTAGGGAGAAGAACAGGCAGATCCACTGAAATATACTGTGGAGGGGAGCAGTGGGCAAGACAGGAGAGGTCTGCTGAGCCATGTGGATTAGCTCCCTGGCCAGGGATCAAACTCAGGCCATTGAGGTGATAGCACTGAGACTTAACCCTTGCGCCACCAGAGAGGCCCTCAGGGTTTTTCCCACTTTATGTCACTTTATATATTTATCACTTTATATATTCATCTTATTACATATACACATATATCTAATTAATAGACTTTAAAGTTCTTTTTAGAGCAGTTTTAGGTTTATAGAAAAATTGAGCTAGGAGTAGAGAAAGTCCACAGTTTCCCTTATTATTGACATCTTGCATTTGTGCCATCCATTTGTCACAACTGATGAACCAGTATTGATACATTATTAACTGGAGACCACAGTAAAGCTTAAGGTTCCTCCTTGGTGCCATATATTCTATGGGTTTTGACAAATGTATACTAGCACTATGCCATAAGGCATGGCATGCGGTGCCATACAGAACAGCTTCACCTCCCTAAAAGTCACCTTTGTTCTACCACTTCCTCTCCACCCCTCTCCACCTTCCTCTCCTTCCCCTTCCTCTCCACCTCTAGCAACCATGGATCTTTATCCAATCTGTATAGTTTTTCCATTTCCAGAACATCATATAATTGGAATCGAGTATGTAGCCTTTCAGATTAGCTCTCTTCACTTAGTAAGTATATAAGCTTCTTCCAAGGTTTTCTATGACTTGAATAACATTTTCATTTCCTGGGTGTACCACAGTCTGCTTATCTTTTCACCTATAAAAGGTCATGGTGCTGTGTCCAGTTTTTTGGAAATTATGAATAAAGCTGTTATTAATACCCTTGTGCAATTTTTTTTGCGTGGGCATAGGTTTCCAACACATTTGAGCAGATACCGAGAAGCATGACTGTTGAATCATATGATAAGATTATGTGTAACTTTGTAAGAAACTGCTGCTCTTACCATTTGTATTCTTACCAGCAATGAATGAGGGCTGCTGTTGTCTATGAGACAGGAATAGGTTTAATGAAAGCAACGAAGGATATTGAGGATTTCTGGCATAATAGCAGGAAGCCATTACCTCTTCAAAACTTGAAGGGCCAAAGAAAGAAAGCAGGGTTGGCAGAGTCTGGGGAAATCTGGAACCAAGAAGGTGTGGTAATCATGGAGGCCTGTAGCCACCACCAGGAAAGAGGGGGCAAGGCTTCATAAGGGCAGGAGAATAAGTAACCCGGTCTTTCAGTCCTCCTACTTGCTGAACTCCTCCTGTCAATGCCTCAGATAGCTGAGCCAGGTAGAAGCAAGAAAACAAGAAATTCTACACGACTTGGTCTATAAGGGTCAGCCCCTAGGAATACAGACAGAGAAGGCCAGAAAGGGGTGGTAATGAATCTGTGAGGGGTTACACACAGCATTCAAAAATTATGGTCACAATGTGCACATTTCTAAGAGTACTGTTGTGTTTTTTTTAAAGGAGTTTTTAAATGACACATCACTATTTTGCTCTCAAGTGCATTATTGAGGCATTTCTAAAAAAAAAAATGAAACATAGATTCTGGAACTAAAGTCACCAGTGGAGTGAAGAGCAGTATATCTCTTAAGGATTTCCCATCCTGCCCATCACCTAGGTGAGCGCCCCTTAACCATTCTAGGCAGGTGGGTCTCCATTCTACTTCAGATCTGTAAGGGTGAAGCAGTCTTGTCGCCCATCAGTTATTGTGCTTAATACCACAACTTGTACCTGATTATTTCCGGGTGAGGTGCTTTTATCTTGCAACTCTCTTTCATTCAGTCAGATACATAAATTTTCTTATGAATGTGGGAAAAAACAACAACATTCATTGTCTTTGTCTTTTAATCTTTGATTAAATCTTCAGGGTCCTCCAGAGCACATCAGAGGGGTAGGTGGCATGGGGAGAACCTATTTCTCCATTTCAGAGTTTGCATACCTTAGCACTACTGACACTTTGGGCAAAATAATCTCTTGAGGTAAGGATCTGTTCTGTGCTTTGTAGGGGCCATAGCAGCATCCGTGGCCTCTGCCCACTAGATACCAGTAGCATCCTTCCAATCAAAAATGTCTCTACATATAGTTAAGTTTCCAGTTGAAAACTAATGTCCAGCCCAAAGGAGGCACTAGCTTCTGCCTGCCTTGTTGCCTTAATGACTTAACAGTAACCATACTTGACACAGACATGATTCTGGTCTTTTAATTGAAAAGTTTTACAATCTGGATCCCAAGTTATTACTATAAAATGCCACCTTCCAAAACATTCTCCTGTGAGGTGATGACTTTTCTGAAGCAAAGCAGCTTCCCTATATCACTCCCCTTTGACCCACATTCACATGATTCCTGGCTCTTCTTAGCAGGTCTCTATATGCCTTTTGGCCAGATGAGTTGAGCCAGTGGTAACTGTTGCAGAATTTCAAATAGCAGTTGGAATGAAAGACCTGGAGATCTGGGAGTTCTATGGTGCACACAATTAAGAAAAAAAAAAAAAAGAAGGAAGTACTGATTTCTCCATTCAATCATAAGTAAATCAAATACTGATATTTCATAATACCATATTTACTGAATGATATTTGTTTATTCAGTGTTCTTGTTTACATCTAGAACACAGCAGCTTTTCCCTTTTCAGTATTTTTCTCCCTTCAAGTATTTAAGAGGGAAGAAATTTCCAAACACCCAATATACTTTTATACTGGGGGAGTTTGTTCGTACATGCATTCATTCACAGCCAGCCTTCTTCCAAAAAAGGTTGTGAGGATAATGAAGACATTGGATGGCACGGGTCAGTGAGAGAGAAACTAGAAACTACATTCCTCAACTAAACATTATTTTCTAAAACAATGTCAAGCCCTTACAAGGATGGGAAAATAGCGGAGTCACATACCATAAAAGTCAAGGATTCTCTCTTAGGGAATAAGTGTCCTCGAGCTACTGTCCTCTCAGTACATTTGTGAGCTTAGCAGTTTGGAATGTCAACAAAAAGGGTGATGAGGGCTGAAGCCTGCAAGAGACTTTGTGGTCCACTCATTGATCAATTTTCAAGAAGGAGTCAAAACTGGAAGCTCTTTGGAATGAGTGTGCAGACTAACCATTTTGTATCAACATGCAAGAATGATTTATCTTCCCCAGACATGAGATAAATTACAGCCAAGAATCCTGAGCAAGCATATCTTCTGAATACAATTCTCTACACTGGGTGGGGTTGCAAATCTGTTCAACAAATGGTGAGTTGATGCACTGTCTGCCTTTCAACATCGCTCACTCATTAATCAGCCAAATGTTTAGTTCAGCTAAGGAGATGCAATTGGTCATTTTATTTGCAGTAGTCTTCAAAACAAAGTCTGGCTTTGAATTTTCTGTACTAGGCCATAGTTACCAAAAAAAAAAAAAAAAAAAAAAAAGAAGAAGAAGAAGATGATGAAGAAAGGAAAGAAGCAAAGGAGTAATAGGTAATGGGTATAGTTGGGATGACTTTGTTGGTCATGTTCTTTCAAAAGCAGAAGTGAAATTTTGGAAGCCAGCTATTGGGTAGAAGTTCAATCCCTAGCAAAAGTTTTGAGCCCATCAGATCATAGATATCATCAAAAACCCTTGCCACAAGTTTCCCAGGTAACCTAGGGTTGGAAGGGTCTGAAAAAGCAGATATATAAAATCACAGGCACCCACTCTGCAAGTCCGTACTAACTTTAGCTGGGAAAGAAGATGCCTTGGCGTGGCCTACGTGAAATAATCACCTTTGTCAGAAACAGAGCTAGAAGTATAGGTATGACCATGAGAGAACAAAGACATGGAGATTGAGGATGTCTGTTTGACTAGGCTAAAGCAGCACTGTGTAACAGAAATATAACATAGGTAATTCAGATTTTCTAGTAGCCATGTTAAAATGTGAAATGAAGTAGGGAAGTAATTTTAATGATATATTTAGTTTAACTCAATCTATCTAAAATATGATCATTTCAACAACCAGAAAATAGAGAAATAATTGATAAGATTACATTCATTCATTCATATTGTTTTGGAAATCTGATATATGTTTTGTACTATAAATCACTTACAAAACGTGTGGCTATTAACATATTGGTCAGTGTAAGTTTAAAGAAACACATACAAGTATTTCAACGGGGTGACTTCATCAACATGACTTGGAAGCAAGGTACAAATTACACATAGTAAAAGGAGGGGAGTTGGCACCAGTCTTTGTGACCAGCTAGTTGTGTGACCTTGGGCAAGTCCCTGGATTCCTCTTTCTCTATTGGTCAATCAAAGCAGCTATGGTAGTTGATCCCCCAAGTAGACTTAAACTCTCAGATTTCCCAGGTCTCTGAGATTGTGAAAGACTACGGTTATGGTGTTAAAGATAATAAATAATAAAAATCCTCACACGTTTGTTGGATATTTGCCCCCACGAGAGCTAGCTAATTCCCCACCCCTTCAATATAGGTTGAACTTAGTGACATGCTTCAAGTGAATGACATATGGCAGAAGTTATCAGATGTCACTTCTGTTATTGGGTTATCAAAAGATTATGATTTTTGTATTAGTCTCTCTCTCTCTCTGTCTCTCTGTCTCTGTCTCTCTCTCTCTCCCCTGTCCCCTTCTCTGAGGGAAAGCCAGTTGCCATGCCATGAGGGCACTTGGCCAGCCTATAGAGTAGCCCACATTGTGAGGAACTGGGGCCTGCCAACAATGTGTGCATGAGGTTGGAAGCAGATCATCCTTCAGTCAAGCCTTGAAATGATCAAAACCAAGGAGTCAACTTGATAACAACCTTATGAGAAATCCAGACCTAGAAACACCCAATTCAATTATTTTTGAATTTCTGAGCTACAAAAACTATTGTTTTAAGCTGCTAAATTTGGGGATACTTGTGGGACAGCAATAGGTAGCTAATATAATATTCTTGGAATATTAAGGAAAGCCAATTCTACTAAAACACAGTTAGACTGCAAGCAGGACAGGAGTCATCCTTTCCATAACACATGGGATTTCCAGGATGCAGTAGTGTCAAGTAGGCCCATCAATTGTATTAATGTTACAGGGCAGAGAGAGAGGGGCACCCTAGAAGCCCCAAACGTGCCCATTCTAAATAGGTTCTGCTATATGCTGCAGCAAGACAAAACATACTCTAGTGTTTAAGACCTTCAATGGAAAAGAACTTTAATACAATTATTTTAACAAAGAAAAGGGGAAGAATGAAAAGAATAAAATTTCCAAATCAAGCCTCCAAAGTTACCCATCCCCTCATGGCTAAATATTCAGCCAAACAGGGTTGGCCCAAAGCAAGGCTAGAAAGCTTGCAACAAGTCTAAAGCACCTTCTGGTGGGGATGCATTGGAGAGGGGCATAAGGGGCCAGACAAGTCTGGAAGGAAAAGAACAAAATCAAAATCAAGATAAAAGCTGCCATTGTTAATTCCCCACAGGTCTCTCACCCGCATCTGTTTCAACCAGCCCAGGACCAAAAAGCAACTGCAGCTTCTTCACATGTCTCTCTGCTCTGTGTGCCTCCTTCAGGTCTCCTCCTTGCTCCCCATACTTCCTTCTTTCTTCCCAAGTCTCCTCTCCAGCTTCCTCTCTTCCCTGCTCACCTCCACCCTACCTTGGGTAGGGCCAGGAGCTTGGAACCTCCCCTTTTCCTGGGGACCACCCTATTACACTAGTGACATGAATCGACCTCTTCCGTATGCTAGGCACTGTCTTTGTATGTCTGAAATCATGTAATCGTTACAGTGGCACATGAAGTGGGCTGTACTAATACCTACACTGCACAGACAAGAAAACACAAGTACACAACAAAGAAGTTAAACAATTTTCCCAGATTATGTAGGGAGTAAAAGACAAAACTATGTTTTGAACATCAATTGCCTCTACCTTGATGTTATAACGCCTCATCCATGAAATTAAGTAGATGCCCTCCCAGAGCCTAATTGCAGAAGAGATGCACAGACTCAGTGAAAAGCCCTGAAATAATGACTACCCTTGTGAAAGGTGCGTGAGTCCCAGGGCTAAACCATCCACAGTTTGGTTATTTACATGTGGTGATGGTGGCAGCAGCTATAATCACAGTACTGGGGTATTTTGAGATGGAAGGCTGACTAAGGCATTGGCCCAGTTTTCCTAAATATAAGACTTTCTACTATTATAAATGATGATGTTGTCATTAATTAAGGAGGGGCACGGTCATCTGACTCTGGAGGACTTATTTTTTGGGGAATCCATTTTTTAAGTAGCAACAATGGGGAGCTGAGATGTTCTAAGAGGATAGCCTATGAGGCAGAGTGAGCAGAGCTGCCCTTTTAAATGGAAATGAAAAAGTGAAGTTAAACCACAGCAGATGACCCTAAGGTTCAAGGTTAGTGAGGATTTCCTGTCAGGAAAATCTGTGAAATCGGAGCCAGTAGTTTCCTTCCCCAGAATTTCCCCTCCAAAGGTTTTAGACTATTAACACTGAAAGAGGGGAAAGGTGAACTCTAACTGAGAGTTTGGAAACATGACTTTGAGGTCAGAGTGATTTGGAAGCCTTTAACTTTGTCATGTGTGAGCTACATGATTCCTGATTCTCCCCGACAGATCTTACACTTCAAATTCTTCAACTGTAAAATTAGGATCTATAGAAATATCTATGTTTTACAGAAGCTATTAAAGACTGAGTCTTCAAACTGACCCAAATAATTTTGATCGCTCATGATTACTAGTCATTTTTAAGTTAAAATAGGTGGCTTCCAGTAATTAAAGGTGAGACCATCTCCCTTAACCTTCCTACCAGGTATAATGTAGCAACAAGAGCAATTCAAAGAGAGAAAATTGCTCCAAGCACAAATACTTATTTGCAAACAGGTACAAGGGGCTAGAAATCTTGTCTTCATTCTGTTATATGCTTCTACAGAGGCCAGCCCAGAAAGTTCACTTGAAACAGAAAAAAAAAAAAAAAAAAAAAAATCCAGTGCCAGAATTTAGCCTCAGTTAGGCAACAAAATTCTCTATAAACATCTGGAGTCAAAACCATTTCATATTCCTAAACTGAAGATGCTGTTCAGAAGCTTGCAGACTCTGGCTCAGCCCCTCATGAGAGGAGGAAGAGGAGCGTACATAGCATCTTGCACAAACCACATGGTTTGAACAACCTTAATTCCAGCACTGAAAAACTACTTTGATACCCATTATGCTAATTTACCACGTTTCTTATATTCACTGAAAATAAAAAGACACTCTAGTGGTTTAAAGTAGGACTCTTGAAATATAGTGGTAGACTTGTAAACTGCAACTCACAATGACAGTATTTGCAATTTCCACTGAATAAATCCTATAATCATACTGATTTCAAGTTACTAGTAAAACATCCCTGAGAGCAGAGTTAGAGAGAGATGTATACAACTAATTCTCAAGAGCTGGTTCAACCCAGCTCCTGGACAGCAGTGTGGTCTTGTGATTTGAATTTCCCAAATGCTGACTACCCTAAGAAATATGCAACGTCAACAAATAGCTTTGTTTCAGTTATCTCTGTTTGCACTAAAAAGTATCCCAAAACTAAGCAGCTTAAAACAACATGCATTTATTACCCTGTTTCTGTGCCTCAGGAATCTTAATGCGATGCTGCTGGTATTCCTTTGTTTCAGTTCTCTTTGAAGACTGTGATCAAGATATTGGTCTCTTTCATGTTCTCACTGGAAGGCTTGAATGGGGAAGGATGCACTTCCAAGCTAAATCCTGAGGGTATGGGTCTCAGTTCCTGCCCCATTTAGTTAGAGTCTACCTGTAGCTCTTTGCCATCTAGGCTGCTCCTGCTTCATCATCACATTCAACATGGGGGAAAAAAAATGCCAGTTAGAAAGTGAGGGCCAACAAGAGAGTGAAAACAAGGAAGTCAACATGTTTTAAAATCTAACTGCAAAAGTGATGGGACACCCATCACTTTTTCCATATTCTATTTGTTGGAAGTAAGTCATTTGCTCAGCGCACATTGTAAGGGAGGGGAGTGTGTGAATACTTGGAGATGAGAATACTGGGGACCATTTTAGAAACAACAGCTCCTAAAGCAGAGATGAAAATTAACTTCCAAGTGTGTGTCACATGGCCCATGCTGAAACTTTTTCAAATTGAATCATAAGCAATATAAATTACAGCAAGGCAAGCTGAATAATAAACCCTGCAAATGTTCAATAACCCTATTTCTTTATCTATGGTATGGAAACAGAGGAAAGACACAATTAGAGATTACAACCTGGTAGTTCAAGAGCTCCAATTTGACCAATAAAATGTTGAAAATACTTGGCCAAAAAAATGTTGAAAAAGGCTGCTAAATTTATTTGTCCTCCAATTTCATATTCCTAAGCTGTCGACTTCAGCATTCCCTGTTTCCTGACACACATTGCTTTGCTCTCATTATGGTCCCTGCAGATTTGCATCAGGGAACCCTTGATAATGACTGTAATCTACAGATGAGCCTCCTTTGAACATTATTTTTTTATTTCCTCTCTTCCACTAAACTTAGTTGCAATTCAACAAACACTTCTCAAATGTTTCTTGTGTTTAAGAAATAGTAGCAGGCAAGCCACAAGACACAGAGATGGGTAAGTATACCCCTCTGGCCTGACCAAAGCTGATATGCCTCATTTTGTTTTCTCCTTTCAAATTCTGCTGTTCCAAAGATGGTAAAGTGGGTGGGAAAAAAATAATAGCAAAGAGCTGGGAAAATTTAGAAAACAAACCTCATTTATTCCTTAAGCAGAGAACCCTCCTCACTCTACAGTGATGTTCTGTGAGATGACCCAGGATCCCCAAAGCACAGCCAGGCCTCACAGACTAGAACAGTTGTTCTCAATGCATGGTCCCCAAATAAGCAGCTTAGGGATGCTTAAGAACTTGTGAGAGATGCAAACTCCCAGGTTCTACCCCAGTAAATATGGGGATGGAGCGTAGCAATTTGTGTTTTATCAGGCCAACTGAAGGTTCCTCTAGTTTGAGAACCATGACACTGGAGCACGTTAGAGCTGGAAGTTATCTTAGGGATCATAAGCTCAAATCCCTTACTATACAGATGAGGAAACTGAGGTGCCAAAAAGTGACATGACTGGTTCATTTCACCTAGCTAATGAGCTGCTGCCTCCCTCAAGCACAGGCATTTTGAGTCCCAAGATCTGAAGCAGGTGAGGGGTTGGGCTGCTCCCTGTCAGCCCTGGGCTCCCGCCTAAACCCATTCCTTGGCTCCGAGTGTACCAAGCACCTCCGTCCAGTCATGCACAGCACGTCTTGCCAGGTCTGCAGGTGTGGTCCATGTACTCAGAGGTGTGCCCTGGAAGAGTTAAACAATTACCAACCCTTGCTGGCCTTCCTGCTCTTTAATGCCACATACCTGCCCCATTACCTGCAAAGGTGAGCTCAGACAGAGGCTATGATCATACACCTCCTTGGATACCTGCCAATGCTGAGGGGGTTGGGATTGGGCTTCTGGGGCTGCCACCTTGTTTACACAATTAACATTTGGACAATAAACTCGAACCTCCCCAACACACCGCACCCTGGAACACAGGATCATGGTGAAAGGCACAGAATTCCTGGTGTATTTCAAGTATGACCTTCTGAATCACCCTATGGAATGACCAGACGTCGCAAAGGTACATTATGTGGGTTGGTAAACAGGTTGTAACTAAAATAACAACAAGAAGCTGTATTTATCAGCGCAAAAGATCCCTTATTAAGAAGAGAAACATGGATTTTTAGCCTCATCCTTCCATATACACAGGAACTTAAGAGAGAGAGATGAGAAGGAGGTTCTGTAGAATTTTCCAAGCCACTATTTCCATGAATGAGACTAGAGAGCAATAATATAACTGTACCTGTCCTTACTGGGGTTACTTGATGCCTTTAAGTTATTTTGGATTCCGCATGTCAATTTCCAAACATACTTCAAAAGATTTGATCATGAGAATAGACAGAGGTAGGCAATATTCTGAGTCTAGAGCTGCATGTTATTTATAAGCAAATGAAAACTTTATGACATTACATGGGCATGATCTCTAAATTCAAAAAAAAGTACTCATTGCAACCTAGAGGTCTGTTTTGAACAATGCTTCTCAGCAGGAGCAGACATGATTTATACAGAGCATCGTACGTAGTGTGTTTAACTCATTTTTAAAATAAAGTTTTGAATTGGTTTCTGCAGCAGGTATACTTTTCAGAAATGATTGCCACAATATTTCCTGGCTGTCATGCTCTACTAGAATGTAGCCTTGTCCCTTCGGTATCAAAAGGCAGAATCTGGAATTTGGTGGGCGCACAACAGCTTTGATCAATATCAGATGGCTGAAGGGACAATGTGTGATTTCTAACACTGGATCCTAAAAGGTCACGCAGCATGCTCCTTGTTGGTGGGTACGCTTGTGTTTGGCACTCTGAACTGCATGGAAGAAGGTCCACCATCTGAGGCTGCAATGATAGGAGGAAGTAGGACACACGGGAAAGTCATGTGTAGTTGCTTCAACTGGCAGCCCTGCCATTGAGTTTTCCCAGCCCAAGCACTAAACATGGAAGTAAATGGGCCACTACATGATTCCAGCTCCCAACTACCAGTCACTACCTTCACAACCCCAGTCTGATTTTTCCCAGCTGAGTTTTCAGACATGGTAGAGCAGAAACAAGACTTCTCCCATGCCTATGAAGTCCAACCCAAAGAATCCATGATAGTAACAAAATGATTACTTGTAAGTAAGTTTTAAGTTAATTTGTTATGCAGAAATAGTAACTAGAAGAGGTTCCAGCCATTATTCATAGGATGCTTGCCAATAAAATTTGAGTGTTTCTTTAAAAATTTGGGGATATGGTAGATGGAGCCCAGGTATCCCCAAAGCAAGAAATCAGGCAGCAGACTAGTGGTTAGTAGGGAAACAGAGTCAATGGACAAGTCCTCTCCATCTTGCACAGCTGCTGGCCCTGACACAATAATTATTACCACATTTACACTATTTCTTTTTTTAATTTTTTAAAAATTTTTTGGTGTCTTTTTTTTTTAAAACAATATTTGCTTCCCCCACCCCCTCAGGTTGAGTCCCCATAGAATTTCCTTCCCCAAGGCACCCGTCCGTGCACCATCACCACAGTCCCCTGTGCTCCTCCCTCCCTATACTAATTTCTAAATGAAATATAGCACCTTCTTTAATTCTGAATGTAAGCAACAAACTATAGTAGCATTAGCTAGATCCATGACTTTATCCTAAAAACATATATACATATGTGTATACATGTACTTGCATGTATATGTGTATATATTTATGTATATGTATCACAGAGATCCCTTACAATGCCATTTCTACTTATCACAATTTCAAAATGATGATAGTTCTTAGATCCCCTGCTTACTACTTCACAAACCAGTACAAAAACACATCTATTACTATCTTGCAATTAAAAATTTTTGATATAGAATTAATTTCCTTTGAAATCTCAAATATTGTATTTTATGGATTTAAAGTATTCCTCAGAAAGGAATCTGCAGGCTTCACCAGATAGCTAAAGATCAGAATTCCTGAAGTAAAGGAACAGGTGAATTCTGGAGAAACCAGCTTGGTCCATCAGTCTGCTAGAAAGATCCAGGCTAGCACCTTTCCACTGGTGTATCCACATACCCTGCCCCCTTCCCAGCCAAGTCAGGAGGGAACAAAGAAGGTGTGGGGGGAGAAGAGCCCTCCAGGTGCATTAAGTAGCCAGGTATACCTCCTGGCACCTGCTGGTGTTGACTGAGGCTTAGACACTGTATCCATTGGTCTGCAGGAAGAATCCACAATGTTGGGCCTGGGACGGGGCACACAAAGTGGAGAGAACTGGTCCTGGGCCAGCTTCATGACTACTTGTAGCCAGGACTGAAACCCACCTCTGAGGTTTCCACCAGCGTCCTTCTTAGGAAACAAGGGAAGCAACACACCAGGGGCCAAAACTAGACTTCACATTTTCTGACAAGCAAAGATGTGTTCCTTCATAGAAGGCCTGAGAAGGACATGTGAACCTACATTAAAAACAGCAATCCTTTCCTACAAGCTCATGGGTCAGCACTTTGCAAAGTTACAAATTCATTGTTGCAAAAATCCAATAAAATTAGGGTATTTTTTCCAATGTATGTTAGTATCTGCTTTCCAGATGAAGAAAAAAGAAGCTCTGAAGATCAATCACTGTGTTATATTACTATTTATCAGTACAGATTATTAATATTTATATATTATAAATATGAATGTGGAATCCAATGTGAAATTAATACAATGTAATGTATTAATTATAATCATAATTATTAATGATTTTAATAATAGCTAATGGTATTTTTCCTTTTCCTTTTATTGAGATATATTTGACATACATCACTTATAAGTTTAAGGTATACAGCACAATGATGTGACTTCCATATATTGTGAAATGATGACAGTAAAATAAGCCTCATATAGTTACAAAAAGGGGAAGAATTGGGTTTTTCCACATTGTAAGAGGAAAGTTAGCAACGTCAAGTGTACCATATGGCAGTGTCAACTAGCTATCATACTGCACATCACATGTCCTGAACTTACTATCTTATAACTGGAAATCCATAACTTTTGACCACTTTATCCAGTTCCTCTGCCCTCTACCACTCACCACTGATAACAACAAATCTGATCTCTATTCTATGAGCTTGTTTTTGTGTTTTGGATCTCTCACATATTATTGAGATCATACAGTATTTGTCTTTCACTGTTTGTCTTATTTCACTCAGCCCAAAGTCCCCAATGTCCAGTCATTTCAGTACAAATGGCAAGATTAATAATTATATTGTATCTTGCCATGCACCAGACCCTGGGCTATGCTTGGAACCTTCATTTCCTCATAAAATCTTTGCACTGCCTTCTAGGATGGATATTGTTATGACTGCTGCTTAGTAGATGAAAAAATTCCACAGCCAAAGAACTTGCCTTAAGTCGGCAGCCAGAAGCTAGCTATGTCCCTGAAGGGCTAGTGTTTGAATCCAGGCATCTCTCTCCTTCGTATCAAGGGTTTCCGGTCCTACCACTTAAGCTAATATCCTGCTAGCCCTGTATGTCGTTGGCCAGTTGGTATTTATGGACCCTCCAGGGGAAGGGAGAGAGGGTGGTTTCAGAGTCTCAAAATGTGGAGCTTTTGGGCCTTTGCTTCAGACCAGAATCTTGCAGACCTCCCCCCTACTCTTCTGCAACTTGAGTCAGCAGCTGAGCAAAAGCCACAAAGACAGTCGCAGGAGGTGTGGTATGACCAGGAATAAACACAGGCAGGGAACATTTGAACCAAAACGCACTGAAACTTGACAGCCGGGACATGCCAGGACACGCCAGCTCATGGCTCATAAAGGTAGCAACTTTTATTATGAACATTCACAGTCACTCAGTTAAAATAATAATAATAATAATGACAATGATAATAATAATAATAATGCCACCTGCTGAAACTATCAGGGTTCTCTGGTGTTTGAGGGTACAACGCTGCAAGCTCAACTGTAAGGAAAAGGCTATGAAACCACATGCAAATGGACATTTCCTTGCCCTTGAAGGGAGGAGAGGCAGGGTAGGGCTAAGGGATGGAATTTCTCTAGTTCATTCCATGACGCCAAGACCAAGGTTAGAAATGAACTGAACCACCTTGTAAAAAGCATTATATATAAAGTCATCTGTTTACCTCGGCCGCTGCTGTCACAAGCCCCATGTTCCTATCAAGGGTTTAAAGCAAACACTGTAAGCGGCTAAAAG
Source organism: Talpa europaea (assembly GCF_964194135.1). Lineage (NCBI taxonomy): Eukaryota > Metazoa > Chordata > Mammalia > Eulipotyphla > Talpidae > Talpa > Talpa europaea. The sequence goes on along the minus strand of NC_140078.1, from coordinate 24,483,086 downwards.
AACAACATCGTTTCTGATTCTCTCCTAAGACCTGTTTCACTTACAAAATGGGCTTATGAACTTAAAATTATGGGGGGAGGAGGAGCGAGGGGAAAGACAAGAACCCTTTTATTTAGCATCTTATTCACAATGAAAATTGGCACAGAAGCCAACCACATACATTAACATAGCTTGGGCAAGTTTAAAGCTTATGAATACATTTCTGTGGAAAAATGTGAATATGGAAAATCCCCTCTCTTATTTTGCCCTTTCCAAAAAAGCAATGAGTTCTTCACTCAATGTGTATCTGTAACCTCACTTAGAAATCGGGAACTGCCAAGGGAGACTGAACTGGGGGAGCTGGGTCTGAAGGGAGCCGAGGGAGGGGCGGCTATCTTGGAAACCAGAGGAGAGAAAGGAGGGTACTGCCTCACTCACAAGTAAGATTTCATGACAGATCGCAGAGGAGAAGCCCAAATAGGACAGGCTGAGGATCTCTGTGTCTCTGATGATATGGTGTCTGCTGGAGAAGATTTATTGTAATTAGAAGAGAGGGAGAGGGATCTATTTCCAGCCTTGCTCAACACACACCAATTAGAAGGGGAGTTACAGTGAAAGACTTGTAACTGGGAGTCTGGTAGGGTGACCTTGTCACTGAGTTTTATTCATTGAGTTTTTCCTTGAGGGAGCTTGAAGTATTTAGAAACACAAAGTAATTCATCCTCCTAAAAGCTGCCTTGCGGATAAAAGCTTCAGCTGGTACTTCTTTTTGTTTCAGTTATTTGTAGGCACTAGTGGATGCTTTGCCTGTCAGTTTCCCCAGAGAATAAGGGATTTAACTATTCATTCACAGAGAGGAAACAATTTAGAAATAAACAGGCTGTGGAAATTATACAACTGCAGAGCACTATCCATTAAGCCATCCAACCAACCATCCATCCATCCACCCATCCATTCAATAAATATTCATTGCGGGCCACAATGATATGTGCCTGTATACATGCAAAGCTCTGAAGATGCCCTGGAAAGATACTGACAATTCCTGAAACACATCTTCCCTGCTTAGCCTGAAGCTAAGCAGTGTTGGTCTTCATGGAGGAGACAAAACATACAAAGAACATGAAGTGGGAAAGAGATAATTAATAAACCAAGTGAAATTTTAGGCCTTGGGAAGACAGGCAAGCTCTTTCTATACCTATAGTGGCCCCAGTCCAGATGTGAAGGCAGCATGAAACAATGTAAGTGCTGCAGGCTCTGTGAGAGCTAACCACAGAGCACATGACTGTTCTGCAGGCTTGCAGAGGAAGCAGCATGTACAAAGGCCCTGTGGTGGGAACCAGCTTCAGAGGAAATGTCTGAGGGTGGGTGTGGCTGGTGTGGCTGGTCATCTAAAGCCTTTCAGACTCTGCTGAAGGTAATATAATGCCACTCATGGTTTTCAATAGGCAATTTGGTTTAAAATGGGCAAGACAATATCATGTTCACTTTTTAAACTATGCTTTTGATTTCTGGGAGTAGAATGACACATGGTGTGGTGGTAGCACAAGAATTTAGGACCTTTCACATGGAGACAGAAAACTAGGAGGAATTAAAGCTATAAAGACAAAAATGCACTCTAGGACAGGAAGTCAGAACCTCTCTTCAGAGAGCAAAGAGATGAGAAAAAGAAAATGCCTCTCCTGGGCAGCTGATGGAGGTGTAGGAGGTGTCGGGGGGCAGGAAGGGGGGAGTGGAAACCAGGCACAGGGCAGGTTCACACCAGCAGATGGGGTGGCTATGGGGGGATCTGTTCTTGAAGCCAGTTCCATAGCAACTTAGCTATGGGGAGAGGAAGTTTGAATTGAACTACTTTGTAGAATATCAGATATATCTTCACTCATCCTCACCTTTTCTGCAGGCTAGATTTTTCATTCTCTCTGCACTGTGGCATTTATAGGCCGGCCATCTTGAAAAGAAAGAGGGAAATAGCAAGTCTTTGTATTTATAGATGGATGAATATTAAAATGTTATATTTCAAAAATCATATTAAAATTATCTTCAACTTAATTTGTTTTTCAATCACACAATAAAAAGAGTTCTGGCAGCCTGGAAAAATGGTGCTGTTCCCTTTGGCCCAAACCTCATGTGTGTTACCTTTACAGAGACTGCAAGCTTTCCCAGGCATGTGCTTGAGGATATGATGTGACAGTCACCCCTTTCCACACTTGAAGAGTCACTCTGCCTGCTGGTCACCCATCACTGCATTTGTGGTGGTGTCAGCAATTACCTTGAACTTTTTGGTAATAGAGTTTCATAAATTACAATCCAGAGTTTCTTAAGTGATTAGGAAGTAGGGCCCAGCTATCACATCATATGAATTTGTTGCAATTTAATTTAGTGTATCAATTTGGCAAGTGATTTTTTTTAAGTAGAGCAAGTGTCATCTGCCAACCTGTTATTCAAAGGATAATTCTGAACACCACTTCTTAGAGCAAAATGAACCAAGAGTAAATAGTGATAATAATATACTTCTATATCTCATAAACACTTTTAAATACCCCAGGTTGCTGTGTGTATGTGTCTGGGGGGGAGGGGAATTATGGGAAGTAGGTAGGTATGCAGAGAATAGAAGGTGGTTCTTGTTATTTTTCAAAACCAGTTCATCTTTTCTAATGAGTCACAGCCCTGTGTCTAAGCCAAGTTCTTCCATGTCCCCACTGGCCTGGGCTTTGGGAATCCTAGGTGTGACTCATGGGTCATGATCCTGAAGACAGAGCCCTATATTTCTCCAAAAACAATTTAGGCCCCTCCACCTGTGATGCAATGATACAACTCCATATAAATCAGTGGGAGCTTTTATAGGTTGACTAATATGTTAACACCCTGTGATCCAGAAATGGAATTGCCTAAGCTTTTTTTAGGCTGGGTCATATAAATTGTGTCTAAGGTGGTATTCTAGAGTTTTCTGTCTCCCAAGATGGTGTGGAGAATGGGACAAAAAACATATGATTAATATGCATGACATTGTGCAGCTCTTAATCATTTTTTGTTGGAAAGAGGTCAATTTCTATGCCTTTATGTCGGCTCTCAACTTTATGCCATCATCCTGGGAATTCAAGAACTGCCCCTAGCGTCCAGGATAGGAACTAGAAATTATAAATATTTGACTCTCATGACTTGTGAACACAATATGATTCAGTCTCATTTGAAGAATTGAATGAAATCCCTAGTTATGTTTTTTCTAACTTAAATTTAGTTTTCAATGTTTGTTATCCAGAGAGTCTACAAATTATTAAGAACCACTTTCTGCCACAGTAATAAGTTCTTCAGGAAGTCAATCAATATCACTCAACATTATGAAGACAGATAAGAAAATAACATTTGTAAGAAAACACACAACAAACAAAATCTTTCTTTAAGAAAAATCAACTTCTTTTCCAATTCAATGTACTTGTTATTGTGTAGAACCCAATGTATTTTCTATTAAATGGATATGGTTTTGAAACAAACCCCAGAAGGCAAATGTGTGTGTGCTATATATAATCAATTAGTTGCTGCCAAGGCAACTGAGTTGAAAAAGATACTAGTTCTGAGAAGAAAGGGTTCTGAGAAGAAACAATGAAATTGATTTCAGCCATCATCATAGGCTCAGATTGGGGGAGTAGTGGTGTTAGTCCCATTGATTTTCCATCCACATCCTACTTCCTAAGTCATAAAGTTAAAAATTATTTTACTGAAAATATGATGGAACATCATATTAGGCTAACACATTACCTAATATATTCCTATGTTCACAAGTACTCTGCATCTTTCCTCACTCAAGAAAACCCTATTACCAAAAAGCAGAGTTGAATAATAAAGAACTTCCTGACATCACATGCATAAGCTCTCTCTCCCATCCCAGTGGCTTTGACATTCAACATATGCCAATGATTTCTTACTGTCTATTCTTCAGACCCAGAATCTTCCCTGAGCTTTGGATCATATTTTCATTTTTCTTTTATTAGACACCTTCATCTCAAACATGGCAAACTCAAGAAGAAAAATTCTTACTCTAAAGAGACTCCTCTTTGTACTTTTTCTATTTGATTACCGCATAATTCTGAACCCAGACTAAAACCTTAAAGTCAATCCTCTTTTACTTTCAACCATACCACACAACCAGTCACCAAATTCTAGCAATTTTAACACTTGACTTCTATCTATATATTAAATCTAGCACCTTTTCTATCAGGATTGGTTTTTTACAGTTATAGAACAAATCTCAAAAAAGTCTAGTACTTTAAAATAACACACATCATTGTCTCACAATTTCCTTGGTAAGCAGTCTGCAGTTGGGTGAGCTGAGTTCTGATAAGGATTTCAGCTGTGGCCTGCTGTCAACTCTTATAGGTCCACATTCCAGGCCACGTGGCCTCTCTCTCTTCAAAGCTACAATGGAGAATCTCCTTCATGTCAAACTCCTCCCACACTTTTAATCTCTCTCACCAGGATGATCATATTTCCTTTAAGGGATTCATATGATAGGTGGAGATAATCCCCCTAATAAAGTCAAGTGGTTTGGGAACTTAATTATTTCTGTAAAATCCCATCATAGCAGCACTGAGATAAATTCTTGTGAATAGCTGGGAGAAGGTATGCGTTTACCAGGGCATATGTGAAGCAATTATAGGGAGAATCCACCTACCACATTTTCCACGGTCAATGCTTCAGTTAAGGCCCTAATAATCTCTGCATAGACAACTACAGGACCATCAGACTTCGTCTTGAATTAGATTCCTTCAAAAGCTGAACTTGAGATAATGATGCAAATTCATACAATCCACTGACAAAGTATAGCCAGGAACTCACGGAGAGGTAAGGAAGTGAAATAGGGAAGGTAGGAAACTAATCCAGCACATCTTATTGAATATGATACCATGGGGAGCAACAGGGCTTATCACTGCTGAGGGCTGGGAAAGCTGGGTGTTTATTTTCCAACTCCCACATTGCCTGAGAACTGCTCCCACATGCTATACAAATGCTCTCTGAAATGCTCTTCTTGTTTAACCAAATAAAACATAGATTTGATCCTGTCACTTCTCTTTCTAAAAAACACCTATTTGTTCATACAATCAACAAGCATTTACTAAGCACTTAGGATATGCAATACCTCATAAGAGTCACTGTGGACTTTCATGTGTGGAGACTGTACATGCTCAGTGCAGTCCACAGGTCCATCAAAGTCTGATATGACACAGTTTGAGCAACATATCTCAACTCCATTAAAATCATCCTCCATTGGGGCCTCCCCAGTGGCACAGAAGGTTGAGTGCAGTGCTGTGAAGCTGTCTGGAGCCTCTGCAGTGCCATTTCAATTCCCGGCCAGCCAGGAAGATACCCACATGGCAGGGCAGACCTCTCCTATCTCGCTTGCTGCTCCCCTCAGCAGTGTACTTTGCTCTGTCTGCCTGTTCTGCTCCCCGCTCTGTCTCTGGTGAATCCTCTCACCTTCCCACACCTTTAGCCTGTACCCCAGTTCTTGTATAAAAATAAATAAATCTTTAAAAAAAATCATCCTCCATTTAGGTCACCCAGAGTTCTCAATGTTCTTGGAAAATGTTGTGCTTGCTCATACTTTCACCAACTTTGCTCAAACTAAAATGTGTTTCCTTTCCTCCCTTCCAGGAAAACATGATAAAACAGCTGATTCAAAACCTGTGTCTTTTATGCACTATCCTCACCGGTCTGCCTCTCTAGCATTTATCACTCTTTTTTTTTTAAAGATTTTATTTTATTTTTATACAAGAACCGGGGTACAGGCCAGATGTGTGGGAGGGTGAGAGGATTCACCAGAGACAGAGCAGGGAGCAGAACAGGCAAACTGATGAAACACACTGCTGAGGGGAGCAGCGGGTGAGACAGGAGAGGTCTGCCTCACCATGTGGGATTCTTGCCCGCCGGCTGGGATTGAACCTGCGCTGCAGGGGCTGTGGACAGCCCCACAGTGTGGTGTTCAACCACCTAGGCCACTAGGGAGGCCCTATCACTCTTACTGTTTGTGTCTCAGGTCGCTGCACAGGAGGTTATTCCAGAGTAAATGCATTAAAAAATTAAAAAGTTCAACAATATATATTCTTTCTTACATAAAGAATTATTTAAGTTTTTAAATAATAATGTTTTATATTTCCATATACAGTATCATTATTGGTTCCAGGTATGTAACAATTTCCATAAAAGATAAATAGATAGATAGATAGATAGATAGATAGATAGATAGATAGATAGATAATAAGTAGTGATGGATAAATATACACATATGAACACAGAGACATATAGCTTTATGGATGATACAAAAGAGTAATTTTAATAACATCTGTACTTGGTTTTTAATATTCTGGGATTCAACACAATAATTAGTTGGTCAATGTGTCCTTGGAACTAGTTGTTTTTTTCTTTTTTTCTTTTTACTCTGTTAAAGTATCATACACAAATAGAAATGTCTATATTTTAGGTATAAACTTGATGTTTAGATAGATATATAGACAGACAGACAGACAGCTATGCAATGAAATGATCACCACAATCAAGTTAACCTATTCATCTCCTCATGTTTCTCTGTGTGTGTCTGTGTATGTGGTGAGAACATTTAAGATGTAGCCACTTAGTAAATTTCAAGTATATAGTACAGTATTATAATCAGATCACCATGCTCTATGTTAGACATCCAGAACTTACACATCTTGCATAAGAAACTTTGGATCATTTGACCAACCAACATGGCCCCCCTTCTCCCATCCCTAACACCTGGCAACTACAATTCTGCTCTGTGCTTCTATGAGTTTATCTATTTCAGATTCCATAAATGAGTGAGATCATACAGTATTTGTCTTTTTGTGGCTGATTTATTTCACTTAGCTCAGTGGCATCCAGGCCACCCATGTTGTCACAAATACCTTGGATTTCCTCCTTTTATTTGTAAAGATTCATCCATCCATGCACACAAGAACTGGGGTACAGGCCAGAGGCGGTGGGGAGGGTGGTGCCCAGAGGACTCACCAGCAACAGAGTGGGGAACAGAACAGGCAGACCAACCTAAATATACTGCTGAGGGGAGCAGTGGGTGAGTCAGGAGAGGCCTGCTGCACCATGTGGGTTTGTGGGTTGCCCCCTGGCCAGCCGGGGATCAAACTTGTGCTGCAGCAGCCACAGACAACTCCATAGGCTGCATCTCAACCCCTTGTGCCACGAGGGAGGCCCTGATTTCCTCCTTTTTTTTTAAGGCCATTAACATCACATTGTAGATACCACATTTTCTTTATCCTTTAATTCTCAAGAGACATGAGCTTTTTATATATCTTGCCCACTGTGAATTTTGCTTCAATACACAAAGAAGTTCAGACAGCTCTTTGAGATACTGATATTATATACTCTGGATACACACACACACACACACACACACACACACACTCAGAAGAGGAATCACAGGATCATACTGTAGTTTTATTTTTAGTTTTTTGAAGAAGTTACATGCCATTTCCCAGAATGTCTGTACCAATTTGTATCCCCATCAACCATGTACAAAGCTTCCCTTTCCTTCACATCCTCACTAACACTTGTCTTTGATTTTTTTGATAACAGCCACCCTAAAAGTGTGAGGTGATACCTCATTATGGCTTTGACTTATATTTCCTTAATGATTAGTGATGTTGAGCATCTTTTTATACATCACTTGTACTTTTATTAGTCTTCCTTTGAGAAATATCTATTCCTTCTTTCCCATTATAATCAAGTTATTGGTTTTCTTATATATTTTAGAATTTAGACCCTTATCTGATATAGGGTTTGCAAATATTTTCTCCCATCCTATAGTTTGCTTTTTACTTTGTTGATTTGTTTCTTTGCTGTGCAGAAACTTTTTAATTTGATGCAATTCTACTTCCATTTATTTTGGTTTTCTTGCCTGTGCTTCTGAGATCCAGTTAAAAAAAAAAATAACAAAACACATAAAATCATTGCCTGGACCAAAATCAGAAAGTTTTTCCCCTATCTTTTCTTCTAGCAGTTTACCATTTCAGATCTCGTGTTTAAGTCTTGAAGGCATTTTGAATTGTTTATGTAGTGTGAGATAAGGGTCCAATTTTATTCTTCTGTATGAATGTACAATCTTGCCAGCACCATTTGCAGAAGATCATCTTTGCTCCATCGTGTGTTCTTGGCCTCTTGTTGAATACTGGTTGACCACAAACACATGGATTTATTTCTGGATTCCTTAATCTCTTCCATTGGCCAAGTGTCTGTTTGTTATATCAATACCATCCTGCTTTGATTACTATCACTTTGTACTATAATCTGAAATTAAGAAGTGTGATGCCTCTAGTTTTGCTGTTTTTGTTCAAGATTGCTTTGTCTATTTCATTTCTTTTGCAGTACCACATGAATTGTCGTACTTTTCATTTCTATAATAAATAAAATTGGGATTTTGATAGGATAGCTCTAAATCTGTAGATAACATTTTAACAATATTAATTCATCCAATACACAAACATGGAATATCTTTCTATTTATCTGTGTCTCCTTTAACTTCCTTCATTAGTGATTTATAATTTTCAGTGTACAAGACTTACTTGTTTGGCTAAGCTTATCCCTAAGCATTATATTCCTTTTGTTGCTATTATAAATTGGATTGTTTTCTTCATTTCCTCTTCAAAGGTTCATTTTTTTGATATATAGAAACACCACTGTTTATTGTATGTTGATTATGTATCCTGCAGCATGGGGATGGTTTTTAAAGCTAAAAGTCTTGTAGAGACCAGGGATGAATAAGCTATGTCAAAATTTGAAATTTATGCAAACAATATCCCCTTTCTTTTGAGAAAGGATTTTTTTAAAGACATCTTCATCTGTTTTCTTTTTCTTTTCTTCCTAGACAAAGTACTTGGAAGTATACTGATAAATATATCTGAAAAAGCGACATTATTTAAAAATTCAGTTTTATTCCTTGAAGCCTAGAGCACATGTAAAGTAAATGTAGCCAAGTCTATTAAACAGTATAAAGACACTTAGAATTAGAGAGGACTTATAAAGTAAAGATATATTTTAACCAAAAATATCTCATACTTATACCGCCACTAAAAATGAACTTGTAGTCTTAGAAATTTGAGGTACATAGTTGAGATTCCTTTTGTTTCCCTTGAGCCCTTCTTGGTCCGAGAAAACTGCCAGTTCTAGAATATATTTCTCTTACTTGAAACTTTCCTTGTAGTAACTATTATTGAACTCCTATCATATGCAAGCATTGTGCTACATGTTGAGGTTTCAAGAATAACAAGATTGTAAGAAATGCATTGAGGAAGAAAAATGTTACTTGTCTCAATAAATCTTACTTTGTCTTAATAAATATTATATCCAACAGACTGAGGTTTTTCAGAATTCACATAGGAAAAATCTGACTTAATGAGGCTTTACACTTACTTGCTAACAGTAACTTTTTAGGTTTCAGATAATTAGGAAGTCTGTGTTTACAATACAAAAAGAATGTTTTCCTGAGTAAAATAGGGAAGTCAAGGTCTCCCTGAGGTCAAGAAAATCTTCACATGTCCTTTAAAATTCCCTTAATATTAAAAATAAAAAAATGTCATCATTTGATTAAAAAATTGCAAAATATTTTAGATATTTACCTTGAGCATGGTAACACTTTCAATTTAAGAATACAATGCAATAAAATTATGATAGTCCTAAAATTAGCACATAAACTCAAAAATAATATTTCGTGGTTCATTAGAAATTGTATAGTTCAAAGAAGGGACCCAAGATTAAAGACATAGAATGTACATCTTTTTATTCTTCTCTGATCTCTGTCACTCTATGCTGTGTGTATAATCTCATTTGGAGAAAACATCAAAAGCCTTATTTATAAACTCATTAGAATGTGGTTGGTGTAAATGTGAGGTCACACTGAAGAGCCATGGCACATGTCCTAGACAAAAAAGGAAAGTGACTCTTTTCTATTCTAGAGTTGCCATCACCTAGGACCCCAGCAGACAAGAGAAAGAGTATTTTATTTCTGAAATACTCCTCATCTTTGAGAATTAAGACAAACTGCCCTCTTCTCATCCACAAACCAAAATCCTTCCTGCCATTAATCATGATGATCCCTTTTGATGTAAATAGAAAATGTTGTAGTAACATTCTAAAAAAAAAACAGCACACTTGTCCTATGGCACATAAAGGTGACTTCCAATCAGAGGGAGTGATGCAACACCAGGAGCAGTGGAAATTAGACAGACAACTGAAAATGTGATGAGACAGGCTAGGAAGAAGGGAAGGAAAAGAAGAGAGGAAGGAAGGGAGGGAGGAAATCATGTTTTTCAAGAAAGGCAGAACAAGAACCTTGTCTAATAGGCCAGAAGCAAAAAAAAAAAAAAAAAAAAAAAAAAAAAAAAGTGCAAAAATCTGCAAGGTCTTTCCAACACAGACATTGTACCTCTGGCTCTAGCCCTTCCCAACAATGAAACGATAGGAGAATTCAGGGCCCGGGCTCTCTCTGGCATAACTGTGGACAGATTCTCCCCCATATGTTTACAGAATTCCGAAAGTACAGAAATAGCTGCTGAGCTCTAAGCAGTTTTTGTAAAATTACCCTAGCTCAGAGATGTTTTCATTCTACCCTGGGGACTCTTTGGTGAAATCTAAATAAGTGGAAAGGTTCAGCTATTTTGGAGTTTTCCTTGTGCTAAATAATATTCTGTAGATTGGATTAAAAGCAGAAAAAAATGTAGATTTTTTTTTACGTTCACATAAATCAAAATGGCTGAATGTTTAAAAACAAACAAAAAAGTGCCCTCAGGCTGAAACCAATTATGGAAATTCTTTGCCGAAAGGGATAATTTATTAGGTCATTTATAATGAGCACAATGTGCAAATGAAACCTGTGTCCCTGACCTCAGCTACCACAAACACAACGATGCTTTCTATTTATAAAAATGATCACAATAAGATTTGTGGAGGAGGAGGAAGAGGAGGATCACACTCTTGGAGGGTCCACTAGAATCCTCGCCTGATTTCGGAGAGAGTAGTCTTCTTAACATGCTTTGTTTTTTCTCTTATAATCCCTTTAATTGACTTTATTTACTCTTTGAGGATTATTTTTAATTAATTCACAAAAGCACAATGAGAACAATGCTTTTCACCTGCTTGGTTCCCACTCATTCTTCAGACAGTAGCTCAAATGTCACTTCCACAGAAAAACCTTCTCTGATCATAAACCCCCAACGGAATCAAGCTAAATAGTATTCATTTTAGTCCCTGATCGATTCTGTCTCTTGCTGACAATGGAATTTCCAGAAACGCAGAAACAGTATTTGCAATACTCATCACAACAGGGCTCAGCACCTAAGCTTTAGTGGACACTCAGCAAACATCTGTTGAACAAATGACTGAAGGAAAGAAGTGATCTTTAATTTCTAGGTAACATAATTGCATTGTTAGGAAGATTCTGACTGCAAGTAATTTAGTAAGATGTCCAAAGGCAGATGTGTCCAGAGTAGGTTAACTGAGCAGTGGAACCAAGTCAGGGCGCTGAGTTGTCTTCACTGCCACTCCCTTGTTTTTTCCCTCATTATCACAACATGGCGACCATGACTGAGAACACACATCTTCACACAACTGGGTTTAAAACCAGTAAATATGGGGCCTCCCCTGGTGGCGCAGGCACTTGAGCACAGCACTGTGAAGCTGTCTTCAGCTTCTATGGTGCTGGTTCGATGCCGGCTGGCCTGCGAGGGTCCCACAAGGCACAGCAGACCTCACCTGTCTCACCCGCTGCTCCCCTCAGCAGTGTAGTTTGTTAGTCTGCCTGTTCTGTTCCCCACTCTGTCTCTGCTGAATCCTCTCACCCTCCCATGCATCTGGCCTGTACCCCAGTTCTTGTACAAATAAATAAATAAATCTTAAAAAAATCCATAAAAAACCCCCAGTAAATATGGAGGGAACAAATCACTTGTCAAACCGCAGTATCTTATTAAAGAAGAAAATATTTCTTCAGAAACGTTCTGAACAGTTTGCCCTGCAGTTCCCATTGGCCAGAATGGGTCACATGCTCTTAGTATAGCTGTAAGGAAAGCTGGGAAAACAAGTATCCGGCATTTTCCAAATGCAGGATAAGGGGAAGTTTCTGTGAGCAATAAAAAAGCGTTGGCAAGTGGCTATTGAGTAACAAGGATTCAAGAGTCAGTCACGAGGGCCTAAGATTGTTATTCATGATCATTTAAAAAATATGTAATTAAAATATGAGCCCAATTGTGCTATAAAGACATGGGAAGGTGTCCTGTATAATGCTCTCACTGGTCTTAAAAAGGCAGATAAGCAGGCAAATCCAGCAATGCTTCCTGAGGAACTGCATCCAATGTCTGACAAGAAAAGAACTCTTTCAACATCATGGCCTTAAAGACCATTTTGAACTTAGATCATTTTGAACTATTAGATCAGAGAAACATACCAGAAATGCATTCTATTTCATCTTGCCATCCATGCACCGATGATACTTAACCAAAGGCTGCTGCTGTCCGTTAGTGACTACCATTACAGCAAAGTGGTTTGTTGGATCTGGAGATATCAGATCCAGAATACCATGCTCCTGTTAATTCTTCAATCCAAGAAACCAAAACAAAACCTGCATTTAAGTACCTACCAGATCAACCAAAAATACTCAATGAACCCTGTTAATAGACATTGTTTGGGGAATCAAGAAGGATCAGGGCTGCCTGGTGTTAGAGCATTTGATGTGTCTTTGCAAGTACAGTGAAAGCTAAAATTATTGAGAAGTCAAAAGATGCAGAAATCCAACTCCTTTTTCGGCTGGAATATGGGTTTTTATTTAACTGTACATACTGGAAATATCTTTTATCTTTTACTTCCTCTGGTCTGTTAGCTCCACTCCTAAACCTAGTTTTAAAATACCTCCATTAGCTGCAAAGTGCTGACACATTCCATTTCAACTTTGTTGGCAGGAATTTGACATACCTGGGAATAGAAGCAGGCCGGTACACTGACTTGGAGATGAAGGATGAGCTCCTTCTTCAAGTCAGAAAGATAGGAACATGAAGGCTCCACTCGAGGTTTTCCCAGATCTGAAAGATTAGTGACTCTGCCATTCCTTGGAACCATTAATCAGATCTGGCAAACTCATTCATTGGTTGAAGCGCAACCAGTATTATCTGCAATCACGAGTGCCCCTCAGCCTGGGCCATTCTTACTCACCCTTGGGTGCACATGAAATTTTGAGCAATTATGAAAAGTAACACCCTCAGAAATCTGTCTGGTGGTTTCGTATTATAGAAACTTCCTCATCTATTTTGTGATTCTTTCATAAGAAAACAAGAGTTAACTGTAATATTTAGGTTCTTCCCCCCCTTTTTTTTCCCACACCATTACCTACGATACATACCTTTATACCATTACCTACGATACATACCTTCTGTTAAATTCATTTTCTGCATTTATAAACCTTGCTATTTAAAAAAAATTAAAATGATACCTTTCAAACAGTACAATTCCTGTTTCCCTCTAACCTGCAAGACTATATATACATAGAGCCTTTCATCCATATGCTGTGATTTTCATATTGTTCTACGACTTTAAGATAATGAGCCTCTTAGAACAATTATGAAAACCAATGGAGGTTGTTTGCACATGTGTAAATTTAGAGATGGCAGCTTTCCTTCTGGGAAATTTGGAAAAGGTTTTCATTTTGAGGACCGACATTTCCAAAAGTCACTGAAAATGTCTGCTAGAATTGAAGTGTACTTAGGACACATTAAAAAAATCAAGGTACTCAATTTCTTCCCTTATTTTATCCAGAGGCCATCTGCAAGAAGATTAACTGGAGCTTGTTTTGAAAATGCAGATTCCTTGTCTCCATCTTAAATGGACTAAATCAGACTCCCTTAAGGTGGGATTTCAACTATGGGTTTTGAAGTCTGACCTTTGGTTTCCTTCTCAAGGTGATTCTTACACATCATTGGAGAACAACTAGCATAAGGCATTTCTGATCTATCAATATCCCAGATTGACCAGTAAACGAGAACTAGAGAAGATGAATGGTGGTGGTGGTGGGGCAGGGGAAGTTTGAAGGAGGCAGAAGAAAAGCATGATCCCTAGGTACAGTGCTGCTCACAGCTTTCACTTAAGGCATTTCTGAGCCATGAACATCTTTGGCAAACTAAGGAAGCCAATGAAACAGCCCTTTTCGGATTAATGTTTCCAAAGCATAAAATAAAATACATTTGATTATGATACATTGTGCTAAAGCATAATTCTATCAATGAGCCCCTTGAGGATCTTTGATTTAGGAAACTTTGAACCAACGACAAAATAATGCAAATATCAGAACCTGCTAAGTGGGAATGACGAATCCAATTTGGACACTATGTGTGATGCTGCAATCTAATTTAGGATTAGTTTCCGCAGAACTTAAAAATGCTTCAAAGAGGAGTCACTGGCGATGATAGCAAGTGTTTAAGAATGAAACTCACAGCAAATAAGTAGAACAAGTGCCCCATCTCCTCTGTCTGCCTTCTTACCCTTTATGCTAGAGATTTCCTCTCAGTCTATACAACAGTATATACTTTTCTTTTAAAATATTTATTTATTTATGCATACAAGAGCTGGGGTATAAGCCAGAGGTTCTGGGTGTATGTGTGTGTGTGAGAGAGAGGATTCACCAGAGACAGAGTGGGGAGCCCAACAGGAGGATCTACTGGAATACACTGCTGAGGGGAGCAGTGGGCGAGACAGGAGAGGTCTGCTGCGCCATGTGAGTCACCTCCCAGGCAGCCTGGGGAATTGAAGTTGTGTTGCAGATGCTGGTGACAGCACTGTCTTTAACCCCTGTGCCACCAGGGAGACCCGAGAATATACTTTTCTATCTTATAAGTAATAGATTGGATCTATCTCTCCCTCTAGCTGCCACGGTACCACACTCCCTTTTTTTTTCCCCTAGCAAAATATCTGGAAAAGCCACCTGTACATTGCCCTTCTTTAAGTTATGGTGTGTAATCTGCCTTCTATCCTCACTTCACTATTGCTGTTGTTTCTGTCTAAGTCACCAACATATGACACTTATGAACACTCCCTCTGTTTACTCTCTACTCACGTAACTTCCCAGTTCCTTGTTCCCCAGTTTTCTCACTACCACAGATGCTCCTTTTCAGTCTCTCCTCCGTGGCTCCTATTTCACCACCACCCCTCCCTCAACATCCCTGCCATCACCTTTCCTTCCTCACCATTCTCACCCACTGCCTTATTGTAGGCCCCCATCTTTTTTTTTTCTTTAAAGATTTCCTTTTTTTTTTTTTAAAGATTTATTTATTTATGCAAGCACTGGGTACACTCAGAAGCGGGGGAAGGTGAGCGAATTCACCAGAGCCAGAGCGGGGAACAAAACAGGCAGACTGATGAAATACACTGCTGAGGGGAGCAGCAGGCGACAGGAGAGGTCTGCACACCGTGTGGGACCCTCGCTGGTGGCCAGGGATCGAGCCGGCACTGCAGAGGCTGCGGGCAGCTTCGCAGCCCAGTGCTCAACCGCTGTGCCACCAGGGGAGGCCCTGTAGGCCCCCATCTTTATCTTAGCATTTGCTGCAGAGGTTGCCTGTGTCCTCTCCCTGTCTGGGTTTTCTTTCTGATCCACTCCCTACCCTCACTCTAGGAGGAGGAGAAATTTCTCCTTCTTGGGATTTCATGCTTTCCGGTTTTCATAGCATTTTTTGCTCTAGTTTTTCTCCCAAATATCCTCTTGGAAGGTTTCTTGTCTGGGTGAGGTATCTTTGTATGACCACAGAATACCTAGAAACCTGAGCAAAATTCTCAAAAGTGAGAAAGATCTCCCCTTCTAGACCAAGAACTCCTGTAAGGTTCACAGGATTTAGCCTGCACCTTTTATGTCTCTCCTCCTCCTTTGGACATTAAATGCTTTGAGGATATTTATGCAATGATATAAAACAATAAAGGACATGGAGAAAAGAAAGAGATGGTTAGTTGCTCTTGTCTCCTGTTTAGACATGACATAGCCCTGAGTCTCTACCATTTGCTAATTGGCATACTAGCTTCATCTCATTAATTCATCTTTTCATTTATTCAACAAATAATTTGGAGTGACTTCCATACATCGGTGTGCAAGGCATTGGGAACAAATATTCTATCTTCAGGGGACCCAGAGTGTAACAGGAGAGGTTGACAATAAATAAATGCATGCTTATAAAGGTGTTAATAGTGCATGAAGGAAAAAATTTCTTGAGGGATCTATGGGACTAAGGACAAGTGTACTTTCTATTTGTAGGCCATCTCTGGGTCCTTGGAGAGTAGACCTGGCCCTTGTATGAGTATTCAAGATTTCTTTTGTCCTCTTAACTGAAGGCTAAGCTGCAAGTAACTGAAGAAGTTTGCTCTCTTTCTACTTAAAAACACTGGTCTTGGAGCACCCGACCCCGCACACACACACCAGATAGAACACTCTCATGACATGGGGAATGCCCACCCCCATTCTGGTCTGGAGTGGATCTACCCTTCTTCACAGCCTTTATTCTCTTCACCTGAATCCAACATGGTGACCCATGACCAAGTCTACTTATTGACAACATTATGGGGAACAAAAGTGGGCCTCTTTTAGAAAATGGCTTTTTATGATTCAATTTTATTTCCAATCCCTTTACTCATTATGCTGAAAATGTCACCACCATTCAAGCCTCATTGGACCAGCCTGGCTTTCTTGAAATCCATAGCAGATCTCTAGTCCATATTTCTCTTTGAGTTCGACATGGCAGTGGAGGAGAAACACTTGTGTTGCCCTAATCATTCCTTGGGACAAATAGTCAAGGAAACTCTGACAGTGTTCTCGGATTTCTGTCTCCTCTTTCCTTCCATGTATTTTCCTTCTACCCTCAGCTTTCTGGATTTAGCATATATCATACAAAGGAAAGAAGAGAGAAAGGAGCAGACAGGATAAAAAAGAGAGGAAGAAAGATTCAGATAGTAAGAGAGCAATATGTAGAAAGGATGGTTTTTCTCATTGGCTTCAGTTAAATGAATAAATTGAAACATTGACACGGAGATGGAAGTTGTCACCAACTCATTCACCCTCAACTATCATTTGATTAAAAAGATGTTTGTTGAGGACCTGCTATGTATCAGGTATTATGCACAAGCCCTGATATTGTATAAAGAATTCTTATAATTATTAAACACATTCTGTGAACTGGGGAGGGATTATTGGCCTATATTTGCCACCCTTAGCTTGGTCCAGTGGCTCTCAATCTTGGCAGCACATTGAAGTCACCAGGAGAGAGTTTTTAAAAATAGCTATGCCTAGGCCCCACCCTCAAAGATTCTAATTTATTGATCTTGGCTAGGCCTAAGGCATAAGTAATATTTTCAAAGGTGATTTTACTGTGTAGCCAGGGCTGAGAACCATTAGCCTAGGCCATTGGTCAGATCATTCTGAAAGGTAAGCAGTCTAGATCTTCCAAAGTCCAAGGAAATATCTCCTTCCTATTCTCAACCCATATTCTCCACAATATTCTGACTGATCCTCTGGGGAATTGCTCTCTTCCAGCAACTCTCTTCAAGGGCTGATTGACTCCTAGCATCTCCATACATGTTAGCTCTCCTGTGGCCTGCAGGCATAGACAGTGCCCTCTGTTTAATAACAGGGTTCTTCGTTGATTGCATTCCTAATCAATTGTTCCTGTTTTTGTTCGCTGAGCCCCTCTCTTCACAAATAATGTATATCTAGGACAGGTTAAACTCTCAGTTTCTGTTAGTAATCTATATAATTACATTACTCAGCTACCAAACCTACTCCAGTAAAAAAGACTTAGATATTTTTTCCGGAGCCAGAAAGGTGGGTCCCTGACACTCCCTCACAGTTGCAGTCTGGTTTAGGAAGGAGCCTTTATTTGCATGACAATACCTCTGAGAATAATATTCCCACCTCCTCGCTGGCCTTCCTCCTCTGCTGAGCAGGTGCTCATCAGGAAACACAATCTCATCCTTGCTGATGGATCTGGCAGTGCCGTCTAAGTAGGCCAAAGAATTTGGAGCTTGTCTAACCAGAAATTCTTACCCACTCCCAAAAAATGCATATCCTGTTCGTCCAAAGGATGATAATTAGTACCTGCTTCCACCACTGAACTCCTGTGGGATCTGGCATGTGGCTCTCATAGTTCCTCTGGTTCGTCTTGGCCACTGCTCCCTAATGAAGCACGTCAGTCACATGCTGTGCCACCTAATCTACCAGAGAGGGTGTTGCAGGACTCCTCCAACCTAGGCGTGACTGCCCCAACAAAACCATTAGCGAGCGCCTAGGATAGGATGTAGCTGGCACTTAACCAGGGATGGAATCCAGCTAACTTGACAGCCTAGATTCCTTCCCAGAAAAATTATAGCATCGTAGAATATAGAAGCTAGAGGAGACCTCAGAAATGACCTCATCCAGATGCTGTTTACATTCTGGGATTCACTGACTCTGATTAGAATCTGTTGAAAGCAACGGACCTTCTTCTCAGAAAAATGTGAGTACACAGTTTTTCACATGACTTAAGGAGGTTGGACTGCAAACTCAGGCACTGGCCATGACTCCTCTATTGAAGAACCATGATACAGTCTAAACCCTTCCTGCCTCCAACACATACACACCACATCTTATGGATGACAATAACTCTGAAAATAATATCCCCACCTCCTCGCCAGAGGGACCTCTGTGATCCACAGAAGCATGTGATTCTCCAAAGGAGGGACAATTTAGTAGCAGAGATACAAGTTCCAAATCCCTGATTCTAGTGCCACAGGGTAGAGTTACCTGAGACCACAGCTGCAACACCTCCCTAGAAGAGGTTTTAGAACTCACTTTTTTTGAGACTGTTGTCCTTATCTGAAGATTCATATTCCTGTTTGTGGCTGATTCCTATTAGCAAGCCAGGCAATCATACCTTTGACTGAGCAGCTTCTTTCTCAGGAGGAATGACTTAACCTACTCAAAATATTTCCTAAGTCTGATGGTTGGTGAGCTTTAGCATGTCATGTCTTCCCTAGAGCGCCACCTGGTGGAGTATCGCAATAAATCCGACCCAAGCAAGATGGAGATGCCTTGTATGCAGGGAGCAGCATTTATCACTACTGAGATATTTGATGCCAGGACAGCCCATTTATCCACATTTTTTGTCATAAGAGTTCTTTTCAATATTACAAAATAAAACCATATTCAAGGATTAAGTGATTACTCCCAAAATAAACTTTTTATTTTCTAGCTCTGTATAACATCGATATTCTTGTCTTTCCCTTTAATAACAGATAAGTTCAAAAGCAAGGGTAAAAAGCTTTTCTCTTGGAGTAATAATTGCAACCTCATTTGGCCTTGTTAGGGATGTTTTCTTACATTACCCCCTTATCTAGAAGCAATGAGAATTTGTTTCTGTTTCTACCATCTAGAGGCTGCATAATCTTGGACAAATCATTTAATGGCCCCATCTGTGACATAGAAATAATCTGGTACTTGCTATGTGACTTCAACACATCTTCGCTTAAGCTTGATGTGTCTCAAGTTTCTGCTTCTTAAAATAAGGAAGACATTAATATCACTTATCTCTGAAAGTTGTTGTAAGGATTTAATTGTATGCTTTGTTCAGTTTTAGAACATCTTATGTCCAATGGAGCAATATGGATTTTGTAGGAAGAACTTATTACAGTAACTGAAACATATGAAGCAATCAATACATTTTCTCAAAGACATTGGTTGTTGGGGAAGTGTACAAGATTATACATGTTAAGCACTTGGTCTAGTGCCAGGTTCACAGCTTGTTCTTAGTAGTATTTGTTTATTAAGACTCAGCAGAAATGTCAGTGGTTAGAATATAACCTCAGGTTGTAATATCACATATGAAACTGGCATAATGTTAAAACCTAGAAAAATCAGGTGTTAGTGAGGGAAGAGAACTAACAGACTAACCAGTTCACTAACTTTCTTTATCACTGATGAAAATGTTGCTCAAAACTGTTAAGGGATCACTCAAGGGATCACAGCACTGAAATCCAGGATCCAGACATTTGGTTCTGTTTCTGTTTCAATTGAGGGAGGAAAAAAGAAAAAAGAATGAAAATACCTTCAGGAGCTAAATGTACAGTACAAGACAATTTAGCTGATAAGATCTAAGCTGCAAAGGCTGAGTACAATGGTTCAGACTTATCCATGTGCTGAAAGGGCTAGATGTTCAAAGATCCAACCGCAGTGGCATCAATCACACTTCTGTCGGGAAAGCCCAGGATGGACACCCATCTCTGTGTGTAGTCAGACCTATCTGCCTTGGCAGCTTCTGGACTCCAAGATCTCCTCAAGAACTAGAAGCTACTCACACCTATGCTGGGAGAGAAGACAGGACACCAAGTCTGACATGACAGTATGAGCAGAGGAAGATTTGCCAGGAAGTTTATGTGTCAGAGTTTTCCTTCCCATAAGCCCTTCTAAACCTTGGATCAGATCTTTAAAAATGATTCTCATGGTCTTTTGATTTTGCAAATTTCTCAAAAGAGAAATAAACTAATCCTGATCAATTACGACTACTTTCTCTTTCCACTCCAACTTCGGCTCCATCATAGTTTCACTTGTGTGACATGACGCTGTGTGTGTGTGGGGGGGGGGTATTCTGAAGATCTCGAAATCTGCAGAAAGGGTTGGATGAGGGGGATATATTTAGTTTTCATTTAGTGTGAAATAATTGTCTCAGAGTCACTTGTACAATGTATAATACATTGCTGTTATATGTCCCATTGTAGGAATGACCCCGAAATACACGTCCACTGCCCACAATGTAAGCTCATCCAGTGTCATGACCCAATGGGAAGGAAACTGACATGGGCTTCCCGGGTGGTGCAGGATAAATAGGACAACTTCAGAAGCCAGAAACTAGCCTGGGATTTGTGAAGATGAGAGTAGAGGATTTCCTTCTCATTGAGAACCTATCAAAAATGCAAGAACACCAGTTCTCACCTATCATAACCCACTCAGTTTTCCAGCATGCACAATGACAAACACACCTATGTAATTTTTCACTCTATTTTTTTTTTTTGTGGGAAACAAGTGAAATAGAATTTCTGCATTGGGGATTATATGCATCAGCTTCTTAAAATTTATAATTTCTGGTTATAATTTAACTTTTATTTTAAATAAATATTTATAGCTATTTTTGCAATCATTTCTTCCTCTCTCCTAGACCCTGAAAAAAAATGCCAACTTCAACTCCACAAAACCTGTATCTGACTATGGGCAGAGGCAAAGAGAAAGATCCGGGCTGGGGGCAGGGGAGACAGGAAAGTCAAGAAGGGACAGAGAAAGAAGACAAGTCCCACAAGAACAGGAGTTAATCTGGATGGGAGCGACCACTTTGAACTCACCTCAACTCTGAGTAGGTTTCATGCCCAGCAGACAAATGACCACTTACTTCCCCTCTCCCTGGCCCCGTCTTCTCTTTGTATCTAATTTTCCCTAGGGAATTCTGTCTGTGAGCTCATTTTGCCAATTCATTCCTGGCTATTCATACCCATGGGCTGGAGGGATCATGCACTCACTGCTCCCTGCAGACATTTCCTCTCATTGACTTTCTCAGGGGCCCAGACCCTCCGAGGCTACACTGGCTTAGGTTAGATGCTCTTCCAGCTAAGGTTGGAAATATGCCCCTTTCCTCCCTGGTGGCGCAGGGGTTGGGATGCAACCTATAAAGCTGTTCACAGCCACTGCAGCACGAGTTTGATCCCCCGGCTGGGGAGCAAAACACATGGCGCAGCAGACCTCTGCTGTCTCACCCACTGCTCCCCTGAGGAGTGTATTTCAGTCAGTCTGCCTGTTCTGTTCCCCACTCTGTCTCTGGTGAATCCTTTCACCCTCCCACGCCTCTGGCCTGTACCCCAGTTCTTGTATGCATAAATAAATAAATCTTTAAAAAAGAAAAAAAAAAATGTCTCATTGCCCTGCAAGAGTCAGTAGATTCAAGGTTGTATTACAAGTTGTATCCAAGGTTGTATTACAAAGTTGCAGTAGAACAAAAGAGATTAAACTAACAAATTAACAGCCTGCAAAACCAGAGCTGGCCCCCAAGTACCATCACTAAGGAATCACCTCCAACATTGTTTCCTTGAATGTAAGATTATTACTAGGCCACTCCCTGTGCCAGCTTGCTTTCTCTCCAGCCTGTGTGGGTTTTCTCTGGGTACTCTGGTTCCTCCCACAGCCCAAAGATGTGCACACTAGGTTCACTGGCCAGGATAAATTGTCCCGGTCTGAATGAGTGTGGGGGTGTGTGTGAGTGACCCTGTGATGGAAGGGTGTCCTGCCCCAGGTCAGTGCCCGCCTTGCATCCTGAGCTTCGGGGAGAAGCTCTGGTCACCTGAGACCTTGCATTGGGAATAAGCAGGTTGGGCAAGGAAGGAAGGAGAGAGGCAGGGGGAGGAAGGGAAGACAAATTATTGTTTAATACTAGAAATGTTTCAGGTCCTTATTTTATTTTTTATTATTTTTTTAATATTTAAAGGGCAGGTTTATTAGGGGAGGGATAAAACAATTAAAGACACTTGCATAGACATAAGCGGGCAGGAAGAGCTGCCCCAGAAGGGAGAGGTTTGCTGAAGGAGGCCTGCATGGTTGCAGGCGGGAGCCCTTGACAGGTCATGGGCAGGCAAGAAGGCTGCTGCCCTGCAGAGGGAGAGTTGGTGAAAAGAGGCACCTGCATAGTCACAGGTGGGCAGAGGGATTGCTGCCAGGTTTGTATTTTAAAGTGATGTTTTTATGACCAGAAATATGCCATAAAAACTCAATTCTTATTTATATCAATTAGCCTATGGAAAAATTGGCTTCATTATAGACTGTTTTGCTAAAGGTTGCTGTTTCCAAGAACAATGGCTTTATGTGAGGAGTTACTATATTGTTCTGTGAGGTATTGAGAAAACCAGAGTAGATTTATCATTCCTCAATTTCTCCTGGCTATTATCATGTCAACCCATGTCTAAGACCTTTTCTAAAGAGTAATTAATGTCATTTTTTTTTTTGGAATTTATGAAATGCTTACTCCTGAATTCCCACTGTGCTCTCCGAGCTGCTATAACTGATGGGGAAAAGGATGTGTTTGCATAATAAAAGCAAGTGTCAGCCACACTATTGTACTCTTAACAATCAGAATCCTGGATTTGAAAGCACATGCCTCATTAAAGGAATCTTGCCTAAATCACAATGGTTTTATCTAGTCCCTCATCTCAACTTAAATTTCTCAACTAATTATGAAAAGAGGAAAAAAAGATACTTCAGTGCTACAAAGTGATCACAAGTCTGGAAACACAGACAAAAATGTAATGAATGGTGTGTTCATATTACATGAAAATTCAAGATAACATAATATTGTCTCTTCTCTGACTTTATGGCTTCAGTACTTTAGAGAAAATGGCAGTTTTGCAACTCAACACTGCAGCACACAAAGTGTTAATTCCACATGGCATTGGGTTGATGGGAGATTGCAGAGTAAGTCCAAGATTTTAAGATATGAACAATTACAAGCTAAAGAAATATGAAAGAAGAAGATAATTGTCATCCTTTGGCCTGGTTTCAGGATCCTGTTGCCATATGGAGCAGGGAACCCACTCAGCAAAACTCAGTGTTGCTCTGAAGTTCACTGTACATAAGAGGAATGTTCCAACTTGATGAGGGAAGGACAGGGCGATCTCTTGGGGCCTTTTTATGCCATGGCTGTATTTCTCTGGGTAGGTCACATGCTATGTTTCATGTCTTTCTTTCTTTTTTTTTTAAGATTTATTTATTTATGAATACAAGGACTAGGGTACACACCAGAGGTGTGGGGGGTGAGAGGATTCACCAGAAAGAATGGGGAGCAGAACAGACAGCTCGACTGAAATACACTGCTGAGGGGAGCAGGAGGAGAGTCAGGAGAGGTCTGCTGCATCATGTGGGTCACCTCCCTGGCCAACTGCTTCATAGTGCTGTGTCTTAACCCCTTGCACCACCAGGGAGGCCCCTATTTCATGTCTTTCTTAGTCGTGGCCTATTTGACTGCAATAAGTAGAAATCCACTCAAACAAGCAATAGCAATGGAGTAATCTTCAGCAAAGAGCATTAATGCACTATTGTGGTATGCAACTTACATGGTGAATTCCATAGTATAATGTTAAGCAAAAGATTACAGAGACAAAATTGCCGATACATTAGGATACCATTCGTAAAGAAATGCAAATCTTGTCCACAGAGTAAACTGTGAGGTGATCACCATTGTTGTCCAAGAGATGGAAACAAGTTGATGGGTCTGGCATTTCTCAAAAGAGAAGGTGGTGGGACAGAGAGGCAATGCAAAACTGTCCCTCTTCACCTCCAGATTTTTTTCCTGAGCAAAAGTTAGAAGTGGGGGTAACACTGGGCAGCCCTGTTGGCCACGGATAAAGAGCCTATTTAGCAACACTAACTCATGTTCCTCTCCTCTCATTTGTCAATCAAGTCATAATTTCTGAAAGACCTCTTTTTTGTTTTCTAGCTCATCAAATACAGTGTTCTAAACTGAGGGAGTGAGGACCCTCAGATCAAAACACAGTCCAGCTAGAGAAAAGAGAACACTAAAAAGGTCACAAACAGCAAAATTAAGCATAATTTAATAACCTCCACTTGAAAGAAACAGAATTACTCTTGGAAAGTTATACCATATTGAAGGAAGCAAAGGACACACACTCAGAGAGATACAAATAAGTATGTGTTAAGGATCTAGCAAGGATGTTAATAATTCAGGAACATCTAACAAGCTATCACAACAAACACAAAACGCTTACACAGCGATATCTGCTCTTCACACATGGCTTAGAACAGGCCAGGAAACAAAAGACTCCATGAAGATGGACAATGGAAAAGATAAAGGGATCCTGGAGGTGAAATTTGGGAAGCAACCTGAGTCTGCCAACTACCGAAATACCTTTTAACAGCCAACATTTGCACCATTTTGACCTCCTGAATATTATGGCCATAAATACGGAGTGATGTTTGGCCAGCCAAGGGTAAGGGCTGGAAGGTAGAGTTTACAGTAGATTACTAAAATTGTGGCTTAACACTGAATGCAAAAATCAAATTAATGCTCTTGACCCAGTCCCATGACAGTTTGCATCTGTATCATGAGCCACTAGCAAAAAAGAGACTGGAATGTTAAGTGTGGACTCTTCAGAAGCAATGAAGGTTTGGTGGCAGACAATTGAAATCTCAGAAATATCAAAAAGTGCAAAGCTTAAGAATGAATATTACAACTAAAATGCTGGGTCATTTGCTGGCTTACACTTAAATTCTTTCCCTGTCTTTCTTCTGAAGACAGCCACCCAGTTTAATCACCTTTTGTTATTCTATTCCTCAGGTATATGGGGACTCACCAAAGGGGACATTTTCCACTCTGAAAAAAAAGCAAGCAGAGTCAATAGTTGCAACCTCAGTTTCATAAAGAGGGGTACCCCTTGAACCATTTGGAGGGAAATGGAAAAAAGCCAAGAAATAGAATTTATGATCTTAGTGGATACTGTATAAGCAATTTACAGCCATAAACTGAGCTGCTGCAATTAAGTATACAGGACTCACATGCTGTAAAAATATGGACAGGTAGCAACCTCTCCTGAATATCCTTACTAATGCTAAGGTAAATGTGACAAGGCTGCCTAATGAATGATCACAGCTGTAGAGACACAGACACACTGTCCCGTAAGTCTTGTGAACTGGCACCCAATACCACATCTAACAGAGGCACATGAACTATCCAGGAGGGGGAGACCAGCCGGGGTTGTCCTCTGTAGGGTGAGAGTCCTCTCCGGGATGAACACTGTACAGAGTAGAGTGAGACAATTTGGAGTAACAGCCAAAGATAGAGGGAAAGAGATGGTCTGATGATAAGAACCTTTTCAGTGGTCATGAGAAAGGAACTGCTCAGGCCAAGAGTTTCACCTTAGTGAGTGATAACAGTTTAAGAATCTTTAGAGTCCATAACTGCATGTATAAGTAGTTGGTTCTGAACCAGATTACACTATCTCACACTTGGGAATGATGCATATAATAGAGGTAATTAAGTTTCTATTTTACTCTAGTTGGTAGAAGATAGTTAAGCAAAATGGATACTCTTTCTTGATAATTTATAAATCAGACTATCAAAATAACCTACTCAGCAATAATTGAGACAAGAAAACCTATAGAATTAGGTGTTTGTTGACTCTTCATTTAATTTTAATTTATTTATATTTTATTTGAAAATTAATTTTCAAATCAATATGCAGTAAAATTGACTTTTCTTTGGGTACCATTTACTGGTGGTTGTTTAACTTCATGAGAGTGACTTAAACTTTCTAGACCTGAGTTTAATTATTTGTAAAATCAGTACATGGCATAATGTTGGTTTTTATAAAGCTACTTTACTGATTAAATCATTTACATTTTTCATAGTGCTTAACGCAGTGCCTGGAACACACACAAAAAATCAACAATGGGAATGTTGGACTATATTTCAAAACCTCATATTCATAAGATTACATTAGATTATTTAAGATTTGGGTTTGCTCTATATACATTTTATTTTAAAAGATAAGAAAGGAAGCAATGTGTTTTCAACTGATTTTCATCCTAAGTGATCAACTGTTTAGGCACTTTTGAAAGGATGTGTTTAAGGATGTATATGGAAGTTGCCTAGAAATTTCTTTGGCCAACAAACACAGATTATTTCTATAGAGTTTTATGATTCCCATAGAATGTACTAACCTACCAGCCTCATCGATGGCCACAGCCAGAAGATCCCTGTTGACTATAAGCATTCCTGCAGATGTTGCCTGATTTTTATTTCATGGCAAGAAGAAGCAACTATTCCCTGTGTTTAAACATCAGTTAAAGCTACCCTAGACTTTTTGACCTTAAGGAAAGTGGACCCAACCCAAAGGGCACTCTTAGGAGCTCCTCTGCTATCCTTATTAATGTGTAACCAGACTGGTTGCTTTTCCTGTTTGCCAGTTGCCTTTGTACAAAAATGTTCCCTCCCCTCAGACACCCTCTGAGCCTCACTCTAAAGTAGGAGTAGGATAACAGGAAATAGGAAAACTATTTGTGCTTTGCTCCACAGCACAGAAGTTAATGTGCTACTAAAGAAGTTTCAGAAAGAGAACGTATAAGAAGATAACACTGTCCTTCCCTAAAGTTCAGAACAATCCCAGCAGCATAAATGCTACTTACTGTTATGTAGAATAACTTCCTTCTCCCTAACCCCGGAAATATTTTCTTGATAGTCCTGCTAAGCAAATGGACAGTTGCATGCATTTGTACTTTGTATTCACAGTTATAGCTATCTATTGATCATTCAATCTATCTACAAATAATGTGAGTCTATGTTAAAAAGACATTTAATGACTAGTTTCTTTTGCGTAAAGGCCAAAAGGATTCTCTATTTGATGTGTGCTTAATAGAAAAAGAATTGCCTTGCCCCGGGCATAAAAATTTTGCCAAGGTATACTTTGTTTTTATTTAACCAAATGTCTAAGAAGAAATGAAATAAATCGTTGCATAATGTGTATACTTTCTGATATGACATAGACAACTTATTATATGTACAATAAGCAGGATGTGACTTATGGAGAAAAATGTTTTTATTTGTCTTTGGAATATACTGTGTGAGTAATTTCCTTTGCAATAAATTGTCTTCCTTATGGGCATTGTGCTCTGGTTGTGTAGTTTGTCAGTGCTCAGAATTAAACACAGTCACCCAGAGATAACCCAAGCAGTGCGTGATACAATGGGCTAATAATCACGGGAATAGTTTAATTTTTAGAAGGAAGCCTAGGGTTATTAGCTTTGTAGACTATTAAGAAATAATTGAGGGGCCTCCCTGGTGGTGCAAGGGGTTAAGAAACAACCTATGAAGCTCGCCGCAGCCACTATAGCACGAGTTTGATCGCTGGCCAGGGAGCTACCCACATGGCACAGCAGACCTCTCCTGACTCGCCCCCTGCTCCTCTCAGCAGTGTATTTCAGTCGATCTGCCTGTTCTGTTCCCCATCCTATCTCTGGTGAGTCCTCTCACCCCCCATACCTCTGGCCTGTACCCCAGTTCTTGTACGTATAAATAAATAAATCTTTTTTTTTTTAAATTTTCTAGAGGCATGTCTTATTTATTTATCTATTTGTTTGTTTGTTTGTTTGTTTGGTTTATACATGCACTGGGTAGAGTCAGAAGCCGGGAGGGTGAGAGAATTCACCAGAGCCAGAGCAGGGAGCAGAACAGGCAGAAGGACCGATGCACACTGCTGAGGGGAGCAGCGGGCGGCAGGAGAGGTCTGCGCGCCATGTGGGACCCTCCTCCGGTGGCCGGGGAGCAGCCGGGGATCGAACCGGCGCCGCAGAGGCCGCGGGCAGCTTCGCAACCCAGCGCTCAACCGCTGCGCCACCTGGGAGGCCCAATAAATAAATCTTTAAAAAATATTTAAAAAAGAGAAATAATTGAATTTATAGACAACTGCCACATTCTTGGTATACCAGTGACTCTCCCCATCATTACTTTTGTAACTGAGATTTAGGTATTAGTGATGGACTTTCCATCTACTTGGATTAAATTTGTTAGTTTGAACCTATTTCACTAGCCTACTGAAATCTTTTGAACATCTATCCTATCAATGTTAGCTACTTATCTAAATCTCAATTTTTGGGTTTTAAAAGATGTTCATGTTTTTAAAGATGTTTATTAATTTTGTTGACTCAAAATTTCCCCTTTTTTATGAAAAAAAAAAAAGGTCTCTTTTTTTTTCTTGAGAACATTATTCTCTAGCCAGGTAGTTTAGACTGAGCTAATTCAATACTATGGTTGGATATGTGTCCTTGGCTCTGCTAGTGAGAATTCTGAATCACCTGTCTCTGTGACTGATTCATGATCGGATATATGAATAAGTCATCGTGAGAGTTCTCTGAGCTTCTGATGGGAATTACTCTCTGAAAGTAACAATGGAGTCATGGGGTGATCATACAGAAACTCTTGTATAACAACAAGTCAACAGAGAATAAAATGATATTCTTATCATACCAATCATGTTTTATAATAGAGGCTGTGTTTGTAGCTTAAATCTTGAAATTTTTGAGTTGAGTTTCTGACACTTGCCACTAAGAATCTGAACTCTTTCTTCTTTCATTCAAATACCTTATTATGCTGAACTGGGAAAGAGACTAGCACTGTCTAGAGCTCTATCTTTGTTGATGATCAATGACTTTAATATTATTCTACCAGCTATAAATACTCATCCACTAGCTTCCGTTTTATTCTTTTTCCAAGGATATCATGAGGATCCTGCTGAATCACCTACATGATACCTACTTATCCAAAAACACTTTAAAAAAAAAGAAATGAGGCAAATATGTCATGAATACAATCTATTTTCAAAGGTAGAGGATAACTGCCAGTTTTTTGTAGTTCAGAACCCTATTTTCTTTCCAAAAAGTATACTGGTTTCCTTTTAGAGAATGAACTATAACCCTCTGCCCTGGCAGACAGGCAACCTAGCTTCCTGCCTCACCCATGATCCACCCAAGGGTCCAGATCCTCTCTTTACCTGCTTTTATAGGGCCAGTGGGAAGACATGTGACCAAGCATCATCAATCAGAGCTTCTATCCTGAGATTTTAAATTCTGAGTAATTTATACCTATATGATGGTATGGTCATTTTGCTCTTTTCAATATGGGTCATAGATCAGATTTTTTGCTCTATAAAATAGGCCCTCTGACTTTCTGTTGCTTACAAACTAATTGATAAATGAAATCTTTACTTGCTTTTCTAAAAGCTAATTTTCTGTTTAATAATCAAATTTACAAATTTTTCCAAGAATATCTTTAATTCACTAAATGCATCCACCCATATTTTTCTCTCCTTAAAAATGTGTAGATATTTGATCCTTCCTGTAGGAAATCTCTTTCATTTAGGAACTTCTTTCATTTTTCATGATTTCCCTAAGGCAGGTGAGAGAGATCCTGGAAACCACATGCTGTCTTAATACCCCTGGATGGATTTCATTTGAAGATTTGAGTTTGTGTAAAGAAATTTGATGATTTCTTCCTAGTTTCTTCTCAACTGACTTAGGATAGTTTTCTAAACTCTTTGCACTTTTATAGAGTACTTTAACCCTCTGCACTTCTTTTCCTTGTCAAGAAAATGGAGAAGTGTTGAAAGGTTTGCTGTTGCTCCAATTTTAAATAAGAACATTTACCTGAGTCACAATGAGTTTACCATTTATTTTAATTTAATATTAAACATCTTTGTTTAATCATAAGGTTCAAGCTATTAATTCAGAAAATGGAGAGAGAGAACTCTAAGTTTTTATGGATTGCTGAAGGAACTACAAAGGCAAAGTTCTACCCTTTGTATCCTGCAAGCAAGGGCATTTGTAATTTCTGCCTTCTTATCTTTGCCACATACATAGTTCTGACGACATTTTTCCTCGTATTTGGCCTTTCCATGAAGACATAAGATATTCCAGGATTCAGGTTTCCTTGCACAAGCCTTGGCCAGAATTAGGAGCTATCTCTTTGGTGTTTTCTCTTAGTTATGAGTTTTGATTTCAGTGAAGAATTTCCCAAGAACTTGGACATAAGAGGAATAAGCTTGTCATTTAAAGTTTCCACCACATAAATTTGCTAATGAAGGACCAAAGCGAAAATCATCAAAAATTTATATTACTGTAGTGTCACTTGGGTTATTGGTTACTGTACTTCAGGATTTGAGACATGTAAAATTTTAAAATGGAATAAAATCCAGGGTTCCAAGATTATAAATTTGCCAGAGGACTTTAGAATTACAACTAATAAAATATTGTGAAGGATGAAATGTCTCCCACCAGGGACCACAAAATAATATGGCCCTTGTTAAGGATTCAGTTGAACACTACCAAGCTGCTATGGCAGAGTTCTGCCTAGTCCTTGTGTTCCTGAAAGAGTAATAATGAGATAGGATTGAGCATGCCCGGTTTCTTATTTGAGGAATCCAAGCAGTCACAATTTGAAAATGGGTGTGGGCATGAGGCTGAAATGCTGGTGATGCAAAGGAAGTGGCCCTGTTTCACATAATAAAGGAACGCTTTAGTGACCAAGCTGTTTATAGAGGGACAGCCTAGCTCTGGGGTGGTAGAAGAATGCTTCTCTTTGCCCTTATGGACTTAGTTCAAAAGTTGTAAACTGGTAACTCTATCATCTAATCTGGTGTGAGATGTATTTTGTTGACCTACATATTAATTTTGAAATTGAATCTTTCAGACAGGTGTAAGCTCAATAAAAACTTTACTGCTTTGTACATCATAGAAGTTTGTTTCACTTTTCTCATCAATATTGCTTTTTTGGCCCCTTAGGCATATGATTTCCATCCTAGTTAACACCAGGGTCAATACACAATGTCTGTAAAGGGCCATACTGTATAAAAATATACAGTATATTAGACTTTGGGGGCCATATGATCTCTGTTGCAAGCGCTCAATGTTGCCATTACAGCATGAAAGAAGTCATACAGTAGGTGAATAAATGGTGTAGCTGTGTTCCAACAAAACCTGATGTACCAAAATAGGCAGTAAGCTGGGCTGGGTCCAACAACCATAGTTAACCAAATCCCAGGTTTAGACTACAGTGTTTTTGATCATTAATGTTTGGTTTTAGAAGCTGCTATATATCTTTGAAGACAAATTTGAATATATGTGCCACTACTCTGATTGGTCAATTAGGAAAAATATATGAATGCACCTCTAAACTATCTGACTGAACTTTCATCTGGATTTGCAGTCTTTCGTCAAAGACCACCTTCAACGTTTTACTGCAGCCTTTACCTCAGAATGCTATTCTAAACTGAAGAAATCAGACTTATGAAAGTGCTATTGGTAAAGATCAGAATGGTGCTGAACATACAAAATGTAGAATTCAGAAAAGTATTTTTGATATAAAACCTAAATTCAAAATCAGTAGCTATGGAAATAACGGAAGTGCACAAAAATAGATGAATGGAATAGGAAAATGTGGTACATACACATAATGGAATATTACTCAGCTATATAAAAGATAAACTCTTGCCATTTGTGAGACAATGGATGAACCATTAAATAAAAACATTTAGCTTAGTCACAATGAGTTTATTTTAATTTAATATTAAACATCTTTGAAATAAGTTAGAAGGAGAAAGACAAAGACTTGATGGTGTTACTTATACGTGGAATCTAGGAAAATAAACAACGGGTCAAATAAAGCCAAACCAATAACAAATCCTAGACATCATACTACAGAGCTGAGGCTACCAGAGTGGGAGGGAGAGAATAAAGTGTGGAGGGAGCACAGTGAACTATGATGGTAGACTATGACTGTTTTGGTAGTGGATGTGATGTGGTAACAATACAATACTCGAAGGGGGAAACCCTCTGCCTCTAAATCACAACCATTGTTGTAAACTGATGTTATCTCAATAAAATAAAAACAATAGAATAGGAGTAGGTAATGTGTATGTCCTAAGGAAGAAAATACACAAAAAGTTGAATTTCCCAGTAGCAGTTTCCTTGAATCCTAAAGCAAATGTAGAGTGCAATTTTATAATTTTAAATGTTACTATGCTTGGAAATCTCAAATCTTTAGCAAAGCTCAAATGGAATTCACCAATACACATGTTTTCCTCTTCCTGGCACACAACTAAATACAGATTGCCTTGGAGTAAAGACCCCTGTCTAGTAAGGGGAGGACCACATGACCGAGCTTCTATCAATGCAATGTGGATGAAGTGAGATATGACCTTTCCAGGATAGGCTACTAAAACATCTGCTATTTTTGACCCTCCCTCATTTCCCCCTTCATCAGTAACCTTAGAAGTCACATGTTAAATGTAGCAGAGTATTAGCTGGAAGAAGCCTGATCCCTGAGGTATCCCATGAAAGTGATCCTATCAATACAGCTGCCCAGAGCTAAGTGAGAAATAATTTATTGTGTAAAGCTGCTGGGATTTGAGATGGATAATTAGGTGACTAATATACCTAAACAAATGTGTGGATGGATATATTGCCACAACCTAGTATGATGATGGGAAGAGAGATAAGGGAACAGGTCTAGGAAGAGAGGAAACTATGGTCTGTACAAAGAGAGGCAGCCCAATGAAGGACTCTATCCATGACATACCCATATCACATGCACATGGATATGGGGACTAGACAAGCCACAACAGAGGAACTGACAGATGCATATTACAGAAGTCCAGGAAAGGCAACTCTTGAAAGAAAGAAGATGAGAGATAATATGTCTATATAGCAATAATCAAAGTAGGATATGTGTGTTGGGATTTGTGTGTTCATGTCCTTATATTGTCACAGATTACTAAAAACCTTATCAGGGATCAATTTATGTTCAGAGAACCATTTGAAAACAATCACCATGAATGAATAGGTTTTTCTAAGCGATTCAGTCAGTTATGGAAACATGGACAAAAGGAAAAACAGAGACCATCATTGGTTATATCACCTCAGTACCACCCTGGGAAAAAGGATCATAATAAGTCATATCAGCTATATCCTATCCCACTAAAAAGAACATATTTAACATAAAAAAAGATGCAGGAAGTGGCTAGCTATTGAACTTTTGATGTTCTGATTCTGCTGACAAAAACATTCACACTGTAAAGTGGATGAATCAAGGTAACTTAGCTACCATTAAATAATTTATCCAGTTCCTCCTGTTCTCATTCCAGATGTGCAGGTCACAGTGACCTCAAGATTTCTCACTCCTCAATATTTGTTGGATTCATTATAACGTCTAATTGACATTTCAGCTTTATGCAATCTTGTATAATTCATAAGGTGGCATAAAGGTTTCATGCTTCCATCTATGAAATTGGATAATATATGTTTGATTCTGAAAGATGGAATTGTTCTTGGGGAATTAACAAGTTTAGGTTTCCTAGTTTGCAAAATTGAGTGCTAGACTCTAGATTATGGCCCTTTTATCAGAAAATCAAATGCCACACAATGAAGATTTCTTTTCCTTTATTGAGGTAACTTTGGTTTACAAGACAGTATATAATTTAGGGGAATAGGTTCACACTTTCCTTAAGTACCTATAGTCTTTTACCCTAGACCCTTATATCCTTGCACCCTTCGGTCTTACTCCCACCTCTATCCTCCTACCCCCTCTAGTAGCCTGAATTCCACAGTCATATTTCTAGGGTTTATATTGGTTTAGTTTTGTTACTTCCTTGGTGGTTTTTTGTTTGTTTTCTCTATATTCCACATGAATGAAATCATTTGGTGTTTGTCTTTCTCCTCCTGACTTATTTCATTTAGCATAATCCCCTCCTGTTCTGTCCATATTTCATTGTGTATATAGATACACCACAATTTAATCCACTATATGTGTATCAATAGACATATAGGTTGTTTCTATAACTTGGCTATGGTAATAGTGTTGCCATGAATGTAGGAGTGCACATATCCCTTCAAATTAGCCATCATATTATTTTTAAAGATTTATTTTATTTATGCATCCAAGAACTGGGTTATAGGCCAGAGGTATGGGGGTGGTTGTGAGAAGATTCACCAGAGACAGAGTGGGGAGCAGAACAGGCAGATTGACTGAAATACATGCTGAGGGGAGTAGCGGGGTGACAGGAGAGGTCTGCTGTGCCATGTGGGACAGCTCCCTGGCCAGGGATTTAACTCTGCTGCAGTGGCTGCAGATAGCTTCATTATGCTGAGACTTAACCCCTTGCACCACCAGGGAGGTCCAATTTGATATTTTTTGTGTACTTAGGAGAATTGCTGGATCATATAGTAGATCTATTTTTTAATATATTGAGGAACCCCCAAACTGTTTTCCATTGGGACTGGACCAATCTACATTCCCATTAACAGTGTAAGAGGGTTCCTTTCTCTCCACACTCTCATCAACATTTGATTTGGGCCATTATCCCACATCAGGAATGAGGTGGTATCTCTCAATGAGGATTTTATCAGATAATCTTTCCTCTCTTTTTACGTAAGGCATACATTATACATAGGTGATGTGAACACTCTTCTTAATTGCATTTCTACTGTTCTATCTTTCTATATGGTCTTCACCAATGAGGAAGCTTCCACTGAAGGTAACAGAAAGCCCAATTTTAAAAATTAAGGAAATCCAGTATGGTAAAGGATGGATTATGCTTTTACTGATGAACATTATGTAGCTTAGACAAATGTTGATTATTATGATGTACATCAGAAACCTACATAATTTTATAAACCAACATTACTTCAATAATTTTTTAAAATATATCCCATAAAGACATTAAAATATAAAATAAATAAGGAATTCCAGAATTTGGAAGCTATCAGATATAGGCAATCTCTGTAGGCCTTTTGGCTCTGTCCTTCCTCCTCTGTTGGCTTTATCTTCACAGTTGTAAGATGGAGTGTCTTTAAAATAAAAATTTACAAAATGGAATGGTAAGTAGAAAAGTAAGGGATATCCTAGAATGTTCAACCTCTTGTGTCTTCCTGGGTCCCAAGTCACAAAGGACGAATCATTGGCATAAACAAAACTCTTTTAAAACTTCACATCAGGGCCTCCCTGGTAGCATAGGGGGTTGGGACGCAACCTATGTAGCTATCTGCAGCCACTGCAGCAAGAGTTCAATCCTGGGCCAGGGAGATACCCACATGGTACAGCAGACCTCTCCTGACTCGCCCACTGCTCCCCTCAGCAGTGTATTTCAGTCGATCTGCCTGTTCTGTTCCCTGCTGTCTCTGGTGTGTCCTCTCACCCTCCACACCTCTGGCCTGTGCCCGTTTTTCTAGTATGGATGAATAAATCTTTAAAAAAAATAAAAATTCACATCAAGGGAGTGGCAATGCATGCCTTTTGGTAACAGGCATAAAAATATTCAGTTGAAGTGTTACTCTAATTACTAAATTACATTTTGTTTTTTACTATTACTGGTTGAGCTGAAAAAAGACCCTTTAAGTTATATGACTTGATTATGACTGTCAGAGACTTTATGTGTGTGTCCATCTTTATTTTTGCATTTTCTTCTAATTTCACTGTATTTTCAAAACCAAAATTTTAGTATCATCCACTTCCCATAATGCAAAAGTCTTTTGAGAGATAAGTTGAGGGCCTCCCTGGTGACGCAACGGGTTGAGCGCAGCACTGTGAAGCTGTCCGCAGCCTCCATAGCATGGGTTCGATTCCTGCCCAGCCAGGGAGATACCCACATGGTGGGGTAGACCTCTCCTGTCTCGCCCGCTGCTCCCCTCAGTAGTGTTTTCAGTCCATCTGCCTGTTTGCTCCCCACTCTGTCTCTGGTGAATTCTCTCACCCTCCTGTGCCTCTGGCCTGTACCCCAGTTCTTTTATAAATAAATAAATCTTTAAAAAAAAAAGAAAGATAAGTCAAACCAATTTTAGATAGCGGAGCAGTGGATATTGTGATAATTTTGCAGTAATGAGTAAAGTTGTTGAATACTTGTCAAGAGCAAGAAATAGGGAAAAAATGGGGAAAGGAACTTCACAGAACTTTAAAAAACATTGATTCTTTATCCCTTTCAATGTAGAAAGCTTTATTTAAATGACCTGGGAATAAAATACATAGAAAAAGGAAAATTAACTGAAACTGCATGATTTTTATCATTTTCATTAGAGGAAATCATCTTCATGGTGACCTTCAACATCAATGTCAAATCCCAGGCAGGTGGAGGTGAATGTAGAGTGCAGCCTTTGAGGTCTGGTGGCCTCAGTTTATTCCCATCTCTGCTACTTTGAAGGTTTTAATTTTGTTCAAGACATTATCTTTCTGAAACTTAGCTTTCTCGTTTACAAAATAGGGGTGATAATGTGATAATAATGTTTGCCTACGAAATTTGTGGTGATATTTGTTGATGTACATGAGGAACTTGGTAATAAAACTATTTTAAAATACTCCCATGTTTTAAAACACTCCCAGAGATTCTCATTTAGTAGAATCCAGGTGGATAAAAGACCGTATTTCTAACAAGGTCACACTTTAGGAAACAATGCTTTACTATAATTCTTCTGTCTTTCATACTTGCTATTTACAATTTAATTCTCCTTATATCTGTTTATTTCTGTTCCATGTTACAAAACTCTGCCCTATCACTTTACTTGGAATATATTCATTTTATTTATTTTAAGTTCTTGTACTGTCTCATTCTATTTTGTTTTTATAAGCTATTCTGTTTTTTGTTTTTCTGCTTTTCCTTTTTCATTATATAGCCTTTCTATATCCATACTTATAATTAAATATAAATATACTTACCCCCTCTGCTGTGTTCATTTCCTGGGGAGCACCAGTTATGTGTAAGGAGAGAAGGGATGAGGACAGGCTCTAGCTTGTGTCCCTCCTAGTCATTTTAGAAAATAGATTGAAGGATGCATCTCAGAAAAGCAACTGAATCCCTGGGATGGATCATTCTTTATTTTCCACCTTGCCACCAGGTGATCCTGCCTCTGGGATCCAGACTCTTTCCAAAGTACTTGTAAACACCTGGGAGGACAGAATATTCTAGGTCTATATATCCAGTGGAGCCTAATATCAGTCACATGCTATTTAGTCCAGTTTAAGACAGTTGACAGTATAATAATGACTTGTCTCAGTTTTCAAAACATTTTTAGTGGTTTGAGATATTTGATTTATTAGTGACTTGGTAATATTTTAGTAAAGTTTGCTTTAGGTGACATAATCAGAAACTAGAAATCCAGATACTTAGGATTTCCAACCACTTTTAAAATTTGAAATCTGCAGCATTTCTTGTATGCAGGCTATTTTAACTCAGATCCTTAGAATCTAGAAAACAATGACGATTCAACCTTTTTTCCACTAGAAAAATTTAAATGTGGTTAAAATTTAAATGGGATTAAAAATTTAAATGTGGTTTAAGAATTTAAATGTGGTTAAACCCGGGAGAGTAAACTACTGCTTATGAATATAAAATTTTATACCTGTCCAGAACAAGGAAATCCATGAGGAATTCCTGTTCATGAAGGTGACAGGATGGAGTGGTGGTTATCAGAGCAATCGAGGAGCACAGATGTGGGCATGATGCCCAGCCCTAGTCCATGAGTATATAGCTAATCAGTTAACACCACATCCCCACACAGTGGAGCAAGACAAATGTAATTTGCCATCTTACAGGCTCATACTGTTGTAGTTTTGATGATTCCTTGGAAAGCACTGGAAATTGCTTTCTGTTGTTAGTGAGAATTTATGTACACTTGATTCCCACATGTACTTGGGACTTATAAATCACAGAAATGCAAGTAACACAGTTTTCAAAGAGAGAACTGTGAAATGTTGCCAGACATAGACCAAGAGCTAGGGCAAGGATGAATCCTCCAGGACAAGCACTCGTGGCATTACATGCTTTCCATTTGGACGGTCGCCTGATGTGATGCTTTCTCTATGAAGGGCTGTGTGTGTGCTGTTTGTTGGAGATTGCAAAATCTTTTTTCACTTTGTGGTACATTGTGAAAACCATCACAAATTCCTCTCTGCTCTATGTCCGTATCTTTCACAGTATGACTTTGCAGATCCTGTCATTAAGAGTTGGAGTCTTTCTTCAATCCTGAAGCTGGGCTGACCTCATGACTTGCTTTAGCCAATGACCAGTGGCAAACATGATGCAATCTGGGTCTTGGAAAGCAGGTGAGTGTTGAAGGCTGCTCTCTACATTGTCTTGGGAGCCCTGAGACCATAGGAATAAGACTTGGGTAGCCTACTGGATAAACAGCAGCCACAAAGAGGCAGACTGAGTCAGCCTAGGCAACAAGGTAGTTGTATAAATGAACTCAGCCAACATCAGCCAAATCTATTCAGATCAACAGAACCATCCAAGTCCATAGAAAATGGGTAAATTGCAGACTCATTCACTAAAAAATAGTTATTGCCTGAAGTCACAGTGTTTAGAGTTATTTACGATGCAGCAAGAACAAATAGTGGACAGAAAAGTAAATGTGGAAACAGAAATGTGTAAAAAATGTTGTGTAAAGAAAAAGAATGTGCCAGAAGGAAAAAGAAAACTATGAGATGGTTTCACTTATAGCAGGAATATAGGGGAACCAAATAAGAAATCAGTCTAAAAAATAACAGTACAAAAAACAAAAAAGCAAAAACGGACAATTATAAATCAGAGACCTACTGCAGGGGAAGAGGAGGGAGAGGGATCAAAAGGAAGAGGGAGAAGCACAGGGGACTGAGGTGATGGTGCATGGGGGCATTGGTGAAGGAAATTCTATGGAGACTACACCTGAGGGGGTCAGGGGAAGCAAATATTGCTTAAAAATGAACAATGATGTAAAAAATAAAAAAATATTAATATTAAAAAAGAATGTTTGATAATTTTCTCCTTGGGTGACTTGTGACAGCTTTTATTTCTTCTGGAAATAATATATGTAACATTCAATAAATGTATGTCAACTAGAATAACATCTCGTTTAGGGTAAGGGCTGAGTGCTTCTTTAATGTATAGTGCAAGGCACATAAGCATCCTCTTTAAATATTTATTGAATGTGTAATTACTCAAGAATCTGTGTAGATACTGTCTAATCTTAGCTTACCCAATGACATTTAAAAGTACCTAATGGGAAGTCTGTATTGTATACATTTAAAAATTTATTATTATTATTTTTTAATATCCCAAAGGAC
This sequence comes from Talpa europaea, assembly GCF_964194135.1. Lineage (NCBI taxonomy): Eukaryota > Metazoa > Chordata > Mammalia > Eulipotyphla > Talpidae > Talpa > Talpa europaea. The sequence continues at coordinate 24,443,415 of NC_140078.1, read as the reverse complement.
AGGATTATTGTAAAAAGAGATAAGAGATAATTGAGATATTGTAGAGATAATAAGAGATAATAAGAGACATTGTATTGAGATAAGAGTAAAGGACACTTGCATGGACGCAAGTGGGCAGAAAGAGCTGCTCCTGAAAGGAGAAGGTTTGCTAAAAGAGAGGCCTGCATTGTCAGAGGCGGGCAGCCCCAGGGGGAGAGATGCTGCTGCTGTTTTGCAAAGGGAGGTCAGTGAAGAGACACCCGCATAGGCACAGGTGGGCAGAAGGGATGCTGCCATATACATTTTTAGAAAGTATTCCCTAATTGCACAATTACAGTGTGGAATGTTTTGTGCAAATTGAAAACTTTTTCAATTCAATACTGATTTCCATAATCCCCTGACCAAGCATGAAATATACATTAGGAGAAAAAATGCATTGAGGGTCTCCCTGGTGGTGCGGGGGATTAAGACGCAGCCTATGAAGCTATCCTCAGCCTCTGCAGCAAGAGTTCAATCCCTGGCGGCCAGGGAGCAACCCATATGGCACAGCAGACCTCTCCTGACTCACCTGCTGCTCTCCTCAGCAGTGTATTTCAGTGGATCTGCCTGTTCTGCTCCCCACTCTGTCTCTGGTGAATCCTCTCACCCCCTGCACCTCTGGCCTGTACCCCGGTTCTTGTAAATGTAAATAAATAAATCTTAAAAAAATGCATTGATATTAAAATACCAACAGCATCTTCAAGTATTAGCCTCATCATACTTTTATTCCAGGGGCATTTGTTCTCATTAATTATAACACCTTTCTGAGTAATGGAAATGCCATTCCCACTTCTAAGCAATTCCAGCATAACTACATTAACTACTGTTCCTTTAAAACAGGCCAAAACTTGTGTTGATCAAATAAAAGTGGCCCACATGAACACGACAAAGCAGTCTGAAGGTTCACAGAGAAATACAAGTCAGTTACCAAATGCTGGAAAAGTTGAATGAAGGTGAATGAATGTGAAGCTGTGTAAATGCATTCTGATTTGCCCACCAATTTCCTTTTCGAACTTCCCTGGGAGGTGTTCGACGCTGAGTGGAAATTCTCTGCTTTTATGCATATGTCTGAAGGGGACTTGGGAGGTGGAAACGAAAGAGGAGGCAACACCATTCTTTTGAAACATTTTAGGATTTCTAACTTCAAAAATTTTTGAATAAACTGGCATCAATTCAACATCATCAAGTCTCATTTAAAAATATGCTACTTTACTATTTTAGTAAGAATAGCGATACTCAAAAACAGATGAAACTTCTCTTTTAAACAAAAAGCAAAATTATTAGTTAAGCATTCAAGAAATAACAATTTGACACACAACTTTAAATATTTTTACACAAATATTAAATAAGTGATTGTAAACCACCTTAGTCTAGGAACTGTCCAATAGTATTTTTATTCCCGATACTAATATATTCTTTTTATTCAAAGTATTAAATGTCAGTATTACCATTTTATAACAATGTGAACATTGATTGTACACCTTTTAGGCACCAAACTTTATTCTAAATATTCTATAATGTTTTTAAGTGAGCGCATATATAAAAACCCTGGTGAAGTAGATATTATTGTTCTCATTTTACATATAGGTGAGGAAATGAGGCACAGAGAGGTTGAGTAATTGGCTCAGAGTCACTCAGCTGGTATATGATGGAGGCGTAGGACTATAATACTTAAGAATCTGAGTCATGCATCAGATTCATTAAAACTGCACAATTCAGAAACCAAGGTTTGAGATCCAGTTGAAAGCACAGAGCACCCTAATGCGTAAACTAGGACAATTCAACAATCTCCCTGAAATCCAGCCATCCTGGAATCTATAAGCTGACAGCAAGAACTCCAGGGCTCATCTAGCAATAACAATAGATAAACCTCTATGTCCATTGTCTGTGTACACTGAAAACACTAGCAATAGCCAGTGTCCAGCCTTTGTGTTCTTGATAAATCTGCACACCCAACATGGTAGTCCCTAGTCATCTATACTATCTTATACTTGAAATGTACCTAGACTTAATGAGATGTGTTTTAAGTACAAACTATACATCATATTTCAAAGACATATTAGCCCAAAATGTAAACTACCTCATTAATATTTTTATATAGATTAAATATTGAAAATATTTTTTTGGAAAAATTAAGTAAACCATATTACCAAAATATATTTCTTCTGTTTCTTTTGACTTTAAATTTAGTTACTGAAAAATTTTAAATCGCATACATGGCCCACAATATATTTCTATTGGACAGTACTGATATGGATAGTAAGTGGTGAAGAAGAAAGGGTGAGTGATGTGTGATTCCTACCACCAAGTCCAGATTTTACTTGTGCTAAGTTAAAGATAAAAATAAAGGGAGTTTCTAGATTTATGAAATTGTGAGCATTTTCTTTTTCAAAAATAGCTTCATCTATAATAAATATACTGACTTCTGAAAACATTTGAGAAGATACAAATACTGGGAAAATTTACCAGGGCGGTTATTTTCTCTTATTCTTTTCTTTTTTCCGTTTTTTTGTTTCTGCTTAATCTCCTCCTTTCTTCACCTTTTGCATTACTCTCTCTATTACTTTCTTCCATGTAGGTATGTTGATAAAGTCTCCCAATACCCAAGATATAAATACCCCCACCATGACAAAGTTGAAGCTACCAGCATAACGTCACTGAATGAGGAGCTGGAGAGACACAGAGTGGGGCCTCACCAGAGACTATTTCCACCATCCAGACTTAGATAACCTGAAGAGCATACATAAAAGTAAAATAATAAGTAGCAAATTGTATTTATTTCCTACCTTTGTTTTTAATACAATTTATTTCATTGTAAGGTTCTAGAATTTAATTTTTAATAATAGCTGTCATTACTGACTTGCCAAAAGCAAAAGTCCTAAATATTCAACAGGTGATTCTCTAAGGAGCCACTGCAAGCTGACTCCTGTCCATCACTGCTATGGCATTTGCTTGAAAATCAGGCGTAAAGGAACAACACTTCTTACAAGATTCAAATACCCTCTCCCCCAGTTCCTTACACTGCCAGTCCCTCAACTGTCCACAAAGGCTGTGGCTAATGGTTTTCTTTTTTTAAAATTAATTAATTTTAATTTTTTTCGACAATATTTGCTTCCCCCCACCCCTTAGGTTGAGTCCCCATAGAATTTCCTTCCCAATGCACCTGTGCACAATCACCTCAGTCCCCTGTGCTCTTTCCTCCCTCCTCCCTCTCCCTCCTCCTCCCCTGCAGGATGTCTCTGATTTATAATTGTCCGTTTTTGCTTTGTTGTGTTTTGTACTGTTTTTTTTTTTTTTTAACACTGATGTCTTATTTGGTTCCCCTATATTCCTGCTATAAGTGAAACCATCGATAGTTTTCTTTTTCCTTCTGGCTATTTCACTGAGCATAATTCCTTCTAGCTCCATCCACGTTGCTGCAAATGGCACGTGTTTATCTTTTTTGATTGCTGAATAATATTCCAAATGGTTTTCATTTGCAGACACACAGTACTGGAAGGACTAGGGACAAATGGTTTAGCTGAGTCTAAAGCTGTTAATCTTAAGTCTCATATAATCCAACCCAGAGAGAAACAACAAAATACTCGTTAAGAGTTCTCTAGGGTAAGTCCCAGATGCCATTGTAACTCTATCAGGAAGTCCCTTCTTACAGCTAACCTAAGTCCCTTTTGCTGCAGTGGAAGCTTATTCCTGTTTGCTCGTTCTTTAGCGAAGGTGGAAACAGCTGGTTACCATCCCCTGCGTTATAACTCTTCATATAAGGAAATGAAACACCCCAAACCAGCTTCCAAATCTGTTCAGCTGTAAAAACAGCCTCTTCTTGAGCAAAAACAAACAATAAATTAAATGGAATTGGGAGTTGAGAAGTGCTGCATATTTCACTCCAGGGAAACACCTCGGGCCAGGTTATACCCTCGTCAGCACCTATGATCAAAGGCGCATTTTCCCTGGAAACAAATTCAAGGAGTGAAACAGATGGAATTATTAATCAAGTTGCTGTTAGCATTCTGGGCTATCTTACAGAACATCGTTAAGCAGGAGGCATCCTGGGCTTTATCTTGTAATAAGAGTGTATGATCTTGGCAAAGGCATGTTGCCTTATACACTGAACCCTTGCTTGCTCCGTCCAAGACTTTTTTTTATAAAAGAGAAAGTAATAAATCAAGTACCTGCAGAAGCTATATCTTAGGTGGTACAAGTAGGCCAGAAGAAGCTAAAATGCCAACTAATGTTCAAAGTTATGCCACCCACATTTAATGTTTGGGTTCTTATCCCTCTGGAAGGAATTAAAAAGGAAAAGCTCAAGAAATGATTCCATAGTGTAGGGCTGACCTAAAAGGAAGCCAAGGGAGCATTTGGAAAAGAAACAATAGCCTGCTTTCTTGTCAGTTCATGATCATGGCAAAGCATCAAGGAGACAAGAGAACAGTGAAGTCGCAAAACTGAGGACTTTCTGGAGATGGATGTGTTGTTTTTAGTATCTGCACTGCACTTTCTCTCATCCTTAACCTCAACCTCAGATGCAGTTATATTAGTGCTTGATTTACTTGCACACTCTCAAGCAGACATAGACATTTTTATTTTGCATAACTCAAAAGAATCATTCCTTTTCCATCTCCACCTTTCACCCTACCTCTTTATTCCTTTTCTTCCTTTGGGTCTAAAAGTCCAGATTTTAAAAGCCCAGATTTTAAAGTCAAATCCAGTCCAGTTGGCCACATTTGCCTCATGCTATGTCAAATCTTCAGAAAAGACAAATGGACTGAGTTTCTTTTGATTGGATCCCCAAACTAGACTTTGCCAGGGGTTGCTTCCTGCACCTGAAGCTCAGCTCTGCTTCCATCCAAGGATCTTGAGAAATCCTGTCACCCTGATTCACAGGTGACAATGCGTGTCACTTCCTCTGTGGACACTGATTTGTTCTATTTTTTAAGGAACAATTTCTAATATGCTGGGAGGAGGAAAAGGAAGGGAACTAACCTTCTCTAGGACCACATAATTTAAAGCCCACCCAGTCACAAGGCAAATTTATGTATAGTAAGCTGGTGTGTCCTCAAGCAATTCCCACTGAAACTCAAATGTACACCTTTCTCAGGTGACAGCAGAAAAAATTGGCAGCCCACAGTCTGAAACCAGCTTGCATGGATATATTGAATGGTCTTCATAGTACCTTTCTTAAAATTTGATTTTGTTGAACATTTTGAAATTGGAGAGTTTTACTTATTATTCGCTTAGTATTTTGAGAGGATCTTGCCATACTGTGCCATATTATGTGTGACAATAAGTGGTCACAGTTGAGTGGTGATGGTGCATGGTGCCTTGGGGAAGGAAATTCTATGGGGACTCAATCTGAGGGGGAAGCAAATATTGTCTAAAAATGTAAAAAATGATAAATGTTAAAAAAATTTAAAAATTAAAAAAAATAAAATAAATGAAAAAAAGAAACTCAATAAAAATAAGTCATTTATCCTAAAAAAAAAAAAAAGTGGTCACAGTTGAGTTGGCCTGCCCCCTCTAGACAGTAAGGTCTATTGATCCATTGCAGTCCCCACTGAGCTTAGTGTTAAAGCATCCATTGCTGTTCATCACTGCACATGCTCTGTTAGGTCTCTGTTTCTTTAGTGCTGTGCCTTTCCTACTGGCCTGGGATATTTCAAGAAATGTGAGGCAAAGTCATACCCTGCTGAGAAGTTAATACAAACAAGAATTTGATTGTGAGGCTTATTTTGTAAGGCAGATAAAGAAATAGAATATTCTGGAAACAGTGCTATTGTTTGGTAACTGGTTTTCTTTTTAAGCTCTGGAGTGGGGTTGGGAGAATCTACTGACTGTGAAGGTTTGAGGACTATGCAAGGAAATAAACCATAGATTGTCAATAGTCTTCTTAGGTCACCACAAAGATGATCTTTGGTATTTTGGTTGTTTAACTATTTTTTTTCCATAATTATCACAATATAAGTAGGGTACAGAAAGTTTGGGAAAATGATGCCTCTCTGACACTGTAGTCCCACTTTCCTGGCCCCTCTTCTTAAGCAAACAATAGTATCTGTTAATTATGAGTCCTTCCAGAAAAGGTCTAGGTATGTACATACATTTATAGTCATTTGTTGTACACAAATGGGATTGTATTTTGCTTGCTTTTACTCAACAATATTGGCATGTTTCTTCATCATTCTCCTTGAATGTTAATCTTTATTATTTTGGTAAAAATGGTACAAATCCATAGTAAATCATTAAAGTAATAAAAAGGATAACAAATAAAATTTTAAATTACTTAAATTCATTTCAGCAAAAATGTAATGGTTACTGACATTTGAAGTCATTGTAGACATCTTTCTATGTATAGATAGAGTCAGAAGGAAGGAAGGACGGAAGGAAGAAGAATAGATGGGTGGGTGGATGCAAGAGAGGAAGAAAGGAACAAAGAAAGTAAGAAGGGAAGGAAGGGAAAAGGTATAAAAGAGGAAGTGAAGAACAACAGAATGAAAAACAAACAGAGATAGAAAAATGGAAGCATGTCAACAACTTTAACCCTTCTTGAATTTAAAAATGAAGAAAAATAGTTAAGGATATATTTAACTTCATAAAAAAAGAGTCCTTTTCAAAATGGATCATCAGTCCCTAAATTATCTCTCTAGAAGAAACAATGTAAAAAACATGACTAGATAGAATCCAGTGACTATCTTTTCTAAAAAAAAAAAAAAAAAAAGAAAAACTACCATTCCTAATTTTATTATGCATATTTTTTATATTTCAGTTTTATGACATTTACATTCTGTTCTGTAGCAGTAACTTCAATAGTTGTTTAGTTTTATTCCTACCTTTAAATAGTGCCAATGCTCATTACCATGGACCTTTTATAATGACTGCTCAATTTTTGCTTTTTCATATTGATTACTGGATTGATTGACTGGATTAAACAGTCATTTTTTGAAGAAGTGCTCTTAGATGTTCAATGAATTATTGCATTTTTAAAAAATGTGCATGTATTGACTTTATGCTTGAAGGACAACTTCGAGCAGTACATTTTTAGCTCAATTTTTTTTTTTTTTTCAGAATCCTGTGGACTCTGTACTACTCTTTTATGGCACTAAATATTTTCCATGTAGATTTTTTGGAATAATTTGAGAGCCCCCCAATTAGTGATTCCCTTTTCTATCTAGACAGACACAAAAGTTTTCCTTATATTTGTGTTTTAATAACATCACTAGGATTTATCTTGGTGTTGATTATTATATAATTTTTGGTTTGGACAACATATGTTGTAAGTGCCCTGCCCACATTTGATTGCATTTGAAGATTCAAGTCTTCTGGGAAACTTTCAGGAAACTGAAGACGCAGCGAGGTTAGGTAACTTGCTCAAGATCACAGAGCTAATAAATGTGAGGATCAGGATTTAAATCCAGCTGTCTGATTCCAGAATTCAGCCCCTGTTCACTAAAGTAGCACCCATCCTGATCAAGAAGTGTGTTGAATACCTCCCCTCCCAGCCAGTTAGCTCAGTAAATGCAATTTACTGCAAGGATATCTGCACTTGGCAGTTATTGAGCAATTTATAAAGTTGCCATCATTTAGAAATTGCTGTCTAAAAAAAGGATGATACAGTGGCTTTCAGTCGTTGTGGTATTGCACTCTTTCGAAGAAGAAAAAGGAGATAAAGGGAGTAAACAGAAAGACAAAGATGACAATCAAAAGGAAGCAAAAAACAAAAAAATCAGAGGTGGTGCCTAATGACAACATATAGAAACAGATGTGGCTACTGCTACTACACAGTAACCACAGCAGATCAGAACTGAATTAATCCAGAGACATCCTCTCCGGTGACCAGAACTTTCCCTAACAGTACCAGGTTTCCCTAATTTCTGGGCTCAAAACAACACAACCTTGAGGCGCACAAATGGTGCATAGGCACGTCACATGTTCAGTCCTCTAGAAAATCAGCATTAGGTGCCATTCACCGGGTGTGACCAAGCAGCACCAGGAGGGTCCATAACCCAGCTGTCTCCTGACCTACTGGTCAGATGGCCTGAAACTGTGAACTTGAGAATCATTCATTTGGGTTGACATTTTCCCTACAAAAGGCCATTTGTTATCAGGCAAGGATAACTCTTGCAAACCTTTGACCTATTATGAGAACACAGTAGACTTCACAAAGTTGGAGAGAGCTTTAGAGAATATTGATTTGGCCCTCTCATTTTAAAGGCAAGGCAGCTGGTACTTGATTTTCAGATTAGTGAACTGTGAAATTAGAAGCAAGAGACATAGAAGAATAGGGCAAGGGTTCCTGAAAAAATATGAGCATGAGTAAAGGATAACTCAGGCAGGTAGTGGGTGTTTGGGTTCCCTGCCCAGATCCTTTTGACTTGGGAGTTTTACTCATCTCTCTCTCTGCTGTGTGGGTTCTGGCTGCTGTTCATCTCACCTCACCAGAGATTTACCATAACCAGAGGCCACTTTACCTAGAATTATGCCCCCTAGCTGGGGCATTCACAGTTAATGACTGTGGGTCAGGAATACAAAAGAAGAGATTCCTTATTTTGAGGTGGGATCATTCCAGTGGTGTAATTCACAACCCGGTGCTCTCCCTGGATCAGTGTGAAGCTAGATAACAGCTGCATTGTATCTTTACTTTTCTCCAATCTCTGCCTCCTGCTTCCCTCATTTTCTTTTTCTCTAGAGCACACCCTCAATGAATATAAGTAGCTGAATTTTGGTCTTGGACTCTGCTTCAAAGGAAGCCTATATAAGAGAAGGTGATCACGAACTCGCGAGGGAAGCAACTAAATGTTTGGCTTACTTAACATCTGGCCTGATTAAGACAGCTCCCAGAATAACCAAGGACTTCCCTATTTTCTCTTTTCCTCTCTCAACATTTCAACCAGGTGAAAATCTAGAGTCTGAAATTCATCCCTTCATATATAGTCATATTAGGTGTGTGCTTAGGCCCAAAAAGGGCTTATCCTTCTGTTTGGTGACACGGTGACCATTTATAAAGTGTCCAGGACAAAAGGATTATGGTGATGGCATTCAGGTGCAAGGCATCCCAGGGCTTTCTAGGGCTAAACATACGGCCCATTAGCCACACTGCCCCATCCAGTTTAGAGTAAAAGGATTCATTCATCTTCTGCATTATTAATTAGTGCCCTGGATGGAAACTCTTCTACAAATTGGGATGAGACACAAGAATTAAAATAGTTAGAAACAATAAATACTTGATGTAGAAGTAAAACAACGACAGGGCCATGTTTGGGAACTGCAGACAGGAGCTTCTCTAAGTAACAGGTGTCATCTCAGAACTCAGGATTTGCTTTTGTCCTGCCAAGAATTTCAATCACTAAACAGCTTTTCACTTTTGCCTTTTGTCTAACTTTTCTCAATGTCTAAAATGACGCTTTTTCTCTGACCTGAATTTCGCTTACTTTTTCTCTGCAAAACTGATTGGGATTATAGCCTTTCTGGTCCACCTCTGTCCTCCACAGTAATCCCTCAGTTAGACTTCTTCACCCAGGACACCCCTATGGTGCTGCTATGTCCTTGTTAAATCAGTGCTGTGGGGTAAAGATGAAAGCACAGTTTTCAAAAAACAGTGGTTGAAAATAATCAAATGATCCAGCAAACATCAATCAGTGCCAATCAAGAATTACAACAGTGTCCTTTAAGATGTGTTACTGTATTTTCAGTTGCCTCCTTTGTTCAAAAGTGAAGCTACCTGGAGCAGTTTGACTGACATCTTTAACTACTGCTATTTCCAGAGTGGTCTTTTACTGTCACTGTTATTTAAAAAATCCAATTAATGTTCTAATGGCAGATATTCTGACTCCAGATATTGTAACCAAAGATCACCACTGACTCAAAAGATAATAGTAATCCTCTTTATTTCTGATTACCATGTATAAACATTAGTGAAACAGAAGGTTCACAAAGCTAAAGCCACAGTCTGAAAACCAATCTAGTCAAAGACACACATTCTATCAGTCAGTTGGAGCAAGTCTACAGCAGGTTCTGCTGCCATGACAAAGATGTCCTGAACCACAATGGCTGAAAACAAGAATGAAGGCTTGTTTTAGGCTACAATGGCTACAAATCTATTGCAGGTCAGCTAGGGACCTTAACTGACATGAGTGATCTCTGTATGTAAGATAATCAGTCACTATAGCAGTATACAAAAGACCACTCTGGAAATTAATTGTTTGGTTCTAAAATGATGTATGTTATTTGTATTCACAGCTTATTGGCCAAATCAGGTCTCAAGGATGGTAGACATATTCAAACAAGAGATTTAGTGGCTATTCTGCATTTTGACCCTTCCCCTAGCTCCCAAATAAATTAATCCATCTGGCAGATTTCCTGCTGTTGAGCTCCACAAACAAGGATTATTAAACCCTAGCTAGTTGTTCAGCACTGTGGGAGGTATGTGTCACAAAACAAGCTTAAAACATCTTATTTGTCTTCTAGAAGATTTTAATATAATTGTCACATGAATCTAGATACAATAAAAATAAATAATACTATAAAGCAGCACAAAATTTTAGGCCAAATCATGTGATACTCAAATTAATCATCACTCCTTTTTCTCTACTTATATGGGGAAAACTTGATTTGTTACACCAGCACTGTCCAACATAAATACAATATGAACCACCAGTGTAATTTTAAATTCTCTAATAGCCACTTTATAAAAAGCAAAAAGGAAAAATGAAATCAAATTTAATCATACATTTTATTTAACTTGATATATCCAAAACAAAACAACATGTGAAAAACGTAAAAAGTACTGAGGAGACTTTGCATTCTTTTCTTCACATGAAATCTTCAAAGTCCAGTTTGTATTTTACACTTAGAGCAAATCTCAGTTCAGACTAGCTCTGAAACACTCATATGACTAATAGCTCCGGTATTGGAGAAATTCTATAAAGTAACCAAAATTAACATATTTATTGCTAACCTGCTTAACCGAGATTTTTTTTAAACTGCAGGTACATGCCTGAAAACTTTTCTCAATGTCTAAAATGATGCTTTTTCTCTGACCTGCATTTCATTTACTTTTATTCTGCAAAATGAAACAACTGCATGAATTATAAGTAGTGTGGACTTCATTGAGAGTGCAGGGAGGGAAACATGAAGCTACCCAAACCTTCAGAATTCAAGTAACAGACCAAAAACATGTTCTACCAGGGCTGCGGGTGGGGGAAGGGGTTAAGAAAACCCGGGGAGTGTTGTGGATGTGCCTAATAAAAGGCTGCTTGTTGAGACTTGCAGGACCCTTGCAAGGCCCTTTTCTTAAAAGGTTAAACAAAAAGCAGAGCCACTGTATTTCAGCAGGCTAATTACCAAGAGTGACTTTGACCTTTACATTTCTGGAGATTTATGATAGAACATTTTCCTTTGACATGGCACATGGCTCTTTGAATCCAGGTTGAGTGTGATCAGGTGTGCTTCTAGGAGACCCTTCCTTTGAATGAAGGTATGTCTGTGTTTCCACATGTGCTCAGGAAGAATCCGGAGACCAAAGACCCAACACCAGGGTACTGCTGTCCATCAATGACTTCTCAATGGCCTCACCCTCCTGAGAACCACATTTACCTCTGGAGTAGAGGAAATAAAAAAAACAAAAAACAAAAAAAAAAAAAAACGTTTTCACAACGGATACTTTTGTTGACAATGAAGGCTGGGGAATCTGAGCCTTAAAAATTCTACCAGAGGCCAGTTAATCTAATAAAGCTCTTGACATGAATGGGTTTAGCTAGTGGGAAAGTTTGAAATTCCTTTTTAGAGCCAGCAGGGTCCCTTGGTGAGTTAAAATCTTTCAGGTGGTTTTTGCTTTGGGCCCAAACAGATCAATTTCACACTAAAGTCCCATTGCTTCGGGACAGCCATGTACACTTCAGTTGTGGTTAATTCTGATCAGCTCACCCTTCCCAGCCAACTGTCCAAATTCACTGACCTTAGCTGCTGACTGGCTCCGTTCCTTAATGCTAATAAAGTAAAAGGTATCTTTATAATCCCCAGTGGGTTTGCTGACTGACCGACTCCAGTCATCTTATAAAACTTGCCAATCTAACAAAGGAGGGGGATCTGGTCAATTGACAGGTCAATTGACCCAAATACTTTCTTTCCTCCCAGAAAAACAACTTCAAAGGTAGGTACTATTTGTAAATGGACCAAGGTACATCCTCTCAACCAAAAAACGTTAAACTTAAAGCCTTGCCTTACATCGGCCACTACAGATGAAAGACCTTCTTTCCTCAGAAAATTGCCCCTTTCAGATGGAGCCAGCAGAACTTATTTTACCCTCGTTTACTAGAAACCATTGGTTGGTCATGCTCCTTATAGCCATATTCTGAAACCTGGACTCAGGTTGTTTGGTTTGTATTAATAATCTTGTTTAATCACACTGAGAAAGATGAAAAAATGCTGACTTGGAAAATCAGGCAGTGTGAGAGGCCATTGGTGGTTGGTATGGAGACATAGGTGATATAAAAAATCCCTTGGACCGTCTTTTATTTTTCTAAAATTCTGAGGTTAGCAAAGAGCATTATATCTACTGGTTTCTTTGTTAATCATCCACTGATAAAGGGCCATCAAACTTGGTGATAGGAAATAAACAGGAACTTTCTCGTTTTGACTTTCAACACTTCCAAGCTTTGGAACTGATAAATGAAAGCAAATGTCACTTGCTCCTAGTGCCATTTTTCAGAGTCACTTTGAAAAATGATTAAAAAGTAATTCTTCACACCAACCAAAACTGAACAATGATGTCCAGACACCCCCCAGGCCCCTCCCAGAGAGAAGCAGGGCATACAGTTATTTATAATAATGACAACTGACAGCAAGGGCTTTAAAAAATGCTTTCCCTGCTGTTGTCAGTTTTGGAATGGAGTAGGAGGCCAGCGAAGTCCTGATAACATTGGTGTATTGTTCCTGTAGGTCCTAACCTCAGCAGCTACATCAGTATCTTCCGTCTGAAGAAGTCACCCTCTTTTCATCAAACACATTCCAGAAGTCAGCAGTAAAAGCACTGAGGGAGAGAGCAGATTGATCCATTAACTCTCACCCAGTTCCTTGGCTGAACCCTCGCTCCACATTCCAGTTCTAAAGATTTGGTGGATTATCAAGCAGGAAACAAGCTCTGAAAGGAGCTGGATCTTTGGAGCTTCTCGCCAAGGCCCCTGTTGCTGTGCATCTTGGAGAGATGACCTGTGGATTTCTCAAATTTTTATATTTAAATAATGTGGGGACCTTGTAAAATTATATATTCTGACCATATCGTGGTGGAACCTGAGGGTCTACATTTCTGTGCTTCTAATAAGCTCGCAAGTGATGCAAATGCTTCTGGTCCTTGGGCCACATTTTGAGTAGTAAGAAGTCAAAAAACACTGGGAATCGCAGCAGTTGAGGTAGTTGTATTTCTACCCCATTTAAGTTTGGGTTTCAAAAGTCACCCAACAAAGCAATGTATGTACTTGTCCAACAATGTCTGCATGGGTACAGTGAAAATAAATCCACAGGAAACTACAAAGAGGGTGTCTAGTGAAAGAGCTGCTACTCAGTGTTGTGATGAACACCGCACTAGAGCATGAAATCCCACAGACCTAATGAGGAGGAGGCAACCAGGCAGGAAAGGTGTTTGTCTCCAAGGTGAGAAGCTACACAGCAAAGATGATACACAAGCGAAGATGACTTTCTTCACTTAGCTGTGCCCAAATTCCAAGCTTAATGAGAAATAATGATTATTTCCTTTCTGCTAAGCTCTGCTCCAGGGTGACTTGAAAGCTCAAGAGACATTACAGGTCCATGTAAGGGGACACCCCCAACTGGGGTGTTGCCTTTCAAGAAGCCATTCTATGTGACTAAAATGAAGATTAAAATTCAAAGCACAAGACTATCCTGCCTTAACAGATCTGAACTTGTGGCAAGCTGTAGCTCCTCAGCATAGTCCTGGTTTCACTTCTTTCAACTGCAGGGCCTGGGGTGTCTGGCAAGTTTAGTTTTAGTTTTCCCCAAGCAGCATGACATCCTTGCCTTAAACTCTAAACTTGCTGAGAAGGTTTGATGGCAGACAGACATGGTCCTAGTGCTCATGTCGGACAGACAGTTTGCTTACCTTCTACAAATGTCACCTCTCTTCTGTAAAACTGAGATGATGAAAGGCAACCTGTAGAGCCTCCCTGGTGACCTAGGAGTTAAGTCTCAGCACTATCACCCCTAATAGCATGAGTTCAATCCCCAGCCAGGGCGCTAACCCACATATGGCACAGCAGACCTCTTCTGTCTCACCTGTTGCTCCCCTCAACAGTGTATTTCAGTAAACCTGCCCACTCCGCTCCCTACTCTGTTTCTGGTGAAACCTCTCACCACCTCCACCTCTTACCTACACCCCAGTTTTTCTACACAAAAATTAAAAAAAGAAGAAAAAAGAAAGACTACCTATAACACTACTGTGAATCCTAAATAATCAAATTTATAGATCAACAATACATAGTAAAAATAAATTAATAAACCATTATACACTATCCTTCCAATTGTTGCAGGGGGAGGGGGAAACAACATCTTTGTCCCCAGAGCAGCTTGCAATTCTGTTTGTATTTCATTGCTACTAGAAGTAGAGCGGGCATTAGAAATGCTGAAGGATTTCCTTCAGCGGCTAATTTGATGACTGGGAAATATTTTGGGAGAGAGAAAACCATAATTTAAAGTATCCTGACATCAATAAATATTTCCTTAGCATTTAGCTGTAAGAGCTCTGAATCCTCCATCTGTTCAGAAATTTCTAATTTCAAAATAATACGGTGCTTTGGGAGTTTGTGAATCCACACAAACGTCAGAAAGACCAGGTGCCTTCGTAGTTTTCCACACTTTGGAAGAAGAGCACTCTTATTTCTTTGTGAAATAAGCAAGGAAGACAAGTTGATCTCCATTACACTTTCAGTCTGTGCTGCTCTGGTTTTATTTGGAAGAGACTCTGAAAGACCATTAGTCTTGACCGTGGGCTGAGGTTGGCATCAGAATGGGCCACTTCTCAAGTACCCAGATGACAGCTTCCATGTTCTCTGGCTGGCAAGCCTAAATAGCTGCAATGCACATCCACCTCAATTGTTTTTAAGCACTGATGATCTTGAGATTACAGAATTGGACCAAAAGTTTATTGCTAAATATTTGTTGGCATGGCTAGTAATTCCTCAAAATCAGTTCCAGATAATTACTGACTTGAAAATAAATTATCTCTTTTCCGTTCACTTCTGTCTCTGCCCCAAACACAAATCCCTCATGTACATGCTCTACTCTCCCCCTGTTCACCCACTATTTTATTTTTTTTAAAGATTTATTTTATTTTATGCATACAAGAACTGGGGCACAGGCCAGAGGTGCAGGGGATGAGAGGATTCACCAGAGACAGATTGGGGAACAGAACAGGCAGATTGACTGAAGTACACTGCTGAGGGGAGCAGCAGGTGAGTCAGGAGAGGTTTGCTGCGCCATGTGGGTTGCTCCCTGGCCATCTTGGGGATCAAACTTGTGCTGCAGAGGCTGAGGACAGCTACATAGGTTGCACTCAACCCCTGCGCCACCAGGGAGGCCCTCACCCACTATTTTAGAAGGCTGCATTTGGTTTCCTCCATTCTCCTGTCCCTACTGCAGATTTCATACACTGAGATAGCCAGGGTGACATCTGTCTGTCTAGAGAAAAGGCAAGAAAGATGGTTTTCAAGTAAACATCTTAAAGTAAAAATAGCCCTGCCTTTCTCCTACCTAATCAGTCTCCTTACCTTCACTCCATCCCATACTGCACCCTGAAGCCAGAACAGAATTTTCAAGAAGCAATGCTGATTATGCCATTCTCCCATTCAAACCCCTTTAGCCCTGGGCTGACCTGGGAATAAAGGTTGAATGGTGCACAAAGTTCTTCATGATCTGGCTTCCCCTGATTGCTCGAACCTTGGCTTTTAAACAGTCCCCACACCTTACTCCCTTCCCTTCCCTGCGCCTGATTCTCTGGTGGTTTGCCCAGATGCACTATAGATAGCCCTCAACACACACAAAGCCATCTGCCTGACATAGCTTTTCCTAAACTGCCCTCTCCCCTGATGTGGACTTACTATGTGGTTAATTCTGACTCATCATGAATGTATCCACTGGACATTATTTCCTAGGATCAGTGTCTTTCATGTATTTCTGAATGTGTCAAGAGCTACTTACTCATTGTATGCTCCCTTTCTAAGTTACTTAGGATCATGCATAATTCACTGTTGCAAACCAGCATCTAGAATGTCACAGGATAAGGGTTCTGCAAATATTTGCTGAATGAATGCAAGCATGCATGAATGAGTGAAGTACAATCTATACACCAGTACAGTGATTCTCAAAGTGTGGTCCACAGACCCGTAGTTTCAGTTTCACCTGGGTGCTAGTTAGAAATTCAAATTCTCAGGCTCCCCTGCAGGTCTCCTGAGTCAGAAATTTTGGCAATCTTCATTTTAACAAAGACTTCAGGCAATTCAAAGGCAAACTAAAGCTGGAGTACTGTTTCAGAGCTGTAGCATTCATCTCTAACTGCACATTACAATCACCTGGGGTATAGTTTTAACTGTTTAAATTATCCCCTTCCCCAGAGATTTTTTTATTTAATTAGGTTAGTGTGGATTCTAGAGTATTTTTAAAAAGTTCATCAAGTGATACTGATATGCACTAGGATGTTGAGATTCACTGGCCTAGATTGTCCATTCCTTCTCCCCAACCCTATCACATACACATAAAATTACCTATGAAATGAGTATTGGTCTACCGCTAGTGCCTCGGGCCGCCCTCAGGACAGTGTCTGTATTAGAGTCATC
The DNA here is from genome assembly GCF_964194135.1 of Talpa europaea. NCBI lineage: Eukaryota > Metazoa > Chordata > Mammalia > Eulipotyphla > Talpidae > Talpa > Talpa europaea. The sequence continues at coordinate 24,426,565 of NC_140078.1, read as the reverse complement.
CTAGCAGCCCAAACCTCACTATCCAAAGAGTCCATAGTACAAAGCTGGCATCTTTGGGTAGCTTCTAAGGAATATGGAATCTGAAGCTTCATCCAGAACTTCTGTGTCAGAATTTGCATTTTTAATAAGATCACCAGATGATTTGTGTCTGCATTACAGTTTGAGGAGCATCCATCTAGAAGAGAGAACCGTAGGCATGGCTTCACAGAGCACAGAAGTAAAATCATTTTTTGCAGGCTTATAGAGTTTGGGTTTACTGCTGCTTGTAGTCAATGGTATCCTGCTGGAGACTCTCAATACAACTTCTCAGCAGGCCCAGGGATGTAACTCTTAAGGCCAAATGACTTCATTGGTTATTAGCATAAAATTCAAGGGTCTTCAGTTGTGTTGACTATTAAGGTCAGATCTACATATCAGTGTTTGCAAAACTGGGCCATCCAGGAAGCCCCACATACAACCAACTCAAGATAATGAATTATGGTTGCTTCTAAGCCAGTCAAATATATTAAGTGCTTACAATGTGCCAAGCATTAAGCTAAGTAGTCCACATGCACGAACTTATTTAATCATCCCGATAACCCCAAAAAGCAGGTGCTGCTAATTATCCCCATTATGGAAATGAAGCAGAGACAAGAAGTTAGGCAGAGCTTAGGAGCATGACCCAGCACTGAAATCCAAACCCATCTTCTCTGGAACCTACATTATTAACCACAACACTCTGCTCAACAATTACTCTAAAGAAGGCACAATGACCCCAAACAACTGTTTTTTTTTTTTAAACATTAGGTTAAAAACCCCTGACTGTTCCTCCGACAATTAGAAGAGCCAAAATTAAACAGAACGGTTGCTGTGCCAACCCACAGAAGTCAAATATAACCAGGCAGCAAATTAGAGTAAACATTTAGGAATCCCTTGCATGTGGCACACGACTCCACCCACCCTTCTTGGCACAAGCCAGGACGTTGATTATATGGATCCCGCTGGCATTTCATGTCCTCATGCGAGTCAGGCAGAGTATCCTCCTTACTGCTGAATGTGAACATGACCAGACTTATTCAAGTAATTTGGCTCGTTAGGGTGATGACTCAATAGTGCAGACAAGGGCAAGAGCCCTAGTCTATACATCCACCTATCCCCCTCACCCTTTTTTATTCCATCACCATGCATGAACGGCAGGAAACAGGATGTTTGGCATGATGGTCAGAGCGGAAAATCATTTTCTAAGAATGGGAATTTCTTAAGGATAAGAGGAACCCATTGGCCTGGAGCTGCAACTGGTTAATATGCTCTGGAAAATCTCTCCCATCCATGGGATAAGGCAGAGAAAGGAGGAGAAGACACCAAGGTGCCTCTATCTGCAGCAGAATTTATGCTCCAGAATTTATGCCAGTCAATCAGTTTGGCTCATCTCTCTGGCATTCCATTCTACTGACTGTCCCCCTTAATACGGTAGGGTTTTCTCACGTTAACCCAATTTGTACGCCTGGGAGTTTCCCGTGAAAATTCCCTGAATACAGGTCAGAAGTGGGGACTCTGAACATTTAAATGGTCTTTTGTTATACTGGGTCAGAAACCTGAAGAAGTCAGATGGCCTCTGATGAGACAGTGGTCTCAGAGCCTGGCAGATGTGTATAGCTGATGGGTGAAATTATGCAAATATTTCATGTAAGATTTTGTGACCCTGTGAGGATAGTCTTAATCAAGAACATATTATTATCCATGTCTCTAATTCATATGACAGCTTTCTTTGGAATAAACAAAAGGGCCACCCATAAATTCATAACCATCATTACTGAAAAGAAAAAAACTTAACACACAAACTTGTATAAGTCCTCTGTTCTATAGATGAAGAAACTGGGATCCATATTACTTGACAAATTTTCCAATATTATGGCAGAGGCAAGTGTAGGACTTGGGGTTTCCATTTTCCAAGACTCATAACAGTTCTACCACTGGATTAGACCACATATGGCTGTTAAGAATCTAGAGATCATTTAAAGATACAGATCTCCTGGTTTTATGTTCAAATCTGTTAATTTTGTAGAAATCTAGAGTGGGATCCAGGAATCTATATTTCAAGTAGCTTCCCGAGTATTCTGATGTTTATTCAGGGATGGCTTAGAGTGTGCAAAATAAATTTCAGAATCAAACTTTTCCTAAATATCTGAACAAAAATCATGAAGTTATTCTCAGATCTTTGGATTATGAGTTCCTTTGATTTGGACCTCCAACCAAACTTTATAAAGGTTGACTTTCTCCAAAGTGATTTTTTTCCATCAGATTAGAATATCCATGTAGTCAAAAGAGTAATTGCTATGATCAAAAACTCAGAAAAGTAAAAAGACACCCTAAAATTCCTGCAACCGGGAGAGGTCAATCAAAGTGAATCACAGGGTTTTTCTGGAGCAGGGGAAGGGACTGTGGAAAAAGCATTCCCTTTTGTGCTGGGCATGAATAATGAAATATGTAGAGTGTCAAGAGTTGTTGGAATCCATATTAGGAGCATAGGAGAACCAGAAAACATTTGAATACAGGTTGGTAGGAATGTTAACTTCTAAAAACCCTTGATTTGGGGCCTCCCCAGTGGTACAGCAGTTTGAGCGCAGCACGGTGAAGCTGTCCGCAGTCTTCGCAGCAGTCGGATCCCGGCCAGCCATAAAGAAACCCACATCTTCTTGATCCAGTCATCTATTTTTGGGCATTTGGGTTGTTTCCAAAGCTTAGCTATTGTAAATAGTGCTGCTATAAACATAGGGGTGCAGGTGCTCTTTGGAATTGATGTTTCTGTGTCCTTTGGGTAAATACCTAGAAGATGTGGTACATATACACCATGGAATATTACTCAGCATTCAAAAAAAAAAAAAAACCACATGCAATTTGCAGCAACATGGATGGCACTGGAAGGGATCATGCTCAGCGAAACAAGCCAGAAAGAAAAAGAAAAATACCAGATGGTCTCACTCATAGCAGGAATCTAGAAAACTTAAATAAGGGACCAGGAAAATGAATAACTATAAGAAAGTGAAAATCAAAATCAACAAACAACTATGAACCAGAGACACTCTATGGGGGGGTGGGGCGCGGGAGGGGAGGGATTGGGGTCAAAATAAGGGGGTTACAATTGTATGGGGAATATAAAAATAAAATTTATTTAAAAAATAAAAAATAAAAATAAATTAAAAAATTAAATAAATAAATAAATAAAAGAAACCCATATGGCGCGACACACCTCTCCTGTCTCGCCCATTGCTCCCCTCAGCTGTATTTCAGTCCTTCTGCCTGTTCTGTGTCTGGTGGATTCTCTCACCCTCCTGCCTCTGGCCTGTACCCCAGGGCTTGTATAAATAAATCTTTAATAAAATAAAAACCCTTGATATTAACATGGTTGCACTGTAATGTTTATTCTCTCTCTCCTTTCCCCTCTCTTTCCCTCCTTCTTATGTCTTACAGTCTCTCTCTCTCTCTCTCTCTCTCTCTCTCTCTCTCTGTCTCTCTCTCCCCTCCTACCTCTCTCCCTCCCCATCTTTCCAAGCTATGTGAAAGTAGGCTACAGTCATCATGCCCATTTTCTTTACAATATTTCATCATGTGTCTCCTAAGAAAAAGAAAAAGGACATTCTCTTATTTCCATATAACCACTGTGCAATTGATAAAATCAGGAGGTTTAACATTAATACAAAACTCTTGTCTAAATGCACAGTGCATAATCAAATTTCTCCAATTTTCCAAATAATGTCTTTGATGGTACTTTTTTTTTTTTTTACTTCTCTCCTATACTCCTTTCAATACAAGGTTATTCAATTTTATTATCAGCTCCTTTTACATACATTTAACTTGATAGAAGTTTGTCTTTTTTGTTCTTTTTTTTTTTTTTGGTCTTTTATGAAACTGACATTTTTGAAGGGTCTAGGTCAGTTTCTACTAGAGTTTCCCTCAACAGGGTTTTGAGGTAGGGATTATTTTAAACAAACATATGTTTAAGGAAAAGTGCATGCATGCACATGGCATGGAAGTTTTAAATAAAGATCTGTTCTCCATGCACACTTCAACTACCAGTACAGCATACATTTTGTAAAGACAGCATATATTTGTAAAGTATTACATGAGGAAGAGGAAGAATAGACAATGTGCAATTTCAGAAATATGCAGCTTGACAGCATAGTCTCTACATTTTCTCCTAAATGACAAGAATTGAGCAAGTCCAGGAATTATTTAACTCCTATATTAAGTTGAGTGTGACACACATTCACATGCAAATAATCAAGGAACAATTATATTCCCTGTACTCACAATCAGAATCAAAATATTAGAAATATTAGTGGATTTTACAACCAAAAGAGACCAGCAAGAAATAAGCAACACATGATACCTGAGTGACAAAATGGAGAGAATTGCGGACTAGGAGTTAAGAAGCCAGGATCCCAGCCCCAGCGTGGCCATTCACTCTAAGTGATCCTTGGCGAAATGCCCTCATTCTTTGAAGTACAGTTTCTTTATCTAGAAAATGAGGGGTTTGGACTAGATGCTCTGTAATGCCCCTGTCAGCTCTGGGGATCTCTGAAAATCTCCTATCTACACTATTCAAACTGATGAAATGCCAGACTGGGCAGCAGTTCAGAGAAAGGGACTCAACATGCAGGGCAATAACAGGAGGTTCCCTGTGGGCGCTGGGGTGGGAGGTGGGCTCCCGAGGAATAGGAAGGAATTTGGTTAAGTGGAGGGAGAAAGTGTATGCTAAAATAAAAGCGGTCCAAGTGAAAGCACAGACTCAGAAACGAGCACAGAATGTTCCTGAAGCAGAGCTGTCTGATTAGAGCAGAGGTGTGAAGCGGGGACCTGAATGATCAGACAGCTCATGTCCAACAATCAGGCTCTCTACTTTGGAAACTGACTGATGATAAATATGCATATGAAACAGTCAACAGTTACAACTATTAATTTGCAGTGACTTCATGAAAAAGATTTTTACTCTACTTTGCAACTATGTGGAAAGTTGCTTTACTTCTAGATAGCAAATTTTCCCTCCATCTGAGTGATGTCTTTTCACACATAACAAATGCAACACTGTCCAGGTACTCTGGCTCATGCACTGAGAGTTACTGCTGCTGGTGGTTGGTATTCTCAGCAGTGGAGACTGTGCCCTCTATTGAAAACCAATCATAGGTGAATTTGTTCATTTAATTTTCATTAATTCTTTAGAGGAGCTATTATTTGCCCCAATTGTACACAGAGTATAAAACTATGTTCAAAAAGTTTATGAATTTGCCTAGAGCTAGGATATGACTCTAAAGGTATGCTTTTAATCTCTGTGTTGATATGTATACAACATTTTCCTTAATTCTGAGACTGCTTGATTTTGCTGATAAAACTAGGAAGCTTTGGGGATTGAGGAAAGGATCAGCTATACTTCAGGATCCCTCTCCCAAGCAGGCCTGCCTATCACTAACCAGACTGTTGGTGCCAACTTCTGTCAACTACTGCGAGGTGAATGATTTATACAGGCAAAATAGGTGATAAGCAGAAAATGTCAATGAGCTGGTTACAAATGTTGCCAGCTTGACCATATTCCTGGAATCATTAATGAAAACTGTTTACAGATAGTTTGAGATGTCTGCCTATATTTGAGACTTTTTATGCATTTGGGATCAGGATGATTATTTTTATGTATCTTTGTGGGGGGGAAGTCAATTTGATTTTAAACGTAGATCACGAACCAAGGTTATGCATGAGGAGTAGAAATTATGAAGAAAAGGAAATTACTGAAAGGGGATGGATGATAAATTGCACATGCCCCCTGGGGTAGTTTTGGAGTGAGTATTATTTAATGCTAGCAGGGTTATGGGCATGTGTGTACTTGGAGAATGTGCATGCAAGTGCATACAATTTGAGGACTGAAAAAATCTATATCCTTTGTAGTGTTTTAGACTTCTATAGACTTAAAGGAAGATTATAATTCTTTATGTGTGTGTGTGTGTGTGTGTAGAGTTGTAAATTATTGGTAATATTTAAAAAGCATGTTCTTACTTGCAAAGAGGGTTCTTTTCCCTTCTTTCCTTCCTTTCTTCCTTTCTCCCTCCCTCAGCCCCTCTCTTCCATCTTCTTTCCCTCTATTTTTCCTTCCTCTCTCTCTTCCCTTCCTTTTCTCCTCCTTTTTTTTGGGTTTCATTTTCTTTCTCTTTTTTTTTTTTAAGATTTATTTATTTATTTATACAAGCACTGGGTACAGTCAGAAACGCGGGAGGGTGAGAGAATTCACCAGAGCCAGAGCGGGGAACAGAACAGGCAGACTGACGAAATACACTGCTGAGGGGAGCAGCGGGTGGCAGGAGAGGTCGGTGCACCATGTGGGACCCTCGCCGGTGGCCGGGGATCAAACCAGCACTGCAGAGGTTGCGGGCAGCCTCACAGCCCAGTTCTCAACCACTGTGCCACCAGGGGAGGCCCTTGGGTTTCATTTTCTAAGGTGGTGAATTCTACTCACTGGAAAACAAAAGTGACCACCTGCAGTAATCCTTGAAAGTCAAGTCATTTAGTCTGTGGTGATAAAATGTTTCAAAGATTTTACTTTAAACCAGGAAGACAATCATCTTCCCTATGGAATAGTCTATTGTAATCAGAAGATTAGGGAGTACTACACTTGTGTCTTCAATATAAAGAAAGTCAACTTCAAAATGCATATTACTAGATTTTAAATATTAAATTTTTATTCACCAGAAAAAGACAGATTTTTTAAAAATGCATTTCAAGTTGAAATTTTGTAAATGGAATTGTATTCTCCTACTGGTTTTATGGAAATATTGGAGCTCTGTTCTTACAGAATGATTTTACCCAAAATGAGCTGGACCTCACCAAAATATGTGTTGGCTTTCTATGCCTGCTAGAACAAATCACCACAAATTTAATGATTTATAAATATATTCACTTATAGTTCTGGAGGCCAGAATCTCAAAATCAATTTCACTGGACTACAGTCAAGATGTGGGCAAGAACATTTCTTTCTTGAGGTTCTAGGGGACAATCCATTTCCTCATCTTTTCTAGTTACTATACCCTATGTACATCTTAACTCATTTAATGCTCACAATAAATCCAGGAAGTTGGTACATTTATTTCCATTGTTTCACACATGAGGAAAATGAAGGACAAAATGGCAAAGTAATTTGTCCAGAGTCATGCAGATATACAGATGCAATCTGAATACAGACAGTTGAGATCCTGGAGTCCCTACTCTGAACCCCACACTGCAATTGCTTTTTGTCATAAAATATCACCAGATGTAAGCTCACAGAAAACTTTAAAAAAGTACTTATTTAAAAAAATGCTACTTAGGATTAAATGATGTAATATTTTCAAGTTTGACACAGTTGCTTTAAAGATCTAAATGAATATATAGAGAGATATATCTAAATTCTAAAGAAAATATAACAGTTGTAATAACTTTAACCAAAAAATCATTTCCTTTATAGCATCATTGATCATATGAGTAAACTGCATGAAGAATTTATTAGGTATTGGAGAATAAAAAGCCTGTGTATAAAATACTACATTACTGTCAAATAGATCGGTGATTAAATGTAGATATGCAAATAATAAATTTTGTCTATTTTATTTGCATCCAAACCGGTGCTGTGTGTAAAGTCATTTGTCTTCTTTAAATAGGTCAGAACATCTCCTACAATCCTGCTTCCCATTAACTTGACCATGATTATTTTTTCCCCATAAAGGATGCTAACATTACACTAACCTGGCTGAATTATCATGTACGCTGAATTCATGGGTTGCCATTTTTCTGGTTATATGGAAGTCCTATTGGCCCACTGGATTGTAAAGGAGCTCTGATAAGGTCACTTACAAAAAGTATCAAACTGCGTAATGTCTGTTACTAAGCCAATAGGCATTCCAAGTTTGGGTTAACTATAAACATTTGTAGACTTTGTGAAACAGTAGTGGCTGTATTTGATGAAATTTTCCATAATGGACTTCTAAATCATCCTTAGATTCCTTGTTAATGGCATTCTCACACCTCAACTCCAAACATCTGTTATTCACTGTTTCGGCATAGTAAGACCTGCTCTTGGGTCAGGCACTGTGCTTGATACTGAGGAAGGGTACGACATGGTCTTTCTTCTCAAGTCAGAGTCAAACAAGAGAGGAAGCAGATTAGAAGACCAGCACTCTGGTTTATAGTTACTTGTGGATTTTGATTTTTTCTTTTTTTTTTTCTTTCTTTCTTTTTTCTTTTTTTTTCTGTGGGACCCTCGCCAGCAGCCAGGGAAAAACGAACCGGTGCTGCAGAGGCTGCGGGCAGCCTCGCACCCCAGCGCTCAACCGCTGCGCCACCAGGGGAGGCCCTATAGTTAGTCTTTTTCCTGGTCCCTTCTTTAGGTTTTCTAGATTTCTGCCATGAGTGAGACCATCCAGTATTTTTCTTTTTCTTTCTGGCTTATTTTGCTGAGCATGATCCCCTTCCAGCTCCATCCACGTTGCTGCAAATTGCATGAGTTTATCTTTTTTGATTGCTGAGTAGGAGAGGAGGGATTAGGGTCAAAATAAGGGGGGGTGGGAATTGTATGGGGAATATAACCAAAATGAAAATGCATATATTGTGCAAAAATAAAAAATGATGTAAGAATTATATAAAATAAAATATAAATATATAAATAAATAAATAAAATAAAAGTGTTATTTTGCCTTTTTAACACACCCATGCAATTGAAATGCCACCATAACGGGTAGAGATGCACCAATGTCCATTAAATGAGCATGTAAGCAAGTTCTTTAAAAGTCAGAACTTGATATTGTTCCTTTTTCTTCTTTGAATATACATTCACTGCATGTTCCCAAATAAAAGTTTAAAAGCCAAAAAAAAAAAAAGAAGACCATCACTATAATATGGGTTACAACACAATTATGTACAAAATGCCATGAATTGTTGTTTAAGGAAGGTTTTGGATTCCTATTTTCCAGAATGTGTAGGAGTTTCAAGGGCTGTGGCATCTTTAGCTGTATGTCAGGGGCACAATATGTCCTCCAGAGTTGGAAGGGTCAGAGGGGGACAGATTATGAAGCTCCTTTATCTATGAGAACAAGTCTGAACTTGATCCTATAGGCAATTAAGAACCATAAAAGGCTTTTAAATTGGAGTGTGACACCACCCACCCCAATATAACCCACACCCAGACAGCTTCTGCTACCCCAGATAAAATTCCTCCACACCTCCATTATATCCTCCTCCCTGAAAAATCTTCCCCAGGCATCTGAAGAACTGGGGTTAGGGAGCCCAGATTTCTGTGATTAACACAGGTCAGAGCACAACAGTTAGAGGCTCAGCAACCATTAGCCAAGTTGTCGCTTCCTCAACCTTGGGGTTTTTACCCCTGCTTCTTGTAATCTTGGGGACCCAAAGGCTCAAGACTCTACCTTCCTTCAATCAGAGCAACGGGTTTTGACTTGTTACACATATAGTGGTTCTCCTCTTTAAGATTACTTCTGGGAAGAAAAGAAACTTGACCGCCTAAATTAACATTCTCATACCACTCACTGACGAAGCTCACTCAGTGAGTGGCCAGCTGAGGCACCATTATAGACTGGCCTCCAGTTCTCACTCCACAAGCTCCAATGTCTCTTGTCAAGTGCTTTGGAAGCTGCACGTAGGTCATTTTTTTCTTTCATGCTTTCATAGAATCCTAGGACAGGGAAGAACTTTAGAGGCCCAGAGAGATTGAGTCTGCCTGAAGTGCACAGCAGTGCTGGAGGACACTGGATCTCCAGGTAACCAGCACAGAGCTTGTTCTACTACTCTTCATCTCGACACAGCTTTGCCTTGCTCTCCATTCTCACTGGCCTGCAGCCACCATCTCTGGCCTGGACCACTGCAATGACCTCCTAACTGGTCTTTAAAGATTTTTTAAAAAAGATTTTGCTTATTTTTGCATAGAGGAACTTGGGATGTAGGCCAGTAGTGCAGGGAGTGAGAGCATTCACCACAGACAGAGTGGGGAGAAGAACAGGTGGATCTACTGAAATGCACTGCTGAGGGGAGTAGTGGGCGAGGCAGGAGAAGTCTGCTGTGCCATGTGGGTAGCTCCCTGGCCGGGGATTGAACTCAGGCCATCACAGTGGGCCCTTATGGTGGTAGTGCTGAGACTTAACTCCTAGGCCACCAGGGAGGCCCCCTTTATGTTCCTATTCTCGACATCAACAGACTTGTCCTATTACACTACTGGGCTCAAGACCCAAGATGAATTAAATCTGTATTATCTACCTCACAGGGTCCAAAGGAATTGGCATAAGTCTTCGAAATATAGAAGACAGATGTTGTTTATTGCTAACCCAAAAGCAAAATGAAACCATCAACCTGTTTGAGAAGCAAGGTGAGACAACTTGGCCTTTCTTAATGTTTCGGGGGTGGGGGCTCTCATCACTCATCAGTTCTTCCTTTAATTTATTCTCTCCTGATCACTTCTGGTGGAAAGAGGACAAAAACTTTGTGAAAAGGGCAGCTGGCCAAGGCCCTCCAAGCACAGGCAAGCAATACCACTGAGAAACAAAACTGAATACTGCCATCTACTGGGGGGAAAAGGCACATGGTGGAGCAAGCCCAGGAAGCAGGTGAGGACCAGAAGAAATCAGAAGAGACAAAAGAGACTGCTTCAGCGGAATTGCCAAGAGGGAAAAGACTAGAGAGAAGCAAGGAAACAACAAAGGCACAAGGGGAATGGTGGAAGCAGAAAAATGTGATGGGTAAATGTTAATGATTCTTACAGGGCACCTTTCCCACTTCACCTTACAGGGGAGAGTACAGAAGTCTAAGAGATTTGGGTAACCTATTTGTTGTCCCTCAACTACTATGTAACAGCACCAAGGCTGGACCCTCTGCTCAATTCCTGGTGCACTGTTTTATATTACACTTCAAACCATGCAAAAACCTAAGCGAATGCAGAGGGAGACCCTTGTGTTTACACTGTGTTTACATTGTTACTTGGGAATCTGTGTATCTATCTCTCTAGGAATACATGCAATTACTCACATTTCAATTTTTTGCCGAAGGTGTGCACAGTCACTAAGCCAGAAGAAGATGACTGACACCAAATCATTTATGGATGCGACGTGTGCACAGAAACTGGACTTGTAGGGAGAATAAGTCCTGGAAGGCATGGCAACATGGGGCTGAGAGGTGGAGAAGGAGATGAAGATTTGTCCCTCACCTAATCTCTTACCAACAGCCTTCACTGGAGGAAGCAGTTTTATTTTTTTTGTTTTGTGATAAGTACTGGGGACTGGGTCCACATTATCTCAACATGAGGAGAGCCAGAAAGTCCCTCTAAACTTAAGTTCAAAACAGATCCAGATTCTGGTCATTTCTTCCTACCTACCCATGACTTCCCTGACATGTGCCACCACTGTCTCTTTCTTGGATCACTACATTAGCCTCCTAACTGGTCTTCCTGCTTCTAATCTTGACTAGTCTCAATAAAACAACCCAGGTCACCCTGTTATAACAACTGGGCTGAAGACCCTACAAAGCCTTCCCCATCCCATATCACTCATCTGTGAATAAAAATTAGAATCCTTATAATGTCCCACACAATTGAGTATCATCTCATTCCTTATTCTGTCTTCATTCCAGGTTATCTTGTCATCTATACCATATACTCAGAGCCAAACTACCTAAAAGATCATTTAATCTGGTCATTTCATTTTATAGAGAAGAAAACTATATGACTCAGGAAGGCTGAATGACTTGGATTTGATCACATTTGATCACCGGCCTGCTTTCTCTAGTTAGATGAGTTTGTGCTGGCCATCCCCTCTCCCTAGAAGTTTCTTCTCCAGATATCCACACAGATAACTGCCTCACTTACTTCAAATCTTTGTGCAAATATCATTTTCTCAATAGGGCCTACTCACATTTAATATTGCAAAGTCTTAACCTCCATTGCCATACATATACATTTTTATAGCACTTTCAAACATATAATTACTTACTCTTCTCCATATGATTAACTGTCTCCCCCAGTTTTAATGTCAGATTCTTGAGGGGAGGGTTATTTACCTCTTTTTTGAATAATGTGTCTCCTCTGCCCAGGAGAGCATCTGGAACATATTTGGCACTCAATAAGTTTTTGTTAAATGAAAAAATGAAATATAACAATGATACTTGTATCAAGGTTATCTTGTCATCTACACCACATACTCAGAGCTAAACTACCTAAAAGATGATTTAATCCGGTCATTTCATTTTATAGAGAAGAAAACTATATGACTCAGGAAGGCTGAATGACTTGGATTTGATCACATGCCTCCTGGCCTAACACCAAATGCTCTTCCATCTAGTTTTCTTCTCTTTCCAATGATGTCAATTTATAGGAACAAAGACCACACATTGTGCTTTTGGTCCTCCATGATTTATATCAAACCCAACAACTTCATTAACAATAAAAAGTCTTTGGTCAGTGGATATTCCGAACAGTTTAAACTTCCTGCTTTATGTAATATTTCCATAATCCAAAGGAAATTTACCGGCAGAGTATTTAGCTGTCCCCCCCCACACACACACACACACATCTGTCCCCTCAAAGGAAGTGCTTCCTTCTTCAAACAAATAATTTAAACCTCAACCTGAACCACAGGTTGCTCTAGCTCCAGGGTTCACCCCACATTAGCCATATGTGTTTACTGTAATCTTCAACAGAACATTCCCCCAAAGTCTGAGTTATTCAGTTAGAGATAAGGTGGAAGGGAGCAACGAGACTGGACAGGGCAGCTCAGGGTCAGCACTAGGATGCTGTGCCTGTCACCTTCACGATCTCTCTACCAATCAAAGAAGTCAAATAAGAATTTCTCCTGCTCTTTCAGGGGTAAGACCAATTATCTCCAAATCAATACCTCAGAGATAGTAAAGTGACATCTACACTAAGGAAGAAATATATTTTCCTAAAAGTAAAAGAATCCATCCAGATGCTATTAACAATGGGAAGAAGCTTCCAACTAAAGACAAGTGGATTCCATTTGTCAAACATCTGGCTTCTAAGCTGTGAGGTGCAGCTTAGAATAGTATTAAAAGTGCTTTCCCTAGAATCAGTTTGGGTTGAAGTCCAGTCTTTAAATCTTACAGCTGTGTGAACTCGGACAAGCTGCTTCACCCCTCAGTTCTTCAGTACCCTATCCTTAAGTGAAAGTAACAATGGCATTACCCCACAGTGCTGGGTATACATGAAATGAATTAGCGTATGTTAATTTCTTATGAGAGCTGGTTATTGTTAAGTTCTCAATAAATGTAATCAGTATTGCTGTTTGTATTAAGAAATGACAACACAGTTCAGAGCTGATTCCCACATTCTTTGGCCGATTAAGAAGACCCTTCTAAAATACTGGTTTTCTGCAATATAGGCAGAAAGCACCTTTTCTTCTAAGTGAAGAATCTTCTCATTATTCTCTGTAAAGAGATGGGAAGCCTTCACACTACGGGGGGTGGGGGGGCAGGGGAAGGGAGGAGGGATTAGGGTCAAAATACAGAGGGTGGGAATTATATGGGGAATATAACCAAGATGAAAATGCATACATTGTGCAAAAATGAAAAATGATGTAAAAAAATATATATATAAGAAAAAATAAAAAAGAAATAGGAAGCTATATGAGAATTCATCATTATCTCTTGGGAAAGGCACTTTTCTCTTCCAGCAATAATACCTTGAATAATAAAGGACAATAATGCATCTAGCATGCACTGAATACTTACTGTATATCAGACCCTTGGTTAAGGGTATTAATTTACCTCATTGTATCCTTATAGCCTATGAAATAACTTTTACTATCTCTGCTCCACCGAAAAGACCAATGCATGCAGAAGTTATTCACCTAGATCCTGGGTAGTAGGGCTGGCATTTGAAAGTAAGCTCTCTCTAGGAAGCATGCAGGCCTCTACTCCACAGGCCTCCTTCAGTGTTAGAGTTAGAGAAATACTCTTCTAGAACTCACCCTTCTCCTTGAAACTTCAATTTCTAATCACAGAGAAAGCTAACATTTTGATGCGTGGCTAGAATTGATGATAAAGAGACCATGACTGCAAGAACACTTAGTATTCAGGTAGTGCCCCAACAATCAACAATGGTTTAGAGAGAAGACAGGAGCTGGAGTTCCCCAGGAAAGCAAGAGAAGGGAGAGTAAACACCTTGCATATCAAAATATCTATCTTAATTTATTGATTGATGACTAGTTTATAATACTATATAGTCTTTAGGAATACAGCTTCAAACTTCAAACCTCACCAAACTCATCATTCACTTCTTTTCCCTTTTTAACTCTGGTAAGCACTATTCTACTTTCAGGATCTAAGAGTTATTTTACCTGCGTTTCATTAATTCATTTGCTTTTTAAATTTATATTCTACATGCCTATGACAGAATCTGGTATTTTTCATTGTCATCAAAGAAAGCGTGGGAAAATAAGATGTGGCATATACCCTCCACAGAATACTACACAGCTGTAAAAAAGATGAAACCTCACCATTTGCAACAACATGGGTGGAACTGGAGGTGATTATGCTAAGTGAAATAAGGCACAGAGAGAAAGGCAGAGATAGTTATTGAAGATGGAAACTGAAGCCAATCTTGCTGAAACTGGGGTAACAATCAGAGGGCCTTATATAGAGCTGCCTGTGGGCAACAAGGGGGCAAAAGAACCTTCTAATTCCTGCCGGTGGCATGGTGAAGGTTGACTGCAGCCCAGAACATGAAACTCCTCCACTAAGACAGCCCATTCTCCATGATGGCTGGGGCCTGAGAAGACCACTTAGGGGTAAAACATAGACCTTTTTACCAAATTAGGGAAAAGAGATGAAAGAAGTTGAATCCTAAACTCAGGCCTCTTCTCACCAGCCATGTAACCCAGGCTGTCAGTTTAGAAATTGATGGTGGGGAAAGGAAAAAGCCACTGCCATCCTAAGCTGTATTTTTTTGACATATAAAGGTCCATGAGGGAGTGAGGGAGCGTGCAGTAGGGGTCAGGGGGAGAACAGTGGATAAGGTGATACTTGGGTGGACTGAGAGTGAATGAGGAAAAGCAATTGCTATGGACAGCAACAGTGCTTTTTCCAGAGGGAACTGAGAAAACAGAACGCACGAAAACACCTAGAAAGGTGAGGCTGGGCAGGCCCAGCACCTATTATTCTGGGGAAGCCTGTCTCCACCTATGGTAAAATATTTAGGAAGAAGTGGACCATAAGTCTTGCAGAAAAGGTAATTAGCAGGGAGAGAACAAGCTAAAGTGCCTGGGACAAGGGGGCAGAAATTGGATGAACATCAGGACTCTCAGAGACTTAAAAATATTATTCCCAGAAAAAAATAAGGTGAATGGCTTGGATTTGTCACACAAACTTCCTATGTCCAAACACCACTCACACAACGTGGGGCAAAAGCAAGGAAGCTGAAGACCATGAAGATGGCAGGTGACCTCTTCAATTCTAAGAGACACAGCGTTCTGTGTCTTAATTTGAGTCCCTTTGCTCCTCTTTTAAGATCAAGTCTCCTGGTCACAGAATGTTCTGGCAAGGGAAGGAAAGGATTTCAGAAGTCAGCTTGGAGTCAGAGTGCAGATGGCCTGGTAGAGAAGCTGTGTTTATTCCAGAGGACAACACGAGCCATAAACAGCTTTGACCGGCTCCAGCACAAGACTGCAGTGGAAAGAGGGAAGACTTGACAGGCCAGGAAACCCCAGAGTGAGTTGGAGCTAGTACCAAGCCTGACTGAGTAGGGGAACCTCTGTACTGGGTCCTTCCTATCGGAGACCTCAACCCTGACCTGTGTGCTCTTCCCACGGGGTAAAGAACCTGCATGGTCAAGTGGATGTACCCTCCAGTGCACCAAGTCTCCAGACCACACAGGAGGCATCTGGGACCTGTGAATTCCCTGCCCAATCTGAACCCACATTCCGGTCTTATAGGGGCCTTTCTACTGGTTCTTTTCCCAGGAGGGGTGATTGCTGTGCACAGACACAGGCCGAAGTGCTGGCCAGAGCTGCTGTTTTGGAAGAAGGGGCTCAGGGATAGCAGAATGGGGTGTGCATACATGAGTGGGTCCTTGCATATGGCCAAAGTAAGGGAGCAGGAATATAAGGGCCCAGGCCACAGACTGGGGGGAGGGGGTGCTCCATTTCACTCTTATTCTGGGATCAAAAGTGTGAGGGGCAGCCTGGCTGGCACAGCCCCCCAGTAGGAGGTCATGAGTGGCTGACACAGGATGGCCACAGTGAACAGATGCGGTAGAAAGAAAATCTTACAGCTGGGCTGCTTGCTGGGGGCTGCCCTGCCCCTTTGTGGTATCTCTGAGGCTGCTTTTCAGGTCCAGTAATTACAGGTCTGGCCAAGGGATGGGATGGGTGGGGCTGAGGTATAGTGGGTGAGGTCCTTTCGGAAAAGGTGGTTAAGTGTCTGAGGCTGCAAAACCCGGGCACTGGCCAGGTACAAGGAACAATGTTTGGCAGAGAGTTAGGGGCGGGGCTACTCCTGGCTGCCAGCGCCGGGCCAGGTGCTGGGTCTGCTACAGACATGTACAATGGGTTCCCGCACTTTCCCCATGTGAGCCATTCTCTGGCTCTCTGGGAGTAAGGGCTGAGGTAAGAACACATCTGGAGATGCAGCTGACCTTTAGGGAGATGACCTCATCATCTCTGCCTCCTATTACATGTGTGCAAAGTGGCTTCGGGAATTGCAGCCTTTTGCTCAGTAGCTATTTTAATAATGTGATTCTTAGAAGCATCCTTGGAGGACAGCAACCCACACCACCACAGGCAAAGTTTCCCTTGCCAGTTAGGAGACACAAAATGTTGCATATCAAGGGTATGCGGGTGGGATGGCATGCCCTCGAGGGTCCTTCCAGGCCTGAGATGCCAGGATATTGCACTCCTGGTCTTCCCTACCCAACTGTGGAACATCAACAGTATCTCTGTTCTGGTTTAGCATGCCTAGAGAGAGGAAGTGAAACTCTGGTGAGTCATTGTGTTGCTACTGAAGAGGCACCTGATAAATTTTGTGATTGGAGGTGAATGTTAATAAGTAAGGTCTGTGGCATTTTTGTGGGTTCCAATTAGCTAATTAGTAATATTTAGATCATTTTATCATGACCGTGTCACTATAAACCATCTTCGTTTTCATTTATGTTAAGATGGTACATTTTTACTCCACGGAGAAAAGACATTCATCCAGAAAAAAATTCAGAACACAGGAGTCTGTCTTTTGGAGAGATTATTGTAGATTTTGCATAAACACCTGTACTGAAACACCCCACTGTCTTCATGGAGAATTCCTTTGCAACTCTTTGTTACTACATGTGGCCTTGGATCTGAAAGCAAAAGGGCTAACTGTGCAGATCAAACTAGAGACTCTGGTGAACAGAGAGCAACACAGACACACAGGAGCAGAGAGTGTGGAAGTCTAACCTTAGGGGAGAGAAGGGAGGGAAACTTCTCAGAAGAGGTGAGGAGGGCAGAAGTCTTCAGAAGTGGCAAGCGGACAGGAGGCTCTTTGGCTGCACAAAGAGATTCGGGGAGAGACAGCAGGAAGCCCCAGTCCCTGGGAGAGGGCAGGCATATTTCTTTCTGGCTCCATTGGCTCTTTTTTGGTTCAAGGAAAAGGGTAAAGTGATGGGGTCGCTGCCTAGCAGAGACAATGGGAACAGCTGTCCCACTTCTGACACCCAGTGTGGGACGGGAAAGGGCTGCACAGTGGCCTGGGTCTTCTCCAGAGCAGCAGGGCACAAAATGAGCTCCTCAGCAGCACAGGGGTAATTAGAGTGTTCAAAGCAGGCAGTGGTGGTGCTGGCTGCCAGAAGGTCCCAGAAAAAAAAAAAAACACTAAAAGAGCACACTAAGTAGTGCAAAGGCAGATGTCTGAGTTTAGACTCGTTCAGAAACTGCTAATGAGACAGGAACAAATAACTTATTTAAAAGGTGATCTCAGAAAGCAGTGGTGAGAGAGAGGAAAATAATACAGATAAAGGAAGGCTGTCAAACAAAACTGTGGGCAAGTGGAGCTCAGCTCCACCAGGCATGTTGGAGAGACAGTGTAGAGCATGTGGCTTGGTGTTATCTTGCTCGAGGGCAAGGGAGCTGAGTATACACCAACTCCCATCAGTCACTGGTTGAAAGATTTTCCTAAAGACTTAATCTCTCAGTCCTTTTGGCCTGCCCTGCACAGGGAGTATTTTTATCAAGTTCCCATGATGCCATGTGATCCATCAAACTTCTATATCTCTCTCTCTGTCTCTCTGTCTCTCTGTCCTCTGTCTCTCTCTCTCTCTCTCTCTTTCTCTCACTCACACACATACACACACACACACTCAAAAGTCACAGAGGCAGAGGTCTTAGAAGGGATATTTTCAATTTATCTTAGATACACACACTTATTCTTGGCCATCAGGCCACACCCACCTCTACTAGTAGAAGCCAACTCCCTCCCATTTTTCACCACTCACAAAAGTAATCACTACCTTGATTTCTCACACTATAGATTGCCTTCACCTGATTTTCAATTTTATATAAATGGAATATGTCACCTTTTGTCAGATGCATTAATGTTGTGGCATGTAACTGTAATTTGTCTGGTCTCATTGTCTCATATTTGAATATACCTAATTTATTCATCTATTGCATGGCTCCTAGATAGTTGGATGGTTTTCAGCTTGAGGTCATTCTAAACAGTAAATTTATGAAATTTCTCATATGTGTCTTGATGAACTTACGTCTGCCTTTCTGCTGGGTATGCGTGCAAGGGTAGAATTGCTAGATCATAGTATGTTCACCTTCAGTGGACATGTGATACAAAAGTTAGGCTTCCCTCAGTTAACTCCATTTCTTTCAGTATCTGACTGCTTAGCTAGCTCTTAAAGCATTCAAACACATGGTTTTTGTATTTCATTCAGTTTTTCTAGTTTTTTTTTTTCAGCCAGAAAATTTGCTATAAGTTACTGTCTCACACGAGCTAAAGTGTACTCTTAATATATTTTAGTAATTTACTTGCATGCATTGAATGGCCTATCCTCCTTTATTCATGTGAAAATAACTATGCAGTCTTTAAGACAAAAAAATCTAAATACAAGTGATACTGCTGTTCCTGTTTGGCTATAACTAATATCTTTCTTAATTCTGGCTTGTTTTGTTTGCTTTGTATTTCCCACTGTCCTTAGAAACTATCTATTATTTAATTTCAGATTTTGAAACAGATGCATGTAGGAGTATAGGTATTAAATACCTGATTAGCAGCTTTCATGGTTGCTTTTAAGCATAAGCTGTCCCAAAATCACTGCTGCCTGGCCTTTCAAGGTTCCTTCACTCTTGTTACTCTTTCTTGTGATCCAAGTTTCACTTTTAGCTCCTTCCTGTGCATCAGGATCCCTTGAATGTCAAAACACAGATTGCAGGGCTCTGCCCCCAGAATTCCCCATTCAGTAGGTCAGGACTCAAGAATTTGCATTTCAAACCAGCTCTCAAAGGCTGTTGATGCTGCTCTTCCATTAACCACAATTTGAGATATGCTATTCTGGGGCCTTCTCGATTTTTCTTGACTAATTGTGAACTGTCTTCTCAAAAGAAGGTATTGTGTCTACCCCAGCTGTTTCTAATTTCCTTGTGCTGGACTGTACCCATTAACTGAAGAGTGATAAAACATTGAACTTTAAAGGGGCTGGACCCATGTTCCTTCTTGATTTTAAGAAAACAAAGCAATGGTATAAATAGTTAAACAGGTCTTTCCCCAATAACCAGGAATCAAAGCTCCTTTTCAACTGAGAGTTGTATTTAGAGGAGTTTTCTTTAAATTTTGGACATATTTGAGAGGAGGGGAATTAAACGGAAGGTTCCAGTACAACTCAAATCTCCCCCCTTCCATCATTTAAAAAAATGTCATTTATGACTGCAGGTCTGTAAAGCCCAATTTATTTATAATTCTCAGTAGCCCTCAGGTTCTGGGGCAATCTAAAGACACAAACCTTTCTTTGTTTTTAAGGGAAATATCTGTTGAATACACATTTTATGCATATTTGTCCAGATTTAGTCAAAACAACACAAACTCTCAGCTATCAGGAAGTGTACTGTGATGTACAGTAGGTAAAACAAACACGAGGTTGACTTCACACAATGGCATTCATGGCATTCTGTCAACTTTTAAACCTTTACAGTACAGAGCGCACAATAGCAGCCTGAGGTTTGAATATGCTGCCCTGTAATCAAAGCCCATCTACCGGCAATGGAAGGGGAGAGTGGAAGAGACTTTTCCCTGGTGTCTGAGATGAAACAGGCAGGGCTGTTCCTCGGTTTCACTATTAGACTCCAGGCCTGACAGTTTCCATGTAAGGGAAAACTGCTGCTTTTAACAGAAGATAAATTAAGCCCTCTGGTAAGAGTGAAACCTTTAAGGTCAGAATTCAGATGATAAAAGAATACAGAGGTTTCCCTGTTGTACTCCAGGGCTAAGTAAGAGGTGAGGTTTATCGCTTTTCCGCAATGGTGCTAATGAGTGATAAGGAGCTCTAATTTGAAGACACCCCGGAGCTGTTAAAGTGTGTGTGAAACGCAGACAATTCATCAGCAGAGCAATAATCTCCCTACACAAATGGAAACGCCATTTTGCTGTCTTTGGATTTCAGATTAAAGCCAGGGTGGGAGGGGGTGGGAGACCATAACATGGAAAGTAAATTTTGGAACATCTAGTATGTGCCAGGCAACACTCTAGTTTATTGAGCAATGATTAGTAATTTTTCCAATGTTTTAGGCTCTATGCAGATGGAAGCCTGTTTAAGTCATACCCTCCGCTTGCTACTTGCTCACAGTATAGTGAGGGATCCAGACATGTAAATTGTTTGACATTCATAATGAAGTCTGATGGCACAGATTCCTATGAGCAGTTATGAGAACATGATTCCAAAATTTCGTATTCTAAGATGGGGGAGGATTTGGGAAAGCTTCCACAAGAAAGGAGGGGATTAAAGGAATTATCCAGGCTGATATGGGGCAGGAGAAAGGGGAGATTGCAAGGTAAGCAAACATGTGCAAAGAAATAGAGTCACAGTTTATAGATCTGGATGTCATTTGTTAAGAGCTGAATCCTAAAGCACAAGGCATACAATTCTAAAGAGTGAACTTCATCTTATAAGTGATGGTGAGACATTAATTTTGTAGGGTCATCAGGTGGTTGAACTTGTGTTTTAGAAAAAATACTTAGAAAGGAATATGAAAAACAGATAGAAGCAAGATGAGAGTAGAGGTAAGGAAACCAACTAGAACACTGTTCAAAGGTTCTGATAAGAGAAGTTGGCTTGATGTATGAAAGCTGAGGGAGAGAGAAAGGAGGAGGTGTGTGTGTGTGCCGGTTCAAGAAAATGGACAAGTCTCAGCAGTCACCATTAGAATCATAAGATGTTAGCATAAAGTCCGTGAGGATGGGGTCTGTGCTTATTTTGTTTATCATTATGGACAATGCTCCACACAGTTGGGTCAGATAATTGTTGCCCCATAAACCAGTGAATAAATGTATACATGAATGAGTGAATGATGACTTCTAGATCTTGTGTTTGGTTGACTAGGAGAATGCTTGCGCCATTAACCAAAATTGGTGGGCAGTAACAGGGTAATCTGAGGGGCAAAGCAACTTGAGTTTGGATACTTGAATTATATATGAGACATAGTTTTGGGAATTTGATTCTTGAATTGAAGGGATAAAAATTCAAGACTGAAGACTATGGATTGTAAGTTAGAAATATAGAGACAGTATTTCAATCCACTAGAAAAAAGTAGTTATCTAGATAAAATAGTCAATCACTGAAATATCCATTTATTCATGCACTCATTTAATCCACATGTCTTCATTGTGAGCTGTTTGGGACAAGGTTTAGGAATGAATAGGTTTAATTTGATTTCTACCTTTATGAAGAATATCACAGTTGTGGAGAGAGATAAAAAATAAGAAAACAGAAAAGTGAGATGATTTCTACATGTCACAAATACTATGAAGGAAACAAATTATTTCTAGAGAAAATAAAGAAGGGAAGGCTTGTCAGAGTATGTGACATGTAAATTGAGTCTTGTATTAGTTTAAGATCCCAGAAAAAAACACCCAAGGAGATATGATACTTAAATATACATATATAAATGCATAGACATAAAACATCTTTCTCTATAAAGCGATTTACTATAAGGAATTGGTTCACATGGTAGTTTCAGAGTCTGAAAAATTCCAACATAGTCAGCTGGCAAGATGGAAATTCAGCCAAAGTCCAAGGGCAGGAAAAGACTAATGTCCCAGTTCTAAGATAGTCAAATAGCAAGGACAAACTCCCCCTTCCTCAGATTTATTACTTGAGTCACACCATCAACAGATTTGAATGAGCCCCACCCCACCCCCCAACACTGGGAAGGGTAATTTGCTTTCCTTAGTGTACTGATAGAAATGTTATTCTCACCCAGAAACATCTTCACAGCTATACCCAGCAATAATTTTTAACCAAATACCTGGGCACCCCTGGCCCAGTCAAGCTAACACATACAATTAAACATCACTATCCTAAAGAGAATGGCTCAACCATGTAAATGGTTGGATGGGAAACACTGGCTGTGCCCAGAAACTGAAAGGCAAAACACACGACTGGAGTCTAGTGAGGGAGGCAGAGAGCAAGGTGCAAAGAAGCTGATCAGATAAACAGGACCCAGATTATCCAGAAACTTCAAGGCCATGCTAAGGAGTAGCAGCATTATTATAAAAGCATTGAAAAGCCTTTGAAGGGTTTTAAGTAGGAGAGTGAATTATTGTGGCAGGTTATACTTTACAATGGTAATGATGGTGGTAAGGGTCAGAAATAAGGAGAGAGAAGAATGAAGAAGATTTCTACCCTCCAATATTTTAGGAAGGTTTGGAGAATGAGAGAATGTGAAAGATGTGAATGTGTTTTGGAAAAATGAAGAAAAAAATGTATGTGTATATAAAACACAAAAACTCAAGCACAAAGACAATATTTTAAGAATGTACAGTTGTTGCATAGAATTCAGTTCAAGTGAGGTCAGAGAGTAAAGAAATGATGCTAATTTTATTGATATTGAATTACTTTATATTTCAGAATTTAAAAAATTTCCATTGTTAGTATTTAAGCCCTACTTTTTTCAGCTGTTCTAAATTGTATTTTGCATGTCTCTTGAGCTTGGATTTTACAAATGCAATCTGCAAATTCAGTCTTTTAAGTGGTAAATTTAATCTTTCATATGTATTTTAATGTTTACTATATCTGGACTAATTTAAACTCATATTTTCTATTTATTAAGATTTCTCTATTTCTTCTTTTGTCATTACTTCATTCTCAACATATTATCCCTGTACTAGTTTGGAAGCTGCCTATTACATCGATAGTCTGCTTAAAATAAACATTTCATAATTTTTAAACAAATACTATAGTTAAATCTGCCTTTCTCTGAACAAGTAATATCTATGTCATAATCCATGTTGATATCAACTATAAAGTGTTGCTAAATAATAGAACATTTTAACAAGCTCCTGCAGAGCCGCTAACATCCCTCCATTGTCTTCCATGCTAATATTGTGTAATTCCTTAGTTTTGCTTGGTTTTAAGCACATACTAAATTAGTTGTTATTATTATTGTTGTTACTATCACTAATTGAGTGAATTTACCAAAATATTTCACAATTTCTGGGCTTATAACTCTGTTTTACATCCTGTCCTCTTTTTTATCAAAATGCAACCTCTCAATTTCTTCAAGGTTTGCAGACTTTTGTGGATGTTCATTCTGTTTCACCCTCATTGTGAGAGTGGTGAACAAACCAGCATTCAAGATTAACAACTTAATTTTCCTTAGCACTATGAATATTTTACCCCCATTTTTCTTTAGCATCGCTTGTTGCTAAGAAATGCCCTCTTATTTTTTTTTTAATTGTATTCTTTCTCATCAAGAGAGTGTTGATTTCCAACACTGTATGTGATTCAGAGGTGTAGTTTCATACTTCTCCAGATGTGTTATCACACCATCCCCACCATAAAGGACCCACAATGCTCCACCACAGTCCATTAGCTTCTTCTCCAATTTGCTCCCCGCCTGCATTCTTCCCCTCTTGTAGCCTCAATTCTACAGTCAGATTTCTAGGGTTTGTTTTGGTTTGGTTTTGTGTGTTAGGCTTATATATATATATATATATATATATATATATATATATATATATTGCATGAATAAAATAATCTGGTATTATAAGTGCAATCTGCAAATTCAGTCTTTTAAGTGGTAAATTTAATCTTTCATATGTATTTTAATGTTTACTATATCTGGACTTATTTAAACTTATATTTTCTATTTATTAAGATTTCTCTTTCTTCTTTTGTCATTACTTCATTCTCAACATATTATCCCTGTACTAGTTTAGAAGCTGCCTATTACATCAATAGTCTGCTTAAACATTTCATAATTTTTAAACAAATGCTATTTTGCTGACTTATTTTGACTTAGCATAATTTCCTCCAGTTCCAGCCATGTTGTTGCAAATGACAAGATTTCATCTTTTCTTCTATAGCTGGTTAGTATTTCATTGTGCATATAAATCACATCTTCTTAATCTACTCGTCTATAGGTTGTTTCCATAACTTAACAATTGTAAACAGTGCTGAAAGGAACACAAGAGTGCATATATCCCTTTGAATAAATGTGGTTGCATTCTTTGGGCAGTAACCTAGGAGCTGAATTGTTGGAGTATATGGTAGATCTATTTTTAATATTTTGAGAAACATCCACAGGGGCTGGGCCAGTCTATGTTCCTACCCACAGCATATGAGGGTTCTTCTTCCTCCACATCCACATTGACACTTGCTGTTTCTGGTCTGTTTGATATGGGCCATTCTCACAGGTTTGAGGTTGTATCTCATTGTGTTTTGATGTGCATTTCTCTTGATAAATGATGATGAGAATTTTTTTCATGTACTTATTGGTCATTTGTATGCCTTCTTTGGAAAGGGGTCATTTTAGCTCTTTTCCCATTTTTAGATTGAGTCATTTGTTTTCTTTTTTGCTGAGCTGTATGAGTTCTTCATAGATCTTGGAAATCATCCCCTTGTCAGATATACAATAAGCAAGCATTTTCTCCCATTCAGTATGTTGTTTCTATTTTAATGATTGTTTCTTTCACTGTGCATAAACTTTTTAATTTGATGTGGTTCCATTTGCTTATTTTTGTTTTTGTTTCCCTTACTGTTGTACTCAAGGCCTTCAAAACATTACTGAAGTCAATGTTACATAGTGTTTGCCTATGTTTTTTTATATGCATTTTATGGTTATAATTTAAGCCATACATCCAAGTCTTTCATCATTTTTTATAAATTTTTGTGCATGGTGTGAGATAGTGGGCTAGTTTTTCTTTTGCTTGGCTGTCCAGTTTTCCCAATGTTTTTCATTGAAGAGACTTTCCTTTCTCCATTATATATTCTTGATTCCTTCATCACAGATTAGCTATCCAGGTATGCAGTCTGGGCTCTCAATTCTATTCCATTGACTTTTGTGTCTATTTTTGTTTCAATACCATACTTTTTTTTTAAAGATTTATTTATTTATACAAGAACCGGGGTACAGGCCAGATGCGTGGGAGGGTGAGAGGATTCACCAGAGACAGAGGGGGGAACAGAACAGGAAGACTGACAAAATACACTGCTGAGGGGAGCAGCGGGTGAGACAGGAGAGGTCTGCTGTGCCATGTGGGATTCTTGCTGGCCAGCAGGGTGGACGGGATCGAACCCGCATTGCAAAGGCTGTGGACAGCTTCACAGTGCAGCACTCAACTGCCTGCACCACCAGGGAGGCCCACCATACAGTTTTTTTTTTTTTTTCATGGAGGCATGTTATTTGTTTGTTTGTTTGTTTGTTTGTTTTGTTTTGTTTATACATGCACGGGGTACAGTCAGAAGCATGGGAGGGTGAGAGAATTCACCAGAGCCAGAGGGGGGAGCAGAGCAGGCAGAAGGACTGAAGTACACTGCTGAGGGGAGCAGCGGGCAGCAGGAGAGGTCTGCGCGCCATGTGGGACCCTCCTCCCGTGGCCGGGGAGCAGCCGGGGAGCGAACCGGCGCCGCAGAGGCCGCGGGCAGCTTCGCAACCCAGCGCTCAACAGCTGCGCCACCGGGGAGGCCCCCACCATACAATTTTAATTACAATAGATATAAAGTGTAGTTTTGGAGATGGGAAATGTGATACCTTCTTTTTTTATTGATCAGGATCGCTTTGGCTATTCAGGTTCTTTTGTGGGTCCATGTGAATTTCAGTAATGTTTGTACTACTTGGAAGAATGTCATTGAAACCCTAATAGGGATTGTAATGAATGAGTATATTGCTTTGGATAAGATGGCTAAGTGTGCCTTACTTATTTTTAACTAAAATGATTTTGAAGGGTACCACAATGGACAGCAAACTCTTCCAAATAAGGTACAGTAAAAATGGGCTTCAAAGCTTATGCATTGCTTTCTCAATCTACTTGCTGAGGTAGAGTCCATGATTGTCTAAGATGCCTCTTCAGACCACTCGAAAGTCTTGGGAGGTGGTAGGATATAGACGTGGAGGGTGCTCCCCCTATATCACAATCTGATGTCTTCTCAATTGGTAGGAAAGTATATCAAGTTCTTCAAGTTCTCCAAATTATGTGGAGCAAGGGAAAGGTAACCACAAGTCACAAAAAGGTGGAAATGGAAGGAATTCTGCAGTTATTTTAAAGAATTTGGTGATGTCTCTAGTTGATGACAGAGGCAAAATTACAACTGTCTCCTAGAATCCAATTATGCTTTTAATACAACCCCACAATGTTCCTCAACACTAAAAGAACGGCTAAAGGGGAATGGGCCCTCTCTCATTCTATGGGCATGCATTTTGCTTTTCTGGAAAAAGAAATTTCCTCCAGCCTCGCCATCACTCAACTTCAGCAGTAATATTCAGTGTGGATACATTATATCTATTTCCTAATTATAGGAAATCTCCTAAAATTAAAAAAGTTATGTCATACTAGAGCTTTTGCCTTTTAATTAAAATTGCAATTTCATAATAGGTAAATCTTCACTGCTAATAACAGTAAATAGTATAATTTAATCCAATGCAAGTGATTTGGCAAAGATTTGGTATAGAATTTCCAGGACCCTGAAATTCTCTTACATCCACATACTTGACATTTGACACTTTGTCTATAAGCCACCAAAATAGTGTGTGTTAGAGCAGCGGGTTATATGGGAAATCTCTATACCTTCATCTCAATTTTGCTGTGAACCTAAACATACTTTAAAAATACTGTCTTTCTATTCCCCACTCGGTCCCCCCACACCTCTGGCCTATACCCCAGTTCTTCTATGTATAAATAAATACATCTTTAAAAAATATTACGAAGCTGCGCGTAGCCTCTGCAGCGCCGGTTCGATCCCCGGCTGCTCCCCGGCCACGGGAGGAGGGTCCCACATGGCACGCAGACCTCTCCTGCCACCCGCTGCTCCCCTCAGCAGTGTACTTCAGTCCTTCTGCCTGCTCTGCTCCCCGCTCTGGCTCTGGTGAATTCTCTCACCCTCCCGCGCTTCTGACTGTACCCAGTGCTTGTATAAACAAAACAAACAAACAAATAAATAAAGCATGCCTCTAAAAAAAAATGATTAAACAATGATTAAAAAATAAATTTATATAAAAAAATATTGTCTTTAAAGTAAAAAAAAAAGTTCAAAATATTTTTCAAAAGGTAATGTCTTCTCAAGCATTAAATGCCAATATTTGGTGTTGTTCCATATGCGTAATATTCATACCATATGGCATTTTAGGCATGTAATAAATAATACCAAAGCACTGCTAGAATACAAAAATTACTTTTATATCAAATAACTACTGTTATAATAAAAATCAAATTATGAATTATATATCTGGTTTTTAAATTCTAATTAATTACTTCTCATTATCATACAGAATCTAACCACTTCTAACTTCAGAGGCACCATCCCAGATTTAGCCACCATCCTCTTTTTCCTGTTATTGCAGTAGCTGAATATTGGACTCTTGCCTCCATTCACCCTATTCTCAACCTGCTATCTGAGTAAAACTATTAAAACATAAGTCAATCAACTAGTCAAAGCATTCCAAAGGATTCCCACCTCAAGTCACTTTCACACCCACAGGACACTACTTGGTCAAACAGCTTATCACCTACTGGCCTCTGGGATGTTCTTCAAATTCATTAAACACACTTGAACCTCAGGACCTTTGCACTTCTGTTTCTTCTACCTGAAGTTCTCTTCCCTCATCCTTAATACAGAGCTAACTCTCTTATTCCCTTCTGGTCTTTTATAAAATTTACTTTATCAGTGATGCCTGTAAAAACAAATTCCATTCCATAATTTTAGATTTCTTCTTGTCAAGCACTATGAATGTGGTTTATACAAATCTCATTTAATTCTCCAAAAAAGTTCTGACATGTAGATACTATTATTTTCAGACTATAGATGGGGAAACTAAACAGCAGAAAAATCAAATAACATCCTTCAAATTTGCTCAGCTAGCAAAAGCTGAAGACTAATACAATGGCCTGTGAACTTCAAAAGCCTCTGTACTCTTTTCTGCACTAGAAGGTTGAAGGTCAAGGTTGTATTCACAAAAAGGGTGACATAGAAAGTACTGGTAAATGAAGGACATTTCTAGAGCAATACATGAATCATAACACTGCACAGCTCAACATCAAGAGGGGCAGATTCTCCTAATTCTCATTGTTGTACTGTATAATCTCCCAATATCTGTCAAACATCCACAGTAATTTAATTTTTGTCACCTTAGAAGTTTATAGTATGTGTTATTTGCATACTTTCTATTTGCTTACTTAGAATATGAGAAATACATCCAACATACATTATTTCTCATATGTAATGACACACAGAGTCTATCTGTTCTTCTATATGCATGCATTATCTCTCCTTCAATTGACACTTAATGAGGTCTTGCTGCTTGCTAAAAGAAAGATATCACAGATCTTTCCTAAGGTAGAAGTGATTCTTTCATCTGCCCTGTGTATAGACATCCTTTTGCCAATAATGTCAAAAGCTGTCTCTGGGCAGGAAGTGTTGGGAAGGGGAGGAGGTTAAGGGAGTGAATTCCTTTCCACACTTGGCTGTACAACACTCTTGGGTCACAGTGGGTCAAGGAAGTGACTTGAGGAAGCATATGACATTCCTGACCCCCTTTCATCTTTGAGACACAATATTGATGGCATCAAGGAATACAAGGTGTGTATTCATTCACACATTCAAGTGTATATTGAACACCTGGTCTATACTCAACTGTGTGATAGGCACAACGAGGGTTATATTGTTGTATAAGAAACATGTTTGTCAATTTATAATAAAAATTGAGAATATGAATATAATACAGAAACAAACTGCACAACCAAGAAACATTTTGGGGAGTCAGAAAATAATAGCATAATTGCAGCCTAATGTTTTTAGAAAGGTTTTTAAAATTTTGGCTTTGAAGACATATAAGTATTTGGATTTGCAAAATGGGGGAGTTCATGGGCCATTGTATTCATCTGCAGCTTTTTCTAGCTGAGCAGATTTGAGGATTGTTAATTAATTTCCCCGTTATTCAGTTTCCCCATCTATAGCCTGAAATAATAGTATCAACATGTCAGAATTTTTTGAGAATTAAATGATATTTAATTTAATTCCACCACCTACATAATGGTAGACAAAAAGAATCAGTGATTTGATCACTGAGTTATTTAAAATTGGAAAAATAGTTTAAACTTAGATTGGTAAAAGTTAGTGCAATTTCATTAGAAGAGAAACATCCACTTGCCTGCTAACAGATTATAGGAATATCTGAATGTCTATATAAGAATTTAACTGATTTATGCATTATTTTTGCCCCCAATAGAGGCAAAAAGCACATTATCCTTTACTAACAAATGCTTCATCTCAAGAAATACTTTCATGTGATAATATTTGCAGGAATTAATTAGAATACAGCAATGATGTCATGTCTGATTCTTATTAAATATAATGAATTAATAAAGCACTAATTCATTCCAGAACCTAGTGTGTTCTTGCTATAATGTCAGAAATGAATATTATAAGAACCAAGTAGAGTTTCCCTTGCTGATAGCACTTCCTGTAGCACATTTTGGTGACAAAATCAGTGACATCCCAAATTGCCACTAATGTCATGGAGAATCATTATTTGAAGCTGATTTTGTTGTCTCAAATCTTACCTCTGATAAATAGAACCAAAACTTTTGAATGAAAATAAGGACAGCAATAACTGTTATATTTCATGATGTCCTGGACTTAATGCTAAGCTGCTGCATCAACATTTTAGCCTTGTGCTAACTGCTCATGAGGTGCTATACTTCGTTTATATTTTTTAACGGTGGTTAAAAACAATATTTATGCCCATTTTCATGCTTAGTATGGGAAAGTAAAAACCTTTTTCTGGCCTTGTAGGAACATAAATGACACCCAGGTCACTATCCAGGCATGACTCCATGTAAAGTCCTGAAATCTGGAGGATTTCGGAAATGAAGGAAACCATTCATTGATGGTCACTGAACCTCCAAAACAAGGTATCTTCAATGTGGCCAAGGGCAAATCCCCATAGAAGGAAGCAGCAATGAGCCCCTTGGGGGATGGGTGCGCCACCCTGGTAATAAATAATCAGCAGCTGCACCTTTATTATTCTCTAACAGATGGTAGGGAATGTACTGGACAGGTCTTGGGAAAGGCCCATGGAAAAAGTAGCACTTAAACACTGAAGGATGAAAGAAATTTCAGTAGATCACTAGATAGAAATGTACTTGAAAAGTTTCCTCTGTATTCTTCTGATATTAGATGGTAAACACTACAGATATCACACATGAAATGCTGGTATTTCCAATTTCTCCTGTGGCAGTGGCTAGTTGTCTACCTCCACCTTTCTCCCTTTCTATAGAGCATAGTTAGGTAGGAAGTGGCTGCCCCACCTAGGTCACATTGCTCACCCTTCTTGCAGCTGGATCTGGCTAGGGGATGAACTCTCACCAATGGGAAACAAGTGCAGTGATGAGTGATGTATCCAGACCAAGGCTGTTAGAAGCAAATGTTGGAAGCAAATGTCCCTCTTCTATGCTCTTTGCCATTTGCATCGACTGCCCTATGAGATGTCAAACCTATAAAGTTTAGAGCGTTCCCTGTTTCTGTGATGAAAAGAACCATTTACCAATTAGAGTAATGTCTGTTGACATTATCAGTTACTCACAAGATTTATAAATGTGAAAGATTCACCATTCTAAGCTGTTTCTAATTATTTCATGCAAGCAGTTTTCTTAGCTTATACCTACGTTTGAAAGCAACTTCATTTGTCACATTTGTCACATTCTACATTTTATTGAAATAAAATATTTGTCATAGTATTCTTTTTT
This sequence comes from Talpa europaea, assembly GCF_964194135.1. Taxonomy (NCBI): domain Eukaryota; kingdom Metazoa; phylum Chordata; class Mammalia; order Eulipotyphla; family Talpidae; genus Talpa; species Talpa europaea. The sequence goes on along the minus strand of NC_140078.1, from coordinate 24,395,131 downwards.
TAATCAATTTTTTTATTTTCTTACATTGCTGTTCATTCTTGTACAATATTTGATTTCTCCCTTCAGGCGTAATCCCCATAAATCTCCCACCACTACATCAGCCCATGAATAGTCACCACAGTCACTTATGCTTTTCCTCCCCTATTTTTACCCCTCCCCTGTTGTATGCCTCAGACCTATAGTTTACCTGCAAGTTTCGTCTTTTAAAAGTCCTGATCTTTTGTTCAGTTTCCCTATATGCTCCCTTTAAGTGAGTCCATCTGATATTTTTTCTTTTTCCTTCTGACTTATTTCACTGAGCATAATCCCTTCCAGCTCCCTGTTGCCATAAATGGCATGATTTTTATATCTTTTTTTGATTGCCATCACAGCAATATCTTAACTAATAATTCCATTATTTAACTAACAAGAATCTGTTTGCTAGCTGAGACTAGAAAGCAGTCTATCTTCTGGTATGATTGCTAATAGTCTCTTGGATTTTGCTCACTCTTCCATGTATTTTATATAGTGTTGCCATGGACTGGCCACTTCCTTGTATCAAAACTCATTTTAAGATGAAAAAATGCGGTCATCCATCTACAGTTGTTCAAAACTTGCACTAAAGAGAGTGACCTCATCTGTGGTATATTAAGGAGGCTTCACTTTTTCTGATATTCCACAAATTTCTACTGCCAATACTGGGGTTAGTCAGGCATGCATCCCCTTATTTATGAGGCCTTATAGTGCTTTGTGATATCAAGACACTGCATGATTCCAAGTTTTCTGGAATAAGAAAAGTATACTGGGGGATTGGTGTGGGGAAGAGGGTGTTATCTCCTAGCATTTTGGCAAGAAATGTTACTTCCCATTTGTGGATCCTGCTAAATAGTCATGCCCATTTAGAGATATGCACTAGGCCCATGATCCTGGGGAGAAAGGGTAGCTCAGGGATTTGACGGTTTATCAATTTCACGCTCAATGTTGCACTGACTATGTTGGCACACAATGAATACTAACATTCACTGAGGCCTGATATAGAACTTTCAGATTAACAGAGATTTCATCACTATTGTCAGAGAAAGGAATGTGACAAATGAAGTTGCTTTCAAACGTAGGTATAAGCTAAGAAAACTGCTTGCATGAAATAATTAGAAACAGCTTAGAATAGTGAATCTTTCACATTTATATATCTTGTGAGTAACTGATAATGTCAACAGATCCATAAATATTGGTTTTAAACAGAAGACTAGATTTTTAACAATAACTACATGCATTCAAATACATGCTCACTCTAATAAAACATTTCATGGAGATGATATCTATTTCCTACTTTTAGCACAGTTAAGAGTCAGAACATATTATGTAATGCATATCATACTCCTTGGAGATCTCACTTACCATTTTACATTCAATCTTCATGTGAATTTAATATCTCACCCCCCAAAAAGTAGGCACATAGAAAAATAAATTTAAAAGAAGAAACAGTCCAATTGTAGAGCAGGAGTATGAAATAGGCAACAGATCTCTAATATCTACATTATTTTAAATATTTCTATTAGATTCTAAATTTTATCAGTAAAACAAGATCCTATAGCCAAATGTGGATCCCAAAATTTTGTTTAGTCTTCCAGGTTAGAAATACTCAGGAACACTGATTAAAGTGATTTCTTGCGAAGTTCTGGAAAATAATTCTTTAGCTGGAAGCAGACACCGTATTTTTCTCTGTCTCATGCAGCATGTCTTTATAATAACAATTTGTGTTTCATAAGACACTGGAGTTTTGTCACAGTTTTACTTAGCCATGAATCATTAAAAAGAGGTAACATTCTGCCCCCAGCCTCCACCCCTGCTTGTCACAGAGCTATTCCTTCAGACTTGTTTAACATTAAAAAACATGTTTCCTAACACACAGCTTGTCTTCATAAAAGTCTATTTGGGTAATCCATGGTGTCTGAGAAATGTGCTATGACCGCTTTTTGACCCATTGACACAGCTGTAGGTTTTACCATTTTCCTTACTACAATGCCCTGGATAGCATTTCAAATATACAGAGTCACGACCTTTATTGTTTGCCAGATGGGCTGTGAAATGTATGCTAATGTTCATAATAGGATTATACAAGGCTGTTTATTGTCTGAAAAATAATATGAGCATTATCCTCTATGTTTTTCCCCCAATGGGTTTTCCCTTTAACAGGTATTAGGAAGTCTAATTTTGATTAATATCGGCTTTCAGCTTTACAAATGATGGTTCATTTAGGCACATACTTTAATGGTATTAAGGGTGGAAAACAAGAATTAGCCAGGTAAACTAAAGTACAAAACACATATTATAATTTAGAACCATGCATGGCAACTTGCAGCACGTCCATATTTCATGCTAGAATTGAGTACAGTGATTCAACTCAATTCAAATGTGGGACAAAGGACTATACATATGCTATGAAAGTAACACTTAAAAACACAGAATACAGGGTGTAACTATAGTTTCACTGTCCTTCAAACCTTTTGCTTTTTGCTTTGTATCTGCCCATTCAGCTGTGATCCTATCTCTTTTCTTAGTCTGGGTCCTCACCAAAAACAGATGCTTAGTTTAGGATTTTGGTTCAAGTAGTTTAATTGGGAGGGGATCAGAGAATGAAGGAGTGGGGAAGTGAGGTATGTAAGAAAATACGTCAATAAAAGGTGTGCTGTGAATCAGAACACTGCTGTGGACATTGGGGGCTAAATCCCAGTGGGGATCACATGAGAGCTTCTGTGGAACAAGATGCAGAAAATGATGGGCAAGGAAAGTCAGATATTTATTCCCCAATAACTTCACCTTATTTTAATAGCTGAGGGCGACTCCCTGGGATTTACCTCTTCATGTGTAGCCAAATATGCCCAAGAGAGAGCTTATCAGGTACAGAAATGCAGAAGATATAGGCCTGCCTAGAATCCTTTACAGTGAACTTCGCTATAGACCAAGAGGATGTGGGCAGGGAACCCACAGACTCTGTTACACATGCCATAGTCAGTGTGTCCCTGTGAATGTGGTTACATCTTCGACATGGTATGCTGGAGCCATGCTTAGGATCTGAATGAATCTGGCTTGAATCCCATTCTACCACTCATTTATGGTGAATAATTTCTATATGCCTTAGCTTTGGGCCACACTTTATCAGACTGGTCTCTTGGGAACTGGAGACTGGCCATCCATTTTTTCTTCTGTGAGATCATTATTGATGGGATTAAATCAGATCAGGGCTGCACTAAAAGCATTCAGAATAGTGCCTGGCTTATAATAAATACACTACATATTTTAGGGCCCGATCTCCATTCTCCAACTCCTATTTCTGTGGCCCCACTTTTTTCAGAAGCATAGTTGATGTGTAATAGACAGGTCATCTGTTGGGAGATTGGAATGTTTGTCAGGACGCCGCAGGTCTACTCTCAAGTCTGACAGTTCACTACATAGATTCATATGACTCCGAAAAGCTGTTATATTCATGGTTACAGTTTATTATGGTGAAGGAACACAGGGCAAAATCAGGAAAAAGGCACAAGGTTCCAATTGTCCTTCCCCAATGGAGTCATTTGGACAGCAATTAATTCTCCCTGAGATGACAACCCCTGAGAAGTCTCACCAACCAGGGAAGCTCACCTAAGCGGTGGTGTCCACAGTTTTTATTGGGAATCAATCACATAGCATGAAGTTGACCTTAACTATTTCAGTACCTAATTGGTCAAACTTATACAGCATGGCACAAACCTCTAGGTGTACAAAACCATTCACCATAAATCACATCATTTCCATAAACTATCTGGCATGGTCCCAAGCCTCAGACACAGACATTTTTATTAGGCAGGATATTCCAGAGTCTCAAAGGTTATCTTCCAGGAGTTATCAATGGCCAGTACTAGTGATCCCTGGAATACAGAATTTTGGCAATCCAGCCTGTGGAGTCAACCCTTTCTACAGGATGCCACACTGGCTCCATAGCATACTTCTTATTCCAAAGTGTTCTCCAGAAACCCAAAGGTCCCTGCAATAAGCCACTAAACTGATGCTACTGGGGTCATTACAAGTCTTATCTCACCCCATAAACTCCTTATGATGGCTCAGCCCTATTCCATGTCAAAATCAGTCAGCTTGGTCCTCCCGGGACATGAAAGGCAACCAGATCGTCCAAGGAGACGCTAATGCTTCTAAGTCTGCATTGTCTAAAATAGAAACAATGCTATTCTAAACAGATGTGCTATAAGTAGAAAGCACACAGCACATTTTGAAGACAGTACAAAAAGAAAGTAAAATATCTTAAAACATAAAGATCACATGTTGAGGTGATACTTTGATAAACTACATCACTAAAATTAATTTCACTTGTTTCTTTTTAATGCGACTCTGACAAAATTTTAAATTACATATGGCTCAGATTATGTTTCTATTGGACAATGCTGTTTTACACAGAAATACAAAATATGGAACAAGAGTTCTAAATACACTTATAGGTTTTTTGATTCCTTCTCTGGACAATGTGAACATGTAACTTGATTGTTTTGTACATATATCATGGGAAATCACAGGTGGAGAGAGTTTACAGCAAATGACCTCAACGCTGTTACCATACAACAGCAGCAACTTTTTAAATCAACCATAGCTGACACACGGATTCTTTTAGGCACACAGATCAATTGGCATGATTCAAATCCTTGGCCCAACAATCCTACCCAAATTATGTCACAGTGATTTTTACTACATGTTTATAAGAAGGCTGTCTGTTCATCAAGCCCCTCCAGGACACCTGCCTTTATTATTTGGTAGTCTTGAAGAAGGTTTAATAATGGACCTATTACCAGAAAAATACAATGTCAATGAGGTTCAGAGGCATTTCAGACATCCATTTCCATAAAGCTATGTGGACTGTCCTTGCTGCCATTTTTCCAATAAAAATGCCATTTTTCTAATAAAATGATGCTGTTGCCTTTCTGGCTGCAGTCATCTGAATCCCACACAGACACAAAAGAGCTCCCCTCCCTCAAATACAAATACAGATAGTTTCTGTAACTATAGGCAATATCTCAAATGATCCATAGAGCAATTGAGGGGCTTTAAAAAAGTGTTCTTCAGTGAAAGAGGAAAACAAAATCGGATAGAAAAGAATCAACCTTATAAAAAAAACTGGTAATGTTATTGTTTATAATAAAGAGAAGTTTTATTTTATGAAAAAGCCATGATGGTCTTTACTCAAGGATATTTAATTTCAAAAGCTGCACACCCACATGGTTATAAAGTGAAAGGACTACAAGTGGATTCTCACACTATGAATGTTCATGGCAAAAGACAGGGTGCTTTATAGGGCTTTTCCAATTTGTGGCTCTATTGGGCCACAAAGAAGCTCTATAACGGAACATCACAGAAACACATGGCACAAAAGTGACATATTTCTAACTTAAAATTTTCTATCAGTCACATATAAAGACACAGGTAAAGTTAATTTTAACAATATATTTCACTCAACTCAAAATAAGGCATGTAATAGAAAATGATAAATGAGATATTTGTTTCTGTTTCACACTTCAAAATCTAGTGTGTATTAACCTGCAGCACACCATATGATTCTGTCATCACCTGTCAACTGGAGAATGACATCCATATTGCATAGAGCATTCTAGCAGTCATAGGGTGACTTACATGTTGCATAGAGCTAGAAAATGTCCTTTTCTCCTGTAGTGAGAAGATCTCATAAGGGTCTCCTACCTATGCATACTTTACTAAATACTATTTAATCTTTAGTTGAAAAACTAAAAAAAAAAAAAAAACAATGCTCTAGCTATGCTATTTAGTTCTAACATTCTTTCTTTTAATTGTTTACTGAATATTTTATCAAGTTCTTTTACCTATAGCTTCTGGAATATATAGCATCCTATTAAACATTTTAATGATAGGTTATCATCTCCATATCAAACATCAGGAAATGGATTCAGAGAAATCTGACAACCTGCTCAGGATCTCAGAACTCAGAACAGGCTTAAAGGTCAAAACCTTGGTCTGTTTCTCCACTGGGCTTTCCTGTACATCACCCCCAAATAGTACAGGGGTGAAAAGAGCATTGGCTTGCAGCCAAGGTGAACCATGGGACCAAAAGTGACTTAGAAAAGCCTGGAAATAAAGGGACAGGGCTATAACTCTTTCAGCGCTTTCTCCTCCAAAGGGAAAAAAATGAAAGCTCTTGGAAAGATTTGCCATTCCACTTGGGTCTTAGATCTTAGGATAAGATGTAAGGCCACCACCTTACAGTGGTGAAGAATGAAACTATTATTTACAAGTCATTTACAAACACATTTCAATTCATGAAGGCACATTTCATGTTAATTCCTGGGAACTTCAACCAAGTCTCTAGTCATTCAGGGGAACTGCAGTGTTGGAACTCAGAGCATCTCCTGAATCAGCCTAGTGTTTCCAGATATTTAAGGCCATCAACCCCATGGAAATTTTTTCACCCTTCACCAACCTGGGGTTCTGAGGCAAACTATTGAAGAAAGTAACGTGGTCACAGGCTTTGACCCCTGAAAAGTACAAACAATTGGTTGACTGCTTGGTAAACCTAGAGATGATAACTGAATCCCCCACTAATTTACCACATGGTCTACTGGCTTCACTCCCTCCTGGGTCCACTTTGCTGACTTCAGTTGTTTCATCAATTTCCTATAATACTTACTCTTCAGCTATTTGTTGGTATACTATTTAATTTCAATCCAGCATTTGTCAAAAGTTCCAACGAGAAAAAAATGACATTTAAAGAGGGCAAGCTAATAGACATGGTGTCTACTTTGTTCTTTATGTCAGTGGTCTTCAACCTTGGCTTCACACTGGGAGCTTTAAAAAATGGTTGGCTTCCCGATGGAGATTCTGATTTAATCGGTCCAGGATGTGGTGTGGGCATCAGGAATTTTAAAGTTCCCCTGATGATTCTAATGTACAGTCAGGGTTGAGAATCACTGCTCGATGTTCTCTAAATATTAACCCTTACTTATGTTAGTAATGTAAGCTTAAACATAATAAATGGACCATATTTCCTCAGACTCACATTAAAATACCTTTAGAGAATAAATATTCAATGCCATGCCCTCAGTTTTAATGGAGAGTAAACAAAAACATCCAGTCAAACAATATTTGTGCTGTGGGTATTTTGTAACACATTAAAGATGTAAAATAGCACGCATGATAAATTCGTCCTTATATTAAATCCCAGGGAAAAAATTTTTCCCAGAAAATGGTAAACTTTATTAATCAGACAAGATATAATGAGCCTTTCATTTCAAGTACCTACAATATCTATACTTTTGCTCCTTTCAATTTTTTCCTGGAGGAAAAAAAAATCTTTACTATGTACTGTACTCAAATTCATAAGCAATATTCACTTATTTTTGGAAAGTGAATATAATTAAAAAAATGACAATCCAGGTTTTTCTTCATTCAACAGAATCACTTGTTAACTTTCCCCATCCATTTTTTTTCTGACCCTTCCTATGACCATATCTTTGCTACATTTTTTCCATAAAGATCAATGGTCACAAAGACATGTCTGGAATATTTGGAGATCCAGTCTCTAGGCTTATTTCTCAAGGTTTAACTATCTTGGGTGTCAATTTTCTCCCTAACTAACATCCTACTCACTAAACTTCACGTCAGAGTCTGCTTCTTGTGGAATCTCACCTGGCATATATCCATGAGTTTGGTACAAAGACTATATCCACCTCATAGATGAATAGAGTTATGCTAAGTGACATTAAGTTACCTGCTCACAGTCCTGCAGTGAACAGATGAGAGAACCAGAATTTAAACCTAAATGTTTGACTTCAAAACCTATAGCCACAAGAATATCATTTCCAAAGCAAGGCTGCAAGAGGGGGTGTCTGGGGATACCCTAAAAAAGCTCTGGTGTGAATCTGCCTCTAGGAGACCCTTCATGGAAGGGAAGAGAAGGAAGTAAGGTTAGACAGTAGAAGAAACTGAGTTACAATGAGGAGCCAAAAGAGGTCTCAGGCTTTAGTGAACTGCATAATCATATAGTGAAATACTATACAGAAATGAAAACAAAAAATTGTTTCACCGGATAGCATGGATGAATCTTACAAGCAAAGGATAGAGAGATGCCAGATTTTTAAAAAGTATATACTATATGATTCCAATTACATACAATTCAATAACAGATAAAAATAACTTTCAGTGTTAGAAGTTAGGGTGCCCTTTGGGAGGGAGTATTTTCTGGAAGGAAGTACAAGAGCAGTTTCTAGAATATTAATAATATTCTGTTTCTTGAACTAGGTGTTGGTTACACAGGTGTACTCACTGAAAATTCAGTGGGCTATATTTTTTTATTTATGCATTTTTCAGAAACATTTCATTGAAGTCAACTTGTGGTGTAAATATTTTATATTGAATTGCAATGAATCTAGGTTCATTTTGGAAAGCAGCTGTTATTTTATAGCAATAGCTGCAAATGGTTGTTCCTTGTTTGTGCTTCCTTTCCAAGAATATCAATTTTTTTAAAGATTTATTTATTTTTACAAGAACTGGGGTACAGGCCAGATGTGTGGGAGGGTGAGAGGATTCACCAGAGACAGAGCGGGGTACAGAACAGGCAGACTGACGAAATACACTGCTGAAGGGAGCAGTGGGCAAGACAGGAGAGGTCTGCTGCACCATGTGGGTTTCTCCCTGGCCGGCCGGGATCAAACCCACACTGCAGATGCTGCGTACAGCTTCACAGCACGGTGCTCAACCACCTGCGCCATCAGGGAGGGCCCCACAAATATCAATTTTATCCACTGTTATGATAACAAGCATATAAGGGGTTATTGGTAATAAGAAAAAGTCATATATTTACCTGGTATCATTTTTCCATCTTTTTGAAGGGTTTAATTTGCTATTTCTTGTAGCAATAGATGTGCTGTGATGAATTATTTCAGATTTTATATGCCTGACAAGGTCATCATTTTTGGAAGATATTTTCATTGGGGTTAGTATTCTAGAATAATAGATTTCTTTTTCCCTTAAATACTTTACTTTTTATTATTTTTAAAAGATTATATTTATTTATGCATATAAGAACTGGGGCACAGGCCAGAGGTGTGGGAGGTGAGAGGATTCACCAGATACAGAGTGCGGAACAGAACAGGCAGATAGACTGAAATACACTGTTGAGGGGAGCAGCGGGCGAGTCAGGAGAGGGCTGCTGTGCCATGTGGGTATCTCCCTAGCTAGCTGAGGCTCGAACTTGCGCTGTAGGGGCTGCAGAAAGTTTTACAGTGCTGTGCTTAACCCTTTGCACCACCAGGGAGACCCCTCCCTTAAATACTTTAAAATGTCGCACTGACATCTTCTTACTTGTATTGCTTCTGATGAGAAATCTGTGATCCCATCTTAATCTTTATTCCTCTGTACATAAATGTAAGCTTTTAGCCTGGTTGCTTTTAAGAGTTTTTCTTTATTGCTAAATTTGAACACTTTGTTTATAATGTAACTTTGGTTTTATATTGCTTGTGCTTGGAGTTTGTTAACTTTCTTTGGTCTGTGGGTTCATAAAATTTAGGAAATATGGGCTATCATTTATTCATATTTTTTTTCTCTTCCAATATTCTCTAGTTTCCTTTACAGACTCCATTTACACAGAAACCTGAAGTTACCCTACATTTTCCTGATGTATTTTTCCTTTTTTTTTAATTTTAAAAGACAGATTTATTAGGAAAAGGAGAAAAGGACACCTGCAGAGTCACAGGTGGGCAGGAAAGCCACCTGTATTTCTCCTTATAATTTTTTTCCCCTTTCAAATAATACCTCCTGCTATGTCTTCAAGTTTACTACTCTTTTCTTCTGAGATGTCTAATCTATCATTAATCCAAACTAGTATATTACAAACACACATTGTAGTTTTCATCTCCAGTAGTTTAATTTGGACCTTTTTCAAGTCTTTCTTGTTTTTCCTTAACTTTTTCAACTTATATATTAATAGTTAGAATAATGCTTTCAATGTCTTGCCTGCTAGTTCTAACATCTGTATCCACTCTAGGTCAGTTTCCATTGATTGACTCTTCTCTTCATTATGGGTCATATTTTATTCCTTCCTGCATGCCCATAATCATTGACATGGATGCCAGACATTGTGAATGCTACCTTGTTGGATGCTGGATATCATTGTGTTTCTATAAATACCCTTGAGCTGGGTTCTGGAATGCAGTTAAATTTCTTGGGAACAGTTTGATCATGTTCTTATTTAAGATTCCATAAGCTGGGACCAGAGCCATGTTTAGTCTAGTGCTAATTATTCTTCCACTATTGAGGCAAGATACTTCTTAATAATTTACTCCAATACCCTGTTTGGCTTGTGACACCAAGTGCCATTTCTCGCCCAATATAAGTGTCAGACACTATTCCCTCTAATCCTTTCAGATTGGTGGGGTCAGCACTCTGGTGATGCTTGAGGGTGGCCACAGGCATATCTCTGGGGTTCACCTTTCCAGCAGGTCTCTCCATTCTGGTACTCTGTCCTCACATTCTTGCTGCTTTTGATTTCCCTGATCTGCTAGCTCTGTTTCCTCTCCTCAAAAAAGTAGGGCAGGCTTTACCTAGGTTTCCCTATTATGTTATGACCTGGAGACTCTCTTAGCTGGGTCAGCGGCAGTGTTTGCTTCATTGCTCCCCTCTCCAAAGGTCAAGTTTACTAGTCTCCTTTGAGGCTTAATGCCCAGTATCTTGAAGTGTGGTTTCAAATATTTTATTGGGGTGAGGGGAGATAATAGAGGGGAAAGGGGTGGGTTTCTTGGGAAGAGAAATGCAGTTCCTGTTACTTTATTTTAGTCAGAAATGGATTCAATAGTTAGTGTGAAGAGTATCTCAATGAAAAACAATTCCAGAGAATATATAAAATGGAAATGTGTATATTAGTTTTAATAATAAGAAAAAACCAAAGAGAGATAAATCTTAGCTAAAAAGTTGGTGGTTAAGAGCTAACCTATTTTTATTTACTAAAAACTAGGTTGAATACATGAGTTTTTGGGGAACTTTTATTTATTTGAACTGATGGATTACATATGAAGATTACACAGACGAATGCTCAAATTGCTAACAGTGGTTGTCCCTGGTCATGGGAACTAGAGAACTAGGGTCAGGGATGGGAGCAAAATTGGTACTTTACTGTATAAACTTTGTGTTGTAGGAATTATTTTTACTGTACTTGTAAAATTGCATCTACAGCATAGCTAAAATTTGAGAAAAAGCTGTAACTCTTCATATGATATGGAATAATTTCCAAGCTGTTCTAGTTATATAAAAGGAACAAGGATCAGAACAATATAAAATACATGCAATATTTATTATACCCTAAATAAATATTTTAAAAGAGTATCTGTACTCACCAATACATGTATAAGTAGGCAAAATTTCAAAAAGGCATTCGAGAAGATATAGAAAGGAATTTTCTTTGGGACTGGGAGTGGTAGGAAACTCATTTTTCATTACATTTGGAACTGTTTGAATTCCTGATCATTTGCTAATTTTTTAATAAAAATTATCAGAAAAGTGGTATCTTTTTCTATTGTCTTATAATAATAGGGTAAGTAATCCACATTTTTTTAAATACAGCTGATGCAGTTTTGTAGGTTGAATCTAGAAGTTACCATCTCTACTAGTATTAGCTGCTTTATTCCATTCTTATTATGCCTGTTTTTCAGTGGTGCAGATATGTAACATGACCTTCCTTAGAGAACAAGGTCCCACATGTATCAGCAAGAATACACAGTCTTAAATCACTGCTGGTGCTGAGTAATGGTAATGTTTCTGTTTGGGGAGATATGGGATACGTCAGTCTGAATGAGAGACTAAGTACTTTTTCCGCATCTTTGTATATCATTTTCCTTTCTCATTAGAATCCTAGCACTGTGATTGAATTGTTCATATGACACACGACGTTTTTGTGAAAATGAAGATGTCTAAAGTCCCCTTATCAGTTATCTGGTGACTGATTCCTATAAGTTTTTGGTCTAACCACAGATCTTATCACACAATGTGGCACTGAATTCTTTCCCTTCCATTGTTCTCTCACATCTTCACTGATATGTGCCTCACCTTCATCTAGAGAAGAGAAATCGTATTCCATATTTCCCTAGTGTCTTCCTTTACAATTGGGTGCCAGTAGAAGACACTGACATATGTAACAGTTCTTGGTTTGGGAATTATATATGTTTCACTAGCCACTTTTTACCCAAAAAGTGTCCCCTGGAAGTCAACATCTATTTATATTACTAGGCAAGACTGATTTGATCTGTTAGAAAATTGGAAAAGAGAAAAAAATAATTAAGAAGGAAAAAGACAAAGAGAAAAATAAAGGAATGCCTTCTGTGGGGAGGGGTTAATTTACTAACAATTGCTTTAGTGTCTAACATCAATAGTCAGCCTAGTTGGAAATGCAACAGCGCAAGATGGAGCCCTTCCATGATGTCCAATTATAGGCAGAATTTCTTGGAACCAGAAATTGCTATAAAAATTCTGGTCACTATGAAGACTACCCAGGACCATCTTATTGTCATTAAATTTTTCAATGCTATACATTAGAAAATTTTAGCCCAAAGAAAGTAAAATGTAAGAAATCATTACACATACAAAAGGCTAATATAAGTTTGAGGGAAGCCATTAATACCACCACAAAAAGTCATCCAGAATCACAGGATAGAATTTATATACTTATCTATAAAATATGGTCTTTTCCATTTTGCTTTCTGAAAGGATACTCTTTTGCATGCTGATAATGTGATTAACTTTCTTAGAAGAAAGTACCTATAAGGAGTATTCCTGATGATTACCTCCTTCTAGTAAATATGGCTTCTTGAGGAATAGTCAGAATGTCCCCTTAACTGTTATGTATAAATGCAGAGGCATTCATGGTTTGGAAAAGTTTAATGCCTGGTTCTACTTATTTTCAGGTTCCCTAGGCTTTGAAAGTGTAAGTAATCCATTCTCTTCTCTTACTGTTTTTAATTTAATTATTATTTTATTAAAAATAATCTTTTTCCTCAACATTTAATCCCAGATTTCTAAATAGAACAGAAAGCAACTATTAACAAATAAAGACTGGGCGAATTTAAAATACCCTTTTAAAATAAGTAAGGACTATGTTGTGAGTTACCAAGAATTTCCCCCAAATTTTCATACTTTCTTACTGACTAGAAATAATACAAAAAGTTCACAACTCAGAAAAATGTAGTGACTGTGCTTCTAGACCAAGGTCTAGTTTCTCTTGACCTCCAGCTGCTGGATGATGGAAACAACATGTATGCAACTCCAAGGAAAAAAGACATCTAGAACTCCACACATCTGGACACCCTCATCTGTAGGCAGGAATGACTCAAAATCATTGCAGGCAGAAAGGGAGGATGGAAAAGATAATAAAGTGGATTTTGGGATCTCTGTAGATCAGAAAAAACTGATCATGCAGAAGAGTAGATCCAGAACTTCTTATCTAAAATATTAATAAACACCAGCATAAGTCATCACTTCATAGATAAAAGCAAATTTTGTAGTATGGAATTCATAGTACATCCTTATATAAGTTAAATCAAGGCAAAGTCAATAGCAACAATGGTCTTTATGGGGGGAAAAGGAATAATGCAAGATTACCCTTTGAGTTATCTTTTATCTTATTATACTGAACGAAGTATATCTGTTCCTAAAAATACACTCTCCCTCTTTCTTCTGGGGTTCCCTTTCCATCTCTCTGTAGTCTATATTTTTCCTTTTCTTACATTGCCATATAACTTATACACCATAAAATCCACCTATTTAAAATATACAATTAAATATTTTCAGCAAAAATTCACACAGCTGTGCAACTACCAGCCCAATCTAATTTTAGAAAATTTCAATCCAAAAAGGAAATCCCAGGGCCTCCCCGGTGGCGCAGCGGTTGAGCGCTGGGTTGCGGAGCTGCCCGCGGCCTCTGCGGTGCCGGTTCGATCCCCGGCTGCTCCCCGGCCACCGGAGGAGGGTCCCACATGGTGCGCGGACCTCTCCTGCCTGCCGCCCGCTGCTCCCCTCAGCAGTGTATTTCGTCAGTCTGCCTGTTCTGTTCCCCGCTCTGGCTCTGGTGAGTTCTCTCACCCTCCCGCGCTTCTGACTGTGCCCAGTGCATGTATAGACAAAAACAAACAAACAGACCAGCAAACAAATAAATAAAGCATGCCTCTATTAAAAAAAAAAAAAAAGTCAAAAAAAAAAAAACAAAAAAAAACAAAAAGGAAATCCCAAACCTATTAGCAATCATTCCTCATTCCCCCTCCTCCCAGTCTGAAGCAAACAATCTACTTTCTCTCTCTATTGATTTGCCCATTCTGGACTTCAGATAAATGGAATCATATGATTCATGTTTTTTAATGACTGGCTTCTTTCATTTAACATGTTTTCAAGACTCATTCATATTATATCTATAAATACATATATCTCTCTCTTTGCTGCTACATGTGTATTCATGCTTTATGATGAAGCACATATGATGCATATGAGACTATATATGATATATAATGATGAATTTATATATATATATATCATGGGTGTATATGTGTACTATGTATGTGTATGTGTATATGTGTATGAGTATATGTATGTTGTGTATGTGTATATCTCACCATTAGCTGATAAGACTATTCTATATGTATATATGTAAATACATATACTGACTCTGCCATACTATAACTTGGTAGGATGACAGGCTGAATATACTTATTTTTCTCCCATCACTCCCTCCTCCAGGGAAATAAAAATGTAGACATATAAAGAAGAATATAGCTAAAACAGTGAAAAGAAATGAAGAAACTATGACTGGAACAGTCATTAGAAGGTAAGAGATTTTAACAATTTTTTTGTAAGAAGATCAGATAAAACCAGGTTTATCTTATCTAATTTAAGATAAATTAGAATAGGAGCGGGCCTCCCCTGGTAGCGCAGCTGTTGAGTGCTGGGCTGCAAAGCTGCCTGCAGTCTCTGTAGCGCCAGTTCGATCCCCCACCACCGGAGGAGGGTCCCACATGGCGCGCAGACCTCTCCTGCCGCACCCGCTGTTCCCCTCAGCAGTGTACTTCCTCAGTCTACCTGTTCTGCTCCCCGCTCTGGCTCTGGTGAGTTCTCTCAGCCTCCCGCGCTTCTGACTGTACCCAGTGCTTGTGTAGATAAATAAATAAATCTTAAAAAAGAAAAAAGAATAGGAGCAACTTAGCCAAGGAAGTAAAAGACTTTTACAATGAAAACTACAAAGCACTGAAAAATTGAGGAAGACATAAACAAACAGAAAAACATCCTATGTTCAGGTATTGAAAGGCTTAATAATATTAAGACGTCAACTATCCCAGTGAACTACAGATCTATCCCTACCCAAACTTTATCAAACTCCCAATGGCGTTGTTGCAGAAATAGAAAAGTCCATCCTAAAATTATATGGAATCTCAAGATAGCCCAAATACATATGCCAAATACCTTCTTCCTTGAAAAGGAAGCATAAATGAGACTTCCCGACATCAAAACTTATTCTGAAGCTAAAGTAATCAAAATGTGGTGCTGGAACAAAGACATATAGACCAAAGGAAAAGATGTGTATCAAGTCAAGTAATTTTTAATAAGGGAACAAGATCATTCAATGGAGAAGGATAATTGCTTCAAAAAAATGTTGTTGGGAAAAAATGAATTGTCCACATGCAAAAAAAATGAATTTAGATGCTTATTTTATACAATATAAAAAAGGTAAATTAGATTAAGGACCTAAATGTAAAACCTAAAATTATTAAAGTGTTAGAAGAATTCAAAAGGCAAAAACTTCAAGACATTGCATTTGGCAATGGATTCCTAAATATGACATCGCAAGCACAGGCGACAAAAGTAAAAAAAAATAAAATGGTCTACATCAAAATTTAAAACTTCTGAGCATCAAAGAGCACAATCAAAGGAGTGATTAAGTAGCCTATGGAGTGGGAGAAAATATTTGCAATTGTATATCCAAAATATATAAAGAATTCTATAACTTAACAATTAAAAATCAAATAACTACTAAAAGATGGGCAAAGCACAAAGACATTTCATCAAAGATAATATTGAAACTGAAAGGGTGCTTAATATCACTAATCATTAGAGAAATGCAAATTAAAACCATGGAGATATAACCTCACACACATAAAAATAATGATAAGAATCTAGGAAGGGAGGGAAAGGAGGGGGAAAGAAATGTGTCAGAAAGGATCTGGAAAAATTAGAAGTCTAGTGTACTGTTGGAGGGGCTGTAAGATGGTACAACAAGCTACAGAAAACAGTGTGGCAGTTACTAAAAAAAAAAAAATGGAAATTAATATGATTCCAGCAAGTCTACCCATGGGAATAAATTCAAAAATTGAAAGCAGGGGGTCTGAGGATATATATGCACCCTCATGCTTATAGTAGCATTATTCAGAATAGCCAAAAGGTAGAAGCAAACCAAGTCACCATCAATGAATAAATGTAAAAAAATGGGCTATATGCATACAATGGAATATTACTCAGCTTTTAAAAAAAATATAGAAACATGTTATAATATGGATGAAATTTGAAGACATTATGCTATGTGAAAAGTCACAAAAAAAGTACAGCATGAGTCCACTTATATGAGGAACCTAGATTAATCAATCATAGAAACAGAAAGCAGAATAGTGGTGCTTTCCAGGGGAGATATTTAATGGTATAGTGTTAGTATTGCAAGATGAAGTTCTGGAAATTGGTTACGTACAATGTGAATGTAATTGACAACTTAATTGTACACTTAAATGTGGTTATGACTGCAAACTTTATATCATGCTATCTTACTATGATTGAAAAAAAATTTTTTGGAATGGAAGTAAGTGGTACAAAACAGGCTATGCATGTCTAGTGTGGAAGTGGAAACCAACCTGTCAAGGGAATCCAGAGAAACCCCAAATGCAGAATCAGTATGTTGGTCACAAAATAAGCCTGAAATCAAGGGGAATGAACATTATGATTCTGTATGCGAAAAACTGAACATATTGTCAGCCTGTCAGAGGCAGAAGACCCAGTACTTAGCCCCACCCAAATAAACAGGAAGGGTTCTCTGCAGAAATTGAATGATCACTTGGGAAGAACTTGACCTTCTCTTGTGGATGTTGTTGCCCAAGAGGAAAGAATCTCCCACACACACTTATTCTGACATTTGAGTTATTGGGAGCTTGAGAGCTGGCTCCCAGCCTCACACTAAGACAGAACCACACAGTTAACACACCCTGTAGATGTATAATGCTCCTATTCAGTCTCACCACTCAAGGAAGAGGCATACTGGAAACATATCTACCCATATGACAGCAGAGGAAACTTACATCTACAGCCTAGGATCATAAAGCACGCTTTCACTTTTCAAAGTGAAAACCAACATTGCGAATAATAAAAACCAAGACAAAACAAAGAATTGCACTGAGATGATCAGATATTACTTTAAAAACAAAGGGGAATTTATCTACATTTGAATGAACATTTATAGATCATTCATGTTAGAAGAACAAAATGTTACAAGAAAGACCCAATCTAAGAAAGAACATTTAATAATTGTGATTTTAAAAAACTGAAATAATTGGAAGATTGAGGAAATTTCCAAGAATGTAGAATGAAATAAAAGTAGAAGTTATGAGTGAAATAATATGAGAGATAGAGGTTCAATGGTCATGAAGTAAGTCCTATAGAGATAGGACAGAGAAAATGGAAAATTATCAAATAAACACTGAAGAAAAATTGAAGACTGAGAGAACCCACTGATCAAAAACCCATACAAAAGTCATCTTAGACATGTTGTCAAGAAATGTTAGCACATTAATGGAAAAAAAAAATCCTAAACGCTCCTAAGTAGGAAAAAATCACTCGGATCACCCATAACGTAATGGAAATAAACATTGTGAGTAATTAAAAAAAAAAAAACATTAGGATAATGCCTTGAAGCTCCATGGCAAAATGTTCTTTGATCTGGAATTCTATAGCGAGCCTTAGTCTCAATTGAGTGTAAGGGCAGAACAAGGACATCTTAAAGTATGCAAAGACTTAGAAAGCATATAGCTACCATGGTCCTTTTTGAGCAAGTTATTTTAAGGTCAGAAATTCCAGAAAAAAAATATGGGATTCAAGAAACTATGGGATCACCCTGGAGAGCAGAGATGAAAGATAACTTGATGAAATCTCTGAGCAGATCTAGAAAGCAATTTTAAAAAATAAAGGAGAAAGGGGATTGAAAAAAAAAAAGGAGAGGAGGGAAGATGAAAAATGAGAGAAACCCTGTAATATTTAAACTCAGGTATTCTGTATGACTAACAGCTTTCATTAACTTGGACATATTACAAACACGTCGTCTCAAAAAATACAGGAATTTAGAAACTACAAGAAAGACAAAACACTAAACAATAAAATAATCACAATATTTTAAAAAGACACTAAATGGATGGTTTTAATTAAAGGGACAGAAATATATTTGAATTTGATGATAAAAGTATTTTCCTGAGAGTGAACCAGTAACAATGGAAGTTCAGGTCTTGAATACATGAAAATGTATTTGTTGTCAAACCTGAATTATCCTTAGTTACAGCATGGCCAAAACATCAGTTTATCTTAGATCTCTGAGGTAATTTTTCTGATTGTTCTTCAAGTTCTCATCTATTTCATACATTATTTCTGTTTCATCCAGAGTCAGTTGTCTCATTCATTCAACGGATTCTTTCCTTTTCACTCATACATTTTAATCTGTGGTCAATTTATTTGATAATTCAAGGTCACTTAGGAGGTAGTTGAGATGCATTTATGGAAAAGTTACATATGCTTGTTTCAGAGGTGAACCTTTTCTCTGAATGGAATCAGTTTATAAACTATGTGCCAAAGGCATTCTTTAATTTAGGATGAGTGGAAAACTGACAAAATAACAAAGGCTTCATTCTAAAGATAGACATGTTAAGGCATGCTCCTACTCCATTTCTCTATTGTAAATGTCTAGAGTTATATTTTAACTTTGCTCTGCCCTTCTCTCTTTCAAGCCCCTCTACCACTTTATTTACAGAGTGATAATCATGACTTCACCCCAAGGTCAAGGGTCATATCATATCTCTGTGTATGGGGGTCGGAATAGTAGGGGAGGGGTCAGGAGTAAGGGGGGAAGCTGACAGGCCTGACTGTTCTACACAACAATCTTTAATTACTTTTTATTACTGACTTCACAACTAGTACTTCTAGCATGTTTTTTCTTTTTATTTATGCATAGAAGAACTGGGGTACAGGCCAGAGTTACAAGGATGGGAGGATTCGCCAGACACAGAGTAGGGATCAGAATAGGTGGATCTACTGAAATACACTGCTGAGGGGAGCAGTAGGTAAGACAGGAGAGGTCTGCTGTGCCATGTGGTTAGCTCCCTGGGAGGGGATGGAACTCAGGCCCTGGCAGTGGTATCTCTGAGACTAACACTTATGCCACCAGGGAGGTCCCAACTTCTAGCCTGTTCTTAAAGACTTCTACCTTTACATCTCTGTGCTTGCTTGTGAAGAATAGCTTTTATCTCTAGCATCTCTCTTACCAGTTCTGTTTATTCTGCTTTAGAATTTTCAGAAATTCCTTACAATTTGTGATCCACTCATGATAGCCATTTCATGGATCTTTTTAAAGCCTAGTTGTAGACTTCTGTCATTTCATAAAACTTTTGGATTTTGGTGAGATAAAATTGTGTGTTCAGTTCACCAGTTTGTAACAAAAGCCTGTTTTTCAAAATATCACTGGGCTTTCCTGCCTCCTGAGATGGCATCTCCTTAGCAGCTCCTGTGGCCTAGACATGGCTTATGGAAAGCCATTTCCTGATTGGGAATTCTATGCTTTATCAGAGAATCTCCAAAAGGTGCAGCTTTCTTTCAATAGTAAAGTTACAGAAGGTCTGCTAGCCTCAAGGACATAGCAATCAGATTTCATATCTCTGTAATTGTTCCTGGGAAATTCACGAGTTCAAATAAATATAATGATGGTGCAGACAGATGCTGGAAACAAAAAGATAATGTGTGACACAAAAGGACTTATAGTCCCAAGTGAGATGCCTTTCAAGCATTAAAGCACCAAGTCAGCAGATTAACTTGGGGCTGGGAAGAATCATGAGGTGGAGAACCACAAAGGGTAGAGGTGGAGAGGTGAGGGACAAAAGTAGCAAAGGGGTCAATGTAACAATAGAACATAAGGAATGTCTGGTGCTGAGAAAAAACAGAACTTCCTAAGATTCCTTATCTATCTTATTTCTTGGTGTTTCCTTAAAATCATGGCTACCCTCTGAGTATTTCTTGGTTGTGGCCTGGAACATGATTCCTATTATTGAATAAATGATCTATTAATTATTTTTTTAAACTTTTTTTTTAAGATTTATTTATTCATGCATACAAGAACCAGGGTACAGGCCAGATGTGTAGGAGAGTGAGAGGATTCACCAGAGACAAAGCGGGGAGTAGAACAGGCAGACTGACGTAAATACACTGCTGAGGGGAGCAGTGGGCGGGACAGGAGAGGTCTGCTGCACCACGTAGGTTTCTCCCAGGCTGGCTGGGATTGAACCCACGCTGCAGAGGCTGTGGACAGCTTCACGGTGCTGCACTCAACCACCTGTGCCACCAGGGAGGCCCACTGTTAATTATTTTTAATGCAGAAAAATATCTACTGATAATACCAGAGAGGACTGGATTAGAAAAACACTGGAAATGAGGCCTCTAAATATAAAACTTAAGTTGCATTTAGTACAGTGATTTCACAAGACAGGACATTGGCGAAGTGCAGCAGAGGACATTAGCCCTTCAAATGTTTGTCAAATCTGGTGTCTTCTACATGCCTTGTTCTCCCATGGAGATGTTCCTGGGTGTCTGCATGCCTACTAGTAGGGTGAGTGATAGGAGTGGAAGAGGTTCTGCTAAGTTGAGGAACACCTCTAGAAGGAGTTTTGCAAGTCCCAATTACATACTTGGGATCTCCAGCATAATTGCCCATCACAGAATCTGGCATTAAGTGGGTGCTCAGTAAATAGTGCTGAAGAAATACATTCTACATCCTTAAGACATATCAAACTGCAAACAAATGTCTCTGAGGTGGGGGAAGAAAATAACATGAATGGTTTCTGGAGTATTAGATTCTAATAGCATAATACATTCACCAGAAACCCTAATAATCTTTTTAACACACCAAGAGCAAATATTCTCCCTAGTTAAAGAAAGGGATGGATGTCATAATAGCATATGAGATCTTCTGTTCTAGTCGGAGCACAGTACCCTATGGGTGTTTGGCCTCATAGCCTCCAATAGCCAAAGAAGTCCTGAGCTAGGCAGAAGAAGTCTGGAGAATCTGTTGCTATATATTTGCAACTCTAATGTGAGTCAGATAACTAAAAAGGGCCATTAGAGAAAAGACACAGCCAAATGTGAGTTTCTGACAATTTGGGGGAAGGGACTGTCAATGGAGAGAATGGAAATCTTAAAAAAGGGAAAATATTAGCAGCACTGTAAACAGAAGAGACTTGGACACCCTAAAGAGTATATAAGATGTATATGTGTGTGTATGTGTGTGTGTGTGTGTGTACCTTGATCTTTTCTAAGAGATTCAAGAACTACCATTCAGTGACTAGTCTCTGTGCCCTGAGTTTTCACATGTTATGTCATATGATCCTTAAAATAATTTTGTGAACTAGATATTATTATCATCAGTTTACAGATTAAGACACAAAGGTTTAGCATGATAAAAGAACTTCTCCAAGGCTATACAGCTGGGAATAACAGAATTAGGATCCAAATGCAAGTCACCTGATTCTGATAACCTTCCTGCTAAAGTTCAATTTCCTTCTCAGAGTCAGTCTCACAATGAGGAATTATGTATCTTTATGTCCAACTGTCATCTCATCCACCTACCTTGGTTAACTCAAGCCCATTAGCTTAAAAAGAGTGTTCACCTTTTTTACTCAATGTTATGAAAAACCAAAAGATCTACATATCAAAATGGTGAACAATACCCAACCATATGTAGGACCTAAAAGCAAGAGTTATGAGTAACCTGATGCAGTTGGTAAGAATCATTAAATAAAGACAAATACTAGCCATAGTAGAATTCAATCTCATAACAGCTGTCTGTAAGGTTTGCTCCAAGAATAACCTAGAGTTTAACTCCAAGATGACTGTAACAAAATATGGAAGGTAGGGTAAGATCATAAGGGGGAAACTAATAATGGAAAATTGTTACAGTTCTTGTCTCTTCAGAGGGGTAATTAATATTGATTATTAATACTAGATCAATAGGAGGAGTATCAAACAATTTAAAAGTAATGTCTAAGCATAAGAAAAAATATATAAACCCAAATATTAAATAAGTCACTTATAGTTCTATTAAAGGTAGCATATAAAAAGAAACAAGATATCAAGAGAGCAAATTTTTAAAATGCAGACATGATGTCAGAAATATGAAGAACTGTATCAGTTACCAAATATGGAACAAAAACATGGAAAAAGCAAAATACGGAGACTGAAAGGCATTTTTACTTCCTGATGTATGTGAAAAAGGACAGGAAAAAAATTGAAAAACCAAATTTATCTTCATTATAATAAGAAAAATGACACCACCAGGAATCAAAACTACAGAGCAGATACATACCTGCCTCCCCACCCCCATCACAAACAGTGATATTTAAGCCCTAGGCAGCATGATGGTGAGCGAAACACTAATTAGGAAATACATTTCCTGCTTAATATGGCACAATATTGAAAGGCACATCTAGTGATTCTTTGTTAGTAATGAAATCGCAGTCTGTGACCTGGGCATGGGAAAAGGCAGATAATGTCCCTCCCGAGAACTAACCTGAAACCAAGGAACAGCAGGAAAGGTAAAGTTGAAGAAGTAGACATGCCATTTCTAATCGTGTATGACCTCTCCTGGAGCTGAGGGAGCCTTCTGGAGGTAAGGCACAGCTAAGAAGAAGGAGGCAAAGTCAACAACAAGCTACTACAAATATAGGGACGGGTGATGAGATGAGCATTTCTAGGAGCTATAGAGAAAATGAGAGAGATGTACTCCCCAGCCAAAGGCTAAAAAAAAGTTTTGGTGAGAAGGTGTTCAAGAAAATAAATTCAAATAGGAATTCAAGTTGCTCTGCGTTCCTGGTTGCCCTCAAAAACACACTAGAAAATAGTTTTACCCTTTCAAAGGGAGGTAATAATGAGAAAAGAAGCAGTTATGGGCTTATGAATAGGAAGTGCAAAGCAAAAAGAGGAAAGGAACGTCAGTAAAAGACTGATGAAGGACACACAAAGAGAAACTATTTGAGAATCAGATGACCAGATCCCCAGATTCAAAGAGGTTCTAACCATAATCTCAAAAGATTAAGATGGGCACAATAATAGAGATACAGGTATTCGAATGATAGGAGAAAGTGGAAGCAAGCCTTCCAAACAGAAGATAGAAAGAAAAGAAATAGAAAGGAAATGAAGGCACAATGAGTTCTGCAGAGCTACTTCTCAGCCAAACAACTAACTGGTGAAAATTATTTTTTCAATTAAATTCTTTGGAAATTACCCTAAGGGCATATAGTCAGTAAAGAAACCTTTATTCAAGAAAATCTACTTTGTTTGGGTAAGAACAGTAAGAATTTGTGGTACTTGAGCCATGACCTGCTTCCTCTTTACTGACCCCAGTTCAATGTGACAGAAGCCCCATTCCAGCTCACTAAGTCAAGGGCTCCAGGATCTCTCCAGCAGTCAGTCCATTAGATTTCTCATCTCCTCCCATTTCATGTCACAGCAGCTAAAAAGCAGGCAAGTTCAACCAAGAAGTCAGGGGACTTCTTCCACTACCCAGCCATCAGCCACAGTGCAAAGACTACACCTGGCACAACAGGTTAAAATATTGGGGCCAAAATCACTCTCAT
The DNA here is from genome assembly GCF_964194135.1 of Talpa europaea. Lineage (NCBI taxonomy): Eukaryota > Metazoa > Chordata > Mammalia > Eulipotyphla > Talpidae > Talpa > Talpa europaea. The sequence continues at coordinate 24,371,189 of NC_140078.1, read as the reverse complement.
CTCAGTTCATTTATACATAGAAAGTTCCACACTGGGAGAAGCAATCTGAGAATCTAGAGGCTACTGCTTCTACCTAGTGCACTGCTGATAAATCAGGAATGTCACTGTAAGAAAAGAAAGCCACAGTTCCTACCAACTAAATAAGTGGTTCAGAGATTTTGCCATCCAGAGGGAGGAGAGTGAGGCCATAAACAGTAGAGAGGTTCTAAGCCCTACCCAAAGAAAGTGACTTTACTTGAAACATGGGAAGTTCAAGCCTAAAGGGCAAAACTGGAGATTTTGGTAAACTAAGTTATAGGTCAGCTAGATTACCAGAGAGAGCTAGGGACAGAAAAAAAAAATCCTGCTAAGACCACCTGTCAGTGGAGGGTGACTGCATAGCCAATGCTGTGCTCTATGATGAACCACAATATGACTCACATTGGGATAGGAGGATATCGACTTCACTGAAATAGTTCAGTCAAGTCATTAAACAGATAAGCAAGTGATAACAGACTCTGGAAAGGGGATCAACATCCAGAGTTCTGAAGTTCTGAAACACATCATCTAAAAATATATTGTCTAATATATATATATATATATATATATATATATATATACACACACACACATATCTATCTATCTATCTATCTATCTATCTATATATATATATATATATATATTTAGCAAAACATTATGTGAGACATCCAAAGAAATGGGAAGGTTGGGGGGAAGCAGGTAGCAGAAACTGCAAGTAAAATTCTGGGGTGTCTCAGTTAATAAAAACTTGAAATTAGTCACTATAAATACATTTTTAAAAAAGACATAAATACATTAGAGTACTGAAGTCATGAAATACTTGAGGTAAGGAAAATACAAAGAAAAACAATAGTTTTTATATAAAAACTATGGACATATAGGACAGGTTAGACAAACTCACAGGAAAAAAAAAACTGAACAGAAATATGACAGAAGAAAACTACTCTGAAATAAGCAAGAGATGAACATGCTGCTTAAAAAAGACAAATCATGTTCCAAGAACAAGTGGTACAAGCTACATCAGTCATACTTGGAACAGGTACTGGACTTAAAGAAAAGATCATAGAAATGTTCACATTTTCTGACCTAAGTGAAAGAAAAATACAGTCTAACAGTAGTTATTATTCCTAGAACCCTTCAATTTAAACTTTTCAACATAATTTTAGATAACAGGAAAAAGAGGAAATCCTAACTGAACTTTTTGTACTAATTAAGGGCAGACAGTGATCAATGGAATACAATTGAAAATCCAAACATAAACCCATTCATCTATGGTCATTTGATTTCCTCTAAGAGTACAAAAACCATGCAATGTTGAAAAGAACTGTTTCTTCAACAAATAGTATGGGACAACTAGACATCCACATGCATAGGAACAAAGCCTTTCCTCACACTTTATATACAAAAATTAGCTCAGACTGGATCAAAGACCTAAGCAGAAGAGTTAAAATAATAAAATTCTTGGAAGAAAACATAGGACCGCTTTTCAAGACTTTGGATTTACTAGTGGTTTCTTAGATATGATAGGCCAGGCAAAAAAAAAAGAAAAAGAAATTGGACTTCATCAAAATTAAATGCTTCTGCACAACAAAAGACATTATTTTTTTAAAGACTTTTTTCTAAAGATTTATTTTTATTTATTTATACAAGCACTGGATACAGTGAGAAGCGCAGGAGGGTGAAAGAATTCACCAGAGCCAGAGCGGGGAGCAGAGCAGGCAGACTGACGAAACACACTGCTGAGAGGAGCAGCGGGCGGCAGGAGAGTTCTGCGCGCCATGTGGGACCCTCCTCCGGGGGCCGGGGAGCAGCGCTGCAGAGGCTGCGGGCAGCTTTGCAACCCAGCACTCAACCGCTGCGCCACCGGGGAAGCCCACAACAAAAGACATTATTAAGAAAGTTAAGACAAACCACAGACTAAGAGGGGACATTTGAAAATAATATCTGTAAGGAGAAAGTAGTCTCCAGAAAATACAAAGAACTCTTACAATGCAACAATAGCAAAAAAAATCAAATAACCTAATGTAGAAATAATGGGCAAAGGTCTTGAGCAGCCATTTCTCCAAAGAAAATATACAAATGGCCAATAAATACATTAAAAGTGTATAACATCATTAGTCCTCAGGAAAATGCAACTCAAGCCCACAACGTCACACCACTTCATACACACTGGACTGGTTAGAACAAAAAAGACAATAATGAATGTTGGTGAGGGTGTGGAGGAGTTGAAACCTTCATATATTTGCTAGTGTGAAAATAAAGTGGGGTACCTGGGGTCTCCCCATTGGCACAGCGGGTTAAGCACCACACTATGAAACTATCCGCAGCCTCTGCAGCACAAGTTCAATCCCTGGCCGGCCAGGGAGCTACCCACATGGTGCAGCAGACCTCTCCTGTCTCGCCTGCTGCTCCCCTCAGCAGTGTATTTCAGTCAGTCTGCCTGTTCTGTTCCCCGCTCTGTCTCTGGTGACTCCTCTCACCCACCACACCTCTGGCCTGTACCCCCAGTTCTTGTATGTATAAATAAAAATAAATCTTTCAAAAAAATAAAGTGTGCCACTTTATGAAAACACTTGGCTGGTTCCTCAGCAAGAATTACCATGTGACTAAGCAATTCTACTGCAAAAGAATTGAAAGCAGATGCTCAAACAAAAACGTGTATGTGAATATTAATAGCAATACCATTTACAATAGCCTAAAGGTGGAAACAAGCCAAATGTCCATCTCCTGAAGAATGGTTAAACAAAATGTAATGTTCATCCAATGGAACAGTATTCAGTCATAAAAGGGAATCGCGTACAGATACACGCTATACCACAGATGAGCTTTAAAAGCATAATGCTGCGTGAAATGCAGCAGACAGAAAGGGCCACAGATGATATGATTCCACTTAAATATCCAGAATTAAGGGCTATCTTTCTATGCCAGAAGAAAAGTTTGAGAAGCCTAAGCAAGTTTTTTTTGTCCCACCTTGTCTGCAAAATTTGGAGTTGTTGATACAAAAGGTCCCTCCCAGAACTAGCATTTGTCATCATTCAAGAAGTTAGAACCATCGCTGTTTCCAACAGTCTTTTTTCCTTTCTTTATTTTAAGAAAGTAAGATTGCCTCACACAGGAGTTCCATTTTATGTTCTCAAGCTCAAAGAAACATGGGAGGTGTGAGCAGACTGGAAATATGAATCTCATCCATTGTTAGGCTGTTAGGTAATCACTAGGCAGAGTAGATGGTAGTATTTTTTCTCGTATGATTTCTCCTTCCCTCATGATGTAAGTGCTTTAGCCTCTCCCTCCCCCCCCTTTCTCTCTCTCACACATATGCATGCACATATGTACATATTTATGAATAAATGTATTTCAAACCTAAATTCTAAGCACTCCATATCAGCACTCATAAGAATTTAAGACCCTTGGGTATTCTTTAAGACATTTTTCTTCTCTACTTAATACTTTTCCTTGCTCTCTAACTGCTTGAATAGAAGGGAATGTGAGCTCTGATGTGGATGATGAAAACATCACTGTTGTCTGGTTGATGCTCTGACAGCATGGAAATATACAAGGGGAGTCTGCGACGGTGACACATTAAAGAAATCAGAAAGCACTTTCAGCAAGTCCACTTTCTTAAGGTTGCTCCCCAAGGGCTACGGACCTTTCAATCCAACAAATACTGAGCCCAGTATAAAGATAGGACTGAATTTAAGCACAGGAGACCATGTACCTCTATTCCATGCCCAATTTATCAAAATCCAACCAGAAGATTGGCTTTGGTCAAACACAGAATGTTCACTTCTGCTGCCTCCTGGGAAAATGACCTACTTTGTATTTGTGATGAAGCTGTGGAAAGAGCTTGTGGCTTCCCCACTTTTACTTTTCAAAGGTTTGCTAGCACTCACCAAGTTCCACAATAGCTCTCAGTTCCAAGCCGTTAGTTCTGAGACAACTTTACAAAGCCACACGCGGAAGACCAAAAACAACAGTCCTGGTTCCCCCTTTGCTCTGCGGACAACATAAAATAGAATCATCTCAGAGGGGAGAAAAACCACACGAAGTCAGACTGCTCAAATGAGCCAGTGCATCCCAGACGACCCGAAACCAACAAGCATCATGCAACACTGGGTATTTATAAGACTCTGTCGGAAAAAAAGCCACCGAGAGCTCATGAAGAAAGCCTGCACACCGCCAGGGCCCCAGGTCAGAGCACCGCTCCACAATGCCCTCGTGCCATTGTTTTGTGCTGAATGCACACAGCTCTGGGAGCTTTTCATCGGCTCTTAAATCCACTGCTGCTCAAGCATGAAATATCTTTGGGTTCCATTAAAAAAAAATAAATGTGCTAACAAGCTGTTAAACCACATTTTACAACAAACGCATCAAACTGATGACTTCGCTTCAAAAATATGAACTAACCGGAATAATAAAGGCTTTGTAGAACTTGGATAAATGAAGTGATTACCTCACAGTGAGGGAAATCTGTGGGGCACATCCAAGTAATCAAAAAAATAAGTTCCCGGTTCTCAGAGGAGAATTCACAGCCCTCTGCCTTGCCTCCCCGAAGCCCTGAGCCCAAAGGGCTTGGACAGGAGGAAAAATAACACAGGTACAAAAAAAGCAGCGGGCGGGGGTGGAAGAAAGAAAGAAATTCAGTCAGTTCTTTGATTAACAAGACTTCTTGCTGGACTTAAGTACAAACAGCTGCCTGGACTCCAACAGCCAAGCCTAAATCTAAACACTCCACTGTTTACATAACCCAAACTTAATCAAGCGACCATATAATCCACCAATTTAAAGTATCCCTAAGAGTTTCAATGTAATGTTGGTTTTCTCACAAGCCAGCCCGTCAACAAGCTGTTTGAAAATGCCAACTATTCCAGCTCAGTCCTCCAGGCTTGCAGCATCTCCTGCAAGGCCGCGCTTCGGAGCTGTTCAGGGAGAATACTTAGATGACTTGGGATCATAAGCCATTTCCTGTTATTCTTCTGTTGACGGAGTACACACTATTTGTTGAGTAAAGTCAGAAGCCAGACTGTAATTTCTAAAATGACATCTATATCTCTTTACAGGAGTATTGTTAGTAATAGGGAATGGCTGTTAGAAATTCGACAAATACAGGTATAAAATACCATAAAAAATGTGCTCTGGGATAGAGAGACAAAGGTAATTTTCAAGAAGGAAGGATGAGAAACGGGAATTTATTTTATGAGAAAGGTACCATGAAGAGGAAAATGCACATGATTGTTAAACTGAGGTTCTAAGTTAATTGCCAACAGAGATCACTGATAACACATTATGAGATAAGCCCACTTGGCCAATCGGTACAGAATCCTGGGGACTATAGAAATGGAGTTCATCTAAAGAAGGTATAAAAAAATATAATAAAGTATAGCCATCTAGTGCCAACATATTTTTTTCAAATATAATTTTTGAGATATAATTGACATACTATGCAATTCGCCCACATTTTTCAATTATTTTTATTGTACTCACAGCTATAGGCAACCATTACCAAAAACACTTTTATAATATTTTTGCCCCATAAAGAAACTGTGCCTTTTTATAATTTATTTTTATTGAAGTAACATTGGTTTACCATACTGTAGATGATTTAGGGGAATAGGTTCATACTCCCTCAAATGTACATCACCATACCACACCCAAAACCAAAGTGCTATTACCCTTTTACCATAGACCATTGGCCCTGTTTCCCCTCCTGTCCCCTCCCCTCCTTTAGCAACCACAATTCTAGTCATATTGAGGGTTTGTTTTGGCTTAATTTCGTCAGTTCCTTTATTTTGTTTCTCTATATTCCACATGACTGAATTCATCCAGTACTTGATTTTCTCCTTCTAACTTATTTTGCTTAGTACAATCCCCTCCAGTGCCATCCATATTGTTGCATATGGCCATAGTTCATCTTTTTTTAATAACTGAGTAGTATTTCATAGTGTGTATATACCACATCTTCTTAATCCACTCATTTGTCATTGGGCACCTAGATTGTTTCCATGACTAGGCTATTGTAAATAGCACAGCAGTGACCATAGGAGCGCATGTATCTCTCTTTGAGTTAGTGTTTTTGGATTCTTTGGATAAACACTAAGGAGTGGAATGGCTGGATCATACAGTATATCTATATATAACATTTGAAGAAGTTCCATGCTGCTTTCCAAGAAGGCTGGACCAGTCTACATCCCCACCAAGAGTGTAAGAGAGCTTCTTTTCTCCACACCCTCACCAACATTTATCGTGTGTATGTGTGTGTGTGTGTGTGTGTGTGTGATTCTCACGGGAGTGATGTGCTCTCTCACTGTGATTTTGATTTGTATTTCTCTAGTAATGATGTTGAACATTTTTTTCATGTGCCTTTTGGCTACCTGTGTGTCTTCTTTGGAGAAGTGTATTTAGCTCTTCTGCCCATTTTTTGATCGGGTTATTTGTTCTCTGTGGAATCACTCCCATTTCTCACCAATCTTTCCAGCTGTGAAGAAGCACAAATCTATTTTTTATCATGATAGATTTGCCTATTTGAGACATTTCAAATAAATGGGATCTATAATATGTAGCCTCCCAGCACCTGGTTCTTTTACTTAGCATATGTTTTTAAAGATGCTAACCCATATTTGCCAGAAATTCTGAATTTCAAGAGAAGTTGGAAATCTGAATTCTTGTGCAAAATTTCCCAATGTTTAAATACTGACCACTAACTCAAATTAAACATAAGCCATACAGGATCCCCACAGTGTGGGCTTATTGGATTCACACATGAAAAACAATTTTGTTTCTTCTGTGCAGGTGGGGACAGAGGGGAATAAAAAAAAAAAAAAAGAGAGCCAAGATTAGAAGGAAGCAAGAAGGGTCAAACTCACCTAGGCAAGAAATGAAGACAGGAAGGTATAGATGAAAAAAGTTGGAGACTTCTCAAAGAGTAGAAAAAATCTGGATGTGAATCTGGTCAGGAGTCCATGAAATGCTCATCTGGTTCCTCAACCTTCAAAGCCTGTCAGGCCTCTCGAGCTCTGCCCTGGGAGCATACTGGTTGGGACAACACAGAGTGAGCTCAATTTGCCTGTTGCACACACAAGACCTGAAAGAACCAATTCAGAGAAATCTCTGGAGAGAATGAGAGCCTTTAACAAGATAATTCATTGAGCTATTTGGGTTTTTCTTCTTTCCCATTTTTATACCTTCTTATTCTCATTTTCAATCACTCTAATGCAAATGTACACACACACATACACACACTCGGGTTGGTAAGGCCCTTTCTACCTTCAGGGATGTAGGGATATTTGGGTTTATATGGAAGCTGAAAAGGATGATCTTCCAAATCATCCAATTATTATTGTAAAAACCTAAACTATTGACATAATAATGCTAGATAGATATTCATTACACAGGGAAAAAGAGAATTCCTTAAATAAGGAAGAGACCCAAAAGTGCAGAGAGAGGAGACTTGCAAAGACTGGGAAAAGCGGGGCTAGATGGTGGGCTCCAGGAGCAGCCATGATACCCACATACTAAGAGTATCATGGAAAGATGTTAGAGAACAGCTTCTCATCTTGGATGGCTGATGTTGGATATGGGAGTCAATAAAGTGGGAAAGAGTTATATGCCTAAATTTATCACAGGATGAGCAGAAGTGTGTCTTTCAAGTCTCATGAATACTTAGCCAGATGAGAACATTAGCAGTGACCTTATGGTCTAAGGTGGAAAGGACTCTTGCTCTACTTCTGGATTAATGTACCATTTTCTGGGAAGAAGTTTATTTCAATAGGACTATAATTGACTTGATGGATATCTGTTTTTGTGGGAATAGAAATCCCATATCCCACCCAAGTCCACCAAATTCAACCTACCAGCTAGACAGAGTGTTTCATAGGACAACTTTATGGTGTTACACTATCTGTATGTGTTTTGGGTAAAAATGATCAGACTGGTATCTGTCACCTTCTATTTGATGATCATAGTCTGGTATTGAGGACACAGTATTCCTTGGATTTACTCTCAAGGAATTTCCTCTGCAAGTTTGCACTGAGTTTAACTTCAGTAACACTCAACTGAATTTTAAGTGTTTATTGTCTACAAATCATGTGCCAGGATAAGGTCAAGGAAGGCATAAACTTTATACTCAGAACAGCCACAGCCAGGCAAGAACTGTACATATCTCACTCCAATTTGATTTGTGAGTATCATTAACATGAGCCAAGTGCAAATAAGGTACATTACACTAATAAGGTATATTACACTAGAAAGAATCAGGAGATATTATCCCCAAATAAAAATCTTACCAAGCAATATTTAAAAGTTTAGTAAACTTAACTCTTGTATATAAGGAAGGATTAAAGTTAGTAACATAGACAGGTCAAACAATAAAATAAACAAAATGGAACAGCTGTATATCTTTATGCTGTGTAGGCATAATATTGTAAGAATATTTTGAACACTGACTAAACTTAAGTTCATATTGGGTTATAATGGAAAACTGAACAAATAACAAAATATACAGTTTGCAGAGGCGATAATTTCTGAATGCAGTTTTTTATTAAAAATTAGAAATTCAAAGGCATCTTCCTAATTCTGGCCAAAGAAAGAAATCATAACTGTAATATATGACAGGATAGAAGTGGCAATTTAAGTAAGTGAGGGAAATTAGTATCAGTGAATAGTTTGGTGATATTAATAGTTTAGATACATAAATTTGAATTACTTCATTGTACATATATTAAGACTTAGGTCAGGTATAAATGCAGGGTTGGTGTGAATCCTGGTATCAATCAAAGGAAAGTAGCAAGATAATTAATGAATATCATCACAAATTGGGGAAGATTTCTCCACACAGGAAAGAAAAAGAAATTAAATATCCATTTAAAAATAGATATTTTATTATACTAAAAGCTTGATTGTCTGCTTATCACAAATGGTGTTAGCTTTTTTGAAAATAAATTTGCAATATAATTATACAGTTAACACCCTTTAAACATAAAATATCATACATATGATACCTCAAAAGAAAGTACATAATACACAAATGTAATAAGAAATAACAAATAAAAAAATAAGAAAACTATTTCAGAACTCACTAGCACTAGGAAAAAAAATCAAATCAAGACAAGATCATCATATGCCACAAACCAAATTGGGTAGGGAGACAAGAAAGTGTTATGAAACCAATCTCCAACCAATAGAAAGGGGCAGCAATGTATTAAGTATTGTATCTATGTAACATGCCTAGAAAAATATAAAGGTGTGTCAAAATTATGATCTGAAGCAAATGACTAAAATAAAATGAAAAGTTGCAAAAATAAAAATTACTCAAAATAGAAAATCAATGGACACATTGACTGAATCAAAAATAAATCAACTAAAGATAGATCTCAAAAAATCACTCCATATGTAGCACAGAGAGATAAATGATCAAAAAATGAAAGAGCTACTAGAACACAGGAAAAACTAGAATGAAAAAGTCTAATGGACATTCGATCCAAGCTCCAGGAAGACATGAAAGGGTGAGAAAGTGGTAATGTTCAAGAAATAAAATATGATACATTTCCAAAATAAATGAAAGACACATGTCTTCAGGTTCATGAAATTGAGGGCATCCCAAGAAGGATAATTAAATGAAATACACACCCAGATCTATCATAGTTAAATTGCAGGTCACTAAAATTAGAGACCTTAAAAGCAACTGGGGGAGGGTGGGGTGTACTGCATTTGGGTAGGAGAGATCATCTACAAAGAAATGACAATTACGTTCCTACCTGGTTTCTCAACATTAAGAGTGGAGACATAAAGCAGAAGACTTTTATTGTCAAACTGCTTTGACAAAATACCTGCCAACCCAGAACTGCCTTCAAATAAGACATTTTTTCAAAAATACCTCCACATGGAGTAGAAGCTACAGAGACTCACCTGATATACAGTGGACTTTGCAAAGCAGAGAATAAACATTCTTTGTATTAAGCGATTGCAATTTGCATGGCTTTCTTTACCATGGTATAGCTTAGTCTATCTTAAATGTTATATAAAACATTTATCACCAATAGTCCTTCTATCTTATGGAAAACAGAGAATGAACCCAGAAGATTAAAAAAAAACACAACAAAAAGATTTAATATTTATTTTTATAAACTGGAGACAACATTTGAGGGAGGAGAAGTAAGAGAAAGACTGGTAGCTAGTCTCTGAGAATTTAAAATGTATCATGAAGCTATAATTAATGGCAATTGCTTGGCACAGAGGCGATAATCAATGTTGATGACTGAATACTGGAATGTGTTGAATATTCTCTTTGCCTTTCCAAATGTATTCTTAATCTTTCTCTCTTCATCTTTCTGAGCATTTGAAGAAGCTATTGTTTAAGCATGTCAATGACTCCCTCTCCGTGATTTCCGATTAAGTTCCAGCAAGATGTGGTATTGTTGGAGATTCAAGTTGGGGCACTTATTCTCCCAGCTAACCCCTGCCAGATGATGAGGGGACAATTAAGTCTGCACAGCTCCATCAGACCATCCTCTCATATACTCCCTGTTCCTGTAACTACTCCCATCCCTTGACCTTCATGTCCAGATGTGGACATCTTCCATGCTCTTGCTTTAGCACACCCCAATGAATTCCCTTATGCCTGCTCATATCTTTGCAAACAGTTCTGCCTTTATAACATCCCTCACTTACCCCATTACAATACACCATCTACTTCCTCTCAGGACCCTGAATGATGTGATAACTCAGTGGTTCTTAACTGAGGCCTCAGGGGATACTTGACAATGTTTGGGGACATTTATACATATGTATATATGTATATGTATATATATATTTTACATCATTGTTCATCTTTGTATAATGTTTGATTTCTCCTCTCAGGTGTACATTCCTGATTATCAAATCTGGAGTGATACTATTGGCATTCTGTGGTTACAGCTCACAGAAGTTACTCAACATCCTACAATGCACAACAAAAAATATGGAACCCAAAATGTCAATAATCTCAAAGTTGAGAAAATGTGCAATATCTGAATATACAACCAAGACACTGCACAAATCCATGATGTATAAATAGTCTCTTCAACACGGAATATTAGCTACAGATAGATCTTAAACATTTCAATTACCACAACCTATAATTTATTTACTTTTATCCTTTAATTACAAGCATCTCCTAAAATCAATTATCTATTTTGAAAATAAAAGATTCCATGCAAATATTTAAATGATAAAAATATATGTTAAAGTCAGCCTGAATCCACATACCCCCCCAATCAATTAATGTAGTTGTTTACAAGCAACTGATGTGAAAGGAGAAAATGGCTTCTCCAAGTTCCAGCACTTCCCTCATCTCTGCTGATATTTGATGCACTTTCAAAAATGCCCACAATGTGCTTCTGGAATTCCACCATTTCCATCTGGAATATAATGCAGAACTTTTCCTGTCTAAGGTATTGTGAGTGCTATAGTGAGTTTGGGCAGTATAAATATAATTTTTCATATAAACAGCCACCTAAATGTTGTACTGTGAGATTTGTACATCCTATAAAATTTAGCTGTTAAAAACCAGGAGACTATTAACCAGGTAGACAATCCGTGGATTGCAATTTTTCACATCCTGGTCAGTAACCCATTGTTAGCAGAGGCAGACAGTTCTGAAGACTGGAAGCAAGGGACAAAGGAACATTTCCTCATGGTGGAATATGGCCTCCTCACACTGTTGGGATTGCAGTCAACTTTGGTAATTTGCTTGGTTTTTCACATGTGAGACAAGAGCCCATTTTTAGTGTACTTTATTTTCAGGGGAAATTCATCAAAGCAACAATGAAGGGGACTGTCAGTGCTACTGCATAGGGAAACAGAGTACTTAGAATCAGTTCCTATTTTTCTCTCAAGGAAGATGTTTTCCCAAACTAAGTGCCCAAAATAGACAGTGAATCAAGAAGATGTGGAATATATACACAGCAGAATACTACTCAGCAATAAAAAAAAATAAACTCACATCATTTCATGCAACATGGATGGAGTTGGAAAGATAATGCTAAGTGAAATCAGTCAGAAGGAGAAAGATAAATACTGGGTGGTGTCATTAATGTGTGGAATATAGAGATATTAAACTAAGAACCATAAAAAAGACAACCTCAAAAGCTATCCCTTGCAAACTGACTATAGAACCAAAGCATTCAAAGGTGGTGGGGGTGAGAGAGGAGTAGGAATAAAGAGGGAAGGAAGCAAAAGGGGCCATGGTGGTAGACTATGGGTGATTCGGTGGCAGGTATCATATGGTGGTATAATACACCAAGGGAGAGAATCCTAATGTTAGCACAATAAAAGAATGAATTTTTTTTAAAGGAAGGTGTTTCCCTTACCTATTGACTTTTTTTTAATTAATTTTTACATTTTGGAAATAATAGCTTGTCAAAGGCCATTAAAAAAAAGGAGGGCAATAAAAGAATATTATAAAGGAAACAGAATTTATCTGTAAGCATCTGATAATTTAATGACATTTCTAGCATACTGGATTTTGTGGAAACTGAAACACCAAGGTTCAAATATCAGCACTAAAAATCACTGAATCATTTTTTCTTTACAAACAATAAAGTGTCCCAACTAGTGGCCTGTGTCTCAACAATTTTCTCAATGATCACATAACTCCATCTTCCTTTCACCTGTTTTGATTAGTGCTGTATTCAATTTTGATTATTTCTGAGATGACTTCAATGCCCATGTTGACCTAATTAGTGGTAAATGGCCAGGAATTACAATAGAAACCTTGATTCCTGGGTTTACTTCTTTCTTGCACTTGACAAGCAGCTTCTCAAACCTGAGTTCAACTATTCTCTGTAGTCAACCTGAGCTGTTCAATATTTGTTAGATCAGTTTCTCCAATGAAGGTCCTTCATAGCTGGATGTAGTAAGCTGACCAAGAAAGAACAGTTCTTCTGTACATGAATTTTACCTGAGTGATGATTTTTAGCTTGTATACATATTGCCACTCATTTATAAGTTTATAAATAAATTTAAAGAATTGTTGACCAGTCTATGCAGAATTTTTAAAGTGAAACAGTATAGATCTGAAAACATCAGATTGTATCCAAGGAGTGAAATGGACATTAACTCTAGAAACTTTTGCTTCACATAGGTAAGTAGAATAAGTGCCTGATGGCTGGCTGGCTGGGTAGATAAATAGATAGAGATAGATAGATAGATAGATAGATAGATAGATAGATAGATAGATAGCTATCTCCATATAAAATGTCATTTAATATATTAAGTCACTCATCCAAATCATTAAAAAAATTCTCCTATACTACATTATAATAAATGCAGTTAGCTAATATATTCTCTCACATTTTTAACTGACCTGGCTTCATTTAATGAGCATGATCCCCATTTCTTTTTTTTTTTTAAGATTTATTTATTTTATTTATACAAGCACTGGGTACAGTCAGAAGCACGGGAGGGTGAGAGAATTCACCAGAGCCTGAATGGGGAACAGAACAGGCAGACTGACGAAATACACTGCTGAAGGGAGCAGCAGGCGCGGCAGGAGAGGTCTGTTGCACCACGTGGGACTCTTGCCGGTGGTCAGGGATCGAACCGGTGCTGCAGAGGCTGAGGGCAGCTTTTCAGCCCAGTGTTCAACAGCTGTGCCACCGGGGAGGCCCATGATCCCCATTTCTGACATTGTCTGTGTCCAGAACATGGTCAGGCACACATTATGTGTTGAATAAGTCATTGTTATTTTCAAAGGTCAGTGTTTTACTGACATGAACCATTCATTTTCTGGCTGTTCCTAGTCCTGCATAAAAAGGGAATGAACTATAATAGTAAAACCTGGATTAACTAACTGGTTCTGGGCCCTCTACCAGAATTCTACTTTATTATTTTGTTTTCATCCAGAAGTAGGGTAGGTTCAAGGATAAAATTCCTATTGAAATGTTAGTTTAGAAACATTTTATCATTATGGAATACAGGAGTCAGAGATATTTGTGCAATATCTATATCTACAACACTTTAAGGATCTTCGTCTGCTACTCAAAGTCATCAAGCTGAAGCACAGCAGGAGATCCTCACTCATCAGAGAAATATTTGTGTTTAGCACACTCAAATGTAAAACAAGAAAGTGGACCAATATACTCTATAAAGGTACCCAGCAAAACAAACAAACAAAAAAACCAAAAGATGACAGTTAGGTAACTACTTAACATTTACACTTAATAATCAATATATCCTACATATAAACCTTTTCTCAAGACCATTTTCTTTAAATCATACACAATGCCCAGAAATAAAAGAAAACTGGCAGTTCCAAGTATTACTGTCAGAAAGTTATAAGCTTTACTCATGCGTGTATTATAGTATCCAAACATGTCTATTTATACATTTGTATCTTGGCCCTGCTATTCCCTCTGTCATAAAAGACTGTCCATTTCAGAATTTTCCCTGTTTGGCCTCCTCCTTTGATATTAGAATCAACTCCTATAAAACCTTCCTTAAATGTCCACGTAGAATCATTATATATGCCAAGACTTTCTCAATAGTGAGCAATCAAAACGCAATCCATGCTGGCTTAGGCATAAAGGTCACCAGAGCTGGAAATATCAGGGCCATAGGAACCTGTGGCCAATCTGTCTGCTCTATGGTTCCCTGTGTTGTTTCAACTGACAAACAGATCTTTTTGCCATATGGAGTCCAATAATGCCAGGAAGGATCCTCACAATTCTAAGTACAGGAAAGAAGAAAAAGAATCCCTCCCAGAATTTTTAACCAAGTCCTACACCAGTTTTCAGAATCATATGCCTGTGAAACAACTACTATGACAAACAGGATAGAGTGATCTGATCGCTTGTTATAGAGTTAAGCACCCACTGGAGTCAAGATATAAAGTCAAGATCACCTAACCATGGTTCCCTAGAAGAAAATCTAGGCAGTATTACAATTACTTACTATCATTCACTATAATCACTGGGCACCCCAGCCACTTGCTTATATCTCTCTGAGAGCCCTTATTACACTGTAATGTTTTATGTGTTTGTCTCTCCTCCATCAGCTTTTATTATAACATCATGTTGTACATAAAACAGTAATTGGAAAACAGTTTTTCTCAAGTTAATTTATAAGCATTCAAACTTTAATTCAATTACCTAATATAGTCTATCATAGTAGATAAATTTCAATAGTTAGTAAAATAACCTTGAGAACCCATAATCATAGTAGTGGTAATAATTATTATTGTAGCTAGTATATAAAGCAGTTATTAGATGCAAGATACTATGCTGACAGTTTTGCACATATTCTCTTTTTTAACCCTCACAATAACCTATAAGTATTATCATTATTCTCACATACGGAGGGGGTGTAAAAGACTAAAAATTCAACATACCCACCCACGGTCAATAAGCCAATATGTGATGGAGTCAGATTCTAACTTAAGACTAAGTAAGAATAACTTAAGAGTCCAAGAAGACTTTCTATTCCCTAATATATAATAATGCATTAACTAGTATGTAGATTCCCTTTGACCCATTCCTTTAATACTGTTAGCAGTTAAATCTAAATAGTTCTTCCTTCTCAAAGATCTCTACCCCCACATTAATTTCACAATGTCAACAAAGAATTGACTTGTGAATGATGATGCTGAAACTTTCAGATAGAAAGAACTTAATATTGTCCTTATCAGACATCATCTGAACCAAATACCATGTTTTCTGCCTCCCGTTTGTATCCTCTTCACTGTGTTTAATAGAGACATTCTACATATGTTGTGGAGAACAAAACACTAAGTGCCCTTAATACACTAACTTTAAATAAAAAATGTATTGACTTCCAGGCCATCTATAAAGTGTTTCCTACTGTGAAACCTTGCTGCTTTAGAAGGACAAATGCTAGTAATGGAAAAAGTGACTCAATTAAAATAAGAACATTGTACAGGAGAAAATAAATCTGGGATCAATAGGTTGAGGTTTTTTCTACAGTAGTTCAAAGATCCCCGGTAATTACCAAGTGTTTCAGTAGCAACAGAAGTTAGGTAAACAAAGGATAGAAGTATACCTTACTCTCAAAATAATCTGAACAATTATGACTCAGAAAAGAGTCATACTGCAGACTTTCAGAAATCAGCACAGTGTGCCCTTGTGGCTGAGAGTCTCAGCAGCGGCATCAGAAAGAGTGTTGGAAACAGAGCAGAAAATTTGATCCACCCCATCTATGGAAAAGTGGTTTACCCACACCTGGAGTCATGTGTATCACTTGGTCATCACAGCTCAAGAAAACTGAGACCTGGCATGGAGACAACCACAAAAGAGCTATTAAATTGGACAAGGAGCTTCTTTATGAGAACAGATTAAGAAATAGCACTCTTCCATTTGGAAAGACAAAGACTTTACAAGAATATAGCAAAGAGTCTGTAAGCATAGTGAGAACACAGAGTTTATTTAAGAATAATAGAGAAAAACTCCCTGAGATTAATAAACATATTGATTGAGCTAATTATCCTACAGGTCACAAAAATCATTAATATCAAAAGATCACCTCATTGATAACACCAGGGTTTAGTCAGAAGGCCAAGAAGCAATTACTCTATGGATGGTAGATTTATGATCGGTTACTAAGTGACCAGATTGTCCCATGTTTTCAGTTCTAACATTAACATGAAAAGCAAACCATGAAATTGCTTCCACCAGGCATTCTTTCCTACTAATGACTGAAATAGAAAACTATATCTTAGGTTAGAAAACCAAGTCAACTATAATGTACAAACCCTCAGACTCTATTAAGGTCCCTCTGAGGACCTAAGTTCCCCCACCACAGCAGGTAGATAAGTCTCTAAACTCAGTTAGCTCTGAATGCTACCTAAGTGTCATTCATAATCAAAAGAATGGAGACCAGATCTCCTTCACTGTAGTATGCTTGGTGAGCAAATTATACAGAAGGCATACTGAAAGGGCATCTGACTAGTGGCCATGTTAGAATGTACCATCATCTCCAATGATGTCTCATGTCTGTGCAAATACTCCTACCACTATCTCTTGAGGGCAGTATAAGAACTGGGACAAGTACATCCAGTGCCCTCCCATAGCATTATAAAAACTAACCCAAAAGAAAAGTAATATAAAAGAGGCCAGGTAATCCTATCCTTGGATAACTGGTGAGCCAGTTATCCAAATGTCAACATGACTTAGGTTATGGGCTAATGCCTCTTTTCACAACCCAGAAAGGCTAGGAGGGAGAATCATGAAGACAGATGCAATGATTAATTTATATTTGTCTTCCTCTGTCCCTGAAATGCTACTGTGCCAATAGATTGGATGAACTGAATCAAGAAAGGTCTTCAGTGAAGCGAGTCTAAGTGTGAAAGGGAGAGAATCAGAGAGAAGTTGTAAAGAACAGTCACAGACAGAAGGAAGATCAAAATGGACTTAAATAAGAGCATGACTTTTTAGCTTTGCATGCTACTTTATTTTAATTGAGTCCCTATGTCTTTTGAAGATCACCTGCTGGCAATTTAAGGAAATAATGA
Organism: Talpa europaea; assembly: GCF_964194135.1. Lineage (NCBI taxonomy): Eukaryota > Metazoa > Chordata > Mammalia > Eulipotyphla > Talpidae > Talpa > Talpa europaea. The sequence goes on along the minus strand of NC_140078.1, from coordinate 24,353,677 downwards.
AGCAACCCTATAGTTCCAAGCATTTCTCAATAAAACAAAACTCTGGGTTTCAGGGCTGTGTGTTAGCTACTGTTATTAAATAGATGTAACAAGCCTGCCATAAGGAGAAATCATGTGTTTGGCTAACATGTTCTCTTTAGTATGCTGTGATTAAAATGACATCTCTAGAAGCAGATTTGTTTGTTTGTAAGATTATTGGTTTAATTTGGTCATTACTTCTAAAGTTTCCAGGGGAAAAAGCCTGAAGGGTAGTTTTCCCTTTAAATATAATGTGTTTCATTCTTTTTAACATTTATTACTAGTAGCTCTGGAATCTAGCCTTTCTATTATTGGGGGATGGTTGACTGTTTCCCAAGAAGGCAGTTTGATGATTCCAGGACACCAAGTACACAAATGGTTCTACCAGGTAATTCAGTAAGTGCCAGCCATTCTCCCTAAAGACTATTAAATATGAACCTTGTATTCCAACAGAAATGGATGGAATCTACTTTAATAATGGACCCTTAATAGTGAAAATTGTAGTCACACAAATGGAAGAGACTGACAATCCAATAACCAATTTCATTTAGTTTTGAAATACGTTACATATTCATTTCAAGTAAATTGACCTTTCTGATTATGATTGCTTGGGAATGAGGCCACAAAAGGACAGAAAGTAAAAGATCTCAGGGGGATTCTTGGAATGAAATCAGATTCCAATCCACTAATTGTGCTGGGAGGGAAAGGGAACACAAGAGCAATAGCATTACACTCCCTGAATTTCAATCTTTATGTGAAAGTATGTATGGCCACTATTTATAATATTTTTCCCATCAACTTACTAAGAAAGATTTATGCTAAGGAATAATACTGGCTAATTGGACTTCACTGCTTTTCCATTTGTCAATCTACCCCACATATAATGATATGACTAAAGAGTGATAAGCTCACCCCCCAAAAATCAGGGCAGCCTCTTGACCCTATGAAGCTCTTGGACCTTAAATAATCTCATCTGGAAAATTCAGAATCTACAGAATACTAATTCGAGTTTATGGAGTTCTATACTATCTCAGATAGCTGAATTAATTAATAGAAGCTACAATTAGAGTTAGATAGAAAAAAGCAGAAAAGAAGGAAAGTAGTTTGAGGTTACAAAAATATATAAAGGACTTTACTCACTCTCTACTCATAACCAAAGTTATCAAGAGTCCCCAAAAAGCACAGCTAGGGCATGCTATCAGCACAGTACTAATAACAGCCTACTTATCAGCCCACTGACATAGTCTAGTAATGGCAAATGGCTTCAGATTGGAGGGTATTCCCTAGTTTAAAGGCCCTTTCTCATTTGAGTAGGGAAGAGGTGTTTAAGAGAAAAGAAAGGAGTTTAAGGATGTGTGTTAATGAGGGATTTTTCAAACCTCCATACACACTGTACTAAAATGCTCCTAAGCTACAGTCATTTCCTGTGCAGACAATGTAGCTTTTCTTAGACCCACACCAAATGGCTGCCTGGCTGAATATCTAAGTTACTCTAAGGCTATGTCCCCTCAGTAGGTGAGGGACAACTGAACACCAATTAACCAGGCCTAATGGAAGGCTAAGAATATGAAATGGTGCATGAGTACCCATTCAGGGGCATCTTGCCAAGGCCACTATGCAAGCAATATAGTTCTTCTTCCATACTCAGTGAATATGCAATTTATTAGTAGATACTTAAAGATACACTATGCTGAAAAGACAAGGTTGTGATGAGCTATGCAGGTTAGGCAGTGAAGTTTGGTACTAAATAATTCCTTTTACCTTACATGAGAAGACCGAAATAATCACATCCCTTTGAACAGGAATATGGGATTAGAATTCTTCAACTCAAACTTTATGACAGATAAAATAATGAATGAACAAACATCCCTCTGAGAGTCATGGTTAATAGATAATAGTTATTCTACATGTAGGGGGACATTTTTTCAGATTGGATCCCCATGTCTCCAAGTTGTGTCCAATATCTCAATGGATGCCATGGGTAGTGCAGGGGGCCAGAAGGTACAACTGTTGATTACAAATGTTGAGCAGGTCAAAGTTGGGGATGAATTGATCAGAGGCAGCAGGAATAACTGTCTGAAGACACCTGTGTGCTTTTTCTTAGAATTGAATTTATGTGTTCCAGATTATGTAAGCCAATATAGTGACCTATAAATCTGACAAAATTCAGCAGTGCCCTGGAAGCCAGGGAATATTTCCTGGAAGATTGTCTATGTTTGTTTGGTTGGTTGGTTGTTTTTGATGGATATAGATAAACATAAAAAAAAAGAACCAGATAAAACCAATGCAATTGTATGGGGAATATAAAAATAAAATTTATAAAAATTAAAAAAAAAAGTTAACAAATTCTAGAAGACTGATTCTAACACTGAGGCTATCAGAGTGGGAGGGGAAGGAGGAGAACAATGTAGGAAGGGGCCCAATGAACCATGGGTGCCCTGGTGGTGGATGGGGGTAACATAAAACCTAAATTGTGTGAGCCTGTATCTCTGAACCATACATAATCTTGTAAACAAACGTTACCTCAATGAAACAAAATTTCTATTGTGATAAAATTATTAAGAGGATATGAGGGGACATAATTTGTTTTAGGAAGATAGTGCCTTTTATCCCCAGATAAAACCTTTCAGTTTGATTCTCTGATCATGGCCCGGGATTTGGGTCACATGAATAGCATTTCCCTGGAGAAGTACTGAGCAGTCACTTGAGTGCTCTAAGATAAAACCAGCTAGTATGATAGGAACAGATAATAAATATGACCTAAATTGAGGAGCAGCCTTGTAAGCTGTGTGCACAGACCCCAGCCTTACTGATGGGTAGTCCTTTGATCTAGGAAGACCCTCTTCCTGCCCTCCTGCATCAATTTATTATCCTCTTTTATGCACAGAAACTGCCTATATCTTCAAAACTGATAGTCAGGATCTCCCTGGTGGTGCAGGGGTTAAAGACCCAGCACTATCAAGCTAGCAGCAGCCACTGCAGTTATGAATTCAATCATCCGCAGCAAGCCAGAGAGCTGACCCACATGGTGCAGCAGACCTCCCCTGTCTTGCCCGCTGTTCCCCTCAGCAGTATATTTCAATAGATCTGCCTTTTCTGTACCCCACTCTCTCTGGTGAATCTTCTTATCCTGCCCCCCATACCTCTGGCTTGCACCTAAGTTCTTGCATGCATAAATAAATAAACTTAAAAAAAAAAAAAAAACTGAGTCACCTTCCCCTGACTCAGGAAATAGCTGAGCTCCAAAGACTCTTCTTCCTCTCTCATACCTTTAGGAGGCAAAAGATGGTATAAAAATTAATTTTTTGTCGTTGCACAAATATTTAACTTGAGTAAATGCTAAGGACATCTGTTGACTCAGCACATGGTCTGTGAGGTGCCTGGTGTCCCTATGAGAGGCTGGCTGAATTTCATGCACAGGGAGGAGGAAAGTGCACTAGATATACAAGCTGTCCATGGGCAACAAGCCTCTGATTGAGTGTGCTTGGTTAGAATAAATTCTTATTAGAATCCCTTAGCTATAATCACTCTTCCCTCCTCCTGAGCTGATTTCTTCTGCTGTGATGCTCATCCAGGCTACCACCAAAAGGGTTCCGCACCAATCTCATGTATGGAGCAAAACTCCGAAAGAGTTTTAATTTTACAACAAGAAAACTACACTAGAAAAGTTTTCAGCAAATACCCCGAGGTATCCAAAAGATTAGTAAAGGCTTTTTTTCCTTAAATTTCTAAACCCAAGCATAGAACTACATATCTTCTTTAGTAATTCCCCACTGGTTTTCAAGTGTCAGGAATAGCTCCAGAGCATCTACTAAATTTACAGGTTAATTATCCATGTTCAAGCTAGTTGTAAGTCAGGTAACAAATGTACAGCTTTTTGGAACTGCAGGCAAGGTATCTTCCATAATGTTTTTCTCTTAATCAACCTTTTAAAAAATATTACGTGATTTCAAATCTATAAAAAAATTGCAGGAAGAGTATCAAGAAGTTCTATTGATATGTGCCATTCACCTAGATACACCATTATCAGTATTTTGCTACATTTGCTATATTCCTTCTCAATGCATGTGCAAACACAAACATACCTCTATTATGAGTTTTCTCTGAATCATCCAACAGTAAGTTACAGACATCATGCATCTTTACTCCTGAATACTTTGTATATTTCATAAGAACAAGGATGTGCTCTTACATAACCACAGTGTAATTATCAAAATTAGGACATTTAACATTGATATAATAGTATCATCTAACTTGCAATCTATATTCAAATTTTATCAACTGACCCAATGATGTCATTTACAGGAATCTCCCCCCTCCACCCATCCCACCCAATGCAAAATCCAGTCCAGGATCACCTAAGGGAGTTCAGTTGTCACATCATTTTATTGTCCTTTCAAAGACTAAAGACGAAGAGTTCTGCAGTATTCCTTTGCTTCATGATGTTAGCACCGTGAATAAGTAGTAGATGGTCATTTCATAGCTTGCCTCTAAGTTTGAGTTGATCAAATGCTTTCTAGAATTAGGTCAGTTTATGAAAATTTAGTAAGAATCCCACACAAATAATGAGTTATTTGCATTAAATCCCATCAAGATATATCTAATGTTAGTTTGTTCCATTACTAATGACATCAACTTGATCACTTAGCCTGGTATCTATCTGGTTTTTCCAATGATAAATTACTATGTTTCTGTAATTAATATGCAATATCTAGGAAGATATCTTGAGATTATGTAAATGCCAAGATTTAGTCTTTAAAAAATTTCTATTTAAAATTCTTGCAAAATTATGATTGTCAAACTCCTTTCTACAGAAGGGAATGCTATTTCTTACAATAGAATGCCAACTGGTAAATTCACTTTTTAATGTTAGGGTTGAGAAACAACTTGGCAGCTGCTTTAGTAGCTAACCTGTTATGCCAGGATTTTCTGGCTAGCCTCTGTAATTTTTCTCAATTAGGTCTTAGCTGAGGATTCGCCAGGGTATAGCAGACTCATTAGAACAGCAGGGTAGTGAGATAATGGGTAAACATTGTATTTGTTTTAATTTAATAACATGCTGCATATACTACATACCAGGCACTCTTCAATGCTTTACAAATATTGACCATTTTAAGACATTATTATAATCCAATGAGGTAGGTATTGTTATTATCCCCCTTTTACAGGTAAGGAAATGAGGCAGTGGACATGAGTAATGTGTTCAAGTTCAAGCTGTTTAGAAGATTAATGTGTTGGACCAAAGCAGTCACCCTTTAAACATTATAATATGCTACCTTACATGGATGTATAAATTCTTTCTTTTAAGACTCTAAGATACTTTAAATCCATACCAGTGAAAAGAAACTATTCTCAACAACAAACAAGTGGCTTCATATTTTTATACTAAATCACCCCAAATGATGTTGCAATACTCCCCCAAAAGGGAAGAGCTAACCCAGAAAACCCAATTAGGAGGAGGAGTTAAGGAGTGATAATGGAGCCAGGGCAGAAATGTGAAAACAAATCTGTTCTAGAGATCTAGCGAGGAATGCCTTCCCTCTCTGGCCTGGGTGCCTCCAAAAGTTGAAGGAGAATCTGAGTTTCTGAGGAAGTCTGTTAGTGTGCTGAGGCCAAGAGATGATCTCAATTTGGGTAGCAAATCCCAAGAGTGGGTAGGATTACATCCAAGGACAGAAGGAACAAACAGCAGGTAAAGGTGGCAATGGATGTGGTGAGGTTTGGGACAGGAAGGAAATAATGTCAGAGGATCACCAGTGTGCTAGTGGGATTAAGAACGAGGTAACTTCTCGTTCTTGCCAGCTACAAGGCACTGCCAGGGGTAGTTGGGATTCTACCAATTTTGCTAGTAAGAATTCAGGGAGAAATTAGATTTCTCCTAAATCTATAGTAAGGTTCACACAGATCCTCTCATTACCTTTCTCCAAGCAACATAACAGATATTACAACTAGATCAGATGGCTTATATGCATTCAGAGTAAGGGGTTTAGATCATAAGATTAGGTACTCTGGGGTCTCACCAGACATTGAGAGTTTGGAGGCTTAAGTGAGCGAGGTCCCCATCTCTACTTCAACCACTCCAGCTGGACTTTTAATTACTTTAAGTTCCAGGCTTCTCTGAAAATTTTCATTTGAAAGAGGAAGAACTTTAAAAAAAAATACAATGAAGTAACTAAAATAACACCATGATACCTTGCATTAGCACCTATTTGATGAAGAGGAAAACACAAAGCACACAGATTTTGAGAACTTTCTCTTTTCTAGTTATAAGTGCCCTCTGCCAAGGTGAAAGATGACAGATAAATGGAAAATGCCCTATGGATTCCCAGTATATGCAGTTGACTCTCCAAATTATAAATGTTCACCAGGTCATCCATATGCTCCCTGATGTCCTCCAGTCCCTTTGCAGCCAGGAAAAGCCACATGACTAGACCTCATCCCAGTCTGCAGATGCGTGAGCAGTGTCAGCTCTGGGCTAGGGCACTGAGAGCCAGTATGAGGTCTCCATGTGCTTTCTTCATGCCACGGTAACCATGGAGGCCCGTGTTGATGACAGAACCCAAATGGCAGCAGCCTGGGCCATTCAGTCACCACATGGAGGTCAGCTGCCTTGGAACGAGGAATAAATTTGTTCCATTAAGCCATGGACATATGGCATTTGTTACTGCAACCCCACCTATCCTGTTCAGAGTAATACAATTGAAAATTACATTGATTGGGGGCAGAAAGAAGCACATTTAAATTATCATTGGCATGTGCCTAAAGCAGTGGCTCTCAAAGGGTCAGGGTAATGTATTTATCTCACCCCCAGGGGACACTTGGCAATGACTAGGGATATTTCTGGTTGTCACCTTGGGAGGAGGGGAGATGGGTTACTGGTGTCTAGTGGGTAGAGGCGAGGAGTACTGGCAAATAGCCCATAGTGCACGCATAGCAGCCAGAGCAGAGAACTGCCTGTCCTATGAGGTCAAGAGTATCAAGGTTGGAAAAACCTGACCTCAAGAAAAAGGCTAGTATCTTCATTCTTATGCACAGAATTATCTACTGGCTACACAAGTATCTAACAAAAAAAAAAAAAAAGATAACTTTGCTTTGAAGGTTAACCAAAAATCATATATTTCATAGAATTGAAAAAATTATTTCAACCTAACAAATTTCAATTTATTTTTTTAAAAAATCACCACACGGACATTTTCTCCATTTTCAGAAAACAAACTATAAACAGCAGTACATAGACCCATATGTATACTTTGCACATCTTCAAGTCTTCCTTTTCATAGATTCAGAAATTCTTGTTGAAGAGCGATTTCTTCATCCAATCCCCTTGATTTTTGGAAAAATGAACTGTCAAGGATTTATACCTGAGCTAGAAAATACATTTCTCAGGGCTCATCTCACTGTTTTTTCCATTACATCACACCATCCTCCTTCAGTAAAAAATGCTAGGTAGAGGTCTGAGGAAGGTAAACAGCTGTCAAACCATGGGACAGAGCTGGAAGGGTGGTGGAGCACCGTGTTTGAGGACAACGCATAGTTTCCAGGTGAGAGTGTCTGGTTTCGCCGGGAAGGACGGAATATGAAAGGCAGAAAGGCTGCAGGGTGAGCTCACCGACACAGCATGTCCCCACTCAACCACTGCTCCATAGACCCATCCAGCCACGTCCGTCTGCATCACCCTCTCTCTAAGCAGGCACACAGGCATGCAAAGCAGAGCTGAACCACAGCTTGGCAAGAGCTATGAGAAATTGCACAATTTAATTGAATGAGTGCTAGATCAGAGTTGGGCTACTGAACTACCTCAACTCTAACTTCAGGTCCTTGGTCAAGCCCTGAGCTCCTAAATTTTCTCAGCTCCTAATATTCAGTTATCAATAAAAAAATGACAGAAATAATAGCTACTCTTTTTGAATGCTTCCTCTAAGTTAGGAACTGTGTAACCTGCATATCGCTACCTCCCTTCAGGAAAAGGGGACCCGGCGGTTGAGCAACACGAGGAAAGTGATTAAAAAGAACAAGGATTTGAACCAAGAACCAAGATCAACTTGACTACAAAGCCAGTATCCTTAATGACTATGCAAGCTTCACCCAACCATCAGTTCCCCCACCCTGCATCTTTAGGGTTCTTCTCCAAATGGCTTAAGTTTCTGTAAACAATTTGTTTGTTCTCAATCAATTTGAAGCATAAGCCTGGGTCATGTGGCTGAAATAAGCCAGCTCAGATATTTTTATTACTCATCTTTAATGCCAAAGATGAAACAGATAGTTTGTAAAAGTCACTGAACATGGTTCTCACTCTAGTGAAGAAAAACAAATAAAAAATTTAGAAGCCAGAAGCCCCCAGGGCCCAAACTTAAATTGAAATATTGCAGAATATCCAGATGAGCTAGAAATATGCAGGGTAACTGAATTACCAAAAAATCGTTCTGTTAGATGGTCCTTGTTCACAGGCATAGCCAATAGTTTATTTTAAATGTGCTGTACATACAGCACATTTATAGTTTGTTTTCTTCTGTGCCTTCAAAAATAAAGAAAATGAGAATTCTGCACAAAAACAAAGTAAATGTCACTTATTGAACATTCCCTAACCTTGTCAGACATCAGATGTCACCCTAAAGCTCAACATTTAAAAAGAATGTTCAAACCCACAATATTTAAAAAGATACACCGAGGGTCTCCCTGGTGGTGCAAGGGTTAAAGTCTCAGGGCTATCAAACTATGGCCAGTCACTGGGCATGAGTTCGAACCCCTGCCAGGGAGCTGACCCACAGGGCACAGCAGGCCTCTTCTGTCTCGCCCACTGCTCCCCTCAGCAGTGTCTCTCAGTAGATCTGCCTGTTCTCCTCCCCACTCTATCTGGTGAATCCTCTCACCACCACCCCGGAACCTCTGGCCTACACCCCAGTTCCTGTATGCATAAAGAAATAAAATCTTTAAAAAATAAAAAATAAAAAGATGCCCTAAACTCAAATTCCCTGACCACCATCTTCCACACATTTGGGGATTCCTCCACAGGGCGGGGGTGAGAAGGAGATAGTATATGGCATCTTTCTCCTCATCACCTTTTATGCCAATGTTTTTCTTCTGAAATATTTTCAAACACTCTCATCTCATAACCCCTAGCTGGTATTCCCTGCTCTCTATTCTGTGTTAACCTAAATGTTCATCTACTTAATTAATTTCCTCAATATGTCTCTCATATGAGAAAGGACTTATGCAGTAGAATTGTATTCAAAAGTGAGAGACACAGTAGGAACTGGACAAACACAGAACAGAAAGCATCTAAACATTAGTATAAGCCAGCACTCTTCTTTAAAATACATCCTCCAGGAATTGTCTTTTGTTGTTGTTCTTGAGGCCCTAGTACCCTCTAATTATCCCAAATTTGCCTCATCTTACGACCCTTGCTACCCTTCTCTCTTGGGCTGTCTGTGAAAACTGTGAAAATTCCTTTTATTTTATTATATGGCACAATTTTATTCTTGCAGTCTCAACCTAACCCATCCTGAGTAAGTCTGAGGTTGTGAACTTTGTTTGGAAAGTTCAAGGTTGTAAAATAGGTCACCAGACCAGGATGGCACACCCTGGAGAATCACCCTCCTTGGGAAAAGTCAGGATTCTTGGCTCAAGGATGTTTGTGGTTAAAGTGACAGATGTTATTACAAAGCCTTCCAGAGATAAGTATGACAGAGGGGCTATGTGGGAAATCACACAGCCTCTCACTGCTCAGGAAGGTCCCTGTTTTCATCTAATGCTTTTCAGCACTTCTCTGGTGTTCAAATGCCATAAAGCATCTCCCAGCACTAGATTCTTGTTGGACAGATTTGAGTGCAGTGAATAAAATGAAATGCAAGAAGAACACCCAAGGTCCATGCACACGCTAACTAGGCTCATTTTCATCATCTGGCAGAGTGTACGTTCTGGTTCTTAATAACTGATCCAGAAATATAAGTGAAAGTAGATGAGAAGCAAAGTAACAGGGAGACAGGGAGAGGAACAAACTTGCAATTATTTTATTCTAGAGAAAGGTAAATTAAAAAGTAGACACATATACATGCATGGAAGCAAATGGTATATGTGCCTGTGCTTGTAAATCCTACACTTCATGCATTCTACTGTTAATGACTTCCAACCTTCACCATCTTGTCCTCTAAGCAAAAGCAAGGGGAGGTGGGGTGGGAAGTGGGGGAAGAAAATAGGTTTCTGGTGAGAGGCCAAACCTTTAGCAGAGATGGAAGAGACCCTGAATGGCATCGGATTACCTAGTCTGTCTCCCTCAGGGATGCTCTCAGCGTCTTCCTCGTCTATTCCCCTCTTTTCAGCCAACTACTGATTTATAAGCTGACTGATAAGCATAGGGGAAGCCAGTCAATTTTCTTTAGATCCAATCTATGACTGTGAGTCATTCATGACTTATAGCAATTTTCTTGAGACCTGATTATGGACCTCCCACTAGAAATCTGTTGGAAGGTCCTTGACCTCATCTTGTTCTCCATTTGGCATGGCATCCCCAGTGATAACTATCAGTGCTAGAGATAACTCTTTTATTCTATAGCAGATAACGTCTGAGTTGTAAAGTGAATGGCTTTCCCTGCTTTATCTTCTCTCACCAATCCCCAAACTATCCAGATTCTCTCTTTTAATTAGAGGTCCCAATTAGGCACTGATGTAAACAGCTCTGAAGGTCCATTCAGACATCACTTGTAGAAGTTATTTTGGGAACCCAGTGCAAATATGACCCACCCTCTCTTTATGTTCTGGATCCAAGCAAACCCCCAGTCTAGTGTTTGTCAAGAATCCTCTCATAGTGACATAGGGCTTGGATTCCAGGGCAGACTCCACCACTGCTTGCTGTGTAGCTGTGACCGGGTCACTTAACTTCTCTAGATTTTAGATACTTGATATGAAAATTAGCAGAGTAGAAGACCTAGAAGAACTAACCAGAGCCACAAGTATATATAAAATAAGAGCATCAATTACTTAAACAACCACCATTACAGTGTGTTAGTTCCATTACTTATCAAGGGCAGTGGGATGCACCTGGGTAATCTCAAACTTAAATTAGGATAAACAGAACACTGAATTAAATTGCCAAAGAACTGAGTCATGGACAATAGGAAAGGCTGTTGAATTGCTGATATGAAAGTCAATGGTTTATTGATTCTCTATGACCTTACACACATGGTGAATCACTGGACCATGTTTAGCTTGTGCTCAGGAGCTTGGCAAAGAATGGCAGGACAAGGAAGGATGATTTTTTCCTCTGTGACCCAGGATTCTGAATCATCAGGTGTCTTTCCAGGCCCATTTGTCCCCCAGTGTACAACATCCTATTGGCAAGTTATTAGAATTGGTTGTTCAGGGACCAATTATCACACCCATCTGAAAAGTTCAGGATGAAATAGGCTATGTTATAGTAACAAATACAGAGGACACTCAATGGCCTAAAACATCAAAGGTTTAATTTATAGTCCATGCTCCATGTCCATCACGGGTCAGCTGGGGGCTATATTCTGCACTGTCCTCACACTGGAGCCAGGCTAACAAAGGAGCCTCTATTTGGATCACTGATCACCATGACAAAAATGGAAAGAGAGAGTGTGGTGAATTACATACTGACTCAAAGCTTTCTCCACAAGGTAATGGGCAATCACTTCTGCTCACATTTCCAGCTAAAACACATCGCACGGCTATACCTTCCAAGAAGACTTAGAAGGAAAATGAGAAGCATTTATTAATAGCATTGCTGATGAGCTGAGTTTTGTTTGTTTTTTCCATCATACAAGGGAGCCTGATCTTGTAATGACAAACCTGTATAGACAGGCCCACGTCTTTAGCACATGTCCATGCTAGTCAGCCAAAAAGACCCAAAAGGACTTCTAAACCCATGCATTTCCTCCACAGCCCTCAGGAGACCTAACAACCATGTCTCTTGACAAATGAGAAGAAAAATCTGAGTGCTCACTTTCAAGTACCAAAAAACAGTACACCTGGAAAGATCTTGGGGGAAACGAAGCTGACAAAAATGTTCTAAGAGTGACAATTATAAATCTCAAGAAAAACTTTCTACTGAATGTGAAAATCAAGCTCTTAAAGCCAGTCTTAAAGTTGGAGCTTTCCCCTATTAAAAATATACCAATGAATGGTTTTACATTTTGGTTTTTACTTCCTGAACCTAAATCTAACTGGAGCTAGGTAGAAAGGGATGTAACTAACATACATATAAGTAATTGAAATTATTTTATTCTGTATCAAGGAAAATTAAAAAGTAAAATTAAAAGCAACTAACATAACATGGCATTTGTAACAGGAGTGGGTGAGAGTTCTAACTGGTTTGGCTCATTGGCGCCATTTGATGTTGTCACTCTTGTACACTTTACCCATTTTGACTTTTACTTACATTCCCCTATGACTGAAAATTTTGGTAATCTTTTCACAAAGAAACTAAAATAGAGCAGAGGATTGCTAAAGCATGAAAGGGATGACAGTCTTCTCAAAAGTGGGAGATGACATTTCAAATTTGAGACTCAAAATGGCTTTGCAATTTCACTTCGGAGCAGGGCAGTTCTTTCGATATTTATGCTGAACCTCTTCTAATTCAGAAAGAGGTGGAGAGCAACAGGGAGTATGTGACTATCCCAACTCATTCGCAGACTCCTAGCAAAGGCCTGCTCCTGTCACCATCATGGAAACAGAAAGCTTGATAAGAAGTAAAAGCAACATGAGAAGCTAAAACATCAGTTGGAGCTAGTCACAGCTGAAGCAGGACATGCTGGTCCAAACAGAGGAACAGAACTTATTAAAGAAGCCTGGGCTGGATTCAGAGTCCAGAGTGCTACAATCAACAAGCAACTATAAACCAGAGTCACACTATGGGGGGCGGGGGGGGGGGCAGAGGAGGGATTAGGGTCAAAATAAGGGGGGTGGCAATTGTATGGGGAATATAACCAAGATGAAAATGCATACATCGTGCAAACAGAAAAATGATGTAAAAAATATATATAAAATAAAATAAAATAAAAAGAAGCCTGGGCTGTAATAAGATCATGATTTTCAAATGTGACTTCAGAAATTTAAGTCAAAGGAGTTTTCATAAAATGAAGAAAATCATCTATTTTCTGAATAATGATTCCTCCTGGAAATGATAAAGTTGGGAAAGTTCATTAAGAAATTCATACAAAATATTTCTATGAGTAACAGCCATGGAATTTTAAAATAAAGATTGAAATGTGGATATTTTATTACAATGCATATTTGGGATACAGTAAAGTGATTTAAAAAACTGTACATAACATTTCACAGCTGTTCAATGATTGCCTGCTTACTTCCTTTGTGACTGACTCAAAATTCATACAATTCAGGCAATGTGAAGAATGTCCTTGTTATACAAATTTCAAGAAGCCTGAAAGTTCTTTTGTACTACTGAGTGACAAGATTAACACAAAATAGAAACCAAGACTCCTTAACATATAGAAAAGCTACTTCTCCTCATTATGAAACAAATGTTGTCATTCCTATAATTCAGATTTTGGGGACAATAAGTTGGAATCACATTTAATAATTTCCAAAATTCAAGACTAGCTTTAGTTGCAGTTGACAACTAAGCACTCTCCAAGATAGTTCTAACCAATTCACCTAAAAAAAATTAATATTCCAATGGAGATGTTTATATTATAAAGCTAATAAATGAACAAATATTTCCATTTTAAAATAAAAGCATATAGGCTACTGCAAATATAGACATAGACATTATAGTAGTGTGACTACAAGGTATATTACCAGTACATTAAAACATATCAAGATGAAACATCAACTGAGAAAGTCATGTATTAAACTAAGAGGTGCATTACCTTGGTGAAATTTTAAATGTCTAATAACTCTATACATTTGATGTTAAAGAACTGAGACTGAAACTTTAAGTTAAAAAACACTTTAATTAAAGTGAATTCTGAATATTATAAAAAAGAATTTGGAAACAGAAAGTCAACATTATAGATCATGTCCCCCATCCATTCTGGCTTCAGTTAAGTACTAAAATATTTTATTACTTTCACATTTTCCAATTTTTCTTACTATATCACTAATGGTTGGTACAGATGTCCCATCATTTTCAGATTCACAAATGTAAGAAAACAGACAAACATTAAGATGAACCAAGACTGAAATGGACAATAATGGTAAGAGAGGAAGGCAGAAGATAGAAGAAAACAGTGGACCCTTGAGAAGGTCAGGTGCCTTTGCTTATATCCAAGAGCACCTTCCAGAGGGCAGAGAAAGGCCAAGTGGTCCTTCAGCACTCTTTAAAGTACCACTTTCTAGACTGACCCATCCATCCAAAGGGCACAGCACTACTGAGCATTATCTGCTGAGATGCCCTCCTCAATGAGCTGTGTCAGGAAATACCATCAGACAGTTTCTAAACTAGTCTATAATCACTAATCCCTTGAACCCTGAGGTCAAGCAAACTTCATCATTGAACAATGTTAAGCATCACCCTGAGATACTTAACAAATAAGCACAATAATGCCTTTTGAGACATCCCCACTCAACCTGGGTCTGTAAGTTTAGTGATCCCTGGAATTGGGAATATGTAGACGAGACGTGGTAGTGAATTCTCTTGCTTTGGGCCCTGATGGCTGTCCAGAGGATGTTTTAATATTTGGGAAAACTTTTGGACTAGAGGTTCAGGTTGTAGAGATGATTATCATGAGAAGTAGAAAGTGAGGGATAGAGCAAAATGCAAAGAATGGGATAAAATGAGAGTCTTAAGTGAGCCAGGTTGAGGGCCAAGCTACTAGCACTTTGCAAATTGAGTGAGTCCAACTTTTCTTCACTATCTGGTCATGAATATATGGAAAAAATGAAAAGCTGGTATTTCTGGTGAGAAGCAAGGAACTGTGGGAACCTGAAAACACATACCTTCTTAACGATTGGCTTAGCGCCTCATTATGAGGCAATGACTGGTTACATGTGAGCTACTTTCGTTTATTTTAAATGTGATACCAGTAAGTTTCTGAGGCTATTTGCTATTCCTATAGAGAAGGAAAGGAGTAGGAGGGAATAGAAAGGCAGGTATGCCCAGAGTTCTGGTTTTGTTTTGTAAGTCACTAGGGGCATCCCAGCTAGAGAGGTTGGGAACCACCATCTGAGATGCAGGTTTCAGGTGCAAGTGGATGCAAGGGATCTTGAGAGGATAGCTCAAGTGACAGGCATTTTAATACCGTCAGAGCCTCTTCTAGGGACTCAAGTGAATATGTTGTGATACTGGGGTTATATTAAGCTTTAAACACATGAGGAACTCTATCTCGGTCACTTACTAAATAAGATTAACTAGGGTAAGTCTCTGGTCTTTCTAAGCCTCCATTTCATTATCTGTAAATTGGAATAATAATAGGGTTATTATTACTCCAAATGGTTTTTCTAAGGATTATGTGTGATAATATGTTAAAGATTTAGCAGATGTCCTGTGAATTTTTGTTCTTAATTCCTTACTACTTTCTGTATCCAAACCTTTTCCCATGTGACTTGGCAATTCTTCTCGCTAAAGGCAGAGCTTATTTTTCTGTACCAGTAATGTTGGCTTGGCTATGCGATTTATTTAACCAATGGAATGTGGATAGAAGCTTCCAGCGTATACCTTCAAAGGAATCCCCTATGGGATCTTCCAACTGCTGCCGTAAGAAGAATATGCCCCAGTTGGGCTGCTGCCTCTTTGGTCTGGGTCTTAGAATGAATACATATGAAGCACAACTGACCCAAACCTGTGTAACTTTCAGAGTGTGAATAAATGCTTATTGCTGTATGCCACCAAGTTTTGACTTTGTTTGTTAAGCAGCAATCGGTGACTGATAGAATACAGTCCTGCAGATGGCCTGGGAATCTCTGTTCCCCAGGTTATGTGCAATAATAGAACGTGTGAATCACTATACTAGCCTTACTGTTCTAAAGTCACCTGAAACTTACCTTTGAAAGGTATATATACACTGCTGCAGGATTTTGTGGGAAAATGATCCTTTCTTGAAAGAGTTCTCAAATTTCCTCTCCTATGTTTTTGCTCAAAGATTATTCTACCCCTCTTTTTCCACAGACCACTTCTAAATAGACTTCCTTTCTTTCTCCTTGACTAGATTCCTCTGTATCCTTCAATGCTATCCTTCTTCACATGCCTTGAGTATTCCCGCCTACACTGATCTCCCTGTTCTTTGCACGCCTGTTGTTCTTATCATCAGTGCTGTATGGTTAAGATGAGCTCCATAACGACTTCATGGGATTCTTTCCTCCTCTGGGTTAAACTGAGAACTCCTCCAGGTGGGGTCTGTCTTCATTCCTTCTGTATCTCCCACAACCTCCAACATAAAGTCAAGACTGGCACATCAAGTCAATGGCTTAATGACTTTATGGGTTTTTAAATCTACACTTATTGGGACAATATATATAAAATTGTATCTCAAACCAGCACCTTTCTGCTTTGTTTTTAAAAGGTGTTCCCACATTGAGTTTTGCATTCTTCTCATTTAGGGGCAAGGTCAATGAGTTTCACAGAAACATGATAATAGTTTCCAGGTTAGCAAATGACTTCTGTTTCCAAAGCCTTGCTCATCCCAAGTCAATCTGCCCCACCCTCATATTCTTTACCTTGAAAGATACAGAGTGGCATGATGCTTAGTAGGGATTCCACTGTGGTTTCAGGGAGTAGTGGCATTTCAGGCCTCTGGCCTCAACTCAAAATGCATGGGGACAATTAAGTTGAAAGGTGTGTAGCTGATTTTGATTTATAAATGACTTTTATCTCCTTTATAGCTATCTTCATTTGAATCTGATAAAAAACTGTTTATGAAAATGATATTCAGTCATCACCTATCATCATCATGACCTAGCAAATCATGATTTGCTAATCATGATTTTTGAGATTGCTTGGAAATAGATAATGACTAAGAGGTGAATCTTATTTTAGTCTAATATTGTAGGTACTCTAAGTGTCTTAAGTTCTAAATTTACATTATAAACTTCTTAAAAGAATACTGCTAGGGAATATCTTCTAAAACTCAACATTTATGCATACCCTACAACTCAACATTTCTGAAACACTTGGATATATCCACAGAAATAATTTACACATCCATGGAAAGACTAGTATAAGAATTCTCTCTGAAGCTCCAAAGTGGAAACAACCCACTGTCTACAGACAGAATTGTTAAATCGTGGCACACACAAAACAAAATGCTACACAATTATAAAAAAGAATGCAACAACAAGGATGAATCGCAGACATAATTATGAAAAAAATAAACCATACGAATTCTGTATGATTCCATTTATGTAAAGTTCACAAATAGTCAAATATGAATGAAAAACAGTGTTTCCTGAGCCAGGAGGACATCTTTCAGCTGCTAGCAATTTTCTATATCCTAATCTGGATAGTGGTTATATAGTTGTATATGTTACAAAAATTCATCAAGCTACAGACCATAAGCAGATGTACTATGTCTATCATATCTCAATTTTTTTAAAAAAAGATCTCACCTGGAGTTAAGGGAAACTGGATATTTAAATTCTAGTATTCATCACTTACATAATTTGCCAAGTTCTTCAGTGTCAGCATAGGATGATATTAAGGCAAACAGATATAACTAGTTAATGAAGAGTTAAACATGGAGAAACAAAGTGTCAGTAAATGCTTGTTGCTTCCATACCTCCTTTAGGACTGTACTAAGACATATCAGCAAGGACAAGCCATTTGGTAGAGTGACTAGCTAAATATCCATCAGTAGTTATGTCCTATGCCAACCTGTCTCCAGATTGACAAGATAGTGTTAATGCTGCAGCAAGGGAAACAGAACAAAGGCAGGTGCTGATGCTGCCTTAACAATGAGGGCCTATTCTCTCTCTTGCACCTGAGAACACCAGTGAACTTGGTCATTGTTCAGCAGCAGAAACCTCGTGGTTTCTCTCATCCTGAGCTCTTTGTCATGTGACAATATTTTCTTACGAGGTGATCCTACCCTGTGTCTCTTGACAACGGAATCCTCCAAACCCCCATAAACTGTGTCATCGTGATTGACCAACCAGAGGCCATCATTCTTTTCCTTCCCCCACTTTTATCCCTAGCTGTTTGCTCTTTAAAAAAAAAAAGAAAGAAAAGAAAAAGGGAATGAAAGATAACAATCCGAGGCAGGTAACAAGCAGCACAAAAGATTCGTTTGTGAAGGGCAAAGATTAACAGGACTAATAGCTCTAGGGTTTGGGGAAAGCCTGTCTGATTCAGAGAACCAACAGGGAAAAGTTGAGTGGAGACAAATTGCTTGCTCCAAAGGGAATACTTTGTGGGAGGGTACGGAAATAACTAGGTTCTGGGAGCCTGTTTTACTCTCTGTGGTGTTTCACCAATGTGAGATGCAAGGACAGCCAGAGTGGCAGAAAAATACACCTGTGATAAAATAGCAGTTTTCTCTCCTCCAGAAATTGAGAATTTAGCTCTTGATTCAGAACTATATACAGTGAAATCTCAACTTACTGAACATTTTAGTTATGATGGCTACCAAATTGCTTTTCATGTTGTACTTTCATGTACATGGAAAGGGAAAAAAAAATCTTGAGAGGCTACACAGATACTTTCTTCAACTACAGCTCAAGTCTTAATATTTTATGAGAATTTGTTCTCCAAAAAGTGACCTACAGGCATCATCAGATCATTACAAAGATTCCTGGTTTGGAGAAATGCTTAACACATGATCTGTTACCAGCACAGATCACATGATCTGTTACGAGCACACCATGTGCCCTTTATTGATGACTTAGTGTTAAAACAAGAAGGGTTTGTTGATTGCTTCATAATTTTAATATCTCCATTGACACAACCCTCTAGAAAATAAAGGAGGTGATTACTTTTACTCTTGTGTTTTAAAATACAAAATGAGAAGAACTATATGAAGATAAAAGTAAACAATACATGAAATGTGAAGTGGTCTTTTCAAACTAGTTTAGAGGCGAGTGGAGAAAAACTCTGAAAATGAAATATTTTCATTATGTTCCTCCAGATAAACTATTTTCATAGTTAAGCATGAACATAATTTGTAGCATTGCTAATACAGTACATTCTTTTAATCAAGGCATACAAAATGTTTTATCTTTGTTGATCCCACCTAGAATTACATTCAGTCCTCTACAAAAGTGACTTTCAAACTTTGGTGTGAGTTGCAATAACTGAAATTTTTTACTAAATGTATAGACGGTCAAAGGTGACCCCCCCAAAGGCGAATCATCAGAACCAGGCTGGACCTTGAAACTGTATTTATATTAAATGGCTGGGTAATTTTGATGCAGATGGTTCATTGATTGTGCTCCCACATTCTACTGGTGCTGACCACTGTCTTAGTCCCAATGTTAATGGTTTTATCAGTTCTAAAGGTAAAATGGAAGTTTCAAAACTGCAAGACACTTAGATTTATTCAATTATTTCTAGCACTAAGCTAAGGGGCATTCCAGTGCACAAATGGGAACTTGCTCATTTTGTAGTCAGAAGCCCATTCACATAAATGACCTACCATCTGCCTGCTAACTAAAGTAAGGTTCCCTTTTCAGTATCTGATTGTGAACATGCAAATAACTTAATATATGGGGACAGTGAAAGGGTTTGAACATTATCAAAAACAGAGCCTACTTCTTTTTCAATGTACTTTTTCAGAGTGCTAGAAATATCCCACAGATGTAGTTATATCCTACTGATGCCCAGATATGTTTGACAGATGAAGCACATGGGAGAAGGCAGCATCATCTTCCATAGCGCATTTCACCTTCCCAGCAAAAAATAGGCTTCCACAATTCACTTTGCTTTGTAGAAAATCCAATTCCACAGCACATGCTCTCAAGATAGGAATGCAAAAGCATGATCCAAGGAAGAGCCTGTTTCAGCAAGAGCCTCACCGGGATCTCAGTGAAACTGTTCAGAACTGAATGCAGTGATTTGGGTGGGTTTTGTTTGTCTTCCAGTTCTCCTAACTGTCCTGTTCAAATTGTCCCAACAGCCTTCCCCAAAGAAAGAACTCTAAAAACAGGAACTGTCCTTGGGGGAGGACATGGGGCCCAAAAGCCCACTGACAGGTGGGAAGGGAAAAAAAAAAAGGAAAGTGCTGAGAGGATTAACACAAAAGGATTTTATAAGTCATAGAAGCAACAACGAACCCACTGGAAAGAGGCTACCACTTAGTAGGTGTGATTTGATCTATTAGAAGGCACAAAAAGACAACGAGAGGTAAACAAAATGTGCAGGGGATACAGGGAGAGGGTGGTCACATGGACAGCCAAGAGTGGGCACTGCCAGCATGTCTGCTGGGCCTCAGGAGGTCGGATTTTGAAAGGCTATGAGGGTTAAGCAGATTTCAACATATGCTCTTATCCGTGGAATCTGGAAGGCAATTATAAAGTCATCTTTCATGAGCAGACTATCCCACAAACATTACTCGGCTGCTATTATGCCTGACAGTTGGGCCAACTTCTGGTTCAAAAATAGCCCATTTGTCAGTTTCCTCTACTCCCTGCTATTGTGAAAGAGGAAGAATTAGAAGGCATAGCTGGGACGTTGTTGAATCACTTTGAAATTGTGGCATTGGTTTGTTAGAGGAAAGAGAGGACTTCAGGCCCTGGGGGCCAGGACTGGATAGTGGTTTGCGTGAGAGGAAATGCCCACTTGGGAAAAGCTGTCTGTGGAATTCCCTGAAATGAGCTGCCCATTGGCGCTACCCAAATACTTTAGAGATCTTCTAGATTCATAGGTCCATGCTAGGTCTCATTTTACCAGGCTTCCTTTTCTCCTCTTACATGCTTTTTGAATGGAGTAATGGAAAGCAAGCCAGATAAGAATTTGCATGATGATTCTGACAAAAGGTAGCACAGTCATTGACAAGTGCTCAATGAACCTTCACATGATCTGTTACAAGCACACCATGTGCCCTTTATTGATGACTTACTCACCAGCCTCTGAATCACTCCCCATAAAGAACATTCAAACATACCTTTCTCCTTTTAGACTAGGAGAACACAGCCCAGCACACAGGTACTCAAACAGACAACAGCTGCCTTTCTGAGATAGCAAGTCTACTCTAACACATGCTCCACCACACAGTAACTGTAAGGGGTTTCAAATACTTAAAGGAACTCCTTGAAGGGTCTGTGTTTCTTCTAATCTAGATATGGAGGAGATTTTAAGTGAAGTCTTTGCTTCTGGAAAATGTTCACTTGAACATTTGGGCCATTGAAGACTGATCAAGGCAGCAGAATGATTAATCAATGATTTAACCATGATGGGAAAACACTGCAGTGGTAAGAGGCATCATGCAAACACATCAGTGTAACTACTATAGAGACATAGGATAAAAATGCCCTATTGATAGGATATGTCCTCTCTTTCAGAGAATGGTACCAGCTTCCCCTGACATAATTAAGTATGGAAACAGCTCTCACCACCTTAAATGTCTGATTATATGCGTCCTCAAATAATGTCTCAATAGCATTCCATTTCTACGTTGATGAGAAAAATCCTGGTCATCAATGAATTAAATTATTTGAATACCTATTTTTGTTACACATCATTTCACTGAAAGTCATTTTCCCAGAACCTGTTGATGACATTAAAAGAGGACTTGATGTATATATACATTTATAAGGCGTGAAAACTTATGAACATATGAATTTTATTTACAAGGCAATTATACTTTAATTACAAAGCATTTAATATGTATATGCCTGTATTGAGCTGAACCATAGGAAATTGCCTTTTTTGTAGATTAAAAGATATTTTAGTTAAATGCCAGCAAAATTACATGGTTCAATCCAATATGTATGCATGGTGATCATTAGCCCATTGTTATTCCGTCTCCATGTTCACTTTCTAAATGCTGGTTTGCATGCTGGGGCTGGGACATGTGGTCATCTGCTCTGTGAGACTGTAGAGGCAGCTAGAGGGAACTGCAAGATGGGATGATGGCTACACTCTTGCCTTTTCCTCTTGACTTGCTGTTCCAATGAGGACAATCACCCACCACCGCTAGCCTTCCTTTTTTGCCTGGCCCTTAGAGTCTAGCTTCCAATGTTATGGTTTTATGTATTTATTTTTCCCCACACTTCAAGAATGAGTCTCATTGTATCCCCTCAGATCCAGCTGTATGTTCTTCCACTAAGCTTCTCATACCCCAGCTCCTTTTTGTTCCTATAGCTTAAGAAGCAGTAGCTGCTTATAATATCTGCTATTTTTTTAATAAAATCTAGTCTTCCAAATCTCCCATATGAAATGTTCTATGTTAAAATAACTGGCATCCATATGACTCAGCAATTCCACTCCTAGGTATCTACTCAAAGAATAAAAAACACTAAATCAAAAGGAAACCTGCACTCCTATGTTTATTGCAGCACTATTTACAACAGCCAAGATATGCAAACAACCCAAGTGCCAAAAATAGATGAGTGTATCAAGAAAACGTGGTGCATATATATATATATATATATATATATATATATATATATATACACAATGGAATACCACTCGGTGATCAAAAAAAGGTAAACTCATGCCATTTGCAGCAACATGGATGGAACAGGAAGGGATTATGGTAAGCAAAATAAACCAGGAGAATGATAAATACTGGATGATGTGACTTATACGTGGAATAGGGAGGAAACTAAACAAAGGGTCAGACAAAGACAAACTTTAAAACCAATGCTTGAAAGCAGAAGAATAGATATGAGGCACCCAGAGGAGGAGGGGAAAGGGTAAGGCGGGGAACATAATGGACCGGGTGGAGGACCGCGGATGCTTCTGTGGCGGGAGAGCTACATAGTGACCACACTCGAAAGTAGAATCCAATACTTCTGAAACACTAACAAGGACTTAAGAAAAATAAAATAACTGACATCATTTCTTCTTTCCTGATTGAATTTTGACTAATACAGTATGTGCACATAAATGAAATGTCTATTACACACACACACACACACAC
This sequence comes from Talpa europaea, assembly GCF_964194135.1. Lineage (NCBI taxonomy): Eukaryota > Metazoa > Chordata > Mammalia > Eulipotyphla > Talpidae > Talpa > Talpa europaea. The sequence goes on along the minus strand of NC_140078.1, from coordinate 24,330,671 downwards.
ACACACACACACTGTAGGGGCAGGACTGGTCACAGTGCATGTTTTCTGATCCCATGCAGACAGGGTAAAGGAGGAGTCAGAGTCCTCAGTGGCTTTTGCAGGCTTTATTGGGATTTACCCAGTACACAGCAGGCAAGGGTGCTGGGGGCCGGGAGGCTGGCAGGCCTCCCAGCCCCCAGCAAGTCTTCACTCTGGGCTCTCCAGCCTTCTCTCAGCTTCTGCTTCTCTTGCTTCCCTCTCTGCTTCTACTCGTTCTTGGCTTCTTTTGGCGTCCCCATGATGCCGCCCTTAAAAGCCCAGTCTTAGCCCAGGTGAATAGGCGGGCACCCTTTTCCAGGTACCCGCCATCAGGCATGCATTCAGGACCGCAAGGATCCATCATCTATCCTGATGGCAGGAGGGCAGAAAAGCCTGACATTTTTCCTTACCCTACACACACACACACACACACACGCACGCACACACACGCACACATGCATACACATGCACACACGCACATACACGCACACACGCACACACATATATGCCTTTTTTAACATATAGAGAAAACATAGTACTGGCCATTGGAAATAGATATTATTTCAAGCCTAACCTCCCCCAAGCTCACTAAAAATGCATCAAAATGGCAGAGTTTAAAAATTGTTAGACTATCCACCAGCCAAACAAGAAAGAATTTGGTAATGAAGTGAAAAATAATGAGTCCATTTTTTGTTTAAGGGTCATTTGAAAAAATGGATTTGATGGCTAATTCATTCTGATACTTCACACATATTTTAAAACCACCTACTTAGTTTTGACAAACAGTTTTCTAAGAGGCCCGCCCTGACTGATGGGGCTGTTACATTCACCATCATGCTCTGCTGGGTTGTCTCCCCTTCCCTTGGATCATGTTGGAAGAAGGACTGACAGTAATGTGATGGGCACACGAGCTCTCACTCCTGGGACTGTTGCATAGGCCTCAGATTTCCATTATGCAGACAATCTTTTCGTTCCTAATTTTAACACAAGGGTCATTCAGTAAAAAAGGTCGTTATTTTAAAAAGCCCAAGAAAAGCACATGGTTTCCATTCAGCAGGTACTGAAGAAATTATTTTGCATTACACATATCACATTGAGTATCGGTCAATTTTCCAATCAAGACATTCTGTCACTAAGTCCATGTGCTCACCATAAGCATGGTGTTTTATATCATGCATGCAATGACATATACATATCCTCCTTTAGTAATAAAGCCTTACACATACAAGATTACAAGCACACACACATTCACACACAATACACCAGCTCCCCAAACTTACAAATCAATTTAAAGTGCTAAAAGAACTCAAGGTTTCTTTTAGAAAAATTAATATGTGCAAAATTTTCCAATGCCAAAATCATCCATTACTAATGGGATTAATTAGCAGTGTACAAATTTCGGACAAGTGAGGTGTCCCCAGCCATCCTTAACTCTGCAGTGAGCAAAATAGCTAAGCAGTCCCCTGGAATAATATCAGAGGTACATGTTGGATTATATGCTATGCCCTGAGGACTTCCCCATGACATCCACAGCAAGTGCCTTCACCCCAGCTGAAGGCCCCTGAAGTTTCCACAGTTCTCATACATGCAATACACCTGCAGCTCTCTGTCTGAGACTACAATGGGGTTAAGACTTGGGAGTCAAATAATCCAACTTTTTTTGCCCCTCATTGAGGAATCTTTGGGCTCCTTACCAGGATTGAACCCCACTACCCAGCCTAATCACCTACTCATGAGTACATCCCTTATTGATTTCCCTGTCAATATTTCCCCAACCATTCTTGGCATCACCTCCTAAATAAACATTTGGAACCATATTCTTGTCTCAGAGTCTACTTTTGAGCAATGCAAATTAAAATAGCCAGTGACTCTGAGTTCCATCTCTGGATCAAACAACACAGCCTCAGACATTAACTGCTGGTCTCCTCAGGCCAGGACACAGGAAAATTCTGAAGGATGACTCCTCTTTCTTGAGAGGCCATTTTTTTGACCACCTCACAATCACATCATCTTCGAGTGAAGGACATTAGGATGCTAATATGTTCTCACTTATAAGTTCTGGGGGTGCATGTACAACATGATGACTACAGTGAACAATACTCTCAATACAAATTGAGAGTATAATTGAGAGTAGATCTTAAAAGTTCTCATCTCAGGGCGGGAAATGTAATAATATGGTGCACATTTTGCAATTTATGCATATGTTAAATCTTTATGTTGTGTACTTCAAATAATTTTACACATAAATTATAGCTCAATAAAAATGGGAAAAAGTTTTTTTTAAAAAAATGCATATTCCTGTGTTCACTGAAGCCTACTTCCTTCCTATTTACAACAGCTAAGTTATGGAGATAATCTAAGTGCCCAAGGATAAAGGAGTAGATCAGAAAAACATGATATGTATATATACACACACAGAGAGAGGACTACTTAGCTGGAAAGGATGAACTCCAGTTTTTTGCAACAACATGGATGAAACTGGAGAGGATAATGCTAAAGGAAATAAGTCAGAAGGAGAAAGACAAGTACAGGATGGAATATATGTTGAATACAGAGAAACATAAAAAGTCAGTCAGAACCAAACCAATAATACATTCTCAACATCTGACTGCAAATTTGAAGCAAACAGAGGGGGAGGGTAGCACGATGGAAGTGCGGGAGGAAAGAGGTCAACGGAACAGGGTGGAGAATTTCGGGGGTACTGGTGGTGAGGGAAGGGTGTGAAAATATACACTTGTGGGGGTTTGAATCTATAGCAAACAGAGAAGATACAAAGATGTAAACCTACTGTAACAAACATAATTTGGAACAAAAAAGAAATAGTGATGGAACGCTGAAAAAGAAAATTTGCTTTTGCTGTACTGAGAATCAAGTACAAGAACCACAATCCCAGCCATAGGAAATGACCCATGTGTCCATATGGAAACTTGATAACCATCTTTCTCATAAATGAACAAAACACCCACAAAAACTCAATGTGGTATATACACATGGCTCAAGTGACTGGTCTGTAAACTAGACTTTGACTTACCCTCTTTAGTTCTAATTTGTGGAATAAAATAATAGAGCTAAAGTTCAGATCGTGTCAATATGTTTACTGTACTTTGTAACGAGGTTCATTAAACTACTACATACTCAATAACTACCTCAATACAAAACCTCCCAATGCCTTCTATCTTGTGCTGATATTCAGATATATTTCCTAGAAGAGCTACCAACTTACAAGTGTCATTTTTTTTGTCACCTCCAAATATATCAAAGAGTGTCAGGGTCCTCCAGTTTCCTTGGCAGGTGACAGTTAACATCTGCTTCGCACAAGACTGATTTAAAACCCTATCTTCTGGGATCATTCTTATCCGTGTGGCCAAGCTGGTGCTATGCTCTTAAGAAGGTGAATTTGACAATGTGCCGCCCAGCTGTGATAAATGAAGCCAAGTCAATAGGATATGCTTTGGGGAGGAAGTTCTCAGCCCTTAGCACACAAGAGAAAATCCCAGCTGCCCAAATTTCACTCACTCAACACCAGGGAATCTCTGGATGTGGGGCTGACCCTGTGATGTTGAGATTTTGAAAACTCTCCATGGAAAATGCACCACATATCTCCACATCTGTGTACTGCTGAGAGCTATGAAAAAGAGACCATTTCACCCCATTGCAATATATATTCCCACACTAACCATTCATGTGCCTTTAAACTGTTTACCTTTATCCTTCAGATTCTTTATCTGAAAAACAGGTATAACACACTCACCCTATGTACTTCATAGAAAAGAAGAAAAATCTTACACAACCTTGTTTTCAAAAAAAAAAAGGAAAAAATGAAAAAGAAAGAAGTTAGTGTTTAGAGTACAAGTATCCTGTACAGAAATGCCAAATGGTTTCAACTTAACATTGTAAGAGGCTTTTTCTAGAAAAACATTTAAGAAAGGGATCTAAAAGGAAGTCAGGAGGGAGAGAGGAAGAAACACAAGAGAGAAAGATAACATGAGTATATTTTGGTTTTGTTTGTGAGGAAGTAAAAAGATTGAATATGAGGATTTTAAACTTTTTTCTGTAATTAGGAAATGCAAAATTTGAAAATGCAATGAAAGAGAATAGGCACAGTGCATCTAGAAGCATGAAAAATACTACAAACAATATCATGGCACACCGGAAAATTGATACTTTTTGACATTTGCTGGTGCTTGTATTTAACTGTTCTTGGGAATACCAGAATAATTATGGGACAAAAATCAATGAACAGAAATATCAGCTCACCACATTTATTCAATTCTAATTATGTCTTCATATTGATTTCTAACGAAAGTGGTAACCACTGAGCACTCCGTTTTGTGTAAGCTAGACTGCAAATTTCTCACCTGTAGTCATGAAATCCTTTTCAAAATGGAATCCCTCCACTAGTGCCTGAGTCAAATCCTGGCAATGGTCTTTTTGAGTGCCAGAGCTCTTAATTCTACAGTATGAATAGTCTGTTATTTCACCTATACTTGTTCTACAAGCACCTACCACTGTTTTAATTTCAATAGTCCTGGAGTCAGGATGTCAGCCTCAGCTCTGTCTAGTTCCTTCTGGAACTGGAATTCCAAACTTGAAATTCTGTCCTTGTGGCTTATTCCTCATCACCTGACAGTAGCTCTTTCTGACGAGGACCAGCTGCCTTGACTTCCTTTGTCACCTTCCTCATTGCTGGACATTTACCACGACTACTGATGGCCAAGTTCAGAAGAGTTCTCTCACTGCTGACTTTAACAACAAACTGGGCGCCAAAATGACCAAATTCTTACAAGGGATATCAGCAGTCCCTTTGTAGACCCATTAGTCTTTATATCCCTAATAAAGCCACAGCAATATTGAAGCCAAACCTAAATTGGTCAGGTGTCTACAAACATTCAATGACAGAGGATTTTTTCCAGAGCAAAGGAGCCATATTCCTGGGTGGGAATGATGGAAATGTTTGAGTATATCCAGGGACATAAGTTCCTACATGAATGTCTATTTATTTATTTATTTATTTATTTATTTATTTATTTATTTATTAACAGTATTTGCTTCCCCCCACCCCCTCAGGTTGAGTTCCCATAGAATTTCCTTCCACAAGGCACCCATGCACCATCACCACAGTCTCCTGTTCTCCCTCTTCCTCCCTCTCCCCCACAGCATGTCTCTGATTCATAACTGTCTGTTTTTGCTTTGTTGTGTTTTGTACTGTTATTACCTTTTTTTACAGTGATGTTTTATTTGGTTCCCCTATATTCCTGTTATAAATGAAACCATGGGGGGCCTCCCTGGTGGTGCAGGCGGTTGAGTGCCACGCTGTGAAGCTGTCCGCAGTCTCTGCAGCTCGGGTTCGATCCCTGACAGCTGGCAGTGAGAATCCCACATGGCGCAGCAGACCTCTCCTGTCTTGCCCACTGCTCCCCTCAGCAGTGTATTTCTGCCTGTTCTGTTCCCTGCTCTGTCTCTGGTGAATCCTCTCATCCTCCCTCGCATTGGCCTGTACCCCGGTTCTTGTATAAATAAATCTTTAAAAAAAAAAAAAAGGAAAATAGAAAGAAATCATGATGGATAAGGGGAAGGTACAATTATATGGGGAATATAACCAAAATGAAAATGCATACATTGTGCAAAAATGAAAATTTATGTAAGAATTATATAAAATAAAATATTAAAAAAAGAAATTGTAATGATAGTAAAGATTTTCATTCATATGGTAATTTCAATGAATAAAGATTTTTCATATGTTATTCATTCAATAAATAAAAAAAATAAGTGAAACCATCAGATATTTTTCTTTTTCCTTCTGACTTATTTCACTGAGCATAATTCCTTCTAGATCCATCCATGTTGCTGAGAATGGCATGAGTTTATCTTTTTTGATTGCTGAATAATATTCCACTGTATATATGTACCACATCTTCTTGATTCAGTTATCTATTTTTGGGCATTTGGGCCATTTGGGCTATGTGAATGTCTTTAATGTACCTTCCATACCAGGCCCACAGTCAACCTTTCCACTCTATCAAAAGATCTTCCATGCAATTATGCTAGAAGGTAAAAGGTCAAGGGTAGAGACAAATCTTAATTCAAGGAAGTTCTTCACTAAAGTGAATTCTCCCTGAGCTTCTACCATAACCCTGCAACATATCAGGACAGTAGGTCTGACCCAATCTGTTTCAAATACCCTAGAAATACTTGCTAGAATCTCAGAATCAAGAGCCAATCCAAGATTGGATCGGGCTGCATCCTCCAAGCTCAAGAGGTTGTTTTTTTGTTATTTTTTTTTAGTAGTTCCTTCTTGCCTATAAAAAAAAACAGTACCTTCTAGAAGCCTGGTTACTTAGAAGACAGTTAAAATGGCATTGCCTTGGAATGAATAGATGGACGGACGCTAGTACTGGGTTGGGTACCTAATTAGAGTAAATTTTGGTCACTGGGTTTTATTCCTTTCTGATCACTCCCTTCCATTTCATTGTTTAATGCTAGAAAATATTACTTTCTTTACTTCTCATATCTGAGTTCCACTGGTGTCTTCTGTCTTTTACCATCCCCTAGTATTTCTAGGAGCCATAGTCCTACCAGTGTTCTCCAGCAGGGCCTGTAAAAATAAACCTACCACACTGCCTTATTCTTGACTGTCTCTTTTGAGGCCTCAGACTTTTTCTCCTACCATATGCCCCTGATTCTCACTCATCTTGGACTCACAGTACTTTGAGGTGCTGGTGTAACCTCCCCAGACAGTCTCATGGGGCTGCTGTTTAGCTTGGACCCAAGCTTTGGCACTTTCAATTTAAGCCCTGCCTTTCCCACTTATGACTTGACTCTGAATATGTACAGCAATGCAACAAAGGTGGGGTTTTGAAAAGAATGACTATGAAGTACAGATTCTAGAAGATCTAGCTTATGTTCTATAAAGCACAGTTCTAAAGTGGTCAACTCTTCAAATTCAGAAACCTACCCACCAATTACTCAACAGATTCCAAGTCCAGAGGATTTGGTTTAACAATAAGAAAGACTTTGGAGGGGGATGATTTATGTTCACATGGTATGAGCACTCTCTGCTGAGATCTGAATTTCCAGGTGAAATGTGTCTCTTGGCTGCTTAGACAACTCCCCGCCTCTAATTTTGCTGCTATCTTGGATGCAGTTGGGGTGCTTAAACCAGCAGAGAATTCTTGAAGTGTGATGCTTCCATGGGAAGTACTATTTCACTAGCAGAAGGCTAACACATCTGATGGGCAGACTGCCCACTGGGCCATCTTGTCTGCCAACACTCCCACATTTATTAAGGTTCTTTTGTGAGATAAAGAGGTTGGACACCTGGATCCTTCCAAAAACAAAACAAAATTAAAGCCGCAATTACCTGTCTGTCCTGTGCAAGGCAATCTACCCTGCTGTCCTTTTGGTTTTACTGGTGACAAGCAGATGTCACCCAGAGCAATTTGGAAACCTGAGCAAAAAGAATTCAGATAACATTCAAAAGAAGAACTTAATCCAAATGTACAATCTGCCTGCCAGACAGTGAATATAGGAACTAATTCAAGGATGTGGAAACAAGTCAAGAGACACATTATAAGGACCCTGAAGGCCTCACCCCTCCAGGACTCCTCCTTCTGCACAGGCCTCACCCCTTCAGCACAGTCTCCTAGCTGAGACTGACCAGGGCCCAGCTACAGACTTGTCCTGTTCCACATTCTGGAATCATTATGAAAGTATGGCACTCTATAATCTCTTAGAATTAAATATCAGGTAAAATTTGCTGCTTTAGATTTAACTATTAATTTTCTGTTCTGTCCCTACAATCATCATCTTCGGCCCATGCTGGATTTTCCTGTTTTGCTCATGACATACAGACCTGAAACCAAACTCATTTCTGTGCTTATATATTTAAAGATGTCTGATACTTCTTGATGTGAGCAATTACTGTGCTCACTTGAAACACCCTATAAGGACCTTCTCTTTGTCAACCCATCTCTGCACTCTGCTCACTTGATAAGATATACTCTATCTCTTGGACTTCACTGAGTTTAAGCACAAAACAGATTATAGCTCAGCTCTGGATATTCTGCAGGGACTGGTTGATGATCCCCTGTCACCTGCATCTGGGTCTGCTCCCAAAGGGTTCCTCAATTCCTGGGCCAATCTTCTCCCAGATTGCTCCTTCTATTTTCAACAACACACATAGTTTCCCATCTTTCTGAATCAGCTACAATGTTCCACGCTGCCTTGCATTCCAGTTAGTTGTTTGTAAGGCTATTTCATCCATTTTTTTTTAAAGATTGTTAAAGGAAGGGGCCTAATATTTCTCTTCTTTAGAGTACCTAAAGTGTTTTAAAAGTTTTTTTTTAACATAGTCTATATTTAATAAGAGTGTGTTGAATAAACAAATCAAAGAATACATGAACCAGAACCACTTGTCTCTATCATTAAGAGCTGCTGTGTCTGGAGTTGACTTTTGATATGAACAAAATATTGTAAAATGTGAAACAGACACATACTACAGCTACATGTCCAACAGTAGAGGGTCATCAACATTGGCTTGAATAAACTAAGAACTGCAGGTTGTCAACAACGGTCTAGAATCTTAGCCAATTTCCTAAAAGAATTGTAGTGAGTTCAAACATACTTTGAAAAGAGAAAATAATGAATACAAATTTGGAGAGAAAGATATTTAGGTCTCAGAAGTATAAAATTTGAGAGTGAGACTGTTCTGATTGATTTCACTATAATACTTATCCACAACATATACATGTGATTGATCAGAGAAAGTAAAAACGCCTAATGTGCCAGGTACTATTGTAAGTGATTCACATGGGACAACTCACCCTACCCTTACACACCCCCACATGAGGTCTGCATTATTATAAACCCACTTCACAGGCTAGGAAGTTGATGCAGAGCTACAGCAACAACAAACCCTAGAGGATGAATGATAATATAAATCCTAGTAGAGAATTATATAGAATATTATCGTTATAAGCCCAAACCTTAAAAATGATACAATTCATTAGAATCTAGATGAGAACAGGAGTGGAATTAGAGGAAATACCAGCATGATCACTTTAAAAATTATTTCATGGTAGGTCTGGATAGAGTCTAAACTTGAAACATTGATTTAAATTTTTTAAAAGAACTCTAACCTGATAATGTTTTTCATATTTTTTCTGACCAAGAAGATTATTTAAGGAATTAATATATTAGTTCAAATAACAGGTATTAACTCATTTCTCTCTTGTTCTCCTGTCCTCTTGAAGTCAAGTACAATCAGTATGTTCTTATTTCTACTTCTATATATATTCCACACAGAGGAAATAGGGAATTGAAGAGAAACATAAGAGATGAACTCTACAGATAAAGCTGGAGAAAAAATGATCCTTCACATTTTATTGCCTGCAGAAGACAGTAGGCATTTGGAGGGAACACCAGAGCCTCCGCAAGGGGTAAACAATGCTTGAATTCAGCTTTGCTACATACACTTTCACTACAGAGTTGCAAGGCAGCCAAAATTAATTCCGCCGTCCGAGTCCATCTCACCTGTCCCTGTACTCCATGTCACTTCTGGATGACAGCTGAAGAGTCATTTCTTCTTCGGAAACAAGAAGAGTCATTTCTCCCAGCCTGAAACCCACGTGAAAGCTTGCACTTGTTATTCTAGAGAGCAGATTGTTACAAAGAAAGCAACAGAGAGTTGTCTCAGGTGAGAGAGCTGATTCAACTACAAATTACTTTGCATTTAGCTGAAGGAAATTAACAGGAGGCAAAGCCATGCCCAGCTGGAATCTTAAGCTTCTCAAATGTTACTCCTTGCACAACCTAAGGCGGCCCACGTGTGTTGCCCATTACTCACACTCTTGCAATAGTACAACAGTCTAGTGAGAAAAGCCCTGGAGCCAAGTAACCAGGCTTTAATCTCCAGTTCTGTCTTAGTTTCCACCTACTCTGACCTATGAAAAAATCATACATGTATAGCAGTTTTTTCCTCTTCAATATTTTTGTCTCACCTACTCCTAGAAAGGAACTAAAATGGAAGGAACCTCGTAACAGCAGAAAAGAACAAGAATTGTGTCCACAATCTACTAAGCAAATCAAATAAAACCCCCTCTACCCTGAACTTACCTGGTCCTCCTAGAATTGTCAACATCCACTGAAACACAAGTCTTACAACTACTGGCCTTTTTATCCCCATTTTCTATCACCAGATGAGGTTCTTATTCTTAAAGATTGTCCCATAGCTACCTGTAATGCTCAGAACTCTAGATTTCACCTGGCCAATTTGTCTATGCATTTACTAGCAATGTCCAAGCAAGTATCTTACAAATTCTTCAAGCAAGGGGTCTCACTATAACCTGGGAACAACTAGTGTCTATATCTACAGCTTAAAGTAAGAGCCCTAGTAATTTTTGCCACCTATGCACCCTGTACCATTAGAAAAGGGCCACATACACAGCTCTCTTACCTCTCTCCAAACTCTGGTAAGAGGCAAAACAAGTCTTTTCTTACAGAAGGTAGCTAAACTACTTACACAACAATTTCTTTGCATGGCTTAGATTTTGCAAAGGGAGCAGGAGGCTTGACAAATCAATGGAGCTTCCTTTGCATCTCCATCCAGGCTCTTCTGAAAGTTAAAACCCACTTAGATGAGATCCAGCAGGGGAATTAGAAGTCAAATTGACTTTTTACAGCATGGTTAGGTTGCTTAGTAGAGTGAGAGGAAGTACAAAACATAATCTGAAAACTTATCTTGACCATCTCCCTCCCACCTTGATTTATTGTTATTAAAACTAAGGTTCTTTGTTTTAAGGAGACTCATCATAAGCAGGTATGTAAGAACTTAATCTTCAAGGATAGAGACACAGTTCAGTCACCCTTAGTAACAAATCCTCAACACACACACACACACACACACACACACAAACAGCAAATGCCAACCCTCAATGAGTTCTTTTGATAGTGGACGTAGAAGTCTGCATTAATTACCTTCATTCCTAGCTTTTTCCATTAAAAATTCCCACCTGAAACACCACTGAAAACTTGATGGACTATTCCACAGAGTGACAGGAGGGGGGTGTATATACCCTGTTACTCAAAATGTGGTCCCTGGATGAACAGCATTGTCATCCAGTAGGATTTGGCTAGAAATACAGATTCAGACCTTTCCTTGACTTTTGAAAGTAAAATCAGCATTTCAATGAGATCCCTAAATAATTCATAAGCACAATCAAATTTGAGAAACAATGATTTTTTTTTAGAACTCACAAAACATTTTAGTTTTTATTTCTACTAGAATAGTAAAATAAGCAATACATATACGTGTAAGTGAATATTAACTGGCAAATCAACCTGCTGGATATATTTTCAGGCAATGAAATTTTTTTATAGAAAAATTTTCCTAAAATGCAAAATGAAGGAGAGCAACGGTTCTCAAACTCTGCTGCTTACCAGTTATCTGGGAATGGTTTTTAAGTCCCAATGACCAGAACTCAGCCAAAACCAATATTATAATACCTAGAGGTATAATCTAGACACCAATAGTGATTTAAAACCTCCGGATTAGTCTAATGAGCATCTATCCCTGAGAACCAATATGTAAAGTATGAAAGGACAGCAATGCAGGGGTTTATCTTTTGGGGGTAGTGGAACTTGGTGGAGCAGAAATGAAGGGAGAAATTATGGGAGTGGGCATATATGGGCCACCTTTCTGATACAGTAGACTCCAACTCCCCAGTAAGAAGAGTGCATCAGAACAAAAGGGGAAGGATACCATTTTAATAAATGGCATTGGGAAAACTGGGTATCCATGTACAGAAGAATAAAATTGGATTGTTATCTTATGCCATGTAAAAATCAACTCAAAATGGGTTAAAGACTTGAACTCAAAACCTGAGACTAAACAGAAGGAAACATAAGGAAAAAGCTTTTCAATGCTACTTTGGCCAATAATTTCTTGGATATGATACCAAGAAGATAAATGGGTTTGTCTCAGACTAAAAAGCTTCTGCACAGCAAGGAAAAAATAAACAGAGTGAGGACATACAAGAATGAGAGAAAGTACTTATAACCCATACATTTTATGATATTCAAAATATGTAAGGAATGCAAGTAATTCTATAGTAAGACGACAAATAACACAATTTAAAAATGGGCTAAGGATCTGAGAATTTTCCCAATATGAACGGACAATAGTTGCATGCAAAGATACTCAACATCACTACTCCTTAGAGATGTGCAAAATAGAACACAAGGCGATATCACCTCAAGTCTTGTAGAATGGGCATCACCAAAAAGATGAGGTAACAAATGCATTCCTTGATCCACCATGCTCATGTAGTGGGCCTGTCTCATGTTGTTTCTCTATAAAATTGAAATTAATTGTGTTTATTGGTCGATACTATTACCTAGCTGTGAACACAAGGCAGCTCCTCAATGCCAAGGGCTGTTTTACTTTTTCACTATTCACTCAAATTTGCAATGTAAGGAGTCAAGGAGAACTGGATTTTTTTTTTTAAATAATAGATTTTATTTTTATATTCCCCCATACAATTGCAAACGCCCCATTCTGACCCCAATCCCTCCCCTCCCACCCCCCAAAAAGTGTCTCTGGTTCATAGTTTTTTGTTGATTTTGATTTTCACTTTTTTTTAATTTTTTTTTAAATATTAAATTTTATTTTTATATTCCCCCATACAATTGCAAACGCCCCATTCTGACCCCAATCCTTCCCCTCCCGCCCCCCACCCCCCAAAAAGTGTCTCTGGTTCATAGTTTTTTGTTGATTTTGATTTTCACTTTCTTATATTCATTTTCCTGGTCCCTTATTTAAGTTTTCTAGATTCCTGCTATGAGTGAGACCATCCGGTATTTTTCTTTTTCTTTTTGGCTTATTTCGCTGAGCATGATCCCTTCCAGCGCCATCCATATTGCTGCAAATTGCATGTGTTTATCTTTTTTGAATGCTGAGTAATATTCCATGGAGTATATGTACCACATCTTCTTGATCTGGATTTTATTCTAATTCTGCAGTTTAAAGAAGATTTACATAATATCAGAATTTTAACTTCCTTCTACAGTATGTATAAGCTTAGTTTCCTTATATATTTCTTTATATGGAAATACTAAAACCTACTTGATGGTTTATTGTTAGGATTTTTTAAAAAGTAGGTAAATCTTCTAGCACTGTTCCTTTCAGACTTGGAAGACTGTCTCCACTTTCATACTATTAAATGTTATGTGATTACAATGCATTATTTATTGAGGATCTTTGCTATATCAGGCAGGGCATTCTGTGACTGTGTGATAGTCCTGGTTTGAGGTGGTCATAATCATGAAGGTTTATCACTGGTTCATATTGTGATATGTGGTTAGTGGTTTTCAAAGACTGGGGTTTAGGACAAGGGGATTGGTGTTAGTGTGTGAAAGCAAAGAAGCCTGATATTTTTTTGGGGGGACAGTAAAAAGATTTAAAAATTAATGGTAGTAATGGATGAACAACTCTAGATATGTTAAATGTTACTGGGTTGTATACTTTAATGAATTCTATGGGGTGTCTATCTCAAGATGCCTACTGAAATTTTTCAATTACTTTTACTTCACATATATTCTCTTTCAAGAAAGACATTCTAAAAGCTGCAGAAATTGACTCAAGCACTTTTTGCAGTTTCTTATGATATTTCATTTACATTCTCCTTCTCTGGTCAGGAGCTTATATAAAGATGGAAACACTAGATGGACATATCATTTAATAAATATGGGTCCCTGGTCCCTACAAGCATGGGGTGATCAGTGCAGAAGTATAGACAGATGTTACAAAAATAAACATTAAAATGAAAACAAGTACAATATTGTGTTTCCTGATCATGACACAGATGAATTATTGGTCATTTGGCCAATTCTGCCTCTTCATACTGGATTTTCAGGCTATGTCTACCTTTGACCACCTTTATATTATGTCACCAAGATGCTAAATGCTTCAGGGGTAGAAACTGCCTTATCCATCCCTGGTACAGGATTCAAAACAGTGACATGCACATAGAAGCTTCTTAATACATATTTTTCACTGAATAATCCAATTAAAAAGTATATCATTACAAGAAATACACAGAGAAAGTTACAAGAAACTGGATTCTGAAGTTTAAATCAGTTCTAGTAAACTGATATGCTACATTCCCCAAAAGAAAATATTTTGACTATCAAAAAGAAGAGTAAAGGGAAGCTCAGCTCTTCTGAGAAAACTGAGCAAATTCTAGAAAGAATAAGATTTATTTAAGTAAGTTCTGGTTCATACTTTCCTTGGTTAGGAATCTAATTCCTCATACTCTGGGGGCTTTTCCCAGCCATGTTCACTTACTCAAGGTTTCACTTTGATAAAAGTAAATTCCAGTGTGGTTGGAATCATGGTAAACAAATTCCTTCTCATATCCTTCCTCAGAACCTTATTCTTTGTTTATGGAAGGTTCTGAATTTATTTTACCCTAATGACGCATTCTATTTCCTTTTTATGGTGGTGCCTCATAGAAAGAGCATCTATATCATCATTTCTGGTAAGCAGACCTTAGGACTACATTAACATTATCTTCAAACAACTAATCCAAATCCTCCATCTAATATACAGTGAGTCCTTGTTGTGATCATTATTTATCTTTTTAAATTTATTTTTTTACTTTTATATTTTACATCATAGTGTATTCCCCATAAAATCCCCACCACCAACTCACCTATAAACCATCACCAGCCTTCCTGGTGGCCTAGGGATTAAGTCTCAGCATTATCACCACTGGGGCCTGAGTTCCACCCCGGCCAGGGAGCTAACCCACATAGGGTGCAGCAGACCTCTCCTGTCTCACCTGCTGCTCCCCTCAGCAGTGTATTTCAGTAGATCCATCTGTTCTGCCCTCTACTCTGTCTCTGCTGACTCTTCTCACCCCCCACACCTCTCGCCTACACCCCAGTTCTATGCAAAAAAAGAAAAAAAAAACTAATTGTGATCATTATTTAAACACTATATAACATGTCATTTTATCTTTTCTGTTTGTGTTAAATAAAAAGCACACTGGTGCAAAGTATGATGGGGTGGGGGCCCAGGACACTATTAATCAAGGAAATAAATGCCCAGTGACTTCCAGAGAGTAAGTACTATTTGAGTATAAATACTTGGGTCCTCATTCATTTATTGAGGACAGTGAGTTTGGATTTCCCACAGCCAGGAGATCTGAGAAAAGGATTCAAGTACATTAGTTGGGAGATAAGGAAATACTCAGGAAATACTGCTTGGGGTGGAGGGCAGCAAGGTAGGAAAAGAAAGAAAATAAGGATAACCTGACAACCTCACCTGCCTAGTGCCTCAGCTAAGGAAGTAGAACCCACCAGTTCTGGAACCACCCAGATACACACAGATCTAGAACAAACAAGGGATGGTTCAGACTCTATTCCAACACCCACAAGAAAGGCGCTCCACAATTCCATCTCCACAGTTCACAGGGAAACTGTTTCCCAAGCACACACGACATTCCAACAGAAAGACCTGGGGCCACTTCATCCTGGGACTATGGAACTATGGCACAGCAGACATCCTCAAAACTAGACCTGGGCAGCTTCCCCTGGAAAGAAATATCATTCGCGGCACAACCTGCATGTAGACAAGTCTGTCCTAACTGCCAGAAGCCCAGGAACAGTAAGGAGTACATAGGGTACAGGTGGCCCCAAGGCACTTGAGCTCCCATCCTGAGCACTGCTAACCAAAAAAGCTTAGGGCTTATCAATTTAGTACTTCACAGGTGGGATTTTTTAAAAAGGAACACATGAGGGGCCTCCCGGTGGCGCAGCGGTTGAGCGCTGGGCTGCGAAGCTGCCCGCAGCCTCTGCAGCACCGGTTCCATCCCCAGCCACCAGGCGAGGGTCCCACATGGCGCGCAGAGCTCTCCTGCCGCCCGCTGCTCCCCTCAGCAGTGTATTTCATCAATCTGCCTGTTCTGCTCTCCGCTCTGTCTCTGGTGAATTCTCTCACCCTCCCACGCTTCTGATTGTACCCAGTGCTTGCATAAATAAATAAATAAATCTTTGCAAAATAAATAAAGATTTGTTTTGCTTGTGCCACAAATAAACTTTAAAAAAAAAAATAAAAGGAACACATATAGACACTCCTGCACTTGCTCAGACAAAAAGACCCAAGTACTCACCACATCCTCTGGGCCAGTTTCCCTCCTCACAGTGACAAGGGGCTTCAAACTTGCCTCAGGACTGCATCAGGCCTGCTCCGCCAGCCTCCTGGTTGCTCTCTCTTCCGCCAGTCCACCAGTCAGCAGTGGAGAGCTGACACCTTCACCCAAAGGTCTTTGTAAGGGCAGGACAGGACACAGTGGAGGTTCTCTGATCCCATGCAGACCGGGTAAAGGGAGAGTTAGAGTCCTCAGTGGTTTTTTGCAGGTCTTTTATTGGGGTTCACCAGGCATATGGCAAGCAGGGGTGCTGGGGGGCCGGGAGGCTGGCAGGCCTCCCAGCCCCCAGCAAATCCTCACTCTATCTGGGCTCTCTGGCCTTCTCTGCTTCTGCTTCGGGCTTCTTCTCTTTCGGCTTCTGCTGGCATCCCCGTGACACCACCCTTAAAAGCACAGCCTTAGCGCAGGTGTACCCACTCCAGGTGCCCGCCATCAGGCATGCATTCAGGATCACAGGGTTCCCTCATCTATCCTGATGGCGGGAGGGCAGAAAAGCCTGATACCTTTTACCTTACCCTACAGTCTTCATCAGGAAATGTTCTCTTAAAACACTAAAGAGGTACTGCCAACGTGGGCGGGGGTTGGGGGTTGGGGGGTGGGCTTTATAGGGGAATAAGTGTGGCTCCTGATGGAGGGACCAGGAAGAGAACGGGGATGGGATGCACTAAGCTTTCTGGAAGGCTCAGAGAACAGCCGAACCCGGTCAAAGGCACTGCGGATGTTCTCTGACCACCCTTCCCAGAAGACACCTGATCTCTCCAGATCGCAGGAGCAACGGAGGGGCCAGTAGAGGCATCCTGTAATGAGAAACACCTGGGGACCCAGGTGCTGGTGGCTCCTCCTCCTAGCCTCCTTAAAGAGACTGGCTCATGCCACGTAGCAACCAAACGCAAATCTTGTCTGTGCCTTGCTCCCCACCCATCTCAGAGTCATGCAACAGTGTCTCAGGTCTACCCAGGTGAAAGCAAAGAGCTTGGGCCAAAAGCCCTACAGGAGGGGGCTACTGGGAGTCAGAAGAGGGGAGAGTGCTGTACATGCGTCATCGCAAATAAAGAGCCTCCAGGAGACTTAAGGCCCATGGGGGCAATGAGAGCCTCTGGCACCCCCAATCTGTAGTCCTTTTCCTGCAGACCTGCATCGAGTGCCCTTCAAGCAACACTCTGCGTGTCCTCATATATCCTCTTCCTCAAAGAAGACATTTGTGACGGCTGCAACAATTTGTTCTAGTTCAATGCTTGCTTTTGCTTGAACAGCATAGATTATGTTCCTCCAAAACCTGAGCCTGAGATAAAGATCCCCCAAACAGAAGTGAAGAAGTAGGGAGAGTGAGACAGAGAAGAACGAATCAACATAGGGGCATTATGGAGGTCATCTCTACTGGCAATGGAGATGTGATTTTGAGATCCAAAGTAGGGGCTTAGTAAACATTTAATGAGTGAATGTGCCTGCAGAACTGGCAATGGAGATGGAAGTTCTTTGTACTTCCTAATCTATTCCTTTGTTTAATTTCAGAAGTCACAAAATGACATATCAAGTCAACAGAAGAGAGTAAAAATGAAATAAAATAAAATGCATATTAGTGCTTACAAGGAAAGGGATACCTAAGTGTGAATAGCTTTTGGTGGGTGAGGATTTTGTCATCTGAGACAGATGTTAGCAGATTCCAACTTCCAGGGATTTATGTCGATGAATGTGGTGATGAAAAGTAACAGCTACCACAGCTGCTGTTTGCTGAGCCTCTTGCTGAAAGAAACATCTCCACTTGGATGTTTTTCAGACATCTTAACATATCCAAAGTCAAACTCTTAATTTCCACCCCACACTTCAAATATTCTTCCCTTGGCCTTTCCCGTCTCAGCTAATGAAGACCTCCTTGACTCCCTTCTCTCACACACATCTGTAAATTCTGTCATCTTTTCCCTCAATCTATATAGCTGAAGGCAAATCACTCCTCCCACTGAGGCCCTCTGTGCTCCATTCCAAGACAGCATCATCACTAGCCTAGACTTTTGCAAGTTTTCTGCATTCCCATCAGAATAACTGTACCCCACCAAATTCACCTTCTGACCCAAACCTTTCTGACAATATCAAAGGCTATGATTCAAAGTAGCTGCTCTCCTTGAAAGGCACACACTCTATTTGCAGTATCCCTTGGGCTCTTCCTCACTTTCCCCCCGGCTTTGTTCCTGATTTTTTTGGCTTCCTCTTAGCTCTGAGTTTCACCTCCTAATTCCATATTTGCACATGCCTTTCCAATGTGTTGACTGATTCTGGTTTCCTTGGGTGACTCTTTGCCATTTATGAGCACTAAATTTAGTTCCCATATCCTCCTGGGTCATGATTCCTAAAATCCCCTCGTCCATCTTCACTGCTGTTCTCTGCACACAAACAGATGCCACCCACAGTAACAAATATCTAGGTGTGGTCTATTTCTCTAGGGAAACAGCAATGCACAGGAATGAGGACCCAGTTGAGAAAGTTTCTTGACAAAAGGGAATGGCATTTAAAGTTGCCATTCTCAACTTTAAATGGGAATTTGGAACCAAATATGTGGGTACTTATCCTTTGAAGTAGTCCATAAAAAATGTCTATTATCTCCAAAATTGGGAAAATAAGCACCAACAATTAAACAGAAAATATTAAACCCAATAACAATAATGTTCTTCATTTTCTAAAGAACCTATTATTAAAACACTGAAATCATCGTGCATTTTGACATCACTAAAAATTTTTGAATAATGTGTAAAAAACAACCCTCTTAACCTTTTTGGTAAGAGTTGAAGACCATTTAGGCAGAGTTGTATATGCTGCTGACAGGAGGAGTGCTCAGAGGCTATTGAAATGGCCTAATAAAAGAAAATAAGGACTTGAACTCAATGTTATTTATTTCATTAAGCATTTACTGCTAGGGTGGACAGTAAATGGACAGAAGGCATTTGCTGGGCAATGCTGCCAGTAGGTAAGAGTCATAGGAGAAACAGGCAAAACACTATGTGCCCCAAACATTGAACTGCATACAAAAGGAATATTTGAGGAGTAACAAGTTTGTGGAATCTTTACCTTTTTCTTGTAGAAGGATTAACATTAGCCATGGTGGTTTGATTTATTCAGAAGTTGCTTTCTTCTTAAGAACACATTACTCAATTTTTGTTTCTTTAGTATGTATTCCCTCCTTGATAGCTCTCTGGAATTCCTGAAGATGGCAATGCAGAATGGCTTCTTTCTTATAAATACTCAAGTCCTACTTCCTGGAAATATTCCAGGGAAACATTTTTTGGCCAAGTTGTCTAACAAAGACCCATGTGATATAGAGAACAGAAAAACTATAAAATCAATATAAGGTCTCCTAAAATGACACGTGGCATTTTTATTTGTGAGTGGCATACAGACTCCTGGGTATGTTAGGAGAATTAGAACCAGCAACTCTATTTCAGCGGGTAAGTTACATTATATTGACAGTAGAAATACAGACCACGGGATTGCCAGATGGGAGTGTTCTGAGCTTCAACTAACAATCTGTGGGCCAAACAATGAACTGATACCCCCATCCTGCATTCTTAACAAGGTCCCCCATTGTATACTGATCCTATTACTCCCAGGTTTGAGCCAATCAGATGTTAGACTGTAGCACAGGCCAAAAAGCAAGCATATGGATGGCGTAGCATTGAGTTAACAGACCTGAACTCCAGAATGTTTTAATAAACTGAGTTACCCAAAGGCTTGGGCAGGGAATGAACCACTTAACAGGAGATTAAATGGGTTCTTCTTACCTCCTGGTTTCCTGAAAAAGCCAAACCTAATCAAATTCCAGTGGCACAAACAGGGCCACATGGATAATTTGAGGGTAAAGAATGCTTTTATATTAAAGGCAGTGTTTGTCTCTAGCATTCTATTACCTACAAAGCAACATGGTTTCAATTTAAGCTTCTGTTAATCCTGACCATTTCTTTCAAGTGTTTCTTATTTAAAATAGAAATTCCACATTGAACATTTTAATAACATTAACTGTCAAAGGCAGCTGTGATTGGTTTTCCTTTCAATCCTCTGCCAGATGTAGATATTTGTGATCATTGATGCCCTTTGTTTTTCCTCCCTTTCCATTATTAAATATATCATTAGTAAAATACAAGTCCAAGGGAAATCACTTTTCACTGAGACACTACCATAAAGGAGTGAGGAAACAATACCCAGAGAACTGAAGAATGCAATCATCCATCGTCCATGGAGATGAATGCCAAGAGGATTACATTATTGTGCTAGTAACTTAATAAGGAGTTACTACTTTATGGCTTCTTCCATTGTCATAACAGATGTTCTGCCACACAGGACAGGACAAGAAAAGTGAATGTCAAGTTACCACCTCAAAATAAACCATATGCTTAAAAAGTATGCTTAAAAAGTATGCTTGAAGGGTATTAAAACACATAAGTTTCAAAGTGCTCCCAGAGAAAGGCCAATAACCAGGTGGGCCATATTAGAAAGAACAATGGAGAAACCATATTCAATGAGAAATGAGCTTGCCTCCCAAAGGAAATCCTAAGACCATCTTACTCTAAAGAGAAAACCAGACATTTTTCAGCAATATGCTAGGAGGAACAATGGCTTGCAAAATTCATCTTTGTGATAGATACTTAATGTAACTGATGAAGACAAGGCTGGAGATGGGGCACAGGAACCTTCAGACTCTTGATTTGCAAGCATTGGTGTATTTCTTTGACCATAGAACTATCACCACTTTTAAGAACACAAGTTCTAAGATTAGCATCACATTAGGTATACCAGTTCACACCTCTGTCCTCATCAACACTCCTACATACAAGCTGTGTTCTTGAATGTTCATTGCTACACCAACACCTAATATGACCCTACTTCTCCTGCCTAATCACACTCTCATGACCCTCCCAAGTGCATGCTTCCCTTCCTTCTAGCAAACTCAGCTCCTAGCAACATTCCAGGTCTGCCTGGCTCAAATTCCACCACTTCCATGAAGATTTCAATAGCCCAGTTCTAGGCTTATAGGCCACATATTGTCTGAACTCTACACTAGGCAGGTAGTGCATGCCCTTGGGATATTATCTATTCTTTCTTATATGTGTTTTAAATAATTGTGACAGGTTTCAAATGGACACATTAAAATCAAATACACCATGTAGACACTGCATATGATATCTACATAGTGAAAAGTTTTCTAAACTAGTAGATGACTTCCCAACAGATTGGCAGTATAATATTATTTTTCAATCATCTGTATCCAAAACTGTCTATTCATCCCTGATAGAAGCATCATCATTTCAACTAATATTAGTTGTAAAATAGATTGGTTACAAGAAAAAATGCTACCCACAAGTTAGAATGATGGGTCAAATATAAGTGAAATTGCATTTGAACATTGTTTAGTCCTGCAACTAGACCAAAGAAGCAAGTATAAGCAATATGTGCTAATAGTAGCTTAGGTGAAAAAAACTTAGCATAGATTACTGAAGTCAAGTAGTGATGTTACTGCAAAAATCTTAAAATCTTGAATTGTATTAAAAGTAGTGTGCCCAAAACAGAGAAGATTATCATAGCCTCTTGAGATCCTATCCTGTTCATGCTGTTCATATGTTGAGGATGTAGCTGGTTTGGTTCTTTCAAGAGAAATACATACATGTCCATCGTGCAGGCCACCATAAAAGTAATGAAGGTGGGGTAGGGTGGAGGTAGGAGGGAACTTTGAGATTTTAGTCAAATGAAAAGCATGCTTGGGAAAAACTATCTTCAAATGTTAAAAGGATTATCATGGGAATAAAAGATTAGACTTGTTTCAACTGGCTTCAAAGGAAAGAACTATGAATAATCGAGAAAACATGATAGGACAGCCATAGGTTCAAAATTAAAACTTTTGTAACTGTTACATCATCACCAAAATACTTAAGCTATATGAAACTCCTCATTTCTGTAGGCAATCAAGACAAGGATATCGAGCTGTATGATGGTGATGACACAGAAGGTATACAAATGGAAGATTTCGTCCAACCTTGAAGTTCTCCTTTGAAATTGGAGATCAAAGTAAATTGTATAAGAAATTGGTGTGGTCTAAATGTGCCCACTCCCCAAATTCACATGTTGGAATCCTAATCCCAAAATATGATGGTATCTGGAGCCGGATTCCAGAGGTTCCAGAGAGAACTCTGACCTTTCTGCAGAGTGAGGACACAGTATGAAGCCAACAGCTATGAGCCAGGAAGAGATCCTACCCAAAACAGGACCATAGTGGTAACTTGATCTTGGACTTTCTAGCCTCCAGGAACTATGAGCATAAATTTCTGGGTTTTGTGAGCTCCCCAGTATGTGGTGTTTTGTTATAGCAGCCCATATAGACAAAGACCAAAATGAAGTTAATTTATTCTGACCTAACCTCTCAGAGAAGTTAAGCTTCTTGGTTCCCACATACATCAAATCATACAACTCCTACATAATGAGCTTCATCTCAGAACCAAACAGTTGTTCAACAAACATGACATTTCCCCTGAAAAAGGTTGTTGTTACCACAAAGAGCAATATTACCATGAATTTTCAATAATTCTCTGATAAAACAACATGGCCTTATTCCATTTAACAGGATAAACTTAGGTCTTTCTATTTTTTTTTTTCACAATTGCCAGTAAGAAATTTATTCCCAATACCTTAAACAGGGGTGTTCTACCACTGACCCAAACCCTGACTAATAGTTGTAGTAGAACAACAATATTACCAAATTTAATAATGGGGTAGCCTATCTTGATTAAGGTTACATGTGCCTACAACCTAAAAGTAGGAAGCACCATATAAATACTACAAGGGAGGTACTATTTTTACTACCTGATGCAGGAGATAACTAAAACACAGAAGTCACACAGTTCTCCACAAAGAATAAACTGAAAAGGCCACTGAACTCAGAGGATCCCACAACATGGGGCAAAACTGGAGTAACTCACAATCAACAGGAACCAACATTGACCCAGCACAGTGGAAGACACATAAAAAAAATTCAATTTAGGGAAACTAAAGGCTGAATGTGGGAAGAGGCAATCACTGGGGCAGAACAGGGAAGACATGTACAGAGAGGACAAAGATGATTTCTGTGAACCAAGATGTGGGAGATAAGTGCCACAGTGAGCTAAGCAAACAGGGCTTCCAGTAAGGAAGACACGGTTCAGAAAGATGTGACCTCCAGCACCCATTTACCCTGGGATTGGGCAGATATGGGAAATGAGAAGATACAGTGAAACCACATTGGAACAAGTCAATGCTACACCAAGGGCCCCGCCCACAGACTGTAGAGATATTGGTCTGAGACCCCGAGAAGAAAGCTAGCAATACCCACATGGTGAGCAGACCTCTCCTGTCTTCCCCGCGGCTCCCCTAAGCAGTGCATTTCAGTCAGACTGCCTGTTCTGTTCCCCACTCTGTCTCTGGTGAATCCTCTCACCCTCCCACACATCTGGCCTGTACCCCAGTTCTTGTATAAACAAATAAATCTTTTTTAAAAAAGTAAATAATGGGAAGGTGGAAAAAACAAAACAGGAACCTGAATCCTCAGGGGAATATCAAACCATCAAGAGAAAACAAATCTCCAGAACACAACCACAAAGACAGACATGGAAGTTTTTTTTCTGCCTATCAGATACAGAATTCAAAATTACCATGATGAAAAAAAATCAAAAACTGTAAGATAACACAGAAAAGCTTCTCAAAAATATAAAAGAAAATAGAGAAAACAAATGAATGTACTGAGAAATAAAATTAACAAACATAAGATTGAAATTGAAGCTATAAATAGAAAATTGAGATGCAAAATGTAAAAAAGATTAATAGAGGAAATTAAAAAAAATCTGGATAAAGTTTTGGAAATAGAATAGGTCAAATAGCAAAACCAGATTAGTTCCCTTAAAGATGATAATGCACAAAGAATTCAGGTGGAGGAAGCCATCTTTAAGAGTTTATTTGGGAAAAAAAGAGTTTATTTGACTCCACGATAAAAAAAAAATAAAAGAATAATGGATATCCTTGAAGGGGAAGAAAAAGAGAAGCAAACAGAGAACTTTTTTGAAGAAATAATAGAAGGAAACTACCCAAACCCAGAGAAGGAGTTAAACATACAAGCCTATGAAGCTAAAAATGCATACGGTTACAGAAGAAAGAGACCTACACCAAGACACACAGAAGTGAATCTGTCAAGACAAAGGAGATTATTGAAGCTGGACAGGAGGAATAGCAAATAACCTATAAAGGAACTCCAATCAGGCTTATATTTGACTTCTCTAAAGAAACACTATGGGCAAGAGGAGAATTCAATGATGTGATCAAAATACTTAAAGATAAAAAATTCTAGAAGCAGCAGACTTTCATATACCAACAATCACTCTGAATATAAATGTACTGAACCCACCAATTAAAAGACACAGAGTATCTCACTGGACTATAAAAACAAATCCAACTCTCTTCTCTCCAGAAAACATACAAGATCTCCAAAGGTAATATAGACTCAGAGTAAAGGGTTGCAAAACAATACTACAAGCAAATAGGACACAAAGGAAGGCAGTGACAATCACAGTAAAATTTGATAAAATGGATTTCCAGCTAAAAAAGGCAGTAAGATATAGGGATGGACAGTATATAATGATTAAGGAAATGATACATCAGGGAGACAAAAAAAGTCATCAATATATATGCATCAAACAAAGGAGCATCAAAATATATGAGGCAATACTAGCAAATTTGAAAACAGATTTTGGGAAAAACACAGTGATGTCAGGGGACTTCAAAACCTCACTTTCACCACAGACAGATCAATTGGACAGAAAACAAATAAGGACACGATAGTTCTAAGCAAAGAATTAGACTATGGAGGCTTACTAAACATTTATAAGGTACTGCATCCCCAAAACAGTTCAATACACACTCTTGTCAAGTGTACATTGGAAATTCTCCAGGACTGACCACAATCTGGGTCACAAGACAAGCATCAACAAATTCACCAAGACTGAAATCATACCAAGCATCTTCTCCGATCATAAAGGTATAAAACTAGAAATCGGGCCTCCCCTGGTGGCACAGGCAGTTGAGCTCAGTGCTGTGAAGCTGTCTGCAGCCTCTGCAGTGCCAGTTCGATCCTGGCCGGCCAGCGAGGGTCCCACATGGCTTGGTAGACCTCTCCTGTCGTACCTGCTGCTCCCCTCAGCAGTGTATTTCATCAGTCTGCCTGTTCTGTTCCCTGCTCTGTCTCTGATGAATTCTCTCACCCTCCTGTATATCTGGCCTGTATGCTGGTTCTTGTATAAATAAACAAATAAATCTTAATAAATAAATAAATAAATAAATAAATAAATAAATAAAACCTATAAAAAAATGAAAAATAAAACTAGAAATCATCCACAAAAAGAAAGTAGGATAAACCTCTAATATGTAGAAACTAAACAGCACCCTACTAAATGAATATTGGGATAATGCGGAAATAAAAGAAGGAATAATAAAATATATCTATACAAATGATAATGAGGACAAAATTTTCCAGAACTTAGGGAACACAGCAAAAGCAGAACTAAGAAGGAAATACATAGCAATACAAGTCCACAGCAAGAAATAAGAAAGAGCTCCAAATAATTAACTTATCATATTCCATCAGGAAATAGGAAAAGATGAACAAATACAAAAGCCAGTAGAAGGAAGGAAATAATAAAAAGTAAAACAAAAAAATAAATGAAACAGAAATATAAAAGACAGTCCAAAAGATTAATGAAACCAAAAGCTCGTTCTTTGAAAAAATAAGCAAAACAGACAAACCTCTAGGTGGGCTCACAAAGAAATGAAGGGAGAAAATTCAAATAAATAGAATCAGAAATGAAAGAAGAGAGGTTACAACAGACAGAAATGCTCAGAAATTTAGAGCATTAAAAGAGTTTGCTATGAATATTTGTATGCCAGTAAGCTAAATAAATTAGAAGAGATAGACAAGTTCTTAGAAATATACAATATCTGAGACTGAATAGGGAAGAAATAGAAAACATGAACAGACCAATTATAAGCAAGGAAATTGAAACAGTAATGAAAAATCTCCCCAAAACAAAAGTCCAATACCATATAGTATCACAAGTGAATTCTGCCAAACCTTCAAAAATAAGCCAATACTTAATTCTGCTCAAACACTTTCAAATAAATAAACACGTTGAGTCCAACATTACCCTAATACCAAAACCGAAGGCAAACACACAAAAGATAACTAAAGACTAATTTCCCTAATGAACATAGCTGCAAAAATTCTCAACAAAATCCTAGCTAACTGAATTCAATAATGAATTAAAAGTATAGTCCCTGCTCCCAGATGGCAGAATTAAGATTGTCAAAATGGCCATTCTATCCCAAGAAATATACAGATTCAATGCAAACCCTATCAAAGTATTAATGACATTCTTCAAACAAAAAGAACATTACTGAGGGCCTCCCTGGTGGTGCAACGGTTGAGCACTGGGCTGCAAAGCTGCCTGCAGCCTCTGCAGCGCCGGTTCGATCCCTGGGCGCTGGCGAGGGTCCCACATGGCACGCAGACCTCCCCTGCAACGCCAGCTGCTCCCCTCAGTAGTGTACTTCAGTCCTTCTGCCTGTTCTGTTCCCCGCTCTGGCTCTGGTGAATTCTCTCACCCTCCCGAGCTTCTGACTGTACCCAATGCTTGTATAAATAAATAAATAAATCTTAAAAAAAGGAACGTTAGGGCCTCCCTGGTGGTGCAGCGGTTGAGCGCTAGGTTGTGAAGCTGCCCGCAGCCTCTGCAGCACCAGTTTGATCCCCGGCCACCGGGCGAGGGTCCCACATGGCACCTCTCCTGCCGCCAGCTGCTCCCCTCAGCAGTGTATTTCGTCAGTCTGTCTGTTCTGCTTTCTGCTCTGGCTCTGGTGAATTCTCTCACCCTCCCGTACTTCTGACTGTACCCAGTGCTTGTATAAATAATAAATAAACCTTAAAAATAAATAAATAAATAAATAAATGCTTTCTCTAAAAAATATATATATATATATATATATATATATATGAGGAACATTACTGAAACTCATATAGAATCAAAAAGACCCTGAACAGCTAATGCAATGCTGACCAAAAAAAGAGGAAGAATGATGGCATCACATAATGAAACTTCAAACTATACTACAAAGCTATAATAAATAAAATCTTATGGTACTAGAACAAAAACAGATACACAGAACAATGGAATAGAATTGAGAGCCCACAAATAAACCCACACCCATATGGACAATTAATCTATGACAAAGAAGCCAAGAATATACACTGGAGCAAGAAAAGCCTCTTCAGCAAGTGGTGCTGGAAAAACTAGACAGCTGCATGCAAAAGAACAAACTAGACCACAATCTCACACCATAAACAAAAAGCCAAAAGATTTGGATGTAAGATCTGAAACCATAAATTACTTAGAAGAAAAACATAGGCAAAACATTCCATGACATAGACATTAGAGATACCTTTGTGGATTCATCTCCAACAGCAAGGAAAACAAAAAACAATTGAGACCACATCAAATGAAACACTCTGCACAGCAAAAGAAACTTTAACTAGAAAAAAAGACAACCTAGTTAATGGGAGAAAATATTTGCACACCATACATCTGACAAGGGGCTGGTATCAAAGATCTACAAAGAACTCTTACAACTCACCAAAAAAGAAATCAAATAACCAAATCAAAAAAATGGGCAGAAGAGCTAAATAGACACTTCTCCAAAGAAGACATACAGATAGCCAACAGGCACATGAAAAAATGTTCAATATCACTTATCATTTGGGAAATGCAACTCAAAACCACGAGATACCACCTCACATCTGTGAGAAAGGCCTATATCAAAAAGACCAGAAACAACAAGTTCTAGGAAAAATGTGGAGAAAACAGGACCTTCTTACCCCATTGCTGGGAAGATAGAAAGGTCCAGCCCCCATGGAAAATGGCATGGAGATTTCTCAAAAAATTATAAAAGAATCTACCATATGACTCACCAATTCCAATTCTGGGCGTCTATCTCATGAACATAAAAACACTAATTCGAAGGGTAACATGTACTCCCATGTTTATTGTCGTACTGTTTACAATAGCCAAGTTATGGAAACAAACTTAAGTGCCCAAATGCAGATGCATGGATCAGCAAGTGTGTATATATACACAATAGAATACTACTCAGCTATCAAAAAAGAGAAACTGTTGCTGACCTGAATGGAACTGGAGGGCCATTATGTTAAGCAAAATAAGTCAGAAGGAGAAAGACAAATAAGGAACTAACCTAGAAAGATGGCTATAGAACTAAGGCCACTAGAAGGGGAGGTGCAAGAATAATGTGCGGAGGGAACACAAAAGACTATAGAGATGGATTGTGGGTATAGCAATAAGAGCTAAAGGGGACATCCTATACCTCTAAAACACAAGCAAAGATGTAAATCCATATTATCTCAATTAAAAAAAATTCTGGGCCTCCTGATGGCACAAGGGGTTAAGCAAAACACTATGAAGCAATCCACAGGCTCTGCAGCATGAGTTCGATCCCCAGCCAGCCAGGGAGCTACCCACATGGCGCAGCAGACCTCTCCTGTCTCACCTGCTGCTCCCCTCTGCAGTGTATTTCAGTCAGCCTGCCTGTTCTGTTCCCCACTCTGTCTCTGGTGAATCCTCTCACTCCCTGTATATCTGGCCTGTACCCCAGCTCTTGTATGCATAAATAAATAAATCTTTAAACAAAAAAAATTCTTCACAGGTGAGTATTATTTCCCCTATGTTGCAAATATCAGTTAATATCCTTACTCTATCAGTACATATCATGCCACACAGAAGTAATCCTACCCAAATATCTATAGTATGAGGGAATTTTATCCAGATATGGAGGTTAGAAAATTAGTGATTGTCCTAAGAGAAAAATAACCCTAGAGAGATCAGAGTTTACTGGGTTATAAAATGTTAAAATAATGGAAATAGGAAAGGCAGAAATGTGCATAGGTCACCAATAATATTGTTAAAACTATTATTCTTGGGGCCACACCAACAAAGCAGTGAACTTATTGAGTTTAACAGGGTTAGACAGAGAGGAAAGCATTTCTGAAAACCACTAAAAGCAGAAAATCTTCCTAGAAAAGAAACAAAATGGCTATGTCCAGAGTACAGAGAATAAACTAAAATTATGCAAGAAATGTCACCTCTTGCTTATCTTCTTTATTCCCATGCCCCCTTCAACTCTCTACTCCACTACTTGGACCATTGAATTTCTAGACTACAAGTTCTCAGGTGAACTCCAAGATGGGTGGTAGCAAGTAAATACAGTAATTCTGTTCAACAGAGGTCAGAATCAAGTTACCACCATGCAGGATGATTCAGAACACATTATACCAGTAATGTATTTCTTTAATCTGCTCCCCCTATATGGACACCCAGAGCAATACTGATCTGATAATAAGATGTGAGGATATATCCTGCTTTCCCAACCCCATTGTAAAAGATGCCTGTCTATTCCAAGCTCCTGTTCCAGGAACTCCCTTTTGTGTCTGATGCTACAAATATCTCACCAAGTTCCCTGAGTATTGCTCAAACTGAAGTTTTAGTTCCTGTGATCTTGCCTCCTTTGTGGATATCTGCTATATTCCAAACCTACTGGAAGCCACTGACCTGTACTAGCACCAGAGCCTAGACACGTTCAGTACTATATTGGCTGCTAATGAATCACAGTTCCTTCTTCAAATAATTGCCCTTAACCAAAAAGGAAACCTCGCTGGGAATGTCTGGGGGGTTATGACGCCCAACCCACCTCTGGGAGCAGCCAACAGCCAATTACTGGCTGATGTAAAGGTGAAAATGCCCAGCCCTCTTGCCCCAAAGCATAAAAACTATGATGTGACTTTCATGTTCTAGAACTCTCCATAGGCTCAGGCTAAAATTAGGTTTAACTGAACCTACATCTTTTCTTTGCTCCTTCTCCTGCCCTATTCAGCATTCTTCACTTTGTATATTTCTTTTTTTTTTTTTTAATTTTTTGTGGGACCCTTGCTGGCTGCCGGGGATCGAACTGGCGCTGCAGAGGTTGCAGGCAGCCTTGCAACCCAGCGCTCAACCGCTGTGCCACCAGGGGAGGCCCTCACTTTGCATATTTCTCCTGAGGACATTCCCTCAATAAATTAATATAAGAATTCCCATCTCAATTCACCACGACCAAGTTGGATTCATTCCAGGGGCACAAGTATGGTTTAACATCCGAAAATCAATCAACGTTATCCAACACATCAACAAAAAGAAATATAAAAACCATATGATAATATCAATAGATGCTGAGAAAGCTTTCGACAAAGTGCAACACCCATTCATGATAAAAGCCCTTGAAATTCTTGGGATACAAGGAACATACCTCAACATCATAAAGGCCATCTATGACAAGCCAACAGCCAGTATCATTCTCAATGGTGAAAAGCTGAAAGCAATTCCATTAAGATCTGGAACAAGACAAGGATGTCCACTCTCACCATTGCTTTTCAATATAATACTGGAAGTCCTAGCCAGGGCAATAAGACAAGAGAAAGACATCCAAGGAATCCAAATAGGAAAAGAAGAAGTCAAACTATCACTATTTGCAGACGATATGATATTATATATAGAGAACCCCAAAAACTCCACAGAAAAGCTAATTCAACTCATCAATCAGTTCAGTAAAGTGGCAGGATACAAAATCAACACGCAAAAGTCAGTAGCCTTCCTATACACAAACAATAAATCTGAAGAAGAAGAAATCAAAAAGACCATCCCTTTTGTTATTGAAACAAAAAAAATCAAATATTTGGGAATAAATCTAACAAAAGAGGTAAAGGACCTATACAAAGAAAACTATAAAACACTGTTAAAAGAAATAGAAGAAGACACAAAGAAATGGAGAGACATCCCCTGCTCATGGATTGGAAGAATAAACATTATTAAAATGGCCATCCTTCCAAAAGCAATATACAGATTCAATGCTATTCCAATCAAAATTTCAATGTCATTCTTCAAAGAAATAGAACAATTATTGATGAAATTCATATGGAATCACAAAAAACCCCGAATAGCCAAAGCTCTCCTGAAAAAAAAAGAAGGGAATGGAGGCATCAGACTCCCAGACTTCAAACTATACTACAAAGCCATAATCATCAAAACTGCATGGTATTGGAACAAGAACAGACATACAGACCAATGGAATCGAATAGAAAATCCAGAAATAAACCCACAAATTTATGGTCAACTAATCTTTGACAAAGGAGCAAAGAATATGCATTGGAACAAAGAAAGTTTGTTCAATAAATGGTGCTGGGAAAACTGGGTCGCTACATGCAAAAGAATGAAGCTTGACCACCACCTCACACCATACACAAAAATCAACTCAAAATGGATTAAAGAACTAGACATAAGACCTGAAACCATAAAATATATAGAAGGAAATATAGGCGAAACACTACGTGATTTGCACATCAAAGACATCTTTACAGACACATCACCCAAAGCAGTGATAGTGAAGGCAAAGATAAACAGCTGGGACTACATCAAATTAAAGAGCTTTTGCACAGCAAAAGAGACAATAACAAAAACAAAGAGAAACCCCACCAACTGGGAGAACATTTTTGCACCCAACACTAATGATAAAGGACTGATCACAAAAATCTGCAAAGAGCTGATGAGACTCAACAACAACAAAGAAAATAATCCAGTCAAAAAATGGGCAGAAGAGCTTAAAAGAAACTTCTCTGAAGAGGAAATGCAAATGGCCAACAGGCATATGAAAAAATGTTCAACATCACTTGTCATCAGGGAAATGCAAATCAAAACTACCATGAGATACCATCTTACACCAGTGAGAATGGCACATATTAAAAAAACTAGCAACAACAAATGTTGGCGAGGGTGTGGAGAAAAAGGAACTCTTCTGCACTGTTGGTGGGAGTGCAAACTGGTCCAACCACTGTGGAAAGCTGTGTGGAGATTTCTGGACCTACTAAACATAGAGCTTCCATATGATCCAGCAATTCCACTCCTAGGTATTTACCCAAAGGACACAGAAACATCAATTCCAAAGAACACCTGCACCCCTATGTTTATAGCAGCACTGTTTACAATAGCTAAGCTTTGGAAACAACCCAAATGCCCAAAAATAGATGACTGGATCAAGAAGATGTGGTACATATATACCATGGAATATTATTCAGCATTCAAAAAAGATAAACACATGCAATTTGCAGCAACATGGATGGCGCTGGAAGGGATCATGCTCAGCGAAATAAGCCAAAAAGAAAAAGAAAAATACCGGATGGTCTCACTCATAGCAGGAATCTAGAAAACTTAAATAAGGGACCAGGAAAATGAATAACTATAAGATAGTGAAAATCAAAATCAACAAAAAACTATGAACCAGAGACACTTTTAGGGGGGCGGGAGGGGAGGGATTGGGGTCAGAATGGGGGGGCTGCAATTGTATGGGGAATATAACAATAAAATTTATTTAAAAAAAAAAAAAAAAAAAAAAAAAAAAAAAAAAAAAAGATTTGGAACATAAGAATTCCCATCTCATGTTCTAGAGAAACTGATACAAAATGCAATGCTTGGGCTGCCCAACTCCTTCTGTCAGGTTCATTCTCGGTGTCTCTTCTGTTGAAAGGCTTAAAGGCCCCTTTCCCATCCATTCTACCGGACTCAACCACATGGACATTACAGCCCCTTGCCTCTTAGGCAAATAGCAATGGAGGACAGCTACAAACACTTTCCTCCTGCAGACTATGAAGTTATTAAATATAATGAATTTTGTTTATCATAACAATAAAAGTTAAGTCTTACTTCTTAAATAGAAAACTTGTATGTCATTTTTGCACACAACACTAATGATAAAGGACTGATCACAAAAATCTGCAAAGAGCTGATGAGACTCAACAACAACAAAGAAAATAATCCAGTCAAAAAATGGGCAGAAGAGCTAAAAAGAAACTTCTCTGAAGAAGAAATGCAAATGGCCCACAGGCATATGAAAAAAATGTTCAACATCACTTGTAATCAGGGAAATGCAAATCAAAACTACCATGAGATACCATCTTACACCAGTGAGAATGGCACATATTAAAAAAAACTAGCAACAACAAATGTTGGCGAGGGTGGAGAAAAAGGAACTCTTCTGCACTGTTGGTGGGAGTGCAAACTGGTCCAACCACTATGGAGAGCTGTGTGGAAATTTCTGGACCTACTAAACATAGAGCTTCCATATGATCCAGCAATTCTACTCCTAGGTATCTACCCAAAGGACACAGAAACATCAATTCCAAAGGGCACCTGCACCCCTATGTTTATAGCAGCACTATTTACAATAGCTAAGCTTTGGAAACAACCCAAATGCCCAAAAATAGATGACTGGATCAAGAAGATGTGGTACATATACGCCATGGAATATTACTCAGCATTCAAAAAAGATAAACACATGCAATTTGCAGCAACATGGATGGCGCTGGAAGGGATCATGCTCAGCGAAATAAGCCAAAAAGAAAAAGAAAAATACCGGATGGTCTCACTCATAGCAGGAATCTAGAAAGCTTAAATAAGGGACCAAGAAAATGAATAACTATAAGAAAGTGAAAATCAGAATCAACAAAAAACTATGAAACAGAGACACTTTTGGGGGGGTGGGGGGCGGGAGGGGAGGGATTGGGATCAGAATGGGGGGGGGTTGCAATTGTATGGGGAATATAAAAATAAAATTTATTATTTAAAAAAAAAGAAAACTTGTATATCATAAAGACAGAAAAAAACCTGTTATCAAGAGAAGGTGACACAGTATTTCAGTGATCTGAAAACTGGCTTGATTTTATGAATCTAATTTTCTGTCTTCTTTAATCCCTGAGACTTCCAATAGCACTTTGAGAATAGTCTGAACAGGACTGAAATTTGCAGTAGAATTTTTTAAAGAATTCTGAGAATTCAGAATATAAACCTATAGCCATGGTCTATGCCTTTGTATAACTTCCTTTTTTATGATGAACAAAAACCATGCAAACATATTTTGGCCAGCTTTATTACTATAGGCTAACTAGGCTGAATTGTACCTCCAATGGCTTTAATGGTTCCCACATAAAAGGCTATTTGTTACAATGGAAATAACATAGCAAAATGTACTTTTGCTAAGGGGAAATAGTTGGGGTTACCTGCCGGGAGGTCACCATTAATATTCACATTCCCAATTAATGCTGCCTATTTCAGCAGGGAACGTGACACTGATTTGTGTTCTATAGGTTAGAGAGGCAGATGGATTTGACCACAGAGTACTAATAAGCTAAGCAAAGAATCCCATGCCCATCTACCCAAGGTCATGTGATAGGTGATTTTAGGGGTGAAATAGAGGGTTAGCAATACCATATTCTGGCAGGTATTATAAAATAGTTAACATTTTTACCAAACCTTCAATACAAAAAAACCCCACAAAATGAAGTTCAGGATTCTAACTCCAACAATTGAAAGTATTGCCAGGGAAGCAGGTAAATTATGGTCAAAGTTTGAAAGAGAAAGATGGTGAATCTAGTCCTTGACATTCATATATATGACATTCATATATTTAAAAAAAAATTGTAAGTATCAAGCAAAAGAAGAGACAGTTTGGTTGACTTTTAACAAGAGGGTATATAGCTATGTTTTAAATAATCTAGACTAACAGAATAAAAACTAATAGCTATTGATCACTTATTACGAGTTAGAACATAGAACTAATTATTTTATGTAACTTATCATTCTAATCCTCACAATCTCCTACATGGAAAAGACTACCACAACATCATGTAATACAAGAGATTCTTAAATTTGAGAATATAACAGAATCATCTAAAAGACTTTGTGAAGACTGATTTGGGGGAATTTCTGAGTCAGGTCTTGGGTGTAGCCTAAGAATTTGCTGCTCTAAATAATCTCTAAATGATGCTGTAGCTGCATGAAATATATATAGCAATAGCACCTACCTTGTAGAAGTTTGAAGAGCCTCTTTTCAGCTAGACTATGTGATCCATGGCATATAGTTGGTATTTAACAAATACTTACCATATTATTTTATAGATGAGAAAAACTATAAAACCTAGAGGTTAACTGTTACCCAAGTATCACAACAAGCAGCTGTAAGGTTTGTACTTGAAATTTTCTATATTTAAGGTATTTTTTACTGTAGTAAATTATCTCTCAAATAATACGTTAAAAAATATTTTCTAAGTATTTTAACAATGTGAATGAGTATTTTAACAATGTGAATGAGTATTTAAGATCTGTAACAGTATCTCTAAAAGAGGGACTCAAGGATCAATAGTTCTCAGTTCCTCCCAGGTGATTTCAAGGTGAGCAACAGTTTAGTTTTGACTCAAAGTGGATCAGGAGTTGGGGGGTGGGGGGACCTTAAAAGCTCACAGGTGTTTCCAGTATGCAACAAAGTTGGAAACCACAATATTCTAGAGACATACATTTGTTTCTTCCTTAAAATAAGGTTTCAAGATGGTGTCAATGGAAGTCCCTGACTTAAAGTTATTACAATCTGATATCAGAGAACCAGTATATTTCAACTCAATTTTGTATTATTTTAGTGAGAGAAATGCTTCTATAAATTAATATGTACATGACTACAACAAAATGTATTTCATTCAAATCATCAAAGGCAATTTGATACATACCAATATTTTTTATACCAATATTATTTTTCCAATAACCCAAAGTCATCAGTGCTTATAAACTTCTCTCTGTAAGTTTATGTTATGCTTACACTGTAATTGATGTCCTTCAACCTTTGCAATTGTTGATATCCCCAACAGTGTTTTTTTAGTATGGGGCTTAGTATGCTTTTGCCATTATTTTTTTTATTTTCTATTATTGAATTACCAGAATAAAATTATATCATTATAATGGCAATTGGTCATCTTTAATTTCTTGATATAAATTAAATTATTAAAAAGTCAATGTTTTTAAATTGAAAGAAAAAACCGAAATCATCTAAAACCAATGTCATTTCCAAGGCCCTTATAAAGGACACTTGGAATTAAGAAAGTTGGTTAAATTTAAAGGATAAACTTAGTTTATAGACATTGCTTAATAGTCCAGTCTACTACTGTCAAAGTATACATACATATACATGCAACATATATATATATATTCAAAAGATATTTATATATAAAGAGAGTAATTTGTGTCAGCATCCCCACAGTCTATATCTAAAAATTTTAAAAACTGATTTGAAATTTTGGCATCAATATAGAAGGCTAAAAAATATTGCAACTTCCCTCACTTCTCAAAAGGGCTGACAGGAAAAACTACATGAGTATACATGCTCCCACACAGTCATGCTCAAAGCAAAAAATATATAAAATATATTACCTTTTAAATATTTTTACTTGAGTAATTTAAACATTTGTTTTCAGGGAAAAAAGTAAATCTGCATAGACTCATTTGGAATAAAGTATAAAGACAGAAAGTATAAAAGGTACTGATAGGAAAATATGATATATTACTGTTTAAAATTTAAAAAAGACCTCTGTGTTGTATGTATGGCTTTGTAAAAATACACAGGGATTGATTCAGAAAACACTCTAAGGGGTACACCAGCTATCAGTGCTGGCTGTCTGGGCTTGTGTGAGAATGGATGGAGGAGGGTTAGAATTTCAGGACACAAGTCTTTTCAATTTATATATTTCTGGCCTCCCTGTGACACAGGGGGTTGAGCGTAGTGCTGTGAAGCTGTCCATAGCCTTTGAGGCATGAGTTCGATCCCCAGCCACCGGGGAGCAACCCACATGGTGTGGCAGACCTCTTCTGTCTCTCCCACTGCTCCCCTCAACCGCGTATTTCAGTATTTCTGCCTGTTCTGCTCCCCCTCTCTCTGGTGAATCTTCTCACCCCTGTGACTCTGGCCTGTACCCACTTCTTTAAAAAAAAAAAAATTATATACTCTGAGTCATTTGAATTGTCCAGAACAGGCACATATTATACAACATTTTAAATAATATGAAGAATGCCTAGAAAATTAAAGTCATTCACATGAAAACTTGGGACACAAATAATGGAAAGAAAAACCACTGAAACTAGATGCAAAAACTTAAACTTCAGTCTTTACTTACCCCTTCCGTAGTTAAGTGGCATGGGGTGGGGCCTGTAGCTTCTCCAAGTCAGTTATTGCTCATACAGAACTGTGGTCAGAAACAATAATATGGTGATACAATTTGAAATCTGCAAAGTATGTAGTCAATGTTAGGATCACAGTTGCTGAGTTTGGGATACCTTCCACTGCACCAACATTTTTGTCTGAGTGGCAGGGAGCATAGGACTCACAATTAATAATCAATGTAAGATAGAGACAATGCAAGCTATAGCAAGAGTCACAAAGAAAGCGCCAGGTACACTCTTGTAGAAATTCTCAAAAGGTCTGTTAGCAGAGATCTTGGCTTCTCTGAGATGGCAATACCTACATAATTTGCAGTAGTTGGGAATGTTCTGGGTCTCCTCAAACTGAATTCATGAACTTTGAACATGAGAGTTCCTGCAGAAGCCTGTAAGAATATTAGCTGTAGACTAGCAAGTTTAAATCTGCCTTAGGCATTTCTTTTTTTTGAATCTCTACAGTACTCTACCATGTCTACCATGGTAGATACTTAATAAATATTTGTTGAATGAATAAATGAAGTGCCCAGTAAGCAAGACTGAAAAAGAAGCCATTATATGGTGCACAAAATATTTTGCAAGTATATTGAATTGTTGGTATTTGATGTAATAGATTTGAAGTTCTCTTTTTTTTTTTTCTTTTTTAAAGGTAAAAAGCCTGACTCCTGGAGAGTTGACAAGGTTAGGAACCCTGCCTTATTTTTCTTTTTCTCTTTTAATTAAATACCTGCCTAAGCTAGGTGGTGCATTTTCTTTTATTATTTAAAAACAACACCAATAGAATGTTTGAAGTTCTTATTAGTTTTGATTCTTAATTCTCACCCATTTCTTCTATCTCTCTTATGTTCAAACTATAGATTTTTTGTAGATTCCAAAGATTCAGAAGAATGCCAGAAAGTAAAGCAAAGACAGTACTTTTGTCTATTTGCTGTATTTGTTTTATCATATATTGAAAAATGGGGAAAGAGGTTTAACATAATCCCTGCAACCCTAGTGACCAAGCTATTTCCCAAATATTTACTTAAGTTTTATTAATTTCTCAAAGGGGACAAAAAGAAGTTCGAGTTAAAAATACTGCATAAGACTGTTGATGTAACTCAGGGAGGAAGGATGAAAAGGGAATATTCTAAGGGAGTCTAAATTAAGAAAGGAATTAAGGTGAGTATTTACTTAGAGTCATCACCAAACCACTATGTACCAAACCTGTGTGACTGCTGAACAGACACATCATTTAATATTCACACCTACCCTGTATGGCATTTTTACCCCCATTTTCCATATGAGAAGACTAACGCTCAAAGAAGTTCACTAACTTGCCCAAAGGAGAATATTTGAGTCCAAGCACTATTGACTTTTAAGTCAATTCTCTTTTCAGGTTATCTTTCTTAGTTCTCTATACAACACTCTCACTGCATGCTATTCCTCTGGAGACACAGTCACTTTATGCAAAGGTAGGAATACTCTTGTCCCCAGCTCCTAAATGAACAGTTGCCACTCACATGTACCAGATTTTAGTATTCTTATTCCTCTACAACTAATTTCTAGTCATTCCTGATCTCTCTTTTCTAGTTTCCAGGTCCAAAATTCAAGTCCACCTAGAACCTCATAATGTGACCTTGTTTAGAAATAGGGTGTTTATAGATTTGATTAAGATAATTTGGGTTCATACTGGATTAGGGTAGGACCCAATCCAATCTGGTGTCCTTTCTTAAGAGAGAACAGGTACACAGACACACAGGGAGAAGACCATATGACTATGGAGACAAATTGGAGTAATATGTCTACCAACTAATAAATGTCAAGGATTCCTGGTAAGCAGCAGAAGCTGGGAAGATGTAAGACAGGGTCCTGCCCTATAGACTTCATAGAGATCATGACCTTGATTTCAGACTTCAAGTCTCTAGAACTATGAGAGAATAAAATTTTGTTGTTTTAAGTCACCAGTTTGTTATACTTAGTAATGGCAGCCCAAGGAAACTAATCAAGGTGGAAAAAAAATCCTAATTTGCCAAATAAGGAAGCTTGGTAACTACCTGTGTAAAAATTAGTTCCCTTAAAGCAAATATTCATCAGACTTAGGGACTTTACCCTCTCCCCTTCACTTCTTACCCGAGCGTGATTTTAAGTTGCTTATTGGGTGTCTACTTGTCACATTTGCCTGGTATCAGCTGAGGACTCTGCTTTCCATTGCTTCTAAATTCAACCTTCGTCCTTCTGATTCCACTAACTCAATTTTCTTAACCTGTGAAACAAGAGGACACTTTTCAGAGACTCGAGGACATTCCCTTGTGCACCCTAAATTGATAGTAACTCAAAACTAGATTGGAAGATCAACCAGCCAGTGATAAGAAAATAGAAAGCCTAAGTAAATGTGTCCAATGCTCAGAGCACTGTAGCTATTCTCAAGTCAGCTGAGTACCCCTAATAGTAACTCCATGGCAGTGACGGGAGCCAAAGGAAGTCCTTCTTGTGCAAGACCAAACCTTCACTGCCTTGCAGCTTTCACCAAAAACTCTACTTCTAGTCAATAGTTATACTTAGTTCATCCATTTTTGAGTTTCATGGGCACAGGGAACATGATGGGAGTCTGTATTCTGCCTTGAGAGCAGCAATCACCATGCAAAAAAAGGACTTCTAGGGCCTCTGCTGGTGGCGCAGCGGTTGAGCACTGGGCTGCGAAGCTGCCCACAGCCTCTGCAGCACCAGTTCGATCCCCGGCTGCTCCCCAGCCACCAGAGGGTCCCGCATGGCGCGCAGACCTCTCCTGCCGCCCGCTGCTCCCCTCAGCAGTGTACTTCATCAGTCTGCCTGTTCTGCTCACCACTCTGGCTCTGGTGAATTCTCTCACCCTCCTGCACTTATGACTGTACCCAGTGCTTGTATAAATAAATAAATAAATCTTAAAAAAAAAACAAAAACTTGTCAACCTGTGTAAAAAAAAAAAGGACTTCTAGTACTCCTTTCTCATTCTTTCTTTCATGTGCATAGACACACACTCTCAACTTCACAAGATTTTCTCAGGGTCCTAGTTACTTCCTCTGGGGGTCCCAGTTACTTCCCTAGTTACTTGCCAGGTGGTGCAAGTAACTGTATTGCATATGCAATTTCTGATCTTTGCATTTATTTGTTAAAGCAAAAAATGAAACAAACTCTTTGAAATGACACTGCAAAGTCCATTTTCCAATCAGGGACAGTCCCCAAATGGAAATAAGCTGTCTATAACACTTAACTACCATTTCATTACTGATTGATATCTAACCTGCCTTAAAGATTAGAGTATTTTATGGGACAAGTTTAGAGTGAGAGAAGAGGAAACTGGATGTTTCAATAAACAATACCAAGTGACCAAGCCTCAAAAAAAATTAACTTCTTTAAAAGTGACAGTTATTTTGTCAAATTTTGTCTTCTTAAATCTTCCAGGGGACAATTCTAGCTAAATAAATCTCGAGACTCTGCTTAATTTTAGAAGCTCACCCATGTGCCCAAGGAACAATGCTGTCACCATGAAGAACCTTGAAAACTTTGAAAGGAAATGCAACTTTCCATTAAAAATCTGAAAAACAAGCTCCAGCTAGTAAATCCAGGGATACAGACATATTGATTTTTCTAGAGTGGGAGGCAGTGATGCCAATGTCAATATTGATGGATTTTTGCTAAATTCATGAATTTTTCTGTGACTTAATCTCATTAGGATGAGCCATTGCTCCCTGGAGCTTCTCAATGGCACCAGCCCTCAAGGAACCCTATTAAGACCTGAAGTCAGATATCAGATTTATAGTTCAGATTTATATTTCTATTTCCAACATCAGATTTATATTTATATTTCCAACTAGATTTATGGACCCAGATGTCACCTTATGTGATTCACTGCCCTTTGATTTTTAAATATGTAGAAGTGACACATGATTGAAAGGGAAAAAGAGCTCTCAATATTCAAAGTTAAAGTCTAATATATGATCACTGAGAAATGTGCTGTAAGTGAAATAAGAAAGATATAAAACTGTAATGGCAAGAGCACAACCTTTGGATTTAAATAAAAATAATTAAAATAACAACCCCAGATTTTCATTTATCAAGTGGGGAGTACAATAATAGGTTGGTGATAGGTAAGGGTTCACATTTATGTAATGGTTGACACAAAGAAGGTCTTTAAAAAAATGACAACTATTACTATTTTTACTGTGATTATTAAAATGTAAAATATAAATATTTTCTCTATGTCTAACTTTTCCTTTAAGAAAAACATAACCTCTTTCCTCTTAGAAAATTACGACAAGCTTAGCTGTCAGTTACCAAGATTAAAAACTGAGTCTTAAGTTATATCCTATGAAAAAGTACAGATGAATTGCTACTGTAAAAGATTTCACAAACATGAGTTTTATGGCACAGATTGCTTATGATCTATTATGCCTGCTCTGCCATATAGCATCACTGTTCTTGGCTATAATTTCTGTGAAAAACTAGTGGCTATAGGGTGTCATGACATGATTCTGTCTGCCCTGCTTGCATTAATATGTCATACAAAATTAAGTCATTTCTACCTTCCTTTATCTCTTTTTAGGACAATTAAAATAACACTCCTTTAGCCCAATTACAAACTCAAACTGCCAATAGTTATTTACTTGTTTACAATAAAAGATGTTTTGACTCCCCATCATCATGAGTGTGACATTACTTGGAAATGGGATATTTGAGGCCATTAGGATGGACTCTGCCCCTAGGTGACTAGTGTCCGTGTAAAAATGGGAGACTTGGCAATGGAGAGAGAAAGGCACATAAGAATGCCATGTGATTTTTACTTTGTATTGATTAGTCTTTTTCCTGGTCCCTTATTTAAGTTTTCTAAATTCCTGCTATGAGTGAGACCATCCGGTATTTTTCTTTTTCTTTCTGGCTTATTTCACTGAGCATGATCCCTTCCAGCTCCATCCATGTTGCTGCAAACTGCATGTATTTATCTTTTTTGATTGCTTAGTAATATTCCATGGTGTATATGTACCACATCTTCTTGATCCAGTCATCTATTTTTGGGCAAGTAAAAACCAAAATCAACAAGCAACTATAAACCAGAGACACACTTCAGGGTGTGGGGGAGGGAGGGACAGGGAAAGGAAGGACTAGAGTCAAAATAAGGGGGGTGTGCAATTGTATGGGGAAAATAACCAAAATGAAAATGCATACATTGTGCAAAGATGAAAAAAGATGTAAGAATTATATAAAATAAAATATTTAAATAAAAAAAATGCCATGTGAGGATGGCTGCAAAGATCTTTGGCATCTTCCAGCACAGAAGGGCTAAAGACTTCCAATAAATGAGCAGAAAATAGGAAAGAGACATGAAACTGATTCTCTCACAGCCCTCAGAAAGCACCATCCCGACAGCAGCGAACTTCTAGCCTCCACAACTGTCAGACAATAAATTCCATTGCTTAAGCCACCCAACTTGTGGGACCTTGTTACAGCAATGCTAGCAACCTAGTACAGAAGGTGACCATCTACATGATTTTCTACTATGTTCCTATTAATTTTCTCATATCATCCTTCAAATTTGAAAAAAAAAATAATAGAAAATGTAAATATCTCTGAAAATATGTCCATAGACCACAAGGATCTACAGTTTCCAATATGAGAAACAATGTAAAACAGAACATAATAATATTAATACCACATGTTTTGTATGCAATTCCCCATCTCTCAGGCAATATAATCCAAAGGCAAAAGACTTGCATTAGAAACTCTTTGGCATTATGCCAGATCTGTGCACAAACTATTCTGAAGGGCAGAGTTCAGAGAAAAAAAAAATTCTAATGATGTGCTTTTTCAAAGCAGCCACATCCATTACACCGTAGCCCTAGCCCATGGTCCGGCAGGACCACACACTGGTTTCCATACACCAATATAGCAATGAGTTACTGTGCCATTGGAGGTTGACTTCGGTTTTACAGTCTTAAAGAAAAAAAATGTTTTAAAAAACCACCAAAAGATTTGAGAAGAAAATCTGATATCCATCAGTTTGTTTCCTGCATTTAACAGAAACCTGCTTATTTGTTTAGTTCTGGGCAGAAGATATTACTTCCCCGCAATTTTTTTTAATATTCCAAATGCTTCGGTTTGAAGCCTTCAGGCTCTACTGCATTCTGTTTAGCCTATATTTAGAACAAAGCAAACACATGTGATTCTTTAGAGCTAAGCACTTCTGCCAGTGGGCCCTGGAAAATTGCTAACCCCAAAATAAAACAATACCGCTTTCTTTAAATACTTCTGCTTACACTTACAGTGAGGAGATATTGACAGCAAGCGTCAGTTTGAGTGACTGAAAATAAACAGAAGTGAAGAAAACAGGGACTTTTGGTATTAAAGCCAGATTTATTTAGAGGAAATATATGACAAGTATCATTATTTTCTCAAATAGCATTCTCAGGCTATCTCACCCATGAAGAAAAGTTATTATGTCATTTTCATGACTTATAAAGGCTTATTAACAGCTCACCCCTACCTGACCATACTGGCATTCATTCTAAGTCAAGGACAATATGGAAAGGCAAGGAACAGAGCTTGGTTTATCCAGAGAGATAACCTATAACCGGACAAAATACCACAGGTTAAAGTAACCCTCACTTGCAAATGTCTAACTTTCTCCTAGAAAAGCCGCAATTTCTGTAACTATTGGATGTACCCATACAAGGCACACCGCACTCAAAAGCAGAAAGCTCCGTTGAGCTGTTTCTACAACTATGGACCTACCACAAGTTCAAAGTTAAGGGTTTACTCTGGGCACAAGGGGATGTTCATTGTCACTCAATCTCATCAACGTGTGAGCTTTAAAAACTCATAAGCCTTAGAGCTCAGTTTCCCCATTTGTTAATGATTACATTGGATCAAAGACTCTCTAAAATTCATCCTAGTGTAATAACTTGGGGAAGATACTCAATTATCCAATGCATAGCTGCCAATTAAATTTTCTGTAACACTGTTGAAACTGCCATTTTTTACTCCTGTTAATATGTCCATTCTATCAAAATTCAGCCATATTTTTATTAAATTAGCACTTTGATATAAAATCATATAATTCACAATGTTATTTTCAAGACACCAAAAAGAAGGTGGAAGCTTCCAACTAGTTCCATGAATGGGTTACAAAAATCTCTACACAGTTATGGTCTACTTTGAAATAGAAATAAAATGTGGAAATAAATATACTAAATGTGAATAATGATTATACTTGGTGGGGAGAATGTACATAATTTTATACATATCTAAATTTTATAAAATGTTCATAATGAACATGATTTATACTTGTAGTGAAGAAAAATAAGCAGTGTGTTTTAAAAGTCTATATTACACAGTGCCACCGTCACACCATTACCCAAAATCCCTTGCTAAAGCAGTTGGTATTTTATATTGACTTCATCTATGCTACTTTTTACTATATATTAATAGTATTATAAAAGTATACATGCAGGTTTTCTTTATATTCAACATATTTACTTACTTAATTGAGGTATATTTTACATTGAGGTATTTTTTATAACAAGAATTACAT
This sequence comes from Talpa europaea, assembly GCF_964194135.1. Classification (NCBI taxonomy): domain Eukaryota; kingdom Metazoa; phylum Chordata; class Mammalia; order Eulipotyphla; family Talpidae; genus Talpa; species Talpa europaea. The sequence continues at coordinate 24,285,723 of NC_140078.1, read as the reverse complement.
CCATTTCAAGTGGACAATTTGGTGATTTCTAGTAACTTTACTGAGATGTACAGTCTTCAACATACATCAGTTTTAGAATATTTCCTCTCTCCTTTAGGTCCCTCATGCCCATTTAGAGTTAATATCTGTTCTGACTCCAGCCTCAGGCAACCACTAGTCTACTAGCGGGCGCTATAAATTTGTCTTTTCCAGATTTTTCATAGAAATGGAGTAATACAGTATGATGGTTGTGTCTGGCTTCTTTCATTCCATATGTTTCTGAGAATTATCCTTAGTTACCATGTGTCAACAGTTCATTTCTTTTCACTGGTGAAGAACATTCTATTGTCTAGATTTATAACATTTGGGCTATCCATTCATCTTCCCTTTGCTATTATCACTTATTTATTCTTTTAACAATATTTAATTTTAATAACATTTTTATTTTCTCTACACTGCTTCTCGCTCCCTCTCTCAGTTTTCATTATTTATCAACTTTATCACTCCTAGAATACAACATCAGGTAAGTTAATTCTTCTCCAGTTTTTTCCCCAGCGTTTTTGAGGAGGGATTGAGACTTCTTGCCAATAGCTAGCATCAGTTTGCCAACCACATAAGTAAGTCATCTCAGAAGTAGACTTTTCAGCCCCAGTTAATTCCCTATTGATATCTTGACAGCAGCTTATGAGAGACCCTGAGCCAGAGTCACTCAGCTAAGCTGTCCTCAAATTCCTGACCCAAAGACAACATGAGATAATAAATGCTTGTTGCTATTTTAAATCACTTAAGTTTGGGGACATTTGTTATGCAGCAATAGATAAAAACTACAGACACCAGATGGTCTTCGGTCTTCCAGAAATAAATCAATGTCTTTAGTTTATTTATATTTTCCTACACCTTATCCCATCTATTCTCAGCAATGTTGTGAAGTTACTCCTTCAATTTTTCACTGCCATATTTATAGATTGCGGGGAAAGAGAGGAATGTTTGCATATAGTCCACCATCTTGTAAAGACCTCAGATTATTTTCTTTGAAAGGATGCATATTTTATCTAAATGAAGCATGAAAATAAAATGGAAGGTGGGTTGAGGACCACCATTCTCCCCATACTATTCGTGTTATCACAATTTGTCTTTTTGTATTTGCTGATAACCTATTTTCTTTTTTTTAAAGATTGATTGATTGATTGATTGATTGATTGATTGATTCATACAAGCACTGGGTACAGTCAGAAGCGCAGGAGGGTGAGAGAATTCACCAGAGCCAGAGCAGGGAGCAGAGCAGGCAGAAGGACCGAAGTACACTGCTAAGGGGAGCAGCGGGCGGCAGGAGAGGTCTGCGCGCCATGTGGGACCCTCACCCGGCGGCCGGGGATCGAACCGGTGCTGCAGAGGCTGTGGGCAGCCTCGCAGCCCAGCACTCAACCGCTGCGCCACCAGGGAGGCCCGATAACCTATTTTCTTGAGGGAATAAGAAAGTATTAACATTCTTGAAGAAGTTGGAAAGGAACAACTAGAGGGCATGGAAATCACCTGGGTAACTTGTCTAAAATGCAGACTTCCAGACCTACTCAAAAAGTTTCTTGAAGTTTTTGTGCATTTTTTTTAAAGGAAAGACAAAGACAATGGAAGAAAACAATGGAATGAAGAATACACAATCCAAAAAATAAATTAAAGTGACCATATATAGTATTTGAAATTATTGCAAATAGAGAGTCACTTCCCTGAAAGATGTACATGTCATTTGTAAGACCTTTGGATAAGTTAATTGTATTTTTTGTCAAAAAAATAAAGTGACCATAGAACTTCAATACATGATGAAGGTGGCATCTTGAATCGGTATGGCAAGGGTAAGCTTTGGTAAACAGTGCTGGTAAAACAGGTTTTCCATTTGAAAAAAGGTAAAATCAAATCTCTACCTCACACCGTACATTAGAATACATTGCTACTAAATGGAGGCTCTACTATAAACAATGAAATCATACAAATATTAGATATAAACACAGCTGAATTTCTGTATAACCTAGCTATATGGAAAGGTTTTCTGATTGTGGCTAAAATCTAGAGGCAATAAAACTTTTTTAAAAAGCCCAGATGATTATGTTGTAGATTGTCCCCAGATGTGATGCAGAAAGATATTATAGATGCAAGTAGATGAGAAAATATATTTGTGCATCAAGTCTACTAGGTTCATATGAAAAATTTCAAAGAATTTTAATGATAGGTATTGTATATTTTGTTGGCAAAAATGCTGTTTATCTCCTTAAAAAGAAAAGGCATGACCTATTCATTACTTAAATCTTATCTATGCCACCTACTTATATTTCTAACCCTAGTTAAATGAAATTCAGGACAGGGCTTAGTCAATGTTTTCTAAGGTCAGGGTTAAGGCTGGTCCCCTTTTGAGTGTTTCCACTATCTTTTGAGATTGTCTTCTTCCTCCATCACAGATGAGTTGCTCTATTAGAAAGAGGAACTTCTGAGTTATACCATATAGCTTAGGCAGGTTAAAATTTCTTACCTCCTCTGAGGAAACATCAGCCTCCAATAAAACATAAAACTTGTCACTTGTATTCATCAACCAGACCAGAAAAAGAAAACTCTTCTCCAACTCCAGTCAATACTGATTAGTAAAAGAATGTAGGATGACTTTGTAGCTAAGTATTATTTTCAAAGCAATGAATTGTATAGCTTTATATTAAGAATTTAATTACAGTTTACATATGTACTTGTAAGACCTGCCAGATTTCACTTGGCAAGCCAGCAACAACATCCGCACTTAACCTTTCCTTAAAGGAATGGAAATGTACTTAGTAGTGACAAGGATTCCAGAATGTTAGTTGGAATCACCAGGGAATTGAATCCAGCATTTATTCATACATGCCACAGTTGATGTGACAACCAACTGCTGAGCTGCTAAAAAGCTGAATCAGCTTACTACCCTTTGGAAGCTTCTAGAAGTTTCTCTATTTAGGACTTTTCCACCTTGAGTTTACCTTGACTCTCTGGTTATAAAAACCTTATCCTGTAGTATAAAATTAATATTTGCCAATGTCCTACTGATCACTGTAACAGGAAAAAGTCCCTCAGAAGCATAAGAGGCTATAAAACAAGCAAATTGTGCATGGTGTGAGGTAAGGATACAGTTTCATTTTCTTTTTCCTTATGGATAACCAATTGCCTCAGACTCATTCAGTGAATAATCTTTCTCATCTCCACTGCCAGACTTCATATAAATTGTTTTCCATTTTCTTCATTTTTCTCCTTGTTTATCCTTGTATCATACCACCCTATCTAAGTTATGCAGTTCTACAATATATCTTGATGTAGTGAAAGGCCATTCCCCACCCCACCCCACCTACACACACCTTATTTATATTCTTCAGCAGTCTCTTGTCTATTCTTGGTCCTTTGCCCTTCCATATAAAGTTTGGAAACAGCTTGTAAAATCGCAGAAAATACCTTTTAGTGTTTTAATTGGAAGTGTATGGGATCTGCAGATTTGGAGAAGACATGATATCCTAAAAATATTAAATATTCCTTTCAAAGAACATTATTTATTTCAGTAAGATGTTGTAATTTTTTCAAAAGGTTTCACATTAAATTTAGATTTAATTCTAGGTGTTACAGATAGATTGATAGAGAGAGAGAAGGTAGATACACAGATATATAGAATCACTATGTCACCTTTTGAATTTTATTTTCTATTTTCTGTAAATAAACAGTAATGCAAATTAATTTACATAATAATTTGTTATCCAATGTCTGTGTTGAGCTTTTACTAAGTCTAACAATTTGCCTATTGTTTCTTTTGGATTTTCTTGTAAACAATAATATGATGTATGGATAATTATAGATTCATATCTTCCTTTTCAATCTTTGTACCACATATTTATTTTTATTCTATTGCTATATTTGCCCAACTGATTTTGCTTAGTGTTTGTCTAGTAGGTATTTGTCCATCCGAGTCTCCTTAAATTTTAATTATGTAAGCAGTATATTGCTGGCTGCTTTTTATAATGCCTGTTATTTCTGAAATGGATATGATCTATTTGGATTTATTGCTACTATCTTATTTTTATGCATTTATGTTTTCTTTTTACGCTCTCTCTTCTTGCCTTCTTTACTATTAATTTTTCTCATTTGATTTTTTCCTCCTACTTTTTCTCTTCAGTACTTTCCTTAAAAAATCTGAATGCAGGAAACCAACTCAACAACATACAAATTTGCATTACACAAAAACATGATCCTAGAACTGAGCACTCTCTCAATTATGTTTCTTATTCAGTATCTTAGCTTTTTCTTATTTTTCTGACTATAAATTAGATATTTTTACTTCATGGTAAATATTTATTTAGATAAATATTTTTGCTTATTGTAGGCTTAAAACTCTTTGTATTTTAGGAATTTGCCTTTGAGATTTTTTTCCTTTGTCCTAAAGTAGATATTTTTTAAAATCCTTAAGAATCTATAAATTAATAATTTTTTTCTTTTTCCTTGAGATGTAAGTTTATAGAATAATCAACTTTAAGTTCACAAGGATGGCCTAGTTTAGTCTTCCTGGGCATTCCTTTGTATGATCTAGCCCTATAATGATTGAAATAAACAGAAAAATCAGATGATTTTGCTTATGAAACCTTTGGTATTTCTTCCAACCCTTTGGTATTTCTTCCTAACTTCTACAGTTCCCCATGTTTTGTCCAATTCTGAATGAAACAAGACAACAGAGTTCCTCTAAGGGCATCTTGTTATGAACTAGTAACAGTTAAAGCTATTTTGATGTACATGCTTCCTCCTTCCATCATTAGCTTACAATTCAGTAGGATATTAGTAGGTATTTATTTCATTTGCTTTCAACAGAATTTATGTCAAGGTTTATGAAAGGTTTAGAAAAGACTTTCTTAAAAAATTCTTTGCTCAAACTCCCAAGCTCTAAGGAATAGTCTATAAATAGCTCCACGAGGAAATTAATGAAGACTCACTAACATCATATAAAACAGGGAGGGGCAAATTCTTGACCAATTATGCCACAGAGAATAAAAAAAAATTATCCATTCCATGGAGTTTAATCACAGCAATGTCTTTTTTAAATAAAGAAGATGGGTTCCACATTCCTTTGTCAGAAACAATAACCAGAGGGAGACAACCCAAAACCTTCCTGTGGAACTTGAGTTAAGGGGAATTATGATATAAAAATTATTAAGCTTAAACTAAAGCAACATCAAATGTTTCAGCCAACTTAATACATGTGTGTGCGTGTGTGTGTGTGTGTGTGTGTGTGTGTGTGTGTGTGTTCATGATTAGGAGAATGAAGAACAAGACTGTGAAACTTCTGAGAGCTGAAAGTAGATATCAAATTGTGTTCAGGAAGAATATACTTAGAAAAAATAACAGCAACTGGGCCTCCCCGGTGGCGCAGCGGTTGAGTGCTGGGTTGCGAAGCTGCCCGCAGCCTCTGCGGCGCCGGTTCGATCCCCGGCTGCTCCCCGGCCACTGGAGGAGGGTCCCACATGGTGCGCAGACCTCTCCTGCCGCCCGCTGCTCCCCTCAGCAGTGTACTTCGGTCCTTCTGCCTGCTCTGCTCCCCGCTCTGGCTCTGGTGAATTCTCTCACCCTCCCGCGCTTCTGACTGTACCCAGTGCATGTATAAACAAAAACAAACCAGCAAACAAATAAATAAAAAAAAATAAAAATAAAAAATAACAGCAACCATTTATGATGTTCTGTTCAGTTACATAGACTTATTTAAGGGAGTAAACTTCTGGAAAGAATGGCTGTTGAATAATTCCCCAAATCCCTTTACTCCATTATAATATGTATCATTCTTTATCTTAATAACTTTATTTTAATTACCCATCTTCCTTAATAGGTTGTAGATATATTTAGAAAAAGCTATATGTCTCATATGCCTCCAATATATTCCCTGGATTTCTTAAATGAAAGAGACCACTTGGGAGTTAGGAAAGACATGTCATATGGCCCCTCATTATTGTACTCAAGGTATTCTAAAATAATTCAATCAAAATAAATATCAAGGCCACTTAAGAAAAACTGGGATGTGATCCTCTTCGCTTCAACTGAATTTCTCAAGCACACTTGGTCCCAAGTCTGCATGTGCTCACCATGACTGAAATTCCTTTAACAGAAAGATAAAAACTAAAAATTCAACAACTGGCTAAGAATATTTCAATATCTATTTAGTGAATCAAACAGTGAGAATAAAGAACATCCTTCTGTATTAGTCAGTTTTCTTCTGCAATTATGCTGCATAACAACAACAACAAAAGTCTCAGTGACTTTAACAAACATTTCTTTTGTTGCACTCCAGTATCTGTATGATGGCTAATTTTCTCTGCTCTTTTTGCTGATCATATCCTGCTAGTAACTCAGAACTATCTATTCATTCCTTAATTTTCTCTACATCTCTTTTCTTCCACACATGCTGTGGTATGTATAGGTCAGACTCTATGTATAAGATCTCTTTTTGGATGAACTGCACTTGAACTTGCTTGTAGATTGCCTTGTTACTCCATTCTATAATTGATTACTAGTTAAATGTAATCTATTGCGCTACTTTCCTGCTCAACTAACTTCCAGATACTTATTAAGCAACATTTAAGACTTCACAGACTATGTTCAACTCAACTTTTTAGTCTTATTCCCCATGACTCCCAACTTCCAAAGCCATATTTATCTGCTCACATTCCCCCAAGCACACCAAGGCCACAGCTAATGAAAGCGTGGATTTTATATATTACTTCTGTTATCTCCCATTGAAGGTGGGCCAACATGGTGCTATGAGAGAGGGAGAGAGAGAAAGAGAGAAACAGAGCTGTGTGTAAATGTGTGTGTGCATAAATATAAATGTAGTGATGTATTTAGATATACACATATATATTTAATGAAAGAGTATGTATTATATGAATATATGTGTATATATGTATATAAATCCATGATGAATGAATAAATGAATAAGCCATTCTGCATTCTCATAGGATTGCCTTCACTTCATAGCATATGTCTTTAATTTTTCTGGTAAATATCATACAGAAAAATCATGTATCATGCCAGAAACCACTTAACAATGTGGATTCAAAATTGCCATGCAAAGGCAATTACTTCCTTTAGAATGTTGTCTTATTTCATCTCTTCCTTCTTCCTTACTAGCTTTTCACATACCTACTACTTTCTACTAACAAAAAAAATATTCTTAAAACCCAAGTTCTAAAGTCTGAAGCCTATTTTGTAGGAAATAAATTTCTTTTAGCAATCAGAGATTAAGAGCCTATGCATAAAAGAATATAAAATTACTCTCTCCTCCCTCCCACCCCGTAATGTGTCTCTGGTTTATAGTTGCTTATTGATTTATCAAGGGGGGGTGGGAATTTATGGGGACTATAAGCAAGATGAAAATGCATACATTGTGCAAAAATGAAAAATGATGTAAAAATATATAAAATTAAAAAATAATAATAAATAAAATAAAAAGAATATAAAACTATGTTCATAGTTTACTTTTCATATATTTATATATTACTATATATCTATATTATTGTGCATATAGTAATGCATAAATATATAGAGAAAGAGAGAGAGGAGGGAGAGAAAAAGAAAGGACAGGAAGAAGGAAGGAAGGGAGACTTAAGCCTTGCATTCATTTAATCCAAACAGAAATTTTTAGTTTACCACATTAGGCAACTTAAAGATTGAGATGACATTAAAATACATCAAGTCAGGTGGCACCACACTTGTATTCAAATGAATACATACTGTCACAGTGATTACATCACTCTTCTAAACTTTCCATTTGTAAGATTTTTGGAGAAAAGCACTACCATAATTTCTCTAGTATTTATATTGAGACAAAAATAAGATTTGGATAATCCAAAATAATAAATAAGCTAAAACTATCTAAATTTGATACTAAAATATGTTCTAATATTTTGCTATTCATCTACCAAGCTTTCTAGAAATTCTATCAAATAAAACTCTGACCCCACATTACGAGTTTAAAACTCACCTTGGTGAGTTTAAAATTTTTCCAAATATTTCACATTTGCCATTTTCCCACCCTTCCTCGCCACTGTCCTCTTCCCTCACAACTCCCTCTGATGAAGAATACACTGATAAAAGATTTGCCTTCTTCAAATCCTCCTTGCTTAAGAGAAAATGGAAAAGGCAAAACATTTAAGTTTTATAAATTCAATACCTGCACACCTATGTTTATAGCAGCACTATTTACAATAGCTAAGCTAGGGAAACAACCCAAATGCCCAAAAATAGATGACTGGATCAAGAAGATGTGGTACATATACACCATGGAATATTACTCAGCAATCAAAAAAGATAAACTCATGCCATTTGCAGCAACATGAATGGAGCTGGAAGGGATCATGCCCAGCGAAATAAGCCAGAAAGGAAAAGAAAAATTCCGGATGGTCTCACCCATAGCAGAAATTTAGAAAACCTAAATAAGGGATCAGGAAAAAGACTAATAAAAAATCAAAATCAACAGGCAACTATAAACCAGAGACATACTACAGCACGGGAAAAAGGGAGTAGGATCAAAACAAGGGAGGTGGGAATTTTACAGGGACGATAACCAAAATGGAAATGTATACATTGTGCAAAAATGAAAACAATGTAAAAAATATATAAAATATTTTTTTTAATTTTTTAAAAAGCAAAAGTAAAATGATATTTGCAGTATCAATATTATAGTTGATCATATTAGGTTCAACCACCTAACTAGTTCCCATCACCCTCTCCTCCTCCAAGATATTTTTATACAGAATTTAAATTTCACCTTTATGAAAAAATTAGTGATTGCTTTTCTTAAAATCAATACTTTTACCAATATACTTTATGAATTTCATTATTCACAGCTGCTTTTAAAAATGCCTTTTTCTTAAATACTAGTATTTTCAGTGACAGATTATGAATGTTAAACTCTCCTAGCTTTTGCACGTCTGAAAATGTGATCTTAGGGGAGATTTACTTCCCTCTCACTAGCTAATGTTTTTGACTTTGCCTCCCTCCAGTCTCCCAAAACTGGCACATCAAGAACTAAACATTCTGTTGACAGCTAAGAACACTTATGCTGCAATACGGCATTTTCTGAACCAGCAAAAGTCTTATCCCAAGAGATAGCTCTTTCTAGCAGCTCTGCAAAAGCTTAAGATGTAAGCACTGCTTAAGACAAAATGGAAAAGGCAAAACATTTAAGTTTTATAAATTCAATACCTGCACCCCTATGTTTATAGCAGCACTGTTTACAATAGCTAAGCTAGGGAAACAACCCAAATGCCCAAAAATAGATGACTGGATCAAGAAGATATGGTACATCTTCTATATGGACTTCTCTTATGACAGAGAAAACACCAAGCCTACCTACAGTTTCACATAAAGAGAAGAACTCAGCCCCCAAACATCAGGGGGCTGTCATTCACTGTCTGGAACTAAACTGCCAGCCCCTCCTGCCCTGCTTCCAGTGGGTTCCTGGCTTGAGCCTTATCTTGCCAATTCCCTGCTCTCCCTCTGTTTCACCGTGGGCCTGTCTTTTTAATTGATAAGTAATATTGTCTACCATAACTTTTTTGGAACAGAGCATAGTTCAATTTCACAAAAGAATTTTGTCCAAGCATCCCTATCATAAGTGTGAAACATTTAAACCCCAGGCCAACAGAAAGCCTTAGAACATTAAAACTTGTATGGCCACATCTCCTCTTAGCATTTTCTCTGCCCGTCCTATTATGCAACCATCATTAACATGGATGAGGAATCTATCAACTCTTGGAAGTTTAGATGTTCACCAACTTCAAGTAGTGAAAACGCAGCTGAGATTCAGAAATTTAGGAAGAATGTTTGGCAAATAATGAAAACAGGTGTCTCAAAGTTTACAGAAGAAATTACAGGCCTATTAACCACAGGAAAGTTTATAATTCCCCGGCATGTGGGATGTTTGGGAGGAGAGGTTTTATTCATCTTTATATCCTGAGCATTTAGCACAGTCCTGTCACACAATAGGCACTCAACACATTTTGAGTGAAGTTGTTTGAACTGTAAGGAAAGCTCCTTGGGCCTTTATTCAGAGCCTAATTACTTTTCCTTTATAAATATTTACAACATGTTTGACAGCACATCAGAAGACAAATAAAAGCAAGAGAGAAAACAGAATAAAACTTTAAAGGCAGACATGGGATTCAAACAGACTAGGGCAAGCAGACAGTTATACATTAATAGATCCCAAGAGCATCACTATATTATGACATGATATAAAAACTAAAATGTATAATGATTCTCTTGATTTGGGAAGAAAAGATTAAATTACATAAGTATGTTTTGCTTAAAAGACAGAGTAACAAAATGTATATTTTAGAATGATACCCATATATAATGAGTAAATTTTTTAAAGAGGTGTTTATGCTTGAAGGTATTAAACCCTAAACTGTTTGGAACCCTCAGCTGCTGAGAACAATGCTCTCCTTCAATGCTGAAAACAGTTGAAATCTTTCTGCATCATAAAATCTCAGTTATCCACTGTTATTATGGAGTGGCCAGTTCCAGAAGGCATTTTCTTCCCATTAATAAGAGTTTAACTCCTTCAAGCAAACCACAATGTTCCCCTTGGTGGTATTTGAGTTGTAAGTAACATTTTTGGTCCTTTGCTTTTTTCTCAGAACCAAAACTGTGTTTTAAGAATTATAGCTACAGAGGGAGTTTTTTACCTCTGCAAAAATGTTTGGCTTCACTTTTCATCAAGGAATTTATCTGGGTTGCTTGCTCATCTCAGGAGCCCTTTCGATTTCCAAGTCTCCTGACAAGTTCTTGTCTCCATGGCTGCCACCACTTAAACGCTGTCCTATCCTTTTTGTATTCCTTATTGATGATCCTGGAAGCACCAGTTATTTTTTTTAAATATTTATTTATTTATTTATACAAGCACTGGGTACAGTCAGAAGCACGGGAGGGTGAGGGAATTCACCAGAGCCAGAGCGGGGAACAGAACAGGCAGACTGACGAAATACACTGCTGAGGGGAGCAGCGGGCACGGCAGGAGAGGTCTGTTGAGCCATGTGGGACCCTTGCCGGAGGCCAGGGATCGAACTGGCGCTGCAGAGGCTGCAGGCAGCTTCGCAGCCCAGAGCTCAACTGCTGCACCACCAGGGGAGGCCCTGGAAGCCCCAGTTAAATGAGACACACTATGAGACCTAACTAGTATGATTGTTGGCTCACAACAGACTCAACTTGAATGATGGGATTATTATGATAATTCTCATACCACCATTTCATGGATGGAGAATCATAACCAGGGAAGCGAGTAACAGGTTCATTTTTATAAAAAGTGATAGGGTGAGAATTTATTCTAGCTCTAAATGATTTCAAGAGCTCTGGGCATCTTCGCTTTAAAGTAACATTGTTTCTCTCCATCATCCAGCCTCATGTCCCTGGAAGTAACCAAGAGAATGTTTGTCAAGGGATGTTGAGAGGAAAAGCAAGTGTGAGCAGAGTAGAAGAGGCAGCAGGAAAAACGATAGATACAATCATAAGTTCATGAGCTTTGATTTTCAAATATCTAGATGACACAAAAGGACTTTAATCACCAAAATATATCTTTATAAACTACCAAATTGATACGATGATTTCGTTTTCATGTAATATTTCTATACCACCTTCTATATATCTCTAGAAGTTAGATGTTGTAGAGGTCAGAGAGAAACTCAAGGTGAAGAAAAAAAAAATACTTATTGAAATATTCCTTGTAATAATCCCTTCTATTTCCAGGTAGGGAAAAAAAGACATTCTAGGGATTTGGAGGTATTTCACCTCAGATACCCAAATAATTGATATGAATATGATGGTTTTTCAACCTCATCAGGAATCATTGTAAATTAATTAATTTACAAATTAAAACAAAGATGAGGTACTACTTTATACCCATCAAATTAACAAACCTTAAGGAACTCCCTGGTGGTGCAAGGGGTTAAGCACAACACTATGAAGCTATCCACAGCCACTGAAGCACGAGTTCCATTCCCAGCCAGGGAGTTGACCCACATGGCGCAGCAGACCTCTCCTGTCTCGCCCACTGCTCCCCTCAGCAGTGTATTTCAGTAGATCTATCTGTTCTGCTCCATACTCTGTCTCTGGTGAGTCCTCTCACCACCTGCATTTCTGATCTGTACCCCAGGTCTTGTATGCATAAATAAATAAATCTTAAAAAAAAAAGAGCTTCAAGAGTATCACATCTGCAAGCTCAAAGAGGTTAGGATAGAGAACATGGAGAAATAGGGCTAGCAAATTTTTAAACTGAGATTCAGTCCTCCAAAACCTCTGCTCCGATTTTGTGATTTTAGTGCTTTGTAAGTTAGAGTTACAGAGCAGAAAATGACTTCTCCAGCCCAAGAGGTACACAGACTCATCGTCTACCATCCCTCCACATACTCAGTCATACACTGTCACACATTCACCAACTTGTGAGTTGTTCCTCCCTCCCTCCTTCCTTATTTCTCCCTTCCTTCCTTCTCTCAAGCCTGCTTTGAATCAGACACCACCTTGTCTCTAAATGCCTTGGGAGACTTCTGATTGAATTGCTGAGGCAGTGACTATAAAAGAAACAGGAGCTCATTTGCGGACTTTTGCAAAAGACCCCGCCCTGCAGCCGTCTGTCATAGACTCTTGTCAACCAATCATAGAAAGACAAACAAACTTAAGAACCAATCCAAAAATGTCAAAACAAATGACCTAAGACCACTTCCCTGTCTGAGCCCTTAAAATCACCTTAGACCCTGCTGATGGTGGAACATACCTTGGGACTGCCCCATGGTGGTGGACAGCGAGCATCATGACTCCTGTTCCCGAATAAATGCTTTCTTGAGTCTATTACAGCCTGATTATGTCTCAGCCAACACTTTCCTGACGAGCTATGTGGTCTCTGCAGGTACAAAGCATATAGCCTAGAACTTAATTGCGGTAGCAACCAGTCATATGTGGCTATTTAAACGTTAATTAAGTAAAATTAAATTTTCAGGCCCTTAGTCACTCTAGACACATGTAACAGTACCCAATATATATAACACAGATGTAGAACATTTCCAGTGTTGCAGAAAATAGTATCGCTAGTGCTGGCCTAGAAGGAGCAGATGGGAAATTAAGCAATCACGGTGCATATTGTCAGTACTATCGTCGTGAAGTCTAGAAAGCAACAGGGGCATCACAAAAGAGTTAAAGATATTTATGGGAAAGTATCAAAGAATAAACAGAAATGTTTATTCTATGTCAATTCTGCTCACCCTGTGTTAGAAGTTCTGGCTGTCTCTCTGACCTTCTCTCTTTATCCTGCCTCTTCTTTTCTCCTCCTTGTTATCCTGGCAGGTGGGAGTATGAGGTTCAATCTCAATAGGCAAAATAAAATGTCACCTCCTCAATCCTGCCCAATCCATCCCTCAAGTGTTCTTTCAGAGACTAAGTCTGCCAGCTTAATACTTGCCCTTTCAAAACAAAATACCTCCAACAAAGGTTCGAAAGGAAGCTTTTTGTCCTAAGTATGACCCTGTGGTCTCTGATGCCAAATGACCAGGTCAGGCCTGAGAAGGTGGAATTTTATTAGGTTCTCAAAAGGGGTGCTTCCTTTGAGCTCCCGTAACAATACAACGATCTCTTCTTCCTGGCTACACAGGCAATCAACTAATTATGAGATCTGTTTACTCACTGCTTTTTAAATATTCTAATCATCCCCCAAATGTCCTTGGAGCCAAGAGTTAACTCAAACACAGGTGCAGAAGAGCTAACACAAAAGAAAAGAAATAATATACAAGATCAAGTGAGAAATCAGACCCTCTATGGTTTGCTTATGTAATGGCTGTTGTCCTGTCCATAATGGACACACCAGAGACAAACACGTGACTGCAGAAAATCCCTGCCAGTCAGATTGGGTTTAGGGAAGCCAATTGGATAGTAAAAAGTGCATTCAAAGAATATTTTTAAAAACAAGATGAATGATATTTATTTCTGGCAAGGAAGAATCAATAGGCCTTTAGGGGTATATTTGCTTTTTTTTTTTTTTAAGAGGATAGTTATTTAAATTACCAATCTAATTATTTTCATGTTAAAGCCTTTAATGTGCTTTCATATCTTTATCTCAAGAAACTTCAGTGACACCATCCCACCTGAGAGCAATTTTATTGATGTTATTTAATTATGTAGCAAATCTTTTTATTTTTTAGTGAAACAAAGTTTAACTTAATCCTGGTTTGTTTCTGAAGGATCAACATTCAAAATTATTTTGATTTTTGTTTTTTAAAGATTTTTTATTTATGCATACAAGAGCTGGGGTACAGAACAGAGATGCAAGGTGTGAGAGGACTCACCAGAGACAGAGAAGGGAACAGAACAGGCAGACTGACTGAAATACACTGCTGAGGGGAGCAGCGGGCGAGTCAGAAGAGATCTGCTGCGACGTGTGGGTTGCTCCCTGGCGGGGGATCGAACTTGTGCTGCAGTGGCTGCGGACAGCTTCATAGTGCAGTGCTTAACCCCTTGCGCCACCAAGGAGGCCCCATTTTGATTTTTGGAGGAGGAAATAATAATATGAAGTTAGTGTTATTCAAGGTGATTATAACTTGGATATGCTACTTCTGCTGCCCCCCCACCAGTTCCATGGAGCAAAGCTTCCCACTCTGCTGTGTGCCCCTGAAGCTGGCCTGTGAATCATAATGTGAGCTCCTTTGCCTTCTCGTTTTCAGTTGGCTTTGGCCAATGGAAGACACTGAAGAAGTAGGAGGTGCCCTGAGGAGGGAGGGTGGGAGAGGGAGGGGTTAGAGGGTGAGGGAGGGGAGCAGTATGGTGGGGGGAGGAGGGAGAAAGGGTTGGAAGAAGGTGAGAAAAGAGGGAAGGGGAGGGGAGAGGAAAAGGGGAGAGGGAGGACAGGAGGGCGCGGTGGGTGGGATCAGGGTATTTTCCCCACAGTTGCTTCACTGCAGCTTTGGTTGGCAGAGGCCACATTCCTCTGTCACAGGCCACACCTTCAGGGGGGGATGCCTCTTCCCCAGTCACAGCCACAGCTGTAACTATGAAGCCTTCCGTCCTGGTGACTACTCCCCTCCCCTCCCCTTGCCCCGTAGGTCTAGAAGTGGTAATAACTCCCCGATATTAGTAGGTGCAGGCATTTCACCACCCTCTTTTCTTTTCCTTAGACCCTGATGTAACTATGTAAATAGTCCTTAAACTCTCCCAACTCACCTTTGAGAAATTCATCTGTTTCCTGCTAAGATGCTGATGGAAACAAGCCTTACTGAAGATGTCTTTCTCGAAGAACTCTCTGCCCCTACTAGAGTGTAACCAAAGGGACCATCTAGTCTTAAAGGGAAAGAAAACCAACCTCAGGTACAGCTTAGTTTGTTTTGTTGTTGTTTTTTAAAGAAGCCCACAAGCTCCATAGAAATGGACAGTGACTACACAGGGTACGAAACAAAGATTCCTAAAAATGCAAAGGTGCTCTGTACTTCCCGTGAGACAGTCATGAATCAACCGAGAGACCAGATATCAGGGACTGTACTTCCCTGTCACGTGTTCATTCATCCCTAGAGATGTTGCCTTCTGAAGCATCATCTGAGGACTTTGGGCAGAGGAATGGGGGGTGGGGGGGAGTCCCTTCCAGCATCTTCAGTATTCCCTCTTCTCACACGTCCAAGCTCAGAAAGCAACAGATCCTTTGCTTCTCCTCAAAATCTCCAAGCACATTCCTGTCACAGAGCTTTCACACTTTCCTAATAAGGTCAAGGACCTCATCTCTTTCATTTAGTGTCTTATTGCCAAAAACTAGCAAATTCCATTCACTAATTTACTAACAAATGAATGAGTTGACAAATAAGTGAATAAATATGACAAATAAATGAGTCTTGTGCTTTGTGGGTTGACCAAAGAAAAAATGTTCATCATAGTGGGTAATCCTTTCCAATGCTCTTTAATCTAATTAGAGTTAAACTGACCACCAGAAATATTAATCACATAGTAACCCATTCTTAAAACAATTACATAAACCATATTATTATTGTCTTCCATCAAAGTGGGTCACTGATAGGAAATAATTTACACAGCAAAGAGAAATATATAAGCTTGTATGTGCATTGTCCTAGTTCCTTTTGGTGACTCTATGCCTTATGTTCTGGAAACACCACCTTCTGCCTTTGTTGCTCCAGAGGTATGGATGGCAGCAGCTTCCTGATGTTGCTATGAGCTGGCTCAACTTCCTGTTTGCCTCTTTGGTTCTTCCAACACCTTTGTAATTAGTTTCCATATTAAATCTCTCTATTGAGTAACCAAGTGCATAGTTTTACCATTGGACACTGACTGAACCATAATTTTATAAACTAAGCTTTTCTTCTTAGATTGATGATTCTGTGACTTCATTTAACATTGATGGTGTAATAGAAACAACACTGAATGGGAATCAAAAACTGTAAGTGGAGACATAGTTCTGCCACCACTAGTTGTGCTGTAGACAGATTTAGAGCCTCTCTCCTTATTCCTTTGACTTCTTCCATTGCAGTATGCTGTCCTCTCTATCCAAACATACAACAGGTCAGAAGTTCTGGAGAAATAACTACCCCTGTACAAGTTTCCCCTACATCCAGAAGTAGAGCATTCCAAAGAAACCGTAGAAGTAATTACCACTAATTTATATGGGAAAATATTTGAGCATTCCCAGACTCAAGAAATGATCTACCAAATCATCTCAAATAACAAATAAAACCTAAAATCACACTGGTTTATTGCAAAAGCAGGAACTATATGATACACAGTCTGTAGAAAGAGGTTCTGGGGAAGGAGTCTGGTGATGCCACCCTCACTACTCAGGCACATGCTGCCGCTATAATAGCTCACTGCAAAATGAACGTGAGATCTGGTTTTGCTTTTCACCTTTTGTTGTAAAAGCAAAAATCCCCTTCAGATTTCTTTTGGTCAGTGAAAACAGGCAGTAGGTAGGTCTTTTGTAAAAGCAAAGTGGCATAATGTGAATTTTTCAAAGGTATTGGTATGTATATTTATTATCTTCCCATTCTGGAGGTCAAGAGTACAAAAGGGGTCTCACTAGGCTAAAACCAAGGTGTTAACAAGGCGTGTTCCTCTCTGGCAACTCTAGGGAAAAGTTCACTTTCTTGAGTTTTCCCATATTCTTTGACTCATGATGTCTTTCTGTTTTCAAAGACATAATGGACCATCAAGTCTTCCTCCTATGGCATCACTCCAACTCCTCGAATGCCACATCTCTTTCTCGGCTCTAACTCTCCTGCTTCCTTGTTTTGCTTATAAAGGCCCTAGTGATCATGTTGGGCCCACCTGGATAATTCAGCAAACTCTCCCCATGCCAAGGCCCACAATCTAATCATCTCTGCCAACTCTGTTTTTTTTTTTCATAAATTAACATTTTTACAGGTTCCTGGGATTAAGATGTGGCATTATTCTCTCTACTACATCCTCATCCTGAGATTAGCCCCTTATCAATTACTGGTATGAAGTAATATATAAATATTCTACTCCCTTGCCTCTCAATTTTGATAACATTGAGGTACATGACTCTCAGAGATCTCCCACAGCATTAAAACTCAGTTCAATACAGGGGTGAACTGTTTAATGTATTGGTTGCCTACCTTTCCCAACTGAGGTTTCCTGGAAACATCTCCCAAATAAACTTCTTGTACCCAGATCCTTGTTCCAGGGTCTTCTTCTGGGAGACTGTAAACTCAGACACTATATGATTTGGATCCCACTTTTCTTGTGTATCTTAGATTCCTTGGAGAAAGAGGCAAAGTGTCATCTATCCTAAATCTCTCCTGAGGAGTGTATACAAATAAGAAGAGAATAACACTTGTGAAAGCATTTTAGAAAAGTCTTAAATGAGGGTGCACAGATGGTTGGTATCTTGATGTAAATCTTAAGCTTTCTTCTCTTGATATAGATAATTGGTAAACTTCAGTCAATGCTTCTCAAGTCATGGTTCTCCATGGCACCACTTTTTCCCACTGGGTACAACTGACAATAACTAAAGACATGCTTGATTGTCACAACTCCAAGGAAAGGGGCTTTTGCTAAGGGTCTCTACTGGGAAGAGGCCAAGGCTGCTGCACATCCTACAGTGTATTACACCACACTCCATAACACAGAAATTTTGTCTAAATGTCAGTAGTGCCACTGTTGAGAAACCCTACCCTTAATCAGAAGATTAAGCTGATTTATGTCATCATTAGGTTTGTAAACAACAGAATTATTTCTCCGCCTCCTCACAATTTATGGCTGCTCACTTCATTCTTTAAGAATTAATTTTACTCCAACCATTGGCTAGAGAAGACATTATATAAACAATCTAATGTCATTCCCCATAAACATCTTATGTATATATATAAGTGGTCTGTGTTAATGTTTCTATCACAGAACTATAGCAAACCACATTGTAGATGAACCCCAAAGCTATTCTAACTACATCATAAAAGTTGTTGTTGCATAGTAAACAGTGTATTATGTTCCCCCTCAAAAACCTTCCTGCCCACTCACACCCCCACCACCTACTTCCAATATAACACACACAAAAAAAAAAATGAAAATGGAGAGTTACTAAAATAACCTCAGCATCTTTACAAATCCTTTCTTATTTTTCATCATTTTCAGCTCCTTTCTGTCCTCTTCCTCTTTTCTATATTTATTTCACTGCTTCATCTTTTCATCTTATTTTTTCCTCTTCTCATCTTATTTTTCTTCTCCTTTTTCTTCTTTTCCTTCCTGTCCCACCCACTTTGTCAACCTTCGCATTCTCAGAATTAAAAATCTCATTAGCTGAATGGCACTTGTAGGGCTGAGCTGCCTTCCCAGCTCCTCTGCACACATGTAAACTTGAGCCATCTGGGCTTTTTAACGTTTCCTGTAGGTCTGTCATTGCACCAATCGCCTTCTGTGGCTGACTGCACAAGAAGTCATTGTAAGCTCATTTTCCCCTAGGGCACTTCAGTCACTTTATTAATTGTTCTCTTCCTCACGAATGTCTTTTACTCAATAATAGACTAATTTCTTTCTTAAACACAAGCCAAGTTCCATCTTAATTGTTTACTTGCTTTTTTTAAAACTTAATTTTTCCATGCCCTCACAGTTTAGAATTGTAGAAATATTAACAAGGAAAAGATCTTCTATTTAAAGAAAGTTGTTTAAAAATCAGAGGATGAAACAACCTCTTAAATATTCCCATCATGTCAAACAATTCAGAAAATATTTTTTAACAAACCAAGGTAAAGATAGAAGAGGACCTTGACTTTGATTTTCTGTTAATTTTTCTTATTTTCATAGGTAAGTATTGTTTTGTTTTATTTATTTATTTATAATATTGTCCTTGTAATTATTTTTCATGTAGATAAAAAGTCTAAGCAATCGCTCTTTAAATGTCAACATTTAAATAATTCTGACCTTGCAAGAACAATTTGAAAACAGTCAAATAGCTTATTGCTAAAATATCCCATAGCTGCAGTCATGTGTCAGGTCGAAGTATGAGTCCCTCTCTATGGCTACATATAGAGACAGAATTACAGTAATAGCAATGGCTATTTATTAAGTATTATCTCTACCCCAGGTATAGTGCTTTTCATATTGACCAACTGTATGGAATGAAATACAATTGACTAAGGCATTTGTCACAATCATTTTTCAATCCTTTCCATCTTCCAATTTTTGTCTTCTTTCATCCTCTCCTCTGGATTTACTTTACATCTTCATTTTCTTCATCATCTTTTTTTCCCTCATCTTCTTCATGTAGTTTTCTGATAAGGAAGCAAAGCCTTTGGCAATCAAGAAGCAAAGTAACTCGTCCAGAATCTTGTATGCATCAACCATGTAGATGAAATCAGGTTTCTCTGACTTCAAAATTTTTCATCCTTTTCTAAGAATGCTTTTCATCCTTTTCTAAGAATGCTTACTTCACTTTCTTTTCTGCACCTTATAAACTTGTTTAGTTTAGACATTCATGCAATATTCTTCTCTTTCTGACATATGCATATCCAAAATCCTTCCCTCTTTAATTAAATTGCTTGTGATAGTGCCACATCTGTTTAAGGTATTCTAACTGCCCAAGTTGAACAAGACTAAGAGGTCCTCTTCAAGAACAGAAGACAGATCCAAGAAGCCTAGAAAAAGCTGGGACTAAACAACCACAAAGTCACATCTGGCACGTTCCATTTACAGAAGCCCTGGATAAGGTGGTATATCTGAGATGAATCATGATTAACCAAGAAGCAAGCTAAAAACATTCTTTCAGTTGTTTGAAACTCTTCACCAATATAATATTATATATATTCTCTGATATCTCATATCCATAAAACATATATACACATATATAAAACATATTTTAATTTTTTGAAAAGCTTCCCCAGTTTTGGATGTAGATTTACAGGTTCTATATGAGCAATTTATATTCTAATGCAATATTCTGTCCAAAGTAAGTAATTATTTGAATGCAAATGAAAGCTATTTCTTAGAAACAAAATCCCTTTATGATATATAGCATTGTGTCCTCTAGCCTGCCTCTCAGTAGTAATGGTTAGCACTTAGAAGCTGCAAGAATGATGAGAAAGTACTCAAGGCACTCAACTCCCCATAAGTGGAGTTGGCCCAAGCACCAGATTCACATACTTTGAAGCAGTTGATTGTCAAAATTTCAGCTGACAACAAAAGAAAATAGGCAAGAGAGAGAAAAATCAAAGGAAGGAAAGAAAAGAACCTCTTTGAAATAATAATGCTCAACTGGAATAAATAATTTGGATCTAAAAAGCAGTGTCAGGAGTACACAAGCTTGGTAAGGATTTCATTTGTTCTTTTCTAACGTGGGTTTCTAATTGACATCGAATTCTAAACCTCACCTAATAAAAACCACTACTTAGAAAGAATGGTAACCTATCCTGGACCACAGAAAGTACTGACGTAGAAAAGTGTAAATGAATATACAATATGGGCTGAAATCAGTTCAATAAAACTTACATAAAACATCCTATCGTTTCATCTTTTTCTTGTCACTCCATCAAACACATCCAATATAACAAGACAAAGAAATAAAAGCCTTTTCACTTCCAAAATTTAATTTCATCTCAAAAATGGCCACACTTTAAGGGATGGATAGAAGACAATGAGCATTCGGATTGACTCCCCCAGGGTGCATGTAGCACACTCTGGGCCATCACAACAATATCATGCTTTGTTAAGCAAACCAAGCTGGGTCTGATTTCTTTTCTCTCCCCTATTTCTATAGCACCCTTTTATTTTTTTCCAAATAAAAACAATTTAGAACAAGGAACACTAGTTCATTGATGTTAGTTTACATAATTAATGCCAGGACTCCAAAGTACAAACAAACTGGACGGAGGTTGTCAACAGCTGCATCATTCAATCAAAAGCTTTGTATTCTCTCTCTCCAGACCTTGTGTGCTCATGAAGGTAGCCTGCCCATATTCCACCAGATCTGTTAGACTCTTCAGGTGGACCAAAAAAATATGTTAAAAATGAAAGATTAAATTCAATAACCTTATGGCAATAACAGAAGTTTGGTCATTACTATATTCTAGAAGAGGAGAAGTTTCAACCTTCTGAAAATCAAGATTCCACTGCAGGGTTCTTTCTCAGCTATTCAGTCCTCCACTGTGGGTGGCCTCAGTCAAACCCTATACTTCACATTTTCCTCTTTAGAAAATCAGCTAATCATTTCTCTAAGAGATTTTGTGAAACTAAGCAAAACTAAGCACCTGTGAAGCTACGTAGGGAAATGAACACATCAAATGTTTTCATATATTTTTGAAATATATAATGAGCATATTCTTCCTTCTTATAGGGAGAAATGCAAAAATAACTTAGGTATGACCTGAGTAACATCTTTAAAGACACATCACCCAAAGCAGTGATAGTGAAGGCAAAGATAAACAGCTGGGACTACATCAAATTAAAGAGCTTCTGTACAGCAAAAGAGACAGTAACCAAAACAGAGACATCCTACCAATTGGGAGAAAAATTTTGCACAAACACTAATGATAAAGGACGGATCGCAAAAATCTACAAAGAGCTGATGAGACTCAACAAAAACAAAGTAAATAACCCAGTCAAAATATGGGCAGAAGTGGGCCTCCCCAGTGGCGCAGCGGTTGAGCGCTGGGTTGCGAAGCTGCCTGCCGCCTCTGCAGCACCGGTTCGATCCCTGGCTGCTCCCAGGCCACTGGAAGAGGGTCCTGCATGGCGCGCAGACCTCTTCTGCCGCCCACTGCTCCCCTCAGCAGTGTACTTCGGTCCTTCTGCCTGCTCTGCTCCTCGCTCTGGCTCTGGTGAATTCTCTCACCCTCCCGCGCTTCTGACTGTACCCAGTGCTTGTATAAATAAATAAATAAATCTTAAAAAAAAAAAGAGTTCAATATTAAAAAAAAAAAAAAAAATGGGCAGAAGAATTAAAAAGAAACTTCCCCAAAGAGGAAATGCAAATGGCCAACAGGCATATGAAAAAATGTTCAAATCACTCGTAATCAGGGAAATGCAAATCAAAACTACAGTGAGATACCATCTTACACCAGTGAGAATGGCACATATTCAAAAAACTAGCAACAACAAATGTTGGCGAGGATGTGGAGAAAAAGGAACTCTCCTGCCCTTCTGGTGGGAGTGCAAACTGGTCCAACCACTATGGAGAGCTGTGTGAAGATTCCTCAATCTGCTAAAGATGGAGCTTCCACATGATCCAGCAATTCCACTCCTAGGTATTTACCCAAAGGACACAGAAACATTAATTTTAAAGGGCACCTGCACCCCTATGTTTATAACAGCACTGTTTACAATAGCTAAGCTATGGAAACAACCCAAATGCCCAAAAACAGATGACTGGATCAAGAAGATGTGGTACATATACACCATGGAATATTACTCAGCAATCAAAATAGATAAATTCATGCAGTTTGCAGCAACATGGATGGAGCTGGAAGGGATCATGCTCAGTGAAATAAGCCAGAAAGAAAAAGAAAAATACTGGTTGGTCTCACTCATAGCAGGAATTTAGAAAACTTAAATAAGGAACCAGGAAAAAGACTAATTATAATAAAGTAAAAATCAAAATCAACAAGCAACTATAAACCAGAGACACACTATGGGGGGGAGGGGAGAGGAAGAAGGGAGTAGGATCAAAACAAGGGGGGTGGGAATTGTATGGGGACTATAACCAAGATGAAAATGCATACATTGTGCAAAAATGAAAAATGATGCAAAAATATATAAAATAAAATTAAAAAATAACAGGTATGAATAAAGTTTGTATTTTTTTAAGAAGTTCAGAAGTCTGGGGTCAAGAAAGTCACACAAACAATGAGATTCAAGACAGACTCCTGAACATAAACAATGCAAGCCAGAAGACGAGTAAATTACATGAAGTGCTAAAAGAAAACTGCAAGCCTAGATTTATATACCCAGAGAAAATAGCCAATAAAAATGAAGGCAAAACAAATATATTTCCAGACAACCACAATTAGAGACAATTGTCACTAGCAGCCTTGCACTAAGAGAAATACTACAGAGAGTTATCTACGAAGGAAAGTAATTCTAGCAAGAACATAGAAAAATAGAAAGCAGTGAGGCACAATGGAAACTCTAAATGTATGTTAAATAAAATTAATATTAATTTTATTAATATTCTTGTACAAAGCAATCATATCTTGGGGTATTATTTCATTAAAATAAATGAAAACAAACTGGCTTTGTATTCCCACCAGCCTTATATGTGAGTTCTAGTTCCTGCATATCCTCATAGAACTTGGTTTCATCATTTTAATTTTTTAATTTAGCTATTCAAACAGTATATAGCAATATCTTATCGTGATTTTGGTTTGCATTTTTCTAATGGAATAATATCAAGTATCTTCATGTGCTTATTCCATCCATGTCCCTTCTTTGAAAAATCTATTCAAAACATTTTCTTATTTTTAAATTGAATTGTGTTCTTATTATTCAGTGGTAAGAGTGCTTTATTCATTCTGGACATAAGATCTTTATCAGATATGTGTTTTGCAAGAGAAAAGAAAACACATGTTATACAAAGGCCTCTATAGAATGTTTATAGCAGCTTTATTCATATCACCAAAAACTCTAAATGACATCCATCAACCAGTGAATGGATAAACAAATTGTGGTGGATCCACACAGTGGAATACTCCCCAGTCATAAATAGGAAAAAAACAACTGATACAAGCAACAACATGCAAGAATATCAAAAGCATTATGCTTTGTAAAAAAAAAAAAAAGTATATAACTGTATGATTCTTTCTAGGTGACCTTCTGGAAAAATACAAAACTATTAAAAATAAAATCCTAGTTCCAAGAGCCAGAGTGAGAACCCTGATAATAACACAGAAATATTTAGGGTATTTGTAGTAATGGAAATATTCTATATCTTGATTTTGGGTAGTTAAATGACTGTCAAATTTACATAACTGTGTACCTGAAAAGGATGAATTTTACTGTATGTAAAGTATATTTTAATAAATCTTGCATAATCTTATATATTTTATAATATAAACTATAGGAGTGATAAATGTTCTGAGAAGTGGTAAAAAATGAATTTATAGTACATATAATTTATAAAAGTATGTAATTTATATTAACTGCTAATAAATCATGGATATATATTGAAAACTCTTAGAAAACTACAAAATATTTGAGAGCAAAGTTGGAGGACTTGTATAACCAGATGTCATGTAGATCAGATACTTACATGTGAAAAGTAAGCCAATAAAGTTTCTGGAAGCTAGTAGGAAAATAACTTTGTTCCCTTGGGGTGGTCACTAAAAACTTGAACAGTAAGGTTATGTGTTGATAAATTGGGCTTCATTAAAATTAAAAACTAGCATCACCAAAATATAATGTTAAGACAGGGAAAGAAAGGACATTGAGTGAAAAATGCTATTTTCAATGCCTATACCTGGGAAAGGATTTCTCCATAATATGCAAAGAACTCCTACCAACCAACAAGGAAAAGAGGGACATACAATTTCTAAAGTAGGTAATAGTCTTGAACAGTCATTTTATATAAGAGAATATCCAAATATTCAATATTTATATAAATATCTGATAGGAATTACTGACCAGAGAAATGCAAAATAAAGCTACTGTGAGATATCACTGCACACTCATTTGCATAATTAACTAAAGTTATCCAGTGCTGGTGAGGATGTGGTGCAACAAGAACTCTATACTCTCTAAGAGGAACTGTAATTTGGAATGATGACTTTGGAAAAGTCTTGCTTATTTACTAAAGATGAATATATGCCTATTCTATGATCCAGAAATTCCATTCTCGATTATAGATGCAAAAGAATAGACTACTATGTCCAACAAAAGACATGTACAAGAACACTATTATTCCAAAATTGGAAACAACATGTACATTCATTAGTAGGCAATAGAATAGATAGGTTGTGGTATAGTGATATAATGGAATATTACATGACAACAAAAAGGAATGAGCTGTTGATTCATGCAAAATCATGGATGAATCACAAATGATAGGAAGTCAAACACAAAAATGTATGCAGTGTATGTTTCCATCTATATGAAGTTCAAATTAGGCAAAACTAATCTCTACATGGATGGATGTCAGAATAATGGTCACCTTTGCTCAAGGTAATGATGGGGGTAGGGTACAGGGAAGGCTAGCTTGGATATAAGAATACTTTTTATCTTGATATGGATATTGTTTTCATGGGACTTCCCACTTTACAGAAACTTAAGATGGTCAGATAGGATTTGCACACTTTTCTGTTATCTTATATTTCAACAATAATAATTTTAGAGACAAACTGCAAGTTTCTGGAAGATAAATTAAAATACTGGAAAAAACAACCATTGATTGGTCAAAGCAGTTTCCCAAAGGGGGACGATCAGGGTTCCAAATATGATACTTATCACATCAACATTTTTTGTAGGGCTAATTCTTTTCCAAACATAAACATATGTGTATGGCAACTTTAGAAATAGTGTCTGGCCATATGTTCAGGGATTTTAATTAGCATTACTGCAAATAGTATTATTTCACAAAGTGACTGAAACTTTTTTAAAAGGGATGTTTATTTTAGTGGGGAAAGTCCTACCAGTAGAATAATGGCTTACTCGTAGTTCAACCGGCCTATCCCCTAGATTTTCAAACTTACTGATTTTTCTTTGTAAGCAATTCTTCCTTACTGGTTTACTGGAATTCCCACCTGGGAGGAAGTACAAATGACAGTTATGCCTTCTATGATTCAAGATTTTCACATTTATCCTCCTCCCTTTCAGCTCTCAGCCCATTTCTTAGATTTAGGAAACTGAAAAGTTTGCATTCAAAATTAAAGCACCTACAATTTCCCTTGGATGAGTGTCTAGGCTATTTACCATCACATACCATTGAAAGGCTGAAAACAGAAGACTCAAGCTCTTGAATACAACTCCTCATTTACTGAATTGCCTGGTTTGGGCAAGCATTTTGCCCCAGAATATTCAGTTCAGCAGATCAGCGGTCTTGCTTAAAATATGCTTCATTGCAAAGCCAAAAGGCAACCCATGCTTCCTAATTTTAAAAGTTTACCATTGTTTCCAATTATACAGAACTTCCACCTCCTTTTCATTTTGTAAAAGAAAACCCACAAGCTTTTGCCTGTTGCACCTTTACCAGAATCATACAATCATAAATGTACACATACACATACACACACACACACACACACACACCTCATGGCAGAGAGGTAATATATGTAGCAGAGAGAGCATCGTTGCATGCCAATTCTTGAAGTGTTTCAACTAGGAAAAATGAAAATATATGGATACTACTGGGCCTATCATAAAGAGAAGTAGAGGGATGAGAAAACCTGGAAGATATTCATTCAGCAATATCCTGGAATACTGCATGTATTAACCAAACTAATTTCATCACAAGAATATGCAACAGTTAAGGCACACCTATATGTGAGGGACTCTTACCCCAGCAAATGCCGCCCATCCTGTCTGGGAAATAACACAATAGAAGAGTTCTTTACACATATGGCATAAATAATGTCACATGTATTTGAATGGAGAATGCAAACTTGTATTTCAGTGCCTTACAAAACTCACATATAAACTTGCAACAACTAAAACAACCAGCTCTGCAGGTTGATGTATCTGCTGGGTCTCTGGTGACTATTTCTAGATATTTTTTTTTTTTTGGTAAGGAAATGGAGAATTTTTTTTTTATTATTTTATATGCACCACAACTTCTTCCCAGAAATTCCATGACCGCAGTGAGTCCAGGTCTAACTTGTGTTTATCAGTCACAGTAGTTTTAGCCAGTTGCCTGACTTAAAAGATCAGGAGATCTCAGCCATATTGTTCCAAAACCTCTTTTATCCCTGTTATACACAAATTATTTTGGAGCTTCTGAGGAGAATCTCTTGGAAACAAGGTATTTTCCTCATGGCTAAACTAGTTTTTCTCTTTGCTACCCCTTAATCCAGGACACCTTGTTAGAATGATTACAGGCATCTGGTATGAGTCCCAAACTTCAATATTTTCTGACTTGATGTTTCCTTATACCAAGTCACCAAACATATACATCACACCTGCATGTCTTTGTGAATGTACAGACTATGAAAGAATGCACCGGAATACTGTAAAGGGACAAAAGAAATGAAGTAACAACAGCAAATAGCTTAAGAAGTTAAGATCTAGGACAGCTATTATTTGTTCATTTTTTGCTTTAATTTGACTAGTTGGTTTTTATATTTCTTGGCCATTCTCTTGGACTTCTTTGATGTTTTGCCTTAAGATTGAGTTACTTCCAAAACAACCCTTTACTAGTAGGATATTTGTGAAGGTAAAGGTACAGATTAGGGAAAGATTCCAAAACAGGCGACATGTCTCAAGCCAGTTCCCTGGGATACTCTGGATATTCCAGTCAAATGATTCATTCATTGGGACCCAGGACAGTACAAGAAGTTAAGATTAAGCAACAGTGGTTTGCACCTGTTTCCGTGGCTTACGTCAACTCTTAAAAAGACTGTGCAATGTTTAAGGAATCCAAATGCTACTCCTTATGAACAGAACTGAGTTCACTAAAAAAATTACAATAAGGAAACAGATCACCCAAGTCAGAGTTTCCTAATCTCTTAAGGATCATGTAGAATTTGAAAATCTGGGTAAAGTTATAGACTCTCTTGTCCCCAAATCATACTTAAGATTTTGCATAGAACTCTAAGCAATTTAAAGATAGACACAGTAATATTATGACTCTCATCCATGAATCCACTCAAGGGCCCCATTAAATGGTTCCCTGTTTAAAATCCCTGATTTAATTTGAGCATCTAAAGCAGGTCTAGAAATATTAAGCAGGTTACCTAAAGTGATAAGAGTAATAAGAACAATACAGAGGCTAGAACATGGGAAACCTGGCTAAGAGTCAACTACCCACACCATTGTCCAGACTAAAAAGAAATCTAAATTTTTAAAAATATGGTTATCTGTGGCAAATTGGACCTTATTGAAACAGATTGGGAAGTTGCAATGGGGAAATGTGGTCTTAAATATAAGTGACAGAGTTTCTATTTGGTTCTAAATTAACTGTCTTTCATTTTGTTTTCTGGACTCAGTTTTAAAACTAGATGATATAGTGATTGGAAACACAAATTCTTAGAAATAGGCATTATGTTGGTGTTTTCTTTCTAGTATATCCAGGGTGACACACAGGAAAAGAGTGTCCCATATATTTTTTTAAAGATTTATTTATACAAGATACAATTTATTTATACTGGGGTATAGTCAGAGGTGCAGGAGGATGAGAGGATTCACCAGAGACAGAGCAGGGAACTGACCAGGCAGATTGACCGAAGTACACTGCGGAGGGGAGCAGCGGGCACGACAAGAGAGGTATCTCCCCGCCATGTGGGTATCTCCCCCGCCAGCTGGGAATCGAACCCGCTCTGCAGAGGCTGCGGACAGTTCCACAGGGTGGCGCTCAACCCTCTGCGCCACCGGGGAGGCCCGAGTGTCCCATATTTTGAGGCTGCCATTATTTATTCCCAAATCTGTAACATAAACAATAAGAGCCTATTTTTTTTAATTGATCAGGAAGTTAGATCACTGTGTGTTGCTTGAAAGTAAGCATCATATTCTGTTTCTAACAAATTTTGGAAATGCTCACTCTCAGAAGTGTTAGGAAGGTCTGTCTTTTTTTTCCTGTGGTGAAGTAGCAATCTGTCAACTGTCAAAAACCTTGCACACATGGGGTCTATGAGAACCCCAAGCTGGCCTTACCTCCCTTCCTCTATTCAAACAGAAATTGGCCATGTTAACAAGAACAGCCTGGCAATGATACCACATGGTCTGTGTTTAAAGTAGTTCTGATTCTCTCTAATTGTATTACTCTGCAAATTATTTACTCTCTCTGAATACTGCTGTCCTCATGGGTGAAGTGGGAATAATAATTAAATTGACTTACCATGTTCCTGAAAATAAAGAGCGACCAGGCATGTAAAGCAATTAGCCCACTGCCTGGAACACAGTAAAGCTGGGTCCACCTTAGCTAGTGATATTGTTAGCTTCACAGGGTAAGGCACAGAGCAGGGTGAGGAGGGAACAAAGCAGTGAGGAAACCAATACCTGATGTGGAAGAAGACACTGTAAAGTAGTTGGCCTTGAACTTGATTAAAAATTAAAATATAATTGAAGCTCCTTTAGCCCTAACCTTCTATTCTAGTGGCTTTCTAACAGAACACATGTGAAGGTTTCTACTACAGGGTCTTAATTAAATACACTATTGAAAGGACCATTGTAAGCTACAGCCCAAGGTGTTGTAATAAGGAAAGGATCCTGTGTCATGATTTTCTTATCTGCTGTGGGAAGTGATCCTCCTGGGTGCAGCCTCTGGATCCAGAACACACCTGAATTTCAGCTCCTTGTCAGCTCCCTGCTTTATTTCCAGGCCAAGAGTCTGCATGTTATAAACAGAGCACAGGGGCTTTTCCTGGGGAAATTTTGGTTTTCTTTCATGGTTGTTTAGGGTTTTAAAGTATTTTTTCATGCATTCAGAAAATGGCAGTCTTTCAGAGCTGCGGCTGAAATGTTTCTTAATTTTTACTAAAATGGAGGCACAATAAGCACCTACCCCCCTATTTTTTACAAAGTAAAGCAAGAACAATTCTTCCATGTGACTTTTCACTGCATGTCTTTGTACTGCAAGAAGTCAATGGTGGCTGAACTTACAAGCCTGAAATTTGAGTGACTCCCTAGAGACCTCTGGAGGCCAACTCCACTCTGACTTCTCAGAGCTCCAATGGCATTGCCATGGTAAAGCAAACTCTCTGCAGATTGGGCCACAAAATTCCACTCCAAAAATAAGCAAAAGCATCTTGCTTCCTACCTTAAAGTTGAAACTCAAATCACTTCCAACAGCCTGTTTACATAAACAACCTGGAATGTGGCCCAAACTGTGATCCTTCCCCCTGATAAGAGCCTCAGCATGTTCTGTGTCCTAGCTGTTTGGGTTCAAGTACAGGGCAAGGCCCAGAACAGGATAACTCACTGGATAGCTGCAAACACACCAAAGACATGGGGCCTGTTTTTCCAGGAGCTTCCACCCTTTGATGCCCATTCCTTGTCCCTGACTGCCTGAAGATTGCTAGAGGAAAAGATCAGTGAACAGCAAGACAACTATCCCACTTCCCATCCCAGTAAACAACTCTCATCAATTGTCATCAGCCTTCCCCTACCTCTTAGCCTACAAAAATATTTCAAGACGTTCTTAGCCTTAAAAAAAAAAATCGCTATTAAGTTTAAAAATTTTAAACCTTGAGTTAAATTCTGCAAACTCCACAAGCTACTTCCTTTCTTCCCATCATAAAAGAGTAGTCATCTATCTGCAAAGAAATAAACGTTGAACCTGAGGAAACTGTCACTGTTCAACTGTTTTTGATCTACAAAATCTTTTTCATATGCGTCAACCAAATATTTCCAATTGGTTAGAAGCTTTTATGAGGAATGATGAGATGGAGTGATTGATGAAAGAGTGTTGGGTGGTGATTATTTTTGACCTTATACTCTTCCATATTTTCCAAATTTCTTCAACCAGCTCTTATTAGCTTTCAAATCATAATTTTAAAACATAAGTAATTAAAATTTTCACCTCTACTTCTTTCAGGCACATTAATTCCACAGTCTCTTGCTCTTATACCTCTTGCTTCTCTTACTGAGGACAGCAAAGACACCCAGTGACTGAGTTCACTCAAGCCCCCCTACTCTGCCTACTGGACATTCCACTTTTTCTAGTTTGTACGCTCTCCCCTTCACATGGCCCTGGCACTCCAGTCTTCTGTCCAATCCATCTCACTCTACTTCTCTGGTTCAATCATTGGACAAATATTCAATGATGACTCTACATTATTCTACCTTATTCAGTCATAAGAAGAATGAAATCCTGCCATTCATGACATGGATGAAACTTAAGGACATTGTGTTTAAATAGAAAAAGACAAATACATGATCTCACTTATATGGGAATCTAAAAATACAACAACAGGAACAACAAAACCTCACACAGATAAACTCATAGATTCAGATTGATGGCTTCCAGAGGTAGGGTATGAGGGGGGAATGGGTGAAAGGTACAAACTTCTGATTATAAAATAAATGTCATGGGAAGTAATCTACCATGTGCTGACAAAAGTTAATATTGTATTGTATATTTGAGTGTTGCTAAGAGGTAGATCTGAAATGTTCTCATCACAAGGGAAGAAAAACTTTAACAATGTGAGGTGATGGATGTTATCTAAAATTATTATGATAATCATTTTGCAATAGACACATATATCAAATCATTGGTATACACCTTAAATTTATATAATACTATATGTCAATAATATCTCAATAACTGAGATAGATAGATAGATAGATAGATAGATAGATAGATAGATAGATAGAAACATAAATAACAGACAAAATAGTAGAAAAAGAGTAGAAAGTGGCATTTTTTGTGACTAGGTCTGGAAATATGATAAACAGCTGTTTTGTAAAATCAGAATTTTAGAATTCAAGTGTTACTTTACTATTCACATAACTTTTGCTTAGGTCAAAATATGTTGCTCTGATCTATTTTGAACTAGGTGATTTTACTGTTGCTAAAAATTTGACAGTTCTAAAGTCAGCAGGCTTCCAACTTTGTCACTGGAAAATTTTATGGCATCTAGAATCTACTTATATTCTTTTTTTAGCAACCATCTAAGTAAGCTATGACCATGAATGGTGCAGGAAGGCAAAAATGTGCCCTATTTTGTGTTATTAGCACAGACATAGGTAAGAAAGAAGGACTAGAAATCATTCAACAAATATTTACTTTTAATTCTGAGGGTAAACCACAAAATATAATGCAAAATCCTTGCTTTCAAGGAACTCATATTTAATATCACAACTCATATTCAATTTCAAATTCAGTTATTCAATTTCAAAATCAGCCCAGATAATCACAATGCAAAGTAGCATGTGGTGTGTAACATAGGAGTGGGGGTAGGGGAAAGAGGATTGTATAAGCAATAAGGATTACAGTTGTTTTAACAAGGAATATGTAACAAAGCCTGTTTCACAGCTTTTGTGGCAGAAAGTCATGATCTCTAGCTCATGTCTGTCACGCATCTAAAAGACACTTAAGCAAGTCATTTAGCCTCTTTGAACCTCAGTCACTTTCGTGGCAAAATAAGACTAATAATACCCTAAGGTTTTGTACATTTTCAAACTCCTTGTAAGAATTAAATGAGATAATACATATGAAGGATATGAAGGCACCTAGTAAATTCCAAAATGCTACTTGTTTGCTGGGCTTATTATATATCAAGCATCTGGAGAAGAAATTAGGTTCTTTTGTCACTATTATTTTTTATCTTTCAAATATTTCTTTGCTTTTATTGAAATAAGACCCCAAAAAATCATTAATCATGATATTCTGATTACAGCAATTCTGATTACTGATTACAGTAGGAAATAAATGATTATATCAGCAGAATTTATCTTAATCTGTATACTCCTTCAATTCATACTGGGTTTAACTCTAAGAGCATTTTGAAAAAGCAGGAAATTTGAAAAGGTCAAATGAAAGTTGGTTAGAGGTCAAAGTATTTGAGGTCAAAATAAGTTACCAAAATAGAGAATACTGA
Organism: Talpa europaea; assembly: GCF_964194135.1. Classification (NCBI taxonomy): domain Eukaryota; kingdom Metazoa; phylum Chordata; class Mammalia; order Eulipotyphla; family Talpidae; genus Talpa; species Talpa europaea. The sequence continues at coordinate 24,252,541 of NC_140078.1, read as the reverse complement.
ACATTGACATGGATTTTCAAGATCATCAATTTCTTTTTTGTTTGTTTGTTGTTTTGTATTTATTTTATTTTTTTAATTTTATATATTTTTACATCATTTTTCATTTTTGCACAATGTATGCATTTTCATCTTGGTTATAGTCCCCATACAATTCCCACCCCCCTTGTTTTGATCCTACTCCCTCCTCCCCCCCCCCTGTAGTGTGTCTCTGGTTTATAGTGCTTGTTGATTTTGATTTTACTTTATTATAATTAGTCCTTTTCCTGGCCCCTTATTAGGTTTTCTAAATTCCTGCTATGAGTGAGACCAACCGATATTTTTCTTTATCTTTCTGGCTTATTTTGCTGAGCATGATCCCTTCCAGCTCCATTCATGTTGCTGCAAATTGCATGAAATCAAGAAAAGCATCCCTTTTATTATTGAACAAAAAGATCATCGATTTCTTATGCACACAGATGTGTTGGTTTGATCCAATTTTGAATTTCAGAGTGTCCAGGAGTCATCTTGCTCCCTCATTACTCTTGCTGGCATATTTACAATTAATACCATTGAACAAATAATTCCAGAGATTAGTCACGGTATAATTACATGTAAAGGGCAGCTGAATTTCTTCTTCATTACAAAGTCAGCCTTTCAGGGAACAATAAATTTTCTGTGCTCTTGAGCCTTAGCACTTCTATCTGCTAAAAGGCAGTGGAATATTTAGGGGCTGGTCTTAAATCCCCTGAGATCTCTTTCCAGAGTTGGACAGCTTCCTCCAGTCAAGCCTGTTGAACTCCCAGGAAGCTAGCCAGCTCGAGCCACTGCTGTTCTTCCTCCTGCCAAGAGGATGCAGACAACCTGGTCCACTAGGCAAGCATGGGTGCCCTGCCCAGTAGACCAAACCACACCCTGCTTTTGTGTAACCAAGTTGGTTTATGTTTCTAGAAAAACCCTGAACAAGCTAATGTTGAGAAAGGCTGTTCCTTTGGATTATATACTCTACTTGGTCTTATAACTGACTAACCCTAAAAGTAAGGACACAAAAAACTTTTCTCCTTGGTGACTGGAGCAGCTCTCTAGCTCAGAGACTGATTCTAAATTGAGCCCCCTATTTAAATATCATGGGCATGCAAAACTTCCCACAAATCTTATCCCTTTAATCCCAGTTCTAGAGTCTGTGTGGCCTTGAGGGAAGAGACTTCTCTTCCCTGTTTCTTGTTATCAAAAGCTAAACAAGCCAAGTATGGAGAAAAACCCAACATAATGTGATCCCCTAACTCTCAAGACTTCCAATCCCCCTAAGTAGACTTTTCTAGAAACAGGATGCCCAGAAATAGAGCAAGTCCTGAGAAAGAAAACCCTTTATCCTGAGTAGTTTATTCCTCCTCTAATCCTCACATTTAGAGGTTTTGGACCTACTTCAGAGCAGAAATGTTCCCAAAGTAGTTCTTATCGTATTTGACAATATATATAAATATGATATGAGAAAACAAAGTATGGCATAAGAATATGTTTCAAGTTCCCCAAATTGTGAAAAATACAAAGTGGAGGCATCCCTAGATTATACAAAGGTTAGAAAAACTAATCTCAGAAATTCTTAAAGTGTTAGACCTTTTCAAAGTGAGCTAGATGACTGGTTAGTATGTGTCAGTTGGAAGTGGGCAAAGAGCCAAACAAGATAAACCAAGTCTTTAAAAACATAGCAATCTCATTTAAGAACCCAGTTCCAATCTACCTACATTCAATTAACAGAAAAGCCATATCATGACAAACTGCTTTTTGTTAGGCTGGAGTATTCTGTTAAGATTCCCAACGCTAATACCATCTATAATACAAATAAGTATTTTGTTTTGTGTCGAGTATTTGAAGGTTTTTGTGGGATCAGAGTCTGTGTATTTATGCAGATGTCAATCAAAAATGACAACTTGATGGAGTGCAATTTGAATCCTTTCCCTTTAGTTTGTCAGAAAATACAGAGTGTGCAATGTAGACTGAAAAAAGATAACCTGGGGGGCCTCAGTTCTCTTTCCCATCTTGCAAGATGGCAGGTGAAAAAGCTGAGAAGCTGATGACTGAAGAGAAGAAAACTGAAGCCAAGAAGGTTGATGCTGGTGACAAGGTTAAAAAGGGTTGCCCCAAGGCCAAAAAAACCTAAGAAGGGGAAGACCTACTGGGCCAAAACCTTGTGTCTGAATAATTGGTAAATATTTCCACTCTGCTACATATTCCAGAATGACATAGGAAGTATTCAGCACTAAATCCAGGATTGAACAGAAAAAGGAGATTCTTGTTCCAGTCACAAAACCAGCTGGTGGTGACAAGTGGTGGTACCAGAGTGGTTAAACTTTACAAAATGCCTGGGTACTATCTGACTGAAGATGTGCCTTGCAAGCTGTTGAGCCACAGCAAAAGCCCTTCAGTCAGCATGTGAGGAAGCTGAGAGCCAGAATCACTCTGGACTCATTCTCATCTCCCTCACTGAAACAACAGAGGCAAGAGGGTGATTTTCCTGAAGCAGCTCAACAGATTTGCTACTTGTGACTGGATCTCTGTCCCTCAATTGAGTTCTGTGTTGACCACACTAGAAATTTGTCATTGCCACCTCCACCAAAGTATATATCAGCGGTGTGAAAACCCCCAACTATCTCACTAATGTTTACTTCAAGAAGAAGCTGCATAAGCCCTGACACCAGGAAGATCTTCAACAGAGAAAAGGAGAAATACAAGATTAGAAAGCACAAGGTTGATCAGAAAGCCACAAACTCACAATTCCATCAAAAACCAAAGCTATTCCTCAGTTCCAGAGCTACTCCCACAAGTCTTGCTCTTGTAAATAGAATTTATCCTCACAAATTGGTGTTCTAAATTTTTTATAGAGAACCTAAGTAAATAACTACCCTTTTAAAAGAAGGACAAGAAGAAGAAGATAACCTGGTAAAAGTCTCTAATCTCATTCTAGAAAATGATTTCAACAACCTATCTTATTCTTCTCTCAAACAAGTCTACCAACTCAGGACAGTATCACACTAGAGCAGTTTAGCTCCCTCCTTCACTGTGTTACTGAATTCAGGTTCATTGCTCAAACATACCCCAAAGAGACCAGATTCAAATTTTTGTTCAAGAAAGACTGGCAGGTAATGGAGACAAACAATGTGAATTCTTTCCCCAGACCATCTCTCTGAGGAAGTGCCATAACAGGTTTTAATGGAAAAGGGAGACAGTGTTGTAGGTATTGAGTGTTGTTGGTCATCTGCTGCTCATCTGTCAGTCATCTGAGCATGCTCAGAGGGGATTCAGGCTCCCATATAAGTGGTATGTTCAAAAAACCACAGTGCTCAACACCTCACCAGGCAGAAATTTTAATATGATAATGAAGCTGTTGTGATTTCAGGACAGAAAGGTCTGAACGTGCTCTGAATTTTCTATGGCCCAAAGGACAGTCAGACTGCATAGGGATGGCTGGAACCCAATTATCAAAATAAATTGTTCTGGTTAGACCTATTTGTCTTTGAGTAAATCAAACAGGGGCTTAGTTAGAGACATTTTGTCATTGAGAAAACTCAAACTGTCCTTGAGGATTTAACTTAACAAATTAGTCAAATAATAGAGTTTTCAGTAAATCAACTTAACATCCTAATCACCCTTCTGAGAGTTAAGAATCCATGATTTTAACCCTTTATTTCCCAAGATTCTAAAGCCCTTGAATTATCTGTCTTGACCATTTGTTCCCTGGTCCTGTGAAATTCTGGATTGACAGCAACTATTGCCCCAACTGTTGTGCGGCAGTCAACAAAATGTTAAGTAGCCAATAAGTGCAACCTGGAAGAGAAAGAGCTGATAAGGGAAGAGATAAACTTCAAAGCAGTCTAGCAATCACGTAAGAATATTGAATTGACAAAAAAAAAAAAAATTTGGACATCTGGAAGCAAAATTTCTCTGGATCTTCTAGACAAATAGTCCCAAACTGGGATGTATTTGCCCCCAGTATCATCAAGAAAACTCACTGAGATGTGAGAATATAACTTCTAATTATGTTAATGTGTTATCTCATTATCATGGCCTGAAATCCACCATCACCACCAATGACACTGGGCAAAATGGAGGGGTGCCTGAGGACCCCAAACTGTTAAGGGAAAAATACCCATGTTGCCCATTCTAAGGATTTGTGCCCAGCCATGTACATAAAAGCAAAGTATGAAAACTCTAGAGTACTCAAAGAGTTTTTTTTTTTTTTTTTAAGATTTATTTATTTATTTATACAAGCACTGGGTACAGTCAGAAGCGCGGGAGGCTGAGAGGATTCGCCAGAGCCAGAGCGGGGAGCAGAACAGGCAGACCGATGAAATACACTCCTGAGGGGAGCAGCGGGCGCGGCAGGAGAGATCTGTGCACCATGTGGGATCCTCGCCAGCAGCCGGGGATCAAACAGGCGCTGCAGAGGCTGCGGGCAGCTTCTCCACCCAGCACTCAACTGCTGCACCACTGGGGAGGCCCGAGTACTCAAAGAGTTTTAATCAGTGAGACGATCAAAGGAATAAAGAGGGAAGAAGAGGAGTAGGGGAGGACCCAGCTACCCATGAGCACAAAGAAAAGGGAACTCATAGTGTGAAACACTTGGTCTGAGAGATCTTTAATTGGTGAAAGGAGGTGGGAGGGAGGGAGAGAGAAAGAGAGAGAGAGAGAGAGAGAGAGAGAGAGAGAGAGAGATCGTTCTAATAACAGGTTGCAAATAAAACTATAAAATTTACCCATCCCCTCATGGGTAAATGCCCAGTCAAACAGATTTGGGGTGGCTGAGGCCCAAAAGTTTGCCACAAGTTTAAGGTACCTTTTGGCATGGAATCACAACAAAGGGGTTATGTAGGTCCCAGAGTTCTGGGACAGAAGAGATTCAAAATTCAAAATCAAAGTACAAATAAAGATAACAGCTGCCCCTGTCTCTGCCAAGAGCCTCCCCATTTATCTCTTCACCATGTGTCTCTTCCAAATGCCTCTACATATCTCCTCTACATGTCTCCTACAACTTTCCTTCTAAGCAGTACCAGGTGCAAGTTGGGTCACGGAAGCAAGAAAGAGGGCACACATGCCTTATGTGTTACATAGGACCATCTGGTTCCTTAGCTCCACCCCAAGTACCCAGTAGCTCCCCCCTCTAGTCCTCAGTAGCTCCCCTCCTAGGAATTCTGGTTAATAGCCTTCTGGGAATTGTTATCCAAGGTAGCTAAGTGGGGGCAGGGAAAATGGCACCATTCAGTGTGTTACATTGCTCCCCCTTTTGCAGAAATGCATCAGTAACAATGCTGGGTCTTTCCCATGTGTACAGGAGGTATATAAGTTTCACCCAGCTGGAGACAGAACTTATCTGGGTGCTGGGGTAGGATCTGAGGCTGTTAACTGGAGTAATGGTCTCAATGATAGTTAGACAAGGAGCTTATTAAGTAATCAAAAAGTGAGTATTCACGTCTGGGATAGACTGATGGGAAAAGATTCCCAATCAGTTTCTTCTTCAACCCCACCCCCTACACCTCAGGGTTTGATTTATGAAGTGTTGAGATAAGAAGTGTTTCCCAGAAAAAAAAGGAGGAGTCACATTTGAGACAATCACATGACCCTAACAAATAACTCACTTTTGCAAGCATTGTTTCTGCAGGTTAATTTCCAGACAAGGTAACATGCATACATCAAATTCATTATCTCTGGTAGGTGTAATTTACATGTGAGAAAGGCAAGTACTAGGAGATAAAAGATTTTATCATAATGAAATGCCTGTTTGGTAAGACTTCTGAGGCTGGGTCCAAGGGGCGAGGCTTAAGGCTTCCAGACAGTGATTTCTGTTGCTCTATCTCCTAACCACAGGCACCTTCACAGTAGTTCTCTTTGATGTATTAACTTTTGTCTCTACAAGTCTTTTTTCCTTTGCCCAAAATTTGATTTTCTTTCATCAGTCCAACCACAATGAATGATGTCTGGATGATTTGGTAATGGTTCAGATACTTGCTATGGTTTCCATCTAATGTAGGAATACAGAGCCAACCCCCTTGCTCAGTCGAGGACAACTAGATGGAATCTGAGATGTAGAGGGTGAGGTTGAAAAAGCAACTGACTGGACTGCAGTTGGTGTGACTACATCACACCTCCACCTTCCTCTTTCCCCAATTCTGCTACCTACACTCCCTTGGAAACTGCCAACTAAGCACTAAATTAAAAGCTCTATTTCAGAAGCTCCATTTCTAGGAAAAGACAACATTAAGACACTCAGCCCCACACTTATCTCTATACACTTCTCCAAAAGTTCATGCCCCCAAAGCGTAAATGAAGATTGTCAGTTTTACAGAAGATTCCACTAGGAATCTGATGATTGACTTCATACCACTAAACGCATAGAATTTTACTCCAAATATTCTCAGTAAATATTTTTTTCCCATTCACATTTTTCTCTCCTATGTATCTCAGGCTATATCCAGTCCAAACTCAGCCCCTAAGTCCCAGGATGACTTCTTAAAGAATTCACACAAAGAAAGCAAATATTTGCACAAGTATGCAATACCACAGGGTCATCATCACCAAGCACTGTAGAAACAACTGCTCCCACAGAGTGGCCTTGGATTGTACCCAGCATCTCCCCTAAATCTCTCCTATCCCCACCAAGATCAAGATTTCTAAAATACCACACTTAACCTTCACTGTATACTAGGAATCTGATGTTTGACTTTATACCACTAAACACATGGGATTTTACTCCAAATATAGGTAGGCCCTTCGTAGTTTTATTTTTTTGTAAGTACAAAATCTTTTTTTAATTTATTTTTTACACCATTGTTCATTTTTAAACAATGTTTGCTTCTCCCACCCCTGCAGTCCCCATAGAATTTCCTTCCCCAGTGCACCCGTGCACCATCACCTCAGTCCCCTGTGCTCCTCCCTCCCTCCCTCCCTCTGATCCCTCTCCCTCCTCCTCCCCTGCAGGATGTCTCTGATTTATAATTGTCCGTTTTTGCTTTGTTGTGTTTTGTACTGTTATTATTTTTTTACACTGATGTCGTATTTGGTTCCCCTATATTCCTGCTATAAGTGAAAAGTTTTAAATAGGGATCATGTTTTCTAAAGTAATCAGTTAAAATAGTTAATACATATTAATTAAAAGAAAAGTGATAGCAAAGTCTTGGTCATAAATAGGTATGAGGTTAGAAATGAAAGCCTATGGGCACTGGGGGCCTCCCCGTCTCCTGCTGCCCGCTGCTCCTCTCAGCAGTGTACTTCGGTCCTTCTGCCTGCTCTGCTCCCTGCTCTGGCTCTGGTGAATTCTCTCACCCTCCCGCGCTTCTGACTGTACCCAGTGCATGAATAAATAAATAAATAAATAAATAAATAAATAAATAAATAAGATGTCCAGAGGAGACTTTAAAAAAAAAAAAAAAGCCTATGGTCACTGATGAAAATTTGGAGGTGTTGGCGTGGGGGAGAATAAAGTAAATATTTTGTCTATATTGTGATGGTAGTAACAAGAGTATACACATTTTTCAAAATTCATGCAACCTAAAAAGGGCAAATTTTACTGTACATAAATTATACCTCTATGAGCCTGAATTTTTCATTTTTATGTAGAAGGAAAAGGGGTTGACCAAAATAAAATGAGCCTTTCCATCACTACGCAACAAGAAAATTCAGTGTTTAAGCCACAATTAGTAAACCTGAATGGTTTACATTTAAAAACTGACAATACCAAGTACTGACAAATATGCTGAGCCAAAAACGCTGAAATATTAGTGGAGACATAAATTGGTTTAACCACTTTGGAAAATTGAGAGGATCTTCAAAGGCTAGTGATATGTCTGCTCTATCACCCAGCAATTCAATTTCCAAGAAAAATGAGCATTAGTGTTCTTCAGACAATACAGACAGGGGATATGGACAGGGGAGGGAGGGAATTTGGAGGAAGGTGGTCAGAAATTACAAACTTTCAGTTATAAGATAAGTAAGTACCAGGGAGATAATATACAAAATGATGACTACAGGTAACACTGCTGTATGAAATGCAGGAATATCAAGAGAGTAAATCCTAAAAGTTCTCATCACAAGATTTTTTTTCCTTTTTTCCTCTATATTTTCTTTTTAGTAAATGTATAGGATAGATGTGAGTTGAGCCTCTTGTGGTAATCATTTCACAATATATTTAAATCAAACCATTATGATGTGTGTCTCAGACTTATACAGTGGAGTAAATCAATTATTCCTCAATAAAACTGAAAGAAAAAAGAAAGAAAAAGACACAAAGAGGAATGTTGATAGTGGTGAGAGAGAATCACATTGCACAGAATGAATAGATTATGCCATATTATACTAAGCAAAGGGAAAAATAATTAACTACTAAAATGTGCAATGCTATACATGAATCTCAGAGATATTATGTTAGATGGAAGATGCCAGACACAAAAACAAACACTAAGTGATGCTTTATGTTTAGTTCAAAACCAGGCAAAACTAAATCTAAGATGAAGAAAGTCAGAATTTAGGTTACTCTTGCAGAGAGGGGAATTAGTGGGCCTGGTGCATATTTCCTTCCCTCTGTCAGCCTCATTAAGTAGATACAAAACATCTGGATTGAGCAATAGGCCGTAATCAATAAGACCCAAAATGTGCAGTGCAGGCAAGGGCAACTCATAGGTCACAAGACTTCTACTTTTCCAGGTCATTAGGCATTTGAATGAGAACACTCTCCTGACTCTAGAGGTAGACTCATGGGGTAGACCACACCCAGATAAGCTTGACTTATTTGTTCTTTGCTGAGTTAAAACTATAACTCAACTTTCTTCTCATAAGTAATCATAACACATCAGCCTATGGATACTTGGCTGAGGGTGTTCAGAGGAAGACTGCATAACCCATGGTCACCTTTCCAATTATATAATGAAAATGTGACTTTTTCAAAGTGATTTACTCCACGGCTTTGTCTTCAATTGCAGTAACAAAGGAAACTTTACTGTCTTTAGTTTCAATATTTGCTGAAACTGAGAGGCTGCTTTTCTTACTAAAATATAATATTGTAGGCCAAAAGGCATGCAAAAAAATGCCTAAAACCCTGCCTCTGGTCCTCTTTTCCCAAAATCAAATTAGAACCAGCCCAACACTATCACCATACTGTTCAAATATCCTCTAACATCTAACGACTCCCTCCTTCTCTAGTAACATCAGTGTCTTTTTTTTTTTAAGAGAGAGAAATGGCTTTTTCTTTTTTCTAATAAAATGTTATCGATTTACCATTGGTTTCCAATATTTATATATTTTTGGGAGTGCAGTTTCACACCTCAAAATATCAACATAGTTTGCTGCACCTACCACATTTCCTTACTCCTCTGGTAACCACCATATTTTTCTCAGTCTAAGAGTTATTTTTGCTAGTTTGGCTACTTTATTTATATTCCACATATAAGTTCAACCATTTGGTAATTGTCTTTCACTTTCTGATTTTTTTTTTCTTGAGATAATCACCTCGAGTTCATTCAAATTGTCACAAAAGGCAAGATTTCTTTTCTTTTAACACTATTCTTTCTTTATCCACTCATCTGTCCTTGGGCACTTAACTGGCTTCCATATTTTGTTATTGTGAATAATGCTGTTTTGAATGTAAGGGTGTGCATCTTTTCAAATTGGTGTTTTGAAATTCTTTGGATAAATACCTAGGAGTTCTTTTTTCCTGCAACTTCCCCAGTATTCACTGTTTCCATTCTTTTTGTTATAAGCCACTCTCACCAGTATAAGGTAATAATACATTGTGGTTTTGATTTGTATTTCCCTAATAATAATTGATGTTGAACACTTTCTCACATGACTGTTGATCATCTGCATGTCTTATTTGAAGAAATGTCTATTCAGATCTTCTGCCAATTTTTTATTAGGTTATTTAGTTTTTTGTTGTGGAAATGTATGAGTTCTTTATATTTTTTGGACATTAACCCCTTGTTGGATATATGATAAACAAACAGCTTCTCCCAGTCAGTAGACTGCGTTTTCATTTTTTGAGTGGTTTGTTTCACTACATAAAAGCTTTTTAGTTTGGTGTAAGCCTATTTGTTTATTTTAACGTTTGTCGCCCTTGCCTTTCCATCTTTTGTAGTTTCAGGTCTTTATTCCATTTGAATTAAGTTTTTGAAGTGATGTTCAACAATGTTCTTTTTTTTTTTTTTTTGCATGTGGTTGTCTAAGTTTACCAGCACCATTAGTTGAAAAGACTTTATTTACTCCCTTGTATATTCTTGGCTTCATTGCCATAAATTAACCATCTATAGATGTATGTGTTTATTTTTGGGTTCCTAATTCTATTTCCATTGGTCTATGTGTCTGTTTTTGCTCCAATACCTTATTGTTTTGGTTATTACTGCTTTATAATATAGTCTGAGGTCAGACCATGTGGTACCTCCATTCTTCTTTTTCAGGATTGCTTAGGCCAAATTCAGCATCTTTTGTGATTCCATACAAATTTTAGGTTTGTTCCATTTAATTGAAAAATCCCATTGTGATTTTAATAGGGATTGTGTTGAATCCATAAAATGCCTTAGGTAAGATGGCTATTTTAACAATGTTTTTTCTTCCAATCCATGAAAATGGTATATCATTCAATCAATTCATGTCTTCTTTTTCTTTTAATGATGTCTTGGAATTTTCAGTGTACAGGTTTTTCACCTCTTTGTTAAGTTTATGCCCATGTATTTTATCCTTTTTGATGTGATTGTAAATTGTACTGTTTTCTCAATTTCTCTTTCCTTTAATTCAGTGTTCAAACATAGATTTGCAACAGACTTTTGTATATTGATTTTGTATCCCACCACTTTATTCATCTGTTAGTTCTAGTAGGGCTTTGTTATTTTTGTGGAATCTCTAAGTAACATATTTTTTTCAAAAGTTAAAAAAATGGTTCTCATTTTGACTTTTAATTTCCAATTAATCCAAGAGGTGAAGAAATTCATTCAACAGGGCTTTTAGTTAGGATTCTAGGAAGTGATATAGGCCCACCTCCATCATCCCAGGTAAAGTTTAAATAACACAATATAAACAATCATATGACTTGGGCTTCCTCATAATATGGAAGTCTCAGGATATCAGTTTCTAAGTAAGTCTTCCCAACAAAAATATCCAAGTTTTATGGCCTTTTATGATATAGCCTCTTAAGTAACATATCATTACTTATGCTGTACTTCTTTTGTCAAAGAAGTCAAAAGTCCACCCATAATCAAGAGAAATAGATTTGATTTCTTAATAAGAGAAATGTTAAGGAACTTAATTTTTTTTAATTTAACACAGCTTTAGGGGAGGAAGAGAAGAGTCTCATGGATTTGGGATATATATATATAGCTCATCTGCATAAACTATCATGGCTTTGTCCCCAGGTCTAAAATTATCATAAACTCAGAGTTGATGATTCTCCTACTTCTGTCATTGATGCTCTTGAAGCCGAAAAATGAAAACAGAAAGCAGATGAGCTCTTGATACAAGTGCTAATGTTATTAACTGATGAAAGTGGTTAGAGTGGTAGAATAAAGGATCTGAACCTCAAAAAAATTAGTTTTTTCCCAAATATGATGGTGAAATTTTAAGTACTCTTCGTAAAGTTTCAACTTTTAAATCTAAACCCCCCTCCATTCCCTCACCTCCCTGAACAAAGAGGTTTTGGTCAACCTTACTTGTGTTAGTATGGGTTAAGAATTAACTGATCCCTGCAAAAGCTATGATATAGAGCTGAGAAAACAGGGTCTCCTGCCTAAAGTGGGGCCAAAAAAAAAAGAGTGAGTCCAAAAAGCTGTGTCTTTTTCTTGGTTTTGTCCATGTCATTCTGAGGAAAGAAATGAGACAGTGAAAGAGGATAATGTAACTATAGATTTCAACCTTGTTGCTTCATGCCATTTCCAATTACTTAAAGTAGCTTGTCAAAACCTAAATTTTAAAATAACTTCTAAGAGTCAAATCATCTCTTAGAATAGAAGAACCTGGGGATCTTTTTATATTAGACTTTTCTGAATTATGAGAGGTTGGTTAAAGACTTATAATTTGATCCTAAACTATGGCACAAAAGATATGTTTCTCCCCAAAACTGGGATGTATGGGTTGGGGAGGAGGATTGTTTTTAAAATTAAAAAAAAAAAATTCTGGCTGCTTCTTTAGAAAGAGTCAGAAGCATGAGTCTAGATGGAAAGAGGAGGAATAAGGAACAAGTACAAGATGGAATTCCATAAACATTAGCAATTCTATTCTTTTTTCCAAGGCTGTCAAGTTTCCTAACACTGAAATAATACCATCTGAGAGTCACATATTTGTGGGTTGGGATGATACATTTATGGGTACTGTTAAGAGGAAGAAGAAGAAAGGTAACAGAAAAAGTTTCCTCCTTTTCTCTTTCTATCTATCTCCTTTTCATTAAAAAAGAAAGGAAAAGGGAGAAGCACAGAAAGAAAAACACAAAATAATTTTGCAGGCAGCATCTGCTTTTTAGAAGTTCCTAGACCTAAGATGCAATCCAATGAAGAAGCTCCACTCTTCCATTGTTTAAAAGTTCCTGAATCTTAAAGCCAGTTTGCAGAGTGGCTCAATAAGACCATGGAATTCTCCTTCCAGAGTTGCTTTACATAAAGTATCTCTCAGTAGAGTCAGCTGCTCACATCTAGCTGCCAATCTCAAAATCCACTGGCCAAATTCCCTGTGGATAGATTCCAGCAAGAAATCCTAGAAGCAGTACCCCTACCTAAGAATCATGAATTGAGGTGTATAATTGCCAAGATTTGATCAGAGAAATAAAACCACCAGGAGATAGGTAATAAAGGGTTTATTTTAGGGATCTGACATTATACAAAGGTAGAAGCTAGTTAAACAATCTACAGAAAGTACCTTCTATGTTTGGTACTGAGGCCTAAGTTCAGCAGGTCTCATATCAGGAAGAAAATGTGGGTACTGAGTAGTGAAAACAAAGACAAACTGAAGCCTGCATGGATGGACTGGAATCCTTAAGAATACACTTGAGCCCGTGTTATTCTCTCACCTCTTCCAAGCCTCCACCTTTGATGACAGAGCATCCTGCAGGAGGAGATGATATCATTCATCATGGAACTAGACTCTCACCTGGCCAAAGAGGCAAAACAACTGAAGGAGAATCCAGCAGAAACAGAAGAGCAGAAGCTGTGGAACCAGCTCTCAGGATGAGCCTGCAGATAACTGAAGGGAAGCATGAACAGCAACAGTGCCCATGCCATGTGTGGGCCTTCCAAACATAAAAGAAAATATGGCTATTGCTATATTTCCTTCTATTAACTGTTTTACAAAATGTTTCCTAAAGCTTATTTTAACCCAAACCCCTCTACTGAGGTTCAAAACTACACGAGGAAGGGAATTCTGGGGAATGTAGTTCCAGTAAAGCTAAGATGATCCAATACCAGCCCAACCCAAATCAAATGGTTTTCTAGCACCCACCTGTCACCCACCAAGATGGTCTCACTTGATTATCTTCTCTGCCATATGATAGGTAAAAGAGAGCGGGGAAGGGAGAGGAACAAAGGAGAGAGAGAGGTAAGAAAGAGTGGGTAAGGTGCACTATTCAGAGTGATCAAAAAAAAGAGAAAAAAGGAGAGCATCTCATTACACATGACAAAAAGAAGTGAGGAGATAATCAGAGTTAATTCATTGTTTAGTACATTGGAACATCTTAACTAAAAGACTGCTTTGACAACCCTCAATATCCACTCTCCAATCTACTATGCCAGCTAAATTAGTTCATCTTGTGGGAAATAGAGTGACTGAGGGTCTTAGTTACCTGCTTTAACATGCCATAACATGAGGTCCATGTTATGTCATCCAAACCACATGCCTTGTGAGTGCATGATAAATATTTCAGCCTGGGCCTGAGAAGGACTTTAAAAACCATTACACACACACACCAAAAAAAAAAAACCTTTCCTATTATTTTGAATATCTGATCTCATTTTAAAATATAGGTCCCAACTGTATCTACTCTAGTCCTCCAAGTCTACCTACCCCATAATAGATCCCATAGTTTAAGGTTTCCTGGAATCCTTGGGGAGCTGAGCCAGTTCCTCAGGGAACCCAGAATATAATAGGGAAAAATCAAAAGCCATCAATGACTGTGTTTAGGCTGTGTACACCAAACACTTGGTCCTCATTAGCCTGGGTCCAATTACTCTCAGGACATGGCTCATGGTTTATTTACATATGTCCACAACTCTGTGACTCATGCTCTCGCTGAACTTTTAAGCATAAAATCTCTACTGGTGGTAAATTACAACCAAGTGCCTTTCACTTTATTACCTCATGACAAAAACAGGCTGAAGAAGAACACTCCTGCTCATATTTACTGGGTATGGTGGAGACATGGCATCAAAGAAATGTGAGGAAGAACAAATGGGGAGTTCTCTCTTCCAAAAGAAATATGGTTTCCCACAAATCTGCACACATGTGAGATTTTTACCCTCAGGGTACATATCATTATGTGGAAGGAGAACAAGATGGTATGAAAGTGTGTGACAAAAGAGTCTGAGGATGCCCAAAACTCTGGAAGACAGGTAGACTAGGGATAATTTCAAGGATCAAGTCTAATGCCATACTAATGTCTCATTATAACATGATAAAGAGAAAGTAATCAAATATATTAAATCTTATGTGGAGGTTCAGAGCAATGAAATTACAAATTAGTAAGTCTTAGATCATTTAAAACAATTTAGTACAAAGAGACAAGGTCAATCAGGAAGACTCAGAGGAGAGGGGTTGAGACTGGCTTTGTACACATAAGTAGTATTGGTTCCTATGATTTAAAAGCTTTGGTTCTCAAAGTGTGATCATAAACCAGCAGCATCAGCACCATCTGGGGACTTTTTAAAAATGCAAGTTCACACATACACACATACATGAAAACACATGAGAAACTTCTGGGGCGACAGAACCCAGATGAAGGCACTTCTGATTCCTACCAAAGTTTGAACCACTGGTTAGAGTGCATGAATTTGCCCCAGCTGAGAAACATCAATAGGATGAAGTGACTTTTGGTTGTTTCCATGGTCTCCAAACACCCAGTGGATAATTTGGCTTCCCCAGGTACCTATCCTGGTTTCAGGGAGCGAGTGTCCTAGCCAGGCTGACTAAGGCATTCCAGTCCTCTTAGTGTTATATTTCCCAAGCTAAGTTAATAAATAGCATCCCAATTTTTATAGATCAGTCACCTGGAACCAGCACCTTAATCTAAAACCTGACCCTACAGAGCTCCGTTGACAACACTGCCCCCTGGTGCATAAGCACTTTCAAAAGGAAGAATCTGAAGCTTTTTCAAAGCAGATTCCCAAAGGAATCCCTATCCCTTTTTCAAAGCAGGAAACCAAAAAAAAAACAAAAGTAAGACTGTTCTAGAGGGAGCAGGAGTGAAGAACAAGACTCTGGGTCTCCCCCTCATGGCTTCTGGGATGCATTTCCCAAAGGTCTCCAACTAAGGCCATTGTAAGAAAACAAAAGTATTAGAGAAAGTAGCATCTCTGGGGGAGGCTTCCAAGGGAAAATGTCAGTTGGATTGGCCAAGGATGGGAAGCTACAGGTAGAGAGAGAGGCAATTGTCATTTGAATGAGAGAAATCCTTCTGATACATGGAAGACAGAGAAAAGGGATTATACTTGTTCAGAATAGAGGGCAACCCTGGGTAGTGACCAGTAATAGAAATGAAGAACAGTGACCCCATGTTACGGAGTTTCTTCCTCTGTAGATGGAAAAGTTCATATTTTATTCAATATTCAGTGGAAGCCAGTATAAATGTGTAAGTAGATAGTAATATGTCAGGCAGTAAGATGTCATCACTTAGTCTCCAATGAGTTCTGAGAGCCCTTTGACATTGGTCAGCTAAGAAATCTCATCAAGTGACTACAGAGATTACAGGAGGTCCTTCATGGGAAATCTTGTGCTTAAGTATTTCCCCTAAAAACTCATTTCAATACTTATACTCCATCATGGCTTCAAGTTAACAGAAAACCAACAAAAGAGCATTAATTTTCTTTGCAAGAGTCTAAAAAGGAGGAGTTAGAAGACTTTGGATGCATTATGACTGGTATCTGGTAGTTGCCTTTCTCAGAGATCAAGTGCAAGAGCAGGGGAAGCACCCAGAAGACCTGTGTGCAGCCCCCGTCCTCCTCGGGCTGTGTGGTCTTGGGCAAGTTATGACCCTTGCTTGCTCTGGGGTCCCCATCAATGAAATGGAAACAATATCTTATCACAAAGATTTATAAAGAATAAATAAGTATGCAAACATAAAACATCTAGTGCAGAACTTGACATGTATTGGGGGCTCAATAAATTTTGTCTGAATCTAAATATGAAAACTCTGAAAGCAAAGCACTACATATATCATACCCAAGAATTTTTTAAATTCTGAAGAGATGAAAATAAAAGGTCCATATTCATTGCCCAAACCCATATTACAGCACAAATACTATATCCCTCTTAACTACAGAAAACATTTGGGGAGTCAAGTCAACACTCTAAATATGATCACTCCTGGGCATCTCTTTACAGACCAAGAAAACAATGTCAACAGCAGAGCAGTGGTGACTCTGTACCCACCTGAGCTGGGAGCATCCCCAATGAATGGACACAGTCTAGTGCCAAGTCAACACAAAGCCCAATCACACAGAAGCACATTTGTTGCCTCCAGGTTCCCGTGGCAATTATCTGTGATTGGCTCTCTGGAGTGGCTCAATATGTACTGCCAGGATGAGCTCATGGAAGAGGCAGGTAATTTGAATGCACCCATCACCCCTACGTAATTAAAATCTAAAGTAGATGAGACAGCTTCATTCTACTGGAACAAGTCAGCAAACTGGCTTCAGCAAGGAGTTTCTATTTCTTTTTCTGGAAATATTTTCTGTAATGCCAACAAAACTGACCCGGCCTTTCTAAGTACCCAAAGCCATATGACCCAAGTGATAGCCAGGAGAGTTGCAACCACATGACAAAATCCAAGAGAAGCACGGCCAAAGGCAGCCCAGTGAAATACACGCAATAAAATGGTAGCCAGACTGGGCAGAAAAATGCATGAGGCAGTCACTTTTGGGGCATATTTCAAGAACACAAGCATCATGCCTCAGAAATCAGAAGCTGGTTTAACTGCAGAAGTCCCAACAAAAACTCTACTACTTGGCTCACAGAAGGTCCCCCTTCTCTGCCTGAACTTTTGGCCATGTGCTCCTTTCTTCTCTGTTTAAATTGTCAAGACATCAAAAATATTAAATTGTCAAAAATGCTTAAAAATTGTTTAGGTGCTGAGATGATAAGTTATGTGTATTTCCCTTTTTCTCCATTTTTTTCAGATTTCTACAACTTATTGGTATAATGAACAAAAACATTAAGTTCCAATTAGTGGGGGCCTCCAAGGTGGTGCAAGGGGTTAAGTCTCAGCACTATGAAGCAATCCGCAGCCACTGCAGCATGAGTTTGATCCCCTGCCAGGTAGCTGACCTACATGGCGCAGCAGACCTCTCCTCCTCTGCTCCCCTCAGCAGTGTATTTCAGTAGATCTGCCTGTTCTGTTTCCCACTCTGTCTCTGGTGAATCCTCTCAGCCCCCACACCTCTGGCCTGTACCCCAGCTCTTGTATGCATAAATAAATAAATCCTTAAGGAAAAAAACTCCAATTAGTGATATTTATCCCCTTTTGCTTTAGAAAAAAATTTTTACTTTTCCTCTATTAACTCTGGGCCAGTATTCTTCTCCATTTGGAATGCCCACTTCCTTTGTTGCTAGAGTCTCCCATCTGTCAATATCCAACAAAGTTCCACACCCAACAATAATCCTTTGCTGATCATTCAGTCCAGAGTGACATTGCCCATCTCTGAATTCCCACTACCACATTCACCAAATTGTGTTCAATAACGCATTAATCTTACTTGTCTAGTTTAATTTGGGGGATTAATTCTTTAGAAGACTTCTGTGAGAAATGAACTTGATAGGTGTTTCCTATTACAACCATCTTTTAGAAAGCCACAATTTAGTTACATAGTAAAGGCTCTGAAAAGTCCTGCAGCAATTCAATCTTTTCTACTTTCCCCTTCCTTATTTTTCTTTTTCACACATAAGCATCACAATACTCATTGCCATCCAAGGAGTAAATCCAAAAAATTCTCTTTAAAGAATCTTTTCCATCTAGGAATTTAAGATTCATTCCTCTAAGAATTCCATTTTGACAAGAACACTTGTCAGAAACTAGCTGATCTTTAACTTACTGAAAAATCTAGCAGAATAATGACAGTGTTGATGCAAAATAAAGTGTATAGAAAAATTTAAATTCTATTGACTATCTCTGTGAAAGCACCAAGAATTCTGGATGATGTTATTTTGCAAGGACATACTCCATCCTTTCTCTTCAGATAACAGTCACACATGAACTTATATTGTTACCACCTTTTTGATGGTTAGGTTAGAAAAAATCATTTTCTCCCTATCTCTAATATTTTTATGTTTGCAAATAAAATTGAAACTTCAAGTTCTGGGGAGGTATTGGGAAACAGGGTATCATTTCCTCCCTCTACCCCCTTTCACTTTTTCACCAAGGGAAATGGATTGACTCATCTCATTGGTGAGGTTAAGACTTTTGATCCTTTTTGAGATCTTGCTATTGGCACCAGCCAACTTGCGCTGCACATGCTCTCAGTAGAGACACAGAGACAGGACTTGTGCGCCTGAAGCTGTTTTACACACATGCATATACTGGGTAAGAAGGTGAGTAAATTAGGAGTCTGGGCTGCAGCTGTATGTAACCTTGTCCTCCAGTGTAAACTGACCATCAATCAGACTAACATATTTTATCCTGAATTCTGTGTCTATTTCTCAACCAATTTAGAATCCCAAGGAAGAACAGGTAGTCTTGAAATCTCCAAAATAGACTCCAACAAAATCTCCCTATCCCTAAGATGGTGCCTTTCACCAAGATGTTGCCCAATAAATCTTTATTCTGTCAAAAAATAGATTGTAAAAAAATTAGTATTTCTGATTAATGTCCCTACTACACATCTGCCAAATGGTGCAAATATGAGCACATAAATGAGAAACATTACTGAGTGGCCCCAAAAATGTCATAGTCAAAGGCACCATTCTAGCTATTTTTGGGCATAACAAGGCAGAAAGAAGTTCAGAATGAGAGTTAAAAGAATTTTTTTTTATTTGATATGGGTTATATTTATATTCTAATTCTCTTTATCTGGCTGGATTTCTAAATCAGTCACGATCTATTAATGAGCAATAAATAGTATATATTACCAATTGGTAGATTTGAATATCTTTGTCAGTCATAAAATCTCAGACCTTTAATTCAATCCCTCAGACTTGCCTAAAGCACCTCAGTAGCAAGTGGCCCAAACAAATTGAGTTAAAGAATTGCTTTTCCCTAAATAACATAATCCACTAGATCAATACAGTGCATGAAATTCCCATCACTAGGGACACTTTATAGGCTAAAGTCCATTGGTGCACTCACATAGATTATAGATAAATTAGGCAGTACTTGCTGAGACTAGGCTCTGAAATGAAAGAATGGTACTAAGAATCACTATATCAGACCTTATAATAAAATCCCGAATGGATCAAATTATAAACACTAAAAGGGAAAGAACTTAAATGAAAGTAGTTAAGATTTTTAAAATATGATTTAAAAAATCTGAAGTCACAAAAGAAAGATTGATATATTCAGTAACACAAATAATCAAATATCTCTGCTTGCCAAAAATAAACTCCATAAGCACAATCGAAGAAAAGCAACAAACAAGACACTATATTTACTGTCCCTGGAAAAGAGCAAATTTCCTCAAATGAAAAAAAGGCATAAAATACAGAGTTTGCAGAAAAGAAAAAGGAAAAAGATTTCCAACTTCACTCAAAATAAGAAATATAAACCTATAATGAACATCATTTTTCTCATATCAGATTGGCAAGGATAATAATGTTTAATCTCATTCTCTGTTAATAAGTCAGGGAGTGGGATTGGCAAACTTGTTTCATAAAGGGCCAGAGAGCACTTATTTTCAGCTTGTGAACCACTCAGTGCTGCTGCATCTTTTCATTCCAGTTGTTTGAAAGCAGATGTAGTCAGTGAATAATGTGGTGTTCCAACAAGATTTTATTCACAAAAACAAGCAGTCCTCATTTGTGTACTCATGGTATAGATAAACAAGAATTCACATATAGAGTAGATGAAACTGTCCTACCTTCATTGGGGTGGGGCACCCTGACATTATATCACCAGTTAAAATGCATATATTTTCTGATTCAGCCATTCTAATTCTAGGTCTGCAACTCACAGGTATACTCAGACACATGGAAGTATTATACCAGCAAGGCTACTCATTGCGGTCAAAAATTGGAGACAATTTAAAAGTATCCACACTGCACAATAATATTCAACTTTAATTTTAAAAATACTTCTGAGGGGCCTCCCTGGTGGTGCAATGGGTTAAGCACAGCACTATGAAGCTATCCACAGCCACTGCAGCACAAATTCAATCCCAGGCTGGCCAGGCTGCTGATTCACATGGCACAGCAGACCTCTCCTGTCTCATCCCCTGCTCCCCTCAGCAGTGTATTTCAGTCAGTCTTCCTGTTCTGTTCCCCACTCTGTCTCTGGTGAATCCTCTTACCCCCTGCACCTCTGGCCTGTACCCCAGTTCTTGTATGCATAAATAAATAAATCTTTAAAAAATAAATAAATAAAATAAATAAAAAATAAAAACAATTCTGATGCTAAAAACAGTGGGGAGATGTCATGTACAAACATGGAATAAACTCCAAGACCTAGTGTTAAGTGAAAAAAAAAAAAAAAGAAGAAGAATACAAAGTGGGACATAAGAGAGGCTAGCATGTGAGAGGGAATGCACATGCATACACACTAACTCACATTTATAAATGCCCAAAATATCTTCTTGTTGAAAGAATACTTATGAAACCACACGAAAGTGTCCATCTAAGGAGAGAAACTGAATGACTGGGAACAGAATAAGAACAAGATGAATTTTTCACGGCATGACTACTTTAGAACTCAGAATTTTGAACTATGTTCTCATATGACTTACACAAAAAATTTCATTCGACCAGGGCCCCATTTACAATGGGTGAAACAAACACGTGGTGAAAAGAAATCTCTGGAAATAAAATATGTCCAAGAAATTTATATTCTAGATTGTTCTTGCCCAGACTTTTTTTCTCAGCTTTGTTATGATTTTGTCCTCCTTCTTTAGGATGTCTTCCTGCCTTTGTTAAACAGCAAATGTTCCATTTCTCTTTTAACCTATGTGCACAGTGTGTCTGAGTCACCCATTCCTGCCTCCTTCACTCTCTCTCTGCTGATGGTTCACCTGAGGTAAGGTGGTCACCAAGGGCTCCTTTGTCAAGTTGAGTGGGTCTTGCTGGTGAGTGCCAAAAGAAAGGGCAGGCAAGGCCACTTCTGAGGTGCGAACGCTGGCCGGACCAGCTCCCATCACTCACCTGATTGAGAAAGGGTGTCTTTCACAAGTCTTGTCACACACCTGGCCCTAGCTTGGAAAGTTATGGATGGAATCAATGAGAAGATGGCTATGGGAACAAGGTCAATACATAATGACTATAAAGACAGACATGCTTGTTGGCTGACAACATTAAGGGCGGTAGATGAAATAGAATTAGTACACATATCAACTCTATCACCTCAAAAATTCAGGTTGCCACACCTTACCACCTGGCCTCATTCACCCATTGTCCTATGCTGCACCATGTCTTCCTTCCCTAGTTCAGTCTCTTGTGTTCAGTGGTATGACACTATTCTTCCCAGTTCATCCAGGAAAGAGGACTGTAAGGCTAAGCATTTAGGTCAAGTTCCCCAGGTGCAAAGT
Source organism: Talpa europaea (assembly GCF_964194135.1). NCBI lineage: Eukaryota > Metazoa > Chordata > Mammalia > Eulipotyphla > Talpidae > Talpa > Talpa europaea. Next base: position 24,230,672 of record NC_140078.1, on the reverse strand, counting down.
CTTCGGTCGGGCTTTAGTGAGGGTGTACTCACTGAAAAGTAAGTGAAGCAGGACAGGTGGGGAAGGAACTGACCAAAGATATGGACTCTGATGGAGTCTGGCCTTGTCTCCTCCCTTTGGGAATTCTGAAGCACAAATGACATTACCGAGATAAACCCCATATGGCTGCAGACCACGGGCCTGTGAGAGAAGGCACAGTTGATAAAGGTGCCCGTTTAGCTTCAGGCAATCCTTTGGAAAAGCAAACACACAAAGCATCTGGGAAAAATGTTCCCCAGCCCAGTAAAGAAGACTGTGCAGTCACTGACAGCCTCTACTTTTGTATATCTTGTGACATTCCAAACAGCAGAGGATAGTTACTCTGACCAAGGTAAATTTCTAAGATGTCATGGGTCCACTATCCAGACTATCCATTTGAGTAACAAGCATAACCATGTTTGGTTAGTGCCAAAGCATGCCTTACCCAAATGTCAGCAGCTTTCGGGTAATGTGATTCACTAGGGCTGCTGTGACAGGTACCATAAAATGAGTGATTTAAACAATAGGAATATATTGTATCATTGATTTGGAGGTTAGAAGTCCCAGATCAAGGTGTCAGCAGGCACATGCTCCTTCTGAAAACTTAAGGGGAAGGATCCTTCCTTAGCTCTTCCAGGTTCTAATAATTCTAGATGCTCCTTAGTTTGTGGCAACATAACTCCGATCTTCACATAGCATGCTCTATTATCTCCAAAATTCTCCTTTTTATAAGGACAGCAGTCCTATTGATTAGGAGTTCAGCCTACACTAGTATGGGTTATCTTAACTAGTTAGATCTTCAGCAACTCTATTTCCAAATGAGGTTTGAACTTCACCATATAAACTGGGAGAGAGGGAGACAAAAGTCTACCATCACAGGTAATTATGCAACCATGTTAGCATTTTCACGGGAGAGTTTCAGCTTCCAATCTGGGGCTACTCCAACAATATCATATGTCTACCTCAAATCTAGTCACTACCATCTAGCTTTGTATGATCCATCATTTGATTGTAACTCCCACATTTAACCTTAATCATAGTTGACTTGGCCATTCCAAGTGAGGCCCAAGCCATTCCTATTCTGTGTGATGGCAGGTCTCCCCCTGTAATGGCCCCAGTGTAATAATTCCTCCCATCTGTAGCTTCCATCTTGGTTTGACCACTGTCTGGTCAACCCATAGAGCAGAGAAACCATCTACATAAAGAATTTTTCATTCTTGGAGGTCAGAAAGCAGAGGGAATGAACTGTATGCAACATTTTATGGGCAAAATGTTTGTTTTAACAATCAGTATGAAGTACATATAATTGCTATTAAAAAATGCTATTAGTAGATTCTTATTCCAATATGTTTGCTATCGAGAGAAAAAGGAACATAGACATGAATCATAATTGTTCCTGGCCATTAATCAAAAGGTCAAATGGAGTCAGTGGAGGCACACCTGTGCAAAGGAACACCATTAAAACTTCCATTCCATAGAGAAACCAGGGAGGTGCAACCTCATGAGCAAAACTCTATGGAGAGTGGGCAGACCTTGCATGGATCACCAGTGGATAAACAAGGGAGCCAAAGATGCTATGTGCCCATGATCATCATTAAAAGAGTGAGATGAGTTACATATATGACTGAAATGATGAAGTGTCCCCTCTCCCTGAATTGTGTTGTGGCTACTTCAGTAGCCTTCATTGAAGGACTATCTCTGGCCAAGTCTTTTCCTGACCCCATGTTTAGGTTCTGTGCATCCCACGCTGCTGTCTGGGCCAGGGACTTGCTTCATTATCAAGGTGATGTCATGGGTCCCTGGCAATCAGGTCACCTATTAACTTCTCCTGCCTGTCTTGAACTTCCTGACCCATCACTTGGCCCTGACCTCTGGAAACAGTGCACACCTTGCTCCCACTTGCCTGCCCAACCTTCTGCTGCCTGAGCTAACCTGTGCCCTTTGATCTTCCATACTGTATCCCAGCAAGTGCCAGTATATTTCTTTTAAATTTTGTTAAAAGCTGAGCTTAGAGAAGAATGGTAATGCATGCAGAAATGTGTCCCATACTACCTTTTTATGCCTTCATATAATTGTCTTGAGAAGTAACGTCTTATATCTTACATCTTATTCTTGTTGCAATTTATTCTTGTTGTTCTTTTTATACCTTACATCCACATCTGCAAATAGTCAGCACATTGAACTATGCTTTACAAGTGGGATAGGCTTTTGGCATTAATGATCCTAATTCTTTACCCTTCCCTGTAGCCATACCCTCTAACCTTATACTTCCTTTCCATTCTAACACTAAACTTCCCAAGGATCTTGATGTGGCTGGTGGATATTGGCAGACATGCTGCAGAGAATTGAAAAAGCACCTTTGTGTGTCCATTCACTCTTACTCCTCCACCATTGCTTTTTTTTTTAAGATTTATTTATTTATTCATATAAGCACGGGGTACAGTCAGAAGCGCGGGAGGGTGAGAGAATTCACCAGAGCCAGAGGGGAGAGCAGAGCAGGCAGACTGATGAAGTACACTGCTGAGGGGAGCAACAGGTGGCAGGAGAGGTCTGTGCGCCATGTGGGACCCTCGCCCAGCAGCCGGGGATTGATCAAACCAGCGCTGCAGAGGCTGCGGGCAGCTTCGCAACCCAGCGCTCAACCGCTGCACCACCAGGGGAGGCCCACCACCATTGCTTTTAACATTCTAGGGCTAAACTAGAAGGTGAGACACATAAAGCAAATCTGACAACATAACTGCTGAGGTCATCCTAGACCAGACACAGCCCACAAATCCCCCAATAATTGGGCAAGTACAGTTAAAACCAAAAAAATCATGAAGACAAACTGCAGACTAAATGCATCTTAATTGGGTCCAAAAGTTGTAGATGGTTTTTATTGATGCCATAGTTTGCCAAATATTTTATCATAAGCAACCCCATTCCATAGCAACAAATCCACTTGAACATAAACTCTATAAAAGCACAGACCTTGTCTATTTGGGCCTTTGATGTTTCCCTCAAGCCTAAAATTGTGCCTAATAACATGTATTCAATAAAAACTTCTAGAGTTAATAAATGAACAAATGAGTGAAAATAATTATAGTAGCCCAGAAATAAAGCCACACTTGTATGGACAGTTAATCTACAAGAAAGGAATCAGGAGTATAAATTGGAGAAAGGAAAGTCTCTTCAACATATAGTGCTGAGATACTGGACAGCCACAGCAAAAGAAACGTTTGGCCACTATTTCACACCACATACAAAAATTAACTCAAAAAATAAATACTTGGATATAGCACTTAGGACTATAAAATATGTAGAAGAAAACATAAGCAAAACACTCCAATCATCAGCTTCATAGATGTCTTTAAGGAATCAACTCCAACAGCAAGAGGAATGAAAACAAAAATAAACAAATGGGACTATATCAACTTAAAAAGCTTCTGCACAACCAAGACTATCGTTAAAAAGAAAAGACAACCTACCAAATAGGAGAAATTATTTGTACAACATACGCCTAACAAGGGGCTAATATCCAAGATCTTAAAAGAAAAAAAAACTCATACAACTCAACAATGATAATAACAAAATGGGTAGAATATTTGAATAGAAATTTCTACAAAGAAGACATACAAAAGACAAGAACTGTCTTTTGGGCAAGTGCTGGCAAAGAGGTAGAGAAAAGGGAATTCTTGTGCACTATTAGCAGGAATATAAATTGGTACCGTATGCAGAGTCCTTAAGATTTTAAAAAAAGAACTACCTTATGATTCATCAATTATACTTTTGGACATTTATTGCAAGACAATTTAAAAAGATATATGTACACCATGTTCACTGCAACAGTATGTACAATAAATGATATGAAAGCAACCTATGTGCCCATCAGTGGATGGATGGATAAAGAAGTTGTAGCATATACAACTTAATGTGTCACTTAATGTCAGGAATGTTTTGAGAAATGCATTGTTAAGCCATTTTTGTTATAAAAATATCACAGAGTATGACTATACAAACCTAGGTGGCATGGTGTGCTGCATATGTAGGCTATTATAGAACCTACTGGAACCACCATCATACATGCCATTTGTCAGTGACTGAAACATAGTTAAGTAACACACAATATATAAAATGCAATACTATTCAGTCACACACACAGTATATACAATGGAAAACTATTGAGTCATAAAAAGAATGAAATCTTGCCATCTGCACAAATATGGATGGACCTTGAGTCATTATGCTAAGAGAAAAGGGTAAAAGAAAAAAACAAATATATGACCTCACTTGCAAGTGGAATCTAAATTCAAGATAAGAACAACAACAAAACAAGCTCATAGACATAGAGAACAGATGGGTGGTTGCAGGCAAGGGGGATGAGGGACAAGTGAAATGAGTTAAGACAATCAAAATGTACAAAGTTTCAGTTTATAAAACAAATATTGTACTGTAATGTATAGCACAGTGAGTACAGTAAATAACACTGCATTACATTTGCATTCGAAAGTTGTTGAGAGATCCTAAAAGTGGTCATCACCAGAAAAAAAAATTATTAGCCAACTTCACTGAAGATCTTAAAGCTAAGAAAATTAAATATCCATTAGATATAACATGAAACCGCATCCTAATTTCACCCTGTAAAGAAGAATAAATCTCAAATAGATTATAAATCTAAATGTAAAAGGCAAAAATAAAAGTAAATATACAAAAGGCAAAATTTTCAGAAAATAATAGCATTATGACCTCATGACAGAATATTAGTTTTTAATGACAGGGTAAAGAACAATGGACTTTTTGAATGTGGGGGTGGTATATAACATACATATGAGAAGGTGTAAACTTAGTCCCCTAAATCACATATAATGTAAACCAATGTCATTCAATAAAGAATAAAAAAAATTATTTCTTAAATAAGACTTCAAAAAGGCAATCTGTAAGAGAAAATACTGATAGATTCAACTACATTTACATTAAGAGCTTCTATTCAACAACAGATCCCACAGAGAGGAAAAAGATAGGCCACAGCTGGGAAAAGATATTTGCAGCACATACAATTGACAAGGAATTAGTTTTCATGATATACAAAGCATTTCTATAAATTGGCACATGAAAAGATAACTTTATAGAAAAAATAAGAAAAAACAGGTTTCTCATAGGAAAGGAAATCTGAATGGCTCATAAACATATAGAAAGTTGATCAATCTTAGCAGTAATTAGGAAATAAAAACTGAAAAAAAAACCTGAGATACCATTGAATACTCATAAGATTGACAAAATTTTTAAATTTGAAAGATATTAAGCACTAATAGGCTATGGTGCACAACAAAAGTTTATCAACTGTTGTCTGAGTGTAAAATGATATCTCTTTGAAAAATAATTTGTCATTATCTAGTAAAATTCAACATTTTATTGTATGTGACCCAGTATATTGGAAAGGGTGAGTTAATTGTCATAAACCTAAACTGCAGGAACTTAATAAAAGTTCATTTTTTGTTCACAACATAGTCATGTAAAAATATTACTAACTCACATGGTCTTATGAGGAAAGAGAGCAAGGGTCACCGTGTGGGGGTTTTCATAGTCCAGGCCCAGAAGGAGAAAATATTACTCATTTATGTCCCATTATCTAGAACTCATTTGGAGATCTTATCTAACTGTGAGAGAATGTGAAATAGCAAAGTCAGTATTCACAAGGAGCAACAATCACAGACACTGGTGGACACTAGCAAATTCTGCTACCCCTGCAGCTCCATTCCCAGGGATATAGCTTCCATGACAAACTTTTGACAGATGCACTATTACATATATAATGGAAGTTCATATTCTGATTGTTCTAGGTGACAAAAAAATGGAAATAATCCAAATGACTATCATCAATACAAATGGATAAAGTCATAATGAAGGAAAGGGCAGGAAAAATTTGAGGAGCCATCTATTTGAGAAGGTAAGAGGATTGAACAGAGAAACAGAGGATTGATGTAAGATAGGAGCAGGCACATATTATGCATCAGAGTACCTGAGTAGAATAACTAATTGGCAAATTTCATATTTAGATGTCATTCACATTGGAATGCATCTCCTTTCTCTGTAAAGTATCTGGCAACTTCACAAGTAAGATACAGGGAGGAGGGGCTGTTGAACTGAAGGTGTGAAACAGTCTCTGAGTGGGAAACTAAGTTTACTAGAGAGGTATAATAGAATTGGCTGGAAGAATTAAGCATCCATTTGAGATGTGTGGTCACAGCTGATGAGTCAAGATGACAATGCCATTTGATTCTCTCTCGTCATGTTCAGCTGCTTGAGGCAAAGGAAAAAATGAGTGAATATTTGGGCTTAACCGGGTGGAGTTTTGCAGAGGAGTAAGACAGAGGAGACAGAACAAGAATATCAGGGTGTTTTCCTGAGAATGCCTATAATTCCGTACCGTGAGATCTAATTTGATAGAGAGTGGCAAGAACATGAAATGGGTCATCAATAATAGAAAACGACAGATTGAAAAAAAAATCACTGAGCTATGTGAAATGGAGAAGAGCTGATGCCCAGGATGTGGGAGATTTGAAAGTGAGCTTTCAGAAGGGTCATACTTGTTGTTGAAGACCAGATGAATGCAATGCCCAGGGTGGGCTGAGTGAGGTAGAATGAAGGAAAAGAACATTCCATGAGGAAGGTCAAGGAATTGAGTGGAAAGGTCCATATTGAGTAGGCTATGTCAAAATTGGATTAAAAACAAGAGTAACAGTGGACAAGGAGACAGTGACCCAGATGCTAAATCGGATGTGAATGAAATAGTATGGCCTTAGGGGTAAAACATTTATAAAGATTTATAATCAGAATATATAAATAACTCCTCTACTTCAGTTTATGAAAGAAAAACAAGCCAATATGGAAACAAGCAAAGGCTGTAAATAGGCAGGTCACAAAAGAATAACTTTACTCAATAGACATATGCTGTGTTTACTTGCAATAGAAAAACACAAATTAAAATGAGATAACTTTTTAAACTCCTTAGGAGAAAAATCAAGAGATTGGGTGAAGAAATGGTGATTTAGACACCTTTATGGTAAATACACATGGATGCAGGCTTTTTAGAAAACAATTTTGTGGCCTCTATCAGAACTTTAAGTATGTCAACACATATCCAAGAAAGGCCACTTTTGTTCACATATCTTACTGAAATATTCATTCATGGAAACTCAGAGGGGTATAAAATTATTCGCAATTGGAAATAATAGGAAACAACCTAAATGTCCAATAATAGTGCCCTGAGATCACCCTCCAAATAAGCTCTTTGCCATGCCAACTGAAGATTTTTCAAAACATTTTATAAAGTCAACATATGTGTGTACATTTTTAATGGTTGCTGCTTTTCATGCTATTCACTTTTTTATATCTTGGAAATCAGGCATAGGTGAGAGATCTCTGAATACAAAGGCATAAACCCTCGATTCTTTCATTTCCAAAGTCAAACAGCTAGATCTTAAACAAGAACATCTATTTTGTTTAAAACAGGTATTCCAAATACCTAGTACACGTGACACTACTCCCACTTCTATACTAACTGCAGGCATCACTAATCAATCATACAACTTTTCGCTACACAACCTGAAATTAGCATCAGAATTCCTTTTGGCATAGCCACCATCAAGTGATACATGAGTAGCATTTGAATATAAACCTCCCTGTCTACCAGGTCTAGGATTTCCAGAATGCTTCACTTTATGGTTGCCAGCATCAGTTCATACCATAATCTCCTCCCTCAATAAAGCAGGAGAAAATCATTAGAATTCTGGAACCTTTTACAGAAGAGGAAAAAGAAGCCAGAGAGTGTATGTCCTAATGCCAGGAATATGGTCCAGCCACCAAACCAAAGCTCTTTACTCCTTTCCCCAATTCCATGCCTCCTTTCTTATGCCCTCTAAGATCCCTGTCCTTGTCATCTACTTACTATCTGCAAAGGATTCCTTGCCTCCTGTCATCGCCAATTCTTTTCTTCTTCTCACATCTAAAATGCCACATTACCCTTTCAAGTCTTCATGAATATGCCCCTTGTCTCATTCTTGCTCTGCCCTATTTCAATCTCACATTTACTGTGTATATTACCTTAGTTACCCAAACATTGGTGCCTCCCTTATAATAAAAATTATCCCTAATTCCATCTATTCTAGCAAGAATTTCAATTAGGTGTGCTCATGCTTTTGTTTAAATTTAAGTATTTTATTTTATATAATTCTTACATCTTTTTTCATCTTTGCACAATGTATGCATTTTCATTTTGGTTATATTCCCCATAAAATTGCACCACCCCCCTTATTTTGACTATAGTCCTTCCTTACCCCGCCCCTCCCTAACCCCCCCCCATAGTGTGTCTCTGGTTTATAGTTGCTTGTTGATTTTGATTTTCACTTTGTATTGATTAGTCTTTTTCCTGGTCTCTTATTTAGGTTTTCTAAATTCCTGCTGTGAGTGAGAACACCCGGTATTTTTCTTTTTTTTTTCTGGCTTATTTCGCTGAGCATGATCCCTTCTAGCTCCATCCATGTTGCTGCAAACTGCATGTGTTTATCTTTTTTGATTGCTGAGTAATATTCCATTGTATATATGTACCACATCTTCTTGATCCAGTCATCTATTTTGGGGCATTTGGGTTGCTTCCATAGCTTAGCTATTGTAAATAGTGCTGCTATAAACATAGGGGTGCAGGTGCCCTTTGGAATTACTGTTTCTTTGTCATTTGGGTAAATATCTAGGAGTGGAATTGTTGGATCATATGGAAGCTCTATGTTTAGTAGTTCAAGAAATCTCCACACAGCTCTACATAGTGGTTGGCCCAGTTTGCACTCCCACCAGCAGTGCAGAAGAGTTCCTTTTTCTCCACAACCTTGCCAACATTTGTTGTTGCTAGTTTTTTTTTTAATATGTGCCATTGTCACTGGTGTGAGATGGTATCTCATGGTAGTTTTGATTTGCATTTCCCTGATTACAAGTGATGTTGAACATTTTTTCACATGCCTGTTGGCCATTTGCATTTCTTCTTCAGAGAAGTTTCTTTTTAGCTCTTCTGCCCATTTTTTGACTGGATTATTTTCTTTATTTTTGTTGAGTCTTATCAGCTCTTTGTAGATTTTTGTGATCAGTCCTTTATCGTTAGTGTTGAGTGCAAAAATTTTCTCCCAGTCAGTGGGGTTTCTCTTTGTTTTGGTTAGTGTCTCTTTTGCTGTGCAGAAGCTCTTTAATTTGATGTAGTCCCAGCTGTTGATCTTTGCCTTCATTATCACTGCTTTGGGTGATGTGTCTGTAAAGATGTCTTTGAGGTGCATGTCATGTAGTGTTTCGCCTATATTTCCTTCTATTTATTTTATGGTTTCAGGTTCTTATGACTAGTTCTTTAATCCATTTTGAGTTGGTTTTTGTGCATGGTGTGAGGTAGTGGTCAAGCTTCATTCTTTTGCATGTAGCGACCCTGTTTTCCCAGCACCATTTATTGAACAAACTTTCTTTGCTCCAATGCATATTCTTTGCTCCTTTGTCAAATATTAGTTGACCGTAAATCTGTGGGTTTATTTCTGGATTTTCTATTCAATTCCATTGGTCTGTGTGTCTGGTCTTGTTCCAATACCATGCATTTTTGATGATTATGGCTGTGTAGTATAGTTTGAAGTCTGGGAGTGTGATGCCTCCATTCCCTTCTTTTTTTCAGAAGAGCTTTGGCTATTCAGGGTTTTTGGTGCTTCCATATGAATTTCATCAATAATTTTTCTATTTCTTTGAAGAATGTCATTGAAATTTTTATTGGAATAACATTGAATCTGTATATTGCTTTTGGTAGGATGGCCATTTTGATGATGTTAATTCTTCCAATCCATGAGCAGGGGATGTATTTCCATTTCTTTGTGTCTTCTTCTTTTCCTTTTAACAGTGTTTTATAGTTTTCTTTGTATAGGTCCTTTACCTCTTTTGTTAGATTTATTCCCAAGATTTGAATATTTTTTGTTTTGATAATAAAAGGGATGTCTTTTTTTATTTCTTCTTCTTCAGATTTATTGTCTGTGTATAGGAAGGCTACTGATTTTTGTGTGTTGATTTTATATCCTGCCACTTTACTAAACTGATTAGTTGAATTAGTTTTTCTGTGTAGTTTTTGGGGTTCTCTATGTATATTATCATATCATCTGCAAATAGTGATAGTTTAACTTCTTCTTTTCCTATTTGGATTCCTTGTATGTCTTTCTCTTATCTTATTGCTCTGGCTAGGACTTCCAGTGTTATATTGAAAAGCAGTGGTGAGAGTGGACATCCTTGTCTTGTTCCGATCTTAATGGAAATGCTTTCAGCTTTTCGCCATTGAGAATGATACTGGCTGTTGGCTTGTCATATATGGCCTTTTATGATGTTGAGGTATGTTCCTTGTATCCCAAGAATTTCAAGGGCTTTTATCATGAATGGGTGTTGTACTTTGTCGAAAGCTTTCTCAGCATCATGCTCATGCTTTTTACCATCATATCTTACTTAGTTCTTTAAATAGGGCAAACTTCATCCTTCATTGGTAGACTCAGAGAAAGACATTGAATAGAAACTTCAAAAGATCATGGCATCCATCGTCCTGCCTCAGGCAGAATAATACCGGAATCACACCAGAAAAAAGCCTGCTTTTCAGCACTGTTTACAATAGCTAAGCTTTGGAAACAACCCAAATGCCCAAAAATAGATGACTGGATCAAGAAGATGTGGTACATATACACCATGGAATATTACTCAGCATTCAAAAAAGATAAACACATGCAATTTGCAGCAACATGGATGGGGCTGGAAGGGATCATGCTCAGCGAAATAAGCCAGAAAGAAAAAGAAAAATACCGTATGGTCTCACTCATAGCAGGAATCTAGAAAACTTAAATAAGGGACCAGGAAAATGAATAACTATAAGAAAGTGATAATCAAAATCAACAAAAAATTATGAACCAGAGACACTTTTAGGGGGGCGGGGGCGGGAGGGGAGGGATTGGGGTCAGAATGGGGGGGGCTGCAATTGTATGGGGAATATAAAAATAAAATTTATTATTTAAAAAAATAAATAAATAAATAAATAAATAAAATGGCTAATATTAAAAAAAAAAAAGCCTGCTTTAAAACAAGGAGTAACAAACCTTATACGTGATGGGCTGCTTAACACGCTTCAACTTAGGTAATGAGGGAGTACCTACTGCTTATGAGGAGTATACCATAATAGTAAAAGGCACATTAAAACTAGGAAATCTATAGAAGTTGTAAGGCATAAAATGTGCTTACTTCCTTTAAACCTCAACACTAACCCAAGAAAGAAAAGGGATGATAATTTATACAACTCTTTATACAGGTTGCTTATCATGACAACTAGACTAGCCAGCACTTAACCTCAACGGAACTTCCTTCCTCCTATCACCTCCACACCACCCCCCCACATTGGGCTCTAAGAACTATGAGTGTAGGGAATATATATGTTTTGTTCATTATTGTGTTTTCATCATTTGGCATATACCTCGTATAGAGTTGAAATGTAATTAATATTTATTACATGAAAGAGTATTGCTAATATAGTCCCTTAATTAGTGGTATCCAAAAAATGTATCCATTCATTGAATAAATTGTTATTACACTGAATTTGGCACTGTACTGATTAACAGGAACACTGTGGTAATTAAACTATAAACTCTGTCCTCAAGGAATTTTCAATCTAGCATTGGTGAGAAGCAATGATGCTGAGCTTGAGAGAACAAGATGCCATAAAACATCCAGATAGGAACACATAACCTAGCTTCAGCTTCAGAAAAAAGGGAATATCTAATAGAGACATAAATCACAAGTGAAAATTAACAGGAAAAGGTGAGGTCATGAGAACAACATAGCACAAAGGCCAGAAGGCAAAAAATATCTTCATTTACTTTGCAACATTTACTGAACATGCTTTGACTCATGATGTAAACACAATAGCAACCAAGGCAGAGGTCCTTGCTTTGATGAAGTTTATCTTGAAGGAAAGAAGCTGGTGGAGATTACAGTGTGTACTCTGCTGGGGAACTTTGGATGTTCTGGGAAGCCCAGAGCTCCGGATTTAGACTTGGGAGGATGTGATGGGGAATCATAAACAGTGCTTCTGTTATTATGTGATGGTTTTTAATGTGATCCTAAGGACACCAATATTTATTTAGGGCACAGCCACTTACTAGGCAGTGAAATGTTCCTAGCTGATTATTAGTTACACTAGTTACCTTAGAATGAGTTAGTGTCTGATTCATTCAGCTCAGGATTCTTGCTCCCAGTGTGAGGCAAGGACCAATGCTCTGTCCACATACAAGTTCTGAAATAACAGCTTCCCTGATCAGGTAGGGGAAATCACATTTTCATCTCAAGATCAGAACCACCCAATGGAACTTATGCAGTACAGGAGGTTTTAGAGGTTTTGACTTCTCTTGGAACATGGCTCAGCTGACATCAGACTTGGAACATGCAGGCTCAAGGGGCACTTCTTCATCATCTAGAACATATTTGTGGATGCTCTATTAATACAACTTTCAGCGATGGACAACATGTAGCCAGGATCTAAGTGTGTCAAAAATGGGATCTCACTCCTACCAGAAAGTGTGAGCAGGAATAACTCTCCAAAAGAAATCTCCCTGTCTGTATTCTTTAGTCTGGTTCTATTGGAAGTAAATTGACCGAAACATTCCCATACTTTCAAAGTATAGAAATACAAATTTACAAGAGAGTTTGCTTTAAAGAAAAAGAAAATCTTCCTTATTTGCAAACACTCCTGCCTCTCCATGTCTTTTCACCTCCTCTCAGCATCTTTGGACCTTTTCCAGCTGATAGATTCCATTGTCTTCTCCCAACTCTGTCATAGAACAACTCAGAGTAACACCCCTGTCATACCCACACTCTTGAGACACAGAACTCAAACTCAAGTCCTGGGGCTCATACTCCTAGAAATTTGGCAAAGTTCATTTGAAAGAGAAATCCCCTCCCTAAGGCTGCAGGTTCCCTTTCCTTTCTGATGTTCCTTAAGTAGCCAAATGTCACAAAGGGACAGAGTGATCCTAAAAAGGAGGTACATGATATTTGTAGCTCCCATGGTTTGGGAAACTTGGTGAGTGGCCACACCTTGACCTACAAATCCAAGCTGGTCTGGACACAATCCCCCCTTTCCCTTGTCTGCACTTTAGCCCCACTCCTAGCCCTACAGCTCATTCCTCAACTTCTCCTGTAAGTTGTCAGTTTAACTTCTACTGACCTGTATCAACCAGATCACACCATAAAACAAAATTCCACTCAGTTCAACTCACTATTATGCTAGAGAGATTTAACTGACTCACTAGAGACAATTATTTATCCTCAGGAAACTGGTTGTTAAGCAGTCATTATTAAAATTAAATTAACTTTTCATTAATTTATTATATTAAAATAAAGGCAATACATATTTAAAACCTATGCCTTTCTCATTGTTTTGTTTTTTTTTTTTTTTATACATGCACTGGGTACAGTCAGAAGCGCGGGAGGGTGAGAGAATTCACCAGAGCCAGAGCGGGGAGCAGAGCAGGCAGAAGGACCAAAGTACACTGCTGAGGGGAGCAGCGGGCGGCCGGAGAGGTCTGCGCACCATGTGGGACCCTCCTCTGGTGGCCGGGGAGCAGCCAGGGATCGAACCGGCGTTGCAGAGGCTGTGGGCAGCTTCGCAACCCAGTGCTCAACCGCTGCGCCACCGGGGAGGCCCCTTTCTCATTGTTTTACTGCATTTTACTATTATGTGTGACCTTGAGGTTAGCATCTTTTTCCAATTCTGTGTTCAGGAGCATCATGTCAGGCCTTGGTGGCTATATTATCCTATAGAAATTCTCAAATGCCATACATCAGAACTTTTTGGGGTATTTTTCAGAGACCCAGTGGTTAAATGTTTGCCAGTGCACCACTGCTTCCACTGAAGGTTGAACCAATGGATGGATCTATCTGAATTAAGGAAATAGGATTAAGGAAATCAACTAAGGATGCTGAGGTCTCTGAAGACAAGCAACAAAGAGAAACCCTACCACTCACATGCCCAAAGGTGCAAAGGGAAGAAATAGTGAGAACTTTTACCAAGAAGAAGAGCATTCTGGGCATAAGCCATAGTCCCATAGGGACCAGCCATTGTCAGAGAACAGCAGGAAGCAGGGGGAATTCAAGAGTCAACATCTCTCTCTCCTCCCCACCTTTCATTTTAAAGATTTATTTATTTATTCATACAAGAACTGGGGTACAGGCCAGATGTGTTGGGGGGATAAGAGGATTCAGCAGAGACAGAGTGGGGAACAGAACAGGCAGATTGACTGAAAAACACTGCTGAGGGAAACAGCAGGTGAGTCAGGAGAGGTCTGCTGCACCATGTGGGTAGCTCCCTGGCCAGCAATCGAACTCATGCTGCAGTGGCTGTGGATAGCTCCAGAGGTTGTGTCTTAACCCCTTGTGCCACCAGGGAGGCCCTCCTCCCAACTTTGATCATACACCATTGACTGACCCCATCAAGAATCCAGCCAGCTCAGAAGTCTAGGCACTGCTGTCCACAGGTATACGGGTTGGTTTCACCAGTAATGGAGTCCATTACAAAGGATATTTATTAGGGAGCACTCCTAGTATCATTATCTGTGCAAAGGAGGGGAAGGAGATGGCGTTGGGAAGAGGAGAAGGTGGGCTGGATACATTCCCATAAAGGCATCAAATGATATCCTGCAATCTATAGAGCCAGGATCACCCTTCAAGTTTCTCTCAGGTTGGAGCAAGGGGGTACTGGCCTTTATATTGTGGTAATGAACAGAGATACTGGCTGCTTCTGGAAGGAAGCACAACCTTACGAGAGGCGATTATCTTCAGGAGATGCACTCTCCAATCAAGCCTGACACTCAGAGTGTCTTTCAGCAGCTGAGGGATTAATCCTTTCATTCCTGAAATGGGGATCTGGGTGTCTTATCACCATTTCTACCATGGCAAGGGTCAGCTTCCTGGCACTCTGAGTTGAACCAAAAAGGGAGAAAAATGTGTCTGGGAATGGCAAAGAAGAGTGAGCAATAACCACCTATTACTCTTCTAAGCCACCTCAAGGTCAGTCCTTCTAAGAAGCTGCACCCGACTCCCCACCCCATGCAAGTACCCTCATAGTCCTTATGCAAAGTGTCAGTCCATTTACTAGTCTGTCCTGCTGTGAATACAGAGATTTCACCTTCTCCTTTTTGAATCCCCATTTTGGACCAACCTGGAACTTTATTGATGCTCAATAAAATTACCTGTTAAAGTTTTAAAAAATAAAACTCTGTTAAATATAAACAATAAGCAATTAACAACATATAAGAAGTCCATACTTCATAATTACAGAGATATCTGAGATGTAATGAAATAAATTTATCCAGTGGAGGAGGGATGAAACAACCTACCACTATTATTTTTAAACCATTATCTTAGGAAAACAGGCCACGCCATATTGCTTTCCAAATCATCACTGCTGATACATCCCCGAAAAGTTTCTAATTAGTTAGCCAACATGATTTACATCTACAGCCATTGATTAAGTCAAGGAATGTGGGGGAAGGGAGAGGATAAATTCAGTGGAAGTATTTGCATTTTTAGGATGAAATGGGGCAAAGGACTGTGGAATCAAGAATGGGCAGAGCAGCAGTGTAGCACCAGCATGATAAAGATTAGCTTGAGACCAGGCATCAGATTGTCAGAGGCTTTCTCCAAGCTTCCACTCCAAAGAGAGAGAGAAGAATGGGCCTCCGGGCCTCCCCGGTGGCACAGCGGTTGAGCACTGGGTTGCAAAGCTGCCCGCAGCCTCTGTGGTGCCGGTTCGATCCCTGGCTGCTCCCCGGCCACCGTAGGAGGGTCCCACATGGCGCGCATACCTCTCCTGCCGCCCGCTGCTCCCCTCAGCAGTGTACTTCGGTCCTTCTGCCTGCTCTGCTCCCCGCTCTGGCTCTGGTGAATTCTCTCACCCTCCTGCGCTTCTGACTGTACTCAGTGCATGTATAAACAAACAAACAAACGAATAAATAAATAAATAAAAACATGCCTCTATAAAAAAAAAAAAAAAAAAGAATGGGCCTCCCCTGGTAGCACAACATTTAAGCTCTGGGTTGCGAAGCTGCCTGCAGCCTCTGCAGCACCAGTTCGATCCCCGGCTGCCCGTGAGGGTCCCACATGGCGCGACAAACCTCTCCTGTCACGCCTGCTGCTCCCCTCAGCAGTGTATTTCGTCAGTCTGCCTGTTCTGTTCCCCACTCTGGCTCAGGTGAATCCTCTCACCCTCCCGCGCTTCTGACTGTACCCAATGCTTGTATAAATAAATCAATCAATCTTAAAAAAAAAACTAAAAAAAAAGAAATAAACCATTTAAGTAGCTGTGACTGTTTCTCTGGTCCAGTCGGCTTGTGGGTACCCTCACATCGTCAGGAGATGTGTGCTGCCAAGGTCAGCCTTGTGTCACCATGCTCCTCTGTCTTTCATCGCCTTCTGGATCATGAATAGGATTTTTTCTTTGTTTTTTTAATTTTCTTGGTGGAAAGTGAGATACAACACCTTTGTCCCCTGTGGTCACATATTTGGAAAAATACTGTAAGTTGGCTTTTAGCACTGTTTAAGATGCTGGAGAATTAAGTTGACTATTGTAGGCAACAGCAGAGTCAATTTAATTACCTGTATATTTTGCAAGGAGAAAATAGAGTTAGAAGGAGTAGGAAGAGACTTAAAGCTTGAGTGGAAGTGGTAAAATGAAAAGAGAACAGTTGTAACAGAAAAATCCATGTTGGCGGGGCGTTGTCTGTACATGTGTGGCTAGTCTGTAAAAACACCAGGTTTTATTAAGTTGTTAAGTATTTGTATGCAGCCATTTAATCTTCCTGACAACCCTGAGAAGTAAAACTATTCTCATAATTATTTTGAAGATTAAAAAACAAAAGTTATGAGAAGCAAGTCATTTGTCTGAGGCAGGGAATAGAGAGAGCTGAGCTTCAAATCCCTATTTGATGTGGTGTGAAGTCACTCAGGAGCAAATAGCACTATAATGATAACAGACAGCGCACAGTGCAACATTGCCCTGGCTAGCACTGGATACCGGGGGGCTTGGGTGAGGCTGTATCCCCTAAACCAAGAATACTATCATAGTACAGAATGCAAATCTCTTCCCCATCCTAATTGGGATTACAGAAGTTCTAACAAAGACAAAATCCCTGCAGCCCTTGGTTTGATGGGTCTTGGTTCTAATGATATTTATTTATTTATTTATTTGTTTGTTTGTTTGTTTGTTTATTTTAAGACTTTTATTTATTTATTTGTTTGTTTGTTTATTTATTTATTTTATATAAGCACTGGGTACAGTCAGAGGCACAGGAGGGTGAGAGAATTCACCAGAGCCAGAGCGAAGAGTAGAACAGGCAGAGTGATGAAGTACACTGCTGAGGGGAGCAGCGGGTGGCAGGAGAGGTCTGCGTGCCATGTGGGACCCTCGCCCGGCAGCCAGAATCAAACCGGCACTACAGAGGCTGCAGGCAGCTTCACAGCCCAGTGCTCAATCGCTGCGCCACCCGGGAGGCCCTCCAATGATATTTAATAGAAACCCAATCACAGTGAAACCCAGAGGACACAGTGAAAGTAATCACTACATTAACTATGATGAGACACTGATTCTCCATCCTCATGTGGCCATGGAAGACAGGACTGTGGCCCTTTTCCATAAGGAAGACAACTCCAGTCCCTGCAGTGTAACAGCTCAGCTCCCCAGAGATCAGAGATTGGTGGTTTCTTGGACCACCATAGAGTTACTCTGTTTAAAGACACCATCTGCTTGTTTCACCTTCTTTCATCACCTACTTTCATAAAGAGCACTCTTGAAGCATGCTTTTGGAACAGAAGGGATTTTAAGAGGCAATTTATAATGCAAAGAGATCCAATGAATTTCTGAACAACGTAACTCATGTCAACCTGGAACATGAGTCAGCCTCCCCCTTCCTCTCTCATTTAATACTATAGGTACAACTTATGTGCTAATATGCAACAGCTAGTGTACAACAGCTAATACTATTGTATATTTAAGTTTATCAAATATTGAATAGTATATTAGCCTATTAGAGACATGATCTCATTGAATTTAACATAAAACCTTATTTATAAAGAAAATGAGTATCAAAAAAATATAAGTAATGTGCCAAGTTTACATAGCTATTACTTTGAGGAGCCAGGAATCAATTATAATTTTAAAGTCTATAATCATAATCAGTAAGTTGACTCCATAAATAAGGATATAGTAGTAAAAAAATTGAGTTCCTGGCCTCTATAGTAAGAGACACAAAATATGAAAATCGGTTGTTTTCTTTTTACACAGCCATATGTTATGCTGGCCAATTGTTGGCACTTCTGGTGTCCAGAATTTTAGTTAGAGGCAAGTATCAGTCAACTGATCCAGAACCTTCCGGGGTGAAAATTTCAACCAAATGAATATCATAAACTCCTAAAATGATTCCATCCAGGTGCCCCAATTACAATTTAGTATAGATGTGAACACAATTTATTACAGATGTGAAGTTTATTACTACGCAGGCAGTAATTCAACTAGACAAGGACCCAAATAAAAAAATCATTCAAAAATTCACTTTGGCAGTGGTATACTGAAGCTAGTTCCCACTTGCTCACAAGAACCACTTGTTAAATTTTCAGGAATTTTGTTTTTCTGATTACTATCTATAATCACCATTAAAAATTAAATTTTATATGCTTCCAATTAAATGATGTTAAAAATTAAGATATTCTATCCTTATTATTCTCTAATTATTCTACTACATTTTACTATCATCCATGTTGAGGTAATTTACAACCATTGTATCCATATGGTGGGAAATCTATATAATTGTGGTCAAATTTTCTCATGTAGTCCATGGTCAGCAACATCAGAGTTGTAACTTGAAATCAGCCATAGTGGGGATATTTACTTCATAAAAATTGCAAATACTAGAACTCAGGGAACTTTCATTTGTGTGTGTGTGTGTGTGTGTGTGTGTTTGTTTGTGGGAAAGCCAATTGTTTATCATTTACCAGCATGCCCTACCTGTTTGTATGGGAGCACCATTGGATCAAGAAGAACCACATCAGAGCATTGTCTGTCTACAGGTAGGCATATATTGCTGATGAGGAGTATTAACTTTCCTATTATCTGGAATTTATTCCCCAAAAAAAGTCAGTGGCTTAAAAAGAGAAAATCTACTATCAGTCAGAATTTCTATACATCGGGAACTTAGACAACTTAGCTGGATGAGTCTTGAAATCTTGCGAGATACTCATCTTCCACTCCCAGGGCAGGCTGTTAGCACCAGCATTAAGAGAAAGCCTCAGTTCTTTCCCACATGGACCTCTCCATTGGGCTGCTTGAGCTTCCTGACAACATGGTGACTACCTGCCCCCAGAACGAGCAGTCTAAGAGACCAAGACAGAAACTTGATGCTTTTTTTTAAATTTAAATTGTATTTTTATATTCCCCATACAATTACAACCCCCTTATTATTACCCCAATCCCTCCTTTCCCCGCCCCCCACCCTCCCATAGTGTCTCTGGATCATAGTTATTTGTTGATTTTGATTTTTTCTTTCTTATAGTTATTCTTTTTCCTGGTCCCTTATTTAAGTTTTCTAGATTCCTGCTTATTTAGGATCAAGAAGATGTGGTACATATATACCATGGAATATTACTCAGCATTCAAAAAAGATAAACACATACAATTTGCAGCAACATGGATGGAGGCAGAAGGGATAATGCTTAGCGAAACTTGATGCTTTTTATGACCCAGCCATGAAAATCACACTATCACCTCTGCCAATTGCTGCTGATCAAATGTAGCAGCTCTGATACACACAAAAGGCATAAATAGTGGGAGAAGACTATCTTTGTGAGCCAGTTTGGAGAGTGACTGCCTTGGGAAGTTATTCAGAAAGAAGGATAATGAAATCTCTTCTCTAACACAGTTTTCATTGAATATGGAGAGTTGGTCTATGGGCACAGCTCTGCCTGGGGCAGGGAGCAACTTAGTGTGCTTTACACCAGATACTGAGGGTTTAAAATATGGTGGTACTGCTGCTGCATCAATAGAATGAAGCATATTAGCTACCTTTATTATCCCAGAATGGTAAGATGCATCCCTCACATCCAGTCCTGAGGAAGTCCATGGGGGTACTGCATGGTTTTCTATGCAATTATGATAAGGTGATTAATAGATAATTCTAAAAACTCAGGTATTGCTATAATGAGGGCTCATTTTGCACATGACAGAACCAAGACTATAAGAGACTTGATGTTATATAATCAGTGATAGGGTCCTTACTTAAAACCAGGGCTTTTGATTCTGAACCTTAGGATTGCCTTTAATAAGTACTCAAATGTCATGCATTGTACATTTGGTACAACTGCTGATTCTCCATCCCCATGGTGGTGGTATGAACAAACATTACAACAGATCATACAAGTGGGGCAAGGTTTGGAGATTAAACATAAATGCCCACCACTCTCTGGCTTCATGATGTAAGGCATATTAACTAACCTCAATAAACTGTTTTCTCATGTGGAAAATGGAAATAATAATACCTATCTCTTCGTAGCCTTATGAGATCTGTGAGGTTTAAATAAGAAGTTTGGGAGGTTACCAAGAACATTTATAAACTCTTAATATTTTATAGTAGCTATCAATCTGCTTGCAAAACAACAAGATCCTGAATGTGAAAGCAAAATGAATTAACACAGAAGTTGAGACTGTACTGTCCACTTACTAGGAAATAAAGGGATCCCACCAGGGCTGTGATTCAAGTACCTTATGCTCCTAATTTTATTGTTTTTCATACTTAGCTGACAAAAGATAGAAAATATCCAGAGAACACATGTTCTGATGAATAATCCTCCAGGAACTATTTGTATGGTACCATACTAAACACTGAATAACTGTCTCAACTATCTAGATAGTAAATATCAGAAAACAAGGCTGATAAATAAAAGAAAAAAATTTTAAACCAAGACAGCAACTATAGTATCAGGTAATAATGATAAAAGCATATTAGTAGTTATTGCTCCATCTGTATCATTTATAAACTTTTGCAGTTAATCAACCTGTCCCTTATCAGAACAATTTCACTCAATCTTTTCACCTTCACTCTATAGCAAGGAGTTCAAGAGCAATAAGGCACCCACCCAAAGTCACAGAAAAAAAAATTCAACTTAGTTAATGCCAATTCTAGATTATTCATAATGCCTACAAAATCATCCCTAAAATGTTAGCGCTGCAAGAATTTCAGAGATATTCTTAACCAATTTCATCATTAGAAATGCATTACCAAAATAGGTAAGTGAACTGACTTACCAAGCAAAGTAGAAAGGGATAGCATCAAATTTAGAATTAAAGTCACTTTCTAGAGCCACATTTTTTCCCTTACAAAATGAATTAATCACATTTAGTTTAAAGTGAAGCTAAACTCAGAAAACCCCAGATTTTGGATTTGTGAAGAAGCATATAATAACTCAATATTTTGGCTTTATATCCATACTCAAAGTACTACAAATTTCATCTCATATTTACAGTGTTAAGGGAAAGTGGTGCATCTATTTGAATTTTATGAATTGTTTCAAATTTGCAATGCTTAATAATAAATAACCATAATGACACACCATTGTTAATATTCTGAGGCTAATGAATAGATTAAAAAAATCTGCATCCTATAATTGATCCGTGGGAACACTCCTGTTCTACTGCAAATGTTTTAGCACAGGATAAATCCCAAAACATAATTTACTGTGTAACTCAATAGATTCATCACTATGGCAGACAACGGGTATATTAATGACATCTTATTCAGTCAAGGAAAAATGAACTCTTTACTCAGAAGAAAATAAAAAAAAAATTCAAAGGCTTTAATTCAGAAGTTAATTTAGGTACAATTTATTTTTAAAATATCAAATCAGCATTTTGGATTTAATAAACCTAAACCCAGACTCTCCTGTAAAATCAGTTTACTTATAGTAAACTCTTTATTTAAAATAACATAGCAAATTTGATAATACCTTCTCCTTAAACCAATTCCAACATACCTTTTAAGTTTTAGCAAAAAATTGTAGCATATAAACTATAAAACAGAATCATTTCAAGAGTTACTTCTTTTGTGAGGAATGGTAATAATATCCTCCCCTTGTAGAATCTCACCACACACAATTTCAAAGGCAGGAAGAAAAAGGAATACCTGAAAGGCTAATTACAGAGCTGGATAGATACATGATAAAGCATTAAAATAAATGAGATAGATGAATTATCAGAGGGCAGAGCTGAAGACTGATGAACCATATTTAGTACACTAATCCCAAGTGTTTATTTTGCATTCTTCTGGCCTTTAAAGATGACAGGTTGTGATCAATTGCTTCCCTTGAAGGCTGGCTGCTTTCCTGCCCTAGCATTTAATTTCTGTTTGATGTTCTTCACTTTGTGTCAATGTATGAACTACTGTTAAGATATATAGCAGCGATTAAAATAATTCATCCATCTGCTTATAATTAAAGACCAAGTTAAATGTAATGACAACTTTATCTAGCAAGCTAGTTATCATCTAAAAAGGAGGTTAGCCCCCTCGACAATTTCTCCAGCAGATGAATTAGTCTAGTTAGTAGTAGTTCAACATTCTTCCTTTAAAAAATAGAGAGTTTAGCCAACATTGTTACTGGATAAATGAAATGGCAGAAAAATATGGAAATATCTTTAATTTCTTTTCTGTATCAAAAAAAATCTTGATGGTTAGCTCAAATATTGGAAGAGAAAATGGATTTTATTTTAATAACCAAAAAATGAACATATTGGTAGCTAGATAAGATTGGAATAGAAAAATGATCTTCTTGCCTTTTCTTAGGTGGATACACACACACACACATACACACACACACACACACACAATCACAGTTCTATTAGAAAGTTAGGGTCACATTATCACATAGTTTTTGAAAGATACTTTTTTCACGTAACAATACAACATGAATATTTTCAATAAATTTTAAGAGATTCTTTTAAAAGGAATTTTATAGTCAATAAACTATGGAAAGCAAAATCTGACCTCAACTATCTGTTGTTCATTCTCTGATAAGCACATTTTGACTAGTTCCTGAAAGAGCTAGAAATCAAAATGATCATTTGCTCTAAAAAATATACCTGGAAGAGTATTCTGACCCCTTTTTCATAATTATAAATACCCATCATAAATTTTTAAAAACTGCACAGCTGTAAAAGGCTCCTAAGTGACCTCATTCAAATAACTTTTTCAACTCACATGAGTAAACTTTTATATTTTTAATTTACTTTTCTATATGAGATTTAGATGCCTGAAAGCATATCTCTGATGACCAAGATAGCAAAACCTGAGAAAATCACCGGGAAATATTTTATCAAAGGAATTAATATAAGTATTTTATTTAAAAGTGTAAAAGCTAAAATTATTTAATAAAGGAGTTATATTAAAAGTTACATCAATTACTACATCAAGCATGGTAGGTAATTAAGAAATGTTTATTGATGATTGAAAAACTGTCATATTTTTACTTCCCAGTTTTTCTGTTGATACTAGGAGTTCAAGTTAGGTTTCTCCAGGAACTTAGAAATAACCAGTCTTCTTTAGAGGGAAATATTAAAACAGCATTCCATGAAGCAATGCACATTCAAATCAATTTATCTGACTGGCCCTCAGGTCAACAGGTTTAACCATAGCCAAATGGAACACATTAATGCATTCACAAAATGAATGAATGAATGAATGCATGCATGCATCAATTAAAGTAGGGACTGATTATTAAGAAAACTATATTGCCAGTACCCAGCAAAGCACAGTCCACAAGAGAGAAAAGTCCAGGCTTTGGAGTTGTTGCGCTTCTCCCCCCTGTGGGTAAATCTACTCCTGGTAGTGGATGTAGCATGAAGCCAAAGGACCTGATTATGTCTGGCCTATTGACAAGGCTTCTTGTGTTATATATTGGAGGCACCAGACTACCTTAGCCCATTGCTATCAATCATTTGTTCTTCCAACTCCCCTTGTCCTCATGACCTGCTCCCCAGACAACCTTCACATTCCCAAATGAGTCACTTACTGAGAAAGAGAGGGAACTGAGCCTGTTAATGTAAGCATTTCTGGTTTGTACAGCAGTGTTAATGAACAAAGCAAAGAACCATGTAGTCTGATGATAGGGAAAAAATGAGCTGGTCATAAATCTCCATTACCTTGATCCATGTGTCAGCTCTATTTCTCACTGTGGATAATAAATTGTCATTCTTAGCTTCATGAGTTTTTGGTAATGATGAGTCAATGTCTCCTTCGATGCCTGGCCATCTCTGAATAGACAGAATATCAGGTCATTCAGAGGCCTGGGTAGCCTCCTCTCAACGGCCTCAGGCCTCACTTCAATTATTCTAATAACAACAACACATGTAAATATACTTGGATCCCATCATCAGTAAAGAGATGAGCTTCTATTTGACATAAAACTAAGGTAAACAATACCAGAATTGAGGCATTTTTAGGAGACGTCCAACATGAAAATTGAACATTTTTATCATATATGAAGTATTCCCCCTTCTGGTTACATGATGGGTGGACAAAGTCAAGAACATGAATAAAGTTTAGATTTTGAATTTTGTAAACTACTGAATACAGTGACACTGAGAGTACCAGCAATTTCAGCCATAGCCTAAAAGTACTTGACTCAATCCCAATGTTGCATCCAAGTAGCCGAAGTCCCCCCTCCAAAAAAAAAACTAACACTTGTTACTGAGACCCTGAGGAGAGATGCCACACATGGAGGAAACAACTGGGCACAGCAAACTCGGCAACCCTGTGTCAAGGCAACACTGCCAACCTTGTTAGGAGTAGCTCAAGGACACTCCAAAAGTGGGGGTACCTAAGCCGGAGACAAAGACAGCAATCATTCTGCAAATTACTACAACTAAGAATTTACAAAGTCGCCTGAGGAACCTGGAATGCTCTGTGCCCTCTGACAAGAAAAATAATTGAACGAGTTGACTGGTGAAAATAACACTTTGCTGGCCTCAGTGCCTTCATTATCCACACTCCCAAAATACTAAGTCCCAATGAGAATTTAGTAAGATTCCAAGACTCCCCTGAGGACAAAGGAGCGTAAGTCTTCTGTCTCCCGAAAATCCCCTCTCTCTGGACTCATTCTTCAGCTTCATTCTATGAGTCCTGCTAAAATGCAAGTATTCTAAGTCTGGATTAGAACTGGTATCTTCAATATAGAACTCAGAAAATGAAGGTCAGGCGCTCACTAGAGTAGGATTTGATAAGCATTAATAATAAGATTTATGAAGTTTACGAAGTTAGTAAAAAGTATTTCCTGTGGACTGAAGGCATGAAGCCAGGGAATTGTTCTCCCAAGGAGGAAGAGAGAGGAATCTCTAATATCATCTGATACTAGTGTCTACTTTATAATGTGTGGCTTCACTTTGCACAATACCTTATAATAGAAGTTACAGCAATTCCTTTTTCTTTTGATTAAAGTTACAATGTCATGATTTTAATAGAAATAATAATCTTCCTTGGTTGTATAATAAAATATTTTGTTCCTGCTCTTCTTATAACAATGCAATGCTTAAATATTTTGGAGTGATTTCCAGTCATTATAATTATTGTTCACCCTAAAACCTTTGAGAGGTACAGGTGACAAGATTAAACTTGCTGTTGCTTAAACTGAGCCAGGTTTAAACCAAAGTCCCCAAAGATGAAAGAAAGACTAATGCTTCAACATCTTATTCACTTCAAACACCAATATATGTTTAATCATTTCTTATGTAAAAGCAAGGTTTAAAAGAAAATAATTTTAAATTGTTAGCAATATAAGAAACATACATAAATGAGTTGGGGTTGTTTGTTTGTGTGTTAAACAAACATCTCAACAATAAGAATTACAAAAATACCAATCCAGTAGAAAAGCGGATCCTCCCCATTCAAGTTTTCAACATAATAGATTTTGCCTCTTTAACATAAGTTAAGCTTCACTTGATTTTCCCAAGCGCTCACCAATAACAGCAACTAAATTGGACATTTTGAGAAAAGATAATAAATCTTAACCCAATGTAAGCCCTGCTTTAAGTGGATTTTTAATGATAGCATGCTCTGTATTTTTGATAATGTTAAGCTGAAGCTTGGCTAATGTCCAGATCTGGAAGAAACAATGGGTACACGTGTGAGTTATGTTTCTGTTTATATTCCCTTTCCCAAACTATGATTTAAGCAAGGGGTTCTGCCTTAATCACAGACACTTAGTAAATGAAAGTTGCTTATAGTTCTCAAGTAAGTTTGAGACTCTTTGGTTTGGCAGAAAGTCAAGCTTACCAAATATTTTTATATAGAACTATCTCAAAGCAAACAAAAATCATAATTAGACAGTCAAATCAGTCTATTAGAATGCATAAAGAACATCTGGGTAATTTGGTAACTGCTTGATATTCAGTCCTCCGGTAATAACATAGATCTGATGTGGTGAACATTTTATAACTAGTACATGGAATATGGCACTATAGTATGTAATATTAAGAGTTTTGAAGATAAACAATAAAGATTACATACCCTTAACAACATTCATTACTGAACAAGATATAGTATTAAGAAAATACCCCAATATAACTTGTCCTCAATATGGTTTCCTATCTAGAAAAAAAAAAGAACTGTAATAAAATTCCTTTCAAAATTAGGTCAAACAGAATTAGATAGGTTTAGATATATTTTCAGATATAAATCTGAATCTCTGAACCTAACAACTTCAACCATTTTTATGAACTCATTGAAGGAGAAAAAGACAGTCAGAGAGAAACTCTGCCTAGTGCAGCACTGGGACCCTCTTGGGACACCAGCTCTGCTGTTCATCCTCGGAGCCCAACCAGAGAGTTTGGTGCAAAAGCTAGTATAATTTCTTTTTTAAAATATAATTATAGTTGATTCTAGATACTAGGTTATCTGCCAGTAATCTTGATCAGAAAGCAATGACAAGAAAAAAAAAACACATGGACATTAAACAATAAAGGACATCAGGGAGTTATTATATCTTCAAGGGATATTGCTAATTTTGAAAATTGCTGCAATGTTGCAAAAACAAATGCCCAGAGGCTTGGATATAGAAGTTAAATGTAAAGGCTGCCACATTTGGAGAAAAAAAAAAAACACTTTTCATATGAAGTTTCAGACAAATTTTTAACAAGGAAGACAATTTTCTAATTAATTTTTCCTTGAAAATGAAGATATAATGATAGACTGCTTTAAAGGGCATTGTGAATTATATACAAATCACTAAGCCACTTTCAACTTCTTGTGCAGGTCCCATAAGTTCAAGAAATAGCCAAGGAATCATTAAAATATTATTGTATAAATGTACATTTAGAGTTAGATTCAGTTACACAAAACTGATCTGCATAAAGAGTTTAATCTATTCTTTAAAATTGTTCCTTAAGAATCAACTATAATTATATTTTTAAAAAGAAATTATACTACAAATAAATACTTGAATAAAAAAAAGAATCAACTATAGGTGCCCCAAAATTTAAACTTCAAAATAATTTATCAGATATTAGCCCAAGGATGTCTCAGCATTAAAATTGTCTTAAGTGATCCAGTGACTGTTACATCAATGTAATATCCTCAAAATGAAAAAATTACCAAAAGTTATTTCTAATCCTGCAGTTACCAATAAAAACTGATGTTGCTTTCAATCATATCCATTGAAAATAAAATTATTAGAAGTGTGAGTTTGATAACTTAGTAAATGAACTTCCAGAAAGTTCAATGAGGAAAATTACACATTTAATGAATATGTCACATTAATAAAAGTTATTATTTATTGTCATACATAAAAGTATAACACCAGTATGAGTTTCCTAGGACTGCATTGAAAAACTACCCTGGGAATATTTTGTTCTCATTTCATAGTGAAGCTTTTTAACCCAACTGAAGAAGTTTCCTCACTCTCCTAGATTCACATGGTGACTTTGGCTCCTGCCTTCACTTCTATCTTGGACACTTTTAGACCTTAAGCCATTACTGACACGTAGAAATACACACTGAAATGTTACAACCTGCAGGGGTTCATTATATGAGGTATGGTGAGTGATAATAATGGCTAAGAGAGGTGCTCCCAGAGGGCAGAACAAGACGACACCAGGAAGGACAGAGACAAAGTGGAAACTTCTCAAGATTTTGTGGTCTGCCTTACTGACTGATCAAGGAAGTCACTTCCAATGCCAGAGCAGGAATCCTTACTGTTCCTGAAAAGTAGGCAAGAACATACACTAAGGACCAGTGCCTGTTTCATTCTTTCCCGTGCTTCCTTTTCCTCAATGAGAGTTTTTACCATAATTACACAGTTCTCTCTACGTCACTGCCCACTGTATACTGCTTGCACTGGGATAGATGTGTCATCATTAACTACAGATCTTTTGCCCAGAGGAAGCTGCATGTGGCCTGATGTAAAATGCTGTCTATCTTATTACAGACCCTGAATTCAGGACATGATGCAGTTACTGCAATAGATTTTGCATTGTTTTTCTTCAGGAATGGGTTGAGTTCATTTTATTATGTAGTCTTACCAAGTTTGAAAAGATATATGAGAAGAAGGGTATAAACAGATGTTGTGTTACCAAAAGGAGTAGACTACAGTGAGAACTTCTGGTTGCCTACCCACAATCTCTACCTCGCCCTTTCTTTTGTGGTTTTGTATGATTTGGGGAAAGTTCTGCAGCTCTGACTACGGAGGCATGCCCAAACCTAAACCACACAGTACATCCCATCTCCCCAGTCACAGTATTTAGTTGGGGGGGGGGGGGCGGGAGGGAAGGGAGGCTGTTACGGGACCCAGTCATGTGGAATGCCTCTCAGGGTCATTCAGGGAATCCTCAGACTCAGGCCCTGACTCCAGAGAGGACTTGGTTTCCAGATATGAGGCTTGTTGAAACTACTGAAACTTTTGCTAGCACAAGAGAATTCAGTCTGAATATACAACCAATACACAGGCGAAAGCACTGCCGGAGGAATTTCAAATAAAGGGAGCTAAATTTCTCATCTGTCTGACACCTGTTTCTGCACTTTCAATTATATGAGTTAATAATTTCCTTTTATTGTTTAAGCCAGTTACAACCCAATGGTAGGTTGCTCAGTTCCTAATAAAAATACAGGATGCCAAGTTAAATTTTCAGTTTCACATATCCAATAATAAATCATTATCTGAGATACACTAAAAAAATTAGTCACTTTATTTGAAATTCAAATTTAATTGGCACCATGCATTTTTATCTGCAAACTTATCAATGAGTTATCTATTACTCTCATTGTAACACAATTATTCATCAAAAAAGGGATGGATATATAATATAGTTAATTTATACTATTAAATATTATTAACATGTAGTAACTAAAAAGAATGATATGCATCTCACTGCATTAATCCTAACATGGCATAATCCACAGTGTATATATGAATAAAACAAACCAGTTGCAGAATAACATTGATAGAAAACCTTTTATGTTAAACACACACACACTAAAACCATTTTCTTGAAAAAATATATTTCCAGAAAAACGTTTTTCTATAGTTACAAGTGATCTAAAAGGAAAGCAACAAACCCCAGAGATAAGGAAAACTTTTTTTATACCAAAGCCTTTGTTTTTATTCATCCCTATGTAAGAAATTCATATTACCAATCACATATTGCATTCAGTGTGCTCCCTCCATACACCCTGCATTAGAAATACTCCCACACTTCCTAAGAGGGGGTAAGTGGAGTGAACAGAGCAGAAATTAACTGAGGAACACCAGAGAGCATTCTGTGGTCATGGAAATATTCTAAATCTTAATTTCGATGGTGACTACACTTGTCAAAATTCACCCTGCTATACATTAAGCTTTGTGCATTTTACTACATGTAAATTATGCTTCAACAAAATATTGCTAGCATCAAATATTCATGGCAAAATGGGGCTAGATGAAACTAGTACTGTGAGAATTTATAGTTGTATTTGAATATATGGGGGTATTGTATATTATTTAAAGTGAATTTTTAAGATTCACTATTTTTGTAATATAAGAAAGTCAAAGTACAATAAGATCATTAAAAACTGTACCAAAATGATAAAAATGAGACTATCTTTTCCTGAGCAAAAAAAAAAAAATCTTAATTCTGGTATTTATATAACCTACACTTAATGAATCCAACAATTTCACAATTTGAGATTGTACAACCAATAACAGAAACATTAAAGTTGTGCTATATTATTGAGGAGTCACATGCTGCTCTGCTTTTAGGAAGCATGATAGCAGAGCTGATTCTGAATAAAAATATTTGGACTTCCATTTCTTTTCTGTAAAAATTAAACAATCACAGCAGTAATGCAAATGGGGAAAGGAATCTCAAGCAATCATCTCATTAGGCCCCCTAATGCAAGCAAGCAATGCAACCACACAAGGCAGGCCCTCTACACTGTCACCCCCTGAATCACTTCAGGAAAGCCTTTTCTTTTGTCACCCAAAATCATTGGTTTTAATTTAAGCCTTTGCTGTATTGTTCTATTTTTTCTTGGGAAGGACCTCAAAGCTTAAGATTTTGCTAAGATATAGTAATTTCAGATGATGAATACAGTTCAATACTCTATTCAATTTCCTTAGGTAAAAGAATATTTAAGACGGAAAAACAATCCTAGTAATAGTGTTAAAGGAAAAGCAAGCTAAAAATCAGCAGAACTGAAATTTTCTGATTTTCTAATTCTAAAACACTGATATGTGTATGATACAATGTCTGATATATTATTTCTAGAGAAAAATAACATGATAAAGTAAAAGGTAACAAATATTATCTCTAAAGTGAAAAGATTTTAAATAGTTTTTATTTTCTCCTTATTTTGTTCAATTTCTGCAATGAACTTGTTGCTTTTAAAATTAAAAACATACACTTAAAGCACAGAGTAAATCACCAAATGATAGAAGGAAGTGCTTCAATTCATCTTTTAAAATCAAAATTGTAAAGGAAATGAAGATAATTTTTATATTTTAGGGATGACACAAACTGACTTTTGAGAAAGCTAAGAGAAATAATAACATTCTGTTTATAAAAGTTGCTTCCGTCAAGGAAGTAAGTTCTTTTCCAACAGCAGAAAAGAGATTCTAAGCAGTGAGGTAACCAATATCCCAACAAGATGAAACAGGGCGCACATCCCAAACTAAGCAGCCCCCCTGCCAAGGGCAAAAGAGGGAGAACCTCACAAAAAAGGAAAAGGATAAGAATCAAATATAAAGATCATGCAAGCAAACACTGCCAAACTGGAAAGGAAATCCCAGAGGGGATATTTATTCAAAAAGCTGTAAGACAGAATTCCTGAGCTTTGATAAGACAACAATTTTTCCAGTGGCTTCCACTTTGTCTCATTTAGTTAACATGCAGAGGTTGTTAGTCTCCTGAAAGTTTTCCCCCTGCCCTCCTGCCTGTCTTACTAAGGGCCACTTCTCACTCAACTTTACCTGACCTCTATCTAGTTGCCCCAGTGTTAACTCATATGATATATTAATTGCAAGATGCTTAATTAATAGCTAGTTCTGCTCAATGCCATGCCCATTTGTATTTTTAATGGGAGCTACCTATATTTTCAATCAAAGGGATTCATGAACTAAAGTCAGTAAGTTTCTGGGCATTTCCCAAATTACTGGCGCCAGTTTCCCCTATCAGACTATGTAAGTTATGGAAATAAGGCTCAGTGTAAACCCCAGATAAAGAAGAAAGGAAACTCCCACATGCTTCCAAGCCTACGAAGCCATATAAGACTAACAACCACTAAACTACACATCTGAGCCTCTGGGTCTAGTCCTGGCTTTCTTGGGGACTAGTTGTACAACCTATTCCAATCTATCAGTATCCAATGGCTTCATTTGTTTTAAGAAGACATATGAGGGAGACCTAAAACCAAAAATATGCTGTCGCCACTTTAGAAAGGAAAGAATATTGAGATATTTAGCAGTGATTTGCCAACGATAACAGTACAGTCCTCATTATTCATGAATTCGTGTATTTGCAAATTCCCTCTTCACTAGAATTTTTTGTGACCCCAAAATCAATACAGTGTTTTCACCACCATTTTCAGATACGTGTAGAGTGGAAACACATTTGAATTTCTCAGCCCACTTACTCACAGATGAAGTACTAAAAAGGCAAAGCTCTACCTGATGTTTCAACTTATACTGCAAACAAGTGCCCTTCTCACCATCTGTTTAGTGCCATATTTTTGGCTTTCTGTGCTTTTTGTTGGGAGTGTTGTCTCCTATTCCTAACACTCCAAGCAAGAAGGCTGTGGGGTGCCTTCACAGATAATTAGCTAAGCTTACTTCCAGCTTGAGTGACAGTGTTGTCAATCATTCGTTCAATGTTAACAAATCAAAAATGTATATAAAATAAGTGTCTTTAAACAGGAATGAACAAGGTTATATATTGATGTGTTGATGAAATTATGACAACATAATGGTTAGGCATTTGTTGATGCAGTGTTAGTGAAGAGTTTTACAGAACTTAACTACCAAAAATGAAAATTGATTAGGCTTTATGGGAAGAAAATTAGAGAAAGATTATAGAGATCATGAGAGAGAAGAAGGTAGGAAAAGCTTTTAATTTTCTTGCCCAAACACAGCTGACTTCTAAATTTTTATCATTCATTATTACTAATTCACTTATTATTATTACCAATTATTACCAATTTTTCAAGGGTGTAGTCTTCCTTGGAACCTAAAGTACCATGTTTGAGATGGCTTTTCATATCGCCATTTTGACAAAAACAATTTGGTAAGTGACAGGTCTCCACCTCCTTTTAAAGGGTGGAAGAATAGGAATCAAACTCAGGTGATAGGGGGAAAAGGGAAGAAAAATACAGCTAGCAAAAAGCTGTGCCTTTAAATAAGCAGGGATAGCCCAGAAACCTGTAAGAAAACACCAAAACACTTGGCAATGTTGCAGTTCGAAGCACTTGGTCAGCAATATCACTTCTAGATAGTGCCCTCAAATCTGGAGACCAGCTCTTTGTGAATTTGATTTGGTGATAACCAGCTCCTCCCCACACATAACCTTTGGAAACCTCAGACACTCAAGGAAACAAACTTTATTGAATATTAAACTTCATGATCTCTAGCTGCTTCTATATACCTCTCTTCTCCGACTCTGGTTATATTAATCAGGTAGGTTTTGTGATAATGCAAAACTAAATATAAAAACTACACCAAACCCCTAAGTCCTATGCCTACTCCCCAGGTAAGCAAAGAAGAATTTAAACAAAAATTTTAAAATAAGCAAAGTGGGCCATGGTAATGGTGCTAAATTTAAATCTCTAAATATCTTCTTCCCTACCTACTTTGCTAGGTATATCTCACTCCTCTTATTTGATGACTAGCTAAAAGGTTATTTTCTAAATCTTAATATTTGTATTAGATTATAGATATGAAAATTAATTTTTTAAGACTTAACTTTGAAGAAGTAACCTCAAAAAATGAATCTTACAGCTATGTTTACTTTGGTTGCCACTCTTTATTCTGTTTGTTATGTGTCTAGGAAAGTGTCACTTTGAAAGGGTCAAACTTTCTTAAATCTGTTACATTGTCATTATTTACTAAGAAGGAAATCTCAATCTGAATTTCTAAAATCTATGGTTCCATCTACTGGCAGCCTCCAGTACTGCTGTATATAGCATCACAGCATTTCATACAGCACTATGTTTATATGTGCTACCTTTTAAAAGAGTTTCATTGACCCAGACCAATGTAAATGTTGTGAGTACAAATACTAATGTTCACTTAATATGGTAGACATATACTACCTTTGCATCTTAATCAAAATCCTCACATCATTAAAAAAATTTTTAAATCTGTCTTCCTTAATAATTTCCCCAAATGTCATGGTTTTCCATTTTTTTACTTCTTTTGTCAGTTCTTCATCAATTCTGCTACGTAGGCAACAGCCAATCATACACAAGTCTTAGCTTCTATTTATACATGCCATCCATTTTGTTTTTGTTGTTGATTATATAGCATGATCTAGTTTTTCAGGGGTAGAATTCATCTGTTTTACCATAGACTAAAATTGTTTTCTGTCCTGATGATAGTGTGTGTTTGGTAGATATGCTCTGATGATTACAGTGGTATCACACAGATGGCCCTGTAAGGGTGATAAAATTCTTACCCTAATAGAGATTAAGCTATAAATAAATACAAGAACCCTAACAATTATCTATGCTGTTGTAAATTTTTTATGAGAGTTTATAAGAAAAATAACTTTGTATTTTGCTTGATGTGTCTCTTTGACCTGACTCACACTTGAAATATTCAGGAAGCCAGAACATGACAGAAATGCCCCGTGACTGCAGAGTGGAGGCGACTGAAGGGAAGAAGCAGAACCAGAAGGCGAGAAAACACTTAGAAGTCTATCATGATCCCCCTCTGTCACCCTCTGCTGCAGATACCTGGATCAGGCCCAAACTTGAGGAGAGTAGTCTTAACTTTAAATAGGATTTAGAAATTTTATTATTACACAAGTCTGGAAATTTTAATTATAGAAATTAACTATTCTTGAGAGTCTTAAATGGTATAAGGTTTTTTTTATTATGTGAAATGGCTATAAAATCATGGGATCTGCTGTATATTTCTCAGGAGGCAGAAAAAATCCTAACAGCACAGGGGGAAAAAGAGTAAGTTGCTTTTGAAAGTACCTTAATAGTCCTGTTCATTCAAAATACTATTTCCACAAATATTTTATTCAGAATTTGTTTGTGTTAACTCAAGATTTATAAGTTTCCTTTTTCACAGTATCCTTATCAAGTTTTGTTATTAAACTGTTCCTAGCCTTGAACTTTCCTCCTTTAGCTATAATTAGAATGATTTAAACAATTTACTTTTCTTTAAAGACTACAAATCTGCTATAAAATTTCTTAAGCCTTTTTTGATGCTATACCATTATTTTACATACACTTATTTGGCAATTAATTATTTTTTAAGATTTATTTATTTATATAAGAACTGGGGTACAGGCCAGAGGTGCAGGAGGGTGAGAGGGTTCACCAGAGACAGAGAGGGGACCAGAAACAGGCAGACTGACCGAAATACACTGCTGAGGGAAGCAACGGGCGAGGCAGGAGAGGTCTGCTGCACATTCAGGTATCTCCCTGGCCGGCCGGGAATCGAACCCAAGATGCAGAGGCTGCAGGTGGCCTCACAGCGCACGCTCAACCTGCGGCGCCACTGGGGAGGCCCTATTTGACAATTAATTGATTCAGGTTTTCTTTTTCTATTTCTGGTCAATTTTAATTGATATTTTGCTAAGACATCATGCATTTCCACAAGATTGTTTTAGTTACTGCCAGAGATTTATGCTTAATACCATCTCAAGAGTCTTCTACTCTAACTTACATCCATGACTAGAATTGGTTTCTTGTCTCTATTTTTATACTTTTTATTTTTTCTTAATGATGTTTGATTGATCTATTTTGGAAATTCATTTAAAGAAATCTATTGTCTTTTCCACTCTATTTTTGTCATTGTATTTAATATCAACTTTTATCTTTATTACCTTGCTTTTCTTTCTTTTTTTTCATTTTGATCTTGTCATTATATTTTTTAGTTGCTTCCAACTAACTTTACCCCCTCCATGCTCAAAACATATAGTGATTTTGCCAGCAGTTTTCCATCCACAACCCTTCCTCGGTATCAGTCACCCACCAAACTCTTGGTCATCTCTACTCATTCCTTGGAGATTTTAGAACTTGGCGCACCATCTTACTCTGCACCATTACCTATCATTCCATTTCTCTCAGTGACTTTAGCATCTATGTTTTGCCCTCCATCTCTGTGTCATGACTTCATTTCCAACAATGCTTTTCTCTCCCTCAGCCACCTGTCCCTTCTATCACATCATAGAATTTGTCGTTACCATATTTGCTTTGCGTCCAAACTTAGATCTCTAGAATGTCACTCTCTAGTAACTACTTCCTATCTTTCCACCTTCTTACAAGTATACTCCCAGTCCATTAACTCTTCAATCCCATTAGTCTTACCAGTTGTCCACAGTCTCTTATCCTCTTCGTGTTCCCAATTCCCTCTTTATCCAAATTAGAGTGCACAGCATTGGTAAAATTACTTCCTTTATAGACTCCATCAATTTCTGTAATGAACTGAAAGTTGGTGTTCTTCCAAAATTTATATGTTGAAATCTTAATCCTCCAATGTTAGTGTTTAGGAGGTAGTCTTTGGGAGGTGATTAGTTCTTGAGGGTATAGTCCTCATAAATTGGATTAGTGCCCTTCTCAAAGAACTCCCATGTGTTCCCTCACTCTCTGTCATCTAAGGCTACAATAAGGCAAAAGATGGCAATATAGAACAGAGGCCTTACCAGTACTCATCCATGCTGGAAATCTGATCTCTGTTATCCAACCCCCAGAAATAACAGAAACAAATTTCTGGTGTTTACAAGACATCCACTCTATAATACTTTATGATAGCAACTCAAGCTAAGAATTTTTTAATTTCTATCACTCTCTGTAGCCACCTAGAAAAAAAATCAAACCTCAAAGTCACCTCTAACTAGTCCATGGTTGCCTTTGAAGAAAACCTCAAAATTATGCATTTAACTCACTTGAAATCTATGCTCACAGACATTCCGTGGCCCTCTCAACACTGCCCAGTACTTTCAGTACATTTCTTTTGATCTCTAGAACGATGCCTTCCCTCTTCAAACCAAAACTCCTACACGTTCCTTACTCTGGATTGCTGACATCATCTGTCGTTTCGCTGAAAAGATAGACACAATCAGAAACCACAAGTCCGCAAACCTTACTCATAGCCCTGACTAATTTCCTGTCATAATGGTTGTTAAGTTGTTCTTGCTTCAGTCTAAAATTAAGCCCTCCTTGGATATCACCACCTATCTCTTCTCAATGATCCATTTTCTCTTCTTCATTATCATTCCTTCAATTCTTCCCATCAGTATAATCTAATATTATCAATCTTTAGAAATTTTTAAACTTTCTCTTGACTGCACATCTTACTCCAACCCCTCAAATTTTTCATGCTCCCCTTTACCTGCTTTCTTTTTGTTCTCATCTCCCATTTTCTTCTCTATCCATCCAAATCTAGTTTTTGTCTTCAAACATCTACTAAAATTGCTCTTATTCAGTGAAGAACAATTTAACTCCCATAGAGCTAAATTCAAAGGCCCGTTTTCATCATCATTTGATATGACTCCTCTCCATTTACTTGGAATATTTCCTTTGGTTACAAAGTCTAGCATGTTCCAACATCTCATAAGCAACAACTTCTGGTGTACAAAAATGTAAATGTAAAAATTTTTGTTTCTATATTTAAAGTTAATTTCTAAGTGAAAATCAAAATCAACAGAAAACTATGAACCAGAGACACTTTTTGGGGGGTGGGGGGCGGGAGGGGAAGGATTGGGGTCAGAATGGGGCGTTTGCAATTGTATGGGGGAATATAAAAATAAAATTTATTATTAAAAAAAATAAAATAAAATCTATGATATCATTAAAGTTAAAAAAAAATAAAGTTAGTTTCTATTTGTGTGCATGTTATTTCTCATGGCAGAAAAATATAATCCAGTTGGTTCCATGCAAACTGAATTATTTCAGTGTCCTATGCTAGTTTCTCCTTGGATGTTTAACCATTAAATGCTGGAGAAGTCCAAGAATCGAGCCTTTCTTCTTTCTCTTTTCTCTGCCTACACCAGAGTCTTAAACTCTTACATGTCGTGGAACCCTCTGACAGCTTGATTAAGTCTCTGACCTCTTTTGAGAATGATCTCTTAAGAGGCATAAAATAGAAGATTTATAATTATAAAGGAACCAATCATACTGAAATACAGTTGTCAAAATATTTTCAGAATTATTCTATAATGCTTTTAATCAAAGGGCAAGTTCAATAACCATGTAATCTCAAAGTAATGATGAGTTTCTGAAGCAATCTATCAGGATATCTCCAATAATTATGTGATATAAAAAGATCTCTAAATTCTATTGATAACAAAGCCACAGGTACTGCACATATAACTATGGCTTATAGCCTACATTCCTAAAAAAAGAAAATGCTTATTTTACTCCCAAAATACTTTCAATTTCCTAAATGTTGAGAATAAGTGTTTTTTTGTTCCGTGAATGAGGTAACTTTGGAAGCACCACTCCCAGATCCCAGTAAGGAGAGATGAACAGGAGCTTGGGTTCCAATGCCAACAGCTGATGAATTAACCAATTATGACTAAGTAATGAAACCCCCATAAAAATCCAAAAGGAACAGCTTTGGAGAGCATCCAGATTTGTGAATAGGCAGCGATTTGGAGGAAATGGATTGTCTGGAGAGGGATAGACAGTTTCATACCTATACATTTCTTCCAATTGACTGCTCCTGGTCTGTCATAAGTACAAGTACTAAGCGGGCTTGCAACTGGCACTTGAAAGCTAATAAAAGGGTCTGGAGAACCTCCAACCTGTAGCCAGTTTCTCAGAAGTCCATTTAACAGCCTGGGCTTGTGACTGGTATCTGAAGTGAAGGGCAGTCTGGGGAGACTGAGTCCTTTACCTGTGGAATCTGATGCTATCTTCAGGTAGATGGTGTCAGAATTTAACTGAATTCTTGAACATCATGTATGTGTTTGAGAACATTGTTGGTGTGGGGAAGACTCTGTTTTACTTTGGCATTGGGTCAAGCAAACCTTTTCATTCCACATATCTGGTCAATTATACCTTCAAAATGTATCCTGACTCTGACCACCCTCACCACCACCAGGCCCACCCTCATGATCCCAGCCAGTATTACCATTTCCTAGAAGACAAAGACAACCCCCCAATGGATCTCTGTATCTCCAATTTGTCCCCCTACAGTCTCTTCATCAAAAAGTAGAAAGAATGCCCCTTTTAAGCATAAATACAATCATCTGCTTCCCCTCCTAAAAACCCTCCATGATTTCCTACTACACAAGAATAAAATACAAATCCTAACTCATTATGGTTTATAAATTTCTACATCTGTCCATCTTTATGATTTCTTCTCCTTCTACTTCTTCACCTTGCTCATCCTTTAGTGGTAATACTAGAATATCTTGGTATTCCCAAGCACACTAAGCTTATTCAACCCCAGAATATACTGTACTTACAGTCTCTATGCTTGGAATGCTCTTCCCCAAGATCTTCGCATGGCTACCCTTTGCCTCAATGAGGCCTCTATTTAAATACCTTTTCAGAGACGTTTTTCCATGTTCTTTCTCTAAAATAAGCCCACAATTCCCAAACTCTTTTCCCATTCATTTGTCTTTATAGCTGTCATTACTACCTGAAATGATATTACTTATATGATGTATTTTTGGATCTGAATATTCTTTGTAAATAGTCTATTAAAAGAATATATGTCCAATTAGCACAGACACAATACCAAGAAGCCCTTCTGGCTCTGGCTATTTAAAATATGTTTAAAAATGAAAATAAAACATATGGCTAAGTATAAAAACAGGAGAGGGGAGAATTCAGGTATCATATATAAGGAAGAAACTTATACCCAAAGCGACATAGCTGAGGAAAAGTTGAAACCATGTGACCTTTGAAGACATGCACCTAACAAGATGTTGAAGTTTCATCACAGAGCCAAGAACCAGGAAAGACACTCCAACCTTGAATAGAGCCTAAGAAAGCTCAACCACTGCCTATGGTGATGGTGAGGAAGTGAGCCACATACTTCAGGCTCTGGAGAGTAAAACAAACAAACAAATAAAAAAAGTAAACTCTTGACATTTGCTACAACATGGATAAAGGGGATTATGATAAATAAGTCAGGAGAGAGGCAAATACTGGACAGTATCACTTATATATGGAAAACAGAAAACCAAAGGGGTCAGATAAAACCAAACCAATAACAAGCCCTAGAATTGAGGCTACCAAAGGGGGAGACAGCAAAGTGAGGAATAGGTACAATGGAAGACTGTGGGTACTTTTGTGTTGGGTTTGATGTGGTAGCATCCATCCAAAGGATGTGATCCTATAACTCTAAATCATATACAGTATTGTAAACCCAGTATTGTTACTTCAATTAAAATAAATAAGTAAATTAAAGTTGCCTGACAAGATAATTCATTATATGGACATATCATCATTTATACCAATTTCCAATTGTCAAACAGTAATGTATTTATAGATTTTTTTCACTGTTTCAACACAATGATGTGATGAATAAAAATCCTTACAGCTGAATCGTTAAGCACATCTGTGATCTTTTGATGAAATTTCCTCAGGTCATCCCTATTAATGTTTTTTTCAGCTAATCTTAACAGCATTTATAAAACAATTCTTATCTCCCAGGGTTAGATTACGCTTGTCTTTGACAACCATTTTGGTGTTGCAATATTGATTCAAGTACTGCTCTCTCCTTGGCCCGCTGCCTTTCATGACTTAACCTCCTCTGAGTTGTTTACATTTCAGAAGGGCACTCTATGAATTGGGGAAGCAGGGAAAGTTTCCTCTCAGCAACCCTCTTCCTTGTTTCAGCAATCTTTCTCCCCCCAAATCACAAATCTCCTATGCTCTTATCAACACTTTCCCTCAGCAGATTAGAAAGTTGGATTATTGGCTAATACATAATAAGCTTTAAAAGCATAAGGAAGTTTAATGTGTTGTCTCTTCAATGTGGTATACTTTATATGTGAAAAAAAAATACATTATCCAATAGAAATGTAACTTCCAAGCATCAGAATTAGGTCTATTTAGGAAAATTAGGGTAAAAAATGAACTTCCCTGATATGCCTGGACTTACAGATTGTGTGATGTTAAATAAAAAATGCACAAGACAAATGTGAAAGAGCAGGTGCAATATGCCACATTTGTATCAAATGTTGGGGAGTCATATGTCCTTTGTTCTCATAAGCATGGAATAACTCCTCAAAGATACACAAAGAACAAGTAATAGTGTTGATTTTGGAGAGGAAAATTAGGTGATCGGTAGATAAGAATGAATGAAGGATAAACTTAAAATCTGAAATAAAATGAAATACACTGCAGTGGAATATAAAATATTTCTTGCCTTAAAATTACATACCTTTGAATGCATTACATATTCCCAAAATGTTTTAATTAAATTAAAAAAAAACATATTTCATGGCATAAACTGCTACTTTGTGCATAGACAAATTCTACGAAGGTCTGAAATGAACTTTTAAGATAAATTATGTCAATCTAGTCCCCACACACCTAAAAGGAAGACAGAAGTCAAGATACTTTGACTTACAAAGAAAGTCATCAGATGAAAGTCACAGAACCACAAAGGATAGCTGTAAATAAAAAGGGCCAATAGGATCAAGTCTACTCCTCTTAAACATGAACATCATGTACTCTCTTATTTCAATGATTAAATAAGAACTATTTTCTTTTTTCCTATCTATAGTAGCAATGCACAGTTTATGGTGAAATGAAGGGGAAAAAGACAAACTGACCTATTATTCTAGCAGATAACCATCTGTATAGGAGAAGGGAGTATTGAGAAGATCAATTTTCAGCTCCCAAGACCATTTATTTCACACTTCTGTCATCTCTGGTTGCCTTTCCAGCAATCTGTCAACAGTTTCTATCTGCCAAAGACACACATTTAGCATCCAAAAGGGATGATAAAGGATATCCAGCTCCCAACCTATGGAGTTTAAGTTTGGCTCTAAAAATAAAACTACTTGCATATTCTCAAAGAAGGGCAAAAGCTAATAAGATCAGTTATCAAATATGCAATTTTTGCATTTTACAAAGCACGCAACTAGCATGTGCAGGTATCTGCCAATGTCCTACACATTCCTTGGTCAATGAAAATCAGGCATTTCTTCATTTGTTTATAGCCCTCCTATCAAAGGGAAGTGCTGGGAACTGGGGAAAGAAAGATAAGAAATGGTCTCTGCCATCCAGAAGATTTGGGGCTTATAGAAAAAGACAAAGCAGACAATTACAATTTAATATAACCCATGCCTAATGAAAGTGATGTCCAGAAAACTGTGGGAGTAAAAAAAAGAGTCAGACTAGCAGGGTTAAGAGAAAGTTTTCCAGAACTGAATGCTGAAGGAAGGCAAGCAGGAAGTAACAAGATGAAGAATGGAGAAAGAACAATTCAGTAAGGTTTCTATTGCAGGTATTGATTACCTGTTACGATGGCCCTGACCTACTTGGTCTTGCCATTCATTTCTCCACTCCTGATCACTTCTCTGTAGTAAATCTCAGGGGCTGGGCTGCATTTCCAAGATCTGACCCTGAAATTCAGAACAGGAAAAAATGTCTGAGAACTGGATCAGAAGTAAAACGTGCCCTGGGTTACCATAGCAAGTGCACTAGCTCCATAGTTGAATCCCCAATGGGGAGCAATGACAGGAGATTGAAGGGCAGACAAAACAGAGAAACCAGAGTCTTTCTTTTCTGCCTTGAAGAGTATCTCTAACACACCCAAGTCCCACCGTGAGTCCTACTTGCACAGAACAGACCCACTTCTAAGCTCACTCTACCCTCTCCCTGCCCATCTCCCTCTGGCCAAGTGATATCAAGGGCTTCTGTTGCTCACCTCTGGTGCCTTCACTATTCCATTTGATTTTTCAGAATTTCCATAACATGTGCCTGCAATTTTGTTATTACTGTTCTCTGTTACTAAAGATCCTCTGTTTTTAATTCTCAAGACATTTCCTGTTGAGACCCTGAAGGACGAACTATCCATTTCCTTAGAGAATTTGAACTACTCAATGACAAGAATGGAGCTGGAAGAGAAGATGGAAGAGAAGATGGAAGAGAGGGGATGGAGGATGTATAGAGAAAAGAAACGAGCAATCCAAGTTAAGGAGACCCCTCATTTTCAGACCAAAGGACCTACAGTCTTTAACAGTCAAATTCATTTATGTGACATCCTGACCCACCATAAGCATCAATATCCTGTGTGACTGAGACATGATTATAATGAGCAGTTGTCCAACAAGATGAGTAATGCCTCATTAGTGGCGAATGGAAGACCTGACCTTGGAAGACCTTGTTAGCCGATTGGTCTTTCTGTGATGTGGACATCTCCTGCCCTTTAGGAACTGGAGGAAAGTCCCAGATATTCTTGGTTGACCAGAACTCACAGCAAAATCAAGCAGCTGCTAAAATCTGGTCTTTTCCTTATGTTGTATATACTTCCTTAATGTGAAGATAAGTGCATCTGTATCATGCACACTCTTGATGACAAAAATGTGCCTTGTTTACCAAGGCAGGCCATCTGGCCACTGATCACATTCAAAAGTCCAGAGCTTAATAGCCATAGTCTGTTCATCCTACTTCCATTCTGTCTCAAGAAGCATAGGAAATAATAGCCAAAGTAAAGTACTGACAGTGCACAATTTTTAATTCATATTAATATATGGGCTCCTCTGAAATGGAGAAGTAAAACATAAGAATCATGTTTATCCCACATTGGTTTCCTGTCTACACTGTTTACTTTTAAGCAGTAAACATACTTGCAGGGTAATGATGTAATCTTTAGAAGAATTACTAAGAAATCAGACAAAATTTCTGTAAATCTTCAGAGGGGTATTGATGTGAAATTCCAGACACAGTGCAAGCATACTTTTTTGGGAAGGTCATAGTTTTGTTGCTTTGTGAAAATGCGTGAGAGGTTCCAGTGACAGATTTGTGGTCCCTGTCCAACAGCAGAGCCAAACTATGAAGGTTATCATGAACTTTGACCAACCACAGATCCAGTTATTTTAAATGAAGGTTTTTAAGTCCTCTCTTGGTCATTACCCACACATTGTGTTTTCAGAATCATTTAATTTTTCTCCCATGCATCTTGTTCTTCTCTCCACTCTGTACTGTATGACAGACCAATGTGCTATAGCATTACATGGGGCTGTCCCAGAAACTACAAAGCAATCCAGGAGTTTGGAAGCCTATAAATATTTCTGGAGTGATGAGACCCCTTAGAACACCTCAAGTTCACCCAGCTGCCAACAGAGCATATGTGGGTACCTGGGCCCACTCACACTGGATCTTTATTATCAACATGGTTATCAAAAAAGCTGGTAGAATCAATATTGACCTGGAACCCTAACTCCACAGTTCTCTCAGGTTTGAAATTCACTAAACCTGATGTCACTTCACTGGGATTTTGATGG
Organism: Talpa europaea; assembly: GCF_964194135.1. Taxonomy (NCBI): domain Eukaryota; kingdom Metazoa; phylum Chordata; class Mammalia; order Eulipotyphla; family Talpidae; genus Talpa; species Talpa europaea. Next base: position 24,186,439 of record NC_140078.1, on the reverse strand, counting down.
TATAAACTTCTTCTTGTCTGTTAAATGGTTCACTCATATGGGTATAAGAAAAGCAAAAAATAAATCCTGAAAAGCTCTGAAGAAACTAATATATTGTACAGAAGGAAGAAATGATGATATCCCAAAGTCATCAGTTACCACCTTCAGTGTTGGTCAGATTATTTTGCTTTTCTGGGTCTTTAGAGAGATAAGTTAAGAAATCTAAGAAATAGCTCAAGAAAAGATAGGTTTTCTCATCTTTAAAATTGTGAAATAATGCCAGCAACCCCCTATGGATATACATGAAACATTGTACACAAAGCTCTTTGTTCAGAGGTGTAAGCGATCAGAAAAGAAAATACTAGTAAATAAAAAATCTAAAAGCATAAATAAAAATAAAGTAAATAAAAAATAAAAAAGTAAATAAAAAATAATAAATAAATAAATAAATAAATAATAAAAAAGCATCAAAAAGTGCTATTCAAGGGCCTCTGCAGTGGCGCAATGGGTTGAGCGCAGTGCTGTGGAGCTGTCTGCAGCCCTGCAGTGCAGGTTCGCTTCCTGGCCGGCCAGGGAGATACCCACATGGTGCAGCAGACCTCTCCTGTCTCGCCCGCTGCTCCGCTCAGCAGTGTATTTTAGTCAATCTGCCTGTTCTGCTCCCCACTCTGTCTCTGGTGCTTCCTCTCACCTTCCTTGCTTCTGGTCTGTACCCCAGTTCTTGTATAAATAAGTCTTTTTTAAAAATGCTATTCAAACATCATTAGTAATAGCAGTAGAATAATTGGTCCTTATTTATTGAGCACCCATTATGTGCAAGCCACCTGCACACATACAAATGAATTTTGGACAAAGCTCCTAACCTTGAGAAACATAAAAATACTTAAAAGGAATATCACGACTTGCTAGAATATACTCTAGGTAAGACAGATGATGCAGTATTTAGCACTTCAGGGCCACCAGTATAGTCCAGCGGGACTACAAGATTCTTTAGATAAGACTTGAAGTTATCAAATTGTATCCTCTCAACCTCACTTCAGTCTTTGGATGTGGGTCAGTTGGGAAGGGGCATGGTCTTGGGCAAAGTTGTTCTCTTCAGCCAAAGCAATTCCCAGAGTCCTTGTTGCTGATGGCTGTCTTAAGGCAGTACTTCTTAAGGCAGTACTTATTTTGAAGCAAAATAAGTGCTTCAGTCAGTAAGGTGGATCTGAGAGGTTCAGCACAGTATCCACATGAGCCCCATGAATGGTCAAGAACAACCCTGGCTGATTTAAGAGTCTTCCTGACTGGAGTGCAGCTAGCCCCAGAAGTCATTCCAAGGCAGTTTCAAATTGTATCAGTAATGAGGGATCCTTGAGAACCAGCCATAATTCTCAGGATACTTTAAAGCCTACTGTTCCCACCGAAAGTCCACACTACACCAGGAGTGAGCCTCAGATATGACTCTGAAGGCTGGTATCTATCCAGACCTACCAGGGTAGCCTCACTCTCAGAGGTTGAATGAATTGGGAAATGCGTTCAAATCCTCATTCCTGTAGAAAATAATCCCAAAATGGAAAATCAGTTTATCACAAGCAAATTCCTTGAATGCCAGGTCACCAAATGAGCAATTATCTAAGTTCACTTTATATCCATATTATTATATTTCTCTACTCCATCTCTCCACTAGTGTAAGTGGGGGCTATGAGATAAACAGAAGGAGACACTATAGCCCAGAGATCAGGCAAAGAGGAGGGTCCTGAAAGATACAAATCTTCTTATGTAATTTTTGTTGAGATAACATTATATTATGTTATGTTATGAAAGTTTCAGGTGTGTAGCATAACAAATCAACATCTTTATATACTTTATATATTATATATACTTGGGTCCACCTCCAAAGGTCCAGTTCTATCTTTCAGCATACAATTGGCCCCTCTTATCTGATATATGACCCTCTCCCCACTTCTCTTTTGATAGCCACTAATTGGTCTTATAGTCAAGAATCTTTAATACATTCTCAGACATATCTTTGAATATATATACAGAATCATTATATTTCTTCCCAATTATCCAGAGACTTTCAGCAAATTGACCTGCTTGTTTCTGCATGCATGACAAAAGCATGCATGCCAATGGTGAGTCATGGAGCCCTAGGAACCAGAAATGGAAGGGATGTCAGAAACCTCTCAGCCTATTAATCCGACTACAGCATGAGTCACTTCGCCCCTCCGCAAATACTCTTGGTGAGTCATATGTGAGGTCTTGAGGGCTCCTATCTCCTCTGGGCTGCCACTATCCTAAGAAGCACTTCTAAGCCCCTCACCTTACCCCAGGGGCTATGCAAAACACCTCCCCCAGCAGGAGACGCTGCTCTTCCCTGGAGTAAGGGAAGGAATGCCCACATGCTTCTAAGTTGCCTTGTCCCCTGATTAAAACATCCCAGGCTTCTCCCACCAAGCCCACTTTGTACTGTTACCTGTGCCTTCACCTTCCCAACTGTTCACCCTGAATCCCCTTCTAGTGTATAAGCTCCCTCTTACAGTGTTTTTTTACCTCTGCTATATCTTTTTTTTACTATAAAAGAGCAAATATTAAAAGGTTTCCTTACTGTAATATATGTAACATATAAAATATATTTTTCAAGTGATTTTTTAGTGTTTGTTGCAAAATATTTAAAAACTACAGCTGAACAAAATGAAAGGTCTCCATGATCTGCCACAGTCATCTGCTGATTTTGTCTTCCCAGCATCTCTCCCCTTTTCTTTTCTTTAGGGTAAACTAGATCAAGATATATATGTATGTATATATGTATGTATATGTGTGTGTATATATGTGTGTGTGTGTATATATATTACTAACATCTGTTGTCCTTATTCAGTACTTTTCTTTCTTTTATATTTTTTTTTATTGAGTTAACATTGCTTTACAACACTTTATGGGATTCAGAAGCATAAGATCACAGTTCCTCAAGGCAGGTGGGAAGGGTTGAACACAAAAGAATATGTTGCTGGCTCTCAGGTGATATGGTGGCAGAGAACTATGAGACTACAATGCAAAAAAAATTTAATTAATAAAAATATATTAATATAAAAAAAATCACACCACCTCAGGTCCATATCAACATACCACACCCACCACCAAGGCTCCCAAAATCCTCCACCACGGTCCATTGTGCCCCCTCCCCACCGGGACTTCCTCCTTCCCCACCCCTTACCCTTCTTGGTGATGGCATCGGGTTTCCCGTCAATCAAAGCATCCTGAAGTACTCTCAGCAAGAACCATCATGTGACCCAATCTAGGTCAATCAGATTCTCCTCTTCTAAAATTTTGAGTCTTGGAGACTGGTAAGGATTGAAAAATGCTTAGAGCTTGTGAACTCCAGCACCAGGGGTTTTCTTTATCTCTGACTCCCCCATGTCCAAAAGCTCCCTTTGATACCGCCCTTCCAGTGCCCACGTATTGAGCTTTTCCACAAGTTTGCATCCTGCTCCACTGTTTCCAGGACACTCCATATTTACTGAAATTCCCTGGAGTTGTTGCTTGACTAAGATGCAGTGCCAATACCCAGAGATTATCAGCAGTGAATGCTATGTGGATAACATCCTTGGCTTTTTTCTTTGTATGGATTAAAAGACAGAGAAAACTTAGATGAAATAGAAGGAAGAGAGGAAGGCAGGTAATATAGAGATAATAATTTTTTCCAAAAGAGGAGGGAACAATCTAAATGAGTTGATACATTCCCTTTTTATTGATCCAAATATAGTAACCACCTTGCCACAATCTCCCTCTAAAGTCTTCTTTTATTTTAATCAGAGCCACATAGTAAAGGTAGACCCAGCACTTCATAAGTACTAGTATTAAGTACTAAGGTACACTCTAGTAACTCATCATTTGGATAAGGAGTTACTCGTGCACGTGGACAATAGAAATCTACAAAGAGTTTTCTGCCAATCAATGCTTTAAGTGTGCAGTACAGGGAGCACTGTATCCCACCACAGACATCATTGCTAGAAAAGGCAGGATGGGGTGCTTCCTCCAAGCAACCAGATCCGGCCATCAGCTGTGCAGGCTTACCCTAATCAGCCCACCTCTCAGCCCCTCCAGTAGCAGCTGTGTTGTTAGGTCTGGCCCCCTCTGATCTGTCACCACAGGGAAACGTGGAACTTGCACCTTCTAAGATTCGCACGTGATGGGGAGTGGAGAGAATTGAACTTTGGTCCTCCAGAGCTCCCTGGCCCCACAGGCTATCTCTAGAACAAGAGAGGTTTCTGGGAGAATCAAGTCGCACCTTGTCCTGACACTCGACTCACAAAGTGCTGGGGCACTGGCTTACATCCAGAATACAGAGAAAACGCCAGTGCCCACAAACACATAAAAGGAAGGAAGCAAGAGATGGGACAGAGGGTACAGTGACTGGATCAGCGTGTGAGACAGTGGCTGGTTATAGGGAATGTCCTGGAGAGTCCTCAGAAGATGGACAGCGACCTTCTTACTCCTCCCTTTCTTTCCTTGCCCCTGAGCCCTCTCTGTGTAACCACCCTCCCAAAGTCCATCCCTAACACAGGGTATTCAGTGTGGCTGGAACAAGCCAAGTCACATCTCTCTAAGCTACCTCTTGTCTTAAGTTGGAAAAACTCAGGAACTTCTACAACCCTCAATAAATGATAGTCGATAAACTCCCAGCTTTCATCTACTCAAAGGGCCATAAAACTGAAATTATCAGGGTTCCTAGAATAGAAGTCTTCCAGGTATAGGTGTGTCTAGGAGCGCACAACCTGAGGCAACTGGCTGTAGGCCAGAGCCACCTTTCAGCTCCAAGCCCTCACTCTAGATGAAATGCAGGGTTTCCGAAATCCCCAAACTGTCCTCAAGTCTAGGAGAGGCAGCCCAGACATGGGCCTTCTCACACTGCTGGAGGGCAGTTTAGCTGGGAGGTAGGCAGTGATGGTTCAACAAATCTTGATAGAGCTATTCAGCCTTTCTTACTCTCATCTGTAAAATGGGCACAAAAATTGTCCTTACCTTATAGGCTTATTTTGAGATTTAAATGAACTAGAGCAGGGCTGGCTTCTAAGCCCATTGTCTGCCATTAGTAAAAGCTCAAGAGATGTCAGCCACTGTTATTTTTTGACATGTCCAGGTTGGCTAAAAAATCCAAAGTGCGTGGGAGGCCATTTCTCACACCTCTGCCTTCTCTAATGCAAATGGCATAAATCAACTCTGTGCAATGAAAACATTAGCCAAGCTGGAGATGTTCAGTATCTGCATATCCAATACAGTTACAAGCTCCTCTTGCCACACTAGAGAGCACTTAATATGTGGTTAGTGTGACTGAGAAATGGAATTTTTTACTTTAGAGGATTTTAGTGCATTTAGTGTCAATAGCACATGTGGAAAGTAGCTATATTTTATTAGACAATGCATCCCTAAATGACCAAACAAGAGGCGACAAGCCTTCTCATGTCACAATGATAGGGATTAAATCACAAATTTAATTTAAAAGAAACAGCCAGTGGCTTAAGCAATGGCCAGATCTTTTCCAGGGACCAGGGGGGATCCAGAATGGCACCAGGCGTTGAAAAAAATTGGAGAAAAGAAACCGGTCAGGGGACAGTGGAGGCATTAGTCCTCCCAGCCAATCCACAGAGGACTAGCCTCGGGACAGCAGGCTGGTGCAGAAGAGATGGGTCTCTGTGTTTTACATGTGCTTAATCTCTTGGGGCCAAGGTGGCTGTTCTTGCTATCAGGCAGATTAACTGTGTATTTATGGTTCTGCCTGGAGAGTTCAAAATAAGTCATAAACAGTTCCGAACAGCACAGTCAGATCCTGTTGCAGGCCTGCTTTTTCTGTACACAAGAGAGGAGCTTGTTATAAACTGCTGGAAGGGTGGGGGGAGGGAGGGAGGAAAGGAAACAGGGACTCAAAAGCAAAACCCCCTCTCTGGGTGGATGCAACGCTGGAGTGATAAGGTGAGCGGATCCCAGGCTTCAGACCAGATGCCCTCTTGGCTCTGCACTTTGGACAAAATGAGAAACTCGAGATGATACAGGGAAAGCATGATAGCAGGCAAGGAGGCAGCTGCGGGCATCAAGGCACTTGGAACTGCTCCTCTTTTATCAGGAGCAGCTGTAAGTGATGGATTCAACATCCAATGTATGCATCTGTTTGTCTTGCTTTGACATGGGAGCTAAAAAGCAAATAAAAAAAAAAAAATACTCAAAAATCAGATTGAATGAGAATGTAGTAGCTGAGCTAATCTCAAAGAGCCACAAAAATGCTCTCAAACTTAATGTTAATTCAAAAATAACTGGGGTGGGGGAAAAGCACGATCATGGAGGTCGCTCATTATTTCCCTTCATTAAGATACCGGGTAAGGCAGCTATTATAATACCACCTACAGCAACAAGTGAACACTTTTACCTACACGACCATCAATGCCATTTCACAGCTCATTTGCTGTAAATTCAAATTCCCCTTTTTTTAATCTGCCAAGAGAAGACAGAGCTGCTTGCCTTAAAAATGTTTGTATCTTTGACCAAGAAATTCCACTTTTGGATAAACTTTTAGGAGTTTATCCAAAGGGAAAAATTCAGAGTTATCCACAAACATCTATGTCCACAGATGTTTATTACAATGATATTAATAACAATAGAAACTACGTAAATATCCAAAATGGAGGTTGGTACATTCATATAATATAACCTTACACAGCCGTTAGAAATTTTTGATTCCAAAGATATTTAGTAACATAGGGAAAAGCATATTTTTATGGTGCTAAATAAACAAAGCAGATCTACTTAGAGTGTAAGATCCATTGTCTTAGATACATTGCTTTGGCTATGGGTATGAGACAATATATCAAAATATTTGTAAAGGCAACTTTTGGATAGTAAAATTATGAATCATCTTTTATACTTTTCTGAAGTTTTTAAATTAGTACAGCAAAATCAAAAGCATTCTACATTTCATAGACTCCAAAAAAATCATGAAAATGGAAAGGATCTAAAGCCTAGATTGATAAGAATAGCTCCTAGTGACTTTCCTGGTCTGAGTTTTCTCTTTTCGGGTCCAATGAATACCACAGTTCATTTCATTTACAACCTCCTGGCAAATTTAAAGTCACTTTAGACTTCCAAAGAAATTTTCCTCAACATTCACCAATGGATTTTATTTTCCCCACATGTGCAAAAAGAAATGGGCTTCCCCCAATGTGTTTATGTGCTGATTAGGGGGAAGTATTTCTTCTCGTACCATTAGCATCTTACAAACTCTTTTTCTACTCCCAATTCTCACTAGTAATAACTACCCCTTTGCCTTGTTCTGAACTACTTTCCAATCTAAAAATATGGGGGTGAGGGGGTGTGAACTTCACAAAGCCCAGGAACTTTTTCTGTGTTGTTCAATTCTATAACTGCCATGCCTAAAATGACACCTGGTACAGAGTAAACATTATATTAACATTGAACCAAAGGGCAAGGGCATGGATAGACAAATGGACCACTGGATGGATGGATGGATGGATGGATGGATGGATGGATGGATGGATGGATGGACAAACGGTGACACAGATGGATGAAACACTTGTCAAAATTAAAGACAGTAAGCTAATATTGTAGGTAAAACCACTAATATTGACTGTACTTTGGAGCCTTAAAATAACGTGAGTTTTCAGATAAAACATGACAGATGCCAATCAATAAATAAGCCAAAGTACACAATAAGATCAGACCAAAAGTGAGGAACTAAAATGCCCTAATTCCTTTACTTCAGCAAATCTCCTCAATGCTTTGAACCAAATAACCATCATACTTATCCTAAACAACTGTGGTTTTTAAGCCATAGTCTTTTCTTCTTTTCTACATCATAGCCTTTCTGTTGTCTAAAACAGCTTTTATTTTTCAAAAATGCCAGCAACAATGTCTCCCATTCCACATGCTTCTCTGAAATATGATCTTGCGAGAGAGAGTCAGTCTTTGTCCATCTACTTGAATCTAGATGAACCTTGTAACTATTTAACCAGTAAACTATGAAAATGATAAGCTGCTGTGTTTTCATGGGGCTGCAAGAGAGACCTGTGGAAGAATCCTGAGACCACATGGAAGAAGAGAATGATGCAGCTGAGCCCCACCTTCCAAACATGCCTGCTAGGCATGAGAGAAAAGCGATCCTGGACATGCCAGGCAAACCCAGTCATTAGCTAAACTCCATTAAGTGATTCTACTCAATACGACATCGAGTAAAAGAATCACTCTGCTCAGCCTTTCCAAATTCCTGACCAAAAAAAGCCCCATAAGATATATTAAACATATGCTACTTCTATTTCACTAGGCAACAGATAACTGGAACATGTTACACTGCAATTGATTACAGGAACATGTATCTTTAACCATATTACCATACTTCCAACAAGAGAGATGGCTTTTCTTTTTCTTTCTGACATATTTCGCTGAGCATGATCCCTTCTAGCTTCAAATTGCATGTGTTTATCTTTTTTTGATTGCTGAGTAATATTCCATTGTGTATATGTACCACATCTTCTTGATCCACTCATCTATTTGGGGGCATTTGGGTTGCTTCCATAGCTTAGCTATTGTAAATAGTGCTGCTATAAACTCATAGAAGGAATTTAGAAAACCTAAATAAGAGACCAGGAAAAAGACTAATCAATACAAAGTAAAAATCAAAATCAAGCAACTATAAACCAGAGACACACTATGGTGGGGGGGGGGGGGAAGGGCAGGGAAAGGAAGGACTAGAGTCAAAATAAAGGGGGAGGTGCAATTGTATGGGGAATATAACCAAAATGAAAATGCATACATTGTGCAAAGATGAAAAAAGATGTAAGAAATACATAAAATAAAATATTTAAATAAAAAAAGGGATGGCTTTAATTCATTTAGTCAAAGTGATGGGATAACTTAATGAAGAAATTAAATCAGTGATATTTTCTCCTCACAAACCCCTCCACCTCCAAATTAGAGAGGTGTTAGGGAACAAACTAAGTTTGGCTTTCAGAAAGTCTATGGTATATCTTGCCTATAATTAAAGAATCTTCTGTTTCCATCAAAAAGCAGAAAGTACAGCATATCCCCTCCCTTGAACCTAAATGAACTCTTGCCAACCTTTATGCCAGTATCATATTGTTTCATTACTATAGCTTTGTAATAGGTTTTGAAATCAACATTTTTCTTCTCTCTCAAGATTGTTTTGGCGATTCAGGATCCTTTGTGATTTCCCACAATTTTCCCACAATTTTTAGGAAAATTTTTTTCTATTTATGTAAAAAAAAAAGTCATTGAAATTTTGATAGGGATTGTATTAAATCTGTAGATCATTGTGAGTCATGTGGACATTTTAACAATATTTTCCAATCCATGAACATGAGATGCTTTTACATTTACTTCATCCTTCCTTTAAGTACTGTTTTACAGTTTTCAGCGTCTTTCACATTCTTAGTTAATTTTATTTCGACATATTTACTTGTTTTTAATAGTACTGTAAATGGAATTATCTTTTTAATTTCTTTTTTTAAATGATTCATCGTTGTTATTAACTTGCAACTGACACTAGTTTATTTTGTATCCTGCAACTTTTGTGAATTTGTTTATTAGCTGTAATGGACTTTTTTTTTTTTTTTTAGAAATTTTAGGGTTTTCTACATATAAGATCAAATGATATGTGATCTTATCTTCTAATTTGGATATTTTCTTTTTTTTTTTTTCTAATTGCGCTGACTGGTAGTTCCAATACTATGTTGAATAGGGGACAAGAGTGGACAACATTGTCTTAGTTCTGATCTCAAAGAAAAAGCCTTCAGTTTTCTACTATTAATTGAGACATTACCTGTATACTTTTCATATGTTGGCCTCTCTATTTTAAGTTGCATGAAACTTCCTTGCTTTGTTCGCTTCTGGGCATCTAAAATTATGAAGAGTGGCAAAATCTGATCATGCTTAAATTTAGTTACACTCGTAGGTTCCAATTCTAAGACCTTTCTAGTTTTACAGTTTGGACCTTTTCTCAATAAATACTGATATGAAAGAGAAGATTCCCAATCTCCTTATAGTCCTCTTTTCAAACTTTTTGGAAAATTTATGTTATTTAAGAGTGTCACATTATTTTACAATCCCATTTCACTACAAATATAGAACAGGACACATTAAATGAGATTCCACGTAAATTGGCATAAGTTTGTCCTGGCACCAGCTGCTTCCTGGGAGCCAGTATATTTGTTATGCAATTCAAAAGACTGGGCTAATTGTTGACCTAACAATAGTGCAGCTGCAAGCTGAAAAAACACCCAAGTCCTCACAGGACAACTAAAAAAAAAAAAAAAAAAAACAAAAGTACATCATTTGTAACAGACAAAGTGAGTAAATTCAGCCCCTGTGGAAAAATCAAGAATTTGACCCATTTTTCTGAGGGAAAAAAAAAAAAAAAAGCTCTTCATTATAACAGGACTATGTCTGCAGGTTTTACAGTAAATGTGATTAATGTGCTTCCCTGAAAACAGCATCACTACTAAACAAAACTGGTTGATGAATTTCTATGACAAGGACCTATCTTTATCCACATCTGTCATAACTTGGGATCACGTTTCCCAAAAACACACCATCCAACACAATATGTGGCTCTTAAATCTTGAAGTACTAGTAGTACCACTGAGAAACTTTTTAATTTTTAATTCATTTTAATTTATTCAATTAAAATTTAAAAATTTAGGATCAAGTCATAGTCCTCATTTAACACCATTGACAGGTTCTTGGAAACTGTGACTTGCAACAAAATGACAAATAACAAAATCAGTTTTACCATAGGCTAACTGATATACACAGACAAGTCCCTGAGCATATTTCTGGTCATAAAAACAACAGCAAACTTCCAAATAAAGACACCCCCCCCATCATTTCTAATGTTAAAAATAATTGTATTCATTCCTTTTCCAATCTACTTATTCCAGTTCAAGGTCGCAGGAGGCCAGAGTCTGTCCCAGCAGTTCAAGACACAAGGCAGGAGGCAATGTGAACAGGTCAATCACACACACACAGTGTGGAGGAGATGAGGTGGCGAGAGAGAGACTGAGAGTTTGAAAACACCAGTGAACACAATGAGCACACATTTGGGGTTTATCCCAGACATGGAATAAACATACAAACTTCATACAGGCAGTGCCAGCTGGGAATCCATTTTTTCTCATTGGCATTATAATGAAACAACATTGAATGAAACCATGTTATTCATAGACCCACCTAACTGAGAAACTTTTCAGTACTTTTAGAACAAGTTGGCATGTGAATCTACTTTGCCGACAATAGGTTTCTATAAACTCAAGTTACAGATGACATAACTCTGATATAAATTTGGGATCTGTTGAAATGTATACTAAGTGGAAAATTTGCAGCAACTTCAAAGATTTAGTATGACAGAGAATGTAAAAATCTTATTAATTTTTAATACCTATGATAATATTTGAGATATACTAAACTAAATGAAATATACCAGTGATATCAATTTACCTGTTTTTTTATTTTTTTAATATGGCTAATAGAAATTTTATTTTTTTTAATAATAAATTTTATTTTTATATTCCCCATACAATTGCAACCCCCCCATTCTGACCCCAATCCCTCTCATCCTGCCCCCCACCCCCCAAAAAGTGTCTCTGGTTCATAGTTTTTTGTTGATTTTAATTTTCACTTTCTTGTAGTTATTCATTTTCCTGGTCCCTTATTTAAGTTTTCTAGATTCCTGCTATGAGTGAGACCATCCAGTATTTTTCTTTTTCTTTCTGGCTTATTTCGCTGAGCATGATCCCTTCCAGCGCCATCCATGTTGCTGCAAATTGCATGTGTTTATCTTTTTTGAATGCTGAGTAATATTCCATAGTGTATATGTACCACATCTTCTTGATCCAGTCATCTATTTTGGGGCATTTGGGCTGTTTCCAAAGCTTAGCTATTGTAAACAGTGCTGCTATAAACATAGGGGTGCAGGTGCTCTTTGGAATTGATGTTTCTGTGTTCTTTGGGTAAATACCTAGGAGTGGAATTGCTGGATCATATGGAAGCTCTATGTTTAGTAGGTCCAGAAATCTCCACACAGCTCTCCATAGTGGTTGGACCAGTTTGCACTCCCACCAACAGTGCAGGAGAGTTCCTTTTTCTCCACACCCTCGCCAACATTTGTTGTTGCTAGTTTTTTTAATATGTGCCATTCTCACTGGTGTAAGATGGTATCTCATGGAAGTTTTGATTTGCATTTCCCTAATTACAAGTGATGTTGAACATTTTTTCATATGCCTGTTGGCCATTTGCATTTCCTCTTCAGAGAAGTTTCTTTTTAGCTCTTCTGCCCATTTTTTCACTGGATTATTTTCTTTGTTTTTGTTGAGTCTCATCAGCTCTTTGCAGATTTTTGTGATCAGTCCTTTATCATTAGTGTTGTGTGCAAAAATGTTCTCCCAGTTGGTGGGGTTTCTCTTTGTTTTTGTTATTGTCTCTTTTGCTGTGCAGAAGCTCTTTAATTTGATGTAGTCCCTGCTGTTTATCTTTGCCTTCACTATCACTGCTTTGGGTGATATGTCTGTAAAGATGTCTTTGATGTGCATATCATGTAGTGTTTTGCCTATATTTCCTTCGGCTAATAGAAGTTTTAAAACTATATGTATGACTTGCATATATTTCTATCGGCCAGCCTTGACCTAAAAAAATAGCCTTAACGCAACAATTCACTTTTGGAATGGGAATCCAGTCAATGAATACAAGATTCCATGTTTTCTTCTTGTTTTTTTAACCCTTTGTTGTCTAAATAGGTTATAAATTAAATTTTTAGCTTTCATTCAAATTTTTACGTCTCTAACATGCTCTAATCACTGTTAATAAAGTGTCGAAATAAAAATCACTGCCCCAATCTTCCTAGATGTTAAGAGACTAATAAGACAGTGACCAAATAAACCAAAAATTAGAAGAGTCTGATAAATCTGGATACAATATACTAAAGAGGATATGGAAATTTAAAGAATCATTTAGCTTGGTTAGCAGGAATTGTGGGAAAGACATCATGGAGGCAAGGACCATCAATTCTGGCTATTATCACAAAAGAAGAGACAAATATTTTGCCCCACCTGAGAGAAGAACCCTCATTGTCCATGAAATGCTTTGCAAAAGCTCAGCAGAGCTGATTAGGCCTCTAGATGTAACTACCAATCTCAGGAAATACCAAGGACTTAGGAACCTGTTAAACCACATCACAGGTGCAATCAAGAAAATCCAGAGAGTCGAGAATGCCAAAGACTGTTTTATTCTACAAATAAATTTTAAGGGGCGGGGGGGTGGTGGCGGGAAGAAAGGCACATAAAGAAACTTAGAGATGAAAAGAAATTACTGACATGAATAAATCACAATGGTTGTTATTTAAAGCTTATTGCAAATAAATAAATCATGAAAACAATTACGAGAATTTTGGATATTTATAGTAAACTCATTGTTAATGAGTTAATGTTATTTTTAAGTATCGTGAATTATTTTAATCCTTTAGAGATACTGAAATATTCGTAAGTAGAAAGATTGGGTGACTGAATTTGCCTCAAAGTAATATGAGAGCAAAGGAATGGGTAAGGATATAGATGAAGAAAGATTAGCCACAAACTCAATATTGCTGTATATTTGAAAGTTGCTAAGCGAGTAGATTCTAAAAGTTCACATTAAAAGGGGCTGATAGATGTTAACTAAACTTATTGTGGTGAATATTCATTGAATATTTTGCAAAACATTCATATATCAAATCACTAAATTGTACATTTAAAACGACTACAATATTTTCTGTCAATTATACCCCCCTCCCAAAATTAGCCATGAATTGATAATTATTGAAGCACAATTAACATAAATGTTCAGTGTACTATTTTCTCCTTTTGCATGTGTTGAAAATTTACCATTAAAAGTTATTTTGTTTATATTTGTTTGTTCGTTTTATTGTTTCTCTGTCTTGCCACTGGGTAGAGAGCAGGCAGAAATTCTTCACGGGACTGCATCCTTTTGACCTACAACAAGGACACCAGCAAGTTCTTGGCTGTTTTCAACATAAAAATCCCCAATGTTTAATTTTTTAGCTTCAATGTTAAAAATGGTTACAGTCCAACAATTAAATGCAATGTAGTCAAAACAGTAGACTTTGCAATGCACCCCCCCACCAAGAAAATGGTCAATAATTGGGAAAAAATAAAATGCAATCCAAAATTTTTCTGTGTGAACACAGCTGAAAAAAACCACACACCTCACTGGTTGTCTCACTTAAAGATATCAGCTGGACTCTTGTGTGGATGTTGTCTGCTATTAAGTTCTGAGTACCTAGTCCATTTTTTGCCCTCTCTCCTATATGCCTCCTATTCATTAAGTCGTATCCCTCGTAAGAAATTTTTTGAAATTCTAACCTCAGTACCTCAGAGTGTGACCTTTTTTGGATATAGGATTTTTACAGAGGTAATCAAGTTAAAATGACAACTTACGGCCTCCCTGGTGGTACAACAGGTTGAGCACAGCACTGTGAAGCTGTCCGCAGCCTCTCAGTGAGGGTTCAATTCCCAGCCGGCCAGGAAGATACCCACATGGTGGGGCAGACCTCTCCTATCTCACCCACTGCTCCCCTCAGCAGTGTTTTTGGTCCGTCTGCCTGTTCTGCTCCCTGCTCTGTCTCAGGTGGATTCTCTCACCCTCCCTCGCCTCTGGCCTGTACCTCAGCTCTTGTATAAATAAATAAATCTTTTTTTTTAAAAATGACACCTTAGGGTGGACTAAGTAATATGATGGTGTCCTTTTGAAAAGGGGAGATTTGGATACAGGGACAGATATACACACAGGAGAGCAAGACAGAAAGATCTATCTACAAACCAAGAGATGTCAAAATTGCCAGAAAGCTACTACAAGGTTAGGAGGAACAGAACAGATTCTCCCCTCCCAGACTTCGAAAGGAACCAACCCTGCCAAGATCTTGATTTTGGACTTCTAGCCTCCAGAACTGTGAAACTGTACATTTCTGTCATTTAAGTCATCTAGTTTGTCGCACATTGCTACAGCAGCAAAGGAAACTAAATGCTATGCCTATTTCACACCCTCTCTTCATCCCCACACTCTCAATGCCTCTCCCCATCTTTCCTTTATCCCTCCTTTTGCTCACTAAATCCCAAATACCACAGACTGTTTGCAAATTCTGAACAGCAGACACAGGAAACAAATATCAATTAACCTGGTACTCACATTAACCTCACTTTACAGATGTGACTACTGGGTCTTAACTTCTCAACATATTCAGCTATGAGTTGGCAGAGTTACCCTTAAACCCAGGTGTTTTTAATATCAAACATGTACACATTTCTCTCAGACCACAGAATCACCTGGGATATTTATCTTAAATGTACCCAGAAAGAAGGGAACAGACAGACACACAGACACAGCGTTGTTTGAAATGCCCCAGGTCTCACCAGACAATGGTTGAAGGAAAGAACTTAAATCGAAAGAGACTGAAGCGGGCCTCCCTGGCAGTGCAGGGGTTAACGACAGTGCTATCAAGCTATCAAAAGAGACTGAAGATGTTGTTAGCCTGTGGCCTGACATAAAAATGATTATCATGAGTGTGCATTTTCAACGCATACATAAATACAGAGAGAGAGATCTTGACATGGATACAGTCCCCATTAAGGATCAAAGAAGTAATGGGATAAAGGTATAGGTGCCTCGTGTTGACAGAATCAGACCAACACTAGAGCAGCTATATCTACTGTGGGGTAGGGTAAGACATAGGGGCTTCCACTGATGTGTAAAAATATTCAAAACTTGTGATAAACCTAAAGCGGGAAAGCGGCCTGGCATTGGTGGGGTCCACTCTTATCTGTAGCTGCACTTTGATTTGAGAGTGTCTCTGACATGAATGGAGAATAAATAATTCAGAATACAGTAAAATCACTCTACAGTTGGTTAATCTATTTTAAGAAATAGATTGTTCTTAAATATATATAATACTAGCCATAGCTAAATTAAATATAACTTAATCTGCTTTTTATTCATTCCATAGGCATTCTGTGAGTTTGCAATCAACAATCCCCTACTTATTAGCACACAGCATGGACCATCCACATATGCTAGTCAAATAAATGAAAATAAAACCAGGTTTCCTATTGAAAAGCAGGGATTCTGTGGGGAAAATAATTAAGCACACTGTGAGCCAAAACAGGAAATCATGTAATAACAGAACCAGAAGCATATTAAATGGAAAATTTAATTTTGTATATGACATGCACATATTGCAGTAAACAAAACTTCAAGATAGAATAGAGAAAAAAAAAAGAAAGAATGAATGAATACAACTTCCTGTGGGTTCTAGCAAGGAAATTAAGCTTGGCATTACTGGTCATCACAAAAGTGTGCAAAGGTGGAGGTTAAGTCACTGCTGCAAGACGGCAGCTCAATCTCAAGAGTGCAACAGGGTTTATTTACAAAGGGAGTGTGGGATATGGAAAGAGTTCACAAATAGTCAGCTGTCCTCCCTCAGACAGTGTTCACAGTGGCCAGTAGTCCAAACCAAAAGCTGTTCATGGGCCTCCCTAGTGGCTCAAGGGGTTAAGTCGCAGCACTATCAAGCTATGGACACTGCATCACGAGTTCGATTCCCGGCCAGGGAGCTGAACCACATGGTGTAGCAGACTTCTCCTGTCTCACCCACTGCTCCCCTCAGCAGTGTATTTCAGCAGGCCCATCTGTCCTGTTCCCAACTCTTTCTCTGGTGAATCCTCTTACTGCCTATACCCCGGTTCTTATATGCATAAGTAAATAAATCTTCTCTCCAACAACCTCAAGCTGAATCAAGTCTCTGCTTATATCCCCGCTTCAGGGTGTCTGCTTTACAAATCAGATTGGCCCATCTTCCAAACCAGCTGTATCTAAGACTTAATTGATGCCAGTGAAAGACTGAACCTAATTGGTGCCAGTGGGTACTAGGATCTGGTTCATTTTCAAAACCAACTCAAGATTCAAAACCCAAACCCCAGTAGTGTATCCAAATTGGTCCTGCACCATCTGATGTAGGAACTGCACGGGCAAGCTCTGCTGTGTCTGAATGATGCTGGCCAGGTTCGAACCTGACCCATATGTCTCCAAAACTGCCTCTATTTTTCCTCAAACCAAAACATGACTGCTCCAGGGTCAGCCATCAAACCCAACTACCATGGCATGGCCCATACTGATGCTGTTCAGCTAGGGTCTGCTGTAACAATTATACCATTTGTAAGAGAGATTAAGCATAAAAAGAGTATAGTCAGGTGACAAAGTGGGATAGGGACAAATTGAAAGAGACTGCCTAATAATTGGCCAGCTCTGCAGTGAGTAAGGACCAATGGGTCTTTTCCTTACAATCAAGAATAAAGATTTTTTTTTTAACTTTTTACTTTTGATAAAAAAGAAATACAAATTTTACTATTAGCCACTTCTGCAAGTATAGTTCAGTAGTATTAAGCACATTAATATTTTTGCACAACCAATCTACAGAACTTCTTTCATCTTGCAAAACTAAAACTATTTCCCCATTAAATAGCACCTTGATTTCCTCTTCCAAGATTCCCTTGCAACTAACATTCTTTTGTTTCTGTGAATCTGACTGTTCTAGATACTTCATGCAAGTGGAACCATACACTACTTGTCTTTCTATGACTGGCTTGTTTCACTTAGTCTAATATTCTCAAGGTTCACCCATGCTGTAGCATGTGACAGGATTTCCTTCCTTTTTCAAGGCTGAATGATAGTCCATTGCTTGTGCAGACTACATTTTCCCTCTCTATTAGTCTATCAACAGATGCTTAGGCTACTTCCACATTATTTCCCCCTCAGAATTTTTCCTTGAATGTTTTGGTCGTAGTCACTCACTCTGTTCCAAATTGTCATGGTGGTTACTCTTGGATACAGTCTAGAAGTATGATTCTTATACATGAGACAGGATGACTGCAACCTCGCATTCATAGATTTTTATCTTCCCACCTGATTTCAAATATGGGTGGGCTTTGTGGCATATAAACAGAAGGTAGATACATGACTGGCAGTAGTTATAGTATTGCCACAGACGACATCAGTCACTGTCCTACTATCTTAACCTGAAGTTTGAGAAGAGATAGGCAGTGCTGTGCTTCAGTCAGAGGATTCTTGCCGGACCTTTTCCGATCATGTTATTTTAACCAAGTGACGATCCCTGTGGCTCAATGTCCCCAACAACAACCCAAAAAAAAGAAAGAAAGAAAGAAAAACAGGAATGCTGGGTGAGCTTCTGGAGCACTGGCAGCCACTCTTTTTTTAAAAAAATCTTATTGAACACAAGAGATTATGATGATTCAAGGGGACTTGGTGGTGGGAACTATGGGGATTACACCTGAGAGGAACAACAATGTAAAAATATATATATAAATAAAAAATTTTAAAAAGAAGATGTGGGAAGGAAAATAATATTATAACAAACAACAAATAAGAAATAACCTTAGTGAGCTATTATGAAATGGAAATCAGTAATAATGATAGTAGGGGCATGCCAAAACTCATAGGACTGTTGCGAAATGCAAAGTGATAGTATTGGTAGTTATATTATATAAATGTAAGCCTTTACTATAGCACAAACACAAAATCACAAAGGCACAAAATAATAAAAATCTACCACTTGTTCATGCATCTGCAGGTAACTAAAGTTCTGCTGATCTAGGCTGGGTTCTACTGGCTTTGAGGCAGAATCGGTTTTAGATCTCCTCCATGTTTCCCATCCTGCTAGAACCAACAGACTACAAGGCAGGGAGTTAAGAACATTCTTCTCACAGCTTTGACAGAAGTGTAAGAGTCAGCAGTCCAAGCACATTTAGACCTAGCATCAATCAACTTCCTATTAACCAGACAAGTAAAAAGTCCATCTACAAAACCAAGGCACCTGGCAAACCATTCTGCCCACCATAAGACCATGACAAGCACCTAATGTGAGGTGTCACACATGGGAATAAAAAGACTAGCCTATGCAATGACCTGAACAATCACGGCGATTAGGGGCAGGAGGCAAAGTATGCTTGTCAAGCACACATCAGAAGATCGTTTACTCCACCTTTATCTTCAGAAAACTATTTTCTGGCTTGAAGGCTCTATCTTTTTCTACCCCTTTACTCCAAAATGTTCATTCTTTGTCTCACACACTCATTATTAATATGTCTATTATTGCACTTGGCATTCCTTTTCTGAAAAGTTACATTCCAAATCTGCAAGCATGTAGGAATGTAAGCAGCAGGAAAAGGGACACCTCGAAGGTCTTGTGCACCTCACCATCCTGTCCCCTTCGCCCAGGAGAGGGGAGCAGCTCAGTGTGCACACACTGTTGTTCTTCTTATTGAATGGCGCCAAGGAGGCGGGAAGGGTGTTTAGATTTGGATTGCCTTCGAGCTGGTTGTCCAAGTTGGAGGTCTTTGGAGTCTGTAATACATCAGGATACGCCAACATAGGGCCTCAAGAAATTGGGAGAGGAAGAAGAGCATGTAACCTCACAATGAAATCTGAATGAGTCCTGGGCATTTTAAAGAACTCTGTGGCTTACTTCTGTTCTCCTTTTCCTCCATCAGGGAGGAAAACTTTCCTAGCAAACACACTCACAGACAGAGACATACAACCCTCGGGCTAACACCAGGAAAACTGCAAAGACAAGGCTTTGTTGACAAGAGAGGCTGTGATGTAGTGAGCCAAAATCACTGCCTGCTGGGTCAAGACAACAAGGCAGTGTTAAGGGGCTGTATTTAGACAAGCACTTGAGCCCACCAAGAGCAAGAAAAACCTACCACTGTCAGCCAGCCCCGTAGATGCACCCGACTTCCCAAACAACGTTATCCCCCAATGCAGCCCAACAGAAATGTTGATTTAAATTATTCGTGCTAATGTGAGTGTGGGATAAGGTGATGTGATTCTTGGCTTGCTGACAACAAGCTGTGAATGATGTGGTAATGGTATATATATATCCCAGCCTGGATGCCCGAGAAGAAAGGCAGGACTGTGAAATCACAGCAGGATCCTGCCATTCGCTGCCCTGCTGAGTGCGACAGACACACACAGGGTTGTGTCCAGGTCTGTCGGGAAAAGCAGTCAGACAAGCCCCAGGAGTCCAGAAAAACCCTCAAGTTCCTCCCAAAAGATTGTGTGAAGAATATCTGGCAGAGAAGAATGTCAACTCTTATTATTTCAATTACAAGGGATGGAAAATCGCTAGGTAGATGAGTGTTTTGTCAGGGTCAAGGAAGAGCTTGAAATATGACCACAATATAGGGGTTCCCACCTTTGCCCCTAACTTCCTGTGTGACCCACCTTCAATGTCCCCATCTCTGCAGAAGAGTAGTGATTCTGAGACACAAATTAATTTCGTTTCATGAAGCAAAAAAAAAAAATGTACTTTGAGATTTAGGAGAAAATAATGGCTCCCAAATTATGGCCATTAATCTCAGAATGGTTATCATATAAAGAGAGTACTTTTAAAAGACTTGATTTGGAAAATACAGTACAACGATCCCTCAAAATGCTTATAATTTCCATCATGAGAGATCCAAAATGGTTCACTAGAGACAGGGGAATTAATCTGTGATAAAGTGAGAGGACACCATCTTTAAAAAATCACATCTGTTTGCAGATGACATGGCATGAATGTCAAGTCATACATAGATAGCACTCAGGCCACATGGTCCTTTGGCCACAGAGCCTCCCGCCCATCCCCCTGCTTCTGCTCAAGGTTCCCAAACTATCAAATATAAAGAGAGGGCACAGTTGTGTGATCACAGGAATGATTTTCTGATTGCTTCTAAGATAAGGAATAGTCTGATATTGAACCCACTCATGGTCACAACACAATCCTTCAAGCAGCTTGATATAAAACATAGGGATGCATTTCTCCATCCTTACACACACAATGAGGACATCTGATACACCCCCAACGCCCTCACACCCCAGCTGGCACACTGACGCATGGGTTTGCTGAACACTGAGCAAAATCCATACTGCTCAACCTGCTACTCTCAAAGTCACATATAACTCATCCCTGTGGGATGAGTTTAGTTTGAATCCCACATTCAGCCTTATGATTTGGAGATAGCCTCTTAGCATTGTTATTCCTGGTCCAAGATTGATGAGGTAAGGAAAATGCCTTTCTCATACAGCACAGGAATAACTCAAATTCTGTTTTCATTTTTAGGTCTGACACATCCAACCCTCAGCACTTTTTCACTAAGCATATTTCTTCCCATTCCTTTTGAAACCTCACTGCTGATCCCAACCTGAGCAGTAATTCAGTAGATGTAAGACCTGACGAAGAAAGTATCCCTTCAACTTGGCTTGTAGAGAAGGAGAGAGAGGGAACTACCGTGTTGATCTGAAAAGATTTCTTAAAACTATTTAAATTCCCATAAAGAGCTCCCTTCCCTGTCCCATGCGTTAGGTCCCAGAAAGCAGAAAGTCTATACAAGAAACATACATTAGTCTGGGATTATTGGGGGGTTGGGGAGAGGAAACTGTATAAAACTGAATCAGATTTTATAGTAAAGTGGTAAAAAGCAAATCCTTTGGGACTGAATTAACTCTGGCAAATTACAGAAGGGAAAAAAAAGATCAGGTAAGTCGTTTTAAATTTATACCCAAGCAAACAAATTAATTTTGTTGTGATTCCAGGCCACTTTTTTCCCTCATCTGAGGGGAAGAAGTAGCTCATTTTTACAGCCTGGGATGTAACAACTGCTGGTCTTTATGCTCTCGATAATTCCTTGAGGTTGCTTTGTTTTTGTTTTTGTTTTTGTTTTTTTTAACTCTAAAAATGTTTGAAATTGAACTACACCCTCATTAGCTGGAAACCTTAAAT
Organism: Talpa europaea; assembly: GCF_964194135.1. NCBI lineage: Eukaryota > Metazoa > Chordata > Mammalia > Eulipotyphla > Talpidae > Talpa > Talpa europaea. The sequence goes on along the minus strand of NC_140078.1, from coordinate 24,164,580 downwards.
TGGTAGCAAGGCCCAGCTTCTCTCCTAGAAACATTTTTTTCTAACATCTGACCCCAGCGGCTCCTCCCCGCACTACCAGTCTCACTCGATCCCATAAAGACAGGCACCCACAGCTGAATTTGAGTCCAGACACCATATTTTGGGGAATGACTAAAAATACCAGCCCACCTATTTTTAGCATGGAGAATAAACATTATCTGTGTGTTTCTTTGGCTCCCAGGAGATTGTTTTTAGTCACAGAATTGAATACCCCTCCTTCCCGCCATGGATTATTTTTAAAATGTGGGCTCAGAAATAACCCACATACACAACACTGAAGGCCTGACTGCCCTCAAAACTAGAAATATACTGTCCATAATCAAAGCTAATGTAATAAATATGCAACCTATAAAAGTCAGAGGCCTAGAAAATCGACATATTTTTTAATCGAAGACTCGTAACACACCTATATGGTGCTAAAGACCAACTTTTGGTAAAAAAGCAGAAACTCACCATCTAATAAAATGAACTGGGTGAGAAGCCATAATGGGAATTAGGGGGTGAAGAATGAATTGGTAGGATGGACAAGATTGAAAGGACTATTCAGAGGATGGGGAAGAACCTTCATTAATTTGGCCAACTGGGGAAATTCAGAGGAAGTTAAGGTCATGCCCTTTCTATTGTTTTTAACTGTTGAGTCTCCACATGTCAAAGAGGTGATATAAAGAAAAACTGCATGCCCAGCAATTTCGTTTAAAGGGGTCCCTGCCACAGACAGCAAGCTTCAGGAAGCCCCTCCCCGGGCTTTATCCAGCTACAACCTACTCTACAGGATGATAAATCCATGAGGCAAATGGAATAGACCCACTGGGGCCTCCACTTCTCCTCTGCTTTAGCTTGAAAAGGATCCTCCCAAAATTCACACATTGAAGGCCTTAACCCACATACCTCAGAATATAACCTTATTTGGAAATAGGGTCTTTGCAGATCTAATCAAGTTCAAATGAGGTCATTAGGGTGGCCCCTAATCCAGTATGACTAGTGTGCTTATGAAAAGGAGGCTATTTGGACACAGACTTGCACACAGGGAGAAATTCATGTAAAGACGAAGGGAGAGAACAGGATGATGTAGCTACAAATCAAGAAATACCAAAGATTTCTGGCAAACCACCAGAAGCCAGGGAAAAGGGATAGAACAGACTCTCTTTCCCCGCCCTCAGAAGCATCCAACCAACCTTAATGACACTTTGATCTCAGAGTTCTAGCATCTAAAACCATGAAACAACAAATTTCAGCTGTTTAAACCACCCAGTTTGTAGTATTTTTGTTAAGAGTACTCTTAGCAAGCAAATCACCCTCCTTCTGGAATACACTCCAGTCCTCAGACCCCAGAATCTCCTGAGCCCCCTTCCAGGGACTGCACTGCCCACTCACCAAGAGCTCCACTTAAGGGCAGAATGTGACACTGATCTATGCCCCTCTACGCCTCAAGAACTGGCCACAGGCAGCTGTGGGTGGAGCATACACACTGCACTTTGCACCTGAGAAGCCTCTGCTGGTGTAGGAGGTGGTGGTGAGAAGAAAGAGGCTGGAGATTGCAGGCTGGAGACTGAAAGCAGCTCTCCCCAACCTACACACTCAACAGAGAATCCAAGGATTTTAAGAATTCTAATTTTAAATCTTGCGATGAATTCTAAATGTGAAACTTGCCTTCCAGGTTAATATGAAGATATGTCTGTTGGGGTAAGCTAAGTGTTTCTTTTTAATGGTTTGTTAGCTTAATTTCTAACTTTTAGATATTCCAACATGGAGCACATGGGCCTCCTTTGTACTCGTGGCCTCTGTCTCACAAAGGGGTTTAGGGGAGTGTGGTCCTGCTGATTTCACACCAAGATGCCACAATCCATTCCTTTAATCTGAAACAACCCCCCCATCCAGCGCCAGCCTTACATTTGGAGATGCCATCATCGTCAATCCAGCATAAGCCCTGTGCCCTCCCGTCTGATGAGATTTTATTTGCTTTACCAAAAAGGACATGTTGCATGCAAAGCCTAAAAATAAAAATTCTTTAGCTAAAATTTCCCACCAGAGCTGATTATTTTTAAAGAAGTTACAAGTTCTAAATGAAAAAAAGTCTTTGGGAAGGCCCACTGTCAGCCTGGGACCATCTAGTCTCACTGAAGAGCCCATCCTTTGATTCACAAGAACGAGTCCAGGGACCCTTACTCTCCATTTTATAAGCCTGCCCTCAGCTCACCCAAAAATCTGCCAGGGCAAGTCCATTTATGGAAAACCATGCCAGAGGACAAAATATAAATATATATTAACTGATACCATGGCCTGCGATCCTGAAATGTGGAGGAAACTGAATACCTGGGACACACAAATCTAAGCACATACTGGTGCCAATTGACTCATATTTTCAGGGGTTTGGAATCTGATTTCAGGAGATTTATAACCAAAACAGAGGCACTTTTTAAAAGGAGACACTTGAGAAAATTCTGGAAGTAAGGATACTTAAGCCACTGGCTATATCAGGTCTGAGGCTCCCAAGGATATGCATTAAAGGAGAATTACACAGCAGCATTAGTCTGGATCACTGTACTGTTTTTTTGTGGGTCCCATGTTCAGGCAAAACATTCAGAGAGTAATAAGTGAGAATGCTCTGGATACAATACAGGGAGAAAGAAACAGTTTTATAGAAATGTTTTAAGACTTGGCTGAAAGATCCCAATTAACATTTCAACAAGAGACCTGGTTCTGCTAAGAAGCAAATAAAATAAACCTAGTTCAGGACAAAATTATGTAGACATAGATGGTAGGGTTCCAAATCTATTAGATTATTTGTTTCCTTTTTTTTTCATAAAAAGAAAAAGAAAATTTGTTTTCTGATCTAGAGCTCTGCCCCTGAACAGCCTGCTCAATTGCCGTGGAAAGCAGGAAATGGTTAATAAAAAAAAAAAAAAAGGCAAGCAGGCCAGTTCATAAAAGAGGGCAACAGACTCCAACACCTCATATTCTCACTACTTTCCCTTATAAAATAATAGAAATAGCATCATAAAATCAATATTAACTTATTTAAGTAGCTGTAAAAGAGCTCTCCGGTCATTTGGTTCAACTATAAAATTATCTCGCTGTCTCAGAGAAGTGCAGATCCTTTGAGAATGTCCACCTCGGATGTCAATTAGTCCCTCATGATAAATACTTTGATTACTACTGGTGTAACTTTCTTAAGGTTGGAGAGAAGCTTTTAAAGCAAATATACCAGATATTGCCATGGTCCACTTTCAAAGTTACCAAAAGCTGTTCTATATATTCCTGCAAGCATAACGAAACAGCAATAAAATTCAAACATCTCCCAAATAAAACACCACTTCATGTGGTAAAGCCAATGTAATATCTAGAAACTACCTTCCCCAGATTTTCTTGTGCTTTCCTTCAGATGCTAGAAAACCATGCATTCCCTCATGCCAATGTTTAGTTTAAAGAATAAGACATATACATGATTTTCCCAGCATTTATGTTTTGTTTTTATTTGGAGAAAAAGTTTTCAGCATCTCCTAGCTCACTTGTACTGCCAAAAAAAATGTTTTTTGCCTACCTATTTACAGTCCCTAAATCACACTCCCCTGATTTTGCAGACCCATGGTAGAAGTTTCCATCAGCCCTCACGGTCAGGAATGGCTCTGCTTTTTTTTAACAACTGGCTTGTTTCTTATATTATGGACACTGTAATTCTTAATGACGGATGGTGTTTCCCTCTTTCCCTTGGCCACCAGGCAGCCTGCTAATCTCTCTTATCCCTGCTAGACAATTTTTTTATCTTTATTTCCTAGCTTACTCCAATTTTCATCAATCATCTATTCCATGTTTTTTTGGCCTTAATTTATTTATACAAAAAGGTAATGCTTAAAATTCTTGTCTTCTACTGTCTTCAATCTATCACATGAAATTACTAAATTCTATCCCTTCCCCTCAACTTAAAGCAGATTTTTCTAGGAAACCTTTCTAGTTAAACTAATTCAATGATCTCCAAAAATATACCCACCTCTTACCTTGACTTCTTCACTCTTGTGCTATTTCAGCCCTTAGAAATATATATCCCAAACAGATAGCTAGATTTCTAGATTATTAAGAATTGATTGTGTGTAGTTTACTTCATTCTTCCAAGTTTACATTTAGTTTCAGTATTTCTTTTGTCTCTCCTGGGGGTAGTAAAGCTCCTGAAATTACAGACTGTGTCCACACAACACTGTTTTCTGGTTAACAGTGTCCTAATTCCTTCTGTGAATCCCCATTGCCTGAAAGTCTATTTTACACACTGTTAGCATTTAACAATGACAGTCAGGATGAGACTGATTATGTTGCGATAACAAACAAAAAGTTCACTTCTCACTGAAACAAAATAAATCGCAAGTCCAAGTGACTCTTTAGGGAAACCATTCTCTGCATCCAAGTTGCCTGATTTATGAGGCAAACTCATCCCAATAGGAAGGTGCATCCACGAGTAAGAGGAAAAGAACAGAATTGCAGAGAGTCTGGAAGCACTATATTTCCTTATGTTCTGATTTTATTGGCCAGAACATGTCACAAGACCAAGCCCAATTGTAAAGGGACAGGGAGTACAGTCATTTTTATGCCTGGAATAAAAAGGAAAATCAGATAATAGTGACTTATAGTAACACCTACCGCATATGCTACTTGAAAAAAAAAAAAAAAGGAAAGAGAAAGGAAAAATAATAAAGTTGTTAACTTGTTATAAAGACCTAGGAATAAAGGCAATGTTAAACACAAAGGGTTTATGTATATGGCACAAAGGGTTAAGTCTCAGCACTATGAAGCAATCCACAGCCACTGCAGCACAAGTTCAATCCCCGGCCAGGGAGCTACCCACATGGCACAGCAGACCTCTCCTGTCTCGCCTGCTGCTCCCCTCAGCAGTGTATTCCAGTCAGTCTGCCTGTTCTGCTCCCCACTCTGTCTCTGGTGAATCCTCTCACCACCCCTATACCTTTGGCTTACACTCCAGCTCTTGTATGCATAAATAAATAAATCTCTTTTTAAAAAGAAAAACACTGTATATGATGTGAAGTTGGAAACATAATCGTGAAGCCAATCCACTGTCAGTCCTAGAAACAGGAATAAGATGAAACTAGAATGTGTGCCCTCAGATCTTGAAGCAGTCAAAATGTACAGATTCTAAGTAAATAGTCATCTCTATAGATATGATGGACAAGTATGGATGATTTAAAGTTATCAGAAACATATTTTTAATATTGAAGAGGTAGAAATTAGGTAAAAAAAAAATACAGCTGAAACACTCAAAATAGAGAAAGAAAATGAAGAACCAAAAGATATAGACTCCAACAATAGATCTTCAGAAGAGAGATAATAAATCCAGACTGAAAATAGCTATAAGAGGTTTCATGGCAAATGTGGTAATACATCACAAGGAAAAAGAGCAAATTTAAGGTAAGAAGCAACAGAGATACATATTAAGAGAAATAGAAATGGGTCTCAAAATTTTAAGAAAGGCGATATTTTCAGTTGTTATGAGTGCCATCCTAGAATCTGGAATGCTGTTCTAGAATCTGGATAATTGTTGCAATTATCTTCTATTCCTGGTGATTTCATTTTCACCAGCATTTCTTTGACTCAGCCTGCTTTGAGCTTAATTCTCTTATTTTCTGTACTAGTAAATATCTTGTTTGGTGCTACCTTTCATCATATCTGCTCACATCTCTACTTATTTCAGCTGCATTCTCTTGTAACCTCTCCATGGAAACCGTACTCTTATGATTAATAACCAACCTGGTCATTGTCCCATTACCCATTCATTGTGGAAATACCCTCCTCCCTTGACCGCAGTGACTCTTCCCCACACTTGTTTTCTATTTCTTTCATTGTTCCTCCTCAGTCTCCACTGATTCCGTGCCAACTTCCTTCTTCCCTGAATGTAGAATTTCCCAAGGGTTAGGGAAATCCATCCCATCTAACGCTTCAAACATCACCTGAAATTTTTAAATTGTACCCCCAGCCTTGATGTCCCATCCGAGCTCTTCCCAGTGGTCTAAAGACCTCTCCCTACATGTTCTACCAGTACGTTCAGACTAAACATTATCTCCAAGGCTAGTCCCAGCCTGGCTTGCCTTCACTCTGTTAATGGCATCAACTTCCATGCTTCGCTCTTCTTTGACCACCCCCCATCTAAAACTTTCACAAGTGCTTATGAAAATTAACTTTTCAGAGGTTTCTGCACTCAAACCCTGCTTTCCTCTTATCTAATATGTTGCAACTATCCACTGTGTTGACATTATTCCCATCCAACTCACTTTATGCATGCAGTGAGAGATGGTATCCCCACACACTGGTTGAAGTACCCTCCTTCTCCAAAATATTTGATGGACGCCCATTGGTTCAAAAGAGTTCACACCTCTTGCCTAAGCAAGAGAAGGTGTTCCAGCTCCACTTCTCTTTCTAGCTTTATCTGCAAGTCCTCCTCCAATGAGCGTTTTTGCTCTAATGAGTGGCATAATTCATGGTTCCTTATATATACTTTGAACTTCACAATTTGAAATTCAAAATTTTCATACACAGCTTGCTCCCAATGTCATTCACCAATCATAAAACATCGATTCAATGTGTATAAAACAACCAACTTATGTCTTTCCTTTCTTTACCTTACTACCTCTATTTTTTTTTTTTTCAGAAAATGTTCAGAATTATCTCTTACTCAATGTGAGGAATGTTTCAATATGCAGAGTACTCTCCCTCGAATGAAAAACATAAAATATAAATTTAAAACAAACCTGAATTGGACAACCTTGACTTGACTTTTTTTATTTATTTTCTAGTCTTAATTTTTAATATTACAAAAAAATAATGCTTACTTGTTTCAAAAACTTCAAAAATACACAACATTAATAACCAAAGACTATTATGTATCAGGCAATGTGCTAAGTGTTTTACGTGGCTCATATCATTTCACCTTCACAACAACCTACTGAGAGAAGAGCCATTATTATCTACATTTTACAGGTGAAGAAACTGAGATTTGAGGAAGAGGATAATTTGACCAAAGTCAAAAGGTTGACTGAACCCCATCCCAGAAATCAAAATTTGCTTATAACCCTACCCTCAGATTAAAATCCTGCCCTCAGTTAAAATTTTCAACTTGGGCTTTAGAGATTAAAATATATATTTAGTAAATTCTTTTTTTTCAGGTTTATTAGATTTATTTATTTATTTATTTATTTATTGCCATTTTTTTTGTTAAATTTAAATAATGAATTTTATTTTTATATTCCCCCATACAATTGCAAACACCCCATTCTGACCCCAATCCCTCCCCTCCCGCCCCCCACCCCCCAAAAAGTGTCTCTGGTTCATAGTTTTTTGTTGATTTTGATTTTCACTTTCTTATATTCATTTTCCTGGTCCCTTATTTAAGTTTTCTAGATTCCTGCTATGAGTGAGACCATCCGGTATTTTTCTTTTTCTTTTTGGCTTATTTCGCTGAGCATGATCCCTTCCAACGACTCAAAATGGATTAAAGAACTAGACATAAGACCTGAAACCATAAAATACATAGAAGGAAATATAGGCGAAACACTATGGGATTTGCACATCAAAGACATCTTTACAGACACATCACCCAAAGCAGTGATAGTGAAGGCAAAGATAAACAGCTGGGACTACATCAAATTAAAGAGCTTCTGCGCAGCAAAAGAGACAATAACAAAAACAAAGAGAAACCCCACCAACTGGGAGAACATTTTTGCACCCAACACTAATGATATAGTAAATTTTTTTTAACAAGGATATTGACCTATAAAAGAAAGAACTGCAAAGTCCTGACACACTCAGTTTGACCCAAAGGTTGAGTTTTCGAGCAGCACCTCTGTATAGCACTAGTCCAGGGTCTCCTCTTACCCAGGCTGACTCCTATCCCTGACATAACCTCTTTCAGTTAATCTGGGTATTTATATTTCCCTCAGGTGAGAGTACTTCCAAATGTCAGTTGTCCATATTATTGTTAATAAAAATGAGCTCGTTGCCTGGAAATATTCCTTCATCATAAATAATATTTCACATATAATTTCAGGTTAGTGGGCACCAAATAAAAAGTGAGTGTTGTTAATGGGAAAAAGCAGGAAAATGGACAAGCCCCATCTGTAAGATAGGCTTCCCGTGCCAAGGGGAGAAAAAGATATATGACTTAATTTTTGTCTTTCTAAATGTCTTTGGGTTGGAAAGAAACTTGATAAATGAAACAAATATGCAGCCACCTCTAGCTGAGAAGGGTGCTTTGAGCAAAAGAGAGAAAATGCCCCAGTGCTCTGGGCTCTTTATTACCTCCTGCTGGTGAATTGTCGTGGTGATGCCAGTCCATAATGTCTGTGGTTGTCCCAGTGAAAAAGCCATATCACATTTGTAGAGCCAGAAAAACAATCAAACATCCAGAGAATAAATTCAGGATAGGCTAGATAAAAACATGATCTACCAATTACATGTATGTGTTTATACATGCACATATATATGCATATATGCATGCATCTATATCTCCATATGTTTCTGTATACTTAGAAAATGTGCGAGGAAGTGCCCTGCATTGTTTTGTTTTGTTTTTCATATAGTTGCACAAAAATATATGTGTATGTATAAGCACATACATATAATTGCACAAAAATATATGTATTCTTTACATTTGGTCTTTCACTTGAGAATAAGATTTGGATAGATTCTACATCTGCTTTATTCTTTGTCAATGGCTGTATAATATTCCATTATATAGACACAATCATTTTATGAACCTACTCTCTCTTGGACACAGTGGACTGTGGTAGAGGACTATGGATGCCTTGATGCTGGATGTGGGGTGGTAAACATACATATGAGGAGATACAAATCACAGACAGTGTTGTATACCAATGTTATAAAAAAAAAATACAAGCTTAAAAAATTAAAGAAATAAACTCGCAAAAAAAAAAAAAAATGATCTACCAGCCCAAGCAAGGAACATGACAAATACCTCATACACAAAGTACCTCATATACAAAGTACCTCATATACAAACCATTGTGTTTGTCCATGTGAACTAGGAAAAAAGCAATGTAAGAGACTTCAGGTACAGCATTGTTAAATGCAGGCTACAGAAAGGAAGACCCACCTAATGGAAGTGATGGAAATGCTTGAGCTGGGGTTGCTGAGAATAAACTACAGTTCTTTGCTTGGGATTCAGAAACACGTATTCGTTTGCATGTATATGCCTTCCCCTCCTATACATCCACAATTCTCCCTCAATTTTCAGAAGGAATACCAAACCCTTTTGTCCAACATAACTTTGAAGCTAAGACAAAGGTTCACAGTTTGGAGCCAAAAAAGAAAAAAAAAAAATCAGTATGCATCCTACTTCCAATCCTTACTAATCAGTGGAGGGATTAGCAAATCCATTAGCTTCATTTAGGTCTCAGATAACACTTCTCCCCATAGAAGTAGGCTTCCTGCCATCTCCCCAATAAATTCTATCTCAGCCCAATTATTAGTTTTCTTCTTCTCACTTACCTCAACTTGCACATTTTCATTTACTTGCCTATTTACTTGTTTTGTCACCCCAATTGGAATGTCAGATCCTAGAGAAAAAAAATGTGTGTGCTTTAATCACCTCGACCACAACCCAGCATCCGGCAACTGCTCAATATCTGATGAATCAATGAACCTTTCAGAGCCTTTTGCCTCATCTATAAATCAGAGGTTTGCTGTGAGGACGTAAGAACACAACATAACGGAGGGGGCTGGCTTCTACCAGGGCCAAGGCAGTCCCGGGCTGCTCTCTGGCCATAAAACATCATGGCTTCCCTCCTCCAAGATTCAAGTCATCATCAACAGCAGCATCTGGAAGAGCTGAAGGCAGAAAAGCCTGGGGTTTGCAAACTTTTATTCCACAGATCCTAATGTCTCCCTTTTTATCTTTTCATTGCTTTTGTGTCATAATTTACTGTCCCCTAGAGAAGATGGGTCAAGTAGGCGAGGCTGAGCGGTTTACTGCATCCGCCACTGCCATCCTGGGGCCTTCTCTTAACACATCAGGGCAATGGTGTGCTTGAGGATATTTTTCATCCTTTCTTTGTGGGACTTCTCTGAGACCAGACTTCAGTATCGGGACATGTGACTGTTAATTTTATATGTTGACGTTGGCTCGGCCATGGTGCCCAATGGATTAGTCCACATAGGCTACTTGTTGCTCTCTTAGAGTTTCATAGATGCAATTAATTTTGACAATCAATAGATTTTAAGCAAAGACTGTTCTTCATGATGCAGGTGAATCTCAGTCAAACACTTGAAGTCCTTAAGTACAAAGATGGAAGTTTCCTAATGAGGAAGAATTTTGCCCCAAAACTTGAACACAGAAATCCTACCTCAGTTTCCAGCCAAGCAGACTATTTTATGAGTCTACACTTGCTTCTTCTGGGATTAGGGTTCACTGCTTTCATCAGATTCTCAGAATGACCTTCCCCAAAATTTTATCTATAAATATATAACGTGTATATTTAGGGAGAAAAAAACACATGTGTGTATATGTATATAGACAGATATTCACTTAGAGCATTTTTCAGAACATGTGAAGTTAAATAAGAGAAGCTACTTTTTCATAGTGATGGAAAGTTGTTTCTTTCTTCTCTCGCAGGAAAATGGTCATGAACATCAGAGTTTCCAGTGAGAGGACTGGCTCTGGAGAGTGACCTGTATTAAGTGCCTTCTGGCCTCCCCAGAATCACTTAACCTAGGCCACCCCTCTGCAATTCAGAGAAAATCAAAACCACAGCTTAGAGCCTCGAAAAAGTTCATCGAGTGGAGAAGTGAAGAGCTCCTCAGAGTTCTGACGCAAATGGAAAAGACTTTTCCACCCCCAGTTACCCCTCTGGGCCCTTTCACCACCTGGAAAAAAATAGTGGTACATGATTGAACAGAATAAGTGCCTCTCCCTCCCCTTGAATTCCATTTTCTAAACAATCTCTTTTCTAAAAATACAAGGAATTCTATGAATCTTTTTTCTGCTTCTGAAATATTTTCTACAGAATCTCTCTAGTACTTGCAAAGCGGTGATTATGAATGACTAAACAGTCTTGCATATATTTCTGGAATACTTGGAAATGCCTCTGTTATTTTTGGAAATAACTGCTTGTTCAGGTTATTCCGGCAAGGGGCAGCTACTGAAAAAATTCTTTCGTGATAAAAAGCCTGTAGCTCCACCTACTGCTTCCTCAAAGATGACAGCCAACATTTCAGGACTTAAAAATAAGAACAAAGATACAGTGGAACAGCTTTATTTTCAGTATAAAGCTCATCTACTTAACTGCTTTCAGTAAAATGTGGTGAAAATGTTTCTACCGCCAGCAAAGCAAATATATGGATAGCCCATACATTATTCATTACAAGTAAGAGTGGGAAATAAAAGCAGGCAAGGAGTAAGTTGTTTGAGTATTTTGAAACATCTATCAACATCATTACCAACATCTGTTGAAAAGTGGGACAGATCAGAGAAGTCTGGAGAATACACAATTGAGGGGGGTGGAGGGAAAAGACTGACTTTAAAACACAGGCAAAATAATCAGAAACTTGAGGCTCGTAGTATCACTGCATCTTGTTTTGCCCGAATTTGAAGAAAATGGTGACATGGGAGCTGCAGGCAAGAGAGAGGTGAGAGAATCCAAGTCTTAAAATGTATGTTCCTTTTAAGAGGGTCCAATTCTCCATTTCCTTGTCCTTCCTCGTGGCTTCCTTACACAGGTCTCGTCCAAAAAACCATTTCCGATGGAATTAAAAATTCTTTTGTTTTTGAGTTTTTTCCACTGCTACCAGAACCTCCAAATCAATGCCCCATAGAACAACCTCTTTTATCTATTTCTAGAACTTTCACCACAAACGATTATGCTATTCTCTCAATGTGGGAGTAAGAAGTGCCAACTGGAAACATTCTTTTCTTCTTTATCCTCTTATCCTCCCCCATGAGACTCAAATGCTTTTCAGGTAAAATCCAGTTTATCTTAAGTACAATGAAAAAGAGAAAATATATATATATTTCCTATTTTTCCCTTTAAACAGTGAGGCATAGCTGAACTAAGAACATACTGGAAGGACACTGAAAACTGCTAGGTCAGTAGTGTCTGGGCGGACAACCTCTTGATTGCTAAGTCAGGAGGGTTTTTGTCTGTTTGTTTCTGTTTTCATTAAGTCAGACTTAGCTGTTTAAAAATATATACAGTTGTGATTTCATGCTAATATAATATCTTGTAATCACACCCCCAAGAATTTATATTTTGCACCTTTACCTGTTAAGGTGTTGGCTTTTTGTTTTTTTGAACTCAATATGATTTTAACCCCCTGGAAAAGTTGCCAGACTGATACCAATACCTCCCATATGTCCTTTATTCAGATCCAAAAAATTTTGTCCCATTAGTTTATCACTTTAAATAATAATTTTTCCAACCCATTTGAGAATAATGTACATGTATCATGTTTTATATTCCTAAGTAAATCAGGGTGTATATCTTAAAAGAAGGCATTCTCGTATATAAACACAATACAGTCATCAAAATCTAGGATGTTGAGTGCTGAGTTGCGAAGCTGCCTGCAGCCTCTGCAGCACCGGTTCAATCCCCGGCCGCTAGCAAGGGTCCCACATGGTGCGCAGACCTCTCCTGCCGCCCGCTACTCCCCTCAGCAGTGCACTTCATCAGTCTGCCTGTTCTGCTCTCCACTCTGGCTCTGGTGGGTTCTCTCACCCTCCAGCACTTCTGACTGTACCCAGTGCTTATATAAATAAATAAATAAATCTTTAAAAAAAAAAAATCTAGGATGTTTAACATAGGTGTAATTCTATTATCTAATCCACAGTCCACATCAGAATTTTGCTAATGATCCCAAAATGGTGTTACAGCTATCATTTTAAATTCTAGTCCAGAATCCAGTTCAAATTCACACCTTTGATTTCATTGTCATATCTTTGTCTCCTTTATTTTGAAGTAGCTTTTTGGCCCTTCTTCATCTTTCAAGATCTTGACATCTAAAGCGTGCAGGTCAGAAAAATTATGTAAAAAATATATAAAATTATATATATATAAAGGCAATAAATAAATAAATGGGGGAAAAATGCAGGTCAGCTCTTTTCTAGAACTCCCCCATTTTGCATATGCCTCGTTTGCCTGCTTCTGTCACAGAAAAGATGGTGTCTTCATCTCAGTGTCTCACATCAAGAGGGAGATGATGTTGGCTATGCTAACTCTGATCACACAGTATGAGATAGTGAAAGGGTCAGTTGCCCCTCCATAATTAAATACCTTGAGACTGCGAATATATCGAATATAACCTGTTCCTCATCACATTTCACTTTTTTGTTTTGGCATGCATTGATGATTTTTTTCCTGAATAAATTACTAATGATGGTTGCAAAATAGTAATTCTCCATCATCCTCTCTACATAAAATAGTTAGCTCCCTATTTTAAACCTTTAATATCACCCTTCTGCAATTTTAATTGCAAACCAGAATATATTCACAAGGACCTGAGCTCCTTCTCAATTTAAAGAGAATTGCAAAAAGATTATAGATATTAAGTAGCCACCAAAAAAGCCTTCAAACCTTTAAGAAAATTCTTCCAAAAACTATAAAATCAAAACACACAACAAACAAAGACTGCACCTAACAATAACATTGGGTTATATGATTAGGAAAAATGAGAACCATCAAATTGAAAATAGAATATAACATGGGTATTCGCTTTTGATTCATGAGAAAAAAAGACAGTAAATCTCAAGTCTCCCAAGAGGCAGACTTGGAGAAAAAGCAGAGAGACTGGGACAATTGCAGAGAGAGACCAGAAGGTGTCTTCTCCCTCTGCAATCTGAGAGTCAAGGGAAGCCTCCATCCTGAGATGTTACTAACCCAGTTCAATCCACATGGTCCTGTGGCTTCAAAGGCTGAAAATTCTTGAATCCTGTGAGGATTTAGCTTATTTAGCATATATTCACTCCTTTTCTCCTCCTCTGGGTAAAGTTTACTTCTCTGCTCCATTGATGTTGGGTTTGGCCATCTACCTTGCCTTGGGCAAAAGGATGTTAACAGCTGTGATACAAATAGTTGCCTTGAGTATGCTTTCCACAGTTTGGCTAAGCCTCCTACACTCCTGGATTCCACAGAACATGCCCTGTATAGACATATACTGGCTCTTTAGCCTGAGCCTCAGGGAAAAATCCAGCTCACACCCTAGATCTAAGATCAGAGAGAAGGAGAGTCACCACCAGAGCCCACTTGAAACCAGCTAAACCACAGATCCCCTGGAGACATGTGAGCATTAGATTAAATGGCTGCTGAATATCACTGAGTTCAGGGATGGTCTGGTTTGTCACACAGCATTATTTTGGCATAGTTAACTAATAATACAAATAGACCAGAGAGTTTTTCCTATTTCCTGCTCCTTAAACTGGATTAAATAAGCCCAGTTTTATATCACCCTATCATTAAAGCCCTATGTTAAAATCATTTTATTATCTCTGTCTAAAATGAAAAAATGTCTCACCTGTTTCACATTGATTTTTTTGAGAATTCAGATTACTCAGTACACACACACACAGACACATATTCCCTCCATCTTCCACCACATAGTTCTTGGGTGGCGTGAATAACACAATATACATGCTTGACACATAATCATCACATAATAAATGTTAACAACTTTCCTTTCCCTACCTCCCCATCCCACCATCATTATGATGAGAGTTTTTCTGATCCTTAAAATGCCATTTAATTCTATAATTCTACTAATAAATTCTCTGCTTCACCACTTGGCTTTATTTGTCATTGCTTGAATCCAGCATAGTAGCAAATTAGCACAGTGATATACCTTAATTAGTATTTGTAGCACTGAATTCAGTGTCTCCAATTTAAAGCAGGTTTGGAGTAAGGAGCAAAATCTCTGTGTTTCTAGAACTATAGACTAAAGGAAATGACTCTGCTTCCTAACAGCCTGGCACCGTCTCGCAGTGCACAGCACTGGCAAGATCACCATCACAGGAAAGATGTCCTCACCACATCCCCCCTCCACTTCACATTCAGAGCATCTTCTCAAAATCAGATGACTGCTTTCTAGAATGCAGCAGCAATCTCTAGTAGTTAGCTGCATTTCAAAAGTGCCATATCAATGAGCTATTTTTAGAGAGTGCCCACAGCTCAAAAGGAGCCATCAAGGATCTCTCTTTGAACCCATATTTGATTGTTGGCCAAATTTTCCATATCCTGTTCTAGGCCTCTTCAAAAACATCTGTTTTGATTAAAGGGTGATCAGGAAAGTGCTCTCGTATTATAGAGGAAATGGGCTTCATTCAGTATGAATTGCTGGCACTATAAACCCTTGTTTCGAAGCTGAAGGAGCGATCATCAACATCTGTGCCAAATCCAGTGAGACAGACTGGGCCATGCTGACTACATACCACATGACTCAGTTCTGGGAAGAACTGTCCTAAAACGTGGGACTGGGGGAGTTGCAGATGAAGGTCTCTGTGCCCCGGGTTTAGCCTATCCTCAACCAGATATGAGAAAAGAAAAGGAGAAGTCTGTTGCACTCCATGCTGGAATTCTCTTGATCCCAATTACCCAGCATTAATAAGATTCTCAGATATACGTCTTCCAATGCAATCGCTCTTCTTTCTTCATCTCTCCTTAAAATATTCAATAATAAATTTAAAGCACTTCAAAAAAATTAAAGAAATTATCTTCCCTCAGTGCAATTTCCAACTTTCCCTTGTAAGTCAACCTATAATCTTGATTGTCTAATATCTACACAGGTCTGTTGACGAGTGCAAAAGGTATTTGTTGTGAATTTACCATAAGCAAGTGTATTAGATGTGTCCCCAACTCTCAGCTGCTTGCCAGTGTTGGCTGCTGACAACTCACCGCTGCTCCTTCTCAGGAAAAGTATTCTTGGCTGACAGAATTTGCCTCACCAGGAAATTCCCAGAGGTAGACACACACACACACAACCCCCCACACCAGTGCGAGCTCAGGGGCAGTCCTCCCCCCCCCCCCAGTGATTGACAGAAACAGGGCTGCCAAAGCCCACCTCTTGCCTCCAGGTGAAACACTCTGTGTTACCATTCCTGCTTCATTGCTCTCTGTTAGATCCAGCCTGGCTTCCATCTTTGAGCAGCTGCTTCCTATACCCAGCCTACCTCCCTCTTTCCTTGCAGGTTCACCTGGAAGCTCTTCTCAATAAATCACTGTCTCAAGAATTCCCATTCCAACTCTGTTTCTAGGCAACCTACTTAAAAATGCTCCCTTTCCGAATACTGCAATGTCTTCCAACTGCAATTTCAACCCTAACACTGTCTCCTCCAATGCCAAGCTAACAAGCAAGGAAACCAGGAGACCAGCAACCCAATGAGAGGGGCCTTAGCTCATCAGCACCTGAAACAAATCCCACTTCACACAGCAAGCAAGTCACGGTACATAGGAGTTCTCACTACTGGAAGTTTCTCACTTGATAAGTATTTTTTAATGCTCTGTTTCATTTCCCTCACAACAAGTTTTCCCCATAAATAAGGTTTCCATATGCTAATAATACTTTTTTGAAATGTGATTTATATGCAGTATCATGTACAAACCTCCAGCACTACAGACCAATGGATTTAACCATTTACACAAACACCCAGATTAAGACACAGAAATTTTTCTGTAGCCCAGAAAGCTCCCCAGGGCCCCTTTCCTTTAAACTACACTTCAGAAGAGCTAAGAAGCCAAATGGGGCCAGAGAAACATCCATGTCCTGGGGACAAGAAGCCATTTCTACCCCTAGGGCAGGGTTTCCAGGCCCTGGAGTTTCTGGCAGAAGCTGAAGACAGGATGCCTGTCTGCAGGAAGCTGAAGCCAAGAAGGAGACACAGTCACCGCTGAAGAAGCTGCTCAAAGCAGGGAGAAGCGAGAAATAGGCCTGACTTCTTTTCCCTCTACCTTCCCATCTCCTACGAACCTCTCCAGTAGAAAGCTGACAGCCACAGGAGGCTGCGAAAGAGAACCACAGTGGAGGGCACCCAGAGGTGGGGGGGGGGGGCCAGGTCCGTCAGGAGAGCTGTAGGTACAGTGGAGGGAGTAAGATTTGTTGACTGGAGATGGGAAGCAGACCCACGAAGTCTCCTGGAGTGTGGACTTTATCCAGAAGGCTCTAAACCTGATAGGCAGGTTTGAGGGAAAGAGTAGAATTATCATATTTGTGCTGTAAGATCATTAGGTTGGGCCAGTGACCCTCCAAGTGTAGCCCCTGGACCACCTGAAAACTACTTAGGAATTCCTACCTTCCGGCCCAACCCAGTCCTAGTAAGTCAAAAGCTCTGGGGGTGGCGCCCACAGTTGTGTATAAATGAGTCTTCTGGGTAATTGATTTATACTAGAGTTTGAGAATTCCTGGGCTAGCCCAGAGATGGAAGGACTGAGATGTGATTGTAGTGGACATGATGAAGGCTCTGGTTAAGAGATGGGACATGGAGCGGGTGCTTGGCAAGTAACAAGTAAAACAGGTAGGATTGACAGGGCAGTGATGAACATGGAGGGAGTAGTTCATTAGGAAGCAGCAGAGGCTGCAACTGCCCGTATGATAAGGGAGGTTCGTGAAACATTAGGCAGAAACCTTTCCCACCCAAGTATGTTTAATCGCTGAACTCCTGATTGCTCAGGCCTCTGCTCTGGGCACTGTGCCAGGGAACTGCAGAAGGAGGCAGGGCCAACACAATCCAGAGTGGCCAGCTGACATTGGTCTCTCCCCAGGACGGATGCCTGCACTCCCACCAGGCCGTAAAGCATCTGCCTCATGTTAAAATGCAAATGTTCTCTATGGGGACCCCCACAGGGGCTGTATCCTGCAATAGCACCAGCATCCAGAAGAGCCCTTGACCCCTCAAGCCTGGGAATTCCCTCAGGGTAGGGCTGTCCACCCTCCCCACCTTTCTTTAAAAAAAAAAGATTTATTTATGCATACAAGAGCTGGGGTACAGGCCAGAGGTGTGGGGATGAGAGGACTCACCAAAGACAGAGTGGGGAACAAAACAGGCAGATTGAAGTACTCTGTGGAGGGGAGCAGCAGGCAAGTCAGGAGAGGTCTGCTGCGCCATGTGGGTAGCTCCCTGGCCGGGGGATCGAACTCGTGCTGCAGTGGCTGCGGACAGCTTCATAGGTTGTGTCTTAACCCCTTGCGCCATCAGGGGCCGCCCCCTCCCCTCCTTTTTTTACCCTGGGAGCACAGGGTCTAGAGCAGCACTGACCAATTGAAATGGAATTCGAGTCACATACATCATCTTAAATTTTCTGGTGACCTCATTAGAGAAAGTCAAAAGGAACAGATAAAACTAATTTTATCTAAGCGATCGTTTCAACCTGTAGTCAATATTGAGCAAATTATTAACAACATATCTGCATTCTTTCTCCCTCCATACTAAATATTCAAAAATGTGGTGTGCAGTTCCCCTCGTGGCACATCTCAATTCCAACTCACCCCTTTTCGAGGCCTCAGTAGTCACTTGGGTGTGGTAGCTTCCACAATGGGAGATGCAGGGTTAGAAGATAGTGGTAGCTCATTTAAGCTTTCCTTAATTAATAAGTGCCTTCTTTCCCAAGGAACAGACGACCATGGACTTGTTACAGGTATTTGGTATCAATTTGATAGATTTTGTTCTGTGGAAGAGGAAACTGGGTGTAAAGTCAAGAACGGGCACAGTGCAGGTTTTCTGATCCCGTGCAGACCGGGTAAAGGAGGAGTCAGAGTCCTCAGTGGGTTTTTGCAGGTCTTTTATTGGGGTTCACCAGGCATATGGCAGGCAGAGGTGCTGGGGGGCCGGGAGGCTGGCAGGCCTCCCAGCCCCCAGCAAATCCTCACTCTATCTGGGCTCTCTGGCCTTCTCTGCTTCTGCTGCTTCTTCTCTGCTTCTCTCTCGGCTTCTCTTTCAGCTGCTGCTGCTGTTGGCATCCCCGTGACGCCGCCCTTAAAAAAGCACAGTCTTAGCCCAGGTGAATCCCATCTACCTATGCCCACACCCTACTCCAGGTGCCCGCCATCAGGCATGCATTCAGGACCGCAAGGATCCATCATCTATCCTGGTGGCGGAAGGGCAGAAAAGCCTCACATTTTTCCTTACCCTACACTGGGGTTTGGAGAATTGGAAGTGAGAGAAAGACAGAAGGCCAACAAGCTAAATGGACAGAGGAGCATGAAAACAATCTGCCTGGAAATTTCACAGGAATCTAGTCATCCTCTTAGCCATATTTTCTTTTTCTTTTTCCCTTTTTCCTTTATTTATTTATTTTTGCTTTATCAGGGGCACCAGAATACCCAGGGCAAGAGATGTGGATAGGTAGGAAGGTAAGAGGCCAATAAAAATATGGACACCTGAATCCCCTGTCCTTTGTAATAATAGCATTTGCCTCCTGGTCTCCACTGTGACTATTGTCCTGATGCTACAAAACACGCTACAAAACGCCTGGGTCTAGACTGTTGACTTTTATTGAGCGCGGAGTGAATGACAGGAAGTATTTATAACACTTCAGCAGAGCTGCCAGCCCAGTTTTTCTACTTGTTGTGTGACCTTGGGGAATTTACTTTATTTCTCTGTTCTTCTTTTTCCTCATCTATAAAATGGCCTTCATAGACACACCTTCCTTAGAGAAAGGTAGCGAAGTCTAAACAAAATCAAGGAAGCAAAGTGTTCGACAGAAGATCAAGCTACATAGAAAACATTTTTAAAATGTCAAGTATTATTATTTTTGTTAAAAATGGAAATACTGAGTCTTAGCTATTTTTCAAAATGGAGCAAAATGAAAATAAAGACTGTGGTTACCACTGGTGGAAAAGTTTTTTTTTTAATCTTTGCCTTTAGTTGTTTTAAGAGATCGACTTTGAGAGCAGAGTCGGGAGGAAGAGGTTGAGGGCAAGGCTTTGGCTGGAACTTGGAACTCACCACCTTCCATGCTCAGATGGGCCCGGGCAGGGTGAGAAAAAAACACAAGAGGACACAGATCACCGGGCTCCGCATGGAAAGAGTGAGGAAACCAATACCAGAAAGTGAAACCCCAGTCCAGGTCAGTGCGGGCTGCTCTGCTGGGAACCCCAGAGGGAGAGAGGCCACTGGATACGCGTGGGAACCAGACCCTGTGCCCTGCTCATGGGCAGTGGCTTCCCAGCTTGCACTCTGCCTGGTATTGGCCAGTGTCTCCTGTCTCCATTCCTCGGGGTAGACCCACACCTGTGGTTTTATTTGTATTTCAGGGTACGCCTATATCCCATCATATAGGCCTCAGGGCTCTACCCAATTAAAAAGAAGTTCCCGCCCCCTTCAAGACTGGGAACACCTAGCGTCTCATCCTGACCAAGAAACGTGTCCCAGCCCCTCCCCCCTTCCACAAATGTGACCGTGTGTTTCAATGCAGTTCGGAGCTGGTTATGGTGACCACAGTTGACCTCAACCTTGCTTGGTGACTCTGCCCCTTCTCAATTCTTACAGACACCTATGGAACGGAGACACCACCATACTTTCTCCATTCCACCATGTCTTCCTGACACTGGGAGATTCCAGGGAATGATGATGTAATTACAGAAAGCAGCTTCAGAGAAGTAGAATCAACTCCCCATTCTAAACCATGTATAAACTATGATGAAACCTTCCTGCCCCACCCCTCCCCTGGGGTAGTGGATGAGAATCTGGATTCCAGAATGGATAACTTTCCATAGGGAAGGGCGCAAAGCCCATACCCATAACCCATGCCATAGCACCAGAAAAATAGGGTCCTCCTCAGGCATCCTCCCTCCGAAGGAACAAAGCTGGGCATTTGGGCCAGTCCATAGAATGTTCCCTGATAGTGGTGTAACTTACCAGCAGAAATCCTGGCACCTTTTAAACCAAGATTGAACACAAGTGAACACTGATTTATTCTAACGTATAATTTTTCTTTCACTTGACTTGAATGCTCATAGAACAAATCTGGGGATGAGAGCAAAATAAATTTCAACAAAATGGTGTTCCCATAAATTTTTCTCCATTTCCTCTTACATGTTCAGCAAGGGCCTGGAAGTATATCCATTCAAAAGACATACACCACAGCAAAATAAGTAGTTCTAACAATGAAATGCCTGGGAAACACTTTCAGATGTTAATATATTAGTGATTATTTTAATAACATTCTCCCACCAAACTTCTAGGTAATATAACCATCATCACCAATTTGTCTCTCTTCAGTAAGCAAGTCTTATGTGTTAATAAAATAGGAACCTTCTCCTAACCCTCAGTCCCATCATATTTTTCAGAGCAAACTTCCAAAGGGCAAATTGAATGGCCAATTTGCCCTTGTCAGGGTAAAGTACTGATTCCAAAGCCTGGTGCTGAGCCAGAGGATGAGACGCATATATGGCCACCACTCTTCAGGAACTCACGATTGGCAAAGACTGACAGATTACATACCAATAACAGGGTCAAGGCACTCCTGGAGATGGGTACAAGGCAAGGGAAGGGACTGAAGAAGCCACCCCTGGGTGCGGCAGGCAAGAGTGCTCCAGAGAAAAGGTTAAGTTAATTTTGTCTTGAAAATTGTGTAGAAGTTGACAGGTGGACAAAGTGACATGCAAAGTCCACAGTGTAACCACAGAGCATGTGCAGGACTAGGACGCTCAAGAAGGAGGTGAGATGGGTAAGCAAGGGTCAGGTGATGAAAGGTCTGGGCCACTGAATGGCCTGAAGCCGGGAAGTAACAGCACCAGGTCTGCCTTTTGGAAAGGTCTCTCTGGCAGCAATGTGGAAGGGCAAGGGAACAGAATTAAATGAAGGGACCCATTAGGTCAACAAAGTAAGATATTAAGGATTTGAACTCTATAAGTAGAGAAGACAATTCAAGAGTTAATTAGGAAGTAGAGTCAAAGAACTTAGTAACCCACTGAAGGCAGGGGGCTACTGGTTTTGTCTTAGTTTGGATTAACCTGAGATAAGAATTTGGCTGCATGTAATTTATTTGGGAGATGACAGCAGGAATCACTCACTGGAATGACCTGGATCAGGTGAGTAAAGGAATGAGAAAAGGATGTGGAAATAAGAAACACATTGCTATGGGTACTAAGGCTCGATCCCACTTGGGACCCTCTCAGTCACTGTGTAGAATGCAACTCAGAACTGACCAAGAGACTGAGGAAGCATAAAGTCATATCTACCAACTCTCATCCCTCAATAATTGAGTCTCAGTCCTAAAAGTGCTGATTCCCTCAAATTTGTGCCTTGGCCCCAAAATCAGGCTGACAAGTCTTAAGACCAAAGAAAGTCCTCTGCAAGAGGGGCATAGTGCTCGAGGTGAGAAACACCTGGTGTGCCAAAAGTATCCACTAAAGTTGAATATGACCTCTAAAGTGAATGGAGCAGAGAAGAGCAGAGCCCACCTGGTTAGGTGTCCAGAAGGTCTTAGACCCAAGGTTGTCAATTAAAGCAATTGAAATAGCATGTCGATTGTACCCCTTAACAAATTTTTAAGGAAGCTGTAACATACACTACGCAGGCCACATGAAGGAAACCCTGGAGCTTACTAGGTGAGTTCTGTCTGGTCATCTTGTATGTATTAGTCTGCTGTCCCATGGTCACAGAGGCTCCAAGATACACAACCAGAATGAATCACTGATAATAGAAGCATCAAGACTGTAACAATAATACTCTACATAACTTCTTATGATTAGGATAGTGAACGAGAATTTTGGTGCAGCATCTGAGAATGTCAGTAACATAAGAAGCTTCCAAATTACGAACTGATTCTGGGTAAATGTGGATGTCTCATGCCTAGAGGGAAGGAAGCCAAGTATTGTTTAATACTCATCATTTGAGGCTTGGAACTGTCAGATTTGTTCTCTAGATCAACCACACTCTGCTAATCTTCTGAGGATGTTTTGACTTTTTTTTTTTTTTTGGCATTCCTATAGATTTAGTCTCTCCCTCTATTAAAGAAGGTGGCTGCCAAGAGACCTCAAGGGACCATCCCCAAAGAAATACATATGAATGTGAACAGGATTTGTAGCCTTAGAGAAACCTCCACACACTTTTAAACTTATCTTGGGAAAGATCAGACATTTCCTACCCACAGATTTGAATCAGGCTGAATCTAAAGTATTTAATTTCCATACTTAGAACCGTAGTTGCCATTGGTACATAATACAAACCATCCCAAGCAGCTGTGATTCGGGCACATACTGATTACAGCTAAACTACCCAGAATTCGAGCTCAATTTCACAAGACAGAAATATGACTTTTTTTTTCTTTTGGTCATAAAAGATCACCCAAGGAAGTAGCATGACAAAACGTTTCCTGATGCTGTTAGAGAGGCATATGGCTGAAACTCAACCTCACACACATCTGTATAAAAATGGACTGAGCAACCCACAAATATCTGAGTTTCTGGCAACATTAACACCCGAGCATCAGCAAGCCTTACGCCACTAATTATTTGAGACATCTTCTGCTTTGCTTTTATAACATCCTGAGCTGTTTATCAAAGAGGTCATAACATGAGAAAGTATTCATGCCATCTTTAATAAAGAAAAAATCTGACTGGACAGGGAGAGAAGGAAAAACACTGTTGCAATAGAGCAACAATCAAATTATGTCTATAATGGGCTTTAAATCTTTAGAAGAAAAGATCTACAGTTTAGCAGTACAAAGCAGTATTATTCCTGCTGTTATTAAAAACTGCCCTCTAATCCTTCACACATATGTAATACATCTCGTCCAAGGATCTCAAAATCCATTATAAATAAACAAAAAGATACACTTTATAATATCCGGCCAAGGCCACAAAAGAGATGGAACTCTCTGGTCATGAATAAGCCAGGACTTTTAGAACAGCTCACCAGCTAATGATATGAAGTTTCTTGGTCTCATCAAAATGTGGAGGAAAAAAGTGGTTCTTGTTATAGAAAACTCACTCAGTAAATGCATAGATAAAAATATTTATAACTGCTACAGGCACATGATGAAGATTAGTTAATCCACGTAAGTTCTTTCTGATAAAGGTATTTTAGTTATAAATGTCACCACAAACATAATTGCTGATAAATTCATTATAATCCAGAGCACCTGGTAATTCCACTATCCACACAAAGAAATATTAAATAATTACCTACCTCCTGCCTTCATTACTATCATTCTGCACTGTTGCAGGATTTATCTTGTAGAAGAAATTTTGAGTCCACTGAAGTAGGAAGAAAGAGCTGTCAAAAGCTAAAGCAAGAAAATAGAAATCTCACAATACTTAAGAAGCATTCACACTGCAACTAGCTGGTCAGGTTAACCCTTCACTCATTTAGCAAATATTCACCAAGAGTCACCCATTCAAGGTAGAAATAGGGCCTTCCTGGTGGTGCAAGGGGTTAAGCACTGCACTATGAAGCAATCCACAGCCTCTGCAACATGAGTTCAATCCCTGGCTGGCCAGGAAGCAACCCACATAGAGCAGCAGACCTCTCCTGGTCTCACCCAGTGCTCCCCTAGGCAGTGTATTTCAGTCAGTCTGCCTGTTCTGTTCCCCACTCTGTCTCTGGTGAATCCTCTCACACCCCGCATCTCTGGCCTGTACCCCAACTCTTGTGTGCATAAATAAATAATTTTTTTTAAAAAGGTAGAAATAGTTGAGTGTCCACTTTATATGCCAGGGCTTGCGTTTGAAGCATACTTAAAGAAATTAAAATATAGCAAAGGTTAGGGTCACCTGATAGTCTATTTAAAACAATCGGTATAATCCAAAGTGATTGTGAATCGGATGTGTGACCCTAGAGCAGGGTTTCTCAGCCTTGCCGCTAACTGACATGTGAGGCCAGATAATTCTTTGTTGTGAATTGCAGGATCCATATATAGGAATTGCAAAGTAGTATATTCCCAGCATACCTGGCCTCCACTCACTAGATGCCAGTAACACTCCTCTCCCTCCCTCTACACCATTCCAGTCATGACAAACAAAACTGTCACCAGACCTTGCTAAGCAACCCCTGGAAGGCAAAATAGTGCACTAGAGATCTCAGAAAACAATTAACTTTCTTCCATGTACATATTGATATTAACTGGACAATCCTGGTTAAAATACTGAATTTTATTTTTAGATAACATCTCGAGATACAGTAGCCAGATTAATCAGTAGCCAAGGGTCACTTGCATGATGAATCATCCTATTTCAACAAGATGTCTACCTTCACTTCTGAGTTATAAACGTAGACTCAAACAAGACAAACATCACATTGTTACCACTTCTGCTTAACTTAGTATTAAAGGTTTTGACCAGAATCAGGCGAAAATAAGAAATAAAAGAAATCCAAGTTGGAAAAGAAGAAATGAAGTTATCACTATTTGCAGATGATATTGTATACATAGAAAATCCTAAAGACCCCATCAAAAAGTTATTAGACACAATAACTTAATAGCAATAGCAATAGCAAAGTGGGGATTACAAAGTCAACATACAAAAACCTACAGCCTTTTTATATATAATGAAGAATATTTATATATAATAACGCCATTTATTAAAAAAGAATTAGATAGCCGGCAATTAACTTAAGAGGTAAAAGACCTATAAAAGAAGTTGTTTTACAAGATTTTATTAAAGGACTCATATAAGGTGATGGAAGGCTATCCCATGCTTATATATGGAGAATCAATATAATCAAAATGACTATCCTGCCTAAAATGATATATAGGTATGATATATAGGACATATATATGATATGCAGATTTAACACAATCCCCATCAAAATACCACAAAATCTCTAAATGTGAAAGCAATCCTGAGAATAAAGGAGAAAAATGGAGTTATCATACTACCTGAATTCAAACTTTACTATAAAGCAATACACAAAATAGAAAAACAATATGGTATCTGGCACAAAAACAGATACATGGACCAATGGAATAGAACATAAAGCCCCAAAATAAATCCATATACATGCCAGCACCTAATCTGTGATAAAAGAGCAGTGGTCTTAAATTGAGGAAAGGGCAACTTCTAATAAATGGTGCTGAGAAAATTGGAAAGTGACACATAAAAGAGTGAGGTTGGGTCCCTTGCTGACCCATACATAAAAAATAAACTCCAAATGGATTAAAGATTTAGATATAAAACCTGCAACAACAACCAAAAAAAAAATGAGTGAAAACATTTATGTTATGTTCCATAATATGAATGACAAAGAGAGTTTTGGTGACTTGACCTCTATGGCAGCTAAACACAAAAACAATGAGGATGACTTCAAGTTAAAAAAACTTCTGTACAGTGAAAAAAATACAAGATATTAAAAAGACACACTACTGAATGGGAGAAAATATTTACATAATACATATGCAAGATATATTAAAATATCCATGCAATTCAACAATTTAAAAAAACCCACCAATTAATAAATGGGTGGTCACTATAAACAGACAATTCATCAGAGGAGATATCCAGAAAGCCAAAGGGTATATGAACAAATGTTCATCATGCCTTCTAATAAGAGAGACACAGATTAAAGTCATAATGAGAGTCCATCTCATGCCCTTGAAAATGGCACATATTATAAAGACCTCCAACAACAAGCATTGGGGAAGATACAGAGATAAAGAAACCTGATTATACTTATTGGGAAAGTAAACTCGTGCAACTATTATGGAAAATAATCTGGGTTTACCTTAAAAACAAAAAATGTAATACCATGTAACCCAGCAATCCCATGCTTGGGTAATATATCCAAATATGATACTATCAGTACAAAAACCAATGTGTTCCACAATTTTCACAGCATTATTTACAATAGCTAGGGCATGAAAGCAGCCTAAATGTCCATCAACAGACAACTAGATAAAGAAGATGTGTTATTTAGCCATAAGAAAGGATAAAATGCAATTATTTTCAACAAAATAGAGTCTGAAAGAACTTCTTCTAGCAAAATTTGTATAATAAAAACATATCAGAATGCTAAAGGCAAAAATGTACATTTACACAGCAGACAACTTGATAACATGAAACACTTTCAAAACCAGAGGACAGCAATAAATGCTGTGAGGGTGCTGAGATTAAGAAGGAGGAGGGATAATGGTGGGGAAAAGTTGTTTTTTAAAACAAAGTCAAATCATCTCAAAAAAGAAACTTTCCTTTTAATTAATTTGCTAAGTAATTAACCCAGGCTCAAAAATAGCACTTTGTTTAAAAAAAAAAAAAAAGTCAAGAGAACCTTTATAAGTATTATAAGGGACTACATGTAAGGTGACAGTAAATCTCCATGTCATGTGTCAAAGAATGACTCAGACATGTAGTTAATTGTCTGCATGCCTGACAAATAATTCGCTTGTATAAAGGAGGCAACCATTCAAATTTGTCAATGAACACAGGTAAAAATAGGGTTTTTGTTTGCTTTTTTTTAAAACAGTGGTGGAAGAGAAGAGGAAAAAACAGGGACAACACTGAGCTTTATTTTGCTTTTTGGAGGCAAATTAATTAGCTGGCAAGTAGTGAAGAGATCTGTCTGGGTTGATTGCACTTGAATAGACCATGTCAAGTGCCACACAAATCATTTCTGATGGGGATGGATTCTCCAAGTAACCTTGAGGGTTTGGCTGGGCAGTAAGCAAGAGACTCACCTAATGGATCCTTCATCAGCATCTCTTCGCACTTAGACTGGGTCTTTGTCATTTTTCTGTTCAGAACAATTCTCAGGAAGACATAATTTTGACATAATAGCCTTATTTTTAGCTCTATACCAGGATGGAAAACAAGCCTCACATCACCAAGAGCTAGAAATTCGGAGATTTCTTTTCAGAAGTGGGCTTTTCTGCTCTTTTACATGACAGATGAGCATGGACAGGCTTTTCTACCTGTTCAAAAACTGCAGAATCCACAAGTCTCATGCTCACTTCCTCTTCCCTCCTACCTTGGGGAAAATTCCAGCCACTGAAAGTGCCACTGAGAGAGACAACTTTCAGGGAAGAACTCCTGAAATGCCACAACCTCGTTGATGTTCCTGGAAAGGCTTCTTTTCGCTTCATGTTGAATTACTTTAGCAAAAAAGCACCCATTCTTACACATCCATATTACTCCTCTGAATTTAGCTCCTGGCACAAAGATCTTGGTCAATAAATGGCAAATATTGTTGGAGATTTTATTATTACTAGTGATTTTATAATTTTTATTACTAGTGATTTTATTATTGCTGTGCTTCAGGCATTGCACCATGTGCATATTTTATTTGATTTACACATTTATTTTATTAACCTTAAATTATTATAAGTACTGTTATTATCCCCCTTTTTCAGATGAAGTTTAGAAGGTTAGACTGTCCTATTGTTGCAAGCACATACAAATATTTTTAACTTTTTAGCAATCTCAGTATATTTTTTCCCTTTGGAAATGACTCCCCATTTCTTGAATAGAGGAGCTCCTTCTTCATGACCTCCCCTCCAGACTTTCAGTAGTAACCTCTCCTTAAAATGTACTCAAATGTTTTCTTTCCCTATTGTTAGTGGAGCCATGAATTAGAAGTAATTGATTCCGTTCTGAGTGTTCCTCTCTTCTAAGCCAGGGCTCTATTTCTGAGCATATTACCTGCCAGACACTGGAAGTCATTCAAAGATATGACTAAGATATGACTTTACCCTTTGAGATCCTCCCAAAGAGAAATGCCCAGCACAACAAGGAGACATGAGCAATCAAAGACTGGAGCCAAGAGGAGAGAATAATTAACTGCCTGGGGTGCCTGGGGCCATGACAGAAATGGCACTTAAACTGAGCTTTGAAGAGGAGTAGGAGTTAGCACAGGCGAAGAAGAGAATGTACAATATTCTGGTCAAAGGAAATAGTCTCATACAAAAGTCACATACTCGCTTTTATATCTGTTTTTTTCCTCCCTGTATTCTACATGAATACCTATGTATTCATTCACTTTTTTTTAAAGATTTAGTTATTTATGCATAAAAGAGCTGGGGTACAGGCCAGAGATTGGGGTTGGGGGGGGTGAAAGGATTCACCACAGACAGAGTGGGAAACAGAACAGGCAGACTGACTGAAATACACTGTTGAGGGGAGCAGCAGGTGAGACAGAAGAGGTCCGGTTCACCATGTGGTTTGCTCCCTGGCTGACCAGGGATCGAACTCGTGCTGCAGAGGTTGCAGATTGCTTCATAGTGAAGTGCTTAACCCCTCCCTTGCACCACCAGGGAAGCCCAGTATTCATTTTGCAATATTTTTGCAATATTTTCACAGCCAGCACTATTAGCTTACAGCAACAAGTATTGGATACATAATATTCCATCCTCGGGGACTTAATATTCTTTTTTTTTTTTAAGATTTATTTATTTATTTATACAAGCACTGGGTACAGTCAGAAGCGCGGGAGGGTGAGAGAATTCACCAGAGCCAGAGCGGGGAGCAGAGCAGGCAAAAGGACCGAAGTACACTGCTGAGGGGAGCAGCGGGCAGCAGGAAAGGTCTGCGCGCCATGTGGGACCCTCCTCTGGTGGCTGGGGAGCAGCCGGGGATCAAACCGGCACTGCAGAGGCTGCAGTGCAACCCAGCGCTCAACCGCTGCACCACTGGGGAGGCCCAGGGACTTAATATTCTAATGAGGGACAATGGTACTGCTTTCCAAAGATGACCAACATCAATTTCTTCCAATTTATTCCAATCACTCCACCGCAGCACCACAGAGCACTCCGCAACCTAGTGGCTCAAAATAATAGTATTTACAGGTGGCCCCCAACTTAATGATGGTTCAACCTAATGGCTTTTTGACTTTACAGTAATGCAAATATAATACTCATTGAGCAGAAACCATCATTTGAATTTTAAATTTGGATCTTTTCCCAGATTGTCAATATGCACTATGACACTCTCTTGTGATGCTGAGTAGCAACCCCCCATCAGCCACACAATCACAAGAGGAAACTGATATTCTGCAGTGTGCTGTACAGTAATGGTGAGAATCCATACAACCATTCTTTTGTTCACGCTCAGTACAGTACTCAATAAATTACATGAGCTATCCCACACTTCATTATCCAATAGGCATTGTGTTAGATGAGTGTGTCCACTGTAGGCTAATATAAGTGTTCTGAATACACTTAAGATAGGCTGTAGGCTAAGCTGGGATCTTCAGAAGGTCAGGTTGCTTAAAAGCATTTTCAACTTATGATGGGTATATTAGAATGCAACTCCACTGTAAGTTGAAGAAGATCTGCATTTTTTACTCATACATCTTCAAACTGTACAGAGCAAGGCATCTGCACATGATGCTCCACATGGCATCAGCTGGAGTAAACTTGAAAGGATTCACATCCACGTTGACTCAATTACACACTGGCAAGAGGGTGCTGTTTATTGGCTGGATTATCAGCCAGGACTGAGGCTCCATAAGGATTTGGTTTCTTCAGGGCACGGTGACTAGATTCCTAGAGCAAGTAAGTGCCCGAGAGAGAGAGAGAGGGTGAGAGAGAGAGAGAGAGAGAGAGAGAGAGAGAGAGAGAGAGAGAGAGAGGAGGAAGCTGTAGTATCTTTAGAAGCTAGCCTCCAAGTCACATTAATCCTCATTAGAAAATTCTCTAACAACTCTTCCACCATACTCTATTGGTAAAGCAATTCACAGTGACCAACCGAGCTTAAGACGAGCACATATAGACTCTACCATGTGTTCAGAGTGTGGCAAGACTCTATAATAGCATATAAAATGAGTAATACTGTTGTGGACATTTTTATCTACAGAGTCTAAGTGAGGCAGTAGAAGAACTAATGAGCTAAGCCCCAGTTAACCAATGAAATCATGAGATATAATAAAATATGTTGTTTTAAGTCACTGCGTTTGGTGTAACTTGTAAACAAAGTGAACAGACAACTAGATAACTGGAACACATTAAAAATAAGCCTACATATATGCATGCACGGGAAAGGTCAGGTTCCAAAAAATATATCTGAATACACATTTAATAGAATCATGAAAAAGACAGGGATTGGGATCTATTGCAGATTGTACTTCAAAGGTAGCCTTTCTTATAAGCGTTTCTATTGTCTGAAACTTTTATAACAAAAATAGAAATTTCTAATGAGGATTAGTAGATAATTTCCAAAACAAGATTTTTTAATATATGCAGATGTAAACAGATTAATGTAGAGAACAGAAAAGAGAAATATTCCAAAGTAAAGTAGACCATGCATAGAAATTTATATAGTTAAAATAATTTTATCCCCCCAAAGCCTCAAAGAATCTTCAAGTTCTGAGTTAACAAAGTGGGGAGTAGGAGCAGGGAATGGAGCAATGCTGGAGGAGCTTAAATAAAGACTGGCCCATGTAGTTAATCAGGCCCTTGAGGAGGTCACTATGTAAGGCAAAAATTATCTGGGGTCATTATTGGCATTGAAAATACCTTCGATCACCATGGAGAGTACAGATAGACTGACTCTTGATGCATCTGACAGTTTTTGCTCCAGCACTGGAACAGGTCATAATTTTTCACTTGAGTGCTAGATAAAGTTCATGACTTGCATTAAAAGAGCATATTGTGCAGAAAATTAGAATCACACTCAGCCTGATGAGATACTCAACCTGAGTGGCATAATGGAACTGAGGCACAGAGGGGACAGCAGATTCACAATACCTGCACTTGCTCTTCATGAATGAGTAGACTAGAAGGTTCATCACCTTAATACTTTTAACACAGTGTGCACCCCACCCCCTGACATCAAAAAACACCAAATATACGTATGTCCTGACTCCTGTGTGCAGAACTGTGCTTTTGCCTCCAGGATAGTCACAACAAGTGTCTTCTAAACAAAGTACAAAAATTTGCCCCAAAGAAAAAACTCCCAAATTCCACAATAAACATGAAGAGAAGAGCAAGATGTAGTAATGCAGAGGAACTAAAGATATCAGCCCATGCCTCAAGCAAAGTCATTTCAGCTGTGGATGTCTTAGCGTTCTCTAAGCCTGCTTGTCACACAAGCAGGTCATAGATCCATAGTATATTACCATGTGATAAGGATACCAAATAGAGTTTATCAAGTGAAAAAAATTAAGTGGTAGATAGTACACAATTTCTGGTTCTCTAATTAACCCACAGTTTAGGCCAGATACAGATAAAATTATGGGAACATTGCCAATATCAACAAAGTATGACTCTGACCTCATACTGTTCTACATTTTTATAAGATCAGGCAAAGGGAACAGCTATGAGATTATGTTATTATGGAATCTTCTGGCCAGGGAAGAGCCATTATCAGAAGGAATCAGGGGAGATTATCTCAGGAGCTGAGTGCCTGCTATCAGACTATGGGACTAACTCAGACCTACCAAGTAAGCTAGTTGCTAAACTATAAAAAGGAAATTGGACTGAAGGTTATCCAGATTTGTCTCTCCTCATTGCTTTCTGTCCACGTAAATAAAAAAGAAATGTGCCTACTAGGGAAATAGACCTCCACATGGTACCTGTGCATAATACTTTCATAAACTATCTAGTCCTTCTTTTATGAGTAGGCAGTCACTATCACCAAATATTTGAAGATATTAAGTACAAATGATGTAAGCAGAGGGCCTCCCCGGTGGCCCAGCGGTTGAGCGCTGGGTTACAAAGCTGCCTGCAGCCTCTGCAACACCCATTCTATCCCCGGCCACCGGGCGAGTTTCCCACATGGTGCGCAGACCTCTCCTGCCGCCCGCTGCTCCCCTCAGCAGTGTATTTCGTCAGTCTGCCTGCTCTGCTCTCCCCTCTGGCTCTGGTGAATTCTCTCACCCTCCCGCGCTTCTGACTGTACCCAGTGCTTGTATAAATAAATAAATAAATCTTCTTAAAAAATGATATAAGCAGAAATCAATAATTAAAGAAGGAAATAAGAAAAATTTTTGAAGTTCTAATTATGAAAATATAGTAGACCCTTAATATGAAAAGACAGTAGACCCTACTTTTTCATGGGGGAAAAAAAGCTCTTTAACATTTAAAAACATGATTTTCAAAATAATAAATTGAGCAGAATGACTGAGCAATAAATAGATATGATTTTTTAATCAACCTAAATAGTGTGCTAAATAATAAATCTCTCTGAACACAGCACAAAAAGAGAAAGAAAAAGAGGCAGAAAATGAGAAAGAAGAAAAGGGAGGAAGGAATGGAGGAAAAAGAAGGAAAGAAAGAGACTAGATTAAAAGTAGAAAAGACAATTTCAAAAATATGGAAGTGTTCCAAGATATCAGGATTCATTTGATATGAATTCAAGAAAGAAGAAAGACAATATAGAAGAGAAGAAATAAGAAAAAAAGTAATAGAAGGAAAAAAATCATCATGAGCTAAAGGAGTCAACAAATTGAAATGGGTCATCAAAGAAAAAGCAGAAATAATTTAAGTTATACACAGAGGTATAAACTAGGGTGTCAATGCCTTAATATCCTGGACATGGAAGACAGTAAAAACTGCTTCAGGTTATTGCTGGCAAATCCAAATGTCTTTCCACATATCCTAACCTCACATATTATTCATGATAATCCGCCCCTTATCTCCCCAGTGCCCAAGCTACATGGTTTAGACACCACAACTGTCTATGCAAAGGTTTAATGGCCCGGGATCATGAGAGATTATTATCCCAACCTCTCTGAGTTCAGTGCACTGGCTACTGTGGTTCATTCCTATTTCCATTAAGATGGTATGAGTATTGGACATATGAAAAAATGTTCAACATCACTTGTAATCAGGGAAATGCAAATCAAAACTACCATGAGATATCATCTTACACCAGTGAGAATGGCACATATTAAAAAAACTAGCAACAACAAATGTTGGCGAGGGTGTGGAGAAAAAGGAACTCTTCTGCACTGTTGGTGGGAGTGCAAACTGGTCCAACCACTGTGGAAAGCTGTGTGGAGATTTCTGGACCTACTAAACATAGAGCTTCCATATGATCCAGCAATTCCACTCCTAGGTATTTACCCAAAGGACACAGAAACATCAATTCCAAAGAGCACCTGCACCCCTATGTTTATAGCAGCACTGTTTACAATAGCTAAGCTTTGGAAACAACCCAAATGCCCAAAAATAGATGACTGGATCAAGAAGATGTGGTACATATACACCATGGAATATTACTCAGCATTCAAAAAAGATAAACACATGCAATTTGCAGCAACATGGATGGCGCTGGAAGGGATCATGCTCAGCGAAATAAGCCAGAAAGAAAAAGAAAAATACCGGATGGTCTCACTCATAGCAGGAATCTAGAAAACTTAAATAAGGGACCAGGAAAATGAATAACTATAAGAAAGTGAAAATCAAATCAACAAAAAACTATGAACCAGAGACACTTTTTTGGGGGGTGGGGGCTGGGAGGGGAGGGACTGGGGTCAGAATGGGGCATTTGCAATTGTATGGGGGAATATAAAAATAAAAAATTTATTATTAAAAAAAAAATAAAACATTTCAATTCGCTCAAAAAAAAAAAAAAAAGATGGTATGAGTATTGGAATGAATAGCGACTGAGGTCCATGTGGGCAGGTTGCTCACACTAGACCCATCTGTATACCAGCAAATATCCCACATAGCATCTTTGTAGTTTGCAGGGCCAGAGATTCTGGACGATCTCCACACTCTACAGGCCTAGCAGTGCCCACATCTCAGTGCCACTCTTGATAGAAAGGAAGCTCTTAGCATGATATGCTACTCCTTCATGAGAAGCTAACCCCAGAGGAGCACTGTGTACACAGCTGGAACTATTGCCTTATGTAGCTTTCTATCCCCTTCCAGACTTTGGGCCAAAATCCTGGGGTTCTCTCTGTTTCTTTGTCTCTGCAGTGCCTGACCCATACCTTCTGGAGTCACAGATACACCTAACACAAATGGTAGCCATGCTTTGGAGATGTCCAGAGCTTTAACCCATTTCACCAGTATTTTTGCCTTTCAAAAACACCTTTTGTTCTGGTCCCCAGACATGTATATGCTCTTTATCAGGTGGTATAAGTGACGGAGACAATGTGTGAGACGGGGAATAAAAGCCCTCCATAGGGAAAGGGATCAGAGAGAGGGATGGAGGAGAACAGGACATGGTGGTGATGCACCGGGTGCACGGGTGCCTTGGGGACGGAAATTCTATGGGGACTCAACCTGAGGAGGTGGAGGGGAGCAAATATTGTTTTAAAAAAATTAAAATTAAAAAATAAATAAATAAATAAAAGTCCTCCATAACCTCAAAATCTCAAAAGTTTGCACCTCATTCACATTCTTAGGAGTTGGATAGGCCTGCACCTTGTCGGTAATAGCCTCTGGGAAATCTCAGACCATAAGACTCCCAGAGATTTTACTGTGGTGCCAGGCCTTGAATTTTCTGCATGTTCACCCTCCATTCCCTGCCACAGATGTTCCAACAAAGTCTGTAGAGTGTCTGCTGTAGGACACTATAGAAGCATGAATTCATATGTCGACATTATATCATCAGGGTAACAGACCAGTTTTATTGCCATGGGGGAAAAAACAGGACAGATCTCTGGATGCCATTCCATGACATATTGTGGGGCTGTGCAGGCAGCCTTAGAGAAGCATTGTTACCACTCCCATGTGAAGGCAAATTAATCTGAGTCAGTGGCCACGTGTATACTGGAAAAAGCTTATGCTAAATCCAGTACAGCATGGTAAGCTCATAGGACCATGACCAAGGCATCTAAGATGGTGGCAATGTTGGGCACAAATGTGTGAATGAGGACTACCCCTTTTGTTTAGTTCTTGGTAGTTGTTTAGTTCATGGTGATCTTTCACGAGCCATCTGGATTTTTTACCAACCACATGGGATTGTTGAAGGCATTGGGGACAGAACATACAATCCCCACTCAGTTCTTGGATAATTTCTCCTATTTTTTTAATCCCTCTCACCCCCCACAATCAAGCAATTTATATTACTTGACAATTACCACTTTTCAATGGGTTGATACTTTTCAAGGGGTTGGTAAACACATTACTCTCTCAAGGCTGCAGCCTTGAAACAATTCCTAGGATGGGAACAGTAGATGAATATACATTCCAAGGACAGGGCAGAGAAGCAAGAAGCCTCCAAGTGCTCGGGTCCAGCTCTCAGGTCAACTAGCGAGCACACCCTTTTGAGGTTCCTCTTCCAACATGATCCTAGGACGACACTTTGAGAATTTTAGATTCACCGAGACATCCTCTACTGAGCATGCCTTCTCTGACTGCCCAAACCCAGGACTTGGTGCATTTCATTCATTTTACACTATAACTGGTTTATTTTGTTTAATTATTTAACTTTCTCCCTCTGAGAGCATAAGGGATGATAGAGCAAAATACAGCATGATAAATTGGTATGAAATCAGACACCAAGAATGTCAACAAGCCAGGAGGTGTTTCTCTGTCCAGAACCACAATTTCCTGCAATGATCTCAAAAATTCTCAAAAAGTTCCCAAAAGTTGGCTTCACATTGACATCACCTGGGGAGTTTTGGTAACAACAGATGCCTGGGTCCCAATGCCAGAGGTTGTGATTTAACTAGTCTCGAGTGTGGCCTAGGCATGAGGAGTTTTAAAAGTTTCCACGTGGTTTCTACATGCAACCATGATTGAGAACTACCTATCTATAACAAGGGAATAAAGTCAGAGATGATATCTTCCTTTCAGTCTTAAAGGAGAATCAAGCTATCCATAAGTGAACATACCAATTCCTGCCTTCTCATGGATTCAATGGGAGTTTTGTCTGCTGAGGAAAATCAGATACAGCCCCCTAACCCCCCCAGCTACAGTTCCCACTGAATAGACATTGCTTCATGGTATGTTGCCTCCCCACCCCCAACATATTTCACAGCAATTGCATAACAGTATGAATTACAAGCGATATGCTTTGACTGTTATTATCTGTTTTCCCATATCTTGACATTTGAGATGTAACCAAGAACTTTGTATCCCCTTGGACTGGTTGAAGGGAGAGATTCTGATTAATGTCCTTTCAACTCCCATATGAAACACATGGCTTGTATTAGAGACAAGATGAATGGATTGATACATTGGGAAAGGCCTTCACATTAGATGAACATGACTTACTAAAGCCAGGAATGTCCTGATGATTAAATCTACCCATGTATGTGAATCAACACATCTCCTTGGGGGAGAAGTTCTTTTAAAAAGGTGGTGTTCAAAAGCTAAATCTTCCCTATCGCCAAACAGAAATCATCATTTATCCATGTAATTGTGAACAGTAGAAATTTAATGAGCTGCGAGTTCAAAAATAAATTTTCCCTCTTCTCTGCTCTGATCACTTAAATTTACTCTCCTTCAAATATTTAACTTAACAATACAATAATCCATTGCCAAAATTTGTATTTTTACTAATGTTAAATTTCCCAAGTAACATACAGGATACCCAGTTAAATTTAAATTTCAGATAAATGACAAGTTTTTGATATATGTGCCAAAGACTGCCAAGGGCATCCTTACACTAAAAATATATTTGTTTATCTGAAATTGACTTTTAAGTAGGTGTCCTGCATTTTTATTTGCTAAATCTGGCAACACTAACTACGTGGAGGGTGAGTGCTAAAGCCACAGCCTGCAGTTTTAGAGGACTTTGTTTGGTGGATATTTGCTCAGAAGACATGGTCTTATCACTAAATCAATGTATCAAATTTCCCTGCTAGTAAAAAAACTCTCTATATAGACAGACAGTACCAACAAGTTAACCTCAATCTGACATGAATAAAAACCGTTTCTAAGCGGTTATAGTTTCTAAAACAGAACTCCATCTACAATAAATGTAATTATTTCACTAAAATTGTTTGCATGTGTTTCTTTTCTGTACCGGGCCATGTTCCTGTACCATCTTAGTTGCCTTCATCTGTTACTTTGCAGATTTTTCTTTGCCCATATCTTTGATTTAAATTTATCATGACACATTTTTAAACAATAGCAGGAAACCTCACTTATGACTTTAATTATAAAATGGTGTTATAAAATTATATCCACATTTTACTTTTGGCAAGCAGCAGTCCTCATTTAACATGAATATCTCAAGTTGGCCTCTGCAGTTCTCTTTGGTTGATTTCAGCGCTTACTGTATGTAATTGATATAAAAACACACGTTTAGTAAGCAGTTATTGGAACTTGTTAAAAGAAGTAGCCACATTCATAAATACTTTCATTTTGCTGTGTAACATGCCAAAGGAATTAATAACATACATTTGGGAGTAAGAGGGAAATTTTGACTTTTTAAAGAAAAACTGATGTATTCTGCTCTTATGTTAATTGTTTGACTAGAGCTTTCTCTTCAAATCCACATTGTGTTTAATAAGGAAAAAGAGTGAACTAGACAAATATGCATCTCTGTGAATACCTGTTGGCACTTAATAAATTCCATTGTCTTTCATCAATAAAAAAAAATAGAAATGTGTCAACACTCATATAGGTGTAATAAAGAAGCCACAACAAAATCAGAAAATGCCCCATGGAAGACTCAAGTTTAATGCAGCTTGAGATAATCTCACTACATTTTAAATTACAAACTTAAAAAAACACTAGTGATTCTTTTCCATTAATGTAGGCAAATTTCCACATCCCTTTGACTGGAAGGCAAATGTAGCTTATAGCATAAAAGAGCTGCTTCATTGGCATCTATCATTTATACACTTCTAGAAAATAAATTTCACTTACATGTCACAGAACAAACAAGTAGAGGGATGAAAAAAAGAGAATTCAATAAATTGTATTTCTAGTCCTAATAAAAGGGGGAGGGATCTTCATAGCCCTCCACAGTTTATTTTTAAAATATTAATGTGATACTTGGATAATTACATGAGCTAATAACATATATGCCCTAGAAACATGGGGAGTGTGTCTCAGGCAAGAGTCTGACAAGCAATAATACATAAATTAGATTTATATATAAATACGCCATGATAGCAGCCCAACTTTCAAATCTTTCACCATCTAACTTGACTGACACAACAGGAAATAATAAAGTGCTATCTGGTGTGTTAAAGACTCTTAGATCAATAAGGACCAGAAAGGGGAGAAAGCAGTAACTTGGAAGGGTCTTGAGGCTTAAATAATATTTAGATAAACAGAGATTAGATAAGATAAAGCACATGTGGGCACTGGCCATTAGAGATAATACATTACACTGGTGCCAAAAGAGTAGAAATTTAAAAAATGAAAATTGATATGAAAAATGGCATTGGCTATTACAAAACAGATGGGGTATCTTCAAAGACAACTGTTTTCGGGGAGGGGGAATATAAATTAGAAAACTCAAGGAAATCACATTACTGACTTTCAGAAATGGAGGTACCTAAAAAAAAAAAAAATTGAGTCTTGGAGTCACCAAAGACTATATCAGAGGAGCTATGGCCCCCTAAAAGACCTGGAAGATGCCCTTTTTTTCTCTTTTTCTACTCCTACCTGACAAGCTCTCTCAAAGAGTGGGGAGGAGGTACAATGGACCACAGTGGAGGACTATGGGTACATGGCGGGGAAGGGCAGGAGAGGAGCATAATGTGGTAACATACACCTGAGGGAATGATCTCTAAATTATATACAATGTTGTAAACCAATGTTACATCAATAAAAAGAAATAAAAATAAATCCAAAGAAAGGAAGAACAGGACACACAAGTGCCTCCAGGCACTCAGGCTCTGCTTGGACATCAACAATGGCAGAGCACACACAGAATTGCCTGGAGCATCATCACCACTGTTCTCGCCAATGGAGTCACTCTCCATATCTCTCACCTATGTGCTATAAAAAGGAAGCTTTACCCAAACGCAGAATCAGTATGTCAGGGCACAGAGACACTTGGGTGGGCGATAAGAATAATCACTTTGTCAAACGATTCCTCTGAGAGAAAGGCAGGCATACCTTGCATAAAGAAGACTCACCTCCCAAAATATCCAAATATCCACGTACTTTTGTTTCTGTTTTGCTTCTCCAGAACATAGTTCCCATAGTATGCATGAATTAAGTATGGCACTTTAACAGTTGAATAGATAGTGGGTAATATTTTGCTAATGTTAATTTATATTACTCTTGAGTTTGTATAGTCACAAGTCTAGAGGAAATGTGGGGTTAGTTGTAAAGGCTTTATATTGGCAATTAGCCAGTCATTGAGGAGTAGACCTGAAAAAAGTTTTATTTTTATAAAGACTTTAACTTTTAATTACATTTTCAGAAATTAAATAAAAATATCCATAATCTATACTTAATTACTAATCTTGATAAGTAAGTTTTAATATTGTAGAAGAAAAACTTGAAAACAGATAAATAAAATTTTAATTCTATCATTATTTACACTGCCTTTATATTTACATTGATTTTACATATTATTAAAATCTGTGTACTTACACATTATTTTTTAATTGAGCCAATTCTGTTCTTTCTGTATAATTTTGTGAAAATCTTAGAGACAATGATTTTCTGAACAAAGGCAAGAAAAATAAGTTTTATAAAATTAATAATTTTACAGATCTTTATTACTTATTCAAACAGGGATGATCCATCTTTAGACCACTCAGACACAGCAATAATAATTAAATCCATCTTCTTAATATTTTGTTGACTTTCAGACATGTTTGTTAAAATTGGATAGAACATATTTTAATTTGATGTGTTATCTTGATCTATTATTTCCAGTTCCAGTAATTAAACTAAATGCAAACTAAACTGATCCAGATCTTTTCCCACTGTAGACACAAAAACATGTTGATAAAATATATAAAGAGAAAGAGCGGGCAAAAAAGGAAATCTACAGATATAAGAGGTAAAGAAAAACAAGTACAGGTGCTGACTCCAGGCCTTCATCAAAATTCTTACACATACTCACAGTTGGAAGGTAGGGTCTTGTCACCTCTGAGAAGACAGTTATGATCCTGGCATAGATGTGGAAAGGTTCTGAATTACCTGCATAAAGGGAAATAGAAAAAAATAGCTTTTTGACCTAATAAAGGATTAAGGAAATTTGTCTTTTCCCAAAATTTTGAGTGAAGTGAAATAGAATTTTCCCTTATGAAGTTAAAATGTCAAACCTGAGAAATTCTAGAGCTCATAATATTCAAGTGATGCCACATTTGCAAGCTGATCATAGAATGTAAAAAATCCCACAAAGACCTGAGGAGAGGCAAATCAAAATACCTGTAGAGGATGCTCACAGCACACACACACATCCATGCAAAATATTTGAAACCTTAATGAAGAAAAACTCACATTCAAAAATCACACACCACATAAGGACACAATCCATCATCAGAGAAAGGCAACAATACAACCAACTGGAATATGTGCATGTCAAGAATTTGAGCTAATAGAATAGAGTAAGTTGAGAAATAGCAAATAATAAATATGCTTCTAATTAAGAGCTAAGAAATGGCAACTACAATAAAAGAACCAAATTCTCTAGGTAAAAAGCAGCTGAAAGATTTGGAGAAAGAACGAATGGCATTGAAATTAAATCTCAATAGATAGGCTAAAATACAGGTTAGTTAAATGAAATGAGAAAAAGGAATTACCACCATAAAGAGAGAGCAGAGAGAATTATTCAGGGAAGATTTTTAAAAATAAGGAGTATGGAAAGGCACAGAAGAATGAGAAGATTTAACTTACAGAAAACAGAGCTCCATAAAGAGAAAACAGCAGGGATATTTGAGAAGATAATGACTGAGAATTTTCCAGAATAGATAAAATAAATCCTCAGAATAAAACAAACTTGTAAGCAATAAATAAATAAATAAATAAATAAATAAATCCATACCTAGATATAGTGCTTGAATATTATAAGCATAAAAAAACAGATATTTTCATAAACTGGAGAACAGAGACAAGAAATTCTTACAAGGAAAAGATGGGGAGAAATAAACTGCAAGGAATAATTGGAAAACTCCTCCACAAAAACAACAGATGAAAGGAGACAATGAAAAGTATGTATAATGTGTGGCAAAAGTTAACTATTGCTTTAAAACTCTATAACTAGCTAATTCAAGATTTAAAGTAAATGTAAAAAAATACATTTTTAGTTATTTAAAATCTAAGAGAATGTATGACTTCACTCAAAAATCTACTAAACATGTTCTTCAGTAATAAGTTAATTGAACCCAGAAGGAAAATATGACATGCAAGAGGCAATTTGTGAGCAAAGAAATTGTTAAATAAGCAGTGACAACCACTAATAATAATAATAGCAAAAATAATTGTAGCAAATTTGGGCATGTAGAAAAATGTGCAATTAAACATAAGACAATAGAAACCTGAAAAGTCAGAAAGGACATTAATCAAGAGTTGATAGTGAGAAT
This sequence comes from Talpa europaea, assembly GCF_964194135.1. Lineage (NCBI taxonomy): Eukaryota > Metazoa > Chordata > Mammalia > Eulipotyphla > Talpidae > Talpa > Talpa europaea. The sequence continues at coordinate 24,122,285 of NC_140078.1, read as the reverse complement.
TAGTGATTCTAAGAGGTTTACTGATCAGGATAAGGGTACAGATGTTAATTATATTTAGGCTTGGTTAAATCAAGTATCAAAGTTTAAATTTTAAATGTAATCCCTACAACCACTGAAATAGAATCTATACTGTCCAAACTAATAGAGTACAAAGCAAGTGATAAGGAAAATGCAATAAAATAGGTAGCAAAAAAAAGGAAAGTAAAGGAAAAACATGATTTACAAATACATGAAGTTAGATGATGGAAATAAATTCAAGCATAAAAATACCCACAATAAACATAAGTGAGTTAAACTCACCAGTTAAAAATTACAGATTCTCAAACTGGATTTGAATAGCTACATACTGCTTACAAGAGTTATGAGGCTGAATGGAAATTATGAAAGAGGATGAAAAAGATAAATCAGGACTCTCAGTTAAACATTGAAAATTGATTGAATTATTTATTCATAGTCTCCACTAAAGTCCCAAAAAGGAACAAAGGCAAGAGAAAAATTGAGGGATGTCAGGAAATTTTTGTAAGGAAAGCAGATGGGTAAGTGGTAACTGACTCAGCAAAGTAGGCTAAGCCAAAAATCCAACAGTGCCTACAGGGTATAAGATTGGGCATTACCAAGTGTCTGCCTCACTTGGCAGGTCTCTAAGAGTCTAAAAGAGGCATCATATATCCTTGAAAGCCCAATGAAGGACAGCAGTGAAAAGAGTATGGTAGGTTAAAATTCGACATAAGAAACTGATCCCCTCTCCAAATGTGCAGAATCTCTCAACCCTAATAGAAGATATATCTACACCCTAGAATGTTGTACCAGACAGGCTCCTAGCTGGAAGTGTAGGCACAGCAAAGGACAAGTATGAGGAGCCAAAATGAAACAGGGAGATCATTTCATGGTAAGATTAAAAGTGCCTTTCTTGTCTTGGCACCAAGGTCATTAATTGTCAAGCCTAACCCACAGTTAGGACATTCAAGTTTCACCCTGGCAAAATTGAGCACCACTCCAAAAGAAAACCTAGATAATTAGATCTGGATATCAAAGAGCTTGATAAATAATTGAGTATCTACCCAATAATCTATAGTAAGCATCATTCTTAGTTGAGATAGATTAGCTATATTATCTTTAAGAGTAAAGGGGAAAGCAAAGATTTCTGCTATAGTTGCTTCAGTTAGACATTGATCTGGATTTCTGGGTAATACATAGATGACCAAAGAAATATGAGGCATAAATGAGAAGTACAATTATGTCACATATGATTGCCTCCCCAGGAAAATACCCAAACTATTAAAAGCTTTTAAATTCAGCAAAATTGCTATATAAAAGTTAACACACAAATATCAACAGTCTTTTTTTTTAACATTTGATGAAATTTTATTTATTTTTTTATGTTCTTATAATAAATTTTATTTTTATATTCCCCATACAATTGCAACCCCCCCATTCTGACCCCAATCCCTCCCCTCCCGCCCTCCACCCCCAAAAAGTGTCTCTGGTTCATAGTTTTTTGTTGATTTTGATTTTCACTTTCTTATAGTTATTCATTTTCCTGGTCCCTTATTTAAGTTTTCTAGATTCCTGCTATGAGTGAGACCATCCGGTATTTTTCTTTTTCTTTTTGGCTTATTTCACTGAGCATGATCCCTTCCAGCGCCATCCATGTTGCTGCAAATTTCATGTGTTTATCTTTTTTGAATGCTGAGTAATATTCCATGGTATATATGTACCACATCTTCTTGATCCAGTCATCTGTTTTTGGGCATTTGGGCTGTTTCCAAAGCTTAGCTATTGTAAACAGTGCTGCTATAAACATGGGTGTGCAGGTGCTCTTTGGAATTGATGTTTCTGTGTCCTTTGGGTAAATACCTAGGAGTGGAATTGCTGGATCATATGGACAGTCTTAAATACTGAAAGAACAACCCAATTTAAAAATTGGCAGAGGATTTGAATAAACATTTCTCCAAAGAAGACACAGGCACATGAAAAAATGAAAAGATGTTCAGCATCTCTTATTACTAGGGAAGTGCAAACCAAATCTACGAGCTATCCTCTCACAACTGTGAGAATGACATCCAAAAGAAAGAAACAAGAGTTGGAGAGGGATGTGCAGAGGATGAAATCCTTACACACTACTGGTGGGAATATAAATTGATGCAGCCAAATGAAAAGCAGAATGGCGCTCTCTCAAAAAAAATAAAACTAGAGATGCCATATGATGCAGTTATCCCACTTCTGGGTTTTTACCTGAAAAAACAAAAATACTAATTTGAAGATATATATATACACCTCCATGTTTATTGCAGCAATAGTTACAGTAGCTGAGAACTAGAACTACCTAAGTACCCGTGGACTGACCAATAAAGATGCTGTGGTCTGTATACACAATAGAATATCATTCAGTTATAGATTATACAGGTGTGTATACTTGAACATATGATGACTATAGAGAGATGAATATATATGAAGACATATATATGTACGTATGTATAGTGATGAAATCCTGCCATCTGCAACAACAGAGAAGGACCTAGAGAGTATTATGCTTAGTGAAATAAGCCAAAAGGAGAAAGACAAACACCATATGCTTTCACTCACATGTGGTATATATAGAGAAAACAAACAGATGAACTAAATAAAACCAAAATAAACTTTTGGACTATTAAAAAAAGAAAAAAAGACAAACCCAACATAGAACACATTGCTTTATATTACTAATAATTTAAATTTCCAAAATAAACGCCACCTATAAACAGGAAAAAAATGAATTCTATCTGAATAAAAGACAGATATAAACCCAAATCTTTTTAAAAATTAGAATAAAAGATAGGAAAATATCTTAATGACCTTCAGGTAGAGGAGGATCTTTTTAAATAGGACACACACAAAGCAAAATACAGATAGAGATTGATCCAGCTTTAATGCATTAAATACATTAAATTTTTTAATTCATCTCTGATGAAAGTCATTAGCAAAAGAGAAATGATAAGCTGCAATCTAGAAAAAGCTCCCACTTAACACTGACAGCGAAATAGTACTCAGAATAAGTATGCAGTATGTCAAAAAAGAGAAGCAACCAGTAGAAAATTGAGCAAAAGATCTTAATAGACAGGACACCAAAGGAAAACAATGAATGTACAATAAATATACATACGTATCCTAGTTTAACTGGAATCAGAAAAAATTCTAAATAAAACCAAAATGAATTGCTCTGTCACACTCATCAAATGGGTAAATCTAAATCTAACATTCCAAATGTTGGAGAGGATGCAGAAAAGTAGTATTGTTATAGACTGAGGATAATATATAAGTTGGTACAATTATTTTTGGAAAACAATTTGCTAAGATCTAGCAAACCAAGACCATTTCCCATCCAATTTTATGGTCAATAATCATGGACTCTTAGGGAGATGATGACATGGATTCCCAAGTTTCTGGAAGCTGCGGGGAAAGTGGAAGAAGGATGTCCAGTGCTAGACTGGTTGAGTTTTGGAACCATCCACATCCAGCTGAAGATGCCAACAGGCAAAAGCATGTATGTCTGGGCTCAAGGGAAGATGCTGTGCCATGCATGAAGATTTGGGAATCACTAGCACACAGGTGGAAGGCCTATGTGCCATGAATGCCTAAGAATGTGTTTGCTTCACATGTGCAATACTTTAGCCAGGAGTTAAGGTGTTAAGCTGAATCACTAGTCAAGTTGTTGCCCCCCACCCCTACCACTCCCTGCTTTAAACAATCTGGCTTCATCTGCTTGGGGCTGAGTTGGAAGCTCTAATGTGGGTAACATAAGGAGCCATGAACCAATTGGCTTGGATCACCAGGGCACCTAAGTACCACACTTTGGAATTTTAATTTCTTCATACTTCCATGACAAGAGAAAATAGATTATATGTTTATTACTCACCTGTGCTTATTCAAAAACTCAGGCATTGAACTCAGTATACATCTTACTTGCTTTTAAGCAAATCTTGCAAACTTTGGCAAATAGATTGTCATGTCTGATGTGATATACACATATTTACAGGGCCAATAAGAAGTTAAATTGGTAAGTGAAAAAGAAAGCTAAATCTTCTTATTTTGACGTCATTCCTGCTAAAGTTTTGGCCTCTATTTGGTACACAACAAAGAAAAGGGTAGTGGGAAGAAGTTGATTTGCATCCATGATTAAGGTTTAGTGAATGGGACTTAATAACTAGTCTTGGGGATATATATGTATGTGTGTGTGTGTGTGTGTGTGTGGTGTGTGTCTGAATATGTGTATATATATATACACACACATATATATGTACACATATATATGCAGTTCACACAGAAACTGATAAAAACAAAGATTCTGGAAACAAATATTAAGTGTTAAAGGTCAATATGAACTTTTTGGCAAATTCTAGAATTGTAGGGACAGTGCTTAAAGAACAAAAGGTAATAAGACAATAGTTTATGGTTAATAATAATAATAATAATAATAATAACTGATCTTATTGATCTTATTCATATAGACAGTATTCTGTTTAAAAACATTGTGCTTTCCTAGCCTCTGCCTGGTTTCTAAACCTTGGAATTGAACCTCCCCTGTGGTCAAGCTATGCCAATGTTCCCCTTTTCGAGACAAATAAAACAACATTAAATCCCAATCACTGGCCTCACTGAGTAAAAGATTCATGATTTCATTCAATAGGAAACATTCAACAATGTTTGCCTAGGCACTAGTTCCATGACTGCTGATTCAAGCTCCCTTGTCTCTAGTTTCTGCTCTGATGCACAGACATCCCTAACGAGGGTTTTGTACATGTGGGGAGCAACCAAAAAAAGGAATCAGACACTGCCTTTACCTCATGAGTGACAAATGCACTTCATCCCCAGTCTGTTTCTAGTGTGGGCCAATTACATGGATTCTGAAGTGAGGGCTGATGCTTACAAATGTTCTGGCTTTCAGCTACCAGGAGGTCTACACATACAACACAACTGTATGGGGTCCAGTTGTTAGCCAGCTGAGAAGAGACCAAACCAGATGTCAAGCAGCATCAGAGAGGAGCAAACTCGAGTGTGCTGCCTGGCTACTTTATGTCTGTGCCCCATACAGTGCTAGGAACTCACAAGGAAAATGTTAGAAAGTGAAGACCATTTGTGAACAAGAAAGCTTTAGCCAAACTGTAAAGCCCTGTTCTGTATTCTACACTTAGACAAGACACCATGATCTCTAATGCCAGTAACCAACACTATTTCCCTGGTTACCAGAGGAATCCAGGGCAATGGACAGCGTGTGCAGGCCACCCAGGGCACTTGGAAAGTAGAATGCCACAGGAGTGTGTGTGTACGTGTGCTAAGTACTTTTGACACAATCTCCATTTTGAATGAGTCTTTGATGCCTGAGTATAATTTTTATATCAATAAGGTAAGTAAAAATTGACCTGGCTAGGGGAAATTCTTTTGAAATGTGGTTCTCGATCACCTGGGGAAGACTTAAAAACTACTGAAGTCTGGGTCCCAGCCCTGGAGATTATTCTGATATAATTGTCATGGTTGTGGCCTGGATGTTAGGAAGTTAAGATCTTCAAGTGATTCAAATATGCAGGGAATTTTCAGAACCTCTGCTGTTGAACTATTCCAAAGACTAGCTCAGCCATCCACAGGGTCTCTTCCCTTTGGAGGTTCCTGTACACTACAGAAGCAGCAAAATGGATCTGGACCTAAACTGGTTTCTCTTTCTGGCCTTCTGATTGACTTTAAAGATCTAATTTGTTTAAATTCTTTTTGACATCTCAAGCAAATACAAATTCACAATCCCTTTCCATCACTCTGAAACCTATAAAGTTAGAAAACAAAAGTTTTGTTACAACCCATTTGATGGCAAACATCTAAGTTCAGCTGATGTGGGACTATTAATATTGTCTTCATTCAACTCACTTAGTATGAATATTCTTATGTTTCTCTACAGAAAATTCTTGTAACAGATCACAGGTTACTGCTTCAGTGCATGCAATATATTTACCATAATAGCTTTCTAAAACCCAAGAGTTTTGGATAAAAGGGGCATTACGATGCATCATCCTGGGTGCAAACAACAGAACAATAAATCAAGATGTGACCCTAAGCCTTAAATAACTCACATAAACAAACAACTATACTGAAATATGGATATTTGCCAAGGACAGGCATGTAAAGCTCTCTGGAAATATAAAAGAGGGAGCAATTACTTCTATTTTATATTTCTCTGGAAATATAAAAGAGGGAGCAATTACTTCTGGTCACAGAAGACATGGCATTTATGCCAGATCTTGGCACACGAGGAGGGTTTGCCATGTTGAGATCCTCCAGTCACAGGCAACCACTCACACAAAGACCTTATTTCAAGAGACACCAATTGGGTGGAATGTATGGGGAAGGGTGGTGAAGATGAACTTGGGAAGAGGGGAGCCCCAGGTTCTTAAGGAGTCTGTAAATTAAAGGATTGGGATTATAATCCAGAGGCCCTACAATTTAAATGTGCATAAAATCACTAGGGAATCCTGTTAAACTCCAAGTTCAGGAAGTCTGGAGTGTAATTGGAATTTCTGCTTTTCTAACAAGCTCCCAGGAGATATGGCACAGCTGATATGAGTGGCACATTTGTGAAACAGGTTTCCCTTGCCATCTGGAAGCAGAACATTCCTATTTGGTATGACTTCATGGGTTATTTCTTAACTCTGGGAATACTATTTGTTTTTTGTTTTTTAATTTCTTTCTTTCTTTTTTCTTTTTTTTTTTATAGAGGCATGTTTTATTTATTTATTTTGTTTGTTTGTTTGTTTGTTTGTTTGTTTGTTTGTTTGTTTTGTTTATACAAGCACTGGGTACAGTCAGAAGCACGGGAGGGTGAGAGAATTCACCAGAGCCAGAGCGGGGAGCAGAGCAGGCAGAAGGACCGAAGTACACTGCTGAGGGGAGCAGCGGGCGGCAGGAGAGGTCTGCGCGCCATGTGGGACCCTCTTCTGGTGGCCGGGGAGCAGCCGGGGATCGAACCGGAGCCACAGAGGCCGCGGACAGCTTCGCAACCCAGCGCTCAACCGCTGCGCCACCGGGGAGGCCCTCTGGGAATACTATTTGTATGAAAATTTTTTGAGTATTCCCAGGTCCATAAAATAGCCTACCAAATCATACCAAATAGGAACATTCTACTTTCAAATAGCGGGAGAAGCCCATAGCAAGGCTCTAGAACTGAGCTCCTAAAACAGTAGCCACTAGTCACATATGCTAGTGAAGTTTAAACTGTAATTATTGAAAATTAAATAAAACGTAAATCTAGTTCATCAGTTTTACTAACCACATTTCAAATTCTGAACTGCCACAGGAAGCTGGTAGCTACTGTATTGGCCGATGAAGAAAGAGTATTTCCATCATCACAGACAGTTCCTTTAATCAGGGCTGATTCTAGAATACTACATTGTAGCTTTAGGCATTTTCCAACAGGGTAGCTAGTAAAAATAACTAATACTTAACACACTGGTCACCATGAGTCAAAAATTGTTTGTAGTGGTGTGAAATTATAACCATAGACTCCTTTACACTCCTCCCATTCAAAGGTGGAGCCTCAACCTCCTTCCCTGGAGTGTGGCTCACTTCTCATGAATGAGCTGTGACAGAGATGCGGTGTGACTTCTGAGACTCAGTCATAAGAACTCTCCCCTTCTCTCAATGAAGGAAACCAGCTGCCATTATATAAGAATATTAAAGCAGCCTGATGGAGATGCTCATGTGGTGAGAAACTAGCTCAAGCCAACAGTCATATGATAGAGCTACTTTGGGGGAGATAATCCTCCCATCCCTGTCAAGAGTACTACTTCCCCAAGTGACATCTTGACTGAACCCTCAAGAGAGACCCCATGCCAAAATTTCCCAGCTAAGGTATCCCCAAATTCCTGACACATAGGAATCATGACATAATAACTTGTCTTAAGTTACTAAGTCTTGGGGTAATTAGTTACATAGCAATAAGTAACAAATATACAACTCTAAGCACTTTGTGCATTTTAACTCACAATAATCCTTGAATGGGACATATCACCTTATTCCCATTTTACAGATTGGGAAAACAAGGCACAGAGAGGCTAAATAAAGTATAGTTTACACTGCTAATGTGCATGGGTAAGGGAATGCAAACCCAGGAGGTCAGGATCCAGTGTCTTGCTCTCTACCATGATACTGTTCTCTCTCAGATTAGTTAGAACACATCTCTGATGGAAGTACAGTTTTAGGGACCCACCTGAGAAGTCGCCTCTCATTCTGGCTACAAATTAGGATCACCTGGGGATCTTTTACTAATGCCCAAGACCACCCAAGATCAACTGAGGCACGACAACTGGGGTGCAACCCAAGCACTGTCAGTCTTTAAAGTCTATCTGTTGATACAGGGTGTGCCCAGGGTGAAGAATCCCTGGTAGACATCACTACCCACATGTGGGCCCAGGAGTGCGTGAGAAGCCAAATTTATATTTCAACAAGATTTCCCAAGGGCCTTGTATCACATTAAAGTTGGAGAAGCATGGCTGTAATCCTTCCCCCGGGCCACACCTGGTGAAAGGTAACAACAGAACATCAAAAGGGTTGGTACATGTGGTTTTGCTATAGGAACTGCAATTGGGCACACAGAGGAAAAACTAAGCTAAGCATTTTACAAAACAGTTCTTCAAAATAAGAAAAAGACAGAAGGAAAAAGACAGGTGGGAAAAGCAGGAGAGAACAAATAATTTCTCTTAGTGTCAAAAAGAAATATAGGACTCCAGCAGGGTGATCACTAAAAATTAGGGTGTCAGAGAAGGACCTACCTTAGAAGACAAAAATCAAACAAGACAGTAAAATTGCCTCTCATTGGTTTGAGGCCAGGAGTAACACTATATTCACTGTATGGCTTGGGGGTTTTGTGAAAAGAATATGAAAAGTGTATTATTCTAGCCTTATCCATCGATAGTAAATAGTATGGCAGCAAAAGTTAACTATTTAAAAGAAAGGGAACCAACTGTCTCATTTTTCCCTATTCAGTTATCAGCAGTATTATTTCTGTGACTTGAGGCACCCACTCAGCACCGTGAACGCAGGACATGACTCCCAGAAGGTGCCATAGGACTCTGCAGGCACGATTCTCCCACAGCCCAGAATTCTTACTGTGAACACTGCAAATGTGCCCTCCAGGCTCGTTCTGGAGCAAGATCATGCCAGTGTCTACAGAGAAAAAATCAGAACTGTAGAATAAATGCCCCTAGAAATAATCCTTGATCAATTTGGTCGTGGATGGTTAGATTAATGCCCCTAATATGCTTGCCCCTTGGGTAGAACAACTCTGAAGTGGGTGTCCTACATATTTTGCCAGCATCCTCAACAGATTTGAGCCCAGGTTGTCTTGTTCAATAACCTGTTCATGAACGCATCCTGTATTGACTTCCTTTCCATCTCCATGTTGGTGTTTCTCAGAGTCACTTTCAAATAGGTGTCTGCTCTAGAGTCCTTGTCTTAGACCCTACATCTGGGGGAGTTTGATCCAAAACTATGCTCAATAAACATCAGTATTTGGTTAGGTGACTTAAATTCATGGAAGAGAAGAAACCAAAAGAAAAAGAGAAGAAATTCCAGGAGAAGAAGCTCTGTTAGGATGGATTTTCGGAGGTAAAAATAAGCAAGTGTGTTCAGAGCTCTTAGTGGCATAAAGGTTATAGGCTGGAGATAGGAAGTCGTCCAGGACGTATAGAGAGGATGAAATCAGATTTTTATAATGATCTTCCCCAAGAAATTCTCAAAGGTTTTTCTCAAGGGGTGTCCCCCTAGAATAACTACAAAGAAATTCATTTGCTAAAGGTATTTTAATATAATGGTATTAAGACATGGGTGCTACCCAAGGACATCTTCTTTTGTCTTGAACATTCAGTGGAAGGTCCAAAGGTGAGAACTTGTCAATCAGAATGAGCAAAGTAAAACTGCAGTAACAAACAACCTCAAAATCTCAGTCCTTTAAAACAAAGGTATGCTTTCTTTGTATGCACACATACTAAGGCAGGTTTGTGAAGGGATGCTCCAGGTTATTTCTCAGGAACCAAGTTGACAGAGGCACCATCTTCTTTTTTATACACACACACACACACACACACACATATGTATGTATCTGATATATATGCTGATATATACATATATATATGTATCTGATATCTCAAAAACAATTCTGCATGCTTTTCCACATAGAAAAAAAAGTAAGACTGGGAAGTATCATTAGGAGTCTTTGCAGGTGTCATTAAGAGTCTTGAGATGGAGAGATAATCCTAGATTATCCCAATAGGTCCACTATCATCAAATGCAATACATTATCAGACCAAGTAAAGAGGAAACCCCAATAGAAATACTCAGAATGTGGTGTCGATGAGATTGGCTGGCCTCTCACTCCCTAGCAAAAGGGAAAATTAGAAGATCCATTTCATCCAGCCACTGGACATGAACATGTACAAAAGTTCTTAGAACTTGATATATGAAACCAGAAGTTTAGAGTATATACAAATAAAGATTGTTGTCTGCTTCCTGCCAAGAGAAATCCATATTTGGGGGGAGGGATGGGAGGGAAGGCGGATAGGAGGATAAGGAACTGAATGAAGCAGTCTTCAACGAGCAAGGCAGAGAAAGGAGTCAGTATCAGGCAAGTTTTAGGTGATCTTTTGGGGGCTCAGGACGTTTGAGAAATTGACCAAGGAGATAATGTAGACGATAGCCAGGCTTAAGGCATCTTAAGTCACCCCAACAACAGGGCTGCCTTTTAGGGAAAAGACTGTGCAGGATATGTAGCTGGGAGAGGGAGTGCACGAGCTGAGTAGGGGTACAAGAAGGTCAGGAAGAAGTCAATCAGCACCTCTAGGAATATGAAGTACAAGAATTCCCTATGAAGCTGTTCAAGGAGCCCATAAATGTGCCCACAAGAGAGCCAGCACTTGAACACCAACCATAACAGAGGACACAGCGGCCAGCAGGTGTCAGCCAAGAGAACTACGCTGAGCATCCCAGCACTTGGTGAAAAGAAGACTAGGAAAAATGGGAAGCAAGGATAAGATGGTAAAGGAATCCTTCCCCTTAAGGATTATGCTAAGCAAAATAAGTCAGAGGGAAAAAGAAAAATATCAGATGATTTCACTCTGGAGGAATATAGGGAAACCAAACAAAGGGTCAAGAAAAAGACAAAATGTGCAAACTGACTACAGATCTGAGGCATCCAGTAGGGAAGGGAAGAGTCAGGCGTCAAAACAGGGGTGGGGAGAGCACAAGGGATTATGGGGATGGCTCACGGGCGCTGTGGGGGTGGGAGAGCTATGGGGAATGCACCTGGAGGTAGAAATCAATATTGTACAAAAATGAACAACAGTGAATCCTTTTCCTTTTCATGATCCAAGTTTGAGTTTTCAGACCTGAGCTATAGGAAAAGCACATATTTTTAACCAAATGCAAGATTAAAAATATTGACTCAGTTTGGACTCTTTTATAACACAAATATGAAACTTTACTTATAGACAAAAGTGAACAAAAGCTGTCAAGGATTTTCTGTTCCTTTTCTCTTCAATAAACTTTTTTCTTTCTCTAAACAAAAAAAAAAAAAAACCTGTCATGGGTGAGAAGAGGTGAGAGAAATGCAACAGAGAATGGTTGAAATCAGTGATGGCAGAACACACCCATTTCCTGAGTCTGCTTCTATAAGTTAGGCCCAATCAGCTCTATAAGCCAAAACAAAATATTCTGTGAATTCCTGTTAGCCCACTCTTTTTAGGAAAGAAATGTTGAATGAAAAGTATCAATTGTTATTTTTCTATTCTATATTCTCACTATGAGTCTTAAGAAAGTAACTTTTTTCAAGGTTAGCTTTATAGATATCTAGTACCTCTTAGTTACAAATAGCAGCAGACAGGGGCCTCCCCGGTGGCGCAGCGGTTGAGCGCTGGGCTGCGAAGCTGCCTGCGGCCTCTGCAGCGCTGGTTCAATCCCTGGCCAGCCAGCGAGGGTCCCACATGGTGCACAGACCTCTCCTGCTGCGCCCACTGCTCCCCTCAGCAGTGTATTTCATCAGTCTGTCTGTTCTGCTCCCCGCTCAGGCTCTGGTGAATTCTCTCACCCTCCCGCACTTCTGACCGTACCCAGTGCTTGTCTAAATTAATTAATTAATTAATTAAAAAATAGCAGCAGACTGAACTAAAGATTTTTGAAACAAATGGGAATATTTATTACCTTATGTAAAGTTGGGGCAAAAGTGGGGCAGCTCCAGGATCCATTAATTCAATAGCTCAATGACATCACAACCCTCAGAGTCTGAGAACATCTTAGCATCTCCTCATGGTCACAAAATGGCTACTGAAGGTTCATCATGTTATCATAGGCAATGTCAAGTGTTAAGAATATAAACATCTTTTCCTTTGGTCTCTTTTTAAGATCAAAGTGACATGTCTAATGCCCTTCAACAGACTTCCTTAGGTGCGATGGACTGGAATTGGGTCACATGTCATTCTTAAACCATTCACCAGAAAGGACTATGAAACTCCCATGACCAACTTGGATTTAACAAGATTGACCATTGGTGCCACAGACTGGACTGAAGCCATCTGATACATGAATAAAGTAGTCTCTTAGAATGGAGAGGAAGAAGTGAGTGCTAATAGGCAACCAACACACTATATGTAAAGATTATATATCCTAAAACTCAAAGATTATGTGCCCTAAAATTCAAAAGAGGTACTATCTCAGGTAAGGGTTCTAGATTTATTGCAGCAATACTCTTGGGAGAAGAGTGGGGGAAGAAGGACGGAACAAGTGGTGAAGCAAGGAGAAGGTAGTTTCATCTGACTTTACCTTCAGCCTGAGTCCATGGAAAGCCCTGGATCATAAGACATATCGCAAAACTGGTTCCTACCTTAAGGCATGGGGGTTGACCTCCGGCACCCCACTTTGGGTCAGTCATTATTTAAGAATTGCTGAAAGGGGCACAGCCTCCATAACAGGGTGGCTGCCTTCTCCAGGGGACGATTCTCCAGAGAAAGGAGTTGCCCGGAGTCACTGGCCGCAAACACACATCATCTGGGGAGGTGTGTGCCAGGTCAGTAAAGGGATCTGGAAGAACGAGGCCACCAAAATGCTGTCACTGGAAATGAGCTGAGGATTTAAACTTCCACAGCCTCAGAATGGCAGCCGCCCCAAGAGGCCAGGCACACTGAATCACTCTGGTGTCTCCCTCAGCAGGACAATTATAGAAAGTGTGGTCACCCTGGGCCACTGATCAAATACATGTGTTTCCTCCTGAGGAGCCCAAACGTGCTAGTATGTTCCAAGATCCAGCACTTAGCTCCCTGTGTTACTGCCTGAATTTCAGGTATAGCTTCTAGAGGTTTTCCAGGACAAAGAATCCAAGATGCAAAGCATTCCCTTACTCACATGTGCCCTACTGCTTCCCTCTGCTTACCCTCAGAAGAAATGGCAAGCCATACTATCAGTAGAAGTTTCAGGAAGTGCTGCTTCTTGTTCTCCTTGCGGGTCTGAACGCTCCCATCCCTAAGGTGAAGGGAGCATCTGATCGCAGAGAGTGGCTTGTTTCTATCTGGTGGTAACAACCTGCAGTGGTCACCTGAAATCTCTGGAGCCTGTGACCAGTCTCATGTCTACAGCACATCATACATCCCACACACTTTCAACAAACTTTCCTTGGCCAACACTGATAGGAAAAGGTTAAGCAACTGCCACTTCCAAATTGCACTCCAGATTTCCTCTGGGTTGAGGAGAGCCGAGTTAGAACAAGTCCCCTTTTTCACTAGAAATGGAAACACTTTAAAGGAAACCAGGACAATGAACAAGTCTTTCCAAATAATCTATTTTAAAAATTATGGGTGGAATTGCAATGTACAGATTAATTTCCTCTTAAAATATAGCCGGATTTCCAAAGTAGAAAGAAAGGAGGCCTGAACAAATCAATTTTGGCAGAAGCTAAAAGACTTGAAAACAACTTGAATATCCTGGCTGCCATCTACAACAGGAAATGGAAAGAATTCTTGAGCCCACCAACAATATTAGAGAAGTTGGTGCTTCTAATAAGCAAGCATTTGAAAAAAGAATAAATATTTTTGTCTTATATTTTAACTTCCTGTATTTATCTTATGCCCTCTATATGTCATAAATTCTTTCCAGGAAGGTCTGACTCAGGCTCACCCCTATATATCCATGCCTTGCACACAGAAGGCACTCAATCAATATTTGTTGGATTTATGAGTAAATAAAATCAGTAGAAATTCAGTTAAACCATTTTGCGATCTGCTACCACCAGCATTATAGTCCAACATATCACGACCCAAGTAAGAAAATATTGGAACAAATCATCTTAGCACTTTAGCACCTTTTGTATAAATGGCTTGCCAAAAACAAGCTAAATTACCAATTCTTAAGGAGCAAAATCTGTTCTCTCGTGGACATCAGTAACTACAAATAATTCTGAGGGTAGAGAAATGCATTACGTAAGGATGCCCTCTACTGGGAAACACTCTTTCACTGTGCACAAAAAATAAACTTCATGGACTGCCTGCCATCCACATTTCTCACCAACGAAGAAAAAGTCCAGAAGAACCTCAGCCAGAGAAAAGAAGAAGAACCTCCTACCAGTCAAAAGACTTGCAAAGGACAAAATACCATTAGTCTCACTTTAGGTGCAATCATTTCAAAAGCACAGGGGTAAAGAAATCTCAGAAGACAGACTGGAAGAAAAGGGATTCAGCAGTCAGAGACTATTTTGTATGTGCCAAGTTTTATCCCACCAATGCTGTCTTCTTTGCCTTGACTTTTGCAGATTTGTTGAGGCTCAGAAACCCTAAGTCCAGTTCCCTGATTGAATTCCATCTACATAAATTATATTCTGATATGTGTTCAGTACCTTCCAGCTGAGGAAGGATTGCTCACTTCCTCACTCAAGTCAATCTTTGCAAAGCTAGAAAACGACTGATGAATCCTTAGGTCTCACTCATAGCAGGAATCTAGAAAACTTAAATACAAACATCTATGAACCAGAGACACTCTATGGGGGCGGTGGGAGGCAGGGAAAGAAGGGATTGGGGTTAAAATAAGGGGGTTGCAATTTTATGGGGAATATAAAAATAAAATTAAAAAAATAAATAAATAAAGTCTAGGCAGCCCTTAGTTCAGTATTCTCTCTCTTTCTCCTCATTCTGGTGGAATATTTTATTATCTCATAAAAGAAGGTTCCTAGGAGAACTCCTTTGGCAAAATTTTTCAAATTTCCCTCAGCTTTGCAAAGCTGCCCAGAAATTCTCTCCTCCTAGTGAAAGTTGAGGATAATCACATATGAAGGGTTAAAGGCAGCAGCCCGGCAGCCCTCCAGCTGCCAGCAGAGAAAGTGCTAGTGTACAACATAACTTGGCAGTGTCAGAGTGGCTACAATGAACAGTTCTGAAACAGACACACATTCTGAGTTTCACCAAAACTCTCATGTCCACCTTTGTGACCTGGATAAGAGAAAATAAATGAAGCATAGTCAGCCAGTATTTATGATGGGAAGACGTTCTCCTAGGAAAAGAGAGGGCCTCTGTGCAAATGCTAGAGCATCTCCTATCCCTCTGCTGATGCTCTGACTCTAGCCTGTCCACCCCTTTAGTTCAGTTATTTGAAAAAGTGAGGCTGAGAGTTGCTGCAGATCTCGCAGAGAAGATGCCTGTGGTTTAGCTAAGGTAGTTTGGGTTAATGTTGCATGAAATTCATCTTTGGAATCAATAAAGTTGTCTGGGAAGTATATTGTCCATCTCCTGCTGGTTATCCACCCAAAGTTCTCACTGGAATACATTCATTATCTTGGCGAATCCCACAAGATCCAGCCTGCCCCTTCTCCTCTTCCGGTTCTATAGTGGGTTTCATCAGCACACTGAGCATGAAGTCAGGGAATCATTCAGGTGGGGGGGGGGGTTAAAAAAGAATGACATCTAGGGGCCTTCCTGGTGGCACAGGTGGTTGAGCGCTGCACTGTGAAGCTGTCCGCAGCCTCTGCAGCACTGGTTTGATCCCGGCTGGCCGGCGAGAATCCTACAAGGTGCGGCAGACCTCTCCTATCTCGCCCACTGCTCCCCTCAGCAGTGTATTTCGTCAATCTGCCTGTTCTGTTCTCTTCTCTGTCTCTGGTGAATCCTCTCACCCTCCAGCGCATCTGGCCTTTAACCTGGTTCTTGTATAAATAAATAAATCTTTAAAGAAAAAAAAAGAATATGTTTTAAAAAAATGACATTTAGGTCACACCATCAAAGATTCTAATTTAATTAATCTGGATTGTGTCCTGACACTAGACTTTCTAGAAGCCTCCCAGGTGATTCTAATGGGTGATCAAAGTTGAAGCAGCTTGTCACACAGATAGACTCACTAACCAAGGACATCTTCCACTGACAATGAAAAATCATTGTCTAGGGAATGAGAAGGCAGGAATCCATAGGCTCACTGCATTCTTCATCTGTCAGCAGATATACGCAGGGAGCTGATCCTAATCAGATTGTATGGTGAGGGTGGAATCAGATCAAGGGCAGTTAGAGGGATAAAATCCTACTGTGTCTACATCACTGAGGGAGGGTCTTATAAAGAGAATCAGATATTTGAAATCCATTGACCGGAGCAGTGGTTCTGCTCATTGATGTTCAGCAGAACCCCTGGGGGGAGCTAAGTGTGTGCAGAGGTCCAGGCTCACAGAAGTGGGGGAGGTCTTGGTAACTTTTCCAAGCTCCCCAGGTGGTGCTGATACAACCAAAATTTGAGAACCACTGGGAAAGCTCTATTTGCATCCATCTCCACTTTAGCAAAGCTGGTGAGATAGGAAACATTCAAAATCTATTAACTAAAGCTCTCCACCCATAGGACAGTCCTTGGATAAGCACTACTAACATTTGTCTCTTTATTCTCCTTTTCAACACCTCATAACCAAGTGATGCCTCTTTATTAATTGCTAGTCATTAACACACTCCAGCAGCCCAGTGTCACCTACAAGAGCTCCCCATTTCTCTCTAACACTGTGCATTCTCTATTCTGCTTTAAGACTTTAACACAGAAAAGAATCTAAATTTCCTTAGTTCCAAGTCTTAAGAGACACCAACCGCCACATCAAGGGTTGGTAGGTAGCTGTTACTCTTTTGCCATGCTGGGTTGAACCTGAAAGCAAGGCTAGAAGAAACAACAGTATAGTTAGAGTAGGGGAGAGAAGTCAGAGGAGGTCTGTGAGCAGACCAAGCGTCGGTGTAGCATCAGTATGGAAACAGCTAGAACAAAACAACAATGAGGTGTCCTCACTTTTTTGAAAGTGTAAAATTTTTGCAAAGAATGAAAAGCTGAGTAATTTCATTGTACTTTGCCAAGTTACAGTTATGGAAACTACCTAAGTTCAATGACAGACGAATGAATTGAGAAGATGCAACACATATACTTGGTGGAATACTATTCAGCTATTAAAAAGATGAAATCTTGCCGTGCACAACAGCATGGATGGAAATAGGGGGAGGGGGAATTATGCTAAGTGAAATTAGCCAGATGGAGAAAGACAAGTACCAGATAATTTCAGTCATATGTGGAAGAGAAACAAAACAAAACAAGGCAACTCATAAAACTGAACCAAAAGAAGCCTAGAAATAGGACTACAAAATTGAGGCTATTAGAAGAGGGAAAGTGGTGCATGGGAACAAAGTGGGGAGGAGGCCCAAAGGTATATGGTAGAGAGAGAGATTCTCTAGGGGCTGGTATGGTGTGGTGATATACATCTGAGGAGGTGCAAGCCTATTTCCCTTAATCCTATGCAGTGTTATAAACCAATGTTACCTCAAAAAAAAAAAAAACAGTGAATTCTCTCCCCAGTAAGCAACAACCAGCAGTACCGAGCAGCCAGCAAACTTCCCTGACGCTGCCAATTCACCTCTCAATAGACAACTCCCCCAGCATCCGCAAAGGGGAGAGGCCACTGGCACAGAACCTCAATCAACTTACCCACCATCCAGGGAGCCATGGCCTGTCTTCTCAACAAGGTCTGAACTCACCTGAAGGGAAGGGAAGACTCTTGCACGCACCATCTCATCCTTAGCAGTATGTACTCTTCTGCCTGCTATTCTTGCATTCTCTAGAGTTCCCTCTACTTCTTACTCGCCAATCCCTCAATACTTCAGTTGCCTGTTATTAGTAACTTCCATATTAAACTTTCCAAATTCAAATACTTGGTGCTTTCTGTCTCCAGGATGGACCTTGATTAATATAGTTTTTGTGTGGTCAAGTATTTAACACGAAAGACTCGATTTTATGGCATGTCTCTGTAAAGAAATGATGCGGGCGGGCTCCCTGGTGGCACAGGGGTTAAAGACAGTGCTATCAAGCTAGTGGCAGCCACTGCAGCATGAGTTTGATCCCCAGCCAGAGAGCTGACCCACATGGCACAGCAGACAGACCTCTCCTGACTTACCCGCTGCTCCCCTCAGCAGTGTATTTCAGTAGATCTGCCTGTTCTGCTCCCCACTCTCTCTGATGAATCCTCTCACCCCCCACACCTCTGGCTTACATCCCAGATCTTGTGTGCATAAATAAATAAATCTTAAAAAAAAAAAAAAGAAGTGATTCTGGGCTGGTACGCTTCTAAGTCTTCCACCAAGTCTCTGCTCCAGAAACCTCTTCCAAAAAAAAAAGATTAACATCATCGCTGCAAGCCCACTACATTTCATCCTTGTTACTTTCTGGATTATTAGTGATAACATGTTTTGTGCCTTAAAAGTAGTACCAAAAGATAAATGATCAAACTCAGAAAAGGAAAGGTCCTAAGTTACGATGTTAATAAACCGAGCAAAAAACTCAGAGTATAAATCACAATGACTTTGCTCCGGCTGAAAACCAGATATCCCTATTGAGATGTCACGAGGTAAGGTTATCTCCAGATGTACAGATAGGTTTCTGATCCCCATAGAGAATGATTTAGCAAAAACTTCTTTTATCCTAAGCACACAATACACAGGGAATGAGAATAAAACCTGACATCATTGGAAGCACATGAAACTATGGTAGGCTAAACCTTGCAAGTGAGCATTTCCTCTAAAATCTGAGTTGCCCTGAGAAGCAAATGCCAAGGCAAGATTGGCCATGCCAGAAATCTATTAAGGGAGACACCTTTGAAGAATAAAAGGGAAAGGGACAGGTAAACTTTTCAGACTATGACAGAGATTTGACATCTGAGGAAGGAGAAAAGGAAGGCTGGGCAGGTAGGTTCCAGACCACAGATCAGTTCTGAGACTATTAAGACCAAATATCTGGGGAGACCCCCATCCAAAGTTGTCCTGGAATCAAAAGTCAGGCAGGTGGACTAGCCCTGCCATACTCAGTCACTGGCTGGGAGCAGCCAGGAGGCAGCGTGATCTGTATGTGATGGATGCTGCTGTCTAGTATCTGAAAATGGCCATCAGCTCTGCTTCCAGCAAACTCTCGTGCAGGATGATAGTCATTGTGGGAGGCATGAACAAAGAATGTTCTTTGAGACACTGTACAGCCAAAAAATGTAGTCAGCTTCAACCGTTCACTGCTAAGAAGGTAACAAAATAAATATCCACACTGCAGAATATTAAACAGCAGGTTAAAAGGAACCAGAGAGATGTCTTCATACTAACATGAATAGACATTCAAGACCTATCACACAGTGCAAAAATAAAATTAAATTGCAGAATTCCCTCTTCTGTGATGGCAAAAAATTCCACTGATGATGGAATTATTCCCCATGACTGGCTACATATAAAAATCACCGGTAAACTTTCTATCATTTTCCTGCTCTGTAGGTGTTTTTCTATATATTGTACAATTTTTTCCCTCCCCCAAACTTCCCATGCCCATACCTACCTGTACATTTTAACAAGTAAAATACACCCACTAGTCCTTTAGCTACCTTTGGTAAGCTCAGGAATTGCTATGCTGCTAACTTATTCCTCATCATTATTACTCTCTCGGTCACTATTTGCCTAGGTCTTCGAAAATATATTTTATTACAAGTTTCTGTCTTTTGAAAAAAGAACCAGCCGTTGATGCCAACAGTCTCACGGTTTTGGACTTTGTGTGCTGGCTTCCACCTTTGAATCTTATCCTTTCACTTTGTCCATTTTTTCCTTAGGAACGAACTATTCATATTAATTTTGGGTCTTTGAAGTCAAAAGAATTTTACTTTGTTTGCAAAATTTATGCTTTGTATTGATGAGTTCTTATTCCTGATTTGGGGGTGGGGGGGGTTGGTTGATTTTCCAATAACTTGAAAAAATTTGTGCCGGGTAGATAGCTCCCTTCTGCCATCTGATTGGTCCCTGCACACCTGCCTGTCATCTCCCACCATGGCCAGTTACACACATCTCCCAGGGGGCTTGCTGATTTAAGTGTCCAAGAGCTAGAGTCATTTTAACTTACAATAAATCATGGATAGTAACAGCACAGGCTCTGATGTCAGACCTCCCTCTGTTCACATCTCAGCTCTGCCACTTACTAGCTGAATGACTTGAGCCAAGCTACTTAACCACTCCCTGAAAAGAGGAATAGTAATAGCTATTAGCTCACAAAGGCTAACCTAAAGTAATTGCCATTACCTCTAACTCCTAAAAATCACCTAAATTGCTTAGCATTCAACTGATCAATCAATGGCTCAATAGTCACACAACTGATCTCTAACAGTACTAGATATCATCATTATCAGAGGTGGGACCCCGATGTGAAAGAAGAAAGAGCTTTGTATTTCTCTAAAGCAAATAGTTTATAGCCAGTTTTTTTATTTAGCAATAGACAGTGGGAATAGTTCCAGACACCTGCAAAGTGACCAAATTCTAGTTCTTAGGTTTGCAGGAACCTGGACAAAGTTAAGAGAATCGTGACTCAGCAGAGTGACACTGACTCTGCCAAGTCAGAATGTCACCATTACCAAATCTCAGCAGGAAACAGAATCCAGGGTGCCTTGAGTTCAATGAATTCCAAGTAATTAAAATCAACAGCAAAGGACTGGGACTTTAACAAACATGTTTGTAACATTGCTCACTGAAATGGGTCAGCTGCTTACAGGGACCATAAATAGTTCTGTCATTTTCCAATTTCCAGCTCTCACATTTAGAAAAGATTTTTTTTGAGATCAAAACAATAAAAACAGAAAGATCAGAAGATGATCTATGACAGGATGTTAAGCAACGATGAATGACCTTTTAATACGCACACTCCCTTAGTCACTGCTCTCAGATGGTCAGCCTTTCAAGTTTGAATTACAAATAATTCCTTCCGTCAACGAGTCGCAAACAACCCACTTATCAAAAATTGTCAAATAAATCTGTCACTCATTAGGGGTTATAAGGCATTTGTAAATGTGGCAGCCATCCCAAAGTAACAAGCCCCCCAACGCCCTTGACTGTCTCTTAGGAGGAGAAAAGCAAACGATTGAACAGTTGCCGGAGACTTAGAGATTCCAAAGACTGATGTGGCAGCCAAGGGGTCGACAGAAGCCAAGGAGGCCAGCTGCAGGCTGCAGGCTCAGCACTTGGCCAACACACATAGGGACTGTTTATTCTCAGGGCCCACCTGTCAGACTGGCTGTGCAGGTGTTGGCTGGACAATGGCTTTGCCTCTCTGAACCTTCCATTATTCCTAAAGAGAGAGGGCTATAAAAGAAGGACCAGAATACCCATCTGGAGTCATGGATTCATTGAACTTTCAACCCAGAGGAATCCTGAATGACCACCTTACCCATCCCCCTTCATTTAACTCAGGAGAAAATGGCACCCTAAGAGGATCATGGCAGACCCTAGACCTCCAAACCCCAGTCATTTATTAAGCTGTAGAAGACAATACAGCAAGAGAAGAGGCACACCCCATCTTCAAAGATGCTATAATTAGTTCTACAGAAGGACCATATATGATGCATACACAAAGAAATGATGATGGGGTCTCCCTGGTGGCGCAAGGGGTTAAGTCTCAGCACTATGAAGCTATCTGCAGCATGAGTTCGATCCCCAGCCAGGGAGCTAACCCACATGGCGCAGCAGACCTCTCCTGTCTCTCCCGCTGCTCCCCTCAGCAGTGTATTTCAGTCAATCCACCTGTTCTGCTTCCTGCTCTGTCTCTGGTGAATCCTCTCACCACACCCCACACGTCTTGTCTATACCCCACCTCTTGTATGCATAAATAAATAAAATAAATCTTTAAAAAAATGATGCTGCTCATCCTTCCCTGAGGGAAAATATCAAATCCCAGCTGCTGAATTCTCATCTTAACAATTGCAGTGGCAAATTGAAATCGATTAACTCATATTTTAACCAAAAAAAGCATAATTGAAACAAACTATCAAATCTTTAGAACCATTTATAATTTTTTAAATCCCAATGATTGCTGAAAGTGAAAGTTTCTGATTTGCCAAAACAAATATTAATGTGGCAAGTCCAACCAAATGTGTTCCAGAGCCAGTACTTGCCACTCAAATTGCTTTCCATAGACTTCTTGCCTAAAATATACTTTCTTAAACCCTCCTTTTTTACAGGTCCTTCAAGCGTATTTCTTCTTTTTCTTCCTGTGAAATTCTCATAAAATGAATTAGGTATGTTCATTTTCTTTCTCATGCCCTTACCTACAAGGAGAATTTACAGTGTCAACTGAAAGCACAGACTTAAGAATCAAATACTCAGAGAAAGGCAGGGAGAGAGAGGGATCGGTAGGGAAAAAAAGGATCAATCACCACTCAGATCTGGATTTCCAAGTTGGGGGCCTGAGTGAGTTGTTTAAAATCTCAGTTTCCTCATCTGTAAGACAAGGCTAATAATAGAGTAAATCTGTAGGGCTGTTGTAAGGGGTAAATTAAAAATAATGACACCAAGTATTCAAGTGCTTACTTTGTATCAGGCACTGTGTTAGGCCCTAAGAATTCAGTCATGATGTGATGGTTGAAGTTCTCCTTGGAGCAAGGAGAGAGATGAGCCTTAAACAAATAATCACATAAAGAGACAAAGACAACATATCTCCATGAGAGACAAGATGCTAAAGCAGGCGGGAACGAGAGATCCATATTTCCTTATCCATGATGCTTTCTCAGGGAAAGGCAATAATCTGGTAAGACCTGTAATAGTGGATGGATAGTATCAGCAGCTACAGGATCTGTTTTCTTCCAACTCCTTCTAAGAAGTTGGTCAAGAAATCCCCCAAAGTAGAAAATCTTGAAGATGTCATACCTGTTCCCAATTCCTAAGCCACATGAAGAAACTCTCTCATGCGCGACCTTAAGGAAGTCTGCCATTCCTCTAAATGTCTTCAGCTGGGGCATCCTACAGTCCTTTCTCTGCTTGACCAGAGAACTGGGGAAATAGCACAAATTAAGAGAATTAAGGTTATGGGGGTAACTAGGCTACTTGGAGGGCCTCAAAGGCCATTGCCTTTAAAAAGGTGACTCAAGCAAAGCTGCAAAAAATTCTGTAAGTGCTTCACAGACCAGTCTCACAGGAGGGGCTTGTAGAAAAAAAGAGAATTCCAGTGGATTGTTGTTTTGGGTTTTTTTACAAAATTCTGACCTATTCCACTTTGTTTTTAAAAACTATTAAATTAAACTTTCAAAAATAAAATATATCCAAATGAAAGGGAACTTTTATTCAGCTGCTGGGGGCAGGGGCTTATTTTGGGCAGAATATCTTTCCATGTCTCTTTCTGTTTCTAATTTCTCTACTTTAGGACCAGGAAATGTGTCCATCCCTTCGAAGGCCCCATTCGAGAGAATTCCCTGGCAGCCAGTTCTCAGGAGCTGACTTTGGAGGTCAACCAGGCTTCTGCAGCTGCTCTCCAAGGCCCACAGGCATGGAGCGAGGAAAGGTCAAGCAAAGAGGGGAGGCTTGTGGCGCTGCCTTATGTTGGCATGGCCCTGGGACTAAGCAATGTCCAGCAGGAGCAAATTCCATAAGCCCAGAGCCCAGAGTGTGTTATCCCAGCGATTCCTGTCAACTCCCCTTTAAACTGACAGGATGCATGTTTCTGATGGTTGGAGGTCAGCCAGTGCTGGAGTGTGTGTGTGTGTGTGTGTGTGTGTGTGTGTGTGTGTGTGTGTGTGTGTATGAGAGAAAGAGAGAGAGAGAGAGAGAGAGAGAGCAGCCTGAGAGAAACCAGGTCCCAGGCTGATGTTTTACAGATGTGGAGCTGATACCTGACAAGGGTGCAAGTCAGAAGAGACACAGAAGGACATCAGAGAAAGTAACCCCACAGAATGCTGAGGTCTCTTTTCTGACATACTAGCACCACTGGCTGCAGGGAAGTGGAGTGGGACATCCTCAGACTGCCAGAAAGACCTTCTGATACCAAGTGGAGCTGAGGAATACCCAGGGACCCCAAACTGTTAAGGGGGGAAAAACAGGCTGTCCAGTTCTAACAGGATCCATTTATCGACAAGCATCAAAGCAGTAACTGAACGCTGGTGCGCTCAAAGAGCCTCAATAAGTGAGAGGTTCCAAGAAAACAACACAGAGATAAAAGAGAAGTTGGGGAGAAACTTCCAATCACACTCCAAAAATCACCCCTTCCCTCGTGGGCAAAAATCCAGCCAGACAGGCTCGGCCCAAAGTGGGGCTGCTGAGGCCCCAAAGCTCACCAGGAACCCAAGGCACCTCCCAAGAAGGAAAAAAAAAAATCTATGATTTGGGCAGGGCCCAGTGGGCTTAGAGCAGGGGGAGACAAGAAATTCACCTTGCACCATCCAAACTAGATAATCCACCACGAGGTCAAGATGACAGCTGCCATCGTCCTTGAAGAGCCCACCTGCCAAAGTGCTAAAGTGCCAGGAGCAGCCTCTCCATGAGTCTTTCCTTCTTCCTTCGTGCCACAGACCTCCTTCCCAGCTGCCCTGCTTGCTGGACGTCGCAGACAAAGCATGCTGGGGGTTGTAGTCCAGGGCAGCTGCGATGTTGGGCTTGTGGAGGTGCCGGCCACCTCTCTGCAGTCAGGGTGATGCACCTCCCTCTTTTGTGGCGACAAGTCCAATAACAGTAACACTTATCTGTCACATTTGTTCAGTCCGGGGCAGGTGGGATTGCTCCCTTTTAACAGGTAAGGAAATGGTGTCCCGTGAGGCAGCGAGAGTCCCCTCAAGCCAGACGTAGGTCTTCTGACATTGTCCCCCGCGATCCTTTAGTCGCCCTCATCTTAGGACCTAAACATGTCGCCCAATGAGCTTTTCAAACCTTAACGTGCCTCTGAGCTCAGCACCTTCATGTAAAAGGTTTGGAAGATGTCACTGATGCTCGTAAAATGATGCTGGACAAACTGAAAATGGACAAGTTTCTTAAACTCAGAACATTGAGTTCACAAGGCAAGCACTAGCTCAAAACGTCAAGAGAGAGACGCATCCAGAGAAAAACAGCAACGGATGTCTGCTTACTTGAAGTAAAAGCCACTGGACACAGAATCTGATAGGAATATTTCTTTTTTTATATAATTTTTTCCATGTCAACTTATTTGGTTTATTTTTTAATTTTATTTTATGTATTTTATCTCATTTTTCATTTTGCAAAATGTATGCTTTTCATCTTGGTTATAGTCCCCATACAATTCCCACCCCCCTTATTTTGACCCTACTCCCTCCCCCCACCCCATAGTGTGTCTCTGGTTTATAGTTGCTTGTTGACTTTGATTTTTACTTTATTATAATTAGTCTTTTCTTGGTCCCTTATTTAGGTTTTCTAAATTCCTGCTATGAGTGAGACCATCCGGTATTTTCTTTTTCTTTCTGGCTTATTTTGCTGAGCATGATCCCTTCCAGCTCCATCCATGTTGCTGCAAACTGCATGAGTTTATCTTTTTTGATTGCTGAGTAATATTCCATTGTGTATATGTACCACTTCTTCTTGATCCAGTCATCTATTTTTGGGCATTTGGGTTGTTTCCATAGCTTAGCTATTGTACATAGTGCTGCCATAAACATAGGGGTACAGGTGCCCTTTTGAATTAATGCTTCTGTGTCATTTGGGTAAATACCTAGGAGTGGAATTGCTGGATCATATGGAAGCTCCATCTTTAGCAGGTTGAGGAATCTCCACACAGCTTTTCATAGTAGTTGGACCGGTTTGCAATCCCTCCGGTAGGAATATTTCAATAGTAATTTTGATTAATTTCCAGAGACTGTGTGTTAATTAGCATAAGAATAAGAAACTTGTGGGGCTGTGGTCACTGGTTCTAGGTAGTTTCACCACATGTTTCCTCAAGTAGTTTCACTGCTAACATTTTTGTGGCATAACTAATTGACTATAAGGTAATTTTAAAAATTATTTAAAAAAAAATAAAGACAAGAATGAAAAATAAAGGACGGACATGAAAAACATGAAAAATTAATAACAAAATTAAAAAGGCAAGATATTTGAATACTAATGTTTCAAATGTTAATATTCCAAAACTACTTAAATACAGAATTCTCCAAATACAGTTAAATATGTATCTAGACTCCTGACAATGCTGTGCAAAGAACTGATTTTTCTTTTGTGCCTTAGACCTAAGCACTTGTCTTCCAAATCTTTCATTTCTTTACAGTAGTATACATTTTTTAGTATTTTTTCAGCAATTGAACTTCCTGCAAGTATGAAATCAAAATCTAAAAGCAGATCACATACATCTCTGTTAGGAAATAACATCTGTTTTCAGAGTTGGCTTTTTATTTTGTCCTGGAAAAATAAAACCAAACCTGAAAACTACCTTAAGTACATTAAGTAGCCAATGGAGAAATAAAACCAAACTATCAACCAGTTCTTTTCTCTTTTACAGCAGAATTGCCTTAGGGCCAGTTAGATATATGGTGATATTTGCAGTGAGACGGTTTGCAACGAAGATGCTTGAGGCAAAAACTACCAGACAAGGTGATTGTGGGGGGTGCCCACGCTTTCATGAGTTTTTGCTCCAGTTTTCCCACCACTGCTCCTTGTGGCTCTGGCTGTGGGAAGGGGAAGGTAGTAATAAGGAAATATACTCAGAACCTTCTCTATCACAAGCCTGCTCTCCAGGGTCAGAACCTTGTCCCAGATGAGGGAAAATCATTCCTCCTATTCCAGCTCCTATTTCATCTTCAGAGGTTGGAGAGGGGGGTGAGTATTGTCAACAGGGAAAGGGATTAAAGGAAATAGATTGAGTAATGCTGCAGCAATGGAAGAGAGTAGGAAACAGTGGGGGGGGGGGGCTATTCCACAGGAGGAGGCACAAACACTTCTGAAGGTCACAACCTCACTAAAAGATGGAGATTTCATTACAAAATTATAGAAAACCCCCTTTGCCACAACCTTCCACTGAAAGGCTCCAGTATAAAAACCATGGAGTTGTTACAAGGCACAAACTCTTCCTAAATGAACATAGAGACACTCCAAAGCCAAGACAAAAGACAAAATAAAGACACTAGAAGAATTTAAAGTTTAAGGAACCTACAGCTATAATAAACATAAAATCCATTCCAAATCCTAGCCTCATTAACATAAAACCTCACACTGACGGACTATTTATGTAAGTCCTATCACCCACTACAGGTGTTCAATTTTCAGCCAAAATTATAATGTATGCAAAAGACAAGGAAAGACGTAGTCTGAAGAGATAAAACAATCATGATAACTAGACTTGGACAAAGTACAGATGTTGGAATTATTAGATGGAGAATTTTAAATAATTGTAGTTAATATATTAAGGGCTCTAATGGAAAGACAGACAACAAGCAAAGAGGATGCTGTATATATAGAATGATACAAACACCTAAGAAAAAAAATCAAAAGAACTGCTAAAAATTAAAAACACAGTAACAGAAATGAAGAATGCCTTTGACAGACTGCTCAGTGGACTCAACAGAGCCAAGGAAAGAATTAGTCAGCTTAAAAGTAGGTCAATAGAAACTTCTCAAACTGAAATGCAAAAAAAAAAAAAAATGAACAATGAAATGAAGAAAAAAGAAATAGAACATAACAACCAAGGCCCATAGAACAGTTTCAAAAGGTGGTATATATATGCAATTGGAATACCAGAAGGAGAAAAAGAGAATGTAACCAAAGAAATGTTAAGGTAATAATGACCAAGAACTTTGTAAAATTAATGATGAACATCAAACTGCACCTGTAGGAACACCATATAGGATAATGCAAGTAAAAGTACACAGGTATAGGGCCTCCCCGGTGGCGCAGCAGTTGAGTGCTGGGCTGCGAAGCTGCCCGAAGCCTCTGCAGCACCGGTTCGATCCCCAGCCAATGGGTGAGGGTCCCACATGGCATGCAGACCTCTCCTGCCACACCCACTGCTCCCCTCAGCAGTGTACTTCATCAGTCTGCCTGCTCTGCTCTCCCCTCTGGCTCTGATGAATTCTCTCACCCTCTCGTGCTTCTGACTGTACCCAGTGCTTGTATAAATAAATAAATAAATCTTAAAAAAAAAAAAAAAGGTACAGAGGTATAGTATAGTATACAATATTATTATGTTATATTATTTTCAAAGTGCAGAAAAACAGAAGAGAAAGTTCTGAAAGAACACACAGAAGGAAAAAGAAAAACATAAAC
Organism: Talpa europaea; assembly: GCF_964194135.1. Taxonomy (NCBI): domain Eukaryota; kingdom Metazoa; phylum Chordata; class Mammalia; order Eulipotyphla; family Talpidae; genus Talpa; species Talpa europaea. The sequence continues at coordinate 24,093,753 of NC_140078.1, read as the reverse complement.
TAAAGAGGAATACAGGTAAGAATTATAGTGGACTTTTCACCAAAAGTCATACAATCAAGAAAAGTCAAATCTTTTAATTTGGAAAACCAATCTAGAATTCTATTTCCAGTGAAATTATCTTCCAAAGTAAGGAAAAATACTTTCTCAGATAAAAAAAAAGAGGGAATTTATTGTCAGTAGATGTTCCCAGCAAAAAAACACTTTAAAAAAATTCTTTGGGTAAAGGGAAAATTACGTAAGTCAGAAACTTGGTTATGCATAAATAAAGGGAAAGTGTCAAAGAAGGAATAAATGAAACTAACTATTTTTTTTCATTTTAATTTATACAAAATATAACTGTTTAAAGCAATTAAAACAATATATTGAATGATTATAACGCATGGACAAATGAAATAAATGGTAGCAATATCACAAGGCATAGGAGAGAGGAATTAGGGATACTCCACTATGAGGTACCTGCTTACATGTTATTTGAATATGTACATTGCTTACTTAAAACTGTATTATAAACTTTAGGGAAACTGCAAAAAAAGTTTTATAAAGAAGTATAAATGATATGTTGAGAAAAGATAAAATGGAATCATACCAATAGTTCAACAGAAACCAGAAAAGACAGAAAAAGAGGGGAAAGGAACAACCCCTTGTTGCATATAGTTTAAACATTCCAGTTACAAGATAGAGATTGTTAGAGCAGTTACAAGAACACAACCCAACTGTATGTTTTCTATAAAAACTCACTTTAAATAAAAGTTGAATAGATTATAAGTAAAAGATATACCATACTATCACTAGTCAAAAGAAATCTGAAGTTACTTTATTAGTTTCAGACAAAACAGACATTGGAACAAGCAATATTTTTGAAGAGAAAGAAGACTATTACACAATGATAAAGAGGTCAATTTTCCAAGAAGAAATAACAATCCTAGGGCCTCCCTGGTGGCGCAGTGGTTGAGCGCTGGGCTGCGAAGCTGCCCGCAGCCTCTGCAGCGCAGGTTCGATCCCCGGCCCCCGGCGAGGGTCCCGCATGGCGCGCAGACCTCTCCTGCTGCGCCCGCTGCTCCCCTCAGCAGTGTATTTCGTCAGTCTGCCTGTTCTGCTCCCCGCTCTGGCTCTGGTGAATTCTCTCACCCTCCTGCGCTTCTGACTGTACCCAGTGCCTGTGTAAATAAATAAATAAATCTTTAAAAAAAGAAAAAGAAATAACAATCCTAAATATGTGTATATCTAACCTTTAAAATACATGAGATAAAAACTAATGAAATTGCAAGGAGAATTAAGTAAAGCCAATATTACAGTTACACACATCAGTGTATCAGTTAAGAATCGATATATCCAGCAGCTGAAAGTCAGTATGAATATAGATGACCTCAAAGCACTAACAAGCAGCTTGAACTAATTGACATTTGTAGATTACTCCATGCAATAACAGCAAAATACACACTCTTCTCAAGCTCACATAGAACATTCTGGGCTATCAAAACATGCCTCCCTGGTGGCGCAGCGGTTGAGCGATGGGTTGCGAAGCTGCCTGCAGCCTCCGCGCAGTGCCGGTTCAATCCCTGGCCACAGGGCGAGGTGCGCAGACCTCTCCTGCCACGACCGCTGCTCCCCTCAGCAGTGTACTTCGGTCCTTCTGCCTGTTCTGCTCCCTGCTCTGGCTCTGGTGAATTCTCTCACCCTCCTGCGCTTCTGACTGTACCCAGTGCTTCTATAAATAAATAAATCTTTTTAAAAAATGCCCTAAGAAATTGAAAAATAGTAGTTATACAAAATATATTCTCATACCACTATCAAATCAAATGCAGATAGTTGAAAAATCCCACACATTTGAATCTTAAGCAATGCACTACTAAATAACTCGTGGGTCATAGAATTCTCAAGGGAATTTTTTAAATATTATTAATGAGATGAATTACAACTTATCAAAATTTGTGAAATGTAGCTAAAGTTTTACTTAAAGGGAAGTTTACAACATCAAATGCATATGTAAGAAAAGTCAAAATATCTAATATTAGTAATCTAAGCTTCCAACTTAAAAAAATTAATGAAAATAAAGGAGAAAAGCAACAAAACCAAAATTGTTGCCAGTATCAGAAATGAATGATCCCATGAACATTAAAAAGTAATAATACTGAACAACTCTGTGCTTCTAAACTTGATAACTTAGATTAAATGAAACAATTTCCTGAAAACTTACCACACAGGTCCTCAAGGATCCTGTTTAAATGCAAAATATTATTCAGGAGACCTATGAAGGACATCAAATTCTCCATCTCTAACATGTTCCCAGGTGATGTTGATGCTGCTGATAAAAATAAGGGCTATAGAGAGTATTGCATGGTAGAGTATTATCTGGAGAAGTCTACTATAACAAAGCAATTCTTGAGACCTGCATATTTGGGGTTAGAGCATTACAGGCAGAAGGAGCAGCAAATACAATGACTCTGAAGCATTAAGTGTTTGGCATATTCAAGAACAGAGAGGAGGGGGCCCTCCCTGGTGGCTCAGGGGTTAAAGACAGCGCTATCAAGCTATCACCAGCCACTGCAGCACAAGTTCGATCCCCCTATGGCCAGGGAGTTCCCTGTCTCGCCCGCTGCTCCCCTCAGCAGTGTACTTCAGTCAATCCTCCTGTTCTGCTCCCCACTCTGTCTCTGGTGCATCCTCTCACCCCCATACTTCTGGCTTGCACGCCAGTTCTTATATGCATAAATAAGTAAATCTTTAAAAAAATAATAAAAATAAAAAAGAACAGAGAGGAGGAATGTATACCCAAAGTGAAGTGGGTGAGGGAGGTGCAGGTATCCTTTTCCTGTTCCTGATCTTAGAGGGAAAACCTTCAGTTTTCCCCCAATGAGTATGACATTAGCTATGGGTTTGCCATCTATGGCCTTTATTATCTTTAGGTATATTCCTACTATACCCATTTTATTTCAAGTTTACATCATACGTGGATACTGAATCTTACCAAATGCTTTTTATTGCATCTGTTTATGTAACCATATAATTTTTTTTCTTTCCTCTTGTTGATTCAGTGAATTTTGCATGTGTTGAACTATACTTTTATCCCTGGAATATATCCTCCTTGGTCAAGTCGTATGGCTTTTTTCAGTGTATTGCTGAATTCTTTGCTAGTATTTTGTTGAGGATACTTGAAGATATGTTCATCAGAGATGCTGACCTGTAGTTTTCTTTTATCTTTTTTAATGTCATTTTTGTCTGGTTTTGATATCAGTGATATGCTGGACTTGTAAAAGGAGTTAGGGAGCATTCTCTTCTTTGATTTTTTTGGAAGGGCCTGAGAAGGATGGAAGGTAAGACTTTTTTGAATGTTTGGTAAAATTAACCTGAAGAGCTATCTGGTCCTAGACTTTTGATTTGGGGGAGATTTTTGACTGCCATTTTGATTTCTTTAGTTGTGAAAGGTCTGTTCAGATTTTCTTTCTCTTCATTACTCAGTCTTGGGAGGTTGTACAATTCAAGGAATTTATCCATTACCTCTAGATTGTGCAATTTGCTGGTTTACAGATGTTCATACTAGTTTCTTCTCATCCCTTTTCTTTCAGTGATATTCATTAATGTCTCCTGTATTTCTGATTTTATTTACTGGCATCTTTTCAATAATTTCAGTATCTTACAATTTTTGGAACACCTCCTGTGTGTCAAGAGCTGTGCTAATCATTTGATAGACAACATTTCAATTTCTCTTCAGAGAAGAGAATACACCAAGATGACAGTTTGGGTAAGTTATCTATAATTCCTATTTAGATATCAACAACAATCAAAAGACTATGAATATAGAGTAGGTACATAGATTGCTCTGGGATAGGGAAAAGGGTTTGCTGGCTAAACTTCAGTTCACCAAAAATTATTATTTTCCTTGATTCCATTCATTATTTTAGTTTCCCAGGTTTTCCCTGTGACATATTACTTTGTTATTAAAATTTATAACTCTAAGAAGGAAATTTTGCCCAAGCAAAGAGAATGTCTAGTTAAAGCCCTTCTTAGCAAGAGCAATTTTCAGAAGGGGAATTAAAAAGTTAAAGTCAGAAAAATTTTGTTTCACACAGGAAAAATTGTTGGCCACATAATATAGAGCAACTTTTAGGGCCTCCCCGGTGGCGCAGCGGTTGAGCGCTGGGTTGCGAAGCTGCCCGCGGCCTGTGTGGCTCCGGTTCGATCCCCGGCTGCTCCCTGGCCACTGGAGGAGGGTCCCACATGGCGCACAGACCTCTCCTGCCTCCCGCTGCTCCCCTCAGCAGTGTACTTCAGTCCTTCTGCCTGCTCTGCTCCCAGCTCTGGCTCTGGTGAATTCTCTCACCCTCCCACGCTTCTGACTGTACCCAGTGCATGTACAAACAAACAAATAAATAAATAAATAAATAAATACATGCCTCTTTAAAAAAAAAGAATATATAGAGCAACTTTTAAATAATAATTGTAGAAAGAATTTTGTTCAAATTCCACACAGGTCACTGATTTTTATATATGTTATTCCAAAAAGTATGATATATATAATAAAAGTTTCATATGTGTTATATGTAGGTTTATGAATGTTTTGTCAGAAAATTTGTTTACTGCTTTGCAGGGAAGGAATTCAACGAGATTCTTCAGGATAGAAGGACATAAGATTGATAAAGTATAATGGACAAAAAAAGCATTTCTTTATAAAAAGGAGGGGAGATTAAAATTAGAGCATTAAATATTAAGTTAATCTAATGTATTGCTTTTTTATATAATTTTTTTTGCATAGAAGATCTGGGTGTAGGCCAGAGGTGTGGGGGTGAGAGGACTCACCAGAGACATAGTGGGGAGCAGAACAGGCAGATCCACTGAAATACTCTGCTAAGGGGAACAGCAGGTGAGACAAGAGAGGTCTGCTGTACCATGTGGGTTAGCTCGCTGGCCAGGGATCAGACTCAGGCCAGAGCCGTGACAGTGCTGAGACTTAACTCCAAGGCCACCCGGGAGGCCCTAATCTAATATATTTCTAAGCTCAAATAAAAAGACTCCTTCCTCAAAAAAAATGTAAATCTGAGAATAAGTAAGGAAGTACATTTTCTCGAAAGTTTTCTCAAGAAAGTTTGATAAAGCTATATGTATCTCTCCATTTGTCAAGCAAGATTAAATATTAAGATAATCACTTTTAGTCTAATGAAAAACTCTTTTGTTTGTCTCTTTATGTGGTCTTTCTTAAGTTTATTATGCTATTGTGAGAGAATACATTCTTTCTATAATTTAATTTCCTTTCAAGGAAGACTTAATATAATTAAAGTCTCATCCTTGTTTGATGAAGCGTATTGGACTTGAACATAAAATCTCTGTATCTCACTTTTCTCTCTTTACATCTAAGTTGTTGATTAAAAGTTTTCCAACTATGATCTGTGCAGCTAGAGACATAGTGGGCACTATGGGCAGGCAAAGTTCTCTTCCAGGATTTTGCAAATTTATGTCAGAAATTTCAAACTCAAAATCCATTTGTGTTTGAGATTCTTTCCTGCTATATCATCATTCTGTGGTGGCTATATTTGTCAGGCTAAGCTAATAGCTGTAACAAATATCAGTCCTTAACACAACATAATTTTATTTCTCTTTCATAAAAATGCCAAAACAGGTGTTTCCTATCATGAACCATCTCTCCTCCAAGCAGTGATTCAGTGGGAGGGAAGGTCAGCAACTTCCATCTCTACCATCTCCAACATCCAGCCTCAGAAAGTTCTGCAGGGGTGGTCTCCATTTCAGCTAGACTTCTAGAAGGGAATAAGAATGTGGGGCATAGGAGGTGACACTGGCCTAGGAGTAGCATACATCACTTCCACCCAACTTCCCTGGCCAAAAATCAGTGTCATAGCCATACCCAACAGCAAGGGAGGCTGGGAAAAAAGATTCAGGAAGAAGCTATGCTGTCACTGCTAGATTAGCCCCTGTCTCCATTTCATTCCCTTTATGAATAATTCTGTTCCAATTTTTCCTTTGTAGCTTTTTCTGAATCATCATAATAATGGGCCTGTAATGGGTTGAATAGTGTTCTCCAAGAATTTTTGTTCACCCAGGACCTCAAGTAAATATGACCATATTTGACAAGCATAACCATTATGATAAATTAAAATAGAAGGTCACCATCCTCTGCAAACCCCTAGTAACTGCTCTCTTTCAACTCAATTCTAATTCAATAAAATTCCTACTGTGTACAGAGATTTTCCTATCTAATAAGTAAGGAAAGAGCACAAGTAATGGCATGTCAGTGACAACATGGAAATAAAGCAACGATTCTGATACTTTCTAGAGAAAAATCCGCCCTCCAACTTTAGAGTGGACCTATTTGTGTTCTAAATCTAAAGAGTTTATTCCAAGGTGGGGGAAGGGAGGGAGGAAATGAGGGGTATAGTATTAGCAAACATAACAACAGTGACATCTAGTGGCCATTATGTGGTAAAGTACCTCAAGTTAGACGCGAACACTAAAAGTCACATTCATTAAAATTATTCAGTAGGTATTATAGATTAACATCTTGTTAGTCCCAGACCAGCAGTCTGCTCATGTTCCTTCCCTCCACTAGCTCATCGCACACTATTATGATTTCATGTTTGCATTGTCAGTCAAGTCCCAGACACAAGTAGGTAAAGAAAATGCCTGACTACTCTCCTCTTTCTAAGACAGATTGATTAGAGGTTTGATGCCAAAGTAAAATGTCATGCAGGACCACTACAGAAAGCAGCAGGGAGAGTCCTCAAATAACTAAGAGTAGAAATACCATATGATCCCGCTATTTCTGGGCATTCATCTAGAGGCTACAAAAACACTAATTCAAAGAGATAGAGGCACCCCTATGTTTAATGAAGCATTATTTGCAATAATGCACCTGAAATGGCCATCAACAGGTGAGTGGATAAAGAAAATGTGGAATATTACTTTGTTATAAAAATAAAAAAGACGAAATCTTGCCATTTGCAACTACATGGATGGACTTTGACAGGATTATGCTAAGAGGAAAAGTCAGAGAAAGACAACTTGTGCATGATTTCACTCATATGTGGAAGATAAGGATATAAAACAAGTGAACAAACAAGCTAGAACAAAAGCACACTCTTAAGAACAAATGGTGGTTGTCCTAAGGGAAAAGGGTAAAGAGGGAGGCAAACCAGGTAAAATGGGTCCATTGTTTTGGTGGAGGATGGAAACTAGACTTTCAGCCACCATCGTAACATAGTAGATATATGGCCTCCCTGGTGGCACAAGGGGTTGAGCAAAGCACTGTGACGCTGTCTGCAGCCTCTGCAGCACGAGTTCAATCCCTGGCCAGCCAGGGAGCTACCCACATGACCCAGCAGACCTCTCCTGACTTGCCCGCTGCTCCCCTCAGCAGTGTATTTCAGTCGATCTGCCTGTACTATTCCCCACTCTGTCTCTGGTGAATCTTCTCACTCCCCACCCCCATACCTCTGGCTTACACCCCAGTTCTTGTATGCATAAATAAATGTCTTTAAAAAAAAAACATAGTATATATAAATGCCAAATATAAGACTGAATACCTGAAACCTATATAATGTGATACTGTTGTTAGGGGCTAATGTTACCTCAATTTTTTTTTAAGTCATGCAGGTATGAGATTTATTTAATCAGTGTGGAAATATCTGGACAAAAGAATTCGACCATGTGGATAACGAAAATAGTGTGCTCTAGAGTAGGTTGTGCTATGATGTTGGAGACCTGGGGGAGAAGGGGTCATTCAATTCTCACAGACTGTTTCCAGGATCTTCCCTCTTTGATCATCCCTCCCGTCAACTTGCCCCATCAACAACCCAAGTGTCTTAGAGGGAGCCCAAAGGCCATGAAGGAAAGGAAGAGGGGAAAATGGAAGGACAGTATCTGGAGGACAGTGAGTCCCTTCGCCACCCTCATGGGCCTAGAAGTGCACACACAGTTGTGGTGGATCTGTCCACAAAAAGCAGCCCCTTCTCTGTTCTCTATCCTGATTCCCTACACCTCAGAGCATCTCGTCACCCACTGGAAATTGGGTGCTCAGAATCCAGCGGATGGAGAAGAGCCCTCTGCAGAAATATGCTTGGGACCATTTCTGCAGAGAGTTTCTGAGTCTCAGGTACCCAGTGTAAGGTGTAGAAAACTCCCTGTAACCCCAGGACACCTCAGCAAGCAGGGAAGACATGGCCAGAGGAGGATCATGGGAGCAGGGAGCTCTTGTTAAAATGGAATGGAATGGTAGCACTGCCTTGACCTGTCCCTCCTTTCTCCACATTTCTCAGTTGATACCATTTTCATGACTGCAGTAGTAGTTTAAATTTGTTTACTCGGTGTGGAAGAGGAGTGAAAGAGATAAATCACATTTCTCCTTCTGGAAGTTCTCTGTAGTTGGATACTTCTCATGCCTCACTATGAACAGCAATTCCTTGGGATCTGGTTAGAACCCAGATTTTGATTCAGTTCTGATCTGGGATGGAGAATAAAAACCTGCATTTCTAATAACTCCAAAGTGATGGTCTGTGGACCACAATTTATGTAGCAAGGATGTAGCACATACCTTTGTCTCCCCAGCAACCCATTGTGGTTTTTTGTTGTTGTTGTTTGTTTGCAAATATTTTCTCCTAGTCAATAGATTGCACTTTCATTTTGTTGATGATTTCTTTTGTTGTGCCGATTTTAAGTTTGATGTAGTTCCATTTGCTTATTTTTGCTTTTGTTGCCTTTGTCTTTGGAGTCTGATCCAAAGATCAGTGAATATTACTTAACTTTTTTTTTGCTATACTAATTTTATGTGTATATCCTCTTGTTAGCTAAATTATATCCCCTGATATTAGGAACTCTTACTAAAATATCTTTAAAATTCCTCAGCAAGCAACATGGTAGCTGTGAGTAGTAAACAAATACTCATTGACTGATGCTGTTTAATGGGATACAAATTATTTATATTTAATCCTTTAAATGGTAGGGGCAGTTTATAAAACACTATATAATAAAAGACTACTATTGTCAAAATAGTTATGTATTCTACATATAATAGGGTGTTTCTCTGTTTATCCCTAAGCTGGTGGGCTGAAAGTGCCACCTTCTAGTGGTGTTCTAGAAGTTCTTCCTGTTTGTTTGTATTCTGTGTAAAAGTTTGCTGGGGGGAAACAGAAATAGCTTGGCATTCATGGAGCCCTCTTCCAAAAAGGAAGTGAAAGGTCTCAGGTGATCCTCTGAGGGAAAAAGAATGAGGTTCCATGCAGGGACTCCACATTTCACATCTTCTGCCCACAAGCATGTTAGAACAGAGGGAACTGCATTTCTCAAAGCAAATATTCCTTCAATAAAAGCATTAAAACATGTTGAAAATTTATTTCAAGGAGGTGTTGCAGGTGCTATGAAGCTTCATGAGGTTGAGAATATATTTTTCTAGCATTTCTTTTTGCTGTTTGGAAGTCCTTAAAATTCAATCAATTATGTATTTTCTATCCTGGATTATTGCTACTGTTTATCATTTAGCAAATATTTGTTCAGTGCCTACCATGTGACAAACCCCTGGGATAAAGTAGTGTATTAAAACATACACTCTTCCTGCCCTACAGGAGCTTAGAGCTCAGTGGACCTCAACTCCACTCCTTTCTGAAAGTGATATTCCTTTTCTCCAAACCAGTGGTCTTTGTATGCTAAATGTTCTATAAATTTTCCAAAATCAAATCTTCCCGTGCACATTCACACTGAAGGCCCGGTATCAGGGGAAGGACTTTAAGAGAAAAGAAGTTGCCTCACATTGTATCTTCCCAATTGTCAGTTTAACCTCTGCCTTTATAAGTGCATTGCAGACTCATGAGGGTAGGGGCCATATCTTCTTAGTCATTGCTTTATTTCCAGTACCTAGAATAGTGTCTAGCATTTAAGAGATACTCATCAAATATTACTGATGTATTGAAAGAATACATGAATGAATGAATGAACCTAGGAATATTGCCTGACACATAGTAGGTGCTCACTTATGGTCAGTTAGTTGGATAAATACCAATAGATGGTAAAGTAGATAAATGTTCACCAAACTGACTGCTCTAAAGGTTTGGTGAGCATTACCCAGGAAATTGCCAGCTTAAGCTCATGTTCCCCAGTGTCAAGGTTAGAAGACACTCTGCCATTTACAATTTCTACTAAGCAGTTGGGGCTGTCATGTGCACCCCAGGCCCCTCCTCTACATATAAAATTTTTCCTACCTAAAAAAAGACAAGAGGGGTACTCACTGCTACTTTTGGAGGCACAAGGCAGGATCCAGCCCCAAACCGGGTTCAGAAAAAGAAAGGCAATTCCTTCAAGTAAGCACTTAGAGAAGACTAATTGTCAGAGAGCAGTGGGGCTAGAGTCCAGAGTTCTTCTGAAAAGCCCTGCCTTTTCTAAAATAAAATACTGTAACCTTGGGTCTTTATGAAATACTAGAAGTCAAGGGAGTCAGACCAATAATGACAGAGGGAGGGGGGAAGGTGATATAGGAGAGGGAATGATTTTAAAGGTGTTTTTAATTATTCATTTTAAATCTGTTGACAAATTAAAACTTGTACTTGACTTTTTTAGTGCATTTTATTAATTTTTATTGAGGAAGTATTGGTTTACAACATTGTATATGATTCCAGAGGTATCGGTTCATACGACCTCAAATGTCTATTGCCACACCACACCCATCACAAAATCACGCATATTTCTCTACCATAATCCACTGGGCCTACTGCTTTCTATTCCCCCGTCCTCCACCTCCCCCTCTGGTAGATTCAATTTTATAGTCAGATTTCTAGAGTTTATTTTAGTTTGATTTTGTCTGTTCTTTTGTTTTCTCTTTCTATATGCCACCTATGAATGAAATAATCCAGTTCTCCTTCTGAATTATTTTACTTAGCACAATCGCTACAGTTCCATCTAAATCATAAATATTGACAAAAGTTCATTTTTTTAAATAACTGAGTGATATTCCATTGTGTATACATAGTACATCTTTTTAATCCACGCATGTCTTTGGGCTCTTAGATCGTTTCCATGAGTTAACTATTGTAAATAGTGCTGCAATGAACATAGAAAGGCATAGATCCCTTTGAATCCATGTTTTGCAGTCTTTGGGTAGATTTCTGGGAGTAGAATTTCTGGGTCATATGCTAGATCTATTTTTACTATTTTGAGAAATCCGTTTTCCATAGAGACTCAACCAGTCTACATTTGCACCCTCAGTGTATGAGGGGTCCTTTTTCCCAAATCTTCGCCAACTTTTCTTGTTCCTGATCTTTTTGATTTGGGCCATTCTCACAGGTACAAAATGATATCTTGTGATTTTGATTTACATTTCCTTGTTATGTTATGATGAGCTTTTTCTCGTCTGCCCATTGGTGAGTTCATGTCTTCTTTGGAAGTGTGTCTAGTTAGCTCCTCTGACCATTTTATAATTGGGTTTTTGGTTTTTGTTGAGTTGTGTGAATTCTGCATAGATCTTGAATGTTAGCATGTCAGATGCATAATGTGTAAACTTCATTTTAATGACAGTTTCTTTTGTTGCACGAAAGCCTTTTAGTTTGATATAGTCCCACTTGTTTATTTTTGTTTTTGTATCCCTTACTGTTGGAGTCAATCCCAAAAGACATAGCAATAGGCAATGTCATGGACCACTTTGCCTCTTTTCTTCTTTGTATTTTATGGTTCCAGGTTTCACATCCAAGTCTTTAATCCATTTTGAATTAATCTTTGTGTTTGTGTGAGATAGTAACCTAGATTCATCCTTTTGCATGTGACTGTCCAGTTTTCCCAATGCTATTTGTTAGAGACTTTCCTTTCTTCATTGCCGCGGACCAGCACAGCAGTAGACGATGAGGCCACCTCAGGGTTGAGAGAAGCGTGCAGGGTGGTCAGGGCGTCGGCGAAAGAAATGACACACAGACACACTTCAAGAGTGAAAATCTGAGTGTAATTTTCCTTAAGTTTGTGACTAGTATATATATGTTTTCTAAAAGCACAGGAATGAATATCAAAGAAATTAGCTTGCTCGCTGGCTCAGTCTATCACTATCAGGGAGGTGATCTACATAACAAGCAATGACCATTATAGAAGAAAGGAGGAAGTTTAGAAAGACAGATAAGGGATTAAAGTTTGTAGTTCTAGGAAGAACGGGATAGGATTTTTAGCATTCTTGTAGTGGTTCTTGGTGGTCGTTATCTATTGATAAGCTTCTGCCTTTTCAGGGAACTTCCGCTGTGCTTCCTCTGCTTCAGGCTGTTCTCCCACCGCGCGCTGGTGCCCAGCCGGATCTAGGGACCGTGGCGAAAGCCATTCCATCTAGGGACCGTGGCGAAAGCCATTCCTAAAGATCACTGCGGTGGGAGGTGCAGCAGGTAGGGTTTTGCTGTTCTCCCCCTGCGTGCTGGTTGCCCAGCCGGACCTAGGGACAGTTAACCCTAAAGGTCACTGCAGGGGGAGGTGCAGCACTTCATCATATACTGTTGTCTCCTTTGTCATAGGTTAACTGTCTATATAAGTGTAGACTTACTTCTGGACTATCAACTCTATTCCATTGGTCTGTGTGTCTATTTTTATTCCAGTTCCATACTTTTTGATAACTATGGCTCTGTAGTATAGTTTGAAGTCTGGAAGTATGGTGCCATCACTTTTCTTTTTTGTCAAGTTTGCTTTGGTCATTTGGGATCTTTTGTAGTTCCATATAAATTTCGGTAATGTTTGTTCTATTTCTTTGAAAAATGCCATTAAAACCATGATAAGGGTTACATTGAATCTGTATATTACTTTGGGTAAAATGACCACTTTGAAATTTGTGCCTGATTTACAGCAACATTTTCATACCCCTGTCACTTTCGATCCAATATCCTGTCCCCTAGGTGGAACCATTTCTAATTCTTGTAACTCTCCTTCTTGGTGCTAAATTCATATCTATAGCATATGAGCCTCATCTCCCTACAGTGAGCTTCATTACTCATGGATTTGTTTTTGTGAATTTGTTGTAGAGCAACCCCGATACAAAACGGGGTGCCTGACTGTGGGTCCTCACCCGCGCGCTTAAAAGGACTTATCAATGCTCTACTGCAGGCACACGTGAAAGGTTAATAAAAGGTTTATTTACAAGGGAAGGGGAAATGAGGAAGTATACAGCTCTGGGAGAAAAGCGGGAGACAAAGTTTTAAATGAGTCCTACCCGATCCGCCGATCTGGAACCCCAAAATGGCGCTCTGAGAGCTGGCCGCCAGCCAGGAGCGGTGAAGCCGGGAGGCGAGTGATCGCGAGCCAGAGAGAGCCCTAGGCCCACGTGTTTGGTTTTTTATATCCAACCTGGCTGCCCAACTCCACCCTCCGGTCCCAGCCACCCTCCCCTTGGTGGTGATGGGATTTGTCTTCCCCAATGTCCTGATGGTTTTAGTCTGGAGTGGGGGTGGAGTCCACAAAGCCTGTATGGGATTAACTCAGGACATCACTTCCCCCTAACAATTCTCCCCTTTCACTTTTTGCCACCATTTCCATGGTGATGAAGATCAAACATATGGATGCTGGGATACAGTCTCAGATGAAAGTTTTCCAGGGTTCCAGTCTGAAAGAAAACGAATCCCTCCAGGTATTGTCCATTGTGGAAAGCAAAAGTCCTCCATTCCTGGAAAAACAGTTCATCAGTCCCAGCCGAAAGAAAACATCTGGAGGCATTAGCCAGAACAAGACAGCAGATATGTCAAGATCACAGGAAAAAAAATGTTAAAATGGTTCAACTTATGCAAAAATGAATTCTCTCAACCTTGATCCCAAACTTTAACAGCATAGCAAAAGTTTGCAATTAAGTCTACTTTTAAACCATTTTGCCTATTTTTGCATAAAATCACAGGGCAGAATAACTAAGCAGCAATTTTAGCTGGCTTTGTTGAAATACTCCATATAGGATCAGAGCGAACCATTGGCATCCGGTCGATGTAGGCTTCAGGTACAAAGTTAATCTCATCAGACTCCACCTGGGCTTTCCTCTTCTCGAGGGTACCAGGGCATTTTCGTTGGCCGGGTTGTCCAGTCCTGCCAATGGAGGCAAGCTTCCTCACCTTCTTTGGAGGTCTCTGGAACCCTACAAACAAGGCAAACAGGTTCTCCTCTTCTTGGTTCAGCTCTGTTTCAACTTTCTGGAAGAACTCCACACAAAGCCACACAATGAAACTTATGTCCAATTTTTTTCAGTTTAAACAAAATCCCTATGGAAGTTATACAAAAACAGACTCTGAGATAAGTAGTAAAAGATTACTACCACTATTTTTATGCTGTGTTTGTATCAAGGGGAGAGAAAATGCAAATACAAGTTAGCTTTGTTGGAAAAAAAAAATTACAACCTTGCTGCAGATCCTGGTCACCAAAACAAGAAAACTTTGTGGATTTAGAGCAAAATGCAAAAAAAATCATCAGTATTATTATGTCAAGGAAAACTTAGTAAATATGAGGCGTATGTCCAAGTCTATTCAGTCCTTAGTAGAAAAGTTTTACTCTCAACAGTTCCATCAATAGGAATCTGTTGAGACCTTTTCTCCCTATATTTTCAGAAACAATTTCTGTAGATGTGAAACAATTGAATTATATAATATTACAAGGTGACAATCACCATTGACAATTTACATACATACCAGATACTGCTGTTAACATTTTGTACATACCAAAGTTTTACCATTTTCCCAAGTGACAATGCTTCCCTTCCAGTTTTACTTCATTAGGTAAAATCCAAATAGAAAAAAATTCATCTAATGCCTTTCCCAGGAGGAAAGGGAGAAACTTTGTGGAGTGTCTCAGGAGCTCTACTGAGGTTCCACAAAATTTCCTTGCATCAGCCAAATGACAGGCTACCAAATTTGTACTTGAATTTAGATTTCTGGGAAGCTTTGCCATAAATATCAGAAAAATAACAGAAACAACAATGTTCAATCTCTATGAAGGCACCGGCTTAGTTCAGTAGCACAATGTTGACAATCAAACCATAACCTTTAGTTTTTTTCTCATAACTGGAGACTCTCTTTTTTTTTTTTTTTTTTTTTTCAACGTCTATGGGCACCATGTATACCAATTAGTCAATCACTTGAGGTCAAGACAAGGACACAAGGAAAGGACATACAGACATACAACATATAGACACAAAGAGCTCATTAGTTACCATTTATCACGCGTGGGATATCTCATGCAACTGCAGTTTCACTCATTGGCCAAAGTAACAAAAAGAAAGCAGAGAAAAAAATCTCAAAGGTAAAAAAAAAAGCAGAAAGTTAAAAAAATAACAAAATCAAAATCAAGATTGAAAACCTTTCTGTGTAAAAAAAAAATAGTGGCACCATATGCATGATCCTAGATGTTATTTCACGTCTCCTAAACTTTGAAAAGAAGAAGATTGGTTAGAGCATGTTAGTGTTCTCAGGGTTTCTTCAGGAAAAAAAAATGAGTCCTTGGGTATCCTGTAACAATAACTGGAAAAGAAGTCAGTAACATTCAAGTTTTTGTCTGTTTCTTAAACAAATATCTCAAGTCCTCAATGGGTTCACAAGACCAATGGGACTTCATCTCTGGGTCAGTTCCTCCTGGGGCTTCTCTAGATCTAGTGGAGCCCCCGGGCACCCCTATTCTGCATCTGAACTTTCTCCATGAACTATCATTTGTCTCCTTTCCTCTGCACTCGACTCTAGATTCCTTCTACTCTGTCTGTATTCCCTCCTATCTTCACCTGAGGCTCTACCCTGTGCTGTCATTTGTCTCCTGTCCTCTGTACTGGGCTCTCGATTCCTTCTCTGTCTGTATTCCCTGTCATCATCTGAGCCTCCTCTCTGTGCTAACATTTGTCTTCTTTCCTCTCTCCTTGGTTCCTGGTTCTGTGTGCTCCTTCTATATTCCCTCCTGTAACCCCTACGTGAATCATCATGTCTTGGGGTTCTCTGTCTTCTATCCTGTCTTCTATAATTATTGCGTCTGCCGCTTCCCTGTAACCTGGGACAACTGTACTTCCAATGTCCCTCTTCCCTACAGAAAGCACACTGATTTCTTCCTAGGGGTTCACGTCTCTGTCCATTATTGTTTCCCTGAAACCCTGTTCTGTGTTCTCTTTGTAAAAAAACAGTCGCAGGTTTCGGTCTCCTGTGCTCTCTATTATTATAAACCCTGAATGCCAGGTCCACTACCTGGGACGGACTCATCTCAGTGACGCCGTCCACCTTAGCTAACTTTTTCTTTATGTCTGGGGCACTATGGGTAATGAAAGCCGTAGTGATCAGACGAGCATTTTCTGGGGCATCTGGGTTTATGTCCGTGTGGTTAGTGTAAGTTTGAATAATCCTCTCAAGGAACTCTGACGGATCCTCATTAGCTCCTTGCTCGAGTTCCAATATTTTGTTAAAGTTTTTTTGTTTGGGGATCCCCTGCTTCAGTCCTACCAATAAGCATTTTTTATAGAGATCCAACATCGCCGTTCCTCCATTGTTAGGGTCCCATCCAGGATCTCTCTCTGGGACAACAATCTCCGGCTCTGGGGACTGCCTATCCTGTTGGTGGAGACGGTCAGCCTCCTCCCTGGCTTTCCTGAATACCATCCTCTGCTCATCCAGCGTTAATAAAGTATGCAGCATGGACTGTATATCTGCCCAGTTAGGGCGGTGGGAGACAAAGATAGAGGCAAACAAGTTCGCCATCCTCTGAGGAGCCTGCCGGTACGAGGGAACAGAGCTCCTCCAATTTAGGAGGTCCGCAGTACTGAACGGATGGTGCGACCAAAAGTACCCAGCAGGTCTCCCATGTTCATTTAAGCCACCCATTGGCATCTGGCGAAGGGGAAACTGCCCTGCCTCAGGTTGATCCTTCCTGCCAAAATGGGTGCCGAGTCTAGTGTGGGGAGGGGACGCCATTTTAGTGTCCTCCCCAGAGGGCAGTGGAGGCTGTGCAGCCTCAGGGGTCTGTACGGGAGGGGCTTTGTCACGTGGAAGAGGATTTTGTCCTCGTGTATTTAAAGTATTTAAAATATGATGCTCCTCCTCTTCTAACTCTGCTCGCTGGCTGTCCTCATGGAAAGGGGAAGGTCTATCCTTTCTCTGCACCATTAGCCTAGCCTTCGCCTCCGCCATATCTAATTTATGGAGGGCGGCCTGCATCTGGTCCTGCATACCTTTAAAAGCTGACTCAAAAGTCCGATTTTGTTGTTGCACTTGAGACAGCATGCTTTGATAAGCTGACTCAAAAACGTTACGATTTTCATCCCTTATACTCTTAATAGTTAAATCAAAAACCTGATTTAGTTGTTGTATGGCCACGTTAAAAGCCTGAATTTGTTGTTGCACATTCTCAGTATGTGAAGTAGAACTTCTACCTCTCACAGAAACAAGAATGTAGCAAACTGCGCTTACACATATTACCAAAAAACCACCCAGAAGCACAGTCTGTAAAGGGATGGCTTGTAAACCACCCATGTATGTATACAATAGTAAAATCACGTGCCATACACCAGGCTTCATCAAATTATTTATATTAATGAAACTGGTGGTGATATTTAATGGAAGAAGGCTGCTCAAATTCAAGGCCGGAAGGAAACTGAAAGAACTCAGGCTAGGGATGAAACTGTATAGGCTCATGGTTGAGGCCATATTTGAGTCAAAACACACCCACAAGGGCTGTACGCACAGGGAAAAAAAAAAAAACAGACTTTTCAGGACTAGAGACAAATATTATACTGCTAGTCCTGCAGAACTAGTGCGCTTATGGTGACCAACGCAAGGAATGTTACTTTGGGCTGGTCAACCGCGGGTGTAACTTGGAAACCACGCTGGGCGCCAAACTGTTGTAGAGCAACCCCGATACAAAACGGGGTGCCTGACTGTGGGTCCTCACCCGCGCGCTTAAAAGGACTTATCAATGCTCTACTGCAGGCACACGTGAAAGGTTAATAAAAGGTTTATTTACAAGGGAAGGGGAAATGAGGAAGTATACAGCTCTGGGAGAAAAGCGGGAGACAAAGTTTTAAATGAGTCCTACCCGATCCGCCGATCTGGAACCCCAAAATGGCGCTCTGAGAGCTGGCCGCCAGCCAGGAGCGGTGAAGCCGGGAGGCGAGTGATCGCGAGCCAGAGAGAGCCCTAGGCCCACGTGTTTGGTTTTTTATATCCAACCTGGCTGCCCAACTCCACCCTCCGGTCCCAGCCACCCTCCCCTTGGTGGTGATGGGATTTGTCTTCCCCAATGTCCTGATGGTTTTAGTCTGGAGTGGGGGTGGAGTCCACAAAGCCTGTATGGGATTAACTCAGGACATCACTTCCCCCTAACAAATTCACCTACCAGCTAAAAGCTATTGGTAACTCCAAAATCAATACTTACAGTGCTCTTGTAATGGGCAATGAACAAATCATCTTTAAAATGCTCAGGCCAACTGAAGTGGAAAAAGGCCACACTCAGCCTTCTTCTTCCATCTCTCATACAGGGATGACCAGAAAATGGGGAGAAGTAAGCAGTGCAGTATGGAACAGCTCAGATAGAGTTGAACTGGGTAGAGTTCAAATCCAGTTCCACCTCTGACCCCTATGAGTGGGGCAACCTCAGTCAGACATTTAACACCTCTGAAATGTGTTAATTTCAGAAATTTTGAAAAATAGAACCTACCAGGATGAGTTGTTTTTAAAGTTAAGATTGTAATTAGCATGCAATTATATGTATTTGTGAATATATATGTGTGTGCATATTTCCCCTAGAAGCTAAGGTTCAGTATTAGCTAATTTAGCATCCATGACCACTTTACGGAACATAACTCTGTGAACAATGAAAATCAACTGTGTATTTGTTTCTGCTGCTAGTTCTTAATTTACCAATTTTAGAGTATCATCTATAAACTATCAGCTATAATAGATAAGTATTTAGTTATTAGTTTTCTTACACAATTCCCATCTCCCAATATAGGTATATCTATATCTACATATATATGTTACTTTTATTTTAGTTCTTCTCTTGGTTATTTTTCTTACTCAAGTAGTACACTAATACCCTGCTTATCAACCATCTTTTTTTTTTAAAGATTTATTTTTATTTATTTATACAAGCACTGCGTACAGTCAGAAGCACGGGAGGGTGAGAGAATTCACCAGAGCCAGAGCGGGGAGCAGAGCAGGCAGAAGGACCGAAGTACACTGCTGAGGGGAGCAGCGGGAGGCAGGAGAGGTCTGCGGGCCATGCAGGACCCTCCCCTGGTGGCCGGGGAGCAGCCAGGGATCAAACCGGTGCTGCAGAGGCTGCGGGCAGCTTCGCAACCCAGAGCTCAACCGCTGCGCCACCGGAGAGGCCCTATCAACCATCTTTTGGCATCCCAAGTTATAAATGAAGCCCTGATCCCCTCAAACATTTGCCTTCATCTTTTATTCCTTTATTCTACCCCCAAATTCTATTACTATACTCTTATTTTTGCATTGTTAACATTAACTTTTTTTTTCTCCCATCAGTTCTCTGATTCTCTGACACCAAGTAAGTATCCTTCGATTCTGTTCTGACACCAACTACCCAGAGTTAGCTTCAGATCCCATGGGTTCTAGTTCCACAAGACTTCCCTCTCTTTAGATACCATTTGCAAGAATTGGGCCCCCAGGTTACCACATACATTGACTTAGCTATAAAGTCAGAGGTTCCCACAAAGCCTTCTCAAGTTTCAGTAATTTGCTAGAATGACTCATAGCACCCAAGAATATACTGCCTGTATGATTTCCTTAATTACAGAGGTTTCAAATGAGCAGCAAGATGAAGAACTATTTGAACGCTCTCTGGAAGGGTCCTTTGGGCAAGAGTTTCTGTCCTTGTGGAGATGCGGTACACCATCCTCCTGGCATGTGAAAGTGTTCACCTATTCACAAGCTCTCTAAAACTCATCATGAAAGGGTTTCTATAGAGTTTTTATCACTTTGGCATGATCTTTGAGGTTACTGATTAACTCAATCTTCTGGTTCTCTCCCCCCTCCCTGGAGATTAGCAGGTGTTGCTGAGAGTTCCAAGATTCCAATCAAGGCTTGGTCTTCCTGGCAACCAGCCCTCACCCTGAAGCTATCTAAGGGCCCCACCAAAAGTTGTCACAGTACAACAAAAGATACTCTTGTCATCTTATCACTCAGGAAATTCCAAGAGTTTTAGGTGCTCTGCATCAGAAACCGGAAAGCCAAATATGTTCTTACGATATACCTCAATGACAACGTTTATATTTTTTTATAACCATAATATCTTATATACTCTGTTTATGGATTAGGGTTTTTTAGATTTAATTTTTTTTAAATATAGTTTGCATACAACATCACTTTTGTTTCACATGTAAAACATAATGACTGGACGTCTGTATATATTGCAAAATGATCATCAAAATAAGCCTTTTCAACAAAATGTTAAGAGGATGATGTTGATACCATACATGGTACAATTATGCAAACCAGGAAATTAGTATTGATACAATACTGTTCATTTTATATCTTCTTGCTATTGAGTCCTGGCTAAAATAGTAGTAGAGAAATAGAAATGCATAAACCTACAATGATAGAGCCAACAGAAGAAAGGTCAATCAACCAACAAGACGTTTCTCATCATAATTTCACTTGCTAATTTTACAGTCCATCAATGATTCTTGCCTATGATTATTTGAATGAAATTGCAAGAATATCCTGTTCCATATTTCACTCACTTCCAAACTAAAGTTGCCCCTGAGTGTACCTGAGTGACATGTGCTCTAGAGGCATAGGTGGTTGGGAATGGAAGTTCTGCTTTCTAGACTGGGATGATAACATAAGGATTTCTACAACTATAAAGAGGATTTTCCTAGGGTGATTACAGGCAGGAATATAATTTATATCTACTACTATCATCAAGAGATTTTAAAGTGAGAAAAGCAAAACACAGAACAACATGTATAGAATACTATCACTTGCACAAAAAACAAAAATTTTATCTGGGGAAGAGAACTTAAAATCGGGAAAGGAGGCAGACTTAATAATCAGTGTATTCTGTTTTGAACCCTTTGATTAAGATGGATGCAAAAGAAGGAAGGAGAAAGAGAGAATTGAGGGTAAGAGAGAAGGGAGGGCGCCACCAGCAGGTTCCAGTATGGCCTCCAACAAGACCTTCTTACTTTTCCATGTTCTTCTCATTTTTCTTTATCCTGTGCCTGTAGATACATCAAGACACACCCTCTCCACCCTCACAAGAAAATTTTAGAACTTGCCTGGGCATAGAAAGTGCTCATTATCCATGCAGCTGGAAAGTAGGGTGTAGCTATAATAGGCACATTCTGCTCCTTTGCACTGAACAAAATATGTTCTCCACACACAGGAACATAGACTCCATGAAAATAAAAACACATTTTAGGTGCTGTTGCCAGACTTACAGTATGTTTTAAAATCAAATGTTAAATAAAGAAATTTGTGTTGGGTAACATAAATTTGTTTTGTCAAATAAAACTATCAATCAAGGAAAAAAAAAAAAAAAACTCCACCTGTCTTCTCTCTCCTGCAGTCTTCTCATTTTATCTAAATTACTTATACAGAATTTTTAAAATGTTGAGGTTTCACCTAATGGATGTGGAAGACACTAGAGGAAGAAAATCATGTGTGTTTAACAAATTAAAATAACTAGGACTTTCAAAGACCCTCTACTCATTTGGTTGCATACAGAACATGACCACATCACTCATCCAGCCCAATCTATGATTGTTCCACATGATAGGACATGATCGGCTTACTTTTTACAGTACACTGGTGCTCAGGTCAGGTTTTCAATATATGGATATCCAATAATAGTGATCATTACAATATTTGCACCATGAACATGCAAAACTTTGAGATCAGGAGATATACCTCCTCTTTATCCTTCACCTTTTGTTAACTGAAGCACAATAACTGTGAACTAAAAACATGTTTTATAACATTTTTTCTTGAGACTGCATATTACTATAGATAACTATCAAGCTCTTAATGTGTCAAATGCCATCTCAAAAATCACCTCTTTTCTGAAGCCTTTCTCATACTCCTCATTGCTCCCCACATCTGGCAGAAGTTAGACACCCCTCTTCTGTATTCTTATATTCGGATGCTAACATCAGAGCTGAGATTTGAAGATAAGTCTGCACCTAGCTATCCTGAGTATTTTCAGCTTGTACCATGGTATCTAGCTCGCAGTAATACGAAATGAATGAATATGTTATTCTTTGCCTAATATATATTGACTAATTAAATAACTGAATCAAAGATTTGATTCTGCTTGATTTTTTTCTTTTTATTTTTTAAGGGGGGGAGAAAGGGTGAGTTTATAGACATAAGAAATTTTGAATTCTGGAATAAACTTTTCTTCAAAATACACTTTCGAATCCATTCCTAACCCAGGATCTTAGGGGACAGGTTAAAACTGTGTCACGAGAATGATAATACCCACAGAGTAGGTTAAAAATTTAAATTTTTTTGAAAACCTAAGAAACACACTGAATCAAATTCAAGAGCACAATGTTGAACAAAAGACGTCAGACACAAAATAGCACATATTGTCTGATTCAATTTATATACAGTACAAAGATGGTAAAGTCTACCTAAGGAATGAAAAATCAAGTAAGAGTTGCCCTTGGTGAGGAAAGTGAGTAACTGGAAGGTTTCTTAATCTGGATGCTCATTACACAGATGTGTTCTGTATATGAAAAATTCATTAGCTATATAATATTTGTGCTTATGTATATAAATATAATATGTAATTAAATGTATAAATATACTTAAGCACAATTAAATAGATGCATCATAAGATATAATTGAATATATAAGTATATATCTATTATAAAATATAATTTATAGCTAAAAAAACTTAGGCTAAGCAGAAAGCTTAAAAACCATTCTTAAACACATTCCAGGAATTTTCAGCTAAAATGAGAAACCAATTTGGTGTCAATAAAGCCATTAATACTATAAGATCACATGGGCGATCTTGAAGACTTTGTGAACAAGAGAAGAGCATCTTTGCCTCAGTGGTGCTGAGCAGTTAGGGAACTAGAACCAGAGAGCAGTTAATCCCAATCCCACAGTTGATAAACAAGCAAGTTAGGAAATCCATTTTCAAGTTTTTAATTATTTTAATTATAAAATCCCATGTTTCCTAACAATTGTTCAAAGGTCCTTTTGAAATTAAATTTAAAAATTTTTCAAATCATAACAATGACTGACTATGGCAACATTCAAACAAAAAACCAAGGATTCCACTTGTAAATTGCATAGTCTTTAAATCAATATTCATTGCAAGCTTTATAAATTTGACAGCAAGTAAGTCACTAAATCCTGTTTCATGCAGTGTGAAATTACACAGTGGAGGGCATGAAATTCCATCTGTACCCATTTTATAGATGAGAAAACTATCATTTTTAGTCATCAGGCAAGAGGATATCTTCTAGAATAGTATAGGAAAAACCTTGCCTGAATAAGGAAGGCTCCAGAGATAAGGGCAACAAAATCCAAAGGGAACTAATCAAATACCCCAGGACTAGGGGCAACAGGACATTCTAAAACAAGAACCGAATAAAAAGGACTCTAAAATAAGGGCTGGCACACAGAGACATGAGGACAGAGTGCGTGAGAACAAACCAATCACAAAGAGATTGATGGGGCTTTAGAATAATTAGGGAAAGAAGGTGTATATCCCCTGAGACACAACTCCACTTCAGGTTCATTGCCCCTCCCTGGCTGGGCTCCACTGGCCTGGGAGTCCCACTTATTTCTGTTCCTTTTCTCCTTAAAAAACTTCTTTCTTGGGCCTCCCCGGTGGCGCAGCGGTTGAGCGCTGGGTTGCGAACTTGCCCGCGGCCTCTGCGGCGCCGGTTCGATCCCCGGCTGCTCCCAGGCCACCAGAGGAGGGTCCCACATGGCGCGCAGACCTCTCCTGCCGCCCGCTGCTCCCCTCAGCAGTGTACTTCGGTCCTTCTGCCTGCTCTGCTCCCCGCTCTGGCTCTGGTGAATTCTCTCACCCTCCCACGCTTCTGACTGTACCCAATGCTTGTATAAACAAACAAACAAACAAATAAATAAATAAATGCATAAATAAAAATACATGCCTCTTTAAAAAAAAAAATAAAAAAAAAACTTCTTTCTTTCTTTCTTTTTTTTATAGAGGCATGTTTTTTATTTTATTTATTTATTTGTTTGTTTGTTTTTTGTTTATACATGCAATGGGTACAGTCAGAAGCACGGGAGGGTGAGAGAATTCACCAGAGCCAGAGCAGGGAGCAGAGCAGGCAGAAGGACCAAAGTACACTGCTGAGGGGAGCAGTGGGCGACAGGAGAGGTCTGTGCGCCGTGTGGGACTCTCCTCCAGAGGCCGGGGAGCAACCGGAGATCGAACCGGCACCGCAGAGGCCGCGGGCAGCTTCGCAACCCAGCGCTCAACCGCTGCGCCGCCGGGGAGGCCCCAAAACTTCTTTCTTTTTTGATTGCTGAGTAATATTCCATTGTGTATATGCACCACACCTTCTTGATCCACTCATCTATTTTTGGGCATTTGGGTTGTTTCCATAGCTTATCTATTGTAAATAGTGCTGCTATAAAATAGGGGTGCAGGTGCCCTTTTGAATAAATGATTCTGTGTCCTCTGGGTAAATACCTAGGAGTGGAATTGCTGGATCATATGAAAGCATGGAGATGGAAGGGATCATGCTCAGCGAAATAAGCCAGAAAGAAAAAGAAAAACACCAGATGGTCTCACTCATAGCAAGAATTTAGAAAAGCTAAATAAGGGACCAGGAAAAAAAATGACTAATTATAATAAAGTAAAAAAATCAAAATCAACAAGCATCTATAAACAAGAGACACTAAGTGGGGCAGGGGGGAAGAGGAGGGATTAGGGTCAAAATAAGGGGGGTGGGAATTATATGGGGAATATAACCAAGATGAAAATGCATACATTGTGCAAAAATGAAAAATGATGTAAAAAATATATAAAAGAAAAGAAAGAAAAACAAAACAAAACAAATCTTTCTATAAACAAATTTGCCTCTTTATCCTTGCTTGCCTGAGCATCAGTAACATTCCTGCTGCCGCTTCATGAGACATTAACATGCGGTGGTCTAGAGACTGGGATTCAGCCCGCCCCGGGAAGCCTGGGATCCATTCCTGGCTGGAGACTAGATCCGAAAACCTGAAATTAGCGCATCAATTTCCACACCTGTTTTACTAAACACTGCATTGTCAGACCTGACAGTAAAAATTCAAACGATGTGTGTAACACGAAAGGGAGCTTCGGGAGGTTGTGTAAAATCGCTCCACCTTTTCCCAAGTAGCCCAGCTTGCTTTGAAAGTAAATCCGACAGGAAATAAATCCGACAGGAAGGTGACAGGCAGGGCTGGTTGATAAATGTGAGGTGAGCCACCCCAGACTCCTGCATACGTGGCCTTGGGTCTCCCCCACCCCCAACTTCCTTTGTGTATCTTTTGGGCCTCTTCCTTCTTCCTTACATCATCGTCTTACTCACAATGAGCCACTTTTGTTTCTTCCGTTGGTGATTACAGGTGCTTCAGGCTCTTTAAAGGAAAGCCAGTGGTTCTAGCCTGGAGCCGTGAGTGCTGTGTATACCTGGAGGGCAGGGGAAATAGTAACACTTTAATCACCTAGGCGAGACCCTTGGGTACCTCCCAGAACTTGGAAAAATAGAGGCGACCCTCCAGAGGCGCAGGGCTGGAAAGAGAGTATTCTCTCCGCCCTCCGCAGCCACGCGCTCTATCGCCCCTCCAGCCCTTCAGCCACAGCGAGCGAGCGGGGTGCGCCTGCTCCCCGCCAGCTAGACCTAGCAGGCCCGGGGTTGGGCATGCTGTCGCCTGCCCAGCCGCGCTCCGGCCTCAGCCTCGCCTGCGGCTGCAGCACAAGCGGAGACAGCGCGCCTGGCTCGCGTCGGACCGGGGGTGGGCGCCCAGCCTCTGCTGGAGGTCCCGGGCAGCTTGGCCCGTGTGGGTGCAGCCCTCGCTCGCCGCCGCCGTAACCGAGCCGCCGCCGCGACCGTGCGTCCCCGCGCCCCACTTCGCCAGCGCCCACCCCTGGCTCTTCCTGGGGGGCTCTGCCGGGGTCCCTAGGGGCGCATCCCTCCACGTGAGCGTCTGAGAGGCTGTACGCAACAGGCTCAGGGAAAGGAGGTGGGTGCCGAGGCGCTGGGGGGCTGCAGACTGGCAGGGAGGGGAGGCTGTGACGGGAACCGCTGATTTCGGAAACCCCTGGCCCTTCTGGCACTCCCGCGGCTGTTGAATTAAAAGTGATGTCCTCCGCGTGCACCGTGCACATCAGACCGCAAAAAATTCAACTCTCGGTCCTGCTTGGGGTGCTGTTTTATGGGGGTAAAGGCAGCTTTCTATTTTGCACACCATACTTGCTACCGCACTGGCAAAATACTGCGTGACCTTCGGACCTGCTCATTCGGATCTTGCAGAGGGAGCCAGGGGCTCTTTGTTTCTCTTTCTGCCCGTGCATCTTTGTTACCTGTCCCTCTCTTTCTGTCTGTCTTGCATTTTCTTTAAAGGATAGGAGGTGGGCAACTGAGCTTCACCTAGGGAGAGCAGATCCGCTGGGCTTAGCTTTCCTGGTTGAAGTTTACTGCTCCTCAACAAGTAACAGCATGCTGAGGATGAGAAGGGCTCTCAAAAATGAAGGCGCACGCAGGATAGGAGAGGAATGTAGGGAAACCAGCTGGTCTATAACTTCGTTGTAAGGGACTCACCGTCCACTGCCTAAATGTGTTGATTGCTCGGTTTAGGAAAAGACTTGATGTGCTTCTGAAACAAACTGCAAGGAGTCATCTTAAAAGTAAGCTTATTTTCTTTCTGTACAAAACATGTTATATAACTAATGCTCAAATCATGGAGATTTTAGAGAATAAAGTCAAACAGCTGGAGACCATGTTACGAATTTGACTAAGAAGGAGGTATCTGCATGGTCTCCTCACTAGGAAAAATTGATGTTAATAGAATTGCTTAATGAAGACTACCAAGAGTTTAGCGTGTGAGTTTTTAAGCGTTTTAGTTCAAAAATATTGGCATTGCAACCCTATCAGGGAGAGGTTCCAGTGTGGTGGTTAAGAGTTTGGCATGAGAAAGATTTGGATCACTGTCTGGGTGCTGCAACCTAAGTTTCCGTGGGACTGCCAGCAAGTTGCCTAACCTCTTTAAGCTTGAGTTTCCTACTTTCTAAAGGAATTGTTGAGAAAATGAAGGAGCTAGCTCAAGGATGGTGTTTAACACAGTCTATCATCAGTAAATACATATTAAGTGAGCCTGGGACTGATGGTAACAAGATGAGGAGTGCTTAGACCACCCCACCCCCTCATCACTGCACTGCACCACCCTGGCAAGAGGTCTCCAAGACCCTCCATGCAGTACTCCCTTCTGTTCATAAAAATTTAAGATGCTCCTTCAGAACTCTTGAATTTGACTCAAACAATAAAATCTGGCCTAATCCTGTGGCAATAATTATCTGTATTTGGGTACCTGTACCTATAATCTAATGACCTCTATTTTATATGCATTTAAAATAAAACTATATATTATATAATTAAAATAGAATTATTTTGTTATATTTTCATTTTCTGCATTTCTTATCAGAAGATGTTATGATATAGGAAAAATGTTAATAGTACATATATATCTATATTACAGCTAGAGTTTAATGACATCCTTTTTGAAACATAATTTGCATAACACAAAATGCATTGAAATTTACATATAAAACCTGTGTTTTATTGGATGCAGATTCTACTTCAAAAATTGATTTTTAAAAAGGTGTCAAAGATTGTCTACTTTGTTGTGTTGTCTATTGCTAGAATAGTTTAGAGAAATTCAGAGAAAGTTAATAGGGAGGAAAATTAAGATTGATGCATTAGCAGGCACAGAAAATAAATAGCCAAGTGATGCAGGGAAGTAAAAAGGATAAATTATATAAATTCAGAATGTTTGAGATCATTTTTATATGAATTTTTGTCTAATTTAAGATACCAAATATAATACGAGATGCTGGGAGAATTTGAAGAGAATGAGAAAAAGAACAAAACTGTGCTCTTGCAAGGTGTACTGGCAAGCTCAGTTTCCTTCTCACGTTCTAATTTATATCTGCCTTTTCATGCAGCACACTCCTGCGTTTGCCACAATGCAATCATCTGGTGAATTTGCATCTGCTTCTTGGGAGCTCATCATCCAAGTGGACATTCCAAATGAAGAGAGGCAGGAAGAAGTGAAGCTGACAGTGTCCGGAGACCTCCATATTGGGGGGGTGATGCTCAAGTTAGTAGAACAGATCAGTAAGTTTCTGGATTTTTTTTTATGGTTTTCCTGGATTTGAAACCCTCTCCACTACATCACCATGAAATGACTCACCTAGGTTGTCTGATTTTCTATCTTGTAATCATCCAGTAATACCCCAGAGAGCATGCCCCCAGGAAAGAGCCAGCCAGTATACACTTATTTGGCAAACTTACGTTCCCCAGTAAGTGTAATGCCATATTTCCATAAGGATGGGGCACATTCCAATGGTGACATTTAGGGTGACTTTAAGTGACATGGCATTCGACTACTGTTTTGATTCTCTTAGCGCTTGTTTGTTCAGTGATATCAGTAGTCACCTTTTCCTACTTTCCCTGGTTAAACAAAGAAAGAATTCTTCACATCAGGAGTCAACATGATCAACCTAGAATTTAATAATGGTCTATTTTCTTTGTATTTAATTTTGTCTTCAATTTAAGGCCATGGAGGTCAGCTTTTTATTTATACTAGGAGATAAAGATTTCTGTAAAGCAAATCTGAAATGCAATGTACACACAAAAAAGTGCACTTAAGTGGACAGGCCAATTAATTCAGTCACGAAACCCCCCTTCAGATGGAGAAGTAGAACATTACCTGTTTCCCAGTCATGTCCCATACCTGAATCCCTGATCTTGTCCCTGCCCCACCAAGGCTGACCCCTACCCTGAGTTCTAGTACCATAAGAATAATTTTACCAGTTTGTGAACTGCACATAAATGGAATTATATGGGATATACTCATGCATCCATTTTTTTCTTTCTGTCTGTGAGATTTATGCACATTGTTGCATAGTGTTTTTCTCATTGCTGTATAATATTCCATTATGTGATTGTGCCAACATTCACCCACTTACCTATTGATGGGCATTTGGATTGGTTTCTCCTTCAGGCTTTTACAGAGAGGGCTGTGATAGTAGTGTCTTTTGGTGAGTCCATATAGGCATTCCTGTTGGGTATAAGTGCAGAGAGAAATTGATGAATAATAGGACTTCTCAAAATAGACCAACTTATACTTTAATAACAGCATTGAAAGAAAGACCTTTTAAATTAAAAAGAGACCATTTTTTAAGAAGTAAGAAGTACTCTTCATTAGCAAAACAAAAGACTGACTAATGACTCCAACACTGATGAAAAGATTCAATTTTCATGCCAACCCTGTTGATGCCAACATTGGAAGAGAAAATGTTGGGCTCTGGTTTCAGTATATGTGCCTTGAAATTAGGATTCCAGTTGTGCTTGTAAGAGGTGGACTTGACTGAGAAGAGTGAAACGTCAGCTTTACCAGCTTATGTGGACTTTGGGAGCTGTTCTATTTCCTTATGATCTGAGGGTGGAAGGATATTGTGGCATAAGTTCCATTTCTATTAGAGAAATGATTTTGATTAAACAAAAGCAAGTGTCCCTGACCTTTCCAGAAAGACCCACAGCCCTGTGGACTTTAGGGAAGAGAATTACAGTGTTTCATGGTGAACAAAATGTGTATATTTCTGTTCCTGCCATACTATTTCAGTAGAACAAAGGTAAGGTTCGGTCTCTGCTTTCTACCTGCCCCCACCTAGTCTTTGAAGAGAAGCCAAGGATTGTTGAGACTTGAGTTGTAAAAGGAGATGGGGAATTACAGGTCAGTTGTTTGATTCCCTTTGGCACACAATGAAATTGACTCAGGGTGCACACTCTCAGAGTTACCTTCATTGCCTTCCTTTATTCTTCCCTCCTAGGAGCAATTTTTTATTTTTTAAGAGAATATTTGCCTTAAGCAACAATGGTGGGGTTTAACTTTTTCTTTTATCACCTTTTCCATTTTTTCAGATATAGCCCAAGACTGGTCAGATTTTGCTCTCTGGTGGGAACAGAAGCACTGTTGGCTTCTAAAAACTCACTGGACTCTGGACAAATGTGGCGTCCAGGCAGATGCAAAACTTCTCTTCACCCCTCAGCATAAACTGCTTCGCCTCCGCCTGCCAAATGTGAAGACAGTGAGATTGCGAGTCAGCTTCTCTGCTGTGGTTTTCAAAGCTGTCAGTGATATCTGCAGAACCCTCAGTGAGTACCTGGTGGTGCCTTGTGTGCTTTGGACTCTTAGCAAAGGAGGGCAGGAAAGCTTTGTATGCTTTCTCCTACCTCAAGCAATTGGTTTTACAGTGTACTGCCCTAACGAGGAAGTGCATGTTGTAAGCCCAGTTCAGGGGACTTTGTTTAGCCATTAATGTGGAATTAAACCACATGGAACATTATTGAAATGAGTCAGTCGTTTCCACAAAGCTTAAAAGATTTGTAAATCCATTAAGATTTTCTTCCCCAAATTTCATTTTCCACACCTCGCTAAAATCATTATCCTATTTATGACAACAAGAGTTCGTGAAACCATTCTCATCACAGAGCTGGAGTGTCTTACTGTTTTTGAGATGACGGTGTTGCAAAGTCACCAGTCTTCCCTGACACTAGGCTTTAGAGACCAGGCCTATCCACAAAAACCATTTGTGGAGATTAAGCACAAAAGTCCACTGAATTATGTCCTGAAAATGCATTCTGCGGGGTGGGCACCCCATAAATTGGAAGCCAGTAGGGAAAAACAGCCCAAACCATTTCTCCTTTCTGGGACTGCCATAATGGAAGTGAACCCTGTGCCATGAAGATGTTCTTCTTTTGTATTTTTTGGAAGTGTGTGTTCTGCGGCTAAGATTCAGCATTTGCACATGGTATATATCATCTGTGAGTGAGCGGTGTGTCTCCCCATTAAACCATTAGTGGCTCATTCATTCCTTCAACAAATGTAATGACGAGGCCAGCATTGTGGCAAGTGTAGCTAGCCAGAAAGCCCTTTCCTTCTTGAACTTACCTCCTCGCATCAGAGAGAGAAAATAAATAATAAATATGAAAAATAGGATGTTAAAAGGAGATAGTAGAGGGAAAAAAAGCAAAACCAAATCCTTGGAAACTGACCATAGATCTTGGGCTTTCATAGAGAGAGGATGTTGGGGGTCAGAACAGAACAGACTATGGTGGAGGACTGTGGGTGCTTCCACTGTGGGACAGCGATGGTGACTGTACTGAAAAGGGAAACCCTATACTGTCAAAACACCAGCAAGGATGTAAAATAATGGTACTTCAATAACAATTTAAAAATTAAAAAAGCTAAATATACACAGGAAAACAAACAATTGTAGGCAAAAAGAACAGACAAAAGCCTTTGCTTGAGTCTGCCTGTGTTCCTAACGCCTAAGGAGATGCCTGCACACATGAGTTGCTCAAATGATTGGAATCTTCCATTACATTCTGTAAGTTCTGTAGTGTCCTCTGATACACCATGAGTAAGTCGCAAGTGCCAGGGTGTATTGTTTTCAGTGCTATTCTCATGAAGACTGGAAGGCAATAAATGATTGCATCACATCATATACTACACACACCACTGTGGGCTGGAGGCACATTTGGTAGCTAGGACTGAACATCTGAGGTTTTGAAATAAACAGAAATAGTTGGATGGTCTTGTCTTTGCCAGATTATATCTTCATGGTGGTTATAATGGGTCATCTTGGCATTTCTTATCACCACTTTGTACATCTGATCAATTGAAGCAAATTCAAATTTAGCAATACAATGGCTTTTCTCTCCAAGAAGAGATGCAAATCTTAGACTTGGAGATCTATAGGTCTAGTCTTGTTGGTTTCTAATGCAACTTGCAATTATGATTCATGTCCAGGCTTTGTACCTAAATGATGCATTTGGAAAGGCAATGGCACAGGCGCCTGTTGCAACCCGACAATCAGGCATCCCTGGTTACTGGAGAGTGAATTGAGCTGAAGTGCTTGTCTGAATCTCGGCACCAAACAAACTTTGAACTGAGAAGCGGGAGTATGCACGGGAGTCAGTGCATTTACCTCTAGGAACTTCAGCCCAGAGACTGAAACGTCCAGTTTCCTTGGCTTTTACCTAGGATCAGTGCAACTCAGTGTGGTTAATGGCTACCAGGACTTGTGCCATTGTTAATGGCAATTGTGAATCTATTTGATTAATAAAAGAAAATGGGAATTAGCTTCTTAGTTTGAGTTTTCCAGAAGCAGACCCAGAGATAAGGATTCAAGTACAAATATTTAATTTGGAAGGCAATACCAGGTAATTGTTTGCGGGTGGGGAAGTGAGACTTGCTAGAAAAGACAATCATTAAGCCAGTATCACCTATCAGATCACACTTTGAGCAACTGGGAGACATGCCTCAGAGCTATCCACCCAGGAGTGAGGGAGTAGGGTGTTAATTCACCCCTTTCTTCAGTCATTGAGGGCTACTCCTGGGAATCATTAATTCTCTGAACCATTGTGCCCTGTTGCACTCATTTCTGGGCAGTGCAGGCTCTGGGATCCAGAGTGAGCCCTCAGGCAGAGAGGGCAGTGGCCACTGAAAACTGGGTCAGAAACAGTGAGGACCTATCAACAGAAGAGACGGGCAGGGCACACTCATGCCACAAGGATGAAATTAGCTACCAGGCATTGTATGAGAGAAAAGCTTTTAGTATCTGGGGTCCATAAACAAAAAGATGAGTTCCTTGGTTGTTCAAAAAATTTCAAATAAAGACATTGGTGATGGCTCACAGGTGCTACATAGGAGAACATAGTAGAAGAACAATGGGGTCTACACCTAAGGGGAGAAATAAAATACTGTACAAAAATGAACAACAATGTAAGAAAATAAGTAAATAAGTTTTATAAAATTTTAAGAATAAGAAAGCTTAATAAAAAGACAAGAGGGAGGGAAGGAAGGCAGGAAAAATTGGTAGTAACTAAATGACAGAAGAGCAGCAAAATGCAGGTATTAATTGATGCTAGCTGATTGAGCACAAGCAGCAGGTGGTCCATTCTGCTATTCCCTTGGCTTTGGATATGTTTAAAATGGTTTCATAATACAAAAAAAACTACAAATTTTACTGAGCTGAATCATCCCCCACTCTTTGACCCCCCTAACACATACCCACTTAGGGATTCTCTTTCCTCTTCTGTTTCTCCCAAAAGCATACAATTTAGTTCCATTTACTTCCCTGGAACTTCCTGAGAAATGGTCTCAAATGCCTGACACAACTCTGAATCTTAGAAGAAACTTACTTTTTACTTTTTTTCTTTCTTTTTTTCAATTTATTCATTAGATATCAGACGATCAGAAGAACTTTCTTTGCTAAAGCCTTCTGGTGACTATTTTAAAAAGAAGAAAAAAAAAGAGAAAAATAATAAAGAGCCCATAATGGAAGATGTTTTGAACCTGGAGACTTCTTCAACAATTTCAGGTTCACCAGGTAAGCTTCATGACAGGTATTTTGTTGTTTTCATTCATGAATGTCAAATTTCTTAAATTCTTTTTTTTTTAAGATTTATTTATTTATTTATTTATTTATTTATTTATTTATTTATTTATACAAGCACTGGGTACAGTCAGAAGCATGGGAGGGTGAGAGAATTCACCAGAGCCAGAGCAGAGAGTAGAACAGGCAGAGTGACGAAATACACTGCTGAGGGGAGCAGCGGATGTGGCAGGAGAGGTTTGCGCGCCATGTGGGACCCTTGCCCCACCCGGGATCGAACCTGCGCTGCAGAGGCTTCGGGCAGCTTCTGCCACCAGTGAAGGCCCCAAATTTCTTAAATTCCAAGAATTCTTCTCTCCCTTGCTCCTCCTTTTCTCTTCTCCCCCCAAAGAAGGACTAAAATAGCAGCATTCATATGATGAAGAAAGGTTATCAATTAATTTTAATACTACTTTAAATTAGTAAGATATGTTTTATAACTCATTATTTCAATTGTATATATTATGTTGCTGATGAATGCAAAACTTGAGTAGACTTGCAATGATTTGGTGGAGAAAATCATTAGTTGGTTCACTATATTTCTCTTTTCCTGATACTATCTTCATTTGACTCTTTCTTAAATCAGCTTAAAGTTTGCATTGGGCATGGGGCCTCCCTGATGGTACAGGGGTTAAAGACAGCGCTATCAAGCTCTCACCAACCACAGCAGCATGAGTTCAATTTGATCCCTGGCTGGCCAGGGAGCAACCCACATGGTGCAGCAGACCTTTCCTGCCTCGCCTGCTGCTCCCCTCAGCAGTGTATTTCAGTAGATCTGCCTGTTCTGCTCCACACTCTCCCTGGTGAATCCTCTCACCCCCCACATCTCCGGCTTACACTCCAGTTCTTATAATCATAGATAAATAAATCTTAAAGAAAAAGTTTGCAGTGGGCAAATCATCCATTCCTTCCATATAAAAATAAATAAATCTCTAGCTTGCTTGCAACCCTGAGGGTTTATTGCATTGCACATTCCAATGCAAAGAATGAAGTATTTTTATCATCATTTTCTTTATGCAAATTAGATGATTTATAGTAAATCACAAACTAGCTGAGTTCTTGCTATTTGTTTAAAGGATATGTACAAAAGTATAGTATGTACATGCAATCTGTGAGTTCTCCGGTTCTCTAAAAATGTCAAAACTTACAGCTAAAATAGAAAAATTTTGAATTATTGAGAAGACTCCCTATTATTTGTCTGGGTTGATTTTGGAAACTTTTACAGATCTTGAGTTCCCAAGCTTTTAGGAACTAAATAATCAGGTAAGAGATGTGCCTTCTCTCCCTATCAGTCATGACTCACAATGATTTTTAATGGTTCAAAATCAAACCACAGACTTTGGTTCACAAAATTCAAAATCTGTTTTAGTTTACACAATGTTAGTACTTTTTTTTTTTAAGATTTATTTATACAAGAGTTATAGTACAGGCCAGAGGCACGGGAGGGTGAGAGGATTCACCAGAGACAGAGCAGGGAGCAGAACAGGCAGATAGACTGAAAGCACTGCTCAGGGGAGCAGGGGGTGAAACAGGAGAGGTCTACCATGCCATGTGAGTATCTCCCTGGCTGGCCGGGAATTGAACCCATATTGCAGAGGCTGCAGACAGCTTCACAGTGCTGCGCTCAACCTGCTGCGCCACCGGGGAGCCCCTAGTACTTATTTTTCAAAAGGTTCCTTCCCCCTGATTGTCATAGTGCCTTCTCATGTCATAGTGCCTGTTCCCCTTTGCCTTGCAGTAAGTCCTGGCTTGTACAGTAAAACCATGATTCCCACATATGACCCCATCAATGGAACACTAGCATCATCCACCATGACTTGGTTCAATGACAGCCCTCTGACAGAACAAAACTGCCACATCCTTGCATTCAGCCAACCCCCACAGTCTGCAGAAGCACTTGCTGAAATGTACCAGCCTCGGTCTCTGGTTGACAAAGCCAAGTTCAACGCAGGGTAAGGACATAACTCCATTTTGCTTCTCTGTGAATTGATAATGATCTAGCAAGACAGATACCAAATAGATCGGATAAGGTGTTGTTTACTTTTTAAGTAGACCAGTCTGGGGATTGTACACTATTAGCAAAAGTCAGTACTGATTTGTAGCAGCAAAATGGGAAATGCAGACTTTGGGCATTTCAATACAATTAAAGTATGTCATTTATGTGTTTGGTAACTCAATGGGCTACCCCATGTGAGTGTACTCCTTGCTGTGTGCAAAGCATATGCTACAGAATGTCAAGTAGTGTGTGAGTGGGGTGGTACCCATGAGTCAATGGGAGATCCAAGGAGGCCCGCCTGGCCCACACTGCCTTTTGTGAACCCCAGTCTGTCTATAGATTGCCTAAGCAACAAGTCCATCAGCTTTGTTTGATGTAGCCTCCTAAGCAGCAAGTCCTTCAGTTTTGTTTGATATAGCCTTTGTTTAATGTACACTCCATTAGTCAAACTACTGTTTCTTTCACTCCCCATTGTTCACCAAATGAGTGATACTTGTGAACACACTTGAACCCCTGTAGAGCTTGAACCAGCAGCTGCCTCACCTGTTGTGCTCTCCTGCCCCATCCCCCATGGCACATGCTCCCTCACTTCCAGGATTTGCTCTCCTCCAGGTTTTGCTTGCCTCACCTTATTTCTCATCACCTTCCTTCTTGTACTGGACATCCCCTGCTTCTCCTTTCAGGCCCAACCATATACTGTCTCCTCAGACCTCACCTTTCAAGATCAGTCACTTCTTAGTCATTAGCATTTAACACTTTGCTTCTCCAGTGTCACCTTGTTCCTTTATTCTGAGACTTTCCCATTGAATTGTTAATTCCTTTGGGATGGAGATTGCTTCTTGGCTATTCTTGAGCTCTCACAGGGCCTAATATGGTAGAAGTTCAAGCTATTTACATTGAGCAGAAGGGGTCCAAATTCAGTCCCACCTCATTTTATTGTTAGCTTTTCATCTCTACCCCTTGACCATTGCCAAGTTTTTATTTTTCAAGTCTAGAACTATATTATCCAGTGTAGTACAAGAGTTGCATGGGAATATTTAAATTTGAATTAAAATTAAGAACCAGCTTTGGGTTGGGCCACCTGGTGTAGAGGAGGGGTGTGCAGACTTCCAAAAATACAGATTCTTTTCCTGGATCCACCATGAAGTGTGTGACCCTGAACATATCACTTACTGTCACTGAGATTCAGTTTCCCTATCTATAAAGTTGAGAAAATACAAACTACCCTGTGCTACTGTTGTTATAGGGTAACCCCAATATAAAATGGGTTGCCTGGCTGTGGGTCCTCACCCGCGTGCTTAAAAGGGACTTATTAATACTCCACTACAGGGCCTCCCCGGTGGCGCAGCGGTTGAGCGCTGGGTTGCGAAGCTGCCGGTGACCTCTGCGGCGCCGGTTTGCTCCCCGGCCATCGGAGGAGGGTCCCACATGGCGCGCAGACCTCTCCTGCCGCCCGCTGCTCCCCTCGGCAGTGTACTTCGGTCCTTCTGCCTGCTCTGCTCCCCGCTCTGGCTCTGGTGAATTCTCTCACCCTCCCGTGCTTCTGACTGTACCCAGTGCATGTATAAACAAAACGAACAAATAAATAAATAAAAACATGCCTCTAAGAAAAAAAATAAATAAATAAATAAAAGATAAAGATTTATTAAAAAAAAAAAAAAATACTCCACTACAGGCACACACAAAAGGTTAATAAAAGGCTTATTTACAAGGGAAAGGGAATTAAGGAAATGTACAACTCAGGGAGAAACTAGGGAAATAAAGTCTTTAATGTGTCCTACCTGATCCGCCGACTTGGAAACCCAAAGGCACTCTCAGAGCTGGCCGGACAAGCTGGCAGGGAGCCAAAATGGGGGATTCCCCTCCAAAGCCCACGTGTCTGGCTTTATACCAACCTGGCTGCTTAACCCCACCCTCAGGTCCCAGCCACCTTCCCTTTGGTGGTGATGGGATTTGGAGTTCCCAGTGTCTTTGGCTTTGGCCTGGGGTGGGGGTGGAGTCCACAAAGCCTGTATGGAATTAGCTTTAGGACATCCTTTTCCCCCTAACACTGTCACTTGCTAATTTCAAGTGCCGGAGAGAAAAATATATATATGCAATAATGTCATCCACAGGTACTTGGAAACTGATATATTGCTCTGTAGTGTAAAGCAAAAGCAGATCTTTGAATAATGTCAATTGTTCAATCTCAGCATAGATTTTTTTACTCATCCACAATACAACAAAACATTGAACAAAAAAAAAAAAATTAAACAAAATGATATTATTCAAGGAAACTGCAGTATACAAAAAGCACTTGGAAATTATAGACCTATAAGATAAAATGTAGATATAAGCTTTTATCAAGTCCTCTCCCTTACTGGTTTTTGATTACATTATTTATTCGGACTTTGTTCAAGAAGATTGTATGTTTGTGTACGCCCATGTGTGTGTGAATCCATATGTACATATGCAATGTGTATGTGTATATATAAACATAATATGTAATATTATAGATGTGTAAAATTGATTGCTCTCATCCTATTGCTTTCTAGTTGGCTGGACTCCTCTCGTTCCCTTATGGAACAAGGCATCAAGGAGAATGAGCAGCTGCTGTTACGATTTAAATACTACAGCTTCTTTGACTTGAATCCCAAAGTAAGATATATTTTCTTTACTCTCTTTCTCTTTTTTTTTTTTTCATTTGAATGCATGGAAGTGTCAAATTAAGTCACTTCGTTATCACAATTTGTGTGATTTTCTGTTTAACTCTACAGGGTTAGATTAATAAATGTATACTGGGCTCTGGACTTTCACATTTTGTTCTCTAAAGATCATGGTTATTGGGGTCTCGAGGGGGTCTTCATGCCCAGCATGGTGGGTGCTACCTGTCTCCATTCACAGAAACGAAGGCAGGAGCAGAGAAGCTTCACAGGGCCAGAGTCCTTAATGCTTAGGAAGGAAGTAGTTGTCAGGGCCCAGGTAAGACTGGTTGTTATGAACAAGGCCAGACCCCAGGAAGGTACATGCCAAGTTCCCTACTGCAGTGCTGATGACATCTTTGATGATGAGAAAGAGGGGTCATCTATATAAATAAAGATCCCAAGGCCTCCCTGGTGTTGCAGGAGTTAGTCTCAGAGCTATCAAGCTATCACCAGCCACTGCAGCATGAGTTCAATCCCCAGCCAGGGAGCAACCCGCATGGCACAGCAGACCTCTCCTGTCTCACCTACTGCTCCCCTCAGCAGTGTATTTCAGTAGATCCACCTGTTCTGCTCCCCACTCTGTCTCTGGTGAATCCTCTCATCACCAGCCCCCATCTCTGGCCTATACCTCAGTCCTTGCATGCATAAATGAGTAAAAATAAATCTTTAAAAAAAAAAAATCCCAACAAGTAATCACCAGTTTCCCTGTGAAGTTTCCTAGGAAAACTGAATCGTGGAGCAATCCCTCCTAACTTCTGCACCTTCCATGCCCCTGACTTGCTCTTTTGTCGTCAGTCAGCACTTCAGTGGCCAAATGTAGGAGAGGTCAACAGGCTCACAGGTCCTCTGAGAGCACGGGGGCATTTCTTCCTACTGCTCCCGTCCCGATTATGTGCTTGTTCTTTCTGTTACTCTGGGCGCACTTGTTTCAGGTTCTTTCCCAGGTCACCTTTCAGTACACACCTCTTGTCATCTACAAGTGTGTCCATTTCTCATGTCTTCTTCATGGGCCTGATGGTCTTCAAAAGCCCATCTCAGCTCCCACTGCCTCCCTCTATGGCATCTTCTTCAAAGAAGCCTTATTCCTTGTCACATCTGTGAGGTTCCTGCAGGCTTTAGATCAGATACAACTCCGGCCCTTGGACTTTGCTTGTGTGCATAACTTGAGTGAGTCATGGCGAAAGAACAAAATTTGTTTCTTCTCTGATAAAACTTTCAGGAAAAATTACAGTGCTGCTTCTCTTTATTTTGTTTTAAGAACACTGTGAATTATACAGCTGTCCAGTTTTTCATTTTTGTGTTGTCTGCTAGATCCAAATCTGTTTTCTATGATTTCCTCTTTAAGCCTTAGTCCTTGCATAATTCTTAGTCCAATTTAAGCTATCTTATGTGTTATACATTTTAATTAGCTGCCTTAAGTTTGTTTTCTGAAACTAGATAACACATAGATAACACATACTCATGCATTTTCTAATTGCTAAGTCAGTAATTTGGCTCCAACTTATCTAGCCAAACTAATGACCCTGTTTACTTATTAATAAACAATTAAGTGAGCAATTTGCTATACCCAGGGAACTAAGCTAGCAGCTGAGAAACCAAAACTCCTGGACATTAGAATAGGGTTTTTAAATTGATGAAATAAAATACATAGATTTATAAGATGAAGCAGTTTTAAGTCAAACTATTACTGTCACCAAAATCTTTTTTCCAAAATGGTCATATTAATAATATGTTTAATTAATTGAATAACATCTACTTGTCTAGGTCTCACAACTAGCACAGCTAGAGTAGTGTGTATAAGTATTCTTTGAAAACAGCAGGAACTACTGTGATACAATATGAACATTCTGTGATTCTGATGCTCACAGTGTCACAGGCATTGAGTAATACTGCGGTTCGCCCCTACATTCATCCTGGAAAGAAGTGCTAAATTTCTACTAGAAAAAGTTCTCGAAGAGATAAGACTTATTAGGATACCTGTTAATGGCTGAGAAAGACGAGGGGCTGTCCCAGGGCCTCCTTGGGACTGCAAACAAGCCTGCAAAAGAGAACAAGTCAATACACTGGTGCCTGCAACTGAGAAGTCCTGTCCTCAGTGTGGCCAGGGCTCAGCCCAGATCTGATTATGACATCTTGTTCTAGAGCCTGTTTGTCCCCTGATGTCACTTTGTAAAGGCAAGTAACCTTTGTGCAACCAATATTCCTGCAAAGAATCACTTTATTTGGCTTGGGAAGGAGGCTTCAGGTATGAAAGCTTTTATTAACTTTAAAATCTTTACTGACTGCATTTGAGAGAACAGCTTTATTGGGTTACTTAACTTATTCTCATAAAATTCCTACAACATTAGGATAGTAGACACTGACAATTAGATAGAGATAGAGATAGATAGAGATAGAGATAGAGATGAATGGATGGATGGATGGATGGATGGATGGATGGATGGATGGATGGATGGATGGACAACTGACGGACAGATAGATATGACAGTTTGTTAGTCCAATTCAAATTTCAATGATTGTACATACTATTTAGATTTTGCCTTTCAACTGTGAATTAAATTAGGGATCTTTTGGGTTTTTTTTTCCCTATACATTGTATGTAGTTTTTTTTTTTCCCTATACATTGTATGTAGTTTCTTTTTTGTCATGTCTTTTGATTGCACCATAGTTTACTATATAATTTACATGCCATAAAATTCACCCATTGTAAGTATACAATATAAAGATTTCTAGTAAGTTTACATCATTGTGCAACCATCACCACAATCCAGTGTTTAAACATTTGCATCACCCAAAAGAGTTTCCTCATATCCATTTATGGTAAGCCCTAGGTCCAAGCCTCAGAGCATCGCTGGGCTGCTTTCTGTCTTGAGTTTTGCCTTTTCCAGAAATTTCATGTAGATGGACTCACACAGTATATAATTTTGTGTCTGGACTCTTCTGCTTGGCTGATGTCTTTGAGATTTATCTGTGTTATTGTGTGGGTTGTAGTATGTTGCTTTTCACTGCTAAGTGGCATCCTGTGCAGGTGGGAGGGTGTGCGGCTGAGTGGATGGACTGATGGATGGACGGAAGGACAGACAGATGGACCACAATTTGTTTATCCACTCACCAGTTGAGGGACATGGATTGTTTCCAGTTTGGGACAATAACAAATAATGTTTTTGTAAAGATTCTCAGGTGTGTTGCTTGAGTGATTCATCTTTCGAGACTTCTGGGACTAGTTCCATGACCCCTGACAAAGTTCACAAAATAAAGACAGACTTCCTTAAGATTTGCATTATTCCAGCCTCCTGAATACCATACATTTGGTTTTGCTTTTGTCTTCCTTTCCTCAGCAGCTTTCGAAATTCTGAGAATGCCTGAACAGCATGTTACATTTGTACTTCTCTGATGATAGCAGTAGCACTATTTGCTGATTTTAACTAACTTCAGCTTTTTACTTTGCCTATCACCTAGGTAATGTTCCAGGTATATTTTTCCTTTCGCATTAACTTTATGCATACTAAGGAAAAATAAACTAGTGCTAATCAACCCATGATATATCCATTTAGTTACTGTTTCGATTCCTCCTCCATGTTTTCTCCAACATTTGTATTTAAAATAAAATAGCATCAAATACATAAGCACTGGGCCTCCCCGGTGGAGCAGCGGTTGAGCGCTGGGTTGCGAAGCTGCCCGCAGCCTCTCCAGTGCTGGTTCGAGCCCCAGTTGCTCCCCGGCCACCAGAGGAGGGTCCCGCATGGCGCACAGACTTCTCCTTCCACCCCCTGCTCCCCTCAGCAGTGTACTTCGGTCCTTCTGCCTGCTCTGCTCCCCGCTCTGGCTCTGGTGAATTCTCTCACCCTCCCGTGCTTCTGACTGTGCCCAGTGCTTGTATAAATAAATAATAAAAAAATAAATTAAGGGCCTCCCCAGTGGCGCAGTGGTTGAGCGCTGGGTTGGGAAGCTGCCTGCAGCCTCTGCAGCGCAGGTTCGATCCCCAGCTGCTCCCTGGCCACCGGAGGAGGGTCCCGCATGGCGCACAGACCTCTCCTGCTGCCCGCTGCTCCCCTCAGCAGTGTACTTCGGTCCTTCTGCCTGCTTTGCTCCCCGCTCTGGCTCTGGTGAGTTCTCTCACCCTCCCGTGCTTCTGACTGTACCCAGTGCTTGTATAAATAAATAAATAAATCTTAAAAAAATAAAAAAAAAATAAATAAATAAATAAATTAAAAAAAATACATAAGCACTGTAAAAAAGAATCAAGTTATTCAGTGGGTCCAGAGTTTCAGTGTTTCAAGTTGAAAAGAGTTCTGTAGGTGGATGGTAGGATGGTTTTACAACCTCGTGAATGTACTTAATACCAATGGACTGTACAGTGAACAATGGTTAAGTTGGTAAATCTCACGTCATATATATTTTGCCAAATTAAATAGCCTGATGATGAGCCATCCTTTGCAAACCTATTTTTGAACAGCTGTTCATGATCTTTCACTCTACATAAATGAAATCATCATCTGTTCTGTGACTTGCTTCTTGGATCTTCCTAGTAGATCATGGCCATCATTTCATGTCACTGTGCTTACCTCTGATTCACTTTTTTGCCCACTAAAAAATAGTGGAAGAAAAGTCTTACCTGTAGTTTGTTACCTGAATTAAGGCTTCCTGCATCTGATTAACAGGGAATGATCTCAGCTACTCTGGAATTTTTTTCACTGTGAATATAAATATGCCTGCCTCATGCACACACACTCATTTCCTTCTCTAGTATGATGCGGTCCGAATAAATCAACTCTATGAACAAGCCAGGTGGGCCATTCTCTTAGAAGAAATTGACTGCACAGAAGAAGAAATGTTGATTTTTGCAGCACTGCAGGTATGAACTCTTCAGTACCTTTTCTCTAAAGGAGACAAAGCCAGTTTGTTCTGCTTTAAAGTTTCCTTTTCTTCATATTGTCTTTTCTTTGAAGAAAGAGCTGAAGGTGAGGGAAGTAAATTTAAATGTAAAATGCTCCTCATAGCCCACACGTGTGCACCTCTTTTGTAAGGCATTAGTCTTCCACTCTTACCTCTTCCCCACAAGCTCAGCCAGCAATGAAGAAGAACTAAGTTTGAACCCATCCATAAATCTCACAGTGTTTTTGATGTAAATGCCCTTTCCCCTACACAGGAGGGAGAGCTCCTAGATGATGTACAGGATTACAGGAAAATTGTCCTTAAAGAAGAAATGACTGATGGAGTCCTTTGTGTTGATCACATTTCAGAAATCTGTTTTTGTTGGGTTTTTTTTTTTTTGTAACTAATTTTAATTATTTATTTTTTATTTTTTTACATCATTGGTCATTTTTTTTTTTAGTGTCA
Organism: Talpa europaea; assembly: GCF_964194135.1. Lineage (NCBI taxonomy): Eukaryota > Metazoa > Chordata > Mammalia > Eulipotyphla > Talpidae > Talpa > Talpa europaea. The sequence continues at coordinate 24,050,133 of NC_140078.1, read as the reverse complement.
ACTTACAATTTTTATTTGAATGTAAAAAAATCAAAAGAAACCACATGCATATTCATTGAGAATTTAGCTTTGCTTCCTGTGGATTGAAATAGAACCACTGTCCTCTTTTTGGGTTACCTGAGACCTCTCCGGTCAGACTTTTCATTCTTGAGGACCTCCCACAATTCTGTGAACAATCTTTGCTTCCCCCACCCCCTCAGGTGTAGTCCCCACAGAGTTTCCTTCCCCAATTCACCCATGCACCATCACCTCAGTCCCCTGTGCTCCTCCCTCCCTCCCTCTGATCCCTCTCCCTCCTCCTCCCTGCAGTATGTCTCTGGTTTATAATTGTCTGTTTTTGCTTTGTTGTGTTTTGTACTGTTATTTTTTTATGCTGATGTCTTATTTGGTTCCCCTATAATCCTGCTATAAGCGAAACCATGCAATATTTTTCTTTTTCCTTCTGGCTTATTTCACTGAGCATAATTCCTTGTAGCTCCATCCACACAATGGAATATTATTCAGCAATCAAAAAAGATAAACTCATGCCATGTGCAGCAACGTGGATGAAATCTCTGTTTTCTTGTAGTATCACATTAGCAAACTGTCGTTGTCAGCTGAAACACAGGATTTTACAAACGAGACTGAGGTTGATGAAGTAGAAGCAGCACTTTCTAATTTGGAAGTGACCCTGGAATGTGGAAAAGCCGATAACACCTTGGTATGAACATCACTAATATCTCAGAATTGATGCTTTGTTCTGATCTATTGAAAAGTATTTATGAACTGTTTTAAATTTGAAATAAGAGAATATTTCACTTATTTTGGAAAATATGCACCTGACATATTTGAGAAAAGAAAACATGAATCTGACAAGTTTAACCTAATGGGAACTGAATAGCTTTCTTCAGGTCAGCTCTGCAAGGAACTGCAAGATACTTTTATGACTACTAATTAGGGTAATCTTCATTGTGTATCTTTTGAGGGCTAAATTAGCATGATAGGAGGGGAAAACTGTTGGATGCTTATTTCACTAGTGGGGAACATGGAATTGGTTCTTTTGCTCAAGTCTAGGAAACACCATCCAGTCTATTGCATAGGATAGCTGTGAGAATACAGAAAATACAGACACAAAGACATGGGAGTGATTATTGGGTTAATCACATTGAATCACAGAGACAGCTCCATTGTAATTAGATGTAAATAGTAACATTAAAAAAAGAGCTACTATGTCCTTAGGTATTTAATGTGTTAGATTATGATTAAATTCCTTAAATCAGGAAATATACACCAATCAAAAGCAAATATTTGATGTAAACTAAATTCCTTTCTCACATTGATAGGAGATACAGACTGCATAAAATTGAAGTTCTCTTTATCAACTTCCTCCACTCAATGTAGACAATGAGAAAGTGATCCTTCTTAGGATAAGTGAAAATTTCTCTCCTCCCTCCCTCAGTATTTTGTAATGCTAAACAGGAGGCTTTTCAGCCTGAAAACAGGCACCAACCAACACTACAGAATCAACCAGGCTGCTTCTGAGAGCTTGATCAGTGAACTAGATGCAACTTAAATTACTCACTCTGGCATAAACTGTAAAATGCCAAACTTATATATAAGTAGTTTCTAACTCAAATTTTAACTTGAATGGTAGGTCAATTTTTTAATCTGTTTGTCATTTGTGTGATATATGAAACATACCCAGAAACACACCAGGAAACCATCTGAATCAAGATACAAAATTTTACCAAACACCCCAAGAAGCCCCCACATGTACCCCATCCCATTCCCAACCCACCCCCAGCCCTGCTCCCAAGGTAACTACTGGAGAAGTGGCTAGTGTGTATATGTGTGTGTGTGTGTGTGTGTGACTGAAGAATTAAGTTTTCATTTCATTTAATGTTAATTCACTCTAATCCTATGAGCTGTGTGTGGTGAATGCTTACAACATTGGACAGTGCAGTGCAGAGTGTCAGCAACCACCTGCTTATGAAATCTCATCTATTTTTTCCTTAGGAGGACATTACTGATATCCCTACACTTGCAGATAATCTCAAATTATTTAGGTAAGTCACATTAAAGAGGGAAGGGCTACTTCCCTAACAAAACACAGCAGGTAAAGAGTTCAGGAGTTTAGATTATACATTCCATCAGGCAGGTTCATGGTCAAAGATAAGAGCATGAGCTTTAGCATCGGAGAGATGAATCAAATCCTCACTCTGTGGCATATTCAAGCCTTGGGTCATTGTGTCTCTGAGCCTTAGTTTCCTGTAAATAGAAAAATCACCTCCTCTTGGGTTTGATAGGAGGATTAAGGAAAATAACGTATATGGAGCATTTAACCTGGTGCCTAGCGCATGGTATACACTCCATAAATGGTTCATCCTCAGTAATGAACGTCTATTCTTATCTGGAGTTGCTATTACAGTTCATCTGGGAGGCTTGGGTCTCTGAAGTTATTTTCACAGTTTAAAAATCAATTGTCTCTAGAACTTTGATCCTGGGCTTATAGAAAGTGGTCACTTTAAAATATTTCTGATAAATTCCCTGGTCACCGCAGGTCAATCTGAAACTCTTAAAAGGCAGAGAAGTTTTTATACTGTAAAAAGAAAGGACTTCCATGTTTGTAGTGGCGCCAAGTTCAGATAAAAGGACTTGGGTCCCTTTGAAATTCTGTCAATTATTTATGTCACTTTATGGTTTGTTGACCTTTCTTAATAAACTGACACTTCACTAGTTCAGTTGGTCTAAAGAGAAACACAAGTTACTCAGATACAAAAGATACAAAAAAAGGCTTGGAAAGAATAAACAATGAATGGGGTATAAATGAGAGACAAGGGTCAGAAGGAAACAATATTTGTCACTGGGTTTCTCCAGGTTTTTTGGTGTGTTTTCCTTTCAATGTATTGTTGGGTGTGGTCTCAAACAATAGAATCATTCATAAAATCTCTAGCACAAATAGTTGCAACCATACATATTGTTATACAGAGCCAGAGCAAGAAAGTAACCAACTGAACTACAAATAGATCTTTATAAATTATTAATAACTGAAGAAATCAGTTGTGATATTCTCTGTATTGAACAAACCCACTTGTCACAAACAAAATGATAATCTCCTTTTACAGATGTTTTTGATGAAGGAGATGGTATTCAGGAGTTAAGCCCCACATCCATATCACCATAGTGTAACTGTTAGACCCACAAAAGTGTCCTCATATTTAGTCAGTAGTCTCTTTGTCTGTCCAAGGCCTCAAGACATTGGATTCCATACAGAATATTGTTCATGGAAGAAAGAAATGAAGCGGGGAGAGGGAAGGAGGAAACAAAAGGAATGGCGATGGTGGAATAGAGCGTCATTCCTGGTGGGTGTGTGACCTTAAATGAGCTTTCATTTCCCTGGGCTTCCTTTCCTTATCAGTAGAAAAATATTAAACCAGCCCTGTGATTTTTAATGTTTTATTCTTTAACAGTGAAACTTGTTTTTTCTTGAATAAAATCCACGGAACCTACCATATAAATAGTGAGCTTCCCTCTCTAGCAACCGATGGACTGCATCTAAAGGCAGCTAATCTAATGTGAACCCCAATCTTGCTACAAATATATATGAATGCTGGATAAAACACAGTTGATCTTGGAGTGAGACTGGGAAGTCCCAGCTTGCTGGAAATAGAAGAAACCTAGTCACAAATGAAGCCTCAGCTGCACAGAGGGAGCTGGGCCATGAACATAGATTCTTATGGCTTGGGGCTGGTATTTTAATCCCTGAAGCTTTAATGCTTATGTAGGACAGTGAGCCAGGACTGGAGCTCCTGCAGAGACTTGCAAACTTGCCAGGGAGAAGAACTTCCTGTCACCCAAAGGGAGCAGTAAGGAAGCTCATCCTTGCATAGGGAAATGAAAAGCCTGTCTTGAGACATCAGAACCTAGATCTATGCCAATCACCAGTGTAAATCTAAATTGAAATGTTTGCATAAGAGACTCATCCTGAGAAAATGAAATAGAAATTAGTCCAGATCACTAAATTTATGAAGCCCTAGCAAATGTAATTGCAAACACATTTGGAGGAAAATAGCCACAATGTAGCATGCATGGGCAATGGGCCTTCTACAGAAATATCCTTTATATCTTAAAAAAAAAACCTCCAAATTACAATTAATAACCATCTGAGTTAATGATCCACCATCAAAGAGAGAAAGCAGAGCCAGCAAACAAGAGGACTATTTATTTCCATAAGAACCATATGAAGAAGAACCATATAATGAGTGTTCTAAATCATTAAATTTAAATTACAATGAAAGAAAATAGGCAATATTAAATAGAGACCAAATAGAAATCCTAGAAATGAAAAGTAGACATAGAAATTTAAAATTGAATAGGTGCATGAAACATCAAGTTTAAAAACACAGATGAAGAGAAGTAGAAATGGAAAATGTAAGATAGATAGAAAGAGAATGTTCAACATACATCTCCTAGGAGTCCCAAAGGGGAGAAATGGAGGAAAGCATTCAAAAGAGAATGCTTGAGAATTTTCCATAATTGTTGAAGATAAAAATCTTTTGATTCAGGAGTCACAAGTCCCAAGTAAAAGTAATCAGTATAAATGTGCATCTTCAAACAAGCAATGATTGATGACAGAAAAGACAGATTTCCTACAAGGGAAAAACAATGCAATGGGCAGAAAGCTTCTCATTGCCTTGAAAATATCTTCAAAGTGCAAGAGCAGCTAAGTCAATCTAGAATTGTATGCCCAGCTACTCTTTTTGAGCTTCTGGTTTTGCCAACATAAATATAAACTACACAAGATACAATCCTACCAGCAAATTTCATGTTTGACAAAAACATTTACACTTAAACTGTAAGGTGTAATCACTGTTGAAGAAAGAGAGCACTTTGAAATAAATAGAATGGCTCCACCATGTGGAGGGAGAGGCATACATAAAATTCATTCATTGCATCATTAGATAAGTTACTGGAAGTTCCAATTAGAACTTACACCATGTGCTACAGGAGATAATCAGTGAGATTCATTTTATAAATATAAGATGTTTTATAAATATAGTAGATTCTTGTTCATTCATAACCAAACTACTAGACTATACGAACAAAATAATGTTTACCAGAAGGGGGATGGGTAAACCACGTAAAAGGGATTAACTCAGGTACGTGATGGAGAATAGACTTCTGATGGCAAAAATAAGGTAGATGTACAGGTCTTCATGGTGTTTTTCATTAATGTATTTTTACTCCCCATCTTAGTTTTTTCTTTTTCTTTTTATTATTCATCTATTTTTAGCTGAGACAATATTGGGACAAGTGTTGATTTCAAAAGTCTGCACACCTGGTCTGAGTCTAATCTTATAAGCTAATATCATTTAAAATAGATAGATGTGTGTGTGTGCGTGCACATATGTGTGCAAGGTATATAACTTTATAATACTTTTAAAGAGAGGAAAAGCGGTCAGAAAATCTTTGGTCTCATATCAAAGTTCACTGATTAGCACATGAAAAAGGGCCTATAAGTACTTATACATTTTTGATTTTTTTAATAAATGTTCCAAATTTATGATTTTTTCTGTGATAAGTGGGCATGAGTAGTAAACTTCAAGAGAGTTTCAAAATAATGCATGCACTTAATCTTAATGAGAGCTTTCCAAACATTGCCATGCCACAGTGCTGTCAACACTGCCCTATTCAAACAATATTATCTGCATACCTTTAACACTTGCACACAGAATTTTTCTGTGTTAAACACCATCCAGTGTAAGAGTTACAGTGTTTTAAACCTACTTATTAAAACACATAAAAATGTAACTTATTCTGATCAATATGCAAAAGTGAGGCCTTGGCATCAAGTAAGATAGAAATTAGTAGCTTTGTTTTATCAACAATCCTCAGAAATAGGTAGATGGCATTAAATTATGAAGACTGATTTAGTAAACACAGCCCACAGTCTACTTCCTTGGCTGGGCAATATGTAACTCAGTAATAACCTCCCTTCTTGAAACAAACTGAGTTTTTCAGATTCACTCTTTTGTCATGTTAATGTTTATGTAGGTTTTATAGTAATATACAAATATATTGCAAGTAAATGGCTATAAATGTGCTAGGGACTAGATACAATATTTTAAATATAGGGTGTGCCCAGTTTTAGTTTGGAGGTTACTGGTCTAGACTAATATTTCTCAAACTCTGGGCAACCACCTTAGGAAGCTTTCTTCAAATGCAGATGCCTGAACCCTTACCTGCATCTGCCAAAGCTGAATCTCTTGCACTAGGGCCAAGCTCCCTTCTGATTCTGATGGACACCAGCATTTGAGAACCATTCTAGAATATAAAATTAGGAAGGCATTCAAAGTCCCACCCGAGTCCCAGCCTACCTTGTCCTTGTCTCTATCACCCCCATACATGGAACTGACATCCCCACAGAAGCATCTATTGTTTAGAGCATCTTGATCTGCTTGAAATTTGTGTTGTGTTCTACATTTCTAGATGGCTGTTTAAACACCTCTTTTACTTTAATTTGTAGGCCCAAGAAGCTAGCATTAAAATCTTTCAAACAATACTGGTTCGTCTTTAAAGATACATCTATAACCTACTTTAAAAATAAGGAACTTGAACAAGGAGAACCAGTAGACAAACTAAATCTTAGAGGTAAGATTAGAGGTAAGGTAAGACAGCTTTCTGTGGCTTGTCATGACCTAGTAAGTGAATGAAAGCCTCCTGCCTATGGAAACAAGGTTTACTTCAGAGGAATCTCTGTGTCGCTGGCTTCAAAATGGCGGCTTTCCTGCAGCTTCTCTTCCCTGGGGACTTGGAATGCAGTCCAGTAAGTGTGGTTATTTCCATTCTGCTGTCCCTTCTTCCCCATTGTATCCAAGTTTATGAAGTGGGGGTAATTGACATCATAAGTATAGTACATGCAGCACTGTATGATCCTGAAAAGCTTTCTGGATTCCACAAGTGATATTTGATTCTTGTTGCTTAACTGCCTATTCTAATTTCTCAAAGTGACTGCAGAGATTCTAGTCTATTGATGAAATATTTAATTAACCAGTGCCCCAAGTCCTTCTGCTTTGGTTTATTTTAAAACTCCATTTTTATGAGTTAGATAGCCAAATCAACCTGAGAAGTATATTCAATTGATGCTGTATTTTTTGAAAATCATAAAAGAAAATGTTTTTCTTTATGCATGTTAATTCACCAGTCTTATTTGATTATCCTTTAATTATTGTTATCAGTTTGCTCCTCTTTTTCAGAAAAGAACCGAATCTAAGGTCTTTGTTAGACACACACCTGAAATGTATGTACTGTATCCTCAGAACTGTTTTGCCCCTGCCTTTTATCATTCAGGCTGTGAAGTTGTGCCAGATGTAAATGTATCAGGGAGAAAATTTGGAATCAAATTACTAATCCCTGTTGCCGATGGAATGAATGAAGTGCATCTGAGATGTGACCATGTAAGTAAAACCACAAAAATGTTGTCACTGCCCCTTTGTGGAGGACAAAACAACTGAGCTGCTTTCATAAATCAAAACACTAATGTATCAATTATCTCTTGCTTCGTAACAACCATGAAATCGTGTTGACATATATAAATAAACATTCGTTTCTGAAACATATGCAGGTAGACTGGGGGTTGGGTCATTGGGCTGGATGGAAAGATCTGCTTTGGCAGGCCTGGCAGGCTTGGCTTCTTGCTGCAGGTTGAGTTCATGTGTTTATTCTGGGCCCCAGGCTGCATGCTCAGGGAGGATCTGCAATCTGCCATCACAGGAGGCAACTGCAGACATGTGAGCCTTCCTCAGGCTTAGCTTGCAGTGGGTACCCCATCATTCCCACCCATGTTCTATTAGCCAAATCAAGTCTCATGGCTGGGCCCAAAGTCTAGCAGCAGGAAATTACACTCTGGCTCTGATGGGAGGGGCTGTAAAATTACATGCAAAGGGTGCCGATACCAGAGGGTGAAGCTGGAGGCAGGAATTCAGGGTACCACACCTACTGTTGGACTGAAGAATCCCACACTTCAACTGTACACCCTCAACTTCTGGGAGCACGCCTCTTCACTCCCTGGGGTGGAAAATGAGCAAAGGGATTAAAGAATAGAAGTCAGCACTGTGGCTCAGATCACATCAGTGGACTTTGTCTTCACTACGGATATCTGGCCAGGGTAGAAATACTATGGGAATCAATTAATGATCATTGCCTCAATTTCCTTTTGTCATAGCGATCAGATGTGATATGAAAATGGAAATGTGTATTAAGGACGACTGCCTGGTAGTTTGGGTTTTCATTTGTCCATGTGCATGACACTCCTGTGTGTCCTCAGCTCATCTTTACATATAAAGTTCCTAGTGCATAATTTATCAAAGCTCATGTCCCCATCCTCTAGTACCTTAACATCTAGAAACTCAACACAGGACTCAACAGCTTCTGTTGGGTGTTAAGTTAGGTGATTAACCGCCACTCAGAACATGTGCCTTATGCCATTTTCCTTGTTTGGAAAGCGATAGTTTTATATTTCAGAGCCGAAAGCTCAAGTTCAGTGCCTAGCAGGGTAGCTTTGCATTTGAAATTGCTTCTGAATCCTCTGATGTTTGCTACAGGAGAATCAATATGCCCAGTGGATGGCTGCCTGCATCCTGGCATCGAAGGGCAAAACCATGGCAGACAGCTCCTACCAGCCAGAGGTCGTCAACATCCTCTCATTTCTAAAAATGAAAAACCGCAGCTCAACATGTCAGGTAGCCTCCAGTCTCGAAAACCTGGACATGAACCCAGAAAGTTTTGTGTCACCTCGGTGTGCAAAAAAATACAAGTCTAAACAGGTACTGTTGATCTTGTTGGGACCATTGATTATAGTGAAATCCATATTTTCTAAAATAAAATGAGGAATTAAAATATTGCAGATGCCATGAGAAATCAGCAGAGAGGGAGATTTTATGATGGTTGGGTATTAAGTATATTAAGAAGTTAATGTTAATTTTGATAAAGGTAAATATACTGCTAACTGAACTTGCCAATATCCCCAGATTTAATATAATTAAAAATAATTTTAACTATGCTTCTGTAGAGTGGTTAAAAGTCAGAGATGAACTGATTCAAGTAGAACCATTGTCCCTGGACACTGCATGGACCCCCAAATGAGAAACCCATCTGAGTGAACCTTAAAAACTTAGGTTGATCTTGTTTTTGCTTCTCCCCAGTGACTTACATGTCTTGTAGAAAGACAGAATGAATGAATGGTCTTTATAGAACTACAGTTGGGTCTTGCATTTGTTTTTCTTATTGGAAATCTGAGCTAACAGGATCAGAGAGCAGTGAGCATGTACTAAGGAGAGTTTGACATCCTCCCCTTCTGCTTAGCTGGCAACCCGGATTCTGGAAGCCCACCAGAATGTGGTCGATATGCCCCTGGTGGAAGCTAAGCTGCGGTTCATCCAGGCATGGCAGTCTCTACCTGAATTCGGCCTCACCTACTACCTTGTCAGGTGAGTACAGTTTTCACCTGTGTCTCTCACATTCCAGTCAGTGTTAAGTGCTCTTCTGGGAGCCCAGCGGCTTCTCATAGTCTCAAATAAACTCTTCTCAGTTTAGAATACTGCCCTGTCACAAATGTCCCAAACATGTTTGTGCTTAAAAATCTCCTATAGGTCTGGTCAAAGTGCTAAGACCTATGAAACCTAGCTGCCGGAGGGAAAGGAAATTTTCAAGGGAGATTTGGTTCTTTAAGGACAACACCGTTTGCAAAACCAGAGGAAGAAATCACAATGATTTTATGAACTCTGTCCCCTCCCTTCATATCAACTTCCTCCCACTTGTGGGTCTCATACCATGTCTCATGGTATGGCTCTACAGAATGTCTAGGATTTTCTAGGCAGAGAAGTCTCAACAAACCTGTGCCTTATTTTCACACAGTCTTCTCAGGAAGTGAGCTCATTCTCATGCTCTCTGAAGATTTCTGGGCCCAAAATAAAACCAGGGGTGCCAGAGTAGCTGCTTGGGGCCAGTTCCTCCTCCAGCCCCCAACCTCTGTGAACTCTTTGGCTTCTCTGCAAAGCTTTTTTGGCTTCTTGAACTCTTCCTTTGGAGGTCAGCTGCTGGATGCTGTTTCTTTCTTCTTTAGAGGTCAGGAACAATGCAAGAATCTAGCGAGTGAGCCCAAGCCTCAGAGAGTTCTGAGCCGCTGTCTGCCCTGCCTTATATCCTCTTTCAGGGACCCACACCTACAAATCTGACTGGATGGGTTTCAAGCCTGTAGCTGATTGGACCATAGCACCAACCAGCTCATAGCCCACACCTGATTGGTCCATTCTACGACCCAGGCACCAAATCCATGGGCTCCTCTATTGCCTGCAGCTGGAGGGAGCCACAGCATTGGCACGGCCCTGTGGGGCCCCATGCTCCTCTCTCTAGCCAGAACCAGGGGCTGCCTGCCCTGAGACACTGTGGGACGGAAACCACTGCTGCCCGCCATCACTACTGGCCTCTGTCTCCAGACTGAGCCCCAGTGGGGCCACTGGTGGGAGACAGGAAAATGCCCACCATCCACTACCACTTGCACTCCTCGTAAGCAATGCTCTGGGGCCTGGTGCTTGGAAGAGGGTATGCCCACAGGCAGCAACTCTGGTGCCCACAGTTTCAAAGGGACTTCTAAGTGGCCCATCTACTACCACCTTCTGTTTTACAGGTGACAACACTAAGATGCAGAAAAATGACACCAGGGACTTCTCCACATTCACCTCCTGGTCAGGAGCACACCTTGGCATGAACCCAGGGTCCTCACTCATTATCCCCAGCATGATGGCTCTGCCCTCTATATAAAATCATTCCCTAGAACTTGTCCACAGCAGACTTGTAAATTGACTCACATTTTTTTGTGTTCAAAAAGGAAGATTGATATTTAAGGGTAATCTGTTTAACCCTACAGTTAGAGAAGTATCCACTCCACTCTCTCATTTTATACTTGGCATTTGGAAGGTTGGCTTGTATTTTAAAGAGTTGACTTACAGCAAGGAACAATTTTTATTTGTTTTCCTGGTTCTTTCCACAGACCTAGCTTCTCCTACCCCCTCTAGCAGGGCATCTCAGCAAACTTTTCTGATCACCAGAGCATCTCATTTAAAATATGCCCCAATGTGTGTTCTAAACAGGCAACTCCTTCTGCTGTACTCACCCCAAGTAAAGAGGGAAGGTGAACAAAGCTGTGCTGTATATGCATTCCTCTGTGTGTGTGTGCATGTGTACACTTAACCATGAAGTCAGCCCCTCATCATGGAAAGAACATGGACACTTAAGTGAAGCAGGCCCAGCTTCCACCCCCCTCTGCAATCTCCTTGCTTGTGATGTTGGCCACCTTCATTAACCTCAGCTTCTGCTTTTGTGCAATGGGCATTCTCAACCTGCCTTGTAGGGAGAATTCAGGGAAGCAGGGCAGGTAAAGTACCTGATAAATTGTGAGGCATGGTGGCCCTGAAGAATGTCTAAAGATAGTCACTTCTTTACCTTACTTCCCTTCTTTCCAGCTGTCACCTCCCTCCACTCCTAGCTCTCCTCCAGCATCTGTTCATGGAGGTGGGGTTTGATGACAACCACCCCCAATTTAATGAAAACTGGCCTTTTCTAAGGTCACTCAGAAACAAGGGCTGGAGCAACCCTGGTCAGATGGCAGCCAGAAGCCAGTCACACCTGCCTCAGGCAAGTCCTAGCAGGAAGAAAAAGAAGTTCTGGCTTTTGCATTGTCTGTGTCTTTTGCCTACAGCACTTTCCCCCCAGATTGTGCACAGCTGCTCCCACAGACATCAGTTCTTCAATCCAGTACCACCTTCTCACTGAGACCTCCCCTGAGTCCCTATTGAAAATTGTAACAGGGCCTCCCTGGTGGTGCAAGGGATTAAGACGCAGCCTGTGAAGCTGTCCACAGCGTCTGCAGCACAAGTTCGATCCCCGGCAGACCAGGGAGCAACCCACATGGCTCAGAAGACCTCTCCTGACTCCCCTCAGCAGTGTATTTCCGTCAATCTGCCTGTTCTGTTCCCCACTCTGTCTCTGGTGAATCCTTTCACCCCCCACACCTCTGGCCTGTACACCAGCTCTTGTATGCATAAAATAAAAATAAATCTTAAAAAAAAGAAAATTGTAACACTCTCACTACCTTTAATCCCTGTCTCACTTCTTTGCTTTCTTTTCTTTCAAGACTTTATCTTGTACATATATTTCACTTATTCGTCACCCTTGCTCCCCCCAAGAGAACATAAGGGCCACGAAGTCAGGAATTTTCTGTTCTCTGTAGATCGCTGCACGTATCCACAGTGTCTGGCATATGCAGTTGGTGCTAACTTTGAGTGAATGGATTAAAGCCCCTCTTATTTTGCTTTCCTCTGACAGTAGTCTCTCTTAAGATAGTCCTAGTTCTCTCCACTCTTCATATTCTCTCTATCACAATAGAAATGCCCTTCTTAGAGAGTTAATGCGTCACCGTCCATTACTTGAAAACAATTTAGACATGTTGATATTTGCAGCAAGCTGAGACACAAAAGGTTGTGGCTCAGTAGACTGCGGAACACAGCTAGGGGTGCTTGGATGGTGGGTGGGGTGTGGTAACATACAGCAGAAAGGATACAAGCCTATCCTTCTGAATTATACACAATGTTGTAAACCAACGTTACTGCAATGAGACAAATACAGTTTTTAAAAATGCTGATATTATCCTTAAGTTGTTAATGAATGAAAGTGAAGCAGTTACTTCTTTTAATTAGTTTTGGTCTTTTTTCAGATTTAGAGGAAGCAAGAAAGATGACATTCTGGGAGTTTCATATAACAGGTTGATAAGAATTGACATAGCCACTGGGATTCCAGTTACAACATGGAGATTCGCAAACATGAAACAGTGGAATGTAAATTGGGAAATCGGGCAGGTAAAGTGAAAGTTTGGGGTATTTGGTGTTGAGACTGTAAATGTGTGTTTCCTAGAATTGCTGATTATTCTGATTTTTAAAAGGTGTTCTTATCTTCAGGATTAAAAAACTCCAGCATGTGGTAATTGTTGAAATAAGTAGATAGAGTTCTGGGTACTTTCCTAACAAGTTCAGGCCAAATGCTTCTGAATTAGCACAAGTCAGCTCAGTCTTCATACAGACTTTCCCTAAAGACAGACTGAAATTGCTGAGCTGTTTGACTCATGTCCTTCAATTCAGCATAGGATGGTATAAAATTTAAGCTGGTAATTATGCGGCAGAAACTAGCTGAGATGGAACTTCTGTCTGGGCCCTTATTGCATATTTTGATCACCTGGGAGCTTTAAAACTCCACGGCCCAGGCCAGTTAAGTCTGAATCTCTGGGAGCAAAAGCTGGACATCAGTCATTTCTAAAGATCCCAGGTGATTCCCAAGTACAGCCAAGGCTGAGGACGAGTAATGCCTGTTTTTCCGAGCACTCAGCATTCATGACTTTCGGCTGGGAAGGGTTGCTGGGCCATGGCTGGAGGAAAATTCAGAGAGCCCTTTTACTGTCTTTAAAAATCTGCAAAGCATCCTGTCCCTCCAAACAAGGGGTACTTAGGTCTTTCATATAAACTAGAGGCAGACAGACAGAAAATATGTTTTGGGAGTTAGAATGTTTTGACAATGTGCCGCAAAATGACACCACAAGAGGGCGCAAGGAGAGCAAGGCAGTGTTTTCTGACTGTTAAATGGAGATGGTGAGTTTTCATGCAGGTTTGGGGGAAAATCCACCTGTCAGCTGCCTCAGCTCTGGAGCCCATTTCCAGCAAAGCAGACTCTTTCTCATCTTTCCTTGCCAGAGTTATTTAACCTGACCCGTGTCTGCCTCTTCCAGGTGGCCATCGAGTTTGACCAGAACGTCTCCATTGCGTTCACCTGCCTGAGTGCAGACTGCAAGGTCGTGCATGAATACATTGGTGGCTACATTTTCTTGTCCACCCGCTCCAAGGGCCAGAATGAAACGCTGGATGAGGAGCTCTTCCACAAGTTGACTGGCGGCCAGGAATGAAGCAAAGCAGGCCTGCTGGGCCTACACGGAGTGCGAGTCGAAGGCAGTGGCTGGCAATGCAGCATTTAGATTCCAAACTGGCAGACAACTGTATTCACCAGTTCCCCAGGATCCTTCCCTCATTTCAAACTTGCTGCCTGGCATATCCCTTTCCTTACTTTGGCCTGCGCTGCCAGTGGTGGAAGGGGCCTCAGTTGCCTTTTCTGTAAAATGGGTGGGCAGAGGAAGGAGTATGCGTTAAGATTGCTGTGGGGCCTAGCAGACAGCCAGCAACTGCGACTTGCAGGACCGACCAAGTGTCTGGCCAGAAGTCATCTGTGTGCTTATCAGCTTCCTTCCTGTCCGTGGAGAAGCTAGACAGGTCAGAAGCACACATAGCAAGGATAGATCTTACTCCACAATCTCAGGTATGAAAAGAAATCTGTTTTTCTTAACAGAATTGCTTTTTAGCTCCCATCCTGTGAAAAGGGTAGAGGAATCTTCACACACATTTTTTTTATCTAGAGGTTGCGGTCTGGGGGTTAGAGTAGGGAGAGGATGGTAACCTAGGACCTGTTGATGACAAGGGGTCAGAGCTTGGGCCCTCAGTGTCATGAGTGGCATGTGCTGCTGCTGTGACCATTGATTGACCCATCTGGTCTTGGGGGTTAGTGCCCTGTGGTTACTGCTGCCACTCTCACATCTGTCCCATTCCTGGGGATCCTTCAGTACCTTTATATCTTCCTTGAAAGCATGAGTACAGGGAAATTCATTCCTTGACTCAGCTCCATGTCTCAACTGCTTTTACTTTGGGGTTAGACTCAGGGATGAGCACAGTTCTCTCTGTTCATAAAAACTACCTCCCAGGATCAAGGCTTCCAGTGAGGTCTCCACCCCAACTGTGCAGGGAGAGAAGCATGGGATATAGAGCAAATCTATTTTCAAAGGCCACCAAGTTCAAGGGATGAAGGCTTCCCCACTGGTGTCTAGCTATGGCTTATTTGGGGGAGGTAGGAAAAACTTGCTCTTATCCCTAATATGTATTTTCCCAGATTTGGTGTCTGTTTACATGACTCCTGGCCTCTCCTCTAAAGGCCTTTGGTTTTGTAAGTCAAAAGCCAATATTAGGTTTTTTCTTCTGCTTTTTGCTTTTTGCCTTGAGGCATGAGTGTGGGCCAATGAATAGCTGACTCAGCTGTCATTTTCTGTTTGGGTTTATCAGCATAAGAAGAGTGGGTTTTGAGAAGGTAAAAGGCAATACTGGGGTAGAGGGAAATATCAGATTGTATTTCATTATGTTTTTATAAATGTGCTGTCGCTCAAAGGATATACTTTGTGTTGCAAGGATAAGGCAGAGGCTGTTTCCATTTTGATGTTCTTTTAGGAAGCAAACTGTAGGGACTTGAGTGGACTGCAGATGCCTACAATTATCAGCTGTTGCTTTATTTTTCCAACAAAGCCATTTGGGAAGGGCGATTTCCACAATTCCAGGGGATATGTGGAGATAGCCTTGCCTAGGGACCCACTAGACCCCAAACCAGAAGTTGTTACTAGAAATTCTTCCTTTAGTCTCTGCTTAGAGGTGAATCTTGATGAACACCCCCAGGCACCAGCTAAATTTCTGAGGCCTCACTCAAAGCACAAAAGTGCCTTAGATACTTGGGAAATCTGATCCTAGTCAAAAAGTACTTAGTTTGAAAGGTTTTCTATAGAAACTAGTACTAAGTGTACTGCGTTAAACTTGGTGTTGGCCATTTCTGTATAATCGTGGGCTCTGTTATTTTACAACCTAGTAAATCAGGCCCTACATGAAAATAGTACTCCTTAATGTCACATTTTACCTGTCCATGACCGAGTGCAACTCTGCAGAATTTTCCAAAGCTCAGTTCCTCTTCCTTAGCTTTTCATAGTTGTCAGATATTTCCATGAAAATATTCCAAGGAGCCGGCTGGTTTTAACCAGATTTTCAATGGAGCATTTCTTCTATAACTATACAGCCACTTCCCAAGAGAATAAGCAAATGCCCCATGTCGCCTTAATGCTGTTATTCCAGAAAGCAACTTAAGGACTTTTGCTTTGGGGGCAAAAGGTCATCTGACTACTATAATGAAATTTTAAATTACTAAGTGCCATTTCTTTCTTAGCTATGCTACATGGGAAATTTACATTTTTTATTATTTTATATGACTTAATTAAAAGGTTTATGTGGATTTGAGTACTGCCTACTTATGTCCTCTTCCATCTACTTGTCTAAAAAGGTGAACATTTTTCCATTATAAAAAAGGAGGCAGATTTTAGGTTTAACATGTGCTTCTCCCCTTGATTCTGAGATTCCAGCTCATTCTCCCCAGTGAGATTGACTTGGAAACTTCACTTAAGTGTTGTTTCCAATTCCTTTCTCATTAATGGTCACTAGATTTCCTAACACAACTGGTCTTGTGAACTCTTTTGTCCCTTTCCAAATCTACCTTTTGGAGAAAAAGCACCGAAGGGCAAAGAAATATCCAGAAGCAGAGGATTAGCAGAAGGTCTCTGATCTGATGTGAATGCAGAAGGCCACTTCTTTGATTTATGTGAGATGCTCCATAATGGGTATTTTGGATCAGCTGTTTATAATTATCCCTTTGTGTAATTCTTAAATCAACCCATAGGGGGCAGAAACTGCTTGATTTCTCATTACACACAGAAGAAACCATTCAATAGGTGAAGTAACTTGCCCAACACAATGGAATACTATTCAGCAATAAGAAAAGATAAACTCATGCCATTCACAGCAATGTGAATGGAGCTAGAAGGAATTATGCTCAGTGAAATAAGCTGGAAGGAAAAAGAAAAATATCAGATGGTTTCACTTATAGCAGGAATAGAGGGGAACCAAATAAGACATCAGTGTAAAAAAATAGGAACAGTACAAAACACAACAAAGCAAAAACAGACAATTACAAATCAGAGACATACCGCAGGAAGGAGGAGGGAGAGGGATCAGAGGGAGGGAGGGAGGAGCACAGGGGACTGAGGTGATGGTGTGCGGGTACATTGGGGAAGGAAATTCCGTGGGGACTACACCTGAGGGGGTGGGGGGGAAGCAAATATTGTTTAAAAATGAACAATGATGTAAAAAAATTTTTTTTAATTAATTTAAAAAAAAGAAATGACACAGAGATTCAAAACCAGGTTTGTCTTAACTCTGAGAGCACTAAATTTAACCCAGCAAACTCTACTCTTCCATTTCCAGCCTTGCCCAGCCTTGAAATGCCTCCCCCAGCCCCAGTGTAGGCTTCTCCCAGCTCAGCGTCCCTATGTTACTTACGCTGGTAGGAAAAGGTGAGGGGCATTCATGGATAAGTTGCCCAGAAGTTAGGTGGAATCAGATTAAAAAGATCTTGGCCCTCCATGTTTCCCAACACCATTTATTAAAGAGATTTTCCTTTCTCCATTGTATAGTCATGACTCCTTGGCCAAGAATTGACTGATCTTACTTGTGTAGGTTTATTTCTGGGCTTTCTATTCTATTTTGTATTTTTGCAAATATTGTATTGTTGCTACAATACAATTCCACACTGTTTAGATTACTGTTGTCATGCAGTGTAGTTTAGTCAAGGAGTTTTACTTCTTTTCCCTTAGGATTGCTTTGTCCAATCAGGACCTTTTATGGTTCCATAGAAATGTTATCATTGTTGTAATTTCTTGAGAAAAGTCATTGCAATTTTGATAAATATCACATTAAATCTGCAATTTGCTTTTGGTAATATGGCCATTTTTGAAAAATGAAACTAGATACATACTTAACTCCATACACAAATTAATTCAAAGTGAATTAAAGATTTGGATATAAACATTGAAACCCTAAAATACTTAAAAAGAAAGTTAGATATATTCGGATATGCAACCCCAATGCCAAGGAAAACAAAAGCAAAAATAAACAAGCGGGACTATAGCAAACTAAAAGACTTTTGTACCCCAAAAGAAACCACCACAAAAACAAAAAGGCAACCTACAGACTGGGAGACGATATTTGCACATCACACATCTGACAAAGGGTTAATTTTCCAAAGGATATAAAGTGCATATACAACTCAATGGCAGAAAAACAGCCCAATCAAGAAATGGAAAAAGACCTATACAGACATTTTTCTTAAGAAGACATTCAGATGGCCTACATACAAAACACAGAAAAAGTTCAGCGTCACTTGCTATAAGGGGTTTGCAAATAAAAACCACAAAGAGATATCACCTCACCCCAATGAGAATGACCTCATCAAAAAGAAGAGGAACAATAAATGCTGGTAAGGATGTGGGGGAAAAGGTTGGTAAGAACGCAATTTGGTGCAGCCTCTATGGAATGGCATATGTTATGGCAATACCTTAAAAAAGTAAAAATGGAAATCCCATATGATCCAGCAATACCACGACTAGGTTGCTCGTTATACACCAGAAGAATAGGAAAACACTAATATGAAAAATCTTCTACGCTCATAGCAGCACTATGCACAATTATCAAATCATGGGACCAACGTAAGTGTCCAAAAACAAAGAACAAGATAAAGAAATTGTGGAAAATATACTCAATGGAGAGCTGCTCAGCTATTTTAAAAGATGAAATAGTGCCTTTTGGGACAAAAAGGATGGAACTTGAGGTGCTTATTCTAAATGAAATAAGTCATAAAGTGAAAGATAGACATCAGATGATTTCACTCATCTGTGGAATATAAATAACAAAACACAGAGGCAAGACACAGCAAAAACAATTTTTTGAGATTTTGTGAAAAATACACTGTAGGCCAGAGAAAATGGGGATGAGAAGGGGATGGGGCAGGAATGGGGTAGGGTACGGGGTGAGTAAAGCATGTGTACATATGAGGACTAAAAATGTAACCCCTAAGTTATATAGCTATGAACAACTGAAGAATTAGTTATAAAAATAAATTTAAAAGAAAAAAGATCTTGGGAGCTAGAGAAAGAGTCGTCGAATGAGTATTTTATTTTTGTTTCTGGGAAAGTCACATTTTTAGTCCCAAGGTCAAAAAAATAAGCAAATGAGTCTTTCATTTGGAAACTCATGTTTATGTTGTCAGTACTAAAAACCAAAATATCTTGCAATATTTATTTTCTGAAATAACTTTTAAAATGTTTTTAATTCACTTTTGAATAAAGACTTCTTTTTCCTGTCAGCGGGCTGAACATTTCTGTATCTGCCTTCTTCATTTCTTCCCCCACCAAGCATGTGATCTTCCTTCACTCCTCTCTTTATCACCCCAGACTCTCTGGGGCACAGTGGAGATGGAGGGAGAGTGTCCTTTTCTATTTCACCCACTTTTCCCCTCTGCACCCCCTGCCTCCAAGAGCTGGAGCCCTGGGAATCATGAACGGCAGCTGAAGGTCAGCACTTGACCTTTTCTTGCGCTCAAGTTTCCCCATCTGCTTTCTCAACACCTTGAACCTTACTGAAGCTGTGTGGAAATTCTGAGTACTATCCAAAAAAAAAAAAAAAAATCAGCCTGCTCCCATTCTCCGCCTTCACCAAGACTTTGTGCCCTGATCTCACTGACCTTGGGATGACAGATTGTCCTGTTTAGAGAACAAAACAATCCTTACTAAACGAAGGGTAGGATTCTGACAAACCAGCTCAGAGTTCCATGTCATCTAGTTTGGATAACATCAAATCCAGTGTTTCAGGAAAACCCTCCAGAACCTCCCCACATTTGCCCACATCCTGTGTCACATCAAAAGCCAGTTATGTCAGAAGGGTCCCTATAAAAAAGCTGCACACAAGCAGAATGGACATTAGAGGCTTCCCTTTAGACTCATTAACCCTCCTAACAACTATGGGAAAGATTCAACTTCAGAGATTTCCTCCCTCCTGCTGACCTTGAAGATCCGCATTGTCCCTGTGTATCTCAGTTTCCCCAATTGTTACAGAGGAAAAATCCTAAAGCCACTCTTCCTTGGGAAACCCTGACTGACAAATGCTATCAGGGTATTGTTTCTCTTATTTAGCCATTGAAAGTTGAAGGGTATGGCCTTGGGCTGCTCTCTGAGATGCCTGGGAAGAGAGGCTCTGGTTGCCCTGCAGAGAAGGCAGAGCCCTTTGAGAGGAGGCCAGGGCCTGAGGAAGGCTCCAAAGCCCCAAGCCTGTGTCCTTAAACATATGAAACGTGTCATCAGAGGTCTTGGTGGCCCCAAACAAGGCCCATGACAAGGAAAGCAAATGAGATTCTAGGGGAAAATATAACCAACAGCTTTGAGGAAAGAGTAAGGGATTGCAACAGAGTCTAGTGACAGGGCTTAAAAGGTAGACACCAGTGTTGATGACAGGTGGCTGGTTCAGGCCTTGTATCTAGTTTGAACTGGTAAAGGAAACCCCACTGTGGTGTCCACAGTGGCTATTAGGAGAAAGGAGAATCTTGTAGGCAATGCAATGGAAGGTCAGGGAGCAAGTGTTGTAATAATGAGATGAGCCAGTCAATGGTGTGCCTCCCCAAAGGGCCGTGTTAACAGCGAGAGAGCTAGTGCTATAAGGCTGAAAGAATTCAAAAGCTGACAGGAAGGGAGGGCAATCACTCCTACTTCCTTCCAGTTCTCTCAATTCATCCCATGGGTGAGGTAGGCACCTCACCTCACTACCTCAGTACTCTTTGTACAACCAGTTAACTGCCAGTTACCTCGGTGTAAAGACTCCCTCAAGTACAGTGTACAGAGTTGGAAAGAGATTCCAACTCCCTTGCTCCCACAGGGAGGAGCCAAGTCCAGCACACACCAGCCCCGTGCAGCGAGAGCTCGAGCAACTTGTCGACATCACCCAGCTGGAAGTGAGAACTTGAATCCAGACCCTGACTAGAGTTGGGCTCCTCAATAAAACTCTTGATATTCCCATGGGAACAACAAGACCCTCTTGAGCCCAGGGTCCTAGATGGCTGTTATTTGTGATACTATCCCAAGAGGTGACTTTCCCCAGAACATATTTGGGTAAGTTCTACCAAAACTCCATAGACATCCTTTCCCTCCAGTTACTTCACACTGGATTCCAAGTGCCAAAATAGTGAAAATTCTGACTAAAACTTTTTTTCAGATCCCACCTGCTAGTCCACTTGTCCAATTTGACGCGTGACTGCAATCTGGGTCAGACGTGGGGCAGAAGGAGAGGAAAGAGCTCTGCCTTCTTCCCAACAGGAAAAACACCAACAGTGACTGGAGACAACCCCTCTACCCATCCCCACGACTGGTTGGCCCCACTCTTGCCTTTGCATATAAATGACTGATGCCAATTCCACCAGGGAGATGACTTTTCCCCAGGGATTGAGCTCTGTTTTTGGAGGCTGACTGAAATGTTTTTATTCTGACCTTTTCCTCTCTTTATAAATGGGTCTTTGAATATCAGGTAGACCTCAAGGGAGCAAATGAGCAACCAAACACTTGGCAAGGAGCTGTTGAATAATCCACGGCTTATAACCTAAGAAAAGTTCACTCTGGGATAAGGGATGGCAAACACAAATCTTTTCAGGGGTCAGTAATATATGTGGGTACAATTGATCAAATGTGAGGCTGCATTTGACCCTACCTTAAAGATATGTGAATAGGGGCCTCCCTGGTGGCACAAGGAGTTAAGTCTCAGCACTGTGAAACTATCAGCAGCCACTTCAGCACAAGTTCAATCCCCTGCCAGGGAGCTACCCACATGGCGCAGCAGACTTCTCCTGTCTCATCCACTGCTCCCCTCAGCAGTGTATTTCAGTCAATCCATCTGTTCTGCTCCCCACTTTGTCACTGGTAAATCCTCTCACCACCCCTCACCCCATACCTCTGGCCTGTACCCCAGTTCTTGTATGCATAAATAAATTAAAAAATAAATGTTTAAAAAAGGTATGTGAATAAATACATCTAATTTATCAAAAACATAATGTACCCTATGGACCTACCAATGTCAAACCATGTCAGGGTTCAGAGAATTGTGATTCAACCAGTTCAAATACACACACACATCTATGATATAGTTTATATTATATATGCTAATTTATATAAGTTAAATTTATATTAATTATATTGATGAGAAAATATATTATTGAGCAAATGAATATAATAAAGATTCCAGCAGAACTTCCAACCCAGGTGCAATGAATATTCCAACACAGGCATAATCAACAAGTTTGCTTACTTACAGCTCCTTCCCTTTCAAGATTCATGGCCAGGGCCTCAGCACTCTTACCTACAAGGTCAGGCAGCCAACCAGATGGTCTGTCTCTCCAAGGCCATCCCCAAATGCCGGCATCTTTCCCCCCTTGCCTTGCCCTCCTTGTTTGGGGACTTTGCCACAAATGGTTGTGCCTGCTGAAAAATTATGTTATCAATGTAACAGATATGGACACAGTTGTGTATAAAAGGACCCCTTGGTCTTTAAACAGGTGCTCAGACCTTACGGGGCTACCCAGGTCTAAGACCTCCTGCATGACTAATAAAGCTTCTCCTGACTTCACCCTTCCTGAAGTACTGCTTGTTCTTCCTCTGCCTGGGTAAAAGGCTAGATTTCATTTCTATAACAATGTGTATGTAATTAGTGTTAGAATTGCTTAGCTAAAAGTAACAGAAATTGAAAATAATAGTGGCTCAAACAGCAGAGAAGTTTTTCTTTTTTCCACCTAAAACTAAGGCAACTTAAGGCAATAAAGCACTCCATATATTGTCGTTTAATCATTTTGCTCCACCATGCAGTGCTTCTACTCACAAAGTAACTTCACGGTCCAACATGGCTGCTTTAGTGCTAGGCGTCATGTCACATGGCTTCAGTTAGCGACAAGAGACTGAAATCGTTGCACTGCATTCAAAGTAGCCATGGGCTCAACTGGAAATCCGGGTTCTTTAACTGATAGAGAGATTGAGAGTAGATAAGAAGCTCCCTCTGCCTAACCACCTGCTATGTGCTGGGCACTCTGCTAGCTGCTAAAGATAATATCTCCAGCAGAGTTTATAATCTTTCCAGAGATAGACATCTGAGCAATATTGGGTTGTCGGAAAAGGCATGACATTTTTTCTATGTTTTTTAATGCAAAAATGCATCATGGCTTTTCCAACAACCCAATAATTCTATGATGTTATAGAAGCATTTTACTAACGTAAAATAGACATGAGATTAAAAGGACATTATATAAATTATAAATTTTTTTTAATAGGGAAGAAATAATTTTTTTCTCAAATCAGGAGTAAATTAGGAAATACTCCCCAGAGGAGGAGACATTTAGATTTGGCAAATGAGAGTTTGCCAAGTGGGGAGATGAGGTATTAGGTCAAGCTTCATTGCAAGGCCATTAGCAGAGAGACAGAGGGCAGTGAATATTCTTGTCCATAAGATGCCATGATCAGACTTGCATTTTAGAATTGAGAGCCTAGCAGCTGACAGAGAAGAGCTACACTGGAAGTGGAGGGTCAGTTCAGAGGCTGCTGTGACGGCTGGGTTAAAAGACACTGGGAACTGAAGATAACAGTGGAAAGAGACATGAGGCAACTTGAGAGCTGTCTCAGAACAGAAATTAGTAGAAGTGCTATTGGAACCATCACTATTCTTTACCTCCCCAAACCATTTTCTCTTCTTCCCTGCTAACTTGATTTTTGGCTAAGTCAATATGTCCACCCCAGATGGATTTTTATTGTTCTACACCCATCATCACAATCCTATTCCCCAGCTTCCCACCTTTCTTTGCAGATCCGGCTGACCATGTGGCCTGCGGAGATTGCAGGCTAAACATTTTTTATCCTGATAAAAGGGAGATGCATCTGGCTTTACCTTCACCCTTCCCCATCCTTCCTGCCTTACACATGAATGTGATGCCTGGAGGTACAGCAGCCATCTTGCAACCAGGAGGCAACAGCATGAAGATAAATGGAACACACTAAAAGTGGTGGAGCCAAGAAACAGGAAAATGTCTGTGTCATCATAGAGCAGCTGCTAAGTAATTGCTTAGTCCTGGACTTTTTGTTATGTAAGAAAAATAAGTAAATGTGTTTAAGCCACTGTGAAGTGGATTTTTTCTAACTTGAAACTAAATCTATTTTTCGTTGACCATAGTGAATAAGTGGAGTGGGGCAGAGGATCAAGCTTGACTCTGCAGTTCATAGACTGGCTAGCTGGGTGGATGGGAACCCAATTATTAACAAATATAAAAGATACCAAAGGGAGGGGAAGTCAGGAGCACAGATAATAAGTTTGGTTTGGGTGACTAATCTCAATCACTCCTGACATGATGTGATTCTATGAAGTGTGGATGGATCTTTCAATGGTGCTGCTTCAAGAGCCTCCCAACTCCCTTTTAGGATTTCTCAGCAAAGCCTGATTGCCCTTATTTGGGATATCCTTACAGTTGCTGAATCTCCATTACTTTCATGGGAATTCAATTTTGGGAAATATCCAAGACTAAATAAAGTGAGAAATAAGATTGTGATTAATAAACTTTTGGGGGGGCCTCCCCTGGTGGCGCAGGCCATTGAGCGCAGCGCTGTGAAGCTGTCTGCAGCCTCTGCAGCACCAGTTCGATCCCGGCCGGCTGGTGAGGGTCCCACATGGCGGGGCAGACTTCTCCTGTCTCTCCCGCTGCTCCCCTCAGCAGTGTATTTCGTCAGTCTGCCTGCTCTGTTCCCTACTCTGTCTCTGGTGAATCCTCTCACCCTCCTGAGCATCTGGCCTGTACCCCAGTTCTTGTATAAAATAAATAAATAAATCTTTTAAAAAATTAAAAAAAAAATAAACTATTTTGGTAAAGGACTTAATAAATAGTAGTAACCCAGGTGATGGTTTTGCGTATGTGTGTGAATCATAAAATCTTTCCTGAAAGCAATTCCAGAACAAAAATCACAAACATATTTCCAGCAGTGAAATCATCATTGCAAAAGGACATCACCTATCAACTCTGAGATAATTTTGTCAGATCATTTTTTAATCACTCTCAGGATTTGCTGATCCAAACAACCTCTCAAGTAAACCTAGAAGTTATTTTCTATGTTCTCAAAACTCCCAAAAAAGGAAATGGTGCCAGGGCTCTGCTCCTGGGTTTTCCCTGAGACTTACTTTATAAAATTAATCCCAGTTCCCCCATCAATAATATGGTGCCTCCCATCTGAAAGGAATGTAAGGGAGTAATAATTGGCCAGCAACTTCCAGAATTTGGAATAGCTGTCATAGGTCCCATAAATCCTTGGCATAATTAACAGTCACCAATAAAGTGATTTTATTAGCACTATTTATTGAAGATTAAAAATCGTGTGCTTATAATCTATGTTATTTTCAGCAGGGATAGAAAGCCATCACTGTTAAAATCTGCTTTAAAAAAAATAATGTTCTGACTCTGAAATGACTATATTGTACCTTCCTTTTTTCCATATCCCTTCAAAACCTAACCCCAGCTGATGAGCTCACTGTATATTACTGAGCAGAATGAAGTCATCAGATGGGAACAGCCTCACCTTTCACTCTAAATCTATCCTTTGAGTATCTTTCTTTCCTCCTGTCCCAGAGAGAAGCATCCAGTCTCCAGCCTTCTGAGTACTGTCCTCTTGTGACCTCTGTAGGACTTGATTCTAGAACTTTCTCTTCTCTGTCCTGCATCTTTCTTCTCTCCCTATTTCCTGGTGCATTCCCATTCAGCCGGAAAACATGGTCTATATCTATGGGAATTTTAAATCATGGCTGCAAGTTCTTTGACAATCTCCCAGTTAAGATGGAGGCCTCTGTTTCTGTCCCTTAATCTGGGTGGATTTTCGACTGGGTTGATCAATAGAGTATAGCAGAAGTGATACTGTATCACTTCTGAATGTAAATCATGGGCCACTACAGCTTCTGTCTTGGAGAAGGACTTTTTCTTGAGCTCCTGAGGCCACCATGCAAGAAAAGAGAGGCCACAATTAGGCACTCCAGTTGACAGTACCAGAGGATCCCAGTCTTCTAGCCACCCCCACCAAAGTGCCAGACATAGGAATGGAGCCATCTTGAACCCTCTAAACCAACCCACTCAACAGTTGAACATGACCAGTGCCCCTAGTCAATGCTCTGTAGAGCAAAAGAATCATTCAGCCAAGCTCTAACTAAATTCCTGACCCCAAAAATCACAGATAAAATATAAAGACTGTTGCTTTAAGCCCATGAATGCTGGGCTACATTTTAGGCAGCCATGAAGAACTATGACAATGTCTCCCACCTTAAGAAGGTTGTGAGCTCTACTTGCCCCATTTTTCTGTTCCTCATGGCAAAGCTGCTCCAAAGAGTTTAGAAGGCCAATACACCCTTCCTCAGGTCTTTAACTCTCCTCTCCAGGCTCTGTTCCTCCATCATGGCCCCCACCCCATGTATCCCTGCTCTTGTCTAGGTCATAAATGCCCTCCCTTGTCTCGTCCCTCAAAACCTACTTGACAAGGCCCTCCTCAATAAAACACCGGTCTCCTCAACTTTCATGATTCCAGACTTTGTGGAGTTTTCTCAGCCATGGCTGCTTCTTCTCAGTCAGCTAGGCTGACTTATCCTCTTCTCCATCTTGACATGCTGGGATAGTGTCTTTTCTCCCTACACACCTTCCCTGGGTGGTTCCAACCAATCAACTGGCCTGAAGTACCATCAATATGGTGATACCTCCCAAATATTCACTCTCTAGCTCTGACCTCTCCCGGGAATTTCGGGCTTATTATCAGATTACCCCCCTCCATGTCTCCTGTGGAGGTTAAACAGACATCGCAAACTTAGTACAGTCCCAAACAGAGCTGGTGGTGTTCTCACCCCAACCCTGCTGCTCTCTCAGTCTTCTCTGCCCTCAGTAAATGTTTTTTCAATGCATCCAGTCCCCAGGCCCAAGAGCCTAGGAATCATTCCTGATACCTTCTTTCTCTCATCCACATGGTGTAGGGGCCAATGGCTGCTGTGCCAAATGGCACCAAGTTGATGGTACGTGTTATTATTCAGCCATAAAAAAGAAAGAAATTTTGGTAGATGCTACAACATGATAGACCTTGAAAACAGTATGCATGATGAAATGAACCAGACAGAGAAGGGCAAATATTGTATGACCCCCACTAATATAAACTTCCAGATTAGACAGAGACAGAAAGTAGAATGAGGTTACTAGGCAGTGGGGAGAGAGAGGGCTAGGGGAGTTACTGTTTAATGGGGATAGAGTATTTGTTGTGGGCGATGAAAATGTTTGAGGCATAGTGGTGATGGTGAGATAACATTGTGAATATCTTCAGTGCCACTAAATTATATACTTAACAGATGGGGAAATGGTTATACATAAATATCGTTATGTATATTTTATCACAATAAAAACAGCGTACATTCACTCTCTTAGCATTCTTAAGGTGCAAATTCTGAAATGAGTTTCGCTGAACCAAAATCAGTGTCAGCACAACCACTTCCTCAGGAGGGAGAATCCATTTCCTTGCCTTTCCAACTACCAAAGCTGCATTCCTTGCAGCCCCTCGCTCCCTTCCTCTATCTTCAAAGCCAGCCAGCAGAGTAATAGCTTCCTTCAGTCTCCACATGGCCTTCTCTGTAATAAAACCCCTATCTGCCTCCATCTACAAAGACACTTGTGATAACATCAGGGTCTAACTGGATAATTTAGGATAATCCAGGTTCCAGGGGTTAAGACATGGATATCTTTGGGGACCTTTGAACCTATCACACCTTCCAATTCATTAAAAAATCCTGTGAGTTAGACTTCCAAAACTTATTTTTCAAATCTTTGTTTTTCTCTGCTTTTACTGTCATCACTCCCACACCAACATCGTCACCTCGCTCTTGGACACTTTCTACACTCTCCTAGCCTGACTGTCCAGCTTTGTTCTTATCTGCAATGGACAGAGACTAGAGTAACTTCCAAGGCATAGGGCAGGCCATGCACCACTCACTCAAATGATAGTGTCCCTGCCTACCTCTCCCCTCACCACAGTCCCCTGATTTCTTTTTTTTTTTTTAAGATTTATTTATTTATTTATACAAGCACTGGGTACAGTCAGAAGCACAGGAGGGTGAGAGAATTCACCAGAGCCAGACCGGGAAGCAGAACTGGCAGAAGAACTGAAGTACACTGCTGAGGGGAGCAGCGGGCGTGGCAGGAGAGGTCTGTGCACCATGTGGACCCTCACTAGTGGCCAGGTATCGAACCGGCCCTGCAGAGGCTGCGGGCAGCTTCGCAGCCCAGCGCTCATCTGCTGCACCACCAGGAGAGGCCCCACAGTCCCCTGATTTCTGTGACTCAAACACTGTTCAACTGACTCTCTCCTGCCTTCAAATCTTTGCACCTGCAAAGGGCCATGAGAATAATTCCCTGAAATACTATTCCCATCATCCTTTGCTTGACAGGTCTATGTGGATGAAGCCATCCTTCTTAATCTTCACTCTTCTCCCAATTTCTTGCTATCACATCACCCTTCTTGTTTTCTTTAAAATTCTTCCTGCAATCTATAATTACCTTAGTGGTTTATTTGCTTATTGCCTGTATTCCCCAACAATCCTATCACCAGTCTATCAATAGAACTGTCTTGTATCTGGCTTCTATTGTTCAACATAATGCTTATGAAATTCATCTAGGTTATTGAGCATGTCAGAGTTCATTGTGTTTTGTGACTATGTAGTCACTGTATGATGATACCATAATTTATGTAGCCATTGTCCTATATATAGCCTTCTGGGTTATTTCCCATTAAGGACTTTTATGAATACAGTTGTTAAAAGTATTCTTTTGCTGGATTTATGCACTCATTTTGCAAACCCAGAAGTGTTACTGCTGAATCATTAGGTGGAATTATGCTCAGCTTTCACAGATCCTGCCTAGTAGTTTTCCAAAGTAGTTGTACCATTTACTATCTCCAACCACAGAGTTTGTTCTACATCCTTCCCAACACTTGGTACTACCAGTGTCTTTTGTTTTGGTCATTCTGGTAGGTGCAGAGTAGTATCTCATTGCAATTAAAGCTGCATTTCTATGGTGACTGATGATGTTGAGTACATGCTTATTGGATAGGATCATTTTTCATTCGACAAAATATAATGGAGCAGTGTGTGCAAGTGACTGAAGCAATGGGGGATAAATAGCATTCAAGCTCTGGGGGATTCCAAATCATCTGCTTGTCTGTGTAACTCAAACACTTCTGCTTTTGGAAGAGTCCTCTGTAACATATTAAAAATCTAAATAAAGGGGCCTCCCCGGTGGCGCAGCGGTTGAGCGCTGGGTTCCGAAGCTGCCCGCAGCCTCTGCAGCGCCAGTTCGATCCCCGGCTGCTCCCCGGCCACCGGAGGCGTGTCCCACATGGTGTGCAGACCTCTCCTGCCGCCCGCTGCTCCCCTCAGCAGTGTACTCCAGTCCTTCTGCCTGCTGTGCTCCCCGCTCTGGCTCTGGTGAATTCTCTCACCCTCCCGCGCTTCTGACTGTACGCAGTGCTTGTATAAATAAATAAATAAATATTAAAGGGGGAAAAAAAAAAAGAGATGGCGAGCATTTAAAAAAAAAAAAATCTAAATAAATATGCAGGCAAATCCCAACTGTTTTTCTGTTTTCTCAAACAAGGAAATATAACTGATTAGAAACAGGAGAGAGGGTATAGTGAATAGACCCTCATTCATTCAGCAAACGTTTCTTGAGCATGTATTATGTGCCAGCAATTGCTAGGCGCTGGACTACAGTGGTGAGCGATCTGGCTACTTTCCCTGGCCTAACAGAACTCACAGTTCAGCTCTTTGGGGCATGACAGTGTCCCTAGCGCCAAGTCTGACTGTTATTTTATACATTCTAGGCTGCAGACTGCTTGAGGGTAGAGTCCATGTCTGTTTATCTCCAAGTCCCCATTTTATATCTTCAGCACCTGAGGCATGTACTGGCATGTTCTCAGGCTTTGTGAGCCAAACTGCTAAACTTGAACCAATTCATTCACTTTACAGATGAAAACCATGAGACAGAAGCTAAAGAACACAGACATTGTACCCACTAAAAGAGGAGCAGTGTTGACATGAAAACCCAGTATTCTTCGTCCCTGTTTAAATCTTTGTCACACAGATACTGTTTTTGGCTGTGGGGAATTCTAGAATGTGGTGATAAAAATAGCCTATAGACTATAGCACATCCTATAGCCATGTGCGAAATAAAATGGCAGACGAATCTGACCTGTCGTTTCAGTTTGAATATTTTTCACTACAGATATTTAAAGGATCTCAGATGGTATTTTTTAAAAATTCTACAAATCCTTGTGCTGAAATCTTAAGCACAAATCTAAGGAGTGACATCTCTGCAGGAAAATAAACATGGATCTCAACCCAATACTACTTTCTTCTCTCAAGATCATTGCCTCACAGGCAGGTCAGCCACGTCAGTGGAGCCCACAAAGTTATGTCGGTTTCCACACTTAAGCCTCTTCTCTGCATACCATTCCATGTGAGCTGGCCGTCTCGGAGACCCGACAGCCTGGTACTGCCTCCTCCCACCACTACCCTCCATTCCTCCAGTTTATCTCTCGTGTCAGAGAAGAATGCAGTCTCCCAACTTGTGCATTCCGCCCCCAGCATGTGAGGAAAAGTCCTCAGCAGAGCCAGGGCAGGGACAGCTAAACCATCAGTGTCACCTGTGCCAGCCCCCTCTCTCCACCCCTGAATCCATAGCTATGAACAGAGTCTGACAGGACACTTTGGAAAGCACCAGTTCTAGGTCTCTGGAGCAATCTGTGGTAGGGGTATATACTTCCTGAGTTCTGGGGTTGGGGTGGGGATAGCAGGGGTCAGAACCCTAGAAACTGAACCTGATGGTCTGGTGTGTTTACTGAGCCATACCTATGAGGGAAGGCCCACCTCACTAACGCCAGAGCCCGTGTGACTGGTCAACTATGTCAATAAACCCATGAACAGACGAGTGAGAACTGGGTCACCTTCCTCCTCACTGACAATGGAGACACCTATGTGATCTCAGCCAAGCCCTCTAACATGGACAGGGAGGGGTGGAGCAAGATAAGTTTTAACGTCACTTCTAAGGCCAAGAATCCATGACACCGATTTTGATCTAAATTCAGAAAAGCAGTGCAGCCAAGTGTATAATTCGCGGTCCTCTTTTTTTTCCCTCCCCTGCAGGCTTTGGGTTTACTATTACTCTAACCTTGTCATCATCTTCTTCCAAGAGATCTTTCTCCCAAAGATCCATGAGGGTGCTGGAAATTAGGCTTAGAAACTTCTCTGTGACTAAATTTTCACCCGCCCACCAGACCAGACCCCAACTCACCCCTCATCTGAGTCCTCCTCAGGCTGCATGCTGCCAGACCCGGCCGAAGATAGCAGGCTCTGGACTGGACATTCACTGTGGTAAGTCCTGCCCTGTCTTATCTGGGCCTGCGGAGGACACTGTGACTCACCACATACTCCTGCCCGTTCCTTTGTTGACCATTTCTCCTGAATGCGAGACTCTGCCCCGGGCACCTGGGTAACCATGGCCCCATCCTCAGGAACGTCAGTCATAAATTCAGGAGGAGCCAGGTGCACTAGGCCAGGGCGCCAGGAACAGGACACCAACGGAGGGTCTGTTTGGGTGACATGTTGGAGGGTGTTGTAGCAGATGGCGTCAGTGCCCACCAGATGCCTCGGAGCCCTCCCTGGAATTGCTCAGTCCACGCTCAGGGCAAGCTAGATGTGCCAAAGAGCAAAACCGTAGGAAAAACTCCTGAGCCAATAAGAAACAGAAGCTAGTGGGGAAATAACCCCACTTCCTCACCACTAATGGAACAATCCCGAGGTGTGCTCCACATAGTCTCTCAGAGGGTCCCCATGGGGTACGGCAACCTGCTCCTTAACGTATCTGCACTGCCTCCGCTTCCCCATCTCGCTCTCCTTGCTTCTCACTCACCTCCCACAAAAACTATGCGCACACAAGTCAACTTTTGAGGGAAGTCACACTACAGAAGAGGAGAGCAAGGTGGTCAGAGAGACAGCTTCCAGGTGCAGGGAGACAAAAGAACGTTCCTGGACAACAAGGTCTGGGGTGGCCCTTATTGCTGGAAGAATAATTTTGAGGCTACCTGTGCAGAAAACTTCAAAGGAGAACTCCCTGAGATTTCTAATTATCCAGTTAAGCCAAGATGCCACTTGTGTGAGGCATCCTGGGATTCCTTGAGACTGCCCAGATACGGACTGACAGGAGGAAAGATCCCTGCAGTTCTGGTGTCAGGGTCTGTACATGTGCTGGGATGATTAGCCCCTGCTAGACCTGGGCTCCCTGAACTGCCAGCAGGGCTGGATAGAGGAGGGGTCAGGGGGGCAGGGCGCACAGATCAAAGGTCCTCACACAAAATGACCAAATTTGGAGCTCCAGGGGGAAGGGCACTGTCTGCTCTAAACAAAACCCACTCAGCATCCCCACAGCTTCAGGGAGACTGCAGCTCTGATTACCAGGATCAGTCACCATGGCCAGGAGGCAGGGATGTTCCTTCTGCATTTCTGCCCACTTTACGCCTACGTCTTATGAGAGACGAACATTCATGCTGTCACCAAACTGGGTCCAAGGGAAACTGAAGTCACTCTGAGGACTCTTGGATCTGGTTTGAGATCTGCCCCTGCTCCCAGACTCCTCTGAGGACCCTTTCCAGCCACTTTTTCCTGTAAATCTCTGCAGGCCTTATAATGGACTTGGGTATCTTCCTCCTTTGGGGAAAGGGGTCCTCCCCCTCACACTGGCCTCAACCATCCCAGTAGACAGCAGCCACCTGGCATGAAGACCAGATTCCTGGGAGGTGATAGTGCAGCTCTGCCTCGCTGCCTTCGTTAGCCCTCTGTGTTCATCTTGGCCTGGGAGAGCTGCCTCCCTCCACTCTTAGGCTGGAAAGGTGCTGTGAGGAGAGGTGAAGAGGGGGGAGGGCAGGAGGAGGTGCCAGGCCTGAAAGGGGGCACACCCAGGCCGAGGCCCACAGTGGGTATTGGCTAAAGACCACAACGTCTCTGCTGGAAGGAGGGGCTGCAGGGGCTTGCAATATTTCAGGCCCTCTCAGTCGGTGAGGCTAGGGGCAGAGGCATCTGGAAAACAGACCTCCCTCTGGAATTCAGAGTTGAGCTGCTAAATCACTGAAGCCTGGAATCTATGAGACAAGACTGAGGACTGCAAGGGCCATCCAGGGGTACCACACTCCAGGAGAGCTTTCAGGTGAGTATGGAATACCATGGGATGTATGGATTCCTGATCTCAATTTCTAGAATCTTTCTCAAAGCCTTGACTGCTAACTAGCAACAGGGCAGCCCTTCCCCTGGAGCCTGGATGGATGCTCAGAGACAATGGGTGGCAAAGAACTGGAACAGGATCGCATAACTTTGGGAATAGGGGGATGTCAGGCACTAACCCCAAGGCCATCCCACAGTTGTCTGATCCACTCCTACCTGATCTCCCATCTGTGTTTTGCAACTCTGTAATCCAGAAATTCCATACTAGGTCTCCCGGGCAAAGCTGCCCTCAGGAGCCCTGGTTTTGTTGGACCAAGGTGGGAAGAGGAACCCCAAGTTTCCAAGTTTCTTGCTGCCTGGGGGCTCCCTTCTTTCCTAAAGGTAGCCCTGAGTGCCCCCCACCCCCGCTTTAAAACATCTTAAAATATGACCTGCAAATCAGGTCACACGCACACCAGGACCCAAGTGCAGCTGGACAGCTAGTTCTAAGGGGAACACTTGGAGCAATCGAGTTTCTTTGGAACTCACAAAATCTTCCTCAAGTCCCATATTTATATTCCAGCAGAATCTCCTCTGGATTTAGCTCATTCCCTGGATGATTATTGATAGAAAATTATGGAGCAGCGTCTGTGCACCTAGGGAGAGTTTACAGGGATAAAGGGCAAGTGCCCTTCCCTCTAGAAATTCACGGCATGGGGCAAGTGAAGAGTTACTGGGAGGTTCAGGGCCAGATGGGACAGAAGAGGAATGGTAACCTGTGGGTGGTCATCTACAAGTGAATTAGGGGGAAGGGCAGTGCTGGGAGAAGCCAGGGTGTACAGGGGGCACAAGATGAGGGAAAACATTCACTGGACACTCACGGTGCTGAGGTAGGTCCCCCACCCTTCCCGGACATTGCAGGGTCTACTCTCCTCCTCAAGGCCCGGGTTAGGGGGCCATATTGGCCGGCTTCACTAGGGGTTTCCGCTGGATTCAACTGGCTGGTGCTGTTCTCTTCCCAGACGCAGGCCATGAGGTGGGTCTTTCTGCTGTTGCTGCTGCTGCTGCCTAAGGCGCTGCGCCCAAGCGACGCAGGGCTGCTCCCGGAGACCGGCCCGATTTTCCGGCTCACTCAGCAAGGCCTCCGGACGAGCGGGCCCAGCAACACCACGAGCTCACCCTGCGAGGGGCTCCCCGCCACGGGAAACACGACCCTGAGTCTCACCAACCGCAGCCTGGAGCGCCTGCCCAGCTGCCTGCCGCGCGCCCTGCGCAGCCTCGACGGCAGCCACAACCTGCTGCGCGCCCTGAGCGCCCAGGAGCTCGGCCACCTGCCGCACTTGCAGGTGCTGACCCTAAGCCACAATCTCATCGCCTCGCTGCACTGGGGCCCCGGAGGGCCCGCGAGACTGCACACCCTGGACCTCAGCTACAACCAGCTGACAGACCTGCAGCCATGCGCCGGGCCTGCGCAGAGCAGCCTCCGCGCGCTGACGCTCGCCGGGAACCCACTTCGAGGGCTGCAGCCAGGGACCTTCTCCTGCTTCCCTGAGCTTCGGATCCTCAACCTCTCCTCCACCGCGCTGGGCTTCGGCGCCCAAGGGGGCATCGCGGACGCGGCCTTCACAGGAGCCGGGGGTGTGCCCCTGGCCAACCTCGAGGTTCTGGACCTCAGCAGCACGTTCCTCACGCTGGGTGAGTCCCAGGCAGGCGGGGTTGGCAGGGCCCGCTGGGCATATGCGCTCTCCGGCAAGGCCGTGAACTTGGCTGGGTGGTGATCCGGTGCCTCTTCACACTGCAGCTCAACACAACTCCACCTGAGTTAAGCCTGCCCCATACGAAGTGCCACGCAGGGGTTCACTCCTTGCGTCCCAAGAGGCAGGAACCACTGTTATCTCCGAGGTAGAAAGGAGGGCACTTGGGTGAATGACTAGGTCAAGGTCTCACAGCTCCTTGAGGGGGCCTCCAAGTCCGAATCCAGGCACCCTGGGTCCTGAGCCTGCTCCTTCCCCCAATCTGTTGCCCAGCACAGCTGCTAAGTCCTGAATAGTGGGAGTGGATGCATGGCCTGGGGCTGATTTGGACGAGCACCAAACATGCCCTGAAGAAACTTACGCTATTTACTTGCCCACAACTGTTTCTAAAAAACGTTGAATCATTCCAATAAGACCCAGGAAGGTGAGAATTACACTTCCCTATACTTACTGCATCCTGGTTCTGATTCACAAAGTTGGTTTTGTTATTTTTAATAACATTTTATGTGTCTGCAATCATGTGTTCCACCACAAAGAGTTTTTAAAAATTGAGAAAGGGAAACAGAGAGGAAAGCCAAAAATTAGGTTCGGGGGCCTCTTCCAGTCTTGCTCCTCCTCTCCTTACTTTCCTCCCTGAAAAATACCCTTCTCCACCCCTGGTAGCAGGCAGAGTGCGGTCTGGGGCATTTCTGGGTGGAGCTTAACAAGAGGACAGGGCAGCTGAGGGGTTGGAGGCAGGGTTCTGGGTTCAAGTCCTCTGACCCTTCCCGGCTATGTGACCTTGGGCCACTCATTCTCCCCTCTAGTCTTGACTCACTCAGGCTGGAAGAAAGCCAGGACTGACAGGTCATGTCTGCTGTCCCTTTGGGCTCATTTCTGAGATACATAAAGCCGATAACTGCGATCACGCTCAGCAATGACCTTCCCAACTCACCTTGTCTCTCTTGTGGTTCCCTTAATACCACGCGGGCTGCCTGGGTTTGTCCTTCCTGATAGTTGGCAGCTTCCCCTTTGTGTTCCAGTTGGGTCCGGATGGATCAGGGACCTGCCGAAGCTCAAGTCTCTCTACCTGAGGAAGATGCCCAGGCTGAGGAGCCTGGAGGGGCACATTTTCAAGATGACCCCTGAACTGCAGCAGCTCGATTGTCAAGACTCCCCAGCACTTACCTCTGTCCACACACACATCTTTCAAGACACTCCTCACCTGCAGCAACTTCTATTCCAGAAGTAAGTGTTTCTGAGATGCATCTGAATCACATGGCTCATTTTTGCCCATTATTATGTAGTATGTGAAATTATAGAACAAGTCAGACATTAATTCTCCTCCCACTGTTCCTTCAAGTCTTATTGGGGGTTGTTCTTCCTCACCTTTGGCAGACCACAGAGCACCCATCCAGCCTAACAACCATGCGACTCCATCTTGTCCTAAGTAGTATGAAAACCCCAAACCTCTTATGCATTTCAACCTCTAAACCTCTAAACCAAGGCAAGAAACTTACAGTAAGTGAGCCTCCCTGGTGGCGCAAGGGGTTAAGACGAAACCTATGAAGCTGTCGGGGCAGCCTCTTTAGCACGAGTTCTATCCCCCGGCCAGCCAGGGAGCACCCCACATGGCACAGCAGACCTCTCCTGACTCTCCCGCTGCTCCCCTCAGCAGTGTATTTCAGTCAATTTACTTGTTCTGTTCCCCACTCTATCTCTGGTGAATCCTCTCACTCGCTGCCCCCCACACCCCCACAAGCTGGGCTTGTACCCCAGCTCTTGTATGCATAAATAAATCTTTTTTTAAAAAAAGAAATTTACAATAGGAAAAAGGGGTGAAGACATCAAGGTCTTCTCTGTTTCTGAGACCCCCCACTTCTCTACATGTTTATGCAAGTCAGCACCTTACTGGTTCGAGTGGGTCTAAAGAGGAAGGTCCTACTTGCAGTTGGAATCCTGGGTTGGTGCCCGCTGGCCTGGTGGATATCCAAAGTGTCGCCACACCCACCCTCCTTCCCAAGAGCAACTGCTGTCCAGAATTGTCTCAGGAAGAGCAGCTCCCCTTTGAAGATGATCCCAGGTCACCTCCTTTCCTGAGAACCCACCTCTGGGCCCTGGAGATCAGGCACCACCACCGTAACATAGCCAGCCACTTCTCTCTTTTCTCTGCTAGCTCTAGCCATGTCAGTGGTTCAATGTGGAACTTCATGAAGCTCATGAAGAAATAGAATATGGAGAGTCCTTAGCTAGTGCCTGGCATTTGGTGTGAGCTCTAGAATATTAGTGAAGATGCTGGTGGTTGTGATGAAGGTGATGGTGAGGGGGTGAGCATGGCTGATGAGGGTGATGATGGTGGTGATTGTGCTTGTGTTGAGTAAAGTGAAATCTCTGGCTCCAACTCCTCTTTTGAGCTACAGACTGATGCAGCCTTCAGTGTGAGGTATCACAGGTGGCATGAACCTGCCTGGGCTCAAATTGTGACTCCGCCACTTCCTAACTGCGTGACTTGGGTCAAGTGACTTAACCCCCTGTGTCTGAGTTTCCTTGTGAAATGGGATTAAATGACCAAACTCTCGTCCATTGAATTGTTGTGGGAGGAAATGTTTACCTACAATAATGCCTGGTCCTGAGCAAGAGACTATTATTATTATTCCACATTTACACAGGAGGCCTTATATATCTTTCAGTATCCAGCAGGCAGTTGGAGCTCATGGGAAGGCGTGGCTGGAGGGAACTGGCTGAGCATCTTCAGCATAGAGATAGCAGAGAGGCAGCAGGTGCTAATGGTGGTGACACTGACAAGGAGAGTAGAGAAACTATCAGTGACAATGACAATGTTGATGGTGATGATGGTTTTGGTGATCATGGTGTTACCATGGCCCCTGCTTTCAGGGGCTGACAGTTCAGTGTAGACAGCAGGAATCTGTCCATCATCACAATACATTGTGACCTCATAGTATGTTACAATATAGTGGGCTAATGATCACCTCCATCAGACTGGAAGAAGAAATATGGTTGCACCTTATCTCCAAAGGTGAGTCCAAACGCACCACGTGAATGCCAGAGAGAAGTAATGCATTCTTCATTCAGAAGGTGACCACTTCCTGTGGAAGTCAGATTTGATTGATTTTCTATGTATTTCAGCTGCAACTTGAGTTCATTCCCACCTTGGACCTTGCGTTCCTCCCAAGTGCTATTCGTCAACCTCTTGGGCAACCCTCTCACTTGCAGCTGTGAACTGTCCTGGCTCCTCATGGATGCAAAGACCATCTTAAGCAGGTATCACATTTAGAAAGAGAAATTGGGGTGAGGGTCAGTCCTGTGAAGCTTAAGTTCTCACACCTCATGTCTTACCTGTATAACCAGGCTGGGTGGGTTAGCAGTTTGGGTAGTCGTGCCAGGCCTACTGCCCACTGGGAACCTCAGTTCCTATGCCCATCAGTCAGCACAGAGCTCAGGAAGAGCCATAGGGGAGCAACCTGGGAGGTTTTTAATGGGCCATGTTTACAGGTAACTCATCACTCTGCTCCCTTCCCATTGGTCAGCAGTCAGCAGGCCACACCTATTGCAAGGGAGCCTGGGAAATGTAGTATAGCTGTGGGCCCAGTAGGAAAGGAAAATGGGCTAAGTGAACAGCTAACTTGCCTCTGCTGTTATACAGACAAACAGATTTGGCCCCCAAAGATCCATACAGCATTGCAGTGGAGGAGGTGGGTTCTATCTTCCTCCAAAACTGCTCTTAACCCCTGTGGCCCACTGGGGCCCCCAATGGAGTCCCCCTGTGATATTCAGCCCAGGGCTGTGGCTCATGAGCTCTCACAGAGCAGGAGGGAAAGAATCCCTACAGAGACTCCCCATTGGCTGTTGTCTGGAAGAGACTTTTTTTTCCCTTGCTGTGGCAAACTGTGCCCTAGGTCACCAGGCTGGGAACGGCGCTGGGGACTTCTCCAGGATGGAGCATCCTTGTTCCAGCTCCACTCACGAACCTGTCCTCCTTGTAGCTCAGTTTCAGAAACACCCCGCCTTCTTATGGGGAACTTTTTGCAAACTGACCCAAGCCCAGCTGGGACTCTGTCCCATGGCCCCCTTCACATTGCTTCCAAAGACAAGCATGAGGCCTTTGCGAGGAAGGGGCTCACTGTGGTGCAACACAGAAGTGAGGCAGTCAGGCTCTTCATGCCATTTACCCCTGTTGATTTTGGCTTTTTTTTTTTTTTAATATTTATTTATTTATTTATACAAGCACTGCGTACAGTCAGAAGCGCGGGAGGGTGAGAGAATTCACCAGAGCCAGAGCAGGGAGCAGAACAGGCAGAAGGACCGAAGTACACTACTGAGGGGAGCGGCAGGAGAGGTCTGCGTGCCATGTGGGACTCTTGTTGGGTGGCCGGGGATCGAACAGGCACTGCAGAGGCTGCGGGCAGCTTCGCAGCCCAGCGCTCAACCAGGGGAGGCCCCAGACAATCTCTTGCCAAGACTTGTCAGCACCTCTGCCAAGTGCCACACGGTACTCACTCTGCAGGAAGCATCTCATGAACCCTCAGGGCAATCTACGGAAGGAAATAAAAACTTGGAAAGGGGAACTACCTACCTAAATTACCATGGCAA
Source organism: Talpa europaea (assembly GCF_964194135.1). Taxonomy (NCBI): domain Eukaryota; kingdom Metazoa; phylum Chordata; class Mammalia; order Eulipotyphla; family Talpidae; genus Talpa; species Talpa europaea. Next base: position 24,010,688 of record NC_140078.1, on the reverse strand, counting down.
GACAATGGCTGAGCCTAAACGTGGGAGCACCCTGAGGGGCAGTGCAGATTCTCCTAAGAGTGGTATGCCCTTCCTGGCCGTGAGCAATGGCGGTAATACTCAGACCGGTCAACTATCCTGAGTGTTTGCCATGTGCTGGGGGCTGTGGTAAGCACTTTACTCTATCAATTAACTTACTCTGCACTACTTTATGTGGAAGGCACTATCATCCCCATTTTACAGATGAGAAGGAAAAGACAGGTTAAAAAAGAGCCAAAATCGGGCCTCCCCGGTGGCACAGCGGTTGAGCGCTGGGTTGCGAAGCTGCCCGCGGCCTCTGCAGTGCCAGTTCGATCCCCGGCTGCTCCCTGGCCACAGGAGGAGGGTCCCACATGGCGCGCAGACCTCCCCTGCCAGTGCTTGCATAAATAAATAAATAAGTCTTAAAAAAAAAAAAAAAAGATTGTCTGCATGGAGGTGTCAAAGCCCAGCCCAGAAGGAGCCCGTCTAACTGACTGCTCTCCCCTCTAGGGCAGCAGATACTGAGTGCAAACCAGCTGCAGGATCCAGCCCCGTGTTCTCAACCCCGCTCTGGCTATCCCAGCTGCCTGGTGTGTGCCTACTGGCCGAAGGCACCACGCTCCCTCATTCCAGCTCACCGGCCTCTGTCAGCAGCACCCATGCACCGTATACACATCTTCCCTCTGACCTGGCAGTGGCAGCTCCTACCTCCCTACCTGCTCCTACCTCCCAACCTACTCCTACCTCCCGACATGCAGGAGTCCGGCCCACCCCTGGAACTGCGTGGCCACTGGACGGTGTCGGGGAGGCAACCACTCGCTCCTCCACCACCACTGTAGCGACTTCCAAACATGTGGGTGTTCCACCTGGGGCTGTAAGCACAGCCGGGACAGAGCCCGGAGAACAAGCTGCGGGGCTTGTCTTGGAACCTAATATCTCAGCGGCCTCCATCCCCTGGGTCAACAAACACCTTGGTCTCCTCCCGACCTCCCGCAACCCAGTGAACACGCACCGGAGGACACGGGCCACCCCACAGGCTCCGCACCGGACTCCTACCCAGGGCGAGATCCCAGTCCTGATACTGGATGACTCCAGTGAGGAGGAGGAGGGGGAGATGGTGGAAGCGCTTGCCCAGGGTGTCCCCTGTGATTACCACCCTTGTAAGCACCTCCAGACCCCATGCATGGAGCTGCAGAGGCGCCTGCGGTGCCTGTGTCCTGGCCTCAGCGGGGAAGACACCCTCCCGGACCCTCCCAAGCTGCAGGGGGTGTCGGAGACCACAGACACCTCGGCGCTCATCAGCTGGTGTGCCCCCAACTCAGTGGTGCACGAGTACCAGATCCACTACGCTCGCGAGGGACGGCTGGGGAACCAGTCGGTGGTGGGGGACATCTATCCCACCGCCCGACAGCACCCCCTCTATGGGCTCGAGCCAGGCACCACGTACCTGGTGTGCGTGCTGGCGGTCAACAGGGCGGGCCTGAGCCCCTCGGACGCTGAGGGTTGGAGCAGGGCCTGCACCACCTTCACTACCAAGCCCAGCTTCGTGCTCATCTTCGCGGGGCTGTGCGCCGCCTGCGGCCTGCTGCTCGTCAGCACGCTGCTGCTGTCCGCGTGCCTCTGCCGGCGCCGCCCCTGGGCTCGCAGGCAGCGCTACGAAACGCACCTGGTGGACTACAAAAACCCAGCCTTTGACTACCCGCTGAAGCTCCAGACCTCGAATCAGCCCTCGAATCCCTGAATTATCCTGAATTCTCCTATAGACGAACTCAAGCTAAGAAACTGGTTGCCTATGAGCAGAAGATCCAGAGGCTTGGAAACTGCTCCCCCAGCTCTAAAGGTTTCTAATTCCGGTGCCCCCAGCACTGGTGCACACAAGGAAATTGGCAGCTGAGCATCTCAGTCCAGGGAACAACTTCCTTTTACTTCCTTTTACTTTTCCAAATTTGTCATGATTTGAACTAGATGCATCAATGTAGTCAACCATGTCTAGTTCCAACATTTCCGTTCCCAGAAATATGAACATCAATGCCAGAACACACCCATTGCTACCGGGCATTCTTGTGCGCCATTTTATTTGGGCTTTTCAGTAGTCAGAATCCCTCAGGATCAGTAGAGAAGAATTGTGTACCCCACTAGGAAAGGATACAACAGAAATCACATAAGCCAGCCTCTCTGGCCTCATTGAAAGCGACATTCTCAAGTCACATCAAGCAGGTTCCCTCTTAGTCATGCTTTGGCTAAGGCACATGTTATTCAAGGAATCCAACTCTAGCGGTCATTTGAGAGCTGGGGGGGTGAGAAAGGAGTTACTGGCTATGTTTCCTGAGGTCTTTCCAGGTCAATTAGTTCCATTTGAGGATATGCCCCCCCCCACACACACACACACAGCCCCCCCCCCCACCCCCGCCGCCCTCCCAAATGTGCTGGAAAGCTTTATATGGAGACTGCAGTCTTCTGGGAACATTTGTGAAACACAAGGCTGGCCTTTTTAAATGCAGTGCTCACTGCATTTCACCTTAGTGGACAAAGGAACTATGAACTTAAGGAGGTGTAAGTTCACTTTTAGGGACATTTTTAGAGAAAAGAGCGAAAGATTATTAACTTGTGGCTCTAATTTGAAGCCAAAGCATTTCTCTGCTCCTGCCCAATTGCATCAAAATCTGTGCTTCACGGATCTGTATCTGACTACGGGCATGTCTTACGCTTCACTGGTTCACTTTTATACAAATTTAGGGAGAAAAGTGATTTTATGAAATCCTCCTTTATGATGGAGGATTTTTAGATTTTAATTTTCTAGATTTTAATTTTCTACATTAGTATTTGTTAGTTTCCTGTGGCTGCTACGACAAATTACCACAAACTATGTGGCTTTAAACAATTTATTTTCTTACAGCTTACTACAGAAATCCACAATCAAGGTGGAGTTCTCAATCCCCCTCAAGACTCTGACAATTGGTTCAAGCCCCTCACGTGGCTTCTGGTGGCTGCGGAAATCCTTGGTGTCACTGGCTTACAGACCTCTCATGCCCACCTGTGCCTCCATTGTCTCGTGGCAGTCTGTGTCTGAATTTCCCTTTTCGTTTTTATTTTTGCCCTAGTTTTATTGAGATCTAACTGACATAACACTGTGTATATTTAAGGTGTTCAACATGATTTTATATATATGTATACTAGGAAATGATGGCCACAATGTTGCAACTTTCCAGCACACAGGCTTCATATCTATTTTCTTCTCAGCAGCAGGATTTCCACTTCCTGTCTCAGAGCCTCCCAGGCCAGACACCACCCTCCTATTGTCTCACTGCCCCTGTTCCATTTACAGGCAGTGTCCTTGACCGCAAGGCTTTAGCGGGACAGAGGATCACCCTTAACGGCATGCATTTGCTTCTGATTTCCCATTTCAATGTAACACAGCTTATCAGGCGGTGCTTGGATTACCCCACCGTGGGATTTCACATTAGGCTTAAGAGGAGCACATGGGCAGCAAGAGATAAGAGGACGTGCCCGCACCAGCCCTTGTCTTCCTCTTCCCCTCTCCCTGCATCTCTCACTCTCCTAAATATGACAATGTAATGAAAGTAAGCACTTTTAAGGCAGATGGTCCCAAACTAATTATTTTTACAATATAAGTACAAGTGATACATCTGAATGGACTTTATCAATCAGAAGACTTACCCAGCAGCTGAGGGTCACAATATACTGTACAGAATGACTCAAGCCGAAGGTTCACTTTTCTCCCCCAGCTTTTATTCTTTTATCATCTTAACAAAAGAGGATTCCCCAAGTTTAAAAAATCTTTGAAAAATAAACAGTTTCATATTATTTACATGAGTACAGGTTCCAATATTATATAAACATTGCTCTGTCAGAAACACAATGGAAGGCATGATGTAGCTCACTGCCTCGTAGATGGCAGAGTCGAATGGACAGGCTTTCATATTCCAGCTACCTTTATTACTTATCCTGATACATAAACTATTAGGCACCTGAGAGGTTGGAAGACAACATGAACTCCAGTACCTTCTGTTTTGATCTTATTTATTATTTTCAAAACTTAGGTATTTTAAGTTTCCTTATAAGCTTACTTCATCTATAACTACGCTACCTTTTGTTTTTATCATTATCCTAAATGATCAAGGATGAAACACAGGAACTGTTAATGTGTACATAGATCTAAAAATCAAATATAAAAAATGTACAGCTAAGTTCTATAGGATGTATATTTAAACCCAGAAGTTCCCTAGTACTTTGGGAGCAATCTAAATTCTACCTACAGTTGGCAACTCTCTGGTTTCCATGTTCTGCACAATTTTTTTTAAGCACATGTAAAAATGACAATATTTTTTGTAATTGGTATCTTAGAAGTTAATCAAGAAACCTAAGATAAAAAATTCTAAATCATAGTTTTATTTGTATTTAAAAATACATTGCAAATTCTTGCATATGCCCATGATCAAGATTATTTTCAATGCACATTACTTAAATTTGGATGACATGGTTTTTTCTGACAAGTCCTTTTTCAAGCTGAACACCAAAACAGGGAAACTCCTATAGATTTTCAGTGGCTCTGCCGCCGATGATGATGTATATTGCTTCCTTGCTGATGACAATGGATGACTTTCATCTGCCTTTTATCACCTGAACAGTTTTCCGACCATAATGATAATAACTGTAAGCTGATGCAGCTGTGGTAAAAGCTGTAAAACACCTTATATGGAAGGAAAGAAAGAAAACAGTGTCAAATCTAAAAAACAGTAACCATGAGAACCCATAAAGAATAAACTTAAAAGACACTTTTAAAAGTAGAGAGGGCTATATGGCATGATTTTAACTACAAGAATCAAAATACAGTGGCCTTTCCTTAAGACTTCATTTGAACTGTAATGTCAAACAATCTCGTTAATGAGCATGAAAAAATACTACTAGTAAACTGTCATTTTTACCCAGACATTATTCTAGGTAGCTTATGTTCTCATTCTCACCGCAACCTCATCGTACAGAGGAGGAAACAGAGCCCACAGCACTCTCACAGCCGTAGTGCTGTGCTGGAGCCTGGCTTGGCTGCAGCCTGAGAGCCCATGTGATCTCCCCTGCTACACAGATCACTGAACTCCATTTCCTGCACACTGAGAATTCTACTCTCTGAGTCATTTTAAGTAAATTTCAGTTTTCTTTCACTGATTGCTCCTTAACCGAACTGCTAGGCTAACAAAATTCTCATGGCTTGCTGAATGACTGCCACTAGTAGGCCACCACTTTTCAGTGTACCAAGCACCCATGCTGTGCCTGGTCAAGGTACAGCATCATCAAGCCTCATTTTTGATTAACCCCAAATCTGTTTATGTCAAATGACAGCCTAAATTCACACGTGAAACCAGTGAAACAATGTAACTGTGGGAAGAATTGCTATTTCTGAAAAATATTGTCCAATGTAACAGTGGAATGGTAATGTTAAAAGATTGGAGGAAAAAAGCGTGAAAATATAAATAGTTCCTACACTCCGGCTGCCTCAAAAATGGGTTTAAATTCTTGTATCACTTTAAAAAAGCAAAAAGTGAAAATCAGAGATTGTATTAGTCTATTCAAGAAAGAAAATTTCCACTGAAAGGCCTATACTCAAGAAACGGTAAGAGTCTTGTATCAGAAGACATAAGCTGAATCAGAATGAATGTACACTTGTATATCTGAGAAAATAAAATGTTTAGTACGTGTATCATTTTAAAGGTTCTTTAATTTAAACTTAAATTTAACCACTTTCTCACTTACACTGCCTCAAGCAAGACAGTTTTAATTATAGAGTTAACAGTATACTAAAATGTAGTGCTTCAACATCAGTGTGCCATATTTTGGGCTCTTAATAGTTTAGATTTGACACATTTTCAAGGCTATAAACAAGCCTAATAAACTAAAATTCAAACTCTTTTCTCCAAGTTCTCTCCACTGTGGCCCTTCATGAGGCTGAAGGGGCACACTGTCCTCTACCCGCTCTGCACCTCTGACTTTGCTCAGGGCTTCCTTCACCTGAAAAGTCTCCCCTCAGTGCCTCCCCTGGCCTCCCACATAAGGCTCAGGTTAAAATACTGCTTCCTTCCCTAAAGCTGTCCTTCTCCCTACTACCTGGAAGTTACTTCCCCAAAACATGATCTAGACCTCCCATCCTTTTTGAGTTGCAAGAAAGCTCCTCTATATAATTTCTATATCCTGCTTGATACTAAATTTAAGAATAGTATCAATCATAAAATACAGTCCACAGCTCAATAAAGATTATATAAAAAAGTAATTCTAGGACTGTCAAAATAAGTCTTTTTGTCAGTCATCGGTAGAGAGTAACTCTAAATTTAACTTACCACAGCATCTGAAGATAAATGCTGTCAGCATAGTTGAAAACTGGAGCTGCCAAAGAAGCTGCCACCAAGATCAACTGCACAGCTGTGTTTACCTGGGAAAAAAAAGAAAGACACTGCCAATCAAAGGCACCCCCACTACACTGTAACATGACATTCCCTTCAGCATGCTTGACACTGTATCTCCCTGCTCAACAGGTTGGTATTCACACAAAAGGTTTATTAACTTTACTAAATGACCCATCTATCTGCCCAGCTGCCTTTTACAGTAAAAACTAGGGGGACTGTCAGAAGGTAACACCACCTGGATTTTCCAGAGCAATTCAACACTGCAAAGGTCTTTGCCTTTTTTTAGTTGTCCATTAAAACAACCCTGTAGATACAGAAATACTTAAGCTACCTCTTCACAGGTGAAAGGGTAATGAGTAAGTGACTGGCCTGTAGTCACAGCATGTTACAGAACTGAATCTAGAAATCAGATTTCTCCACAACTCATTTAATGCTACCTGTCAAACCCAGGAAGTTAGAAAGTTGAAAAGCACTCATTTCCATGAGAGATGCTCTCTGGAGAAAATGATTAAGTGTCCCTACTCTAAAAGACAGAGTAGAGGAGAAAATGAAAAACAAAACAGAACCGGAGACTCAGCTACTCATCATGAGAAGTCTCCTGTGGGAGTGCGTGTGAAGTACAGATCAGCAGCCAAGTGCCTAGAGGAGCACCTCTGCTCTCTCATACATTCTGCAGCCAAATGTCAATGATTCCATTTCTTTTTTTAAAATAATGAAAATTGGGCCTCCCCGGTGGTGCAGCAGTTGAGCACTGGGTTGCGAAGCTGCTTGTAGCCTCTGCAGCGCTGTTCGATCCCCGGCTGCTCCCCGGCCACCGGAGGAGGGTCCCACATGGCGCGCAGACCTCTCCTGCCGCCCGCTGCTCCCCCCTCAGCAGTGTACCTTGGTCCTTCTGCCTGCTCTGCTCCCTGCTCTGGTGAATTCTCTCACCCTCCCGCATTTCTGACTGTACCCAGTGCTTGTATAAATAAATAAAAATAATAAATCTTTAAAAAAAAATAATGAAAATAATCTAGACAACTTCTTGCAAGAACAAAGATTTGAGGCACCTGTTTCTTCACCTCTTTAATTCATGTTCTATATAGTGCAAAGCTCAAATTACTGTACTTGAGACAAATATAATATGGATCCAAAAAAACCCAATAAATATAGGTGAAAGTCCACCCCAGAGAGTCTCTAATACAAAAATAATCACTCCTTGCCCCTAACCTGTTAAACCTCTGCTGCAAGGAATAAGGTAAAAGAATTAGGGCAAACTATCAAGGCAACTAGAAAGCAAATACATCTTGAGGGCATTAACCGTGTCCTCTCTGTGTGCTAAGACAGGCACACTCTCATTGTCCTGACCTGTTCTGCCACTAAGAGTGGGGTTATTATTAAATAAAATTCTCTCCTCTTCCTTTCCAGGTAACAATCAATCTTGAAAATGAAAGAACCTTATTGTGTGGTGTTTTCACCATGGTGGGGGTGGGGGGCCGGGCAGGAGGGGGAGAATGAAACCAGAAACAAACATTCATCTCTTTGTATCTCAATCAAAATGCAATTACATTTCCACTCCCCCTGTCTTCCTGAGAGGGTGGCCCCATCACCTCATCTGGAGACCTCAGACCTCCAACACAGAACACCAGCATCCAAGGTTGGAGGACACATTATAAGAAACATTCGCAAGGAAATATTTTAAAAGGAAGTTCTGTTTCTTACCTTGCTGATAAAGGTTGGTTTTAATCTAGCAGTGGCATAGCAAGGGTTGAAATACTTAGAAAGTGTTCGCTGGCAGAAGACAAAAGAGAAAGTAAACTGAATTTATATTTCAAGTTGAAAACAAACATGTTATTACATGTAGATTATAGTTACTGAGTGCTTACCCCATGCCTGCCTCTATGCTAGTTAAGTCCCTTATTTGCATCTTCTTTTATTCTCCTACATGACCCGTATCTACATTCTTTATAAGCCATACACCAAACTACTGAAAACATTTTTTAAATTTATAGATTTTTCAATTTCTGTAAAATTCTAAAAAAATGACTATCATAAAGTCTGCTTCACTGCTTCTTTTTACTAAATAAAATCAATAAAACGCCCTTATTACTTTACTGGGTAAAAGTGAAATGAATAAAATATTATCTTCACAGAATTGGGAACCAAAAGATAAGGCTATTATGCCATGCTTATGTGCTCAAATACAGTGGTACAACCTATGAACAAATATTCAGACAAGCCATTCCCTGCACATACAACTGTGACTTTAAAAGCCAGTCCTAAACAATCCATAGTAGAGGTTAAATTGCATAGAGAAAGGGGCTGACTACTGCAAACACTCCTAACAGTTTGTTAATAGGGACAGGGCTGCTAGTGTGGGTTTTATGTGCCCACAAATGAAGATATTTCACATAAAATAAAAACATGCCTTTTTTAAACTAAATATTCATGTGTTAGCCAAACATGGGTGATTTAAATAGCATGATCATTACGTGTTTTGCTTTTTTTTAATTCTTGGAAACTGGCTTAAAAAATAATTGCCATAAACTATTACTATAAACTGAAACTCAGTACACAATACAGTGTGGGTTTGGTGGGGTTTTTTTTGCCTTAAGTTGTAAGAATGTTAAAGAATTAAAAAAAAAAAAACCAAAAACTCACCGGTGTTGGAAGAGTTCGATATCTGACATAAAAAACAGCAGCAATCAACATTACATCTCTTGAAATTATCATATAAGTAAGTGGAACTGAAAATCAAATACAAAATAATTTTGATTGGAATTCAGAAGGTGACTAGAACATTATGCAAGAAGTGTCATTCAGTCTTACCACAAAATGGTATTTCACATTAGTAAACATTTCACAGTAAACACTTATTGATGGTTTACAGTCCTTACACGAAACCCTGATCTGTATATTTTCTAACCTGTCCTCAAACCAAAGTGAAAGCAGACTGCAGCCTCTCAAGTCTGTCTCTGCCTTTCAGAATGTTGATCCTTTTGCCTCTTTTTTTCCCCCTGGATGTTTTCAAGCTACAGTTACCAGTGTGAGCCCTGCTCAGTCCTCATTATCTCCATTGTTACTTCTCAGTTTTGTTTGGATGATCATTCTGCTCAGCATAATTACATGGAATAAGATGGTTAAGAGGTTGGAAAGGATGTGGGAAGATCCAACTGTTCGGGAATCTCCGAGGTTCTGAGTGCTTGCTTCTTACATTCTAGACTACATTCATGAACAGTAAAATGTGTGTGTGCCACTTGTGGGGAAACAAAGTATTTTCACTCTTATCTGGACAGTCCCAGACAAATGGTGTTTTCTCCTGCCACAATCATTTAGTGAATTCTTTTTTTTTTTTTTTAAAGATTTATTTATTTATTATACAAGCACTGGGTACAACCAGAAGTGCGGGAGGGTGAGAGAATTCACCAGAGCCAGAGCGGGGAGCAGAACAGGCAGAAGGACCGAAGTACACTGCTAAGGGGAGCAGCGGGCGGCAAGAGAGGTCTGTTCGCCATGTGGGACCCTCCTCCGGTGGCCGGGGAGCAGCCAGGGATCGAACCGGCGCTGCAGAGGCTGCGAGAAGCTTTGCAACCCAGCGCTCAACTGCTGCGCCACCGGGGAGGCCCTCATTTAGTGAATTCTAATTAAACATGAATTCAACTGTCAATAGTTGTCTTATTATTCCTCAGACACCACAACATGGCCACAGTGCCAGAGCCAGCAGGATACTTTAGAGGAACACCCTTGCTGAACAAGAATGAGAGGACTTGTTTCACTTTACAATCTTCTGCAGTGTGGGAAGGTTTAACCATGAATATTTTATAAGAAAAAAAATTTTCTTAAGAAAGGGGGGGAAATCCTGAGGTTAACAGTTCAAATTGTTTCAACTACTAAAATAAAAGGATCATGAATTTTCTTCCAACATACTTCCAAACAGCTCTCTTAGGGGAATTATTTTAAAACTATACTGTTTTCTCCAGTTTTGACATTCTTTTGGTTCTACAACTTGAGCAAAATTGCATTAATTTAAAATTCAAATCTCAGCTCCTCACTGTGCTCATATAAGCGTTGACCCTGTCCTAGTCCTTAATAACAAGACTACTCAAGGAGAAAATGCTTATCCACTCAAGCCATAGCATTATAGCACACAGAAAACAGCCTGAGCCAAGTAACAAGTCACTCATGACTTTCAGGAGTAATTTTGTGCCTGTGAAACACAATTCTAGAGCAATCATTAGCTGGCAAAATTCCATTTTCAAATGCAGCAAATTACATATAGTAAACACCCTAAGCATGACTTTAGAAGAAAATAAACACCTGTTATTGTATCTCATCACCCTGGGGCAAAACACACAACTTAGTCCTAAACAAGAAGTGTCTGCAGAAGAGGAGATATGATTCAATATACCACAAAGACTTGGGTTCTAGTTCTAGGTATTAATTACCAAAATTGGCATTGACTGAGCATCAAGAATTGCTTCAAGCATTTTACACATATTATGTCATTTAATCTATATATCAACTTCATGAAAGAGATTACCATTATCCATGTTTTATAAATCAGGAAAATAAGCCTCAGAAAGATTACATAACCTGGCCTAGGTGAGCAGGTTGTTAAGTAGTACAGCCAGGAATGGAACTTTGGTCTATGGGAATTCTTAGCCTATGCTCAGGGGAGGTATTAGGCTCAACTCTGCAGTGTGACTAGCAATTAGCATCTCTGGACTCAGTTTACCATCTGTAACTGGCAGTGGAAATGATTATTAAAAATCAAGGGTTCCCCAAACTGAATGTCCAACACAAATCACCTCCACAAAGCTTTGCAAAGACACAGATGAAAGCTCTCTAGGGATTCCCACACGTAAGGTCTCTGTCAACTGACAATGTTTATACAGGCTCTTTCTTTGACTTTTTGGGCAATATTACTCAGTCCCCCGGCTTTTGCCTCTTCCAGCCACCCCTGCTTTCTCTCCTGGCCTTCTCCCCTTTCCTTTTGTTTCAGGACTAAAGCAGCTTTTATTCTGCCTATTAGAGTATGGAAGTATGTTCGTGGGGGGTAAGTGTATATAAAATGTGTCAGGGATTACACCAAGATTTTCCTCCCTACTTGGTAACTAAGTCTGAAAAATAATTAATGTTTGTACTAGGAGGTAGATCACTGGCAAATTCTATTAAAAGGAAGATAATAAAATCAAGTCACTTTTACATATTAAAAGTGATCATTTGCATGTTATAGATTAGTGTGGAAATAATTTAACAACAGAATAATTATTCTAGAAATTAATTTAAATCAGAAACAAGAAATAATATAACAATACAGAAAAGAATCACTGTTTGGTAAACGTAGCACAGCAAGTGCACATAAGCAAGTAAGGAGTAATTTGGATTCACACACCACCGAGTCATAAATGTAACATCATAACAAATCAAAGTATTAATTTTGACCCCTCTCTACCTTCCTATAGAAAAAGCAAGTATAAAAGCAGATTAACCTAGTTGAGGAAGAAAGCTAATTTCCTACTCTTGAAGAAACAAGGTCATTATAATCAAGGTGGATGAAACTTTTATTAAAATGCAATATAAAAATAAGATGCAAGATTTCATATATGCAGCTCCCTCCCCCAAATCCTTCTATAATGATAGTAAAGGAATAAAAGGACTTAAAATCATAAAAAGAAGAGAATGGGTAGAAGAGACAAATTTTAAAGCTAAGTTCATCAGTAATAATTGCATTAGGAGAGGTAGGAGAGCTGAAACCAAAGTTCCTTAGAAAGGAATGCTCACAAAAAGGCTAACTTATACCAGAAAAATGGAGAAAGCCCATATAATAAGCAATTGATCCCTGTCCCCAGGTCCCTCCCTAGCCTCATTTCTCTAGGTCCATACCACAGGATGAGGTCTCTGCTGTTAGAGTGTTTACATTGTTAAATGGTTGGGGCAGGGTGGGGGTGGGGGAATACTGAAAGACTTCTATTTCAGGATGGATGAAAGTTATATGAAATTCCATTTCTAGTGCCCACAAGCAAAGTTTTATTGGAACACAGCTATACTCACTCATTTATATATTCTACGGACATTACAACAGCAGAGTTGAGTAGCTGCAACAAAGAGCACATGGCTTGCAAAGCCTGAAATACTTACCGTCTGGCCCTTTATAGAAAAAGTTTGTCAACCCTTGTTTTACACATTAATCTCTGAACACGATGGAGGGGATAACTGTGTTACAGTGGAATTAAGCTTAGATCAACATACGGAACATTGAGACCCTCCCAGATTCCACCAAAAGCTTAGCTTCCAAGCACTGGTGGCAAGAACTCTTATCTAAAGAGAATTCAGGGCCAAGCTTTGTCCCTGCCTGTTACTCCATTTTTCTGTTACAAGTTCCACAAGTTCCATGCTCAACAAACTCCACCAAAATGCAGAGAATGCACAATTAGCACTTTATGCCGTGAGCAGCCAAGGATCATCAGACTCTTCAGGAAAATCTCCATCATGACAGAGAGGGGAAATGGGAGCTTGAAAGAAATAGCAAAAATGGGGGTGCACAAAACCCTTAAAACCATATGTACATATATATGTATAAAGAGATAGAAGACATCATGAATAACACTCATACTCGATATAAGACAAATACATATTGTTTTTTCCCACACAAAACAAGGGCTCTTGGAAATTAAAAATGATAGCAATAAAAACACCAAGAGCAGGAATAAGTGACAAAGTTGGGGACAACACCCAGGAAAAGACAGAGTTAAAAAAACAAGGTAGGAGATAAGAGAATTGATCTATAAATGTCAACTTTGATTAAGAATTCCAGGAAGAAGAGAAGCAAGAAAACATGGGGCAGAAAATTATCAAAGACATAACAGAATACAATTTACAGGATTGAAGTATGAATTTTAAGACTGAAGGGGCCTACTTAGTACCCAGCACAATAAGAGAAAGACAAATTCTAGTTGGAGCTAGACCACATACCAGTGTCAGATTTCAAAATTACAAGGAAAATGAAAAGATAATGGGGTTTGGCCTCCAATGAAGATCTGACTAAGTTATTTAGAACAATCCTCTGCTAAGATAGCTAAACAACACTTTAAAAATCATGAAAGCATTTTAAAAACATTTTAAAAATCATGAAAGCAAAAAGCTTATAAGATGCAAAGGAAGTGTCAGGCTAAAACCTGTTAAAGTGTAAGAACTCTCCAAAAAAGCCCAGACATTCAAAACCACTATCCCTAGTCCCAGGAAGTAGCTACAAAGTTGAACGGCGTTTTTGTCAGTCACATGTGCAATAACAAAGCCCAAGACTTCAAGACTTACTTAAAACTGAAATACTCTACACTTACTCCTACCAAATGTCAGTTACACCATACTCCTGAAACCGTGGGGTAGTGTCTATGTTCTCAGATTCTATTGCAAAGAATTGGAAAAAGGTTAATCTAAAATATGGGAGAAAAACAGAAATACAGCTATAAGAGAAAATGAATAATCAGAAAACCACATTCAAAATGTAAAGCAAAAGATCATAAAATTTTTGTCAGAAAGAGTACTCATATAATGTACAGATTTATGTATAATTTGAAATTGTAATAATAATGTAAAATTTTATAGATATCTTCAGAATTTCAGAACACTCATTTATTACGATTAAATTGTATTTAAATAACAAGACATAAGAAAATTTTAAATTCTTTCAAAAAGCTAGGCACTGAGAAAATATAATACAGTTTCAAAAGATTCTAGACTAATATGAATTGGCACTGTGAAATAGTTGTTGCTCAATTTTAACTTTATCCAGTTTACTAAGAAAACAATGGATTCTAGTAGTATAACATGGACTTAAATTCTAAAGTAAAACAAGCAGCTTCACAAGCAAAATAGTTCAATAGGTTAAAAGTAGGGAAATAATTTAAAGTTGAAAAATATATTTTTGAAACAAAAATTATCTTGTCTCAATCAAGAGACATCCTCAGTTGACTAATGTCATCCTCCCCTGTGCTATTTAAAAGTACGCATGATGGCGCTCTTACCTGGAATAAGATCTGCATAGGTCAAGCTAATATATAAGATACTGATAAGTATTTTATCAGCAAGTGGATCAAGAGCACTTCCCAAAGCTGATTTTTGATTGGCCCAGTTTCGAGCAATAAATCCATCCAACTGAAAATAGAAGTTTTTTTTAATAAATGTCATAACAGGTACAGAGTAGATATTTTGAAGTTTAAGAGATACCAGAATAACTATACTTTCATAAAATGTAAATAAAACGTTTTGTTTCTTACCCCCAAACTTCACTCCTCACTGGTATACATTTAACTATTAAATTACCAAATGGTCTGAAAATAGTTTCACTTGTCTACAGCACTTTTCTTTCTCAAGACTTGCGGAAATTTCTCAATATTTTCACAACACCCCTTTGTGGGATAAACCAAGGCATTAATGTAAAGAGCCCAAATAAAATTCACAAGGAAGCGTGCCTGAGAGAGCATGGACTAGGAGCCCAGTCATCTGAGTCTTGAGCTGTTTCACTGTAGCCAAAACTGATGCTTTAACTTGCCAGGACTACCTTTCAACTGCGACACACTTTCATTTCTACTTACTTTTCTAGAATATGATCCAACACTCCAAGTTTTAACTGTTATTATTTTTCAATTTTTTGGCTTGTTTAGCGTCACTATTAGTTCCATGTCTAGACCATTCATGTGATCTAGATTTGGACATAATAATTCAATTCTCTGTACCTGGTCTACTTAAAATTATTTACTTTTCTTGGAAACAAATTATATTTTAAAGCAAAGCTCATACTTGGTTGCCAGTGAATGAATGGGCTGGTTTAGTTAGAACTACCCAGTGCTTTTAAAAATATAAATTAGTTGCCAACATTTAAATATTCAAAGCATACCACTCTGAACTTTTAAATCAAATATTTAAATTAAATCCAGATCTTCTGGTGAGAAACGGGAAGACCTGGTCAATCAACCTAGGACCACAAAAATAAACTGGGAACATGTCCAACCTATTCCCATTAATCAAGACAAATATTTTCTGGTTTTCCAGATATTTTCTGGCTTTTACTCATTTTACTTCAAGTTTCAACAAATGTCTGAACTTTCTAGTCCTATTTCCAAGGAAAAAAAAAAAAAAAACAACTTATTTTAGTTATAATATAGTACATTTTATGGGCTGAATAAGTCAGCCATAACGCAAGTATCCCAATGAGTTAGAGGAGAAAGCAGTACTAGACAGTGGTAAAGAACTTGCTCTTTGCAGCAAAACAGCTGGTTCCAGTTCTGCCACTTACAAACTGTGACCTTGGGCAAGTTACTTGGCTTCTCTAAGACTCGGTTTCCTCATTTGTAAAACAGAGATAGTATTGCTGAGCTCAAAGGGTAGGTTGTATTCAGCACATAACCTGATTAATAATTGCTCAGCACTGAAAGCCCTTACTAAATCCTCCAAAAAAGCACCACAACTGAAAGACTATTGTCTTCTTAAGTATACCAGAAGTAATACTCTACCAGAAAGTGCCTCGAACTGGGAGCTGGGGTCTTGAAAGATTCAGTTTCAGTTCAGTTTCTGGTCTCCCACTTTGCCCTAATGTCACCTGTTCATCCTTGCTGTTCCTCTAACCCACATTAAACTCCAAGGTCACCGTGTATATTTTCCTCGAACAACAGAAACAGATTGTCAACACTCCCTCATATTCCCACTTCCAAATCCACCACCTCCCAGCATCCATTCATAATTTCTGTACATTTCCTGATCCCTGAACCAAGACCCTCTCACCTTCTGTGATTTGCTTCCTTCCTCCCTTACTTTCCCTGCAACATCAATCTTTCTCTTTCGAGTTGATCACTGAATCAATTAACAACAAAATATCCCCCAGGATTGCATGTGTGTGTTTAAAAACTACGCTTCTGTGACCCTGTTTCTCTACTTCCTTGTGAAGCACACTTCCTCAGAGTGACGCCCATGTCACTATCACCTCACATGTGCTTGCTCACCAATGACGTCTATATTTTCAGCTGACTTGAACCTCAACATAGCATAACTGAAGCTTACTGTCCACTTTCTTCCTTTCTCACCAGCTATTTCTCAGTGTCCTTTCCTGGCTCCTCCGGGGCTCAATTTATTGCTTCCTTCTCAGGCTTTCTTTTCCCACAGCCTAGACACTATCCCCAGACTTGAAAATCCATGTGCTGAGAACCTTCGACTTCTATCGCTAACAATGACTTCTAGTCCTATTACATCAAGAAGTATCCAGCTGATGTTTTTATACAGGTGGACAGGTATAACAACTCTAACTTCCACAAACGCTGTCCAATCCTGAGTGGGGTGCCCATCACAGAAAGCATGCTGCCTCCACATTCCTGGTTGTTGAAAAGTTATAGCTTCCTTTTTTAACTCCTTTCTCTCATCCCACATATCCATCAACATAATGGATATGTTACGGATATCCCAAACCCATTCACTTCTCTGCACTCCAAACTCCCACTGCAGACAAAGGACTATCACCATTCCCCTAGATTACTAGAAGCTTGCTAACCACTCTGTTTCTACTCCTGCTTTTCTATAATCCATTTCCCATATACAACATAATTTAGGTCTTGTCATTCCCTTGCTTAAATCTTCAATGAATCCAAACATATGCCTAGCAGCGAATCTAGTGGCATCAAAACTTTTATGGATTAAATCTGAAATATGCTGCCAGTAAACTTAGTTTTCTACCACATTTTCTTTTATATTTAAAAAAATGTAAATGAGGTCCCTCCTGTTTGTGAATATTGCAATCTCCTGTGGTAGCTATATTTAAAAAAAATAAATAAAAATAAAAACCAAAAAACCTAGTAACAAAAAAAGAACAAATATAGTAAGTGAAAAAGATTTTTTCTGCTACATTCAAAAACAATTCCATTATCAGTATAAAGGCCTCTTAGAGATAACATATTAATCATGAGTGGAGGCCTTCAAGCTTCAAAGATAAAGGCAGGGACAAAAGAAGAGACTGTAAGAATGGGGAGGAATTGTGACAAACAGGAGCTTTACTCTGGAAAAAAGAGGTGGGAGCCATTTTGAGACATTATATTTAATGCATATTTGGAAATGTCTTAGTACAACGCACAGGCCCTTTTGTCATGAAAATCAGGTTCCTAATTCTATATAGTTCACCATTGTATTGGTAGGTAAATTTTGTTTCTTTGAACCTCAAACGGAATAGCTGAACCTACAAAGAAATACTTATACAACTTATATTAATAGAAAATTAGTTTATCTTTATTCTCACTATATGAATACCGAACAAAGCTTTCAAACATAAATCATTTTGAAGAGGTACCAAATCATTATTGCCTGTCTGGGTTGCACGGATCTCAGACCAGCCTTACACAAGATACGTTATATCTATTTCTACATATTTTCTATATACTTTTGTAGTGTTTTCTTAATTTTTTTACCCATTCCCCACATCCCTCAACTATGTTTTTGGAGGATGTATAGTTTTATTGTTGTTGTTTTTTTTTAAAGATTTATTTATTTATGCATACAAAAACTGGGGTGTAGGCCAGAGGAAAGCAGTGGATGAGATAGGAGAGGTCTGTTGCGCCATGGGAGTTAGCTCCTGGCTGGGGATCAAACTCATGCCACAGTGGCTGCCAATAGCTTGAAAGTGCTGAGGCTTACCCCCTGCGCCACCAGGGAGGCCCAGGACATGTGGTTTTACAAACCATTTCAAATTCTTTATGAAACAGGGTAGATGGTAAGTACAAATAATATCATACATGATGATGACTGTTTAGCACACAAAAATCTACTTACATATAACACAGCTTTCTGTTACAAAATTATGTTCCATCTTCTAGTTTGAGATAACATAAATCCTTCCCTCACTCAGAACCGATACAGTGATGTCAAGGAGCTCTTGAAGGAAGGATGCTCAATGCCCTCCCAGGGCGGATCTTCTGCGGGATTGTGAGAGGGGTGTGCGACCAAGGATCAGGGGTGAAATCTATGAGGTGCCTAATGTTCTCCACTGATAAAACCGGGTAGAGCTCTGGCCTTTATAAGCTCCCTATGGTCACAACTGGTCCATTTTTGCCTTTTCTCCACCAGTAAAACCAACTTTGTGCAGGTAAGAGTATTTCAAGCACAATTAGTAGGAAAAGTTTCTCTTCTTTATTTTTATCCCTAAAACAAGTGGTTGGCTTAAATAAGTACTTGGGAATTTCTAAAGGTCTTTCTTTTATGGAAAAGTTAAAAACAAAGAGTAAAAAGATCCCACTCCTAGGTCTCCTTACAAACTCCACTTTCCTCCTTTGATCATAGAAAGAAAAAGAGCCCCACATATATGCTAAAGACAAGTTCTTACACAAAGTACTAGATCTGATTCATAGTAAGGATTTCCTTCCAAAGAAAACCAGGCTAAGGAAACAGAGGGAGTATATTTACAACTTACCAAATCAGTTAGCCCAGCTAAAGCAAAAACTCCTAGGGCAATATTAAAATCTTCTTCAATAATTAAATAGCCCAAAACTGGGGCCAAGCCAATTCTCGTCATTGACAACATATTTGGGATTGTCCATGGGTTTTCATACTGAAAGAGAGATAACAAAATTTAAATACCATATATTCATACTTTAAATAAGTATATACATTAGGAAAATACACTGCATCAAGATATTACATAAACTTTGAAGTTAAACTTTGAACTTTGACGTTCTTAAATCCACTCCAATTTTTTAGAGACATACATCTAAAACTTTGAAGAATATTGAAGACTGTGTCATGTACCCAGATATAGGCTAAAGTGTCTGCTATATAAAGTAGGTTTTCTTCCTGGAGAGAAAAGTAACAAACGTGTTACTGACCATTTAAGTCAAGCCTTTAGTCTATGACTTCAGTATTAGAATTCAAAACTTAAAACACTCAGCTTTTAAAAGTGAAACATCAGGAAGATCTTACATTTCATGTACACAAACAGTCTAGAAAATTTCAGAAATATGAACAAATTATGTACCCCAGATATTTTGACTTAAAATATTTATTGCAAATAACTTCCTTCCCTCCTCTACATACACCTATCAAGAGAATGCTAAATGCTATATGTATAGTGTATGGAGATGCAAATAAAGAGGAAGGGGGGAAAAATTTAATTCCAGAATCTTTTCACTTCACTGCAGTACTGCTAGAAGGAAATGAAACTAGGACAGGGATTGAGAACTGAGAAAAAGAAAAATGCTGTATATCTGTTCAAGATAACCATGAAAATGTTAAGATTCCCAACTAAAAACTGAGCGTTTTCACAGTTCCTATGTGGGAGCTGTATAGTTCCTTGAAGCTTCCTTTGAAGCCAAGCTGTTTGAAATTGGCACAAGCTAAAGGGCTCCTTGACAGCTGGAGAGACATTCCTTCCTTGCCAAATAAAATCTGTTTCATGAGAGAGTATTTCAACCTTAAAAGCCTCAGCCTAGACACCCTGTACAAAGGGGTACAGAAATAATACCAAGAAAATGTTATTCCCTAAAGCCTGGATCTTTTCTTCACTAAGACTGCCAGGTCCACCCCATGGGACTACCACCTCGCAAGATCAACCCTATTTAACCTTTTTCTTAATCAGTAACCAATTTGCCTGGATCTTAATTTTTATTTTTTAAAAAAACTGGGTTTCCATTTCTAAGTACATCTTGTTCAATTCTATGAACCATCCTATTAAGGAAAAAAAAAAAAAAAGTAGTTCTTTAGGATAATAAGTCTGTAGAAACAGAGCCAGGCAAGAAATGTTCACCTTAGCTTGGAGTTTAAAGGTGGCATTACTGGAATCAGGTGGGGGAATACTTTCATTGAAAGCTACAGAAAAACTTCATATTCTCCAGGAAACAATTACCAAACAAGAAGCAATACAAACCTCTACTCAGGGACCTTTTAGACTGCCAATGTAGACCACATTATACAATTAAATGGAAACATTCTCGGAACATAACTCCAAATTCAAGTTCAAAGGTCAGAGCATATCAGAGTCCAGAGAAGAAAGATAAAATCTGTTGACCATACTGTGGTAAGAGAGTTAAGTTAAACAGGATTCCAAAGTTACAGTAACTCATAGGGGTAAGGAAAGAGAGCTCATGACCGAGAAAAAGGAAAAACAAAGCTAAAGGTCAGAATAAAGAGGCCCCAGCTGATTCTCCAAGATATCCACGGGGAAAAATTTAAAGACAAAGTTGCAAACAGCGAGATCATTTCATTTGGTGAATTAATAAACAGGGCAGAATGTTGCTGGAACCGTGAAAGTTCTTTTTAGGGCCACATAAAATAGTACAGTGAAAATACAGTAACTCGTTAACTTGTAATCATCCCATTTGCAAAAAGTTCTAAATCAAAATTAAGAGAGTTATTCTCAGATTACCCAACCAGATAACCTGTGGCATACTCGACCAACTACTGCCGTTCTGGGAAGGACTTCAGCCAGGATATGGCAACCTCAAAGCATCCAGCATTCAATCCTGGACATGCTTTAGCTATTAGTGGAGCTGAGACCCCTGCCAGGAGGTGGCCACCTCAACCCATGCTGCACAACTGATGAAAGCAGGGGCCTACTGAAGACATAACAATTGAAGATGTAATAATTGCATGAGCCATGCTAACATGTCATCGTGTCAGCTCACCCACACTCAGATGCACGGGTGTCTTCGGCTGAACAGCACTTCAACAGGTAAGCGGCTGTCTCCCTCCGTTACCTCAAGAGCGGTGTCTTTTTCTATAGAGGAAGGCCCTTTACTTGACGACTTAAATTACCCTTCATCTTACAATATGTAACCTGCATAACTAACAAACTGAAAGGTCTGCACAGCTTCCTTAAGATTCTCACCGACTTGCCGGAAACTTTGGGGCTTCGCTTTAGAAAATTCAAAATACACTTTTCACAAGACAAGCGAATGCAATATATTTTTTACCAATGCAATATACACAGGCCAGCGACCGGTGCCGAAAAGGCGACGGGAGAAAAGGGGGTTCTAACTTGACCCCCGAGGCAAGGTGGACGGGCTGGGAGCCCCGAAATCCCGCCCGACCACAGGACGCGCCCGTAACTTCTCTGCAGGGAACGTGTGAAAAGTTCTGAAACGCAAGAGTTCGACCCGGGCCGGCCAGGAACACGTAACCCGCGTGCCGGGCCGGGCTGCCCCTCCGCCTCCCCGCCCCCCGGTACGTACCAGGCTGGGGGTGCTCGTCGGGCCCCAGCGGGCGCCCCGGGCCTCGGCAGCGCCGCTCGCCCCAGCCACGGGCTCGGAGGCCGCCTTCCCCGCGCCCGAGCAGTGGCCCCGCGGGCCGGCCCCGGGCAGCCGCAGGCCGAGCGCGACGGGGCGCAGCCACCAGCGCCCCGCCGCGCAGCCCAGGCCGCCGGGCGCGAGGGGCAGCGGGGGCCCGCGGGCGCGCCCCTTGCTCGGCCGCGCCCCCCGCACCCAGCTGGAGGCGCGCAGGGCCCCCCACGAGCCGCGCGCCACACGCGAAGCCAGCATGGCCCGGCGGCCGCGCCGCGGGGACGCGGGGCGAGAGCTCAGCAGCCGGGGGCACCGGCGAGCCGCTGCGCCATCGAGCGCCCGCAGCCGCGGGGGACCTCGGCCGCGTCCATACTAGTTTCCAAGCCCGGCACGCCGGGTTTATACAGGTGGCCCGGGGCCGCCAAGGACGCCTTTGCGACACTTTCACGACACCTCGCCGCGGCCCTTCCCAGCGCCCCCAGCGGCCGCCGCGGGCGCGAGCGGGGAGGGGTGGGAGGGGAGCTGGGGCTGGGGAGCGGGTTCCCCACGGCGGCCGCGGCGGGGCGCTCGCGTCCCTGCCCGCAGGGCCGAGTAGGGGCTTGGGGAAGGGGGGGAGCGGGGCGTGCTGGCCGGTGAGTGGCCTGCGCACGTGATGGACGTGAGCCGGGGCGGGAAGAGGGCAGCTCAGTCCAGGCCCGACACCCTCCCAGAGTGGCCTGCAAAGGGGCCTCTCCGCGGGCGGGCGGGGGGGGGTGGGGGGGGGGAGGCGGCGGGGCGGGGGGAGGGCTGAGACATTGCTGGTGTCTGGTGCCGAAGTAATTAAAATACTGTCCTTTCCTTCATTTGAGCATTGCATTTGCCAAAATGTGGGTATTAGAAATGCTAATAGCAATTACTTTTCACCTAAAGTGTGTTTACTGTAGCCAGTGAGACAGGGCAAGCTAGGGTTATTAGGCAGTTTTAGGGACAGTGCAGGAGGGGACCTCTGAAGAATTTAGGGAGGCTTCAGAGATAAGGACAACCAAGAAAATGTAACCAATTCCACTGGGAAAAACAAACATCTTAGGACCACAGACAATCTTGTTAAGGATGGTCCTGGTTTTCTTCAGGTGATAAAGATAAGGTATGGAGATGCTCTCCTGGAAGACTAGGCCATAAAGATAAAGATGCAACAAATGGGGAAAGACAGACCTGTTAGATAAGGAATGTGAAGATCCCCCACTCAGTAGCAAATTAAGTGAGACAGCCGAGAACTGACCAATCACAAAGAGACTGGTAGAGCTTTAGAATAATCAGGGAAAGAAAGTGTATATTCCCTGAGACACGACTCTACTTTGGCTTCCTTGCCCCTCCCTGGCCTGGGAGTCCCACTTTATTTCTGCTCTTTTTCTCAATAAACTTTTTTCTTCTTCTAAACAAACCTGCCTTTGCTCGCTTGCTTGCCTGAGCGTCTGCGAAGTTCCTGCTGCGGCTTCGTGAGACACCAACCCGTGGGGGTCTAGTGGCTGGGGCTCAGCGCTGCCCTGCAGCCTGGAATCCGTTCCTGGCTGGGAGACTAGGCCTGACAATTCCGCTATCACCAGGCTATAAGTCATTATAGGGGGGAAAGGATGTCCTAAAGCTAATTCCATACAGGCTTTGTGGACTCCACCCCCACCCCAGGCCAAAGCCAAAGACACTGGGAACTCCAAATCCCATCACCACCAAAGGGAAGGTGGCTGGGACCTGAGGGTGCAGTTAAGCAGCCAGGTTGGTATAAGCCAGACACGTGGGCTTTGGAGGGGGTCCCCCATTTTGGCTCTCCACCAGCTAGTAGTGTCCGGCCAGCTCTGAGAGTGCCTTTGGGTTTCCAGGTCGGCGGATCGGGTAGGACGCATTAAAGACTTTATTTCCCTATTTTCTCCCTGAGTTGTACATTTTCCTTATTTCCTTTTCTCTTGTAAATAAACCTTTTATTAACCTTTTGTGTGTGCCTATAGTGGAGTATTGATAAGTCCCTTTCAAGCGCGCAGGTGAGGACCCACAGCAGACAACCCATTCAATATCGGGGCTGCCCTATAACAGCTATACCGTTTAATCCTCCCATCAGTTTGGTTTTTTTTAAAAGATTTATTCATTTATGGATACAAAAGCTGGGGTACAATGCCAGAGATGCAGGGGGTGAGAGGATTCACCACAGAGTGGGGAGCAGAGCAGGCAGACTGAAGTACGCTGCTGAGGGGAGCAGCGGGCGAGTCAGGAGAGGTCTGCCGTGCCATGTGGGTTGCTCCCTGGCCAGCTGGGGATCAAACTTGTGCTGCAGGGGCTGAGGATTGCTTCATATTGCGGTGCTTAACCCCTTGCGCCACCAGGGAGGCTCCATCCTCCCATCAGTTTAGACAGGCTCCATTATTACTTTACTTACGAGAAAATGAGAAAACGTAGAGGAATACCCAAAATAAGAATTATTTCATCAGCTGGTTAGTGTACCAGTTTTTATACTGTAATTATACTATATTCATTATACATACTATAGTAATTATATGTAGTAATTTTATACATTATTCTATTGACATAGTTAGAGTATTACATTCACTAATAATGCGGTGTTACAAAACTTCACTGAATTGTGTCAATTTGAATTTGAATGATTCCAGCTGCCTCACCACTTCCCCCCAGGCTTGTCTGTGATGATAGACCCACCATAAAGCTGATTTTAAACTTTTAATTGCAGTGTTTAAAAAAGGGAAATATATATTTGAACATCATTATAATATCAAAAAAGATCTTTGATTTCTTATGCACCTATGGAAATACTGATATTGAAAGAAAAATTAACTTTTTTGTACTAGCAGTATAAAAAGGAAAAATTTTTAAAAAATCATGTTGTAATCAAACACAATTAGACACATGGAAAACATCAAAAGGGGTTGAGCTAATGTAGTCCAGTCTCTCCTATCCTTTATAGTCCTGAGTTACCTGTATCCATTCTTTCCATTCTTCCTAATTCAAGACAATTTCTCCACTGGTGTTTCAGATGACTCTGATCTGATCCAGAGGCAATACGCATACCTGCTGAGTGAGTGCTTCCCATGGTCAGGCTCCACACACTGCTTGCTACCATCACAGGGTGCCCACATCAAGGGCTGCGACTCACTGCCACTCAGCTCTGTCCTCCATCAGGTCTTAGAAGTATGATCACTCCAGCAGGCTTAGAAGACTTAGAATAAATACATTTGAATTCCAAGATCACAGCTTTGCACCAAACTCTGATTCTTCCTGCCATGTGCAAATAAATTCAACACTAATGCAAACTTTTTCCTTTGCAAATTCTAGAGACCTTGACATCATTTTGAGGCTGGAGGAAACATCATGAGGTCACGGGCCAGCATCAGAACGTATGACTTTCATCACCAGAGAAATGGTGACAACGGTGGGCTAATTGTTGGAGTTGTCAGGTGCAGATGAGGGGCCAAACTCAGCCTTCTAAGGCAGAAGGGAAGAGTCCTGTGCAGTCCCATGGTCTCCATTCCACCTGTGATGTCCAAGCCCCTTAAGAGGGCTATTGGGAAAGGGGTGGCATTGAGCAGCCATTTGGGGGGCATTTAAAAGGAAAAAAAGGAAAGTGGGTTTGTTCTGGTCATGGGAGCTGCTGTGGAAGGCAGATGCCCTCCTATGACACAGGCAGCAGGCCTTCAGGCACCCAGTGCCTGAAGGTGGGGATGGCCTCAGCAGCAGCAGCAGCAGGCGGCTCTGAGACTCCCTACTGGCTCCTGTAGCTATAGCTCCACCTGTCACCATGAGTCAGAGCCTTTTTCTCCCTCTGCTTTGTTAGTTCTCTCTCACCCCTGTTAGCCAGAATAAATTATTTTATTTAAAAAAAAAGAGAATTTCTCATTGCCTCTTGAGATTTTTCTTTGCTACAGAAAGTATGCACTACATCTGTCTCTAACAATTGGCAGTAAGTACATTACCTTACTTGCTTTGCATGTTTTCTCTATTGTTCTGGTAGGTTTTACATATATTCCTTATGGTATCTGCCTAATCTTTCCTTAAATTTTTCTAAATTTAGTACACAATATACAATATGTAATTATTTCTTCGACCTTTGTACTATCAAGGTATAGTCATCTAGTTTTATTCAGGACCATCAAGAATAACACCTTTGCCTGAGCTCTTCACTTGCCTTCTTGTCTGGAGATAGTCTTACCTATTAAAATTTATCACATCATTAAACTGTGAAATATTATTCATGATTTTCTGATTAAGATAAAATTTTAATTGTGTGTTTTGGGTTATATTGCAATATATGGAATCACATTATAGTGAGTTGTCATTTTAAAAAATAGAACATTCCCCAAATTGTAGCAGATTTCGTTGTGTTGTTTTCCTTTCAAAATTAGAGGAAAAAAAGCCATGATATAATGAAATCCACACTTATAATATAGGAAATGGGGGAGATGGTTAAATGATACAAACTTCCAGTGTTAGATAAATTAAGTCCTAGGGGTCTAGTAAACAGCATGGTGATATTATAGCATGTACTTCAAAGCTGCCTAAACAGTAGATCTTAAATGTTCTTACCACACACACAAAAAAGGTAATTATATGAGGTGATGGAGGTGTTAACAACCTTAGTGTGGTAGTCATTTCCCAATATATAGTCTTATCAAATAATAGTAAACAATGTTATATGTCATTTATAGCTCCATAAAGCTGGAAAAATACAGTAAACTGCATATATATCTATTTATATATAGATATATTGGGTATTTTTGGTTTTATTGCCATATATGTATATGTATACACACACACATATATCTATTTTTGAAATATATACTTTTTTTTTGAAAGCCAACTTTACTATGTAGTGCTGATAGTACTATTCGGTCTTTATAAAGTAGAACAGTAAACAGTCTGGCATTTTGGCCTAAAGGATAATGACAGCTCAAAGGTTACACTAAATAGTAACAGAGCTTCCAACAAACCATTTCCTAACATTTTAAGGAGAACACCCAGCTATCAGTCTTTGACCTCATTTTGGAGACCGTGACAGATTAATCTGGGGTGAAGGACGAAGAAAATGTGAAAACTCAATAAAACAATTCCAGATATAATATACTTGGATACATAAAGTAATAAAGAAACAAAAGAACATGAAAAGGATTGTAAATAATTAACCTTGAATAACCAGTTGACTAAGTTCCTAAGTTAGTGCTTTGAAAGTACAGTGCTAATAACAATAGCTGTTAATATCTACTGTGGGCATTACAGTCTGTCTGGCCCCTTTGCCTTCAGTGATCCTTTGCTGAGGAAGTTATTACAATTCTGCTTTCAGAGGGTAGTATTGTCTTGCCACTTTTATGCTTTCCTTGGTAAGCTGCAAAGCGCTGAAAGTCTCTTGCTGTGCTGATTATCAATACATCTTACCTCTTCACAAAAAACTCGGAGCCCGCTTTCAGACTTTTGAAAATTGTGTAACCCAAATCATTCTTTCTCACCACTTC